>NC_090940.1:255466985-256716985 GCF_040938575.1 Ambystoma mexicanum | reverse complement strand
GTAAAAAATTGAAAAAATGAAGTCTATGTAACGCTCACCTGACTCCCACGGAGGCGCTGGCCTGGTTCGCGCTGCTGTGACCTCTTCTAAGGTGATGCGCAGGGTTCGGAAGACGGACTGGACCGGGCCCCCAAATCTGGCTTGTCTGGCTCGCAGAAGTATCCTTCTTAGGGTCTGGAAGGACGAGCTCTCCATCCTGCTTCTGATGCAGGGGCGCGTTGGTATCCAGTTACTTCACTGGATTTTCGGATTGGTGAGAACCAAACTTGCTTGGCTTCCAGGTAAGTTTTTTGATAAGAGATTCCCCTTGTGTCCATGCATTAATGTACTAATGCTAGTGTCTTTTTCCCCATAGGGGCCGGGGTACGGAATGCCGGGGAACAGGCACTGACCCGAGATGAGAGGTGAAATCCTTGTAGAAATCAGGTAAGTCTTTAATGAGCGTTTTTTGGTAATGTCTTTTCATTCGCTCATTAACGCTGATGTCTCTTTTTCCCCTTAGGGGCCGGGGTCCGGAAATGCCAGGATGCGGCGCGGACCCGAAATGAAGAGGGAATGAATCAACAGGTAAGTCTTAACATGGACATTTAGCTTTCCTTATTCCCTTCTCTCTCTCACCTTTTGTTCTGGTCTTTTTCTCCCTAGGCGCTGGGGCGTGACTGCGAATCCGGATGATCGCTGCTGAACATGGAGGCGACCTGTAAAGGTGAATGGAATGCGGCGCTGCAGCGATCGACGCGATGAGCTTTTAAATAAAAGTCTTCCTTTTCAGGATTGTCGGCGAGATGTCTCCGGGATGCGGATTTAGCAGGTAAGGACTTTTCCTTCTTCTGTTCTCTTCTTCTCTTCCTTTGCAGGTGATCCAGGATGCTGGCAGGCATGGCAGAAGTCAGGATGCAAGAGCAGACACGATGAGCGTCCAGCTGCTAAATGCAGAACAACGCAAAGCACGTGTGGCTGTTTGGGTGGGGTTTAAATAGCCTTGGAAGAAGTTCCAGGTATGTATCCTTCCTCCAATCAGGTATGTATCCTTCCCCGACCACGCCCGGATGGTAAATTAGTCCCACAGGTAAAGTAGTTCCTTTCAGGACTCAGGGAGGCCGGGATCCTGCAGCATGGTCTGCATCAGGTAAGTGCACCCAAGCACTTCCATAATGAGCCTGGCGCCTATGGCGCCAGGACTGATGTCTTTTATGAGCCTGGCGCCATAGGCGCGAGGACACTGTCCAAAGGGCCCCTATATGGGGTTGCTGCGTCCTTCCTTGGGGACTGGATGTCCGCTTTCGGGGACGCAGGGCTTGAACCGGCTCCCCGGGAGCGGGCATCATGACAGTCTAATCCAGTCTTCAACTATATACAATGTACAAATCCAGGGTCCATGAGCCCAACAATCAAAATAAAACCTGCAAAAAACCCTACCTAATAAACAACTATATACAAAAAGGTGGGGCATAGTCCATGTGCCCCAAATTAAAGAAAAATGGAAAGGAAACCTAACACTAATTAACTATATAAAATGGCGGCGGGCAAGTCCTACAGCTCACTCTGTGATGTTCCGGGCCAGGGCATCATCGAACTCCACGTTGATGTCCCGGATGCAGGCCTCTTCCCTGTCCTCGAGGTCTTGCAGGGATGCAGTCATGGCCTGTTCCACTCCCTGCGAGTTTCCTCGAGACACTCCGCCTCAATGCCCTACACATGGAGTTCACCGCCCTGACCATGGTGAGCCGTGCGTCCTCCGCCCGCCGCCACTCTGCATCTATCCGCTGGCCCAACCTCTGCCACACAGAAGACACTCCCATTCCAGGGTCCCCCTGCCCTCTGGCCGATTCCTGCCCTCTGATGTTGATGGCCCTGAGCCATGATGCCTCCCACGTTGAGCCTGCCGCTGCCTCCGACGCAACTGCCTCTGCCAGCACGATGGCATCCATGCTGATGTTATCCACCGGAGCCGTCGTGCACGTGCCCTGCCCGATGATGCTGGCACATCCTCCACCTGCTGGGGTCCAGTTGCTGGGTGTCCACCCCTGCTGGACCTCCAACTCCCGACTGTGGCAGGGATGGGATATCCACCGAGCTGGCTGTGTTGTTCGGGGCAGGTCCACAGGGATCCCTGGTGGCATCTGGGCCGGAGGAAGGCATGGAGAATGGCTGGCGCATAGTCTGCACAGAGGAGGAGAGGGCCACCAGAGTGCCCGACACATGTAGGAAACCCCCGACCATGGCCCCTCCCAACTGGGCCACGTTGGCACGCAGCTCTTCGTGATGGCGTGCGTGCTCCCCCCAGGAAGCATGCACATCATCACGAATGTCACGCGTGCGCAACACGACACCAATCAGGATGGTCTCCATACGGTCACGGGTCCCCTCGTCCACAGGTAGAGGATTGCCAGATGACATGGACCTCCCCCCTACCTGCAGACGGGCCTGGGATGGGACATTCCTGCTGGTGCATGGTGGTGCAGTCACAGTGTCAGGGACAGTGACATGCGCAGGCCCCTCCACGGCAACCTGTGCTGCCTCCTGCCACTGCCCCTGGACTGCACCACTTGCACCAGTGGTACCACCCCCACCAGGCCCTATGTGGGGCTCAGTAGCAGCCTTGTCCTCCTCTGTGCAAACCACCAACCTGGATGGCTCCACACCATCTTCCGCCGCCACAAGCCCCTGTGGGGGCTCACCCACCCCTTCCGCTGCAGCCGTAGTGGCAGACGCGGCACCAGTCCCCTCGCTCCCGGATGATGGTAAGTCCTGGGAGGGTGACTGGGACTTGCATCGCCGGCCGGTGGAGGCATCCCCGCCGCTTTGCTCGACAGCGCTGTCTCCGCCCTCTTCTTCACTCGCCGCTGTGTAGAGGGAGACATAGAACACAAGCATCAGGTTACTGTACAATAGTCCCATAGACAGGAAGCAATAACACATGAGTGGCACTGTCAAACGTCACTTCCATCATGTCCCTCCACAACACATGGGTCAGTGCACACAACACACATGTAGAAACAGGCATGGCGCATGCAAAGAACATTTGCATACATGTCCAAGGAACTGTTGAAACATGCAATGGTCGTTTGAAACTCACACGCATCATGGGTCATACTGATCACATGCACACACATCACCGTAGTTTCATGCATCTGGCCCCATACACCCCAGACACAGTAGATACAAGGATGACTAGGCTGCATCAGTGAATAAGAACATCGTCACGGACATGTGTCATGCATCCATGGTGTTTACAAGTCACACACACGCTACTCAGACAAACAGACATGTACACCATAAATGTCCATGACAGCAGCACCCATCCCTCACACCCCATCCATGTCCAAGAACAGAGACAGGCATGCATTCATGTGTGCATTCCACATGTTGCATTGTAACACATGCACCATCCATGTGGTTCACGCATGACTGGTCTCACATGCAGCACCATGATGTCCCTGCACACACACATCCATATATGGCCTATGTCACACATACAGGCAAGTAGCTGACTACCAGCACACCGCAACATGCCCTGTTTCACACAGCAATGCATGGCCACTTACCTCTCGACTCCAGACGGGCCTGCATCCTGAGGATCTGGTGGTGAAGCACTGGGCGAATGCACTCCAGGACCCTCATCTGCTGGTTGGTAAACTGGCCCTGGCGCCCCACTGTATCCTCTGCATCCAAGAGGTGCCGGGCCTTCTTGAGGGTCCTGGACTTGTAGTCCTCTCAGTGCTTCTGGACGTGTTTGATGTCGCGGGGTGTCACCCTCTCCGCGTTGATGGCACCCACTCTGTCTGTCTAGATCCTCCTCCGTCCTTCCTTGTTGGCGTGCGATGGTGTGAAGAGGGCATCATACTTCCCCAGGACTTGCTCCGCCAGGATGCCAACTTCATTGGAAGTGAAGCTGGCAGCCTCTGCCTCTCTGGCTGGGGGTTGCCACTGGTGCCGGAAGGTGTTGTGTCGGACATGGCAACCCCCGAGGCAGATGTTGGTGGGCAACTGGGTCCTGGGGCGGGCTGTGGAGCGATGGAATACCAGTCGGTAGTCCTCTGTTCCAGCAGGGGTGGTCACAGCAACTGGACCCCTGGAGATGGCAGATGTGCAGGCACCAAATGGCAGGGCACGGTGGCAGCAGGCAGGCAGCAGCAGATGGCTCGCGGGAGGCTGCTTGGGGCTTTGGGGGGCAGGAAAATGGCCTTCTGGGCAGGAGCGTGGTCTTCTGTGTGTTGTCGCGTGGCCAGCTGGATACGGAGTGATTTGGCACGTGAAAAAACTGCACGTCAGCGTGTAATTCGAGGAAAGGGCCTTAGCGCGTAAGGGCGTATGTGACCTAACACGCGCGGGCGTTTCCCTGCAACGGGTTGAGGGTCCCACGTGGGTTTCCATCGCTCTGAATGTGCTTTTCATGGAAAGCGGTGCATGTGTTTTCCAGGGATTGGGGTTCACACGCAATTACTTCACAGCAGGGGGTGTCGGCTACGTGTTCTTCTTCTACACGCAAGGCAGACGGTGAGCCGCACATGCTATTTTTCCCACTGCGGGTGTCCCTGTTTGTCGCGTACCCCTTTTTTTCTGCCCATACTAGCCTGCGTGTTGATCACGTATATATTTTGGGGTTGCTGGCTGCCACAGCGTACTGCGTGTGTTTTTTAACACGCACGTGAGCTACAGGGGTCGCTTATCTCTTTTTCTTGCTTTTATGGGATGCTTGTGTGGCGTGACATGTCATTTCTCCTAGGGGGCCACAGGATGGGACATTCATCGTAGCTATATATGTACGTGTTTGTTGTTTGCGCACACTTTTGCCTTCATGTGGCAGACGTGTTTAGGCCTGTGCGCGTATTTTTTGGCGCACAGATATCCCCTGTTCGATTCCATGAATACGTGTTGTTAGCGCACGTGTGGGCGTTGTGAGCATTTACCTCCCGTACTTCCCCCGTTACGCCCACATTTTCACGCGTTGTTCCCCATTCCGCGTGTTACGCCCCGTGTTCTGCCCACTTTTCTTGTGTGCGCTACACGTTGTGTGCTTTCCCTGTGCGCTTCGTTTGGTGACGTGTGCGCCCGCATGCGCCACCCACGGATTTGGCGCACATCCCAGGTTTTACAAGCGCAGCGCATTCCATGAATCGATGAACGGGTGCGTGCACGGGTGCGATTTTCACGCTTGCGCTCCCCTTTTCGGTGCACATTTATTCCATGAATTACCCTGTTAATCTTTAAGTGTTTCATAGACTTGAATCCTTATCTCTCTTCCCTTCGCTTGCCTATTCCCTTAGTCCAGAAGGATGCAATATTGGATCTCCAGATGTTTTGGACTATGACTCCCATCAGTCTAGTGTGACCCGATTTTGAAAATCAAAAACTGTGACAGGCCAAAAACATAAAAGTAGGACTAGCACCCCCAGCCTATTCAACTCCGCCCCACCGACCCCGTCACGTCATCCCATTTTATGCCCCTCCATACACATGAAAATAAATATTTCCAGCACTTCTATTTATTAACTGCAGGGTTGCAAAATTATACGACACTAGAGCGGTTTTCCTTTCATAGTTGATACAGGCCATGTGAGTTTATTGACTGGTCCCTGTGGCGCAATTAGTAAAATCATACAGCTATGAACAAGAAGGTTGTAGGTTCGAGGCTGCCCAATGATTGCTAGATCTGGCAATGTAATGCTGGGGAACTTTATTTCATGTAAAAATGCTGACTTGAATTGTTGTATGTCTGCAGTGTCCACCCTCATCGTCCCAAACCCGGGACGTGGTTTTTAAATTAAAAACACTCTCAGGACGCGGGGACAGAGGTCTTCATTTTGGAACGGACCCTGCAAAACCAGGATGTCTGGTCACCCTACATCAATCCAAGCCAGCACATTCAGTGGTGAGGTATTGTGGAAGTCGTAGTCCAAAGCATCTGGAGAGTCACATGATGCAGACACCTGCCTGAGTCATGCACAAAGCTCCACTTCTCTTTTTCTACTGGCTGTTCCCTGCTGACTGCATGTCTAGTCTCGAGTGTGCGCATTATCTCTACTCGCTGCCAACTTCTGCAATGCCTTGCATCTCTCTGTACAATCTTCCCCAACACTTATTTTTGTATTTTTGCACTTTATTGAATTTATAAAGCGTTTTAATACAAGAGGAACCAACAATATACAGCAAGCATTACATAACAATTGAATTAAACGAGGAAGCAGTACAAAAACAATTTACCTTATGGAAGGGAAGAAGAGAAGGGAGGGGCCAAGAAGAGGTAGTGGGTACGAGGAAAGGTGAGAGCAGAAGTAAGAGAGGAGGCCGAGGGGGTAAGGGAGAGGGAAGGAAGAGGAGAGGATTAGAAAAGTACAGGAAATAAGGAAGGAGGGAGTAGAGAGAAAGGAGAGAGAAAGGGGGAAGGGAAGTAGGAAAAGGAATAGGAGGTTTGGGTGAGAGTACCTTTCGCTCTTCTCTGAAAACCTTCCAGCTTGCTCTCATCATTAATTCCTACTATACGTTCATTGCTTCTTGTTGTTCATACCTTTGACAAAAGCGTTTCATAAATACAAGTGTGTGTGTATGTGCACGCGTGTGTATGTACATGAATACACACGTCAGGTTGTTTATATAGTGCAAAACAACCATTATCCAGGACAATAGTATTCATTATATAAATCTAAAATGTTGATAAACCTTTCCTGTTATTCAGTTGAGTATCATTACTTGAGTAACACATGTGAGTTTGTTGCACAATACAATGGCAAGAACTGCAGTAGCTTGCATTACGCAATGTTATTATTGCCATCATCATCATCCTTATTATTACTATTAATAATAGCAGGATTGTATTAGGGTACACGCAGATCCATGCAACAGACACATAATCCCCCTCATCTTATTTTATCTCTCGCAGAACATGTTATTAGATATAAAACTGCGTTCCCTAGCATAGTACTAGATATACAGCTTGGAAGGCTCTGCACGGTATCAGTCATAGAATCGGGCAAGGAATGATAAACAAGAAAGAGCTCCTTCTATGCAGCCATGTACGAACACATACGTCCCCTGTCATAAGGTGTTAGCATGAAACGTAATCTGAAATGGCATCTCTGCATCACTGTCTATGTTGATTAAGAAAAAGCAGCCGCATTTCCATATGATTTAGTTCTTCATCACACCTTCGTGGTTTTCAAACATTCCAGCAACGAAAACTGTTAAAGTGGGTAGCGAGTGCCACCTACAGGAAATATAAAAGATGACTGTCATGACTCAGAGATTTTAGAGAGTGAATTACTCTATGTTTCAGTCATTTTTATTGTACGATCAATGCGATTATTAAAGATTTAGCGGGCATTTGCTTGCCTTTGAACTATGGAGTGCAATAGATAGTGTTTTGGCGTCGGCATACACGACAATCGATTTTCTGATCGGTTATTTTCGTTCCCTTTCAAGTGGTGATAGACATGCTCACACCCTTCAGTCAATCATAGGTCATGAAGGCTATATGAACTCCAAAAAAGAGAGCAACCAAGTGCACGTGCCGCCACTGAACACAATGAACTTCTAATCATTCGTTCAGCAGTGGACATGCACAAAGATATCACCATGAAATTAATGAATGGAGAAATTACCATGTGGGAAACTTAACATTTCTTGTTTTTTTAATTATGCGGGAGGAGACCCTTTGCACCTCCTCCCCCCTGCCTTAAGTATTACCCTTACCCCATGCAAAACCTATATTTTATTGGTACCCGGTGAGAGCGGGGAGGGGGCAGCCTCTCAGACAATGGGGAAGCACAGAACACGGGCGTTACCAGACGGTAATCCTGCCGCCGTGAGCCGACTCCTATGTGTGGTGTCACGTGCCCCGCTATTCCGGGATCACGTGACACGCCGGAAATAAAGGAACCACCGGAACTGACGCCAAGGGGTCAGTCCGGGTTTATGCACCAGCCTAACGAGTCGTGTCGTTCCTTTCGCCGCACTCACCCCGCGCTGCGTAGCAGAGGCAAGCCAGCTGGCAAGCTCGTTCCGGGCGGGAGGCTTTCCCCGCGCCTAACATCACACTGGCGACGAGGCGGAAAAGGATCCGCGAGAGCCCGCACCTCCACAACACACGGAGCCGCGCATTTGCGCACACGCGGAGGAAACAAGCTCCTCCGCTCGCCGACGCGGAAGAACAAAAAAAAAAAACAAAAGCGAACAATTACTCCGCTAATACGCGGCGACCCCACTGCCTGCTGACACCTCTTCCGTGTGACTCGCACATCACACGGAAGCCCCGACCTTCACGAGTGAACGGTTTCGCTCCCAACATTCCACGGAGCCCCAGCTAACCTGCATGTCGCGTGTCTCTTCCTCCTCCACGCCCTTCTGTATCACCCTGAGGAGGGGGGAAAGGGACGTGTGGCAACGACACAAGCCCTCTGCATCAGTACAGCCAGGAATACTGCTTCCACCAAACCAGAGGTGCCACGTGCACCACCTAATGACCGTGCCTCAATTTCAAAAGCGCACGCACGAGGAAACAGCGTCTGCAGAAGAGAAGTAAGAGCAGTGTGAATTCCTAAACTCATGTCCAGCCCAAATATCAGCCCCACGAGGGCCAGCACAGGGTCATCCTCCAGGAGGAGCCTCACCATGGATCATCCTGATCCAGCGCAGACATCGTTCATGCCACCATTTGACCCATTCACCACAGGTGCAGCCATTAGATGGGAAATCTGGCTACAGCAGTTTCAAATGCATCTAGATGCAAGAGACATTACAATAGCGAGGAAGAAACGCACCTTCCTCCTCCTCAACATTGGAGCGGCCGCCCTGCGCCTGTTCAACGCAACCCCAAATCGTGGCAACGACAGCAACTATGACGCAGCTAAAAATGCGCTCACCAACATGTTCAAACCCGATCTCAACCCAGATTACGAACGCTTCCATTTATGTATGGCAAGACAACGCAAAAAAGAAACAGTGGACAAATTCCACGCTCGCCTTCGTGAAATGGCAGTAGGCTGCAAGTTCCCTGACGAGGAATTTGCCATCCGCCTCCAGATCATCAACGGGATATCGGAAAAACTGAGGAGAGCCATCCTATCGGAGAGGAACATACCCCTTTCTCGCATCCTAGAAATGGCGTGCCTCCGCAAACAAACGGAAGACCAGGTAGCAATCATGGAGGCAGCAATCCAAAGACTACCGCTGGACAGCCCCAAACCCACTGAAGACGTCGCAGCCATCTCCAGGCATCAAAGCAATTGCATGAGACAAGGCCAAAAATCCAACACGACACAGGGGCGCGACAGAAACTGCAAATGGTGTGGAGGCCCATGGCACAAGGGTGAATCATGCCCAGCGTGGGGATCCACGTGCAGGAAGTGCAATCGCCTCAACCACTATGCCGCAGTCTGTCTGAACCCACCGAACCGAAACGACAGTGACAACAGCTCGTCCCCTGAAAGGAGAGACAAAACGAGAAGGAAAAAGGAGAGCAAGCGAATACACCGAGTGCACATCATATCAGCCGTGGAACCGCACCGGTCACGATAGAAGAAGAGACCATCTTGCACAGTCTTTTCCAACGGTGCACCGCTAAAAGTGGTCATTGACACCGGCGCAACAGTGAACGTCATGCCGGTGACGACATTCAACAAACTTCGCCCGCTACCTACTCTCCACGAGAAGTAAGTCCGGCTATATGCCTATGGAAGCAAGAAACCATTATCCGTACAAGGGTCCTTCAGGTCAGACTTTACCCACAGAAACACCAACTGCCGAGCACGCATCTACGTGGTAGATGCCGGGTGCGAGACACTACTAAGCTGCAAGACAGCAGAAAAGCTGAAGTTGATCCATTTCGCTTTCAACCTCCGACACGGCAAACTGGACAACCTGCTAGAACGGCACAAAAAACTGTTCCAAGGCATCGGATGCCTAAAAGGGAGGACCATCAAGCTCCACATAGACCCCACCATTGAGCTGAAAGCTATACGGCATCGACGGATTCCATTTCAGGTGCAGTGGAAAAGGAGCTAAACAAGCTCGAAAAAGCAGGGATCATCGAAAAAACATCAGGACCAACCCCGTGGGTCTCGCCCATGGTAGTAGCCCAAAAACCCAAGCAACCTGACGCGGTAAGAATATGTATAGACATGAGGCTTCCTAACGCTGCCATCGGAAGAGAACGCCACGTGACACCAACGATAGATGAGCTCATTGTAGACTTTACCGGAGCTACCGTTTTCAGTAAACTCAACCTTAGATCTGGCTACCACCAGCTAAGACTAGCCAGAGAATCAAAATACATTACCACATTTTCATCTCACCTCGGCCTGATGAGGTATAAACGGCTCAACTTTGGAATATCATCTGCTGCAGAAGTGTTCCAGCACGAAATCCGCAAGGTCATCACAGGATTAGAAGGCACCACCAACATCAGTGATGATATTCTCGTATACGCATCGAACAAGAAAGAACATCACAAACGACTAGCAGCAGTCCTGGAGAGGTTGGAAGGAGCAGGCCTAACACTCAATGCAGAAAAGTGTGAATTCGACAAGGATGAACTATGCTTCTTTGGGTACATCTTCAGTGCCAAAGGCGTGTCGCCTGACCCGTCCAAGGTACGAGACATCAAAGACACCAAAGCACCCAAGTCAGCCTCTGAAGTGAGGAGCTTCATGGGGATGGCGACATATTGCGCACGTTTTATCCCCGACCTTACCAGCACTGCGAGCCCGCTCCGGGAACTAACGAAGAAAGACCAGAAATGGGAATGGACCACAACCCATCAACAAGCATTTCAACTAATCAAAGACACTCTGTCTACTTCCACCACCATGGCATTTTTCAACATTGACAGGCAAACGGAGCTCCTCGTTGATGCCAGCCCAGTCGGCCTCGGAGCAGTTTTAACCCAAACTGACAGCGATGGAAATGTATTCCCCATCGCGTTTGCCAGCCGGGCACTCACAAAACCCGAACAAAACTATGCCCACATAGAAAAGGAGGCCCTAGCCATCTTATGGGGATGCCGCCATTTCAAAGTGTACCTGCTAGGCAAGCAAGCGAAAGTCTTCTCGGATCACAAACCCCTGATCCCAATATTTCGAGGATCTGCTCCTCACCCACCAGCATGCATTGAGAAATGGATGCTGCAGCTACAGCCGTACAACATCGAGGTTGAATATCGCCCAGGAACAGACAACCCAGCGGACTACCTGTCCCGCCACCCGAGGCCCGCCACTGACAGAGAACAGCGCCACGCGAGAAAGACCGATGAACACGTCTGTCACATAGTTGCCTGTGCAAGGCCACAGGCCCTGACCCTGCGCGAGGTAGCATGTGAGACAGAGGCAGACACCATCCTCCAGCATACCACAGCCGCCGTCCAATCAGGGAACTGGAAGAATTACCTTGCGTCGATGGCCCAGCGTACTGCATCAGCTCAAGTCAAACTCCGAGCTCTGTTCGGGATCCGACATGAACTCTCGGTGGCTCCAGAAGGGATTCTACTCAAAGGACACCAAATCATTCTACCCGAGTCCCTGGAGGAGAGAGCCCTCCGACTGGCACACAGTGGACATCAAGGCATCGTCAAAACAATGGCTTACCTGAAGTCCAGAATGTGGATGCCGAACATACAACAGAAGGTAAAAGAATTAGTAGAATCCTGTGCAGCCTGCCAGGCGTCCAGAAGACCAGAAAACCCCGAACCGATTAGCAGCGCCCCAAGAAGCTGCAAACGCTGGGACGCAGTCAGCATGGACCACTGCATGATTGCCGGCGAAGTGTACCTACTCGTAGTGATCGACGAGTTCAGCCGATATCCAGAAGTGGAACACGTAGCGTCCACCAACGCAGAAACCACCATCCTCACATTGGAAAAGATATTCCCCACCCATGGAATCCCGAGGAAAGTGAAGAGCGACAACGGCCCATCATTCACCAGCCAAGAACTGCGTGAATACTTCAAAGAGGTGAATGTCAAACACCAGCGGATCACCCCAAGGTGGCCCCAAGCCAATGGGGACGCCGAAAGGTTCATGGGGTCGCTTAACAAGGTCATTAGGATCGCCAAAGAGCAAGGACGCCCATGGCTGAAAACAGTCTACCGGTTCTTGAGAACACACCGGCAAACCCCGCACTCCTCCACGGGGATCAGTCCTGCGGCCCTGATGCTCGGTGTACCCATACAGGCAGAACTCCCCATACACCCCCAGTGGGTCACTCCAGAACCCGACATCCCTGCCATAGATGCCATGAGACAGAGGTGAAATGAACAAGAAAGCATCGCCAGGCGAGCTAGCCACAGAGAACTAACACCAGGAGACGCAGTTATCATCAAGAATCGAGCTCCGCCTAAGAAAATGTCCCTCAATTTTGAGCTTCAACCAACATCACACTATGTGCATAAGCATAATCAATTTCAAGCCATTCCTTATTGCCTAAGAAAGGTAAAATTCTGGGGATTTTAGGACTCCTCCCTTTCTTACCAAGGAGGTAGACAGTAAAATAGGAGGCTCTGTTGATACACTCCTACATTAGAAGCAGGACTACCACTTTGTGCCGCTTTCATTTTCAAGGTCTGAAAGGCATGAAGACACTATTGATGTACACAGATAATCCCCTTTTCATCAGGGCTGATCTCCATCAGCGCATGACCTCTATGTCTCCATCCTTTGTCCTAGACCTCACAGATGAAGAACTCTCAAAGTTACATCAATTTGCGACAATGCATGTAAAACAAAGAAACAACACACACTGCGATGTACTCACCTCATCCAGTTTTAATGACCCTCGTTCACGTAACCAGTGTTGACTGGTGAGTTACACAAAACACAATTGCTTGCCAATCAATCATGAACCTGATAGTGAAAGATTCATGTATAAAGGATGGCTCAAGTTATTGGTGAGGGGAAGGCGCAAAATCCTTGCCAAATCATTGGCTTTTGCAATGGCCCATTTGACCCATCAGCTCAAGGAGGGGAACCAGTAGGCCAGTGCCTTTCCCCCCAGCCCGGAATGTTATAAACATGTGTTTCATTCATGGCTTTTTTTTGGTCCTCTGTCTGTACAATTGGACTGTTTCTTTTTATATCCTGACGATGAAGAGAAAGGTTAACATTGAGGTTCTGGCCCTGACTTAACAGTTGGAGAACTACTACCTCTGGATGTAGTTTAAATGAGCAGCACATTTTAGGCAGAATCTCTGGGCCTGGGACGAATGCTGGTGCCTCAGAGAGAACCTAGACTGATGCCGGAAGGTAGATTGAAACCCAAGATCTTCCACCCAGGCACTGGCGTGACAGCCACCAGAAAAAGAGCCTTGAGTGAAGAGTTCTCAGCGCTAGTATAAGATCCTAATGGGTGGGGGAGGAAAGTCCTCTTAAGTGGGGTAGGAGACCGGAACCTTTGCATAATCATGAACCAAGGGGTCCAGCATTGCCAGATATAACAGAATTATTATATTATTATTATATGCCAAATATATAAGGCTCAACAGGCTTTTATGGAAGCCCAAAATGGCTCCCACGGTCATTCTGGAAAAAGACTGATGGAGCTCTTCCAGAAAATAACGTGGGAATCGTACACTAAACCGTGAAGAGCCTTGCCTGCAACCATTGCTGGAAGGAAGAGCAGCAGTGAATATGCAACCTCCTGCTCCCCGTTCTATTAGAGAGATGCACCACCTTAGCTGCCTATTGAAAAAGGCCTAAGCTATATAGACCACTCCTTTCAAACCCAAAGCAGCCAGTTTCAATTAGTATACAGGAAGGCCCTTCAGGATCATCTCTTCACTAATCTTGGCCAGCATCCTCAGGATTGATAGGAAGTGAGGGAAGGCCTAACGATGTGCCTGGGGGCATGACTGGGCAATTGCATCCACTACCCATGCCTGAAGATATCTGTAGCACAACCGGGGCAAGAGAGCATTTGTGTATGAAGAAATTGATCAAACCAGGGAGTCCAGAATGTCCAACTTCAGAGCTGTAGCCCTTCTAGGGATCTGCAGCAGTTGGGTGAAGAAGTAAACGCTCTGCTCAGATGGTCTGCTTTAAGGTTGTGGACTCCCACTGACGTCAGGTGACATCAGGGATAATAGGTGTGCTTTTGTCTGAAAGAGCGGCTGCAGTGCCTGGGTACCCAGTGATGTGCATCTCGCACCCCCTTGGTGGTGGCATATGCTGCGGTGCCATTGTATTTCTCTGAGGCATCCCTGACCTCTCCTTTATCAGGCCTGAGAATTGTTGGAGCACCTCAATGATAGCCTTTATCTCCCTAAAGTCATGAAATATGTGATTGTTGTCTGTTCCATAGACCATGTGCAGACACCTCAAGGCATGGTGTCTTCCATCTCCGGCAAATAGCATTGCTGGTGATCTCTGGTGATCACTGTTTGTATGGGATTGGAGCGACATACTCCGCTTCCACTGGTCCTGGTATTAGCCACCACTTAAGGCATATTTTAAGATGGCTGGTCATGAGAATCCTCCTCTCAAAAGCTATTAATGGGAGATCACAGTAAAGCAGGTGGATGGTTCCAAGGCACTTACTGTGAGTCAGGTGTAGGTGAACACAGCAAAATTCATTTTATCACACTTTTAAATACTTGAGCCGCCCCTTACCTGTCTCCAACCCCAGCTTACATGAGTTCTAGATCACCTTGGTGCATCTCTGTGGGAAGTGGACGTGGAATGAAACGGCAAAGGTTAGGATTGGGTTCCCCCAAAGTCCCTGAGGAAGAAAGACTAGGTTATAATAACTTGTATCACACAAAAGGAAAGACAGACGATGAAATGCTGGTGTATGGGTTCTTTAGTTGGTAGATTTGGTATTTCCTTTTCTCCAAGTGCACCATCAGTTTATTTTAAGGTTTTGTTACAAATAGGGGGAATCCACAAGACACTATTTACCCACTTAAGCAGCTGCATTACTAAAAAGAGAAGAGTTTAAAAATAACAAAGATGCCTTTTGAAAGCATACAAAAGTCCTTTCAAATATAAAATATTGACATTACAAATATATATGGCGAGTCCTTATATGATGCACTGTAAACTACATGTAATAAACCTCACTTGAGAGACAGCCTGTCCTTTCTTGGCTGCAGATCTTTCCTCTTCTCTTAAATGATGATCTGGCAGGGCAGCAGCAGAGTGTAGGGGCCCCAAAGTTCTTGTTGGCTTTGCTGGGTAGGTAAAAAGCATCCCAATAAATGATGATCTGGCAGGGCAGCAGCAGAGTGTAGGGGCCCCAAAGTTCTTGTTGGCTTTGCTGGGTAGGTAAAAAGCATCCCAATAATTCAGCAGCAGTGTAGGGGGTGTTCCTTTATCATTATAGGGCTGGGCTGCATATGCCCAGTACAACCCAGAATTGATTGCAGCATGGGGGGCGACAGGCATGTCCTCAACCCGGCTTCAGCTGCCAGCAGCGGCTTGGGGAGAAAACTTTTGTGGGTTCTGCTTGGCAGGGCATGGACCCTGCACAAATTACACAGCGCTACCCTTTATCTCACAGGAGCACCACATTTGCCAACAATGGACTGGGTGGGGTCCCACGGGAAGGGCCTCTGAGCTGGGCTGCGATGATGTCAGTAGGCACGGGTGACCAAGACAGCAAAGCGATCGTGAGCTTTCCTCCATATGATCTTTGGACGCCAACGCCTCAATTCACACATATGGCGCAGTGCTCCCAACCTGATTGTTTCTTCTCCACCCATCAAGAACGGAACTGTACGAAATGACCGAAAAAAAAGGTCTGACTTTACAAAAAGTCCGAAAAATGCATACCACCAAAGGTTCGAACACCAAACGTTCAAACCTTTGGTGGCATGCATTTTAGGTTAGTATACAATATAGTGAGTGGGGGTTGGGGGAAACACCCCGCTGCACACCCGACAAATGAAAACAAAAACAGGGGCTGCGGGGGTGTCCCCCACAACACCCTGCTCACTATACAGTATAGTGAGTGGAGGTTGCGGGGGAAAACCCTGCAGCTGCCTGAAAAAAAAAAAAAAGAAAAGGACCCTGTGGCGCCAGTTCCCGATCACGGAAGTGAAATGGAACTGGTGCCAGGGACACAGCGCATCTTCAAAGGTATGTAGAGTGGGGGTATGTTGGGGTGTGGGTTGGGGTGTGTTGTGGGTGTGTTTTGGGTGTGGGTCGGGGTGTGGATTTGTAGGGGTTTTAATATGTGTTTGCATGGGAAATGTACAAACCTTTTGTGGTTTGTACATTTCTCATGCAAACTTTTCAGTCGCAGACTTTTCCGCGACAGAAAAATCACGCAGATCCTCAAGAACAACCTGCAGTAGTCAAAGTGGAAACATTACGCACAGGAGATTTTCCAACAGAAGAGGAATCAATCCGGGCAGCGCTACTCTGAGAGCACCCTATAAGACATGGGTGTTGACCTCCGTAGGAGTGACATCTCATTTCCTGTGTACGCCCAGAAGACCAACACCGAAAGATCTCTTCGGACTTCCAGGGGTTCAACAGATATATGGTCCAGATGAAGGCATACTAAATCATCCTTTGCTGAAACTTCTCAGCGAAGGACATAATTACAGCCATCAAAGTCTATCCAAGCTATATACTAATCATTAGGGACGTCCACTATGTGTAAAAAGATATTGAGGCTAAATTGTGACTCTCGAATCTGAGAAAAGAAAAGAAGAAACATTGAATAAAGAAAATGAAACAGGTGGGAGTATAATTAAAAAAAGCTCTCTTTATAAAGTCTAAATTAATATGTCACTTTTTTGTTGCTGAGAAATAATTAGAAACTAACAGACAATCATCATCAAATTTGTATAGCAAATGAATGCACACCATGTTCACTAAGAATTTGACCATTAGGAGACACCTTGTTATGTGATCATTTCCGTCCCAGGTCCCTTCTGTTGTAATAGGAGGCGCCGGGAGGTTTAAGCACTCCCACCCTCTCAGAGGAGAGCCACACATCAAGCCCCAGGACAGTGGTGAGCGTTGGTCATGGCGCTGGGTGGAGCACTAGCTTGACCCTCCGTCATGTGGGTTGGCTTTTCTGTTCTGAACACCACCTCTCCGCTCACACTGTGATCAATGTTTTATTTTATTTTGAATGAAGGGTTCCCCATGCAGCATCACCCGCCGGGGGATCCTTCATTTTCTTCTTTTGTTTGGTTTCTTTTTTTCTCGCTCCCCCCCCCCTCACCCCCCAGGGGTTTACACCAGTTCTCTATGACGTAGTTCGAGGGGACTTTCATGTGGAAACATGCACAGAGTACCAGAAACACTGTTGTGACCATGTTCCTCTGCTGATGCATCGAGCTTGAAGCAGAATATGTTGGAGTCTTTGCCTACATTTCTGTTTTTGAGGGTGGGAAAAGAAGCACCCTCTGATGTCTGTCTGGAGCTGAGCCCAGTTAAAGCAGAGGCCTGGAATTATTTCAGTTGATTCCTCAGAAGGCCCATATGTTGAATGAGGCCACAGACCTGAACACAGTACTTCTGGAGTTTCTGACTGTGTTCGAAGAATGAAGCTTTAATCTTGCATCCAGGCCTGGGCATATCACCTGTGGAGACTGTGACGAGGGATGGAGCTGTAGAGGTAATGAAAGCTAAATCCTTGCTAAAATAAATGAAAGCAACAAAGTCCCAATGCCGCCACTGAAAACCAAATGCAAATACCAATCATTTATTGACAGGAAAATATGAAGCACAGACACATAAGTCATAGTGTTTCCAATGTCGTAATGATCAACAGGGTGTTCACCGCTTTCCCAGCAGTTCTCATGGGCATCTAATATCACTGTGAAGTACTACTACTAATTGACAATTCCCTGTCCCTCACTACTCCACACCTCCCCACAATGCCATGCACTTTGTATTCCCATGAGTCACCACATAGCAGTGGTCTGCAAATGGTTTGGACTACAACTCCCGTGTTCCTTTACCACTTTTGATGCTGGGTACGTCTAATGGGATTCATAGTCTAAACCAATCTTCAGAGAGTTTCAGTGGTTCCATGGAACCTTGGCATGGGACACATACCTTGTTATGTTGTGAGTTGGGATTCCAACTTAGAGTTCTTACCTTAACTGTTGGAGGCGCTCTGTTTGGGCCGTTCGCCACCGATCTGTATCGAATAAATCATAATCTTCCAACCACATCCCTTTGATCCTCTCAGTTATTTCAGTGGCAACGAGCCGGCGTACCGCTTGAAGCGGATACACCCAGCTGAGGGTCGCAGCACTCGATTCCCAGAGCAGTCAGGAGGTGACATGACCCCCTGCACCGTTCTGCCACAGGTAAGGACAAGAGTGGGAGCTTCGCCCACGCAGAGTTTTCCTATTGTTTTGGAGGAATAGTTTGGAGGAGGGCTGGAGAAAGCCTAACTGGAGCAGCACGCATGCCCTCAAAACGGCGTGACAGAACAGAGGCCCAACAGGCAAGGTAGGACGCACTGGGTGTTAGAGGAACACACCTCTGTGCGTCGTTGAGAACAGCCCTTCAGTATTCTAGTTGCCAAGGCAATGACTACGATTGGAGCGCAGTTAAGCACCATTAAAGCGGGCTGGACGGTGAAGTAGACACAATACTATATCAGCATGGAAAGCGCAGTGAAGGTCTTGTAAAAAAAAAGAAAGAGGGACTTTTGGACAGCACAGACTTTGTGGTGAGTCTACAGATTTCGAACTTAAGTTTTACTGGGCAGTAAGGAAAAAAATAAAAGTGAGGCATTCCAGGCACTGGTGGAGACACTGGATTGACTGTCCAGAAGGGGCATGTGTTTGGCCTCAACATACAACAGAACAACACCAGACCCCTCTGGCTTTTCTAGCAAACCCAAGTGAGCCACCAGTAGTATGGGACTTGTAGTATGCTTTCAAGGTTTACCTGAGGGCGACAGTCGGTGTAACGTATAGGGATGACCAGAGGAAAGCAGCCCTTTTTAATTGTCTGGGCACTGTTGGCTCAGAGAATTCAGGCCTTTGCCTGGAGAAGCCATGCATGTGGCAATCCCATGAGGTGGGGAAGGTGATACTGTGGTGAACCTGTACAAAACCGCAATCAAGAAATTGGAAACACAATTCTGCAAAAGGCCAAATGTGGTGCTTGAGCACCATCATTTATTTGCAAGGGCTGTAAGGGAGGCATGGAATCACAAGTATGACACTGACACAAAAGCTACAACTTTCAAAAGCTTTATTAGATCCTTGGGGTTTGGAAAAACTCCTGTGTTGACCTATAGCTATGATGGGAGTAGTCTCTACCATAAAATAATAAAAGAAACACAGTCCTACTCCGTCTATGTCAAATCAAAATGACCTATACTAACAAAACCTAATGTATGCAAACAAAAGTCAATTTTATAACATAAAGGATCTGGGTGGCTGAGTCAGCTCTCCTCCCCACGTTGGACAGCATGAAGTAAGGTGGACCCTGTAAACAGAATGACACACTCTGGCTCAGGTTTTTAAAATAAGGCAGTTCAAAACATGGGTCGAAGCCCGCCTGGCCTTCCACATTATAGTCACTTATTCCAGCCTTCCAAAAGTTCTTTCAAAGGTTCAACAAAAGTTCACATAGGTAGGTCTCCCTCAATCAGGCTTGGACCTTTCAATCAAAAAGTACCTGATTCAAAGTAGAGCTCCCTCAGCCAGGCTCAGATCTCGCAATCACAGCACTTGCAGGGGTTCCCCTCCCCAAGATTTATTGACATTCTTTAGGGGTTCCCTTCCCCTAACTTATTTCATGTTTCTGGTCTCCCACAGCTGGGCTCGGAGCTTTCACAAATGTAGAAGACGTTCGAATATGTGAGGCTTTTACTATAGACCTCTGTGGGACCACTTCAACTTTCACTTCAGCTTTCCCTTAATATTATTTGCCACAATCTCTCTTGGTATTGGTAGTTCTATACCTCAATCAGAAACGTTCAAAGACATTTTCCTCTTCAAGCAACCACCTTTTAACTTCCCCTTTCGTCAGGGTTAATCTTGACCATTGAGCATTTCAGAGATTGTTCACGTTTCCACTTCATAACAAGACATCAAACATTTTGCAGAGACTTTCGAGTGGGCTATTTCCTTTCGCCGGTCCACTCCGCTACTCTGTATCACTGGCTTCACAGTTATCTGCAACTTAGAAGTTAATTACTGGTTTGCTTTCTTTCACATTTCATCAGCATGTGCGAAACCTTCAATTTTGCGATATACTATTGTGGCTTCAATCTTTTCTTGACACGAACCGGTCTTTGATTTCTTTTGCTAACTCACCGGTTGTGTGCATTCCTTTATTTGCAGCTTTGATTCACGAGTCAAGGTTGATACCATAGGCTTGGCCTCGATTCCCCTACTCTGTCATTTGTCCGGGAGGGTCGCTGGCATCCTTGAAACACAATGTAGGCTTCTTTTTGTCTGGGATTTGTATTTCTCTGCATCTCCTTCACGGTTTCCCAGAGGCAACAACCTCCTGCAGGAAACTTCAGGGTTTTCCTACCCCTCGCTCTCATCCCTTGATCAGATGTCCTGCTCCAGTGGGTTTGCCTTCATCCCGGAAGATCTGCTCCTTCTTGTGTCTCACCTTGCTCAGACTGTGTCTCTATGTTCCTCCTTTTATCCATGTGGAGGGAGCTAATGGGTATCAGATGATGGTGATTAAGGTCAAATGACTGACTTTGCCTGTCCTGACTAACGGGACATGTCCAATAAGATTTGTAAGGGATAGCCTCTTTACTCTCAGTCGCCCTCTTCTTTGGCCCAGTGTTTATGCAGAAAGGGGAGTGGATTTGGGGTGTTGGGGAATCCTAAAAAATAGGATGGGGTATGAGCACGGGAAAGGTGGGGTACTGCGTCTCACCATCGGTTGCCTCACCCCCACTCCCAGAAGATCACCCACCTAGGTTATCCTCCCAACTGGTCCACCCCCAGGGTCTAGATCCAAAGGCAATGGCTGTGCCCTGGCCACCTGAGAGAGAGATCCCTGGGGACTAGCAAGTGAGACACCCTTTGGTTTCTCAAAGGGCACACAAACCTGGAGAGCCTATTGATGTGTATGTTACAGCTCTGAGGACACATATTGCTACATGTAAATTCACAGGAGTACAGGAGGAGTACATTAGAGACCAGATCATGAGAATTAGGAATAAGAAAGTGAGAGAGAGGTTATAGATTGACCGAAATCCTGCTTTGGAAAGGGTGATAGAAATTTCCAGGGCTATCTAGGAGTCCTGCACGAGTGTGCAAGTCCTCACTGAGAGAACTGACACACGTTCACATAATGACAGTCTGCAGGTGGCATTGACTGCCAAGAAGTATGGCATGGAAGGAAAAGTAAAGCGAGAGGCATCTTCAAGCATGGAGGGACAGGGAATCAGATACAATGGAGCAACCATATGGTGGGAGGGAACTGTGCACAAACTGTGGATGGACAAGCAATCCTACTGGTGCCAAAGAATGTCCAGCTTGGGCTGCTAAGTGTAGGCATTGCAATAGCAAAGGTCCTTTCACAAGAATGTGCAGGTTGAATGGCAGAGCTGGTGGCGGCATGCAATTTAGAAAGGGCATGAGAATGATTGAGGTGGAAGAGCATGAGACTGGTGTGACTGGAGAAGTGGTGCTTTTGCAGAATTGGGGTGCAGAAAAGAAGCGGCCATGGGACATATTGACTGTTAATGGTGTACTGATCGAAATGTTGGTGGATTCACCTTACACTATGATTTCACCAGACGTTTATAGAGAAAACTATGAAAAGGATTTGTCTTCTCTTAAGCCGGCAGACATCAACCCCAGTGCCTATGGTCAAGTACCCATAAAGGTTTTGGGTTATGAGTGGGCAAGAATTGAGTTCAAGGGGTGGTGCATGGAGGAAAGGTTGTATGTCGCACACAAATGATCAGCATGCTTGGATGGAATGAGGAGGCAGCGTTAGAAATACACATTTGTCCAGGTCAGAGTGTACCGCTTTTGTGTGGTGGGGGCAGCCATCAACCAATAGCCACATTGTCTGCTGAAGAATTAAAGTGGCACTATCCTTCAGATTTTGCTGACATGCTTGGAATGCTGTACTTAATACAGGACAGTGCTGAAGGCCTATAAGGCCAGGAACTTGTCGGTGCAGATCATGGAGGCACTCAAGAGTGAGCTTTGAAAATTGAAGGAGGCAATCATAATTGAGGAGATTGAATCTTCAGAGTGGTTTGTCGCCCATGGTATTAGCGCATAAGCAGGATAGGGGATTAAGGATGTGTGTTGACCACAGGGAACTCAACATGAGCATTTGGGTGAACAGACACCCTTTGACGAATATAAATCAGTTGTTGGTGACAATGGGCCAGGCCACGTGGTTCTCCACATTTGATCTATACTCAGCATACCACCAAATCAACCTACATGTGGAGTTGAGTCCCCTCCCTTTTTTGTTACCCCTTTTGGGACGTACAGATTCCTGTCATATGCCGTTCGGTCTAGCATCAGCTTCTGCTGTTTTGCAGCAGTTGATGCAGGTATTGTTTGGGGACGTACCCAGTGTCAGCTACATCCAAGATGACATTTTGGTGTGGGGAAGAAATGAGAAGGAGCATAACATGAGGGTGCACTGGGTGATGCAAATTATTCAGGAAAGGGGTTTCACAGTAAAGTTGGGGAAATGTGTGGGTGTCCAATGTGTCACCTATTTGGGGCACCCTATTCATGCTAATTGCATAAGGCCCAGGGCGGGTTTGATGAGAGTGTTGAAGGAGGTGCCTGCTCCTGAGAATATGGAGCAGCTCAGGTCGTTCGTGAGAATGATTGCATATTATGACAAATTCATGCCTTTGTATCCAGACAAGACGTTCAGTATGCATGCTCTTCTCAAGAAGAATACCATGTTTGAGTGGACACCTCAGTGTCAGGCCACGTTTGAGCATTTGAAGGAGGATGTAAACAATGTGCCATATTTGTGTAAATTTGACCCCAAGTGTAAGACACTTCTTATGGTTAATGCGAGTGACATGAGTTTGGGGGCGGTTCTGGTTCAGAGGCAAGGGGGCATATAGGCCCATTGCATTCACCTGTAGGATGGTTAGGGATGTCGAGAAGCAGTACCAGTAAGCAAAAAGGAGGCTTTGGCGGTGTCTTGGGCATCGAAACATTTTAGAACATTCCTGTGACGTGTTCTGTATGTCATAAGAATGGATCACAAGCCGCTCACATTCGTGTTGACCACCAAGGATTTAGGATCAGTATCTCCCACAACAGCAAGGTGGTTGATGGATCTACAGGAATCCAATTTTGTGGTGCAGTACATTCTGAGATCTAAAAAGGCTTTGCGGATTGTCGTTCTAGGTTACCTATTCCGGCGCGCAGTGGGGTTGATTAGGTGGATGACGGAACACAGGTGGCTAGTGTTATCCCAGCGGTGGAGAAGAGTGAGTGGGAGGAGGAGTGTGCTAAAGATATGGAGTTGACGTGGATCAATGCAGGTCTGCAGAACAGTTCTAGTGCCATGATTTTCGGAGTAGAGGGGAAGAGTTACATGCATGTCCTAAGTGAATTAGCGGAGGCCCCGTGGGGGTTGACCAGAGGTGACATACTAAAGCCCCCTTGTCAGTCTAAGAGCAAGGCTGGTGAATCTGGTGCAAGAGGGTCATCTGGGGCCTGTTGGAGGCACTACGGTTGGGTGGTTCACTACGGGGTGCGTCTCGGATAAATCACAATCTTCTATCCAGGTCCCCGTGGTCCTCTCTGTTATTTCAGAGAGCACAAGCCGGGAAACCCCTGCCACAAAGACACACTAATGTGTGATGTGGTTATGATAGTCAGCAGCCTCACGGTCTCCCTTTAAATCTGAATTAAACATTAGTTGCATCTTTTACCAGGCTCACCCGACAGCTAATTAGACTCTTCAGCCCCCAGAAAGGACAAAACTGTTTTAGCATTCTAATAAACAAACACACATAGGGAAGGATAGCTCAGGGGCAACGTGCTCGTCTTGGAAGCAAGACAACACGCAGCAAGACAGGTCCGATCCCCGGGTACACGCTTAGAAACCTCTAGGTATTAAGCGCGTTATAATTAACCTATCATATCATATTGTGTACTTATATAACTGTGCCATATCGATCATGAAAAATGGTAAACAATTATTAATGATAGTCCAGCATCAAGGCACTACATAGGAGCCCTGTCACAACAACACGGGTCTAAAACCGCATCTAAAATGTCACCTTAGTATCACTGTTCATGCTGATTAATAAAAAGCAAAACACTTTCCGAAGGATTTGAATCTTCATAAAATCTTTGTGGTTTCACGCGATTCATCTAAGAAAATTGTTAAAATGGGCGGCGCTTGCCATCTAGAGGAACTATACAATATCACTGTTACTGCTCTTAATAGACCTTTGGATATTAACACTTCTTTCCGAACATTATGACTTCCCTGAGTGAGAATTTTAATATTTCTGCATTCTTTATTCCATAAACAAAGCAATATGTTTTAATGTTCAGACTCATTTCCTTGCTTACGCTTGAAGTATGGAGTGTAACAGAATGTGTTGTTGACACGCCCACATCAGAATCTGTTCCACCAGTCCGTATATTCCTTTCCTTTTACTTTCAAATGTTGATAGACTTGGGAATACAACTGAAAGGATACAGATTTTAAAAAAAAACTATATCTTTGCAAAAAACAAATCCAAATACTTCCACTGAACCGAATGCAATGTCCAATCTTCAATTAACCGAGCAGAATGCATAGCAGGGGAGCGGAAGGCCACGAGTTTCCAATTATTTCACTCTTAGCATACACTTTCCCAGGACATCTCACTGACACATCCTACAAAGCATCCCTTTCAAGTGCCAGAGTAAAGTGCAGAATGTCCCTCTCGGAACGTGATCTTTAAAGGCATCAAACGCATGGCCCACCAGGCGCCCCAGTCCACCCAAACTGCATCTTCCACAGGCACCACAAGTCGAGCAGGGCTTAAAACCAACAACGAGGACCCAAGGTACCTGTAGGAGTGTTTTGTTAGACGCAGACCTATGCCAATAAATCAAGCCAGTGTCTAGGCGCTAAAAGAAGCAATAGGCCAAAGATTCCAAGTACTAAAAATAGAAAGAGAGCAACCGCATATAAGTAGGTAAAAGGCATTGCACCCATCATAGTGAAAGAATCAAATTACATGATTAATTGTCTAGAAGTTACATAAAAAGATAACGCATATGCTTTCAGTCTTTTGTTAAATAGCAATATTGAGGTACTCACTCTTATTGATAAAGGGGTCTGCCTTTCCCGCTGAGAGTGTTGCCTCCTCTAGGTACCATCTGGATCCTGTCCTCCTACAGCCGCGCATCTCTGTTCCACCGCAGGGAGAGGCAGAGCTGAAGCCATGCTGTGGCGCGGCTCCATTCAGCATCTTCCAGACCAGAGACAAACCTCGAATCCAAACCAAAGGTACACGAGCATCTAAGAATAGTCCGAATAGCACAATTATGGGTTCCTTGGTACTAAACATGTAGTTGTTTGCATAATTATGCAGTAGAACCCGAATGGGAGTTGGGGGGACGGGCATCATTTACAAGCCCAAGCGAAGCAAGAGCTTTAATGTAAGCCCTGCGGCATTGCCAGACCGGTAATCCCCCCCCCACCCACTGAAGGTTCTGTTGCTATTAGTACCTGGGCACGTTGTACTTGGGTACTAATATTATTTTTCTAGAGTTCAGAAACAGCGTGTAAACCATTTCTCAACTCGAGAAATAAAAGCAAAGTAAATGGCCGCCATGGGTCAGGGAGAAGGGACTGCACACAGTCCCTTCTCCCTTTCCATAGTGGCCACTAAAAAGTGTTTTAAAAAAAGTAAACAAAAAAAATGCCCACCAGGCAACGTGGGCGGCCATTCGATGGGTGAAGATGCACCAGTAACATTACTGTTCCCGGCATCAGTGAGGGACAACACAGTGCATGGTAAGTGGGGAAGGAGTGTATGATCTTCAATATGAGGAAAAGTGGGGTGGGCAAAAGGGGCACAGGGGGCACAGGGAGCACACTTTCCTGATTCCCGGCGAGGGAAGATGTGGCCTTCTGCTCTGAGGAGGCTCAGAGTGGGGTCTTTCCCTATGTGGTAAGCACCCTGTTCCGAGACTTCTTATTGGCTGGGAGCCCGCCACACCCCCTTCACTGGGTACTTATACTAATTAATCTGCCATACAGTATTGGAGTCTGGTCATCAACGGGTGGGGAAACTCTTCAAATATTAAACATATGATTATGAACACACTTAGAAACTGATTCAACCTGTAGACAAATGACAGCTGGCTATCCAAAATGATACACAGATTTAGGATGGAATCCAAAGGAAGCTGGGGCTGGCCAAGATGGATGTGCCATTTTAAGGGAACAGTCCCACCTGGAAAACAATCCAGGAGCAGGACTATGCCTTATCAGTATTAAGACATCACCACTTCCCCTGCATCCAGTGCTGCACTGCCCCGAGGCAGTCCAACCCCATCTCTTCATCTCCACAATCACCATATAGGTTACCAGAAGCAGTGTGTCTTCTGCATAAAGTGCCCACCAAAACGCTGCACCTCCTGAGCCAATGGTACAAACGCACATTAAAAAGCAAAAGACACAGACAAAGTTCCCTGTGGCACTCCACAAGATGTTAAATGTGTGGGTGTGATACAATTTCCCAGGTCCTATCCTTCGGCTCCAATCCCTCAAAAAGAGAAAAGCCATGCCATGCATGGCCTTTTATTCCCATCTGATTGTCCAGGTGATGTATTAGAACTTCATGGTCTACTCTACAGTGTTAAAGGTAAACAGTTGCTTCAATACAATAATATGATATGATATGATCATTTATTTGTATCGCGCTTGTACGTAAATGTGTTTCAGAGTGCAACAAGGCAAGGGAGGGGAACAATGGAGAACAAAACAGCGATCTTACTAGGCCCAGTGACATTGAGAACGTGCAAGTGCATGGGAATGGGAAAGGGGAAAAAGTGCATAGAAGGGGGAACGTGGAAAGTGCGGAGCAGAGGAGAACAGATAAATAATAATAAATACAAATAAATAATAGAGGCAGTAAACAGTGGTAGAGCAGCCAGGAAGTGGCAAGTGCTGTGTTTACGGCAGCAGACTGGGTAAGTCTGATAAGTGCAGAAAAGAAGAAATGGATGGCGGTAACTGTATGGGTACAGATACATTCCCCAGTGCACGGGGTGGCCAGGAGGCAGTGCAGGGTGGCAGGGTGAGCAGGTATCTGGGCCCATGGGACAGAGGGTGGCCAGGTGCACGGTGCCAAGAGAGAGCACATCAGCAGGGTAGAGGGGGAGCGAAGGCAGAAGCAAAGAGGAAGGTCTTGAGGTGGTTCTCCTCATGTTTTAGAGTGGCAGTGAGGCCCCAGCAAAGACAGATATCTACCCGGAGCTCTTTTCTTTGAAAAACGACTGACCCTGAGGGAGTTAGAGGTAGAGGAGCGATGAGCTCGAGAGGGGTGGTATTTGCAGAGGGATAACTGAAGGTATTTTTGACCCTGGTCCCAGAAAGCCTTATGGACAATGCAGACGGTTTTGAATTTAATCCTTGCATCCACTGGGAGCCAATGGAGAGATTTCAGAGCTGGAGAGATACAATCCCAGGGCTTTAGGCCAATGACAAGTCTTGCAGTCCTGTTCTGGATTATTTGCAGAGGGCAGAGAGTAGAGACAGGTAGATTTAGAAAAAGGCTGTTACAGTAGTTCAACCTAGAGAGAACCAGAGCTTGGGAGACTGTGAGCTTCTGGGGGAGGAGAGGAAAGTCAGAGTACCTCTGAGGAGGTGCAGCAGGAAGTTTGACTTTTTAGAGACCTCAGAGATGTGGGTGGAGAAGGAAAGTGTGGAGTCAAAGATGACCCTGAGGTTCTTAGCCTCGCAGGTGGTGGTAGGAGGAGGGCCAAGGGAGGCTGGATAGAGAGTGAGGGGAAAGGATGGTGAAGGTGTGCTGATGAGGAGGATCTCTGTCTTGCTGGCATTCAGACAAAGATCATTGATGGCACATCAATCTTGAGTGGCAGTTAGGCAATCAGAGGTGATAGAGGGAGAGGAGGTGGCCGAGGGCAGCCTGAAAATGAGTTGAGTGTTGTCAGTGTAGCACTGGAAACTTGAGCAGAAAAAGGCAATGCAGTGGGCGAGAGTTGCCATGTAATGGTTGAAAAGCCTGGGAGAGAGGTTAGACCCCTGGGGAACACCACAGGTAGAGAGGAAGATAGATGATAGGAGGACCCACATTGGACCTAGGAGGGTCGATCAGAGTGGAAAGAGGTCAATGAATGCTGCTGTTCTGCTCCTGCCTCATAACTCCATTGCCTTTTCTTGCATTAGGTGGGAGGACAGTGGATTCTGTACTTCCTGAAGGCGGAGACATGACAGTGCATTGGATAAAAGGACGTCTCTTTCTAAGTAGGAAGGCATTTGATAGGGATTCTCTTCTTATAGAATGTGTCCAATAAAACAGAGGTTAGAAATAGGGCTGTAATTCTCAGGTATTTAAGGGCCTAGTTTAGCATGTTTTTAATAAAGCAGAAACTGGAGCTTCTTTAAAACAACTTGGCATCATTCTTCTTTGTTGTGAGGCATTTATAAAATTAGTTAACCTTTCTGCAAGGGTTGAAATGTGATCTTTTAAAAATTAGCTGGATATGGATCAAAAGCGGAGGACTCTGGATTCAAATATCTTATACATTTAACAATATCAGAGTCTAAAAGTAAATGGAAAAACTATATCCTTTGATACTAGTATTGGTTGCTAACATCAGTGAATCACAAAACCTTGGATCCGCCCAAACAGAGGACAGCATAATGGAGATTTTAGAAACAAAACAAGAAGCTGAGGAATTACAAAGGGTATGTGAAGCAGCTATAGGTAGAGTATTCTCTAGCAGAATAACTATTTGCTGGTACATGCTAAATAATTCTGCACTATTCTGGAATCCACTTTGCAAAATAGGTTTTCTTTGCTCCTATTATGGATTTATGGTAACAAACCTGATGCTTTTTCAACAACAAGTTATCAGCCTCAGGTCTAGAATTCTTCCATTGACGTTCTAGATGAAGGTCATTTCCTTTTAAAGAAACTAACCGTGGAGAAAACCAAGAGTCATTAGAGCATTTAATAAATGTGACCCTGCGCTTTGGGAAAGGGGCTACATTATCAAACACAGCAATAACCTTCTCATTAAGGTGAGAAGGCAGGCGATCAGGGAGCTGTGACTTACATTTCAATTGGTTTTGGTCTCTAGCTCCTATGTGTTAGCTTGGCCTTGATATCTAGTAGTTGGGCAATAAACCAAGCAAACTGTATTACACCAAGGTCTGGCCAAGACTCTGGTGATAAAATAAGATCCCTTGGGGCAGGGATCTGCATCCTACAGCTCACCAGATGTTTTGACTACAACTCCCATGATCCATCAACATTTATTTTCTTAGCCAAGGGCTGATGAGAGTTCCAGTCCAAAATATATGGTGGGCCAAAGGTTGCAGACCCCTTTGAAGCATATTAAAATCCTATATTGAGTCTAAAAGTTGAGTGCTACATGATTACGACCAGCTGAATGTTGCTCACATCCGAAAATACTTAAAAAGGGTCATACATCTTTCACAAGTGGAGACTGTTCAGAATCAGTATGAACATATAAAATCGAATAGGTTTATGGGTTTAGCTTAGTTTAGTTTTGTTTCTTTATTTATACAGTGCGCCGAACCCTGAGGTAACTGGGCGCCAGAGACTTAGAGCAGGTTACAACAGATTATAATTTGCTCAGAAGAAAGAGTCCAGAGGAGTTTAGTTAATTAACAAAGTATCAAAAGAGTTTATTGTGCCTGATACAAAATTTGAATAAACAAATTAATCGTGATTTAATCTGCACTTAGCATATTAATTACATTGCACAGCTGAACTATGTGCGTACGGGAACTTAATAAGTAGTTAACTCATTTGTAAGTGCGTCCTGAAACCATCAAGTTAACTACTTATCAAGTCCCCCCACGCACATGGTTCACGGCTGAACCATGTGCGTGCGGGGACTTAATAAGTAGTTAACTTGATGGTTTCAGGACGCACTTAGAACTGAGACTCGTCCACGAACCCTCTCCCTCTCCCTCCGGGGCTTGCGTCCACTTGGGAACCGCAATTGAATTGATGCTCTGCGGCATCCCTCTTGTCCCCCAAGTGAATCTGCTGACCTAAGGCTAACCTGACCATGGCTACAGATGTTGTTGCCAACCTGGGAAGCTGCTTTGTGCAGCCCTAAGATTGTAAAAACTTGTTTTTTCCTGATGAAGACGCTGATAAATTATCCAAAAAATGTCGAAACCGGTCGAGAAAATTGGGGATGTAGTCATGTTTTGACATCTAAAATTGACCCATACCTGGAGTAGACCACTTCTTATGACAACTATAGTGGTCATGTACATTGATTGCACTTTACTAAAAAATTTAAAAGCTGCTAGCTATGATTTTTAACAGGCTTTACCATATATGTATTGTTGTTGGGTATATACATTTTATGGAATGTGTGTGTATGATGGTTGTATGTGGACGAATGAGCAAATGATTTGTTGTCAATTGTATGAATTATATCGATCACTATGTTCTTAATCCTCCAGCAATGTAATTAATATGCTAAGTGCAGATTAAATCACGATTAATTCGTTTATTCAAATTTTGTATCTGGCACAATAAACTCTTTTGATCCTTGTTTAATTAACTAAACTCCTGCGGACTCTTTCTTCTGAGCAAACTAATTATACTAATACCCTAGCCCAGAGTGGGGGGTTTCCTGCATCTTTCAGAGATACATACAACAGATTATAGATGTACAATATAATAACAATAAGTGCAAATGACGGAGTTACATGGTGGGTACTCACAGAACTCTTGGAATTCAGATGTAAAATGAGCTTTATAATTTGGAGGACGATATACAACAGAAACAACAGCTGCACAATTAAATCCTTTGGTAATTTTAAGAGTTAGACATTCAAAACTAACAAATGTGCTTGATGGCAGCACTGACCCTGTAGGAGCACAGGAGAGAAACAAAGCTGCATTTCCTTCTCTAATAACAAGTCTATTTATAGAAAAAGAAGGAAGCCCAGGAGGCAAACTATCATTCAGAACTACTGGGCTTACTTGGGGAAATCAAGTTTCAGTCACTGCTAACAGCTCCAAGTGTTCACCCACTGCAAAGTCATGACAGGAAGAGCTGCAGCATTTTGTTACCAAAGAGGGGACATTCATTAAAGCCATTCCAACCCTTTGTGTTATTAGAGGACAGTCCTTACTGACTCAAAAAAGCAGAAACAGGCCCACAGTTACTGCCCTTAACTTAAATATTTTCCTTCCATGACACCCCAGGCTATAAGACATGTGTCCACTAATTAAAGAGCCACACCATGTCAGTTGATCATTTACATGTTCTACCTCCTCTCGGCCTCCATTACCCTAATGGTAGAAGGCATGTCTTAACAGCACTGAGATTGGATCAGGCAGCAGCAGATTGTGTTTAGCATGGAAGGTCCCTACTCAAATGGTCTGCCTGCCACCAGGATAGCACTCAGAAGACACACTTCCAACACTTTCTTGTGTGCAGGTGATATTTTAGGAAAACAAAGTCCCACTGTGGCCACCGAGCAATGACATTCTGCAATGTCAGTCACCTGATAAGGTAATGTAATCTGTCTGTTTCCGCCTTCCAGTGCCCTGAAGGCGGGAGGTGGGGCTTAATGCTGTTGTCAGGATCAGGAACGGACACTCTCTGCACCGGTCCCCGACCCCGTTGTTACCTGCTTCTGCGAGGGGTTCCTGTCCACTATGCAGGACTCCGTATGCCTTCCTGCTCAGATAGAGCTTGCCTTGGCTGCTGGGGGACACCATACATTGCCCCTAAGATTCCTCGTCTCCTGCACACGTGGAAATGGCACAGGTCATGTGACCTACAACAAATCCCTGGCCCTTTCCTCTAATTTCGATCATTTCAATTGGGAAACCCCTATAAAACAGAAAGAGGTACAGAGCAGCGCCCTTCTCACAAAGGTCGCATTTCATGAGGACCTCAACTGATGCATCCAGTGATTTCGTATTTCAGGTATTTATTTATAGGTAATTCCTTGGTGTTCCTGTTAGGAGCTTCTCATGCATAGGTAAGGGCATTGCTGTATTGTTATATACTATTGGATCTTGATTATTGTGCTCTGTTCCCTATGCATGTTCACCTATTTCTAATGTCTCCTTTGTAGCTCCTGAATCCCATCTGTTCTTGCTTCCTGAGTGGGAGTGTCACGTAGCACTCCTGCCTTATGCAATTCGTCACACAGGTTGTTCCTCAATCAATGGGTCACATTAGCTAGGGCAGGGAATAGCACAGCGTCTGACTTCTGGGGGACATCAGCGACATTGTTCAATCTGACAGGTCTGGCAGCTACTGAGATCAGGCCTGGTAGCAACAGATTGTATGCTGTATGGAAGGTCGTTCCTGGAATGTGATACCTGCCAACAGTGCAGCACATATCCAACAGTGAACCAACACTTCCTTTGCACACAAGTGATCAGTTACAAAGAAGGTGCTGACGCATTTTTATTTTTTCGTTATAGGGGCCATCTGAGCACCACTTAGTGTGGCAAAACTCTTGCTATGTGCTACAACCATGTTCTTCACTCTCCAGCCTCATGGCCAATGGCTTGTCAAGTGAGGAAAGTGGCACCACTCGATGAAATTAAGGACCTCATCACAAGAGCATCCATCAAGAACACAACTAACATCTTCCTTAGAAACCACATTATTCCTGGAAGCCAGGCCAATATGAAAGCTAGACTGCTCAAAACCATGGACATTAAGCACAGAACCTACCCACAACAATTGCTTTACCTAGACCTCACCACCACTCCAACCATTGACTGTCTCCTGCCCTTGGGCTGAATATGCCACACATCCATACCCACCCTGCTCCACTACACAGCTTTCCCCACTGGGGTCAACACAAACCAGCCAAGACACCCCACTGACACTTCAAGAATGTATCCGTGGATACACTGGGAGGAAAACTCATCATGTTGGCTTTTTCATATCATCCTTGAGATAATGTCAAACCCTAACTCAGGACACTCAACCACACCTTATCTGAGACTACCAACACCTCTGCACCAGAGAAGATTTGATTCAACCAAAATAAGCCCTCCACATCTTGGTACACACAGGTACGCAGCAACAGCAAGCATGCCATCCACAGACAAGAAACGTTCTGGAGGAAATCCAACCAATAAAAAGACGACCACACCTTGAGAACACGTATTAGCACAGAGGACCTTCATTACGACAGCAACAGCAAACTAATTCACACAAATCATCAAGTAAGCAGCCAAAAAGTGTAGAGCTATTGCTAGGAAACCCCAGAACCAGCCCCCTTACATACATACCGCTCATGCCGGAGAGACCCGCATTGGAAGCAAGCAGCTTCACGGGGGAGCCGCAATCGTGGCACAACTCTTGACTGGTATCTGGCATTGCGCCTGCCCTCAAAAGGTGGCTGGCCAGGCGCTAGTCAGGCGATTACGGCAAGATGAACCTGAAGTAATAGAACAACTTCCGGTTTATGTTTACAAAAATGAAAAAGACAGACATTACTGCGTCTTTGCAACAGCAATCACACCAGGGGGTGTGTTTGGTCTTCCAGAGATTATTGCTATCAGTAGAGTAAGTTACTATAGGTTTAGGGCAATTTAGGAAGACTTCATGTCTTCATAGTTAGGATTTCTTCCCCAGTCTCAAGCAAGGTATAAAGACATTTTACTGAAATGTTTACATACTTCAAACGAGAAGTGTTTTTCCAACTTCTCACCACCAAGGATAGGGTAGTATTTTTGCATCATTTCAACATTCCATACTTCACCCTTACATTCTATTTGTGTTACCTCAATTATCACGGTCCCAGTCTGCCTCACCCAAATTAAGACCATTACCTTGTTTTCCTCATTAGTACCACCCTATGTGTCCTTCCCCCTTGCCATAATTACCATCTATTATTCTCTCACCAGCCTGACATACTTCCATGGCTTCCTCTCTTCACCTCTAAAGAAGACTGTTCAGAATGCCTCTTTTCCACCCCCTTCTTGACATTGTGCCTTCAAGACACGTCTGAACAACCCACAGTTACATCAGGCATCAAACCGGGGTTCATCAGTGGTTCCTGCTACACCATCTTAGCAGGAATTATTGCTACCTCCATGGCGTGCTCCTCCTCATCCATGCCGACCGTCATGACAAGCTCCACATGACTCAGGAACTGGCAGATTGCAAAGACCCTGAATCCGGTCGTAACAAGTCAGGATGGAATAAGCTATGGTCGAAATGACCCCTTCTATGAAATCTCTACAGACTGATTTTGCCGATTATAGGGATGATAACGTGGCCATAGCCTCCAACTTCATGGCGCTTCGGAATACCTTGACTGAGCTTCAGTCAAACGTACTCTCGTCCCAGGCTGATAGACCAGGTTTCCGACCCATCCGTCCAGCAACTTTCCAGTTCTCATATCGGATCAGCCAGGTCCATAGCGATAAAGGGGAATTGAACAAGTTGCCAGGGTACCCGTTATGGGGGCTGAGGCCCCTTCTCCCCCTATGCCAGTTAAATATACTGCCTCTCCTAGTAACTTTTCCAAATTCATGACACAATGTTTGTTGCATTTCATGAACAGACCTCAGTTATATAATACTGACACCACCAAGGTATCATTCATTCTCATGAATTTGAATGGACACGCACTGACATGGGCCTCACCTTATAATTGTTACCCCATTATGGATGATTATGACCAATTCCTACTGACGTTCCATCATGTGTTTGAAAGAAGAGTTTGTGAAAGGTCAGTTAGAAGTGAACTCCTTGATATTAAACAAGGATCTATAGAACTTGTAGCTTATATTGCTCAGTTCAAATACTTGGTTGTGAAAAACACTTGGACTGAAGATGTTCATGCCACTATATATTATAAAGGTCTAAATGAAGACATCAAGGGCACTGTAGACCAGGTCCTCCCTGCTCCAGTTACCTTAGCAGAACTAATAGACCTGACTCTATTTATCGAACAAAGGCAAAGTGAAAGACGAGGGGAGATTTTTTTTAAATCTACATAGACAGGTGGGCTACCAGCCCACAGAGACTCCCCTACGGAATTCCACTGCTGAACCTATGCAAGTGGGAGGTATAGAAGGTCCTGTAAGTAAAGCACTGATGATTGAATAATCTCAGTTACTATTGTGGTCAGTCAGGTCATCCAGTGCGTGAATGTCCAAACGGCTGGGAAAAGCCTTGGGTCCTCAGTAAAAAGGGGTGGACTGACAGACCCAGGAACAGCACAGACAGCCTTAGAGCCTTCATTTATGATGTTTTCCATGGCAGCAGTCAATCATATTTTCTAGGGATCACTCTCCAAGGTAAAGGACTAGAACCTATTACAGCTCGAGCCTTAATTGATTGCAGAGCCACCAGCAATGTTGTCACTTCACACAGTTTGCCCTGAAACATCATTTCACACTCCTAGAAAAATCATGTAAAGAAAACATACATTCTATAGATAGTTCACCACTTCCGTCAGGTCCCATCGCTCAACAAAACACTGTTTTCCAGATGAACTGTCGGTTATATCATCATGAACATATAGGCTTCGATATTATTGATGCGCCCTACTTATAGATCATACTTGGTATGCCTTGGTTGCCTTGCATAAACCCTACATTGATTGGTCTCAAGCGAGTATTCGTTTTCATTCAGACCACTGTTCTGACTCTTACCAATTAGAATCTTTACATAACTACCATAAAACCTCCAGAGAAAACCTTGGAGAAAACTATTGCAGCCATCATAGGCGAATTACCCAAGGAATATTTGGATTACCAAGATGTTTGTGATCCCAAAGAGACAGATGCACTGCCCCCCGCCCCTATTGGCTTTATGATTGTCGTAATGATCTAATTCCCGCTCTGTATTTCCTTATGGTAAAACCTATGCATTGACTATCAAAGAGACCCAAGCCCCTAAAGGAATACTTCAAAGATAACCTTGCTAAGCGTTTCATCAGACACTCATCTCCAGCAGAGGCACCCATCTTTGTTATACCTTAAATAAGATTTTTCAGAATTAAGCTCTTGTGTGGAGTACCGGCAGATGAACAACATCACAATAAAAATAACGGTACCTTCTACCCTTAATTCCGACATTGATTGACCAAGTCCAATGGGCCACAATCTATTCCAAACTCGATCTTGGAGGAGCCTATGATCTGGAGCAGATAAGACAGGGGGACGAATGGAAAACAGCATTCAGGACCAGAGAAGGGCATTATGAATATCTTGTTATGCCCTTCGGTCTATGCAATGCACCTGCTGCTTTTCAACATTTCATAAACGAGGTGTTCCATCCCCTACTTGATCATTTCGTCATTGTCTACTTAGACGATATACTGGTGTACTCTGACTCATTAGCACTCCATGTCTTACAAGTAAGAGAAGTACTGGCCTAGCCTAAAGTTGTCAAAATGCTCATTCCATCAAACAACGGTTGCATATCTTGGGTACATTTTATCACCAGACAGTGTATATATGGATCCCAAAAAGATATAGGCTTCCACCCAGGAATATCATGGTACTGCAGCGATTCCTTGGTTTCTCCAACTATTACCAATGTTTCATCTCTCACTATTCACAAATGACGTGTCCTTTGACAGTGCTTCTAAAGAAAGACGTCCCTTACTTATGGAGTCCTTTGACAGAGACCGCATCCCAGTCTTTGAAAAAATGCATTTACCTCTGCTCCAATCCTTCAAATACCCAACTCTGAAGTTCTGTATATGGTAGAGACAGATGCCTCTACCATGGCTCTAGGGGCAATACTATCTCAGCGGCCTGCACCAGGCACACCAATGCACCCACTAGCCTTCCATTCAAGAAAAATCATAGAGGCTTAGAGGAATTACACCATCTTTGATAAGGAGCTCATCACGATCCTAGATGCTCTTAAATAATGGAGACATTATTTGGAGGGTGCTCCTTTCCCCTTCATAGTTGTAACTGATCATCAGAACTTGGGGTTCCTAAAGTCCACCAAAAATACTAATCAAAGACATCATCATTTCGACTTCACAAACACTTTTAAGCCTGGTTCACAAAATACCATAGCAGATGCTTTGTCAAGAAGATATGAACCAGAAGACATGTTGGAAGGGAAAGGAGCTCCCTTTGTCCTCCCAGAAAAAATCACAATGGCCCTGTCCCCCACAGCCAATGCTTTTCTGGATAATGTCTGTCAAACGTATATTCGAGAAAGGATTTTTTCCTTTTTACAAAATGACAACCACTATGATGTTGATGGGTTGTTGTATTATAATAATGTTTTATGGATTCCCCAGGACCAACAACAGAGACAGGTGATGGAGTGGGGCGGGTCATTATTGCCAAAGGAAAACCATTGACTTAGTAAAACGACATGCTTGGTGGTATTTAAGGTCCTAGTTTAGCCTGTTTTCAATAAAGCAATAACGCAGAAATCGGAGCATCTTTAAAACAGCTTGGCATCATTCTTCTTTGTTGTGAGGCATTTATAAAACTGGTTAAACCTTCTGCAAGGGTTGAAATGTGATCTTTTAAACATTTGCTGTATTGGATCAAAAGCAGAGGACCCTGGATTAAAATATCTTATACATTTAACAATATCAGAGTCTAAAAGTAAATGGAAAAACGATATCCTTTGATACTAGTATTGGTTGCTAACAAAAGTGAATCACAAAACCTTGGATCCGCCCAAACAGAGGACAACATAATGGAGATTTTAGAAACAAAAAAAGAAGCTGAGGAATTACAAAGGGTTTGTGAAGCAGCTATAGGTAGAGTATTCTCTAGCAGAATAACTGTTTGCTGGTACATGCTAAATAATTCTGCACTATTCTGGAATCCACTTTGCAAAATAGGTTTTCTTTGCTCTTATTATGGATTTAGGGTAACAAACCTGATGCTTTCTCAACAATAAGTTATCAGCCTCAGATCTAGAATTCCTCCATCGACATTCTAGAGGAAGGTCATTTTCTTTTAAAGAAACTAACCGTGGAGAAAACCAAGAGTCATTAGACCATTTAATAAATGTAACCCTGCGCTTTGGGAAAGGGGCTACATTATCAAACACAGCAATAACCTTCTCATTAAGGTGAGAAGGCAGGCGATCAGGGAGCTGTGACTTACATTTCAATTGGTTTTGGTCTCTAGCTCCTATGTGTTAGCTTGGCCTCGATATCTAGTAGATGGGCAATAAACCAAGCAAACTGTATTACACCAAGGTCTGGCCAAGACTCAGGTGATAAAATAAGATCCCTTAGGGCAGGGATGTGCATCCTACAGCTCACCAGATGTTTTGACTACAACTCCCATGATTCATCAACATTTATTTTCTTAGCCAAGGGCTGATGAGAGTTCCAGTCCCAAATATATGGTGGGCCAAAGGTTGCAGACCCCTTTAGAAGCATATTAAAATCCTATATTGAGTCTAAAAGTTGACCTGCTACATGATTACGACCAGCTGAATGTTGCTCAAATCCTAAAATACTTAAAAAGGGTCATACATCTTTCACAAGTGGAGACTGTTCAGAATCAGTATGAACATATAAAATTGAATAGGTTTGTGGGTTTAGCTTAGTTTAGTTTTGTTTCTTTATTTATACAGTGCGCCGAACCCTGAGGTAACTGGGCGCCAGAGACTTAGAGCAGGTTACAACAGATTATAATTTGCTCAGAAGAAAGAGTCCAGAGGAGTTTAGTTAATTAACAAAGTATCAAAAGAGTTTATTGTGCCTGATACAAAATTTGAATAAACAAATTAATCGTGATTTAATCTGCACTTAGCATATTAATTACATTGCACAGCTGAACCATGTGCGTACGGGGACTGAATAAGTAGTTAACTCAGTTGTAAGTGCGTCCTGAAACCATCAAGTTAACTACTTATCAAGTCCCCGCAAGCACATGGTTCACAGCTGAACCATGTGCGTGCAGGGACTTAATAAGTAGTTAACTTGATGGTTTCAGGACGCACTTACAACTGAGACTCGTCCACAAACCTTCTCCCTCTCCCTCCGGGGCTTGCGTCCACTTGGGAACCGCGATTGAATTGATGCTCTGCGGCATCCCTCTTGTCCCCCACGTGAATCTGCTGACCTAAGGCTAACCTGGCCATGTCTACAGATGTTGTTGCCAACCTGGGAAGCTGCTTTGTGCAGCCCTAAGATTGTAAAAACTTGTTTTTTCCTGATGAAGACGCTGATAAATGATCCAAAAAATGTCGAAACCGGTCGAGAAAATTGGGGATGCAGTCATGTTTTGACATCTAAAATTGACCCATCCCTGGAGTAGACCACTTCTTATGACAACTATAGTGGTCATGTACATTGATTGCACTTTACTAAAAAAATGAAAAGCTGCTAGCTATGATTTTTAACAGGCTTTACCATATATGTATTGTTGTTGGGTATATAAATTGTATGGAATGTGTATGTATGATGGTTGTATGTGGACGAATGAGCGAATGATTTATTGTCAATTGTATGAATTATATCGATCACTATGTTCTTAATCCTCCACCAATGTAATTAATATGCTAAGTGCAGATTAAATCACGATTAATTCGTGTATTCAAATTTTCTATCTGGCACAATAAACTCTTTTGATACTTTGTTAATTAACTAAACTCATCTGGACTCTTTCTTCTGAGCAAACTAATTATACTAATACCCTAGCCCAGAGTGGGAGGTTTCCTGCATCTTTCAGAGATACATACAACAGATTATAGATGTACAATATAATAACAATAAGTGCAAATGACGGGGTTACATGGTGGGTACTCACAGAACTCTTGGAATTCAGATGTAAAATGAGCTTTATAATTTAGAGGACGATATACAACAGAAACAACAGCTGCACAATTAAATCCATTGGTAATTTTAAGAGTTAGACATTCAAAACTAACAAATGTGCTTGATGGCAGCACTGACCCTGTAGGAGCACAGGAGAGGAACAAAGCTGCATTTCCTTCTCTATTACCAAGTCTATTTATACAAAAAGAAGGAAGCCCAGGAGGCAAACTATCATTCAGAACTACTGGTCTTACTTGGGGAAATCAGGTTTCAGTCACTGCTAACAGGTCCAAGAGCTGCAGCATGTTGTTACAAGAGAGGGGGCATTCATTAAAGCCATTCCAACCCTTTGTGTTATTAGAGGACAGTCCTTACTGACTCAAAAAAGCGTAAACAGGCCCACAGTTACTGCCCTTAAATATTTTCCTTCCATGACACCCCAGGCTATAAGCCATGTGTACACTAATTAAAGAGCCACACCATGTCAGTTGATCATTTACATGTTCAACCTCCTCTCGGCCTCCATTACCCTAATGGTAGAAGGCATGTCTTAACAGCACTGAGATTGGGTCAGGCAGCAGCAGATTGTGCTTAGCATGGAAGGTCCCTACTCACATGGTCTGCCTGCCACCAGGATAGCACTCAGAAGGCACACTTCCAACACTTTCTTGTGTGCAGGTGATATTTTAGGAAAACAAAGTCCCACTGTGGCCACCGAGCAATGACATTCTGCAATGTCAGTCACCTGATAAGGTAATGTAATCTGTCTGTATCCGCTTTCCAGTGCCCTGAAGGCGGGAGGTGGGGCTTAATGCTGTTGTCAGGATCAGGAACGGACGCTCTCTGCACCGGTCCCCAACCCCGTTGTTACCTGCTTCTGCGAGGGGTTCCTGTCCACTATGCAGGACTCTGTATGCCTTCCTGCACAGATAGCGCTTGCCTTGGCTGCTGGGGGACACCATACATTGCCCCTAAGATTCCTTGTCTCCTGCACATGTGGAAATGGCACAGGTCATGTGACCTACAACAAATCCCTGGTCCTTTCCTCTAATTTCGATTATTTCAAGTCTGAAACCCCTATAAAACAAAAAGAGGTACAGAGCAGCGCACTTCTCACAAAGGTCGCATTTCATGAGGACCTCAACTGATGCATCCAGTGATTTCGTATTTCAGGTATTTATTTATAGGTAATTCCTTGGTGTTCCTGTTAGGAGCTTCTCATGCATAGGTAAGGGCATTGCTGTATTGTTATATACTATTGGATATTGATTATTGTGCTCTGTTCCCTATGCATGTTCACCTATTTCTAATGTCTCCTTTGTAGCTCCTGAATCCCATCTGTTCTTGCTTCCTGAGTGGGAGTGTCACGTAGCACTCCTGCCTTATGCAATTCGTCACACAGGTTGTTCCTCAATCAATGGGTCACATTAGCTAGGGCAGGGAATAGCACAGCGTCTTACTTCTGGGGGACATCAGCGACATTGTTCAATCTGACAGGTCTGGCAGCTACTGAGATCAGGCCTGGTAGCAACAGATTGTATGCTGCATGGAAGGTTGTTCCTGGAATGTGATACCTGCCAACAGTGCAGCACGTATCCAACAGTGAACCAACACTTCCTTTGCACACAAGTGATCAGTTACAAAGAAGGTGCTGACGCATTTTTATTTTTTCGTTATAGGGGCCATTTGAGCACCACTTAGTGTGGCAAAACTCTTGCTATGTGCTACAACCATGTTCTTCACTCTGCAGCCTCATGGCCAATGGCTTGTCAAGTGAGGAAAGTGGCACCACTCGATGAAATTAAGGACCTCATCACAAGAGCATCCATCAAGAACACAACTAACATCTTCCTTGAAACCACATTATTCCTGGAAGCCAGGCAAACATGAACGCTAGACTGCTCAAAACCATGGACATCAAGCACAGAACCTACCCACAACAATTGCTTTACCTAGACCTCACCACCACTCCAACCATTGACTGTCTCCTCCCCTTGGGATGAATATGCCACACATCCATACCCATCCTGCTCCACTACACAGCTTTCCCCACTGGGGTCAACACAAACCAACCAAGACACCCCACTGACACTTCAAGAATGTATCCGTGGATACACTAGGAGGAAAACTCATCATGTTGGCTTTCTCATATGACCCTTGAGAGAATGTCAAACCCTAACTCAGGACACTCAACCAGACCTTATCTGAGACCAACACCTCTGCACCAGAGAACATTTGATTCAACCAAAATAAGCCCTCCACATCTTGGTACACACAGGTACGCAGCAACAGCAAGCATGCCATCCACAGACAAGAAACGTTCTGGAGGAAATCCAACCAATAAAAAGACGACCAGTCCTTGAGAACACGTATTAGCACAGAGGACCTTCATTACGGCAGCAAAAGAAAACTAATTCACACAAATCATCAAGCAAGCAGTCAAAAAAGTGTAGAGCTATTGCTGGGAAACCCCAGAACCAGCCCCCTCACATACATACCACTCATGCCAGAGAGACCCGCATTGGAAGCAAGCAGCTTCATGGGGGAGCCGCGATCGTGGCACAACTCTTGACTGGTGTCTGGCATTGCGCCTGCCCTCACGAAGGCGGCTGGCCAGGTGGTAGTCAGGCGATTACGGCAAGATGAACCGGAAGTAATAGAACAACTTACGGTTTATGTTCACAAAAACGAAAAAGACACACATTACTGCGTCTTTGCAACAGCAATCACACTAGGAGATGTGTTTGGGCTTCCAGAGATTACTGCTATCAGTAGAGTAAGTTACTATAGGTTTATGGCAATTTGGGAATACTTCATGTCTTCGTAGTTAGGATTTCTTTCCCAGTCTCAAGCAAGGAATAAAGACATTTTACTGAAATGTTTACATACTTCAAAGGAGAAGCGTTTTTCCACCACCAAGGATAGGGTAGTATGTTTGCATCATTTCAACATTCCATACTTTACCCTAACATTCTATGTGCGTTACCTCAATCATCACTGTCCCAGTCTGCCTCACCCAAGGTAAGACCATTACCTTGTTTTCCTCATTAGTACCACCCTATGTGTCCTTCCCCCTCGCCATAATTACATCTATTATTCTCTCGCCAGCCTGACATACTTCCATGGCTTCCTCTCCTCACCTTTTTAAGACACGTCTGACCAACCCACAGTTACATCAGGCATCAAACGGGGTATATCAGTGGTTCCTGCTACACCATTTTAGCAGGAATCATTAGCTTACCTCTGTGGCTTCTTCCTCCTCATCCATGCCGACCGTCATGACAAGCTCCACATGACTCGGGAACTGGCAGATTGCAAAGACCCTGAACACGGTCGTAACGAGTCAGGATGGAATAAGCTGTGGTTGAAATGACCCCTTCTATGAAATCTCTAAAGACTGATTTTGCAGATTATAGGGACGATAACGTGGCCATAGCCTCCAAAGTCATGGAGCTTCAGAATACCTTGACTGAGCTTCAGTCACACGTACTCTCTACTTCCGAGACTGATAGGCTAGGTTTCCGACCCATCCGTCCGGCAACTTTCCAGTTATCATATCGGATCAGGCAGGTTCATAGCGATAAAGGGGAATTGAAAAAGTTGCCAGGGTACCCTTTATGGGGCTGAGGCCCCTTCTCCCCCTATGCCAATTAAATATACTGGCTCTCCCAGTAACTTTTCCAAATTCATGACACAATGTTCGTTGCATTTCATGAACAGACCCCAGTTATATAATACTGGCACCACCAAGGTAGCATTCATTGTCATGAATTTGAATGGACACGCACTGACATGGGCCTCACCTTATAATTGTTACCCCATTCTGGATGATTATGACCAATTCCTACTGACGTTCCATCGTGTTTGAAAGAAGAGTTTGTGAAAGGTCAGTTAGAAGTGAACTCCTTGATATTAATCAAGAATCTATAGAACTCGTAGCTTATATTGCTCAATTCAAATACTTGGTTGTGAAAAAAACTTGGACTGAAGATGTTCAGGCCACTATATATTTTAGAGGTCTAAAAGAAGACATCAAGGGCACTGTAGCCTAGGTCCTCCCTGCTCCAGTTACCTTAGCAGAACTAATAGACCTGACTCTATTTATCGAACAAAGGCAAAGTGAAAGACGAGGGGAGAATTATTTTTGTATCTACCTAGACAGGTGGCCCACCAGCCCACAGAGACTCCCCTAGGGAATTCCACTCCTGAACCTATGCAAGTGGGAGGTATAGAAGGTCCTGTAAGTAAAGCAAAGGTGATTGAATAATCTCTGTTACTATTGTGGTCAGTCAGGTCATGCAGTGCGTGAATGTCCAAATGGCTGGGAAAAGCCGTGGGTCCTTAGTAAAAAGGGGTGGAGGCACAGACCCAGGAACAGCACAAACAGCCTTAGAGCCTTCATTTATGATGTTTTCCATGCCAGCCGTCAATCATATATTCTAGGGATCACTCTCCAAGCTAAACGACTAGAACCTATTACAGCTCGAGCCTTAATTGATTGCAGAGCCACCAGCAATGTTGTCGATACACAGTTTGCCCTGAAACATCATTTCACACTCCTAGAAAAACTGTGTAAGGAAAGCATACATTCTATAAATAGTTCCCCTCTTCTTTCAGGTCCCATCGCTCAACAAAACAGTGTTTTCCAGATGAACTGTCGGTTATATCATCGTGAACGTATAGTCTTCGATATTATTGATGCACCCTACTTATAGATCATACTTGGTATGCCTTGGTTGCCTTACATAAACCCTACATTGATTGGTCTCAAGCGAGTATCTGTTTTCATTCAGACCACTGTTCTGACTCTTACCAATTAGAATCCTTACATAACTACCAGAAAACCTCCAGAGAACACCTTGGGGAAAACTATTGCAGCCATCATAGGCAAATTACCCAAGGAATATTTGGATTACCAAGATGTTTTTGATCCCAAAGAGACAGATACAATGCCCCTGCCCCCTATTGGCTTTATGATTGTCGTATTGATCTGATTCCGGGCTCTGTAATTCCTTATGGTAAAACCTATGCACTGACTATCAAAGAGACCCAAGTCCTTAAGGAATACTTCAAAGATAACCTTGCTAAATATTTCATCAGACACTCATCTCCAGCGGGGGCACTCATCTTTGTTATACCTTAAATAGGATTTTTCAGGTTTACGCCCTTGTGTGGAGTACCGGCAGAAGAACAACATCACAATAAAAATAATGGTACCTTCTGCCCTTAATTCAGACATTGATTGACCAAGGCCGATGGGCCACAATCTATTCCAAACTCAATTTTAGAGGAGCCTATAATCTGGTGCGGATAAGACAGGGGGACGAATGGAAAACAGCATTCAGGACCAGAGAAGGGCATTATGAATATCTTGTTCTGCCCTTCGGTTTATGCAATGCACCTGCTGCTTTTCAACATTTCATCAACAAGGTGTTCCATCCCCTACTTGATCATTTCGTCATTGTCTACTTAGACGATATACTGGTGTACTCTGACTCATTAGCACTCCATGTCTTACAAGTAAGAGAAGTAATGGCCTAGCCTAAAGTTGTCAAAATGCTCATTCCATCAAACAACAGATGCATTTCTTGGGTACATTTTATCACCACACAGTGTATGTATGGATCCCAAAAAGGTACAGGCTTCCACCCATGAATATCAAGGAACTGCAGAGATTCCTTGGTTTCTCCAACCAGTGTTTCATCTCTCACTATTCATTGATGACTTGTCCTTTGACAGTGCTTCTAAAGAAAGACGTCCCTTACTTATGGAGTCCTTTGACAGAGACCGCATCCCAGTCTTTGAAAAAATGCATTTACCTCTGCACCAATCCTTCAAATACCCAACTCTGAGGTTTGTATATGGTAGAGACAGATGCCTCTACCGTGGCTCTAGCAGTAATACTATCTCATTGGCCTGCACCAGACACACCAATGCACCCACTAGCCTACCATTCAAGAAAATCCATCGAGGCTGAGAGGAATTACACCATCTCCGATAAGGACCTCCTTGCGATCTGAGGTGCTCTTAAATAATGGAGACATTATCTAGAGGGTGCTCCTTTCCCCTTCATAGTTATAACTGATCATCAGAACTTGGGGTTCCTAAAGTCCACCAAAAATACTAATCAAAGACAGTCCAGATGGGTTAAATTCTTTAGTCATTTTGACTTCAAGATCACTTTTAAGCCTGGTTCACAAAATACCATAGCAGATGCTTTGTCAAGAAGATATGATCCAGAAGACATGTTGGAAGAGAAAATAGCTCCCTTTGTCCTCCCAGAAAAAATCATAATGGCCCTGTCCCCCTCAGCCGATGCTTTTCTGGATAATGTCTGTCAAACGTATACTCCAGAAAGGATCTTTTCCTTTTTACAAAATGACAACCACTATAATGTTGACGGGTTGTTGTATTATAATAACGCTTTATGGATTCCCCAAGACCAACAACAGAGACAGGTGATGGAGTGGTGCCGTAACCACCCATTAGCGGGTCATTATTGCCAAAGGAAAATCATTGACTTAGTAAAACGATATTATTGGTGGAAGAACCAATCACAAGACCTCAAACAATACCTCAAAAGGTGTGACGTGTGTTCAATAGCAACAGGTCTCATACAATCACCTACTGGGTTCCTTAGGCTCTTACCCATACCACCCTACCCATGGCAGACTATTAGCATGGATTTAGTCACTGATTTACCACCCTCCTCTGATGGTTTTAGGACTATTCTTACTGTGATGATTCCTTTACTAAACGGGGACATTTTTAACCAGTGAAAGTAATACCCTCTGCAACGGAAATGGCCTAAATATTCCTTGCAATTGTAGTAAAACACCATGGTCTACCGGACAGCATCATATCAGATAGAGGACCCCAATTTGTGTCGCGTTTTCGGAGGGTTTTGCAGCAACCTCTTGGAATAAAAGCCCATCTGTCAACAGCGTATCAACCACAAAGCAACGGGCTAACAGGAAGAGTGCATCAAAACTTTGAACAATTTTTCCTGTGCTAGTTTACCCAAAGAGAAAGCGATTGGATTAAATTTCTTCCTTTAGCTGTGTTCACCTACAACAACTCTGTAAACACTGCTATAGGTTCATCCCCATTTTCCAGACACACCGGCTGACATCCGAAGATGATGCCTCTTAATCCTGTACCCAACACACAAGTTCCGAGGAATGGTTTAAAGCCTTGAAACATGAATAGTAAAACAATGTGGTCCACCTTCAAATTAGCAAAGATAATGCCGAAAGGTTTGCGGATGTACACAGAAGAAAAGAACCAATGTATCAACCAGGAGAACAAGTCTGGCTGTGTACCAAAAACCTGAAGCTTTCTCAAACCTCTAGGAAATTCAAACCTACATACATTGGACCCTATACTATTGACAATGTGAGAAATCCTGTGGCTATGAAATTAACTCTTCCGCACAACATGCACGTCCATCCTGTTTTGCACATTTCTCTTCTTCAGGCATGCAACCCGACTTCCAACAAACCTAGAAGTAAAACTGAAGACCAGGTAATCATGTCTGACCCAGAGGAAGAATACACGATTTCTAGAGTGTTGGATTCTAGGTGGCATCATTCACTTCTACGGTATCTATTAGAATGGGAGGGTTATGGGCCCGAAGATAGAACTTGGGAACTTGCATCTAACATATATGCACCCCAACTCCTCTCGTCCTTTCATCAGACATACCCACTAAAACCAAGGCCACAGACAGGGGCCAGAAGGGGGCATATTGTTAGGAAACCCCAGAAACCACATCTCTCCCGTACTTACCGCTCATGCCGGAGAGATCTGCATTGGAAGCAAGAAGCTTCATGGGGGTGTGCGGTCACAACACAACTCTAGACGGCCATCTGGTGTGGCACCTGCCCTCAAGATAGCAACCCGCCAGATGCTAGTCAGGCGATTATGGTAAGACGAACCTGAAGTAATAGAACAATGTCCGGTTCACGTCTACAAAAAGAAAAGACACAGGGCCTCATTACAAGTTGTGCTGAATGCTTTTAACAGCACCGGTAATGGTGCTGGCGCCGTTAAACGCATTCCGCACTATTACGAGGTTCCATGGCGGGGGACCCGATGTGGACGTCTGGTTTATTCAGACATCCATAGCGGGTCCCGCAAGGGAACCAGGGAGCTAACAACGGGCCCTCTTGTAATGGGCCTGTTGTTAGCTCCCTCCCCATTCCCATTGAGACCTATGGAGGCTCGAATGGGAATGGGGAAGGTCCGGGTCCGGGTTCCCTCAATGGGGAAATACCGGGCCCTCCATACTCAGAATGGCCCTGTATTTCCCCATTCAGGGAACCCGGACACGGTTTTGGAGGCAGCCATGGCACCAATAGCGTCATGGCTACCTCCAAAGTCGTAATAAGGCCCACAGATTACTGCAACTTGGCATCCGCGATAGCACCGGGAGGTGCATTTGGACTTCCAGAGATTATTGCTACCAGTAGAGTAAGTTGCTATAGGTTTAGGACAATTAAGGAAGACTTCAGGTCTTCATAGTTAGAATTTCTTCCACACTCTCGAGCAAGATATAAAGACTTTATACTGAAATGTTTTACATGCTTCAAAGGAGAAGTGCTTTTCCAACTTCTCACCATGAAGGATAGGATAGTATTTTTGCATAATTTCAACATTCCATACTCCACCATACCATTCTATTATTTTCTACCTCAGTCATCACTGTCCCAGTGTGCCTCACCCAAGGTAACACCATTACCTTGTTTTCCACATTAGTACCATCCTATGTGTCCTTCACCATTGTTATAATTGCTATCTTGTATTCTTTCACCAGCCTGAAATCCTTCTATGGCTTCATCACCTCACCTCTAAAAAAGAGTGTCCAGAACACTTCTTTCCAACCCGTTCATGACATTGTGCCTTCAAGACACGTCTATCGAACCCACAGTTACATCAGGCAGGCAAACCAGGGTTTGTCAGTGGTCCCTGCTTCCCCATTTTAGCAGGAGAATCATTAGCAACCTCAGTGGCTTGTTCCTCCTCATCCATGCTCCACAGCTATCTATCAACAGTGAAGCACTAGAGATACCCTTAAATGCTTCAAACTACATCACACACAGAAGTGGTATCTCGTACACAACCGGGAACTGGGGAATTATTATATACAACAAGAAGAGGTTCACGTCTGAACAATCGTCCAAACAAATGATTTAGAAATAATGTATAATGACAAATAATGTGTAAATAAAGGTAATCAAATCCCTAATCACTTTTATGTATCTGATATAAATAGGATCATTCATATCATCGTTAAATCATCTCTTTTGTGCAATTACAATTTATTAAAAAAGCAACAAGTTTGGAAAATAGACTTTTTTTCTCAATTTTTAGTCATAAAAACCCTTTATATAGTTAGCAAAAGACAAATGATAATTGATTGAGAAAAGAAAAGGATAAAAAGATAATAAACATACAATGTTTGTCTCATCTACATCAACAAAATGCAAAGCAATTGATAGACAAACCGTTTGTATGGTACAATTTGTGTCCAACACATATTGTCATTGGGCCCTGCCTTAATAGATCAAATAAATCCATGTGAATGTGACGCAGAATGTAGGGTTACACTAACTGATTGCCATATAAAAAAAAGAATAAACTCACCACTGACTTAAAGTTGGGCACAAAAAGAAAGTTCTAGGCTGGTAGGCTTCTAATGGGATATGTTTTCTTTCAAGGCCATTACCATTGTAAAATTTAAGGTCCAAATTAAAAACTATAGAATATAAGGAAAAGGTTATGTGAGCCTTAATCAGCGTTTTGTTATACACATTTACTAACAGTATTAATATTGATTAACATGCCTGATCTACATGAATTTAATCTCTTATGTATGGAAGAGTGTAACAATCTGAAGAGGACACATATATAGAAAGTCTGTTAAGAGGACAAAAGAGAGCAACAGTCTATTAGTTTAAACATGCCAAGATTCTGAAGGCGTATTAAATGAACATTCTCCACAGTTGTTGTGAAATCTTGCATTAATCTCACAGTACAAGTCTATAAGGGTCTTACCTCATGGTATGGAATTCTAGGTGAGTCGATGGAGATGGATTGAGGTTAATCTCAATAGATAGCATTTTACCAAATTAAGTATATTCAACTCTTCCTTAAAATGTATTTATAGGTTACACATCTCCCAGGTAGACTCCCTTGATAAAATCCTTCAAATTAAATTTATGAGACTCCATCATATTTTTTACTCATTACTTCATACTTGCATGGCATTGTAACATTTTGTAAGCCCGTACTACAATTCTGAATGCCATTACGTCCTAATGTATATTAGCAGCAGCAATATTTACCAACGTCTAATGCTGTCTTGAGATTAACCACAATCCATCTCCATTGACTCACCTAGCATTCAATACCGTGAGGTAAGAAGCTTATAGGCTAGTACTGCTGTCCTTTTGACTGCATTTAATGCCAATTTTCACAACAACTATGGAGAATTTTGTTTTAATAGGGCATCAGAATCTGGCCATGTTTAAACTGAGAGACTTGGTTCTCTCTTGTGTTCCTAGTTCAGACTTTCTACATATGTGTTTCCCTAGGATTGAGTCACTCTTCCATACATAAAAGATTAAAAACTTGTTCTATGTTACAAACTTGTGGCTTTTTGAATAAATTGCAGTAGATGCACAAAAGAGATGATGAAATGATATGATTGATCCTAACTATGTCAGATTCATAAAAGTGATTAGGGAATTTATTGCCTTAATGTGCACATTCATGTGTCATTGTGAATGATTTCTAAATACTTTGTTGGACATTGTTCCGATGGGAACCTCTTCTTGTTGTTGTATGTAATATTTCAAACCATAGACAAATTCAACACCATCATGAACTACCTCACAGACAAGGTATACAAGAACATCAAAATGTTAACAACTCCAACAACATCACAGAAATCCTGCCCATAGCCTCTTACAACGTATCAGGATGGAGAAAATTGAGGACAATTGCTCGAGAAGACTTGACCAAAACTCTCACAACCATCAAATCCACCAACTACAAAGAGGGAATCCTTCTGTTCCATTGTGATGTGCATCACGTGAGAAGCATTCACACCACGTCTTAGGGTCATTAATGTACCCCTCATGCAAGACCCTTTCCCAGATGCACAATAACAGGGTAGACCCTGCATCAGCTGAAGAAACCAACACTCAACCCAGATGAGCTGGCCAACTATCATCTCATCATAAATCTACACTTGCTCTCCAAAGTGATTGAGAAGAGCATTGAGAATCTCTGTGCACTGGTTACCTTGTCACCCTCTGAACTCTGGCCCAGGCTCCTGCATGTTCTGTTGCCCTTGCACTGCCTCCGGGCTCCCCCAGCACTTAAGGGTCTATATCTGCAACCCTACAGTCCCTTCTCTCTGTACTTATAAGCCACCCGCTGGCTGCACTTGTGAGTTAACTGCACTTCCGCTCCCCCCCGCACTTCTCCCCTTCCCTCTTCCCTGCACGTGTGCAATCTAAATGACACAAGGCCTAGTAAAATCGTTATTTTGTCCTCCCTTTGTTTCCCCCTCCTTGTCTTGTCGCGCCTAGAAACACTTGTGTAATGGCACGTTATAAATGCCACATCATATCATATCACTATCTAGCTGCATAAAAGGGTTGTGCAGCATAATTCACTTCAGATTTAACAATCTGAATTCCAACCATGATGCAGCACAGAGAGCTTCACCAGCCAAGTTATCAGTGATGCCATCTACATCCTGTACAAAGGGGACCACTATCAACTCATCCTACTAGACCTCTCTGCAGCCTTCAATGACACCTCAACATCCTTGCAACCCACATGGGCTTCAACAAATAGTCTTATAGTGATCTGCCTCCCAAACAGACACCAACCAGTCAGTTGGGCCCCAGCAGATGTCAGCGTTGCAGTGTGGCCTGCAGTGTTGAAAAGGGTTCCATGTTGTCCCTTGTCTCTATCTCCTCTACGTGGAACATCTGGAGGAACTCCTTGCCAACACCATTATCAAGCTGCTCCAAAATGAAGATGACATGGAGCGTTTGCATCAGTGGTATCCATCGACTTAGTTATGGTCTATCACTCTTTCAAGCCTGAATGTCAAACACCTGCCTGGAGCTCAGCCCGACAGAGATGGAATTCATTCTCCAATGCAATAGCCATACCACCAAGAATACATTAGTCCAGAATTGGCTGATGGAAATAAAGCTCAACAGGTTCACACCCCAACTCACACCCAGAGAATAATTTCTCAGCTTTAACATTGGGCTCATTACGGGTCTGGCGGTAACCGTGCCTGTGCTACTTGTGGGTTGCCACCAGACCCGTAAAATAATACTGACGCCTGACTTCCCGGTGCCACCAGGCTATTCCAAGGTGGGAAGTCAGGCACTGGCAATTTCCTGCAATATGCCGGTCCATAAACAACGGTGCTGGCAGGGTCAGAATGAGGCCCATTGACTTTGACATCGTATCTATCAGAATTATCCCTGGACCTAGTATGATAGCAACCGTGTCTGTCACTCCCCCTTCTCCGTACTGCCCCCCCTCCCTCCAGCACTATCTGAAACATTGTCAGGCCTAGTACTATAGTCGCTTGTTTTGTTCCTCCCCTCCCTTTCTGCACCCCTCACTCTCTTTTGTTTTTCTCCGGCTCTACCAGAAATGTCGTCAGGCCTAGTATGGGAGTCACCTGTCAGTTTCCATTTCCTTCCCACTCTACCCTCCCTTCCTTATATATGTCTTAGCTCTTAGCTCTTGCACTATCTGAAATGTCGTCAGGCCGAGTACAATAGTTAATTTCACATCCTTACTGTTCATGGCCTGCCAGAATGTCATTGTATTTTCCCTTATTCCCTCCCTTACCTTGAAGCGCTTTGAAATACATTGTGTATAGGCACTATATAAATAAACAATCATATCATTCAAGCACATGTTAACAAGAATACCCTAACAGCTTGGTACAATCTCAAGCTCCTCTGCAAAATAAATCTCTTCATCTCCCACCCTGAGTTTCAGCACAGTGATCCAACCCATGTCATCTCTTCCCCAACTCTCAGGAATCCCAGATGCCACAATGGCCCCTCTAAAAGTTGTTGAGCATGCTGCTACTCACCTCATAACAGGACTATGAAAATTCAGTCAAATCAAGAACTCTGTCAAGGACCTGCAATGTCTGTACATTTAAGAACACATACTTTTCAAGACAGCCTGAAACCACTACAAATCATTCACAACCAAAACACCACTATATCTGCTCATGGCGCCCTTTATCTTCAGAGTTCAATGCACCACTGGAAGTCACAAAACCGTCAGACTGTAGGCAAGTAACTGCAAGGGGAGGAACCTGGAAACAGGCATATCACACTAGCCCCTTCATGCTACACTTCAAGAAGGACCTGGAGAACCTGGAAACAGGCATATCACACTAGCCCCTTCATGCCACACTTCAAGAAGGACTTGGAGAACCTGGAAACAGGCATATCACACTAGCCCCTTCATGCCACACTTCAAGAAGGACCTGGAGAACCTGGAAACAGGCATATCACACTAGCCCCTTCATGCTACACTTCAGGAAGGACCTGGAGAACCTGGAAACAGGCATATCACACTAGCCCCTTCATGCCACACTTCAGGAAGGACCTGGAGAACCTGGAAACAGGCATATCACACTAGCCCCTTCATGCCACACTTCAAGAGGACCTGGAGAACCTGGAAACAGGCATATCACACTAGCCCCTTCATGCCACACTTCAGGAAGGACCTGGAGAACCTGGAAACAGGCATATCACACTAGCCCCTTCATGCTACACTTCAAGAAGGACCTGGAGAACCTGGAAACAGGCATATCACACTAGCCCCTTCATGCCACACTTCAGGAAGGACCTGGAGAACCTGGAAACAGGCATATCACACTAGCCCCTTCATGCCACACTTCAAGAGGACCTGGAGAACCTGGAAACAGACATATCACACTAGCCCCTTCATGCCACACTTCAAGAAGGACTTGGAGAACCTGGAAACAGGCATATCACACTAGCTCCTTCATGCCACACTTCAAGAAGGACTTGGAGAACCTGGAAACAGGCATATCACACTAGCCCCTTCATGCCACACTTCAAGAAGGACTTGGAGAACCTGGAAACAGGCATATCACACTAGCTCCTTCATGCCACACTTCAAGAAGGACTTGGAGAACCTGGAAACAGGCATATCACACTAGCCCCTTCATGCCACACTTCAGGAAGGACCTGGAGAACCTGGAAACAGGCATATCACACTAGCCCCTTCATGCCACACTTCAAGAAGGACTTGGAGAACCTGGAAACAGACATATCACACTAGCCCCTTCATGCCACACTTCAAGAGGACCTGGAGAACCTGGAAACAGACATATCACACTAGCCCCTTCATGCTACACTTCAAGAAAGACCTGGAGATGCAACTTTCCAAAGGACAGCTTCCAACTGCTGACCACTCCACTCAATCATGTTTCTCCCCTCTGGAGCTTTGCACCTCCACGGCTCCCCCTACCAATCCCAGCAACCTCTGCTCCCCCCGCACCCGACCTTTCACCCCATGGACCCATCCCATATGTGCAGTGCTCTCAGTAAGTTTACACTTTATAACGCTCATACATACATGCATAAGATACACACATCCCTAAAATCCATCTTCCAATAGAAATTCATTGTAGGGAAAAATCTCAGCAACGCTGCTTTCCAGACATGAAAAAAGAGCTGAAAAGCAGCACGCAATAGTACTCATTTTTATTAAATTAAAAGTCTGATAAACCTTCCTAAATTCAATAAAATGATTATAATTGAATTGGGTATTCATACCTGCTATTTTGCAGCACTGCACCATGCAAAGAATTGCAATAGCAAGCACTACTTGAAAACAATAAGTTGTTTTATCATCATTATCACTTTGATGATTATTATCCATTTTGATTATTATTACTACTATTATTATCATTATTATTATTGAGAATTGATCACTTCGGAACAATGATATTTACACAGATCCATGCACTAGGCGCATGAGCGCACTGCGCATATATGATCGGCCACAAACTCGGTTGCATTTGAATAAACATATTTTACCTGCAATACAATTAAATTTACAGCAATGCAGATTCTGTAAAATATGCATAATGGAAACTGGTCAAGAATTATAAGTTTATGCTCATCATTAAGGAACTTCCTATACAGCCATTTATGAACACACGTCCCAGGTCATAAAAATAGTATGCATCCTGATTTGAACTCGGGTCTCTGGATGGCAGTATGTATTGATTTTTCTTTTTAAGTCTTTCTGTTTTAAAAGTGTTGAATTCTTCAGAGTCCATTATGGGTTGTTTTAGATATAGTTCCGCTGAGGACATTGTTAAAATGAGTAGCGATTGCCACCTAGTGGAAATAACAAATATCACGTTCATAGCTTTCTCTATACATTTAGTAAGTAACAGCTCGGATTAATGCAATGTTATCCTTAGGGACAAAATACTCTTCAGGCCTTCTTTGTTGCACAGTGGAAGCAATATGGTGTAGTCTTAGCACACACGGCAATGCTTATAATACAGCCAAATATCGGTAAGAAAGACTATATGCAATCAAAAAAGAAAGCAACCAGACCCACATGCCTCAGTTGAGCCAAATGCAGTGTCCAATAATTAATTAATAGGCAAGAATCTATAGCAGTGGTCCGTCCATTCAGGCGCGTATCCTATGTCTTCACTATTAAGGTCGAGTAGGGGCAGGATACCTCCCACTTACCCAGGAGGACTCATTGGCTCATCGAATACAGTATCCCTGTGGAATACCAATTCAAAGTGACGAATGCCTATCTCCGTCAGACCTGCACACAGGTCCCTGAACGTTGCGTTCTCAATAAACTATTGCATGATGTGCTTAGCAGTTTCTGCAGTCACACATACGTGAAATGTGACCTGCCGCTATTAGAAAAATTAGCTTCCAAAAAGTATCAGCATTTCTAAGAAACCTTTACGTACAGCAAAATAAGAATAGCAATCTGAGTATGTATGCAAGGCCACACTGCATTTTGTATTAACTATAATTTGTAATGGTACATTACGTAATTTTGCAAGTCTTGAATAGAATCATTTTTAAGACTTGAAAATGAAACACCCCGTGGAAGCAAGCCCATAATCCTCCAGGCTGTCCAACCCATTTAAACACACGTTTTACAGGCATCACTAAAGGGTGGCATGCTTAACATCAACACAAAGGCTCCAAAGTCCATGCTCGGTTTTAGTTTATAGGTTTTGTTGTAGTACCACCAGCCAAAACGATTGCTGTGGCGTGTGGAGAAAGGGGATGATGGCATTTGTAGATGGACACACATCGGTGGTGCTTCCGCCATGTTCCCAGATCTCTACACTCATTCCGTTAGCTTGTCATGTGGGGCAAGTGGTATTGAGGAGGTCCTTTCCTTTCATAGAAATTAGAGTAAAGGATTATTGCAATGCTCCATGAGGCTAGCAAGTGCATTGATGCATCACTCGCCTCATAATGAACCGAAGCAGAGCCAGGCTACACCTTCAAACACCTATGACAACCCCTGTTTCCCACCCCTAAAAACCCACCCTGAATGTTTACAAAAAATATTTAACCCTTTACCCCACCCCTAAATGCATTCACTATAACATGTTTCATTATAAAATATTCCATATATGTTCATTCAATATAAAAGAATCGGTATAAACACTTTATACCCTAAGCTTTACTAACTTCCCGTCAAACAAGCAGGGGCGAAGCCAGCCACAACATTTTGAAGGGGCTTGATGGCAGTTTTGAAAGTTAGTAGTGAGTGGGGTCATTAAAGCTATCTTGCTGTTTACTCCCACCAGGAGTCCAGTAGGCTGAGTAGATATTACGCCTTCCTTTGGTCCATTGGATGCATCTTTCACCCCCAGAGGTGTATCTAGGAAAGTGTAAAAAGTGGGGCCATGAGCTAACGTAGTAGGGCTCACCCTAAGGGGAGCCCGAAGAGGGAGTTGGGTTTGTTCTGCCCCTGATTGAATCTGGTGGAGCTACCAAGTGTAGCGAGGGAGAGCAAACCAACCCAGGTGGGTTTAGAGGGGTTCTCTCTGTGAGAAACCTGAAAGTGTCTCCCTGACAAGTTCCTGGGGGTGGACCAGTGAGGGAGGGTAGTTCCTGGGGGTGGACCAGTGAGGGAGGGTCACCTGGATGGGGGGGGGGGTTCTTGTGGAGTGGAAGTGGGACACCGACAGGTGAGGCGTGACATCCCCCTTCTTATGACTCCTTTTCCCCAACTTACCACGAAGGATACACAAACCATTTACACACCCCTCCCCTTTTCCAACGCAACCACTTTCGCATATCACGAAGGACAACGGACTAACACTTGGGCCATTTACCTGACATGTCGAAACACCAGGGTCAGGCAAAGTCAGGCAATTTACCAGAATCACACACAACTGACGGCCCTTTCCCTTCCTCACAGGGATAAAAGGTGGAGCACAAGAGTGCGCTACGAGCAAGGCAGACAGCACGACGAGAGAGCTAACTCAGTACGGTAGTTCGAGAGACGAAGAAAGACAGTGAATACCGAAAGGTTGACATGGAGATAAGTGACCTTGCCCTTTGCAACCAAGGTCTGTGAAACCTCTGCAGAAGGAATCATAAAACCGTGAACAATAGCCACTGTGTCTTTCAGCATATGTCAACTGTACACAAGACCCTCCTCCGCTGATAACCAAGCCGAGGAGAGACACTCGTCTCTGTGGCACTAACCTTGATTCCAAAGAGAAAGAAAGGCAAGCATTCATCACAGCTGGTGAGTCGAGGGGAGAGTCGATAAGGAACCGAACTGTGTTGAACGGAAAATAGCAAAGAGCTAATTGAACTGTGAAAGATTAAAAGAGCAATTGATGTAAAAAGGGGAAAAGCAGCAACAGAGGAGTCCAGCATCACGTGGGAAACTGTGGGCGATTACCCGATTGCTGAAACTACCATATTACTAGTTGGCAGATAAACTCGATAAAACTAGAGGTAGTGGAGGCCTACCCTTATTTGGGGATGCCTATTCTGAGCAATCCCTGCATAAATTTTTTCCAAGAGGCGGTAAGTTTAAAAATAGTAAAGAAATGGAAAGTTATAAGAAAATATATCACCAGTAAAGGAGGTCACTCGGTCGAAGGTCTACTTGAGATATATAAAAGCTGTATTATTCCTGGAATTTTGTATGCATTGGAAACTATAGAAAGTAAATATTTGAGTAAGCTGCATCTACTTGAAGGGCAGATTTGGAGACCATCTCTAGGACTCCCAAATTCGGTACCAATACAAGCGATAAGATGCGAATTGGGGCTAATATCCCTTTCGACCCTATGGAAAATAGAATGTTGCAAACTCTATTTAAGAATAATACTGGGGGATGGGGATGAAGGTAATATGCTCAACCTTATAGGTAGAAATAAAAGAGAAGGCAGATTTAAGAATTCTTATTTTTTAAGTTTACAAAAAATAGTACTAACATTTCTTGAAGTCCTAGGATATAATGTACATATGGGAAAAGATAACATTATGTACATTAAGAAAAGCCTTAAAGATAAGGCCTTTATCTGGGATTTATGTGAAAACCAGTCCTATTTATACAAAAAGTCTAGATACTCCTTTTATGCTCTCCAAGGCCTCAAGCCTGCTACACCAAGACAGTATCTGCTTAACACGGGAAATAAAGCTATGAGAAGATTTATACTTCAATTACGGCTGAACATTCTCCCGTGTAATGAAATTATCGGGGCAAGAACAAAAACTCCTCGTGCAGAAAGATTGTGTAGATACTGTAATATCGAGGTGGAGACAGTAAGACATATTTTAACTCTCTGCCCAAACTTAAAAGAATACTACACTAAAGGGTACTCAAATTTAGTAGGGGACATGCAAAGAATTGAATCAGACCAATTTTGGTCAGTTATTTATGACGGAGAAATTAAGGTTTTTATTGGGGCAGCCTTTTATATTTGGAAGCGTGTAATGGGATGTATTTTGTAAATGTATCTTAGAATTTATTATTAAATGTGTTGGCTAATGTTTTTTCATGTGAAATATGTAACTAGGTATGGTTAACGTAAACATTTTTGTAGTGTATAAGGTTTTAATTAACCAAAAGCACTTTAAAATAAATAAAAAAAAAAAAAAAAAGAAACTACCATAACCAGAAGGCCTTGGGAAAAGGCGAGAAGGGGGTCAAAGAGGTCCTACAGGGGTCTTGTAAAATCCTGTGTAGAGTCGAATGTCTTTGACCGACTTATGATTGTGAAGCCAAGAAAAATGAATCCTGCATCATAAAAGTTGAATGAGAAAGGCGCAATTGGCAAGAGTGAACCCAAACGAGTGATGCTGGTAAAGAAGGGGCGAAGTCTAAAGTCCCGAAACAGTCTGTTGACAAGAGTGAACCGAGCCGAGGATTGTCCACAGTGAACTATTTGTTACACTCTTCCTATTTGTTCACCATGCAGTTACACTCTTATGCCCCACCTGAAAAGCATACTTAATGCCAGTTGGTCTAATCACTTGAAAAGCACACCTTGATATGTGTACTGACTTTTCTGAACACATACAACAATACATGGAGCAAGCAAGAGGAACACATATAGTTGGGGACTATGCCCTCAATGAAAAAACAATACACATGGCCCACCGGGCAAGCATGAGCACAAAAGACCCACCTATAACATGACTAACATAAACATATATCATTGATTAGCGTTGCCTTGAGACAATATTCCCCAGAAACCCAGTTACATCACTGATTCCATGAGAAAATAGCGGACTCTCCGCTCTTAAGCACTTTCCTGATAACGTAATTGCAAACTGCCTCCTGTTTTCAAAGCAGCTACGCAAAATCCATGCTTCACTTTGACAAGGAAACATACACAGGCTGACTCTGCCCAAAGTATACAGTTCGACAAAGCGCAGCGTTTAAATACAACATTAGACATGGATTACTCCCTCCAGCCCCTCCTGCACTTATCTGAGGTCTGTGAGGCTCACAAGCCCACCCGGATGAAGTCTTGCATGCCCAAACACTGCTGGCCGCGTTTCTCTCCACCCGCCGCCGATGTCCACAGAATCCTGCCTGGGTTTTTACAAACGGTGAAACGAACCGCAGCGGTGCTCATTGTGTTGCCTTCATGTCTGCGTCCTGCAGCACACAAAATAAGCCACACCTGCCGCTTGCCGTTGGCCCGTAATAAGCTGTTCTTAATCACAGACAGCTGGGCACATGCGCGTGCGGCTTGAAACTACATAATTCCCCCAAAGGCTGATGGGAATTGTAGTTTTTTTCTTGATTTTTGTGTTTCTCGTCCATTTAGTGTTTTACACCTTCCCCTCTTACACCATCCTTTTCTCCTGACATTACCTCCTCTCCCAGGGCCCTTCCTAAGGCCAGATTTGGATGGATACCATAAATGAAATTGTATAATCAACCTGGGAGCATGCACAGCCCCCGCAGGTTCCCAAGAGCAATCCTCAGGACTATAACCTTATAACCTTTCCATTGGATCAAATACCAAAACTTCTGGTTTCTTCTCTTGACGTCCAATATGCGTTCTACTTCATACTCCAATTGACCTTCTTTCATGACTGCAGGAGGCCGTTTCGTAGTCATAACGGGGTCTGCAGGTTTAAGTAAAGAGACATGGAACACTGGATGTATAGCTAAAATCTTAGGCAAACGCAATCTCATAGCAGTTGTAGACACACATTTAATGATGTCATATGGTCCAATAAATCGAGGCATACATTTTCGTGATCCTAACAAAGACAAATTCCTGGTTGACGGCCACACCCTATCTCCCACTTTATATTTGGGACTTTCCTGTCTGTGGTTATCAGCTTGTATCTTGTATTGTCTTTTGGCTTGTTCCAAATTTGTTCGTGCTTTCTGTCTGACTTCCAGAAGCAACTGTTTACGCTCTTGTAACATTGGTAAACTTTCCACCGGGATCATATTTTGTTCATGCCCATATAAACACTCATTAGGGGCCATTCCCAAGGAAGTGTGGAAGGTGTTATTGTATGTAAATTCTGCCAACCATAAAGCTTGCACCCAAGAGTCTCTGCCATCCCCCAAATAACCCTCGCAAATATTGCTCAAGTGTTTGATTCACTCTTTCTGTCTGGCCATCAGTTTGGGGGTGATAACTAGTGGATAGAGCACAGTTGATTCCTAACAGTCGATAGAAAGCACGCCAAATCCGGGAAGTAAACTGTGAACCTCTGTCTGACACAATACTCTTAGGCAAACCATGCAGCCTTACTACATGTTGTAAAAACAGCTCAGCCAACTTGCCCGCCCCAGGTATTTCCACACAAGGAATGAAGTGAGCCTGTTTAGACAGAAAATCCACAACTACCAAAATGGTATCAAATTGCTGATCGGGAGGCAAATCTGTGATGAAATCCATTGAAATATGAGTCCATGGTCTTTCGGGTGTAGGTAATGGTTGTAACAACGCTCTTTTTTTAACATGATCTGCTTTATTACGTACACAATTTTCACATTGTTCCAAGTAGGTTACCATATCCTGCCTTAGATTAGGCCACCAGAAGTACTTTTCCAAAATCTTTTGCATCTTTTTCTGACCAGCATGCCCTGCCAAAGGCGACTTATGACACCAGCATAGAGCTTTGTCTTGCAACTCTTTAGTTGGCAAATACAACCTGCCCTGATGATAAGGTAACACTTCCTGTATTGTTCGTGTAGGATGACTATTCCACCACTGCTGCAATTGCCTGGCTGATAAGGCTTTCGGGACTTGCTCAATGAATTTCGTGGTTATAGCCCCAATAATCTTTTCTGCAGGGATGATTGCTTTCACTTCCCCAACTACATTATCCAGATTTTGTTGCCGAGATAAAGCATCCGCTTTTCCATTCTTACTTCCCGGCCTAAATGTCACCACAAAATCAAATTCATTGAAGTATTGTGACCATCGCAGTTGGCTAGGACTAAGGGTTTGGGCAGTTTTGAAGTACTGTAAATTTTTATGATCCGTGGCCACCACCACCTGATATCTCCACTCCAAAAATGCTGACCAAATGGCCGACAATTCTTTATCAGTAATAGAATAGTTTTGCTCACAACCAGACAATTTCCTGGAATAGAATGCTACTGGATGCCATGATCCCTTCTCATCTTTTTGTGGTAGGATTGCTCCCACTGCTACATTACTCGCATCCGTCTCCACCTGGAAAGCCCCTCCAGTGTCAGGGTGTCTCAACACGGGTGCTGTTGTGAAAGCTATCTTCAATTCCTGAAAGGCTTTCTCTGCCTCTAAACTCCATGTAAACCGCACCGCCTTTCTTAGTAGCTGCGTGATTGGAGTGACAATTTTAGAGAAATTTCCGATGAAACGCCTATAAAAGTTAGCAAACCCAAGGAAAGACTGGATGTCTTTTATGCACTGTGGAGAAGGCCAGTCCATAACTGCCTGTACCTTTTTTGAATCCATCACAATCCCTGTAGCAGTCAAAATAAATCCCAAAAACTCCACTTGCGACACATGAAATGCACACTTCTCCAGTTTTACACATAATTGATATGCCTGTAACTGCTGCAACCTAGCTCTCACATGTTCTACATGCTGCTCTGGGGATTCTGAATAAATCAAAATGTCATCAATATAGACAATAACAAAAACATCAATAAACTCGTGCAATACTTCTTTCATAAAGAACTGAAAAGCCGCAGGGGCATTACATAAACCAAAAGGAATGACTAGGTACTCAAACAGCCCAAACTTCGTCCTGAATGCCATCATCCACTTATCTCCTTTCTTTACTCGTATCAAGTGGTAAGCGCCCCTTAAATCCAACTTGGTATAGACCTTCGCTGCTCTCACCTTACCTGGTCGAGTAGCACCGAAATCAGAGGCAAAGGGAATCAATTTTTTATAGTCACCTTATTTAATGCCTGATAATCAATGCATGCTCGTAACGTCCCTTCCTTTTTAGGAATGAAAAATAAAGGAGAGGAAACTGGGGAAGTAGAGTGTCTGATAAACCCCTTAGCCAAGATGTCATCTAGGTATTTGCATAAATACTCATTTTCCTTAAGGGCATAAATCCTACTGCAAGGTATCTTTGCTCCTTCCTCCAGATCAATGACACAATCATAGGGTCTATGAGGAGGTAATTGCTCCGGTCCTCTTTTGTCAAAAACTGTAGCAAACTCCATATACTGCGGGGGAATGCCTCCTCCCAATCCTCCCACAATCTTCTCTTCAAAGCTTCTCTCTACTAGCGACACCACTAGTCCCTCCACTGATGTTATATGTTCCTGACACTCCTGTCCCTCCAACTCTACTGTCCGCCTTACTCGATCAATTCTGGGATTATGAAGTACCAACCAGGGCATCCCCAAAACCAACCCGAACTGTGGTGCTGCTATTAAATCAAAGGTGATCTCCTCTCTATGACCAGATGCACAAATCATTTCCAGTCTCTTTGTCTGCTTTGTTATTGGACCTGATATTAATGGGGAACCACCACTGGTTGCACACCTTCCACCCTCTGTTTGTCCACCACTGGTAACCCTAACTGTTCCGCAAGAGTAATATCCATGAAGTTTCCTGTAGCCCCAGAATATACCATTGCCATGACATCTCTCCTAGTTACCGCAAAACATAACGTCACCAAAATGTAGAAATGTGACGTCTTACTCCCCACCGTATTTGCTACCCATTTGGGGAACCTTGATTCATTTGGGCCAGTCACCTATGTTCCCCCTAAGGCCGGCCCATGTCTTTTCCCGCTTCCTTGCTAGTTCTCTCTCCGCCAATATTTTTCTGAGGGGTATTAGGACATGTCTGTATAAAATGTCCGGCCTGCCTGCAATAGAGACACAATTTATTAATCTTACGTTGTTCTTTTTCTGCTGCTGATAACGGTCCCCTCACACTGCCAATCTGCATAGGTTCCGCTTCACTGATCCTTCCTCCCCTATTCCTATCCAATCTTACAAATGGCACTGCTTCCGGTCTCTTTTTGTCCCCTTTCCACTCATTCATTCGATGATCCAACCTCAATGCTAAATCTATCATTGCGGTACAAGTCTGAGGCTGCCGCTCTACTTGTGAAATAACATCCATAAGCTCCTCCCTCAAGCCCTGATAAAACAAGACTGTTTGCTTTGCTACAGTCCACTCATTTTCAATCACCAATCTGTTAAACTGAGTTACATATGTGACTAAATCCCTGGTCCCCTGTTTCAATCCCAACAACTCCTTGTCCTGAGCTAAAGACACCTCCCGTTGGTCAAATACCCTACCAAATTCACCTAAAAACCAACCCAATTATATAACAACGGATCATCTTTTTGCACCAAAGGCATGGCCCATGCTGCCGCATCCTCTGTTAGATATGAGATTACAAAGGCCGTTCTGGCCTGAATGGTGTCGAATGCTGTGGGTTTACACAAAAAATGAAGCCTGCATTGGGTAAGGAACATCATATATTTCCGGGGATCCCCTGAAAAACGTTCTGGAGAAGCTAAAGGTACACTGCTTGGAGGTTGGACAACCACTGTGGGATTTTGACTTGCTGCTGCTCCTCTGGCACTAGTACCCTCCAGTGGTGTACATTGGGCTACTAAACTCTGGACTTGTGTCTTTAAGGCATCTGATTCTTGTCTTGCCTATGCTAATTCCAATTGAATATCTTGAAGAGCCTTTAGCACATCGGCCAAAGGTGGAGGAGTCGCTTCCATTTTCCTTGGGGAGTAGTAAGTATCCCAATATGGGGGTGGCTTATTATGTCAACAATAGGCACAATAATGAGGAGAGGGTTTTCGACACTGTCCCCCAAACCACAGAAGCCGAATGAATTCGACCCTCCCATCGTGGTTGGCACACGTACCTGATATATATAATACAAGACACCACGTGGCAACCAATGGGAGGAAGAGGAGTTAGGGAGAGGTTGTGGACAGGGAAGGGGAGTTAGGAACACCGGATAGAGCAGAAGGGAACACCTGAGTTGGATAGGACCGGGGAAGTAACAGGGTAAAGCCCTATCCTGTCTCACTTAACCTGATACCACCTGATCAAAAAAGCACCATGCAGTTACACTCTTATGCCCCACCTGAAAAGCATACTTAATGCCAGTTGGTCTAAATCACTTGAAAAGCACACCTTGATACGTGTACTGACTTTTCTGAACACATACAACAATACATGGAGCAAGCAAGATGAACACATACAGTTGGGAACTATGCCCTCAATGAAAAAACAATACACATGGCCCACCGGGCAAGCATGAGCACAAAAGACCCACATATAACATGACTAACATAAACATAAATCATTGATTTGCGTTGCCTTAAGACAATATTCCCCAGAAACCCAGTTACATAAATGATTCCTTGAGAAAATAGCGGACTCTCTGCTCTTAATCACTTTCCTGATAAAGGATTTGCAAACTGCCTCCTGTTTTCAAAGCAGCGATGCAAAATCCATGATTCACTTTGACAAGGAAACATACACAGGCTGACTCTGCCCAAAGTAGACAGTTCGACAAAGCGCAGCATTTAAATACAACATTAGACATGAATTACTCCCTCCAGCCCCTCCTGCACTTATGTGAGGTCCGGGAGGCTCACAAGCCCACCCGGACGAAGTCTTGCACGCCCAAACACTCTGGCCACGTTTCTCTCCGCCCGCCGCCGATGTCCGCAGAATCCTGCCTGGGTTTTTCCAAACGGTGAAACGAGCCGCAGCGATGCTCATTGCAATGCCTTCATGTCCGCGTCCTTCAGCACACAAAATAAGCCACACCTGCTGCTTGCCGTTGGCCCGTAATAAGCTGTTCTTGATCACAGACAGCTGGGCAAATGCGCGTGCGGCTTGAAACTACATAATTCCCCCAAAGGCTGATGGGAATTGTAGTTTCTTTCTTGATTTTTGTGTTTCTCGTCCATTTACAGTGTTTTACACCTTCCCCTCTTACACCACCCTTTTCTCCTGACATTACCTCCTCTCCCAGGGCCCTTCCTAAGGCCGGATTTGGATGGATACCATAAATGAAATTGTATAATCAACCTGGGAGCATGCACAGCTCCCGCAGGTTCCCAAGAGCAATCCTCAGGACTATAACCTTTCCATTGGATCAAATACCATAACTTCTGGTTTCTTCTCTTGACGTCCAATATGCGTTCTACTTCATACTCCAATGACCTTCTTTCATGACTGCGGGAGGCCGTTTCGTAGTCATAACGGGGTCTGCGGGTTTAAGTAAAGAGACATGGAACACTGGATGTATAGCTAAAGTCTTAGGCAAACGCAATCTCATAGCAGTTGTAAACACACATTTAATGATGTCATATGGTCCAATAAATCGAGGCATACATTTTCGTGATCCTACCAAAGACAAATTCCTGGTTGACGACCACACCCTATCTCCCACTTTATATTTGGGACTTTCCTGTCTGTGGTTATCAGCTTGTATCTTGTATTGTCTTTTGGCTTGTTCCAAATTTGTTCGTGCTTTCTGTCTGACTTCCAGAAGCAACTGTTTACGCTCTTGTAACATTGGTAAACTTTCCACCGGGATCATATTTTGTTCATGCCCATATAAACACTCATTAGGGGCCATTCCCAAAGAAGTGTGGAAGGTGTTATTGTATGTAAATTCTGCCAACCATAAAGCTTGCACCCAAGAGTCTCTGCCATCCCCCAAATAACCCTCGCAAATATTGCTCAAGTGTTTGATTCACTCTTTCTGTCTGGCCATCAGTTTGGGGGTGATAACTAGTGGATAGAGCACAGTTGATTCCTAACAGTCGATAGAAAGCACGCCAAATCTGGGAAGTAAACTGTGAACCTCTGTCTGACACAATACTCTTAGGCAAACCATGCAGCCTTACTACATGTTGTAAAAACAGCTCAGCCAACTTGCCCGCCCCAGGTATTTCCACACAAGGAATGAAGTGAGCCTGTTTAGACAGAAAATCCACAACTACCAAAATGGTATCAAATTGCTGATCGGGAGGCAAATCTGTGATGAAATCCATTGAAATATGAGTCCATGGTCTTTCGGATGTAGGTAATGGTTGTAACAACCCTCTTTTTTTAACATGATCTGCTTTATTACGTGCACAATTTTCACATTGTTCCAAGTAGGTTACCATATCCTGCCTTAGTTTAGGCCACCAGAAGTACTTTTCCAAAATCTTTTGCATCTTTTTCTGACCAGCATGCCCTGCCAAAGGCGACTTATGACACCTGCATAGAGCTTTGTCTTGCAACTCTTTAGTTGGCAAATACAACCTGCCCTGATGATAAGGTAACACTTCCTGTATTGTTCGTGTCCGATGACTATTCTGCCACTGCTGCAATTGCCTGGCTGATAAGGCTTTCGGGACTTGCTCAATGAATTTCGTGGTTATAGCCCCAATAATCTTTTCTGCAGGGATGATTGCTTTCACTTCCCCAACTACATTATCCAGATTTTCTTGCCGAGATAAAGCATCCGCTTTTCCATTCTTACTTCCCGGCCTAAATGTCACCACAAAATCAAATTCATTGAAGTATTGTGACCATCACAGTTGTCTAGGACTAAGGGTTTGGGCAGTTTTGAAGTACTGTAAATTTTTATGATCCGTGACCACTACCACCTGATGTCTCCACTCCAAAAATGCTGACCAAATGGCCGATAATTCTTTATCAGTAATAGAATAGTTTTGGTCACAGCCAGACAATTTCCTGGAATAGAATGCTACTGGATGCCATGATCCCTTCTCATCTTTTTGTGGTAGGATTGCTCCCACTGCTACATTACTCGCATCCGTCTCCACCTGGAAAGCCCCTCCAGTGTCAGGGTGTCTCAACACGGGTGCTGTTGTGAAAGCTATCTTCAATTCCTGAAAGGCTTTCTCTGCCTCTAAACTCCATGTAAACCGCACCGCCTTTCTTAGTAGCTGCGTGATTGGAGTGACAATTTTAGAGAAATTTCCGATGAAACGCCTATAAAAGTTAGCAAACCCGAGGAAAGACTGGATGTCTTTTATGCACTCTGGAGAAGGCCAGTCCATAACTGCCTGTACCTTTTTTGGATCCATCACAATCCCTGTAGCAGTCAAAATAAATCCCAAAAACTCCACTTGCGACACATGAAATGCACACTTCTTCAGTTTTACACATAATTGATATGCCTGTAACTGCTGCAACCCAGCTCTCACATGTTCTACATGCTGCTCTGGGGATTCTGAATAAATCAAAATGTCATCAATATAGACAATAACAAAAACATCAATAAACTCGTGCAATACTTCTTTCATAAAGAACTGAAAAGCCGCAGGGGCATTACATAAACCAAAAGGCATTACTAGGTACTCAAACAGCCCAAACTTCGTCCTGAATGCCATCATCCACTTATCTCCTTTCTTTACTCGTATCTAGTGGTAAGCGCCCCTTAAATCCACCTTGGTATAGACCTTCGCTGCTCTCACCTTACCTGGTCGAGTAGCACCGAAATCAGAGGCAAAGGGAATCAATTTTTTATAGTCACCTTATTTAATGCCTGATAATCAATGCATGCTCGTAACGTCCCTTCCTTTTTAGGAATGAAAAATAAAGGAGAGGAAACTGGAGAAGTAGAGTGTCTGATAAACCCCTTAGCCAAGATGTCATCTAGGTATTTGCGTAAATACTCATTTTCCTTTTCCTTAAGGGCATAAGGCCTACTGCAAGGTATCTTTGCTCCTTCCTCCAGATCAATGACACAATCATAGGGTCTATGAGGAGGTAATTGCTCCGGTCCTCTTTTGTCAAAAACTGTAGCAAACTCCATATACTGCGGGGGAATGCCTCCTCCCAATCCTCCCACAATCTTCTCTTCAAAGCTTCTCTCTACTAGCGACACCACTAGTCCCTCCACTGATGTTATACGTTCCTGACACTCCTGTCCCTCCAACTCTACTGTCCGCCTTACTCGATCAATTCTGGGATTATGAAGTACCAACCAGGGCATCCCCAAAACCAACCCGAACTGTGGTGCTGCTATTAAATCAAAGGTGATCTCCTCTCTATGACCAGATGCACAAATCATTTCCAGTCTCTTTGTCTGCTTTGTTATTGGACCTGATATTAATGGGGAACCACCACTGATTGCACACCTTCCACCCTCTGTTTGTCCACCACTGGTAACCCTAACTGTTCCGCAAGAGTAATATCCATGAAGTTTCCTGTAGCCCCAGAATATACCATTGCCATGACATCTCTCCTAGTTACCGCAAAACATAACGTCACCAAAATGTACAAATGTGACGTCTTACTCCCCACCGTATTTGCTACCCATTTGGGGAACCTTGATTCATTTGGGCCAGTCACCTATGTTCCCCCTAAGGCCGGCCCATGTCTTTTCCCGCTTCCTTGCTAGTTCTCTCTCTGCCAATATTTTTCTGAGGGGTATTAGGACATGTCTGTATAAAATGTCCGGCCTGCCTGCAATAGAGACACAATTTATTAATCTTACTTTGTTCTTTTTCTGCTGCTGATAACGGTCCCCTCACACTGCCAATCTGCATAGGTTCCGCTTCACTGATCCTTCCTCCCCTATTCCTATCCAATCTTACAAATGGCACTGCTTCCGGTCTCTCTTTGTCCCCTTTCCACTCATTCATTCTATGATCCAACCTCAATGCTAAATCTTTCATTGCGGTACAAGTCTGAGGCTGCCGCTGTACTTGTGCAATAACATCCATAAGCTCCTCCCTCAAGCCCTGATAAAACAAGACTGTTTGCTTGGCTACAGTCCACTCATTTTCAATCACCAATCTGTTAAACTGAGTTACATATGTGACTAAATCCCTGGTCCCCTGTTTCAATCCCAACAACTCCTTGTCCTGAGCTAAAGACACCTCCCGTTGGTCAAATACCCTACCAAATTCACCTAAAAACCAACCCAATTATATAACAACGGATCATCTTTTTGCACCAAAGGCATGGCCCATGCTGCCGCATCCTCTGTTAGATATGAGATTACAAAGGCCGTTCTGGCCTGAATGGTGTCGAATGCTGTGGGTTTACACAAAAAATGAAGCCTGCATTGGGTAAGGAACATCATATATTTCCGGGGATCCCCTGAAAAACGTTCTGGAGAAGCTAAAGGTACACTGCTTGGAGGTTGGACAACCACTGTGGGATTTTGACTTGCTGCTGCTCCTCTGGCACTAGTACCCTCCACCGGTGTACATTGGGCTACTAAACTCTGGACTTGTGTCTTTAAGGCATCTGATTCTTGTCTTGCCTATGCTAATTCCAATTGAATATCTTGAAGAGCCTTTAGCACATCGGCCAAAGGTGGAGGAGTCGCTTCCATTTTCCTTGGGGAGTAGTAAGTATCCCAATATGGGGGTGGCTTATTATGTCAATAATAGGCACAATAATGAGGAGAGAGTTTTCGACACTCTCCCCCAAACCACAGAAGCCGAATGAATTCGACCCTCCCATCGTGGTTGGCACACGTACCTGATATATATAATACAGGACACCACGTGGCAGCCAATGGAAGGAAGAGGAGTTAGGGAGAGGTTGTGGACAGGGAAGGGGAGTTAGGAACACCGGATAGAGCAGAAGGGAACACCTGAGTTGGATAGGACCGGGGAAGTAACAGGGTAAAGCCCTATCCTGTCTCACTTAACCTGATACCACCTGATCAAAAAAGCACCATGCAGTTACACTCTTATGCCCCACCTGAAAAGCATACTTAATGCCAGTTGGTCTAAATCACTTGAAAAGCACACCTTGATACGTGTACTGACTTTTCTGAACACATACAACAATACATGGAGCAAGCAAGATGAACACATACAGTTGGGAACTATGCCCTCAATGAAAAAACAATGCACTTGGCCCACCGGGCAAGCATGAGCACAAAAGACCCACATATAACATGACTAACATAAACATAAATCATTGATTTGCGTTGCCTTAAGACAATATTCCCCAGAAACCCAGTTACATAAATGATTCCTTGAGAAAATAGCGGACTCTCTGCTCTTAATCACTTTCCTGATAAAGGATTTGCAAACTGCCTCCTGTTTTCAAAGCAGCGATGCAAAATCCATGATTCACTTTGACAAGGAAACATACACAGGCTGACTCTGCCCAAAGTAGACAGTTCGACAAAGCGCAGCATTTAAATACAACATTAGACATGAATTACTCCCTCCAGCCCCTCCTGCATTATGTGAGGTCCGGGAGGCTCACAAGCCCACCCGGACGAAGTCTTGCACGCCCAAACACTCTGGCCACGTTTCTCTCCGCCCGCCGCCGATGTCCGCAGAATCCTGCCTGGGTTTTTCCAAACGGTGAAACGAGCCGCAACGGTGCTCATTGCAATGCCTTCATGTCCGCGTCCTTCAGCACACAAAATAAGCCACACCTGCTGCTTGCCGTTGGCCCGTAATAAGCTGTTCTTGATCACAGACAGCTGGGCAAATGCGCGTGCGGCTTGAAACTACATAATTCCCCCAAAGGCTGATGGGAATTGTAGTTTCTTTCTTGATTTTTGTGTTTCTCGTCCATTTACAGTGTTTTACACCTTCCCCTCTTACACCACCCTTTTCTCCTGACATTACCTCCTCTCCCAGGGCCCTTCCTAAGGCCGGATTTGGATGGATACCATAAATGAAATTGTATAATCAACCTGGGAGCATGCACAGCTCCCGCAGGTTCCCAAGAGCAATCCTCAGGACTATAACCTTTCCATTGGATCAAATACCATAACTTCTGGTTTCTTCTCTTGGCGTCCAATATGCGTTCTACTTCATACTCCAATTGACCTTCTTTCATGACTGCGGGAGGCCGTTTCGTAGTCATAACGGGGTCTGCGGGTTTAAGTAAAGAGACATGGAACACTGGATGTATAGCTAAAGTCTTAGGCAAACGCAATCTCATAGCAGTTGTAAACACACATTTAATGATGTCATATGGTCCAATAAATCGAGGCATACATTTTCGTGATCCTACCAAAGACAAATTCCTGGTTGACGACCACACCCTATCTCCCACTTTATATTTGGGACTTTCCTGTCTGTGGTTATCAGCTTGTATCTTGTATTGTCTTTTGGCTTGTTCCAAATTTGTTCGTGCTTTCTGTCTGACTTCCAGAAGCAACTGTTTACGCTCTTGTAACATTGGTAAACTTTCCACCGGGATCATATTTTGTTCATGCCCATATAAACACTCATTAGGGGCCATTCCCAAGGAAGTGTGGAAGGTGTTATTGTATGTAAATTCTGCCAACCATAAAGCTTGCACCCAAGAGTCTCTGCCATCCCCCAAATAACCCTCGCAAATATTGCTCAAGTGTTTGATTCACTCTTTCTGTCTGGCCATCAGTTTGGGGGTGATAACTAGTGGATAGAGCACAGTTGATTCCTAACAGTCGATAGAAAGCACGCCAAATCTGGGAAGTAAACTGTGATCCTCTGTCTGACACAATACTCTTAGGCAAACCATGCAGCCTTACTACATGTTGTAAAAACAGCTCAGCCAACTTGCCCGCCCCAGGTATTTCCACACAAGGAATGAAGTGAGCCTGTTTAGACAGAAAATCCACAACTACCAAAATGGTATCAAATTGCTGATCGGGAGGCAAATCTGTGATGAAATCCATTGAAATATGAGTCCATGGTCTTTCGGATGTAGGTAATGGTTGTAACAACCCTCTTTTTTTAACATGATCTGCTTTATTATGTGCACAATTTTCACATTGTTCCAAGTAGGTTACCATATCCTGCCTTAGTTTAGGCCACCAGAAGTACTTTTCCAAAATCTTTTGCATCTTTTTATGACCAGCATGCCCTGCCAAAGGCGACTTATGACACCTGCATAGAGCTTTGTCTTGCAACTCTTTAGTTGGCAAATACAACCTGCCCTGATGATAAGGTAACACTTGCTGTATTGTTCGTGTCCGATGACTATTCTGCCACTGCTGCAATTGCCTGGCTGATAAGGCTTTCGGGACTTGCTCAATGAATTTCGTGGTTATAGCCCCAATAATCTTTTCTGCAGGGATGATTGCTTTCACTTCCCCAACTACATTATCCAGATTTTCTTGCCGAGATAAAGCATCCGCTTTTCCATTCTTACTTCCCGGCCTAAATGTCACCACAAAATCAAATTCATTGAAGTATTGTGACCATCACAGTTGTCTAGGACTAAGGGTTTGGGCAGTTTTGAAGTACTGTACATTTTTATGATCCGTGACCACCACCACCTGATGTCTCCACTCCAAAAATGCTGACCAAATGGCCGATAATTCTTTATCAGTAATAGAATAGTTTTGCTCACAACCAGACAATTTCCTGGAATAGAATGCTACTGGATGCCATGATCCCTTCTCATCTTTTTGTGATAGGATTGCTCCCAATGCTACATTACTCGCATCCGTCTCCACCTGGAAAGCCCATCCAGAGTCAGGGTGTCTCAACACGGGTGCTGTTGTGAAAGCTATCTTCAATTCCTGAAAGGCTTTCTCTGCCTCTAAACTCCATGTAAACCGCACCGCCTTTCTTAGTAGCTGCGTGATTGGAGTGACAATTTTAGAGAAATTTCCGATGAAACGCCTATAAAAGTTAGCAAACCCGAGGAAAGACTTGATGTCTTTTATGCACTGTGGAGAAGGCCAGTCCATACCTGCCTGTACCTTTTTTGGATCCATCACAATCCCTGTAGCAGTCAAAATAAATCCCAAAAACTCCACTTGCGACACATGAAATCCACACTTCTCCAGTTTTACACATAATTGATACGCCTGTAACCGCTGCAACCCAGCTCTCACATGTTCTACATGCTGCTCTGGGGATTCTGAATACATCAAAATGTCATCAATATAGACAATAACAAAAACATCAATAAACTTGTGCAATACTTCTTTCATAAAGAACTGAAAAGCCGCAGGGGCATTACATAAACCAAAAGGCATTACTAGGTACTCAAACAGCCCAAACTTTGTCCTGAATGCCGTCATCCACTTATCTCCTTTCTTTACTCGTATCAAGTGGTAAGCGCCCCTTAAATCCAACTTGGTATAGACCTTCGCTGCTCTCACCTTACCTGGTCGAGTAGCACCGAAATCAGAGGCAAAGGGAATCAATTTTTTATAGTCACCTTATTTAATGCCTGATAATCAATGCATGCTCGTAACGTCCCTTCCTTTTTAGGAACGAAAAATAAAGGAGAGGAAACTGGGGAAGTAGAGTGTCTGATAAACCCCTTAGCCAAGATGTCATCTAGGTATTTGCGTAAATACTCATTTTCCTTTTCCTTAAGGGCATAAATCCTACTGCAAGGTATCTTTGCTCCTTCCTCCAGATCAATGACACAATCATAGGGTCTATGAGGAGGTAATTGCTCCGGTCCTCTTTTGTCAAAAACTGTAGCAAACTCCATATACTGCGGGGGAATGCCTCCTCCCAATCCTCCCACAATCTTCTCTTCAAAGCTTTTCACTACTAGCGACACCACTAGTCCCTCCACTGATGTTATACGTTCCTGACACTCCTGTCCCTCCAACTCTACTGTTCGCCTTACTCGATCAATTCTGGGATTATGAAGTACCAACCAGGGCATCCCCAAAATCAACCCGAACTGTGGTGCTGCTATTAAATCAAAGGTGATCTCCTCTCTATGACCAGATGCACAAATCATTTCCAGTCTCTTTGTCTGCTTTGTTATTGGCCCTGATATTAATGGGGAACCATCCACTGATTGCACACCTTCCACCCTCTGTTTGTCCACCACTGGTAACCCTAACTGTTCCGCAAGAGTAATATCCATGAAGTTTCCTGTAGCCCCAGAATATACCATTGCCATGGCATCTCTCCTAGTTACCACAAAACATAACGTCACCAAAATGTACAAATGTGACGTCTTACTCCCCACCGTATTTGCTACCCATTTGGGGAACCTTGATTCGTTTGGGCCAGTCACCTATGTTCCCCCTAAGGCCGGCCCATGTCTTTTCCCGCTTCCTTGCTAGTTCTCTCTCCGCCAATATTTTTCTGAGAGGTATTAGGACATGTCTGTATAAAATGTCCGGCCTGCCCGCAATAGAGACACAATTTATTAATCTTACGTTGTTCTTTTTCTGCTGCTGATAACGGTCCCCTCACACTGCCAATCTGCATAGGTTCCACTTCACTGATCCTTCCTCCCCTACTCCTATCCAATCTTACAAATGGCACTGCTTCCGGTCTCTTTTTGTCCCCTTTCCACTCATTCATTCGATGATCCAACCTCAATGCTAAATCTATCATTGCGGTACAAGTCTGAGGCTGCCGCTCTACTTGTGCAATAACATCCATAAGCTCCTCCCTCAAGCCCTGATAAAACAAGACTGTTTGCTTGGCTACAGTCCACTCATTTTCAATCACCAATCTGTTAAACTGAGTTACATATGTGACTAAATCCCTGGTCCCATGTTTCAATCCCAACAACTCCTTGTCCTGAGCTAAAGACACCTCCCGTTGGTCAAATACCCTACCAAATTCACCTAAAAACCAAGCCAATTATATAACAACGGATCATCTTTTTGCACCAAAGGCATGGCCCATACTGCCGCATCCCCTGTTAGATATAAGATTACAAAGGCCGTTCTGGCCTGAATGGTGTCGAATGCTGTGGGTTTACACAAAAAATGAAGCCTGCATTGGGTAAGGAACATCATATATTTCCGGGGATCCCTTGAAAAACGTTCTGGAGCAGCTAAAGGTACACTTCTTGGAGGTTGGACAACCACTGTGGAATTTTGACTTGCTGCTGCTCCTCTGGCACTAGTACCCTCCAGCGGTGTGCATTGGGCTACTAAACTCTGGACTTGTGTCTTTAAGGCATCTGATTCTTGTCTTGCCTATGCTAATTCCAATTGAATATCTTGAAGAGCCTTTAGCACATCGGCCAAAGGTGGAGGAGTCGCTTCCATTTTCCTTGGGGAGTAGTAAGTATCCCAATATGGGGGTGGCTTATTATGTCAACAATAGGCACAATAAAGAGGAGAGAGTTTTCGACACTCTCCCCCAAAACCACAGAAGCCGAATGAATTCGACCCTCCCATCGTGGTTGGCACACGTACCTGATATATATAATACAGGACACCACGTGGCAGCCAATGGGGGGAAGAGGAGTTAGGGAGAGGTTGTGGACAGGGAAGGGGAGTTAGGAACACCGGATAGAGCAGAAGGGAACACCTAAGTTGGATAGGACCGGGGAAGTAACAGGGTAAAGCCCTACCCTGTCTCACTTAACCTGATACCACCTGATCAAAAAAGCACCATGCAGTTACACTCTTATGCCCCACCTGAAAAGCATACTTAATGCCAGTTGGTCTAAATCACTTGAAAGGCACACCTTGATACGTGTACTGACTTTTCTGAACACATACAACAATACATGGAGCAAGCAAGATGAACACATACAGTTGGGAACTATGCCCTCAATGAAAACACAATACACATGGCCCACCGGGCAAGCATGAGCACAAAAGACCCACATATAACATGACTAACATAAACATAAATCATTGATTTGCGTTGCCTTAAGACAATATTCCCCAGAAACCCAGTTACATAAATGATTCCTTGAGAAAATAGCGGACTCTCTGCTCTTAATCACTTTCCTGATAAAGGATTTGCAAACTGCCTCCTGTTTTCAAAGCAGCGATGCAAAATCCATGATTCACTTTGACAAGGAAACATACACAGGCTGACTCTGCCCAAAGTAGACAGTTCGACAAAGCGCAGCATTTAAATACAACATTAGACATGAATTACTCCCTCCAGCCCCTCCTGCACTTATGTGAGGTCCGGGAGGCTCACAAGCCCACCCGGACGAAGTCTTGCACGCCCAAACACTCTGGCCACGTTTCTCTCCGCCCGCCGCCGATGTCCGCAGAATCCTGCCTGGGTTTTTCCAAACGGTGAAACGAGCCGCAACGGTGCTCATTGCAATGCCTTCATGTCCGCGTCCTTCAGCACACAAAATAAGCCACACCTGCTGCTTGCCGTTGGCCCGTAATAAGCTGTTCTTGATCACAGACAGCTGGGCAAATGCGCGTGCGGCTTGAAACTACATAATTCCCCCAAAGGCTGATGGGAATTGTAGTTTCTTTCTTGATTTTTGTGTTTCTCGTCCATTTACAGTGTTTTACACCTTCCCCTCTTACACCACCCTTTTCTCCTGACATTACCTCCTCTCCCAGGGCCCTTCCTAAGGCCGGATTTGGATGGATACCATAAATGAAATTGTATAATCAACCTGGGAGCATGCACAGCTCCCGCAGGTTCCCAAGAGCAATCCTCAGGACTATAACCTTTCCATTGGATCAAATACCATAACTTCTGGTTTCTTCTCTTGACGTCCAATATGCGTTCTACTTCATACTCCAATTGACCTTCTTTCATGACTGCGGGAGGCCTTTTCGTAGTCATAACGGGGTCTGCGGGTTTAAGTAAAGAGACATGGAACACTGGATGTATAGCTAAAGTCTTAGGCAAACGCAATCTCATAGCAGTTGTAAACACACATTTAATGATGTCATATGGTCCAATAAATCGAGGCATACATTTTCGTGATCCTACCAAAGACAAATTCCTGGTTGACGACCACACCCTATCTCCCACTTTATATTTGGGACTTTCCTGTCTGTGGTTATCAGCTTGTATCTTGTATTGTCTTTTGGCTTGTTCCAAATTTGTTCGTGCTTTCTGTCTGACTTCCAGAAGCAACTGTTTACGCTCTTGTAACATTGGTAAACTTTCCACCGGGATCATATTTTGTTCATGCCCATATAAACACTCATTAGGGGCCATTCCCAAGGAAGTGTGGAAGGTGTTATTGTATGTAAATTCTGCCAACCATAAAGCTTGCACCCAAGAGTCTCTGCCATCCCCCAAATAACCCTCGCAAATATTGCTCAAGTGTTTGATTCACTCTTTCTGTCTGGCCATCAGTTTGGGGGTGATAACTAGTGGATAGAGCACAGTTGATTCCTAACAGTCGATAGAAAGCACGCCAAATCTGGGAAGTAAACTGTGATCCTCTGTCTGACACAATACTCTTAGGCAAACCATGCAGCCTTACTACATGTTGTAAAAACAGCTCAGCCAACTTGCCCGCCCCAGGTATTTCCACACAAGGAATGAAGTGAGCCTGTTTAGACAGAAAATCCACAACTACCAAAATGGTATCAAATTGCTGATCGGGAGGCAAATCTGTGATGAAATCCATTGAAATATGAGTCCATGGTCTTTCGGATGTAGGTAATGGTTGTAACAACCCTCTTTTTTTAACATGATCTGCTTTATTATGTGCACAATTTTCACATTGTTCCAAGTAGGTTACCATATCCTGCCTTAGTTTAGGCCACCAGAAGTACTTTTCCAAAATCTTTTGCATCTTTTTCTGACCAGCATGCCCTGCCAAAGGCGACTTATGACACCTGCATAGAGCTTTGTCTTGCAACTCTTTAGTTGGCAAATACAACCTGCCCTGATGATAAGGTAACACTTGCTGTATTGTTCGTGTCCGATGACTATTCTGCCACTGCTGCAATTGCCTGGCTGATAAGGCTTTCGGGACTTGCTCAATGAATTTCGTGGTTATAGCCCCAATAATCTTTTCTGCAGGGATGATTGCTTTCACTTCCCCAACTACATTATCCAGATTTTATTGCCGAGATAAAGCATCCGCTTTTCCATTCTTACTTCCCGGCCTAAATGTCACCACAAAATCAAATTCATTGAAGTATTGTGACCATCACAGTTGTCTAGGACTAAGGGTTTGGGCAGTTTTGAAGTACTGTACATTTTTATGATCCGTGACCACCACCACCTGATGTCTCCACTCCAAAAATGCTGACCAAATGGCCGATAATTCTTTATCAGTAATAGAATAGTTTTGCTCACAACCAGACAATTTCCTGGAATAGAATGCTACTGGATGCCATGATCCCTTCTCATCTTTTTGTGATAGGATTGCTCCCAATGCTACATTACTCGCATCCGTCTCCACCTGGAAAGCCCATCCAGAGTCAGGGTGTCTCAACACGGGTGCTGTTGTGAAAGCTATCTTCAATTCCTGAAAGGCTTTCTCTGCCTCTAAACTCCATGTAAACCGCACCGCCTTTCTTAGTAGCTGCGTGATTGGAGTGACAATTTTAGAGAAATTTCCGATGAAACGCCTATAAAAGTTAGCAAACCCGAGGAAAGACTTGATGTCTTTTATGCACTGTGGAGAAGGCCAGTCCATAACTGCCTGTACCTTTTTTGGATCCATCACAATCCCTGTAGCAGTCAAAATAAATCCCAAAAACTCCACTTGCGACACATGAAATCCACACTTCTCCAGTTTTACACATAATTGATACGCCTGTAACCGCTGCAACCCAGCTCTCACATGTTCTACATGCTGCTCTGGGGATTCTGAATACATCAAAATGTCATCAATATAGACAATAACAAAAACATCAATAAACTTGTGCAATACTTCTTTCATAAAGAACTGAAAAGCCGCAGGGGCATTACATAAACCAAAAGGCATTACTAGGTACTCAAACAGCCCAAACTTTGTCCTGAATGCCGTCATCCACTTATCTCCTTTCTTTACTCGTATCAAGTGGTAAGCGCCCCTTAAATCCAACTTGGTATAGACCTTCGCTGCTCTCACCTTACCTGGTCGAGTAGCACCGAAATCAGAGGCAAAGGGAATCAATTTTTTATAGTCACCTTATTTAATGCCTGATAATCAATGCATGCTCGTAACGTCCCTTCCTTTTTAGGAACGAAAAATAAAGGAGAGGAAACTGGGGAAGTAGAGTGTCTGATAAACCCCTTAGCCAAGATGTCATCTAGGTATTTGCGTAAATACTCATTTTCCTTTTCCTTAAGGGCATAAATCCTACTGCAAGGTATCTTTGCTCCTTCCTCCAGATCAATGACACAATCATAGGGTCTATGAGGAGGTAATTGCTCCGGTCCTCTTTTGTCAAAAACTGTAGCAAACTCCATATACTGCGGGGGAATGCCTCCTCCCAATCCTCCCACAATCTTCTCTTCAAAGCTTCTCTCTACTAGCGACACCACTAGTCCCTCCACTGATGTTATACGTTCCTGACACTCCTGTCCCTCCAACTCTACTGTTCGCCTTACTCGATCAATTCTGGGATTATGAAGTACCAACCAGGGCATCCCCAAAATCAACCCGAACTGTGGTGCTGCTATTAAATCAAAGGTGATCTCCTCTCTATGACCAGATGCACAAATCATTTCCAGTCTCTTTGTCTGCTTTGTTATTGGCCCTGATATTAATGGGGAACCATCCACTGATTGCACACCTTCCACCCTCTGTTTGTCCACCACTGGTAACCCTAACTGTTCCGCAAGAGTAATATCCATGAAGTTTCCTGTAGCCCCAGAATATACCATTGCCATGGCATCTCTCCTAGTTACCACAAAACATAACGTCACCAAAATGTACAAATGTGACGTCTTACTCCCCACCGTATTTGCTACCCATTTGGGGAACCTTGATTCGTTTGGGCCAGTCACCTATGTTCCCCCTAAGGCCGGCCCATGTCTTTTCCCGCTTCCTTGCTAGTTCTCTCTCCGCCAATATTTTTCTGAGAGGTATTAGGACATGTCTGTATAAAATGTCCGGCCTGCCCGCAATAGAGACACAATTTATTAATCTTACGTTGTTCTTTTTCTGCTGCTGATAACGGTCCCCTCACACTGCCAATCTGCATAGGTTCCACTTCACTGATTCTTTCTCCCCTACTCCTATCCAATCTTACAAATGGCACTGCTTCCGGTCTCTTTTTGTCCCCTTTCCACTCATTCATTCGATGATCCAACCTCAATGCTAAATCTATCATTGCGGTACAAGTCTGAGGCTGCCGCTCTACTTGTGCAATAACATCCATAAACTCCTCCCTCAAGCCCTGATAAAACAAGACTGTTTGCTTGGCTACAGTCCACTCATTTTCAATCACCAATCTGTTAAACTGAGTTACATATGTGACTAAATCCCTGGTCCCATGTTTCAATCCCAACAACTCCTTGTCCTGAGCTAAAGACACCTCCCGTTGGTCAAATACCCTACCAAATTCACCTAAAAACCAAGCCAATTATATAACAACGGATCATCTTTTTGAACCAAAGGCATGGCCCATACTGCCGCATCCCCTGTTAGATATAAGATTACAAAGGCCGTTCTGGCCTGAATGGTGTCGAATGCTGTGGGTTTACACAAAAAATGAAGCCTGCATTGGGTAAGGAACATCATATATTTCCGGGGATCCCTTGAAAAACGTTCTGGAGCAGCTAAAGGTACACTTCTTGGAGGTTGGACAACCACTGTGGGATTTTGACTTGCTGCTGCTCCTCTGGCACTAGTACCCTCCAGCGGTGTGCATTGGGCTACTAAACTCTGGACTTGTGTCTTTAAGGCATCTGATTCTTGTCTTGCCTATGCTAATTCCAATTGAATATCTTGAAGAGCCTTTAGCACATCGGCCAAAGGTGGAGGAGTCGCTTCCATTTTCCTTGGGGAGTAGTAAGTATCCCAATATGGGGGTGGCTTATTATGTCAACAATAGGCACAATAATGAGGAGAGAGTTTTCGACACTCTCCCCCAAAACCACAGAAGCCGAATGAATTCGACCCTCCCATCGTGGTTGGCACACGTACCTGATATATATAATACAGGACACCACGTGGCAGCCAATGGGGGGAAGAGGAGTTAGGGAGAGGTTGTGGACAGGGAAGGGGAGTTAGGAACACCGGATAGAGCAGAAGGGAACACCTAAGTTGGATAGGACCGGGGAAGTAACAGGGTAAAGCCCTACCCTGTCTCACTTAACCTGATACCACCTGATCAAAAAAGCACCATGCAGTTACACTCTTATGCCCCACCTGAAAAGCATACTTAATGCCAGTTGGTCTAAATCACTTGAAAGGCACACCTTGATACGTGTACTGACTTTTCTGAACACATACAACAATACATGGAGCAAGCAAGATGAACACATACAGTTGGGAACTATGCCCTCAATGAAAACACAATACACATGGCCCACCGGGCAAGCATGAGCACAAAAGACCCACATATAACATGACTAACATAAACATAAATCATTGATTTGCGTTGCCTTAAGACAATATTCCCCAGAAACCCAGTTACATAACTGATTCCTTGAGAAAATAGCGGACTCTCTGCTCTTAATCACTTTCCTGATAAAGGATTTGCAAACTGCCTCCTGTTTTCAAAGCAGCGATGCAAAATCCATGATTCACTTTGACATGGAAACATACACAGGCTGACTCTGCCCAAAGTAGACAGTTCGACAAAGCGCAGCATTTAAATATAACATTAGACATGAATTACTCCCTCCAGCCCCTCCTGCACTTATCTGAGGTCCGGGAGGCTCACAAGCCCACCCGGACGAAGTTTTGCACGCCCAAACACTCTGGCCACGTTTCTCTCCGCCCGCCGCCGATGTCCGCAGAATCCTGCCTGGGTTTTTCCAAACGGTGAAACGAGCCGCAGCGGTGCTCATTGCAATGCCTTCATGTCCGCGTCCTTCAGCACACAAAATAAACCACACCTGCTGCTTGCCGTTGGCCCGTAATAAGCTGTTCTTGATCACAGACAGCTGGGCACATGCACGTGCGGCTTGAAACTACATAATTCCCCCAAAGGCTGATGGGAATTGTAGTTTCTTTCTTGATTTTTGTGTTTCTCGTCCATTTACAGTGTTTTACACCTTCCCCTCTTACACCACCCTTTTCTCCTGACATTACCTCCTCTCCCAGGGCCCTTCCTAAGGCCGGATTTGGATGGATACCATAAATGCAATTGTATAATCAACCTGGGAGCATGCACAGCTCCCGCGGGTTCCCAAGAGCAATCCTCAGGACTATAACCTTTCCATTGGATCAAATACCATAACTTCTGGTTTCTTCTCTTGACGTCCAATATGCGTTCTACTTCATACTCCAATTGACCTTCTTTCATGACTGCGGGAGGCCGTTTCGTAGTCATAACGGGGTCTGCGGGTTTAAGTAAAGAGACATGGAACACTGGATGTATAGCTAAAGTCTTAGGCAAACGCAATCTCATAGCAGTTGTAGACACACATTTCATGATGTCATATGGTCCAATAAATCGAGGCATACATTTTCGTGATCCTACCAAAGACAAATTCCTGTTGACGACCACACCCTATCTCCCACTTTATATTTGGGACTTTCCTGTCTGTGGTTATCAGCTTGTATCTTGTATTGTCTTTTGGCTTGTTCCAAATTTGTTCGTGCTTTCTGTCTGACTTCCAGAAGCAACTGTTTACGCTCTTGTAACATTGGTAAACTTTCCACCGGGATCATATTTTGTTCATGCCCATATAAACACTCATTAGGGGCCATTCCCAAGGAAGTGTGGAAGGTGTTATTGTATGTAAATTCTGCCAACCATAAAGCTTGCACCCAAGAGTCTCTGCCACCCCCCAAATAACCCTCGCAAATATTGCTCAAGTGTTTGATTCACTCTTTCTGTCTGGCCATCAGTTTGGGGGTGATAACTAGTGGATAGAGCACAGTTGATTCCTAACAGTCGATAGAAAGCACGCCAAATCCGGGAAGTAAACTGTGAACCTCTGTCTGACACAATACTCTTAGGCAAACCATGCAGCCTTACTACATGTTGTAAAAACAGCTCAGCCAACTTGCCCGCCCCAGGTATTTCCACACAAGGAATGAAGTGAGCCTGTTTAGACAGAAAATCCACAACTACCAAAATGGTATCAAATTGCTGATCGGGAGGCAAATCTGTGATGAAATCCATTGAAATATGAGTCCATGGTCTTTCGGATGTAGGTAATGGTTGTAACAACCCTCTTTTTTTAACATGATCTGCTTTATTACGTACACAATTTTCACATTGTTCCAAGTAGGTTACCATATCCTGCCTTAGATTAGGCCACCAGAAGTACTTTTCCAAAATGTTTTGCATCTTTTTCTGACCAGCATGCCCTGCCAAAGGCGACTTATGACACCTGCATAGAGCTTTGTCTTGCAACTCTTTAGTTGGAAAATACAACCTGCCCTGATGATAAGGTAACACTTCCTGTATTGTTCGTGTCCGATGACTATTCTGCCACTGCTGCAATTGCCTGGCTGATAAGGCTTTCGGGACTTGCTCAATGAATTTCGTGGTTATAGCCCCAATAATCTTTTCTGCAGGGATGATTGCTTTCACTTCCCCAACTACATTATCCAGATTTTATTGCCGAGATAAAGCATCCGCTTTTCCATTCTTACTTCTCGGCCTAAATGTCACCACAAAATCAAATTCATTGAAGTATTGTGACCATCGCAGTTGTCTAGGACTAAGGGTTTGGGCAGTTTTGAAGTACTGTAAATTTTTATGATCCGTGACCACCACCACCTGATGTCTCCACTCCAAAAATGCTGACCAAATGGCCGACAATTCTTTATCAGTAATAGAATAGTTTTGCTCACAACCAGACAATTTCCTGGAATAGAATGCTACTGGATGCCATGATCCCTTCTCATCTTTTTGTGGTAGGATTGCTCCCACTGCTACATTACGCGCATCCGTCTCCACCTGGAAAGCCCCTCCAGAGTCAGGGTGTCTCAACACGGGTGCTGTTGTGAAAGCTATCTTCAATTCCTGAAAGGCTTTCTCTGCCTCTAAACTCCATGTAAACCGCACCGCCTTTCTTAGTAGCTGCGTGATTGGAGTGACAATTTTAGAGAAATTTCCGATGAAACGCCTATAAAAGTTAGCAAACCCGAGGAAAGACTTGATGTCTTTTATGCACTGTGGAGAAGGCCAGTCCATAACTGCCTGTACCTTTTTTGGATCCATCACAGTCCCTGTAGCAGTCAAAATAAATCCCAAAAACTCCACTTGCGACACATGAAATGCACACTTCTCCAGTTTTACACATAATTGATACGCCTGTAACCGCTGCAACCCAGCTCTCACATGTTCTACATGCTGCTCTGGGGATTCTGAATAAATCAAAATGTCATCAATATAGACAATAACAAAAACATCAATAAACTCGTACAATACTTCTTTCATAAAGAGCTGAAAAGCCGCAGGGGCATTACATAAACCAAAAGGCATTACTAGGTACTCAAACAGCCCAAACTTCGTCCTGAATGCCGTCATCCACTTATCTCCTTTCTTTACTCGTATCAAGTGGTAAGCGCCCCTTAAATCCAACTTGGTATAGACCTTCGCTGCTCTCACCTTACCTGGTCGAGTAGCACCGAAATCAGAGGCAAAGGGAATCAATTTTTTATAGTCACCTTATTTAATGCCTGATAATCAATGCATGCTCGTAACGTCCCTTCCTTTTTAGGAACGAAAAATAAAGGAGAGGAAACTGGGGAAGTAGAGTGTCTGATAAACCCCTTAGCCAAGATGTCATCTAGGTATTTGCGTAAATACTCATTTTCCTTTTCCTTAAGGGCATAAATCCTACTGCAAGGTATCTTTGCTCCTTCCTCCAGATCAATGACACAATCATAGGGTCTATGAGGAGGTAATTTCTCCGGTCCTCTTTTGTCAAAAACTGTAGCAAACTCCATATACTGCGGGGGAATGCCTCCTCCCAATCCTCCCACAATCTTCTCTTCAAAGCTTCTCTCTACTAGCGACACACTAGTCCCTCCACTGATGTTATACGTTCCTGACACTCCTGTCCCTCCAACTATACTGTCCGCCTTACTCGATCAATTCTGGGATTATGAAGTACCAACCAGGGCATCCCCAAAATCAACCCGAACTGTGGTGCTGCTATTAAATCAAAGGTGATCTCCTCTCTAAGACCAGATGCACAAATCATTTCCAGTCTCTTTGTCTGCTTTGTTATTGGCCCTGATATTAATGGGGAACCATCCACTGATTGCACACCTTCCACCCTCTGTTTGTCCACCACTGGTAACCCTAACTGTTCCGCAAGAGTAATATCCATGACGTTTCCTGTAGCCCCAGAATATACCATTGCCAAGACATCTCTGCTAGTTACCGCAAAACATAACGTCACCAAAATGTACAAATGTGACGTCTTACTCCCCTACGTATTTGCTACCCATTTGGGGAACCTTGATTCATTTGGGCCAGCGCTATGTTCCCCCTAAGGCCGGCCCATGTCTTTTCCCGCTTCCTTGCTAGTTCTCTCTCCGCCAATATTTTTCTGAGAGGTATTAGGACATGTCTGTATAAAATGTCCCGCCTGCCCGCAATAGAGACACAATTTATTAATCTTACATTGTTCTTTTTCTGCTGCTGATAACGGTCCGCTCACACTGCCAATCTGCATAGGTTCCGCTTCACTGATCCTTCCTCCCCTACCCCTATCCAATCTTACAAATGGCACTGCTTCCGGTCTCTTTTGGTCCCCTTTCCACTCATTCATTCGATGATCCAACCTCAATGCTAAATCTATCATTGCGGTACAAGTCTGAGGCTGACGCTCTACTTGTGCAATAACATCCATAAGCTCCTCCCTCAAGCCCTGATAAAACAAGACTGTTTGCTTGGCTACAGTCCACTCATTTTCAATCACCAATCTGTTAAACTGAGTTACATATGTGACTAAATCCCTGGTCCCATGTTTCAATCCCAACAACTCCTTGTCCTGAGCTAAAGACACCTCCCGTTGGTCAAATACCCTACCAAATTCACCTAAAAACCAACCCAATTATATAACAACGGATCATCTTTTTGCACCAATGGCATGGCCCATGCTGCCGCATCCCCTGTTAGATATGAGATTACAAAGGCCGTTCTGGCCTGAATGGTGTTGAATGCTGTGGGTTTACACAAAAAATGAAGCCTGCATTGGGTAAGGAACATCATATATTTCCGGGGATCCCCTGAAAAACGTTCTGGAGCAGCTAAAGGTACACTGCTTGGAGGTTGGACAACCACTGTGGGATTTTGACTTGCTGCTGCTCCTCTGGCACTAGTACCCTCCAGCGGTGTGCATTGGGCTACTAAACTCTGGACTTGTGTCTTCAAGGCATCTGATTCTTGTCTTGCCTATGCTAATTCCAATTGAATATCTTGAAAAGCCTTTAGCACATCGGCCAAAGGTGGAGGAGTCGCTTCCATTTTCCTTGGGGAGTAGTAAGTATCCCAATATGGGGGTGGCTTATTATGTCAACAATAGGCACAATAATGAGGAGAGAGTTTTCGACACTCTCCCCCAATCCCAGAAGCCGAATGAATTCGACCCTCCCACCGTGGTTGGCACACATACCTGATATATATAATACAGGACACCACGTGGCAGCCAATGGGGGGAAGAGGAGTTAGGGAGAGGTTGTGGACAGGGAAGGGGAGTTAGGAACACCGGATAGAGCAGAAGGGAACACCTAAGTTGGATAGGACCGGGGAAGTAACAGGGTAAAGCCCTATCCTGTCTCACTTAACCTGATACCACCTGATCAAAAAAGCACCATGCAGTTACACTCTTATGCCCCACCTGAAAAGCATACTTAATGCCAGTTGGTCTAAATCACTTGAAAAGAACACCTTGATATGTGTACTGACTTTTCTGAACACATACAACAATACATGGAGCAAGCAAGATGAACACATACAATTGGGAACTATGCCCTCAATGAAAAAACAATACACATGGCCCACCGGGCAAGTATGAGCACAAAAGACCCACATATAACATGACTAACATAAACATAAATCATTGATTTGCGTTGCCTTAAGACAATATTCCCCAGAAACCCAGTTACATAACTGATTCCTTGAGAAAATAGCAGACTCTCTGCTCTTAATCACTTTCCTGATAACGGATTTGCAAACTGCCTCCTGTTTTCAAAGCAGCGATGCAAAATCCATGATTCACTTTGACAAGGAAATATACACAGGCTGACTCTGCCCAAAGTAGACAGTTCGACAAAGCGCAGCATTTAAATACAACATTAGACATGAATTACTCCCTCCGGCCCCTCCTGCACTTATCTGAGGTCCGGGAGGCTCACAAGCCCACCCGGACGAAGTCTTGCACGCCCAAACACTCTGGCCACGTTTCTCTCCGCCCGCCACCGATGTCCGCAGAATCCTGCCTGGGTTTTTCCAAATGGTGAAACGAGCCGCAGCGGTGCTCATTGCGTTGCCTTCATGTCCGCGTCCTTCAGCACACAAAATAAGCCACACCTGCTGCTTGCCGTTGGCCCGTAATAAGCTGTTCTTGATCACAGACAGCTGGGCACCCGCGCATGCGGCTTGAAACTACATAATTCCCCAAAGGCTGATGGAATTGTAGTTTCTTTCTTGATTTTCGTGATTCTCGTCCGTTTACAGTGTTTTACACCTTCCCCTCTTACACCACCCTTTACTCCTGACAATCTTCCCCTCTATTACATTTTGCATTGACGGTTGCCCTTTATTGACTAAGGGCCTCATTACACGGTAGGCGGTAAGGGTTTAGCGGTACTGGTATTTTACCGGTACCAGTAAACACTTACTGCCTTACTACGAGGTCCCTTTGCTGGTTGGGGAATTTAATGCCTGCTTTTTGCAGGCGGTAAAAACCAACCCGCAAAGGGACCAGGGAGCTAATTACGGTACCGCAATTTGCGGTACCGTAATTAGCGCCTTCCCCATTCCCATAGAGCCCTATGGGGCAAAAATGGGAATAGAGAAGGGCAATGGTGGAAGGGGGAATTACCGCCCGCCAACCTTGGAATAGGGCGGTAATTCCCCTTTCCACCAAGGCGGTGCCGGTATTTTACCGGCATGAACTATGGCGATAATAGCGCCATGATTCACCGCCATCCGTGTAATGAGGCCCTAATTCCCCAAAAGTCCTGGTTTGACTACTTTTTATATATTTTCTTGGTAGTCGTATTGTTTTGATGTCATCAGCCTTGCATACTTTTTACCCGCTTCACGGACAGGTGAGATCCCCTCTATGGAAACTTTTCTTAATTGGGCTATCACAATTGCCTTTGCTGTACGACAAACACCATCATACCAAGGGTTCTTACGAATAGCCTGTTTCCTTACGGCCTTTATGGATTTTGAAAAGAACACCACCACCTTGCTCATCAATTCGCTATACATGTGGATAATATCCATATCGCCCTCCTCTGGATCCCCGAAGAAAGTAACCAGGTCCGGAATAATAGAGTCATAGATCAGTGAAATGGTTTGAACCCTTATGATCCTTTAAATAGGTAACACATCGTACGATGGATGGGATGCAGAAAAACTCTTACACCAAATAGTAAGACAGACTTAGGAAGTTGTCAAAATGTCTCATCTGACTGTTTTATTTTCAATTGTATAAAACAGGGAGTTACAGGGAGTTACAAAGGACATCAACGGACGTCGCACAGCATAGTCTCATCGTATTTCATAAAAAAAAATTTTTATATAGAAATAAATCGTCATACGTGACGTCATACTACGTGACAAACAAGAAAAACCTACATGGGATTGTGGTTGGCTTAAAGGAAACATCTAAGTATACATTCTATATAGGGACGAAATGTGACTGGGTCTCTACAGTCAGGTGGACAACTTATGCCCACCCCTTGTGCAAGTCATCTTCATCATTGTAAGATAGAAGGTATATCGTCATAAAACGCCACGTAATTCGCGCAGTCATGTGCATGCTCACCTTCAACTATTGGCTTAGCTACAAATGTGGCGGGATTCACTATTTTACATCTCACAATTTCAATCTTTGGGTCTGAAATAATTTCTTCATAAACAGAAGCTCTTTGTGTTGTTCATGTGGCTTTAGGTTTCTCTAAAATGGCAAATAAAGCATGTTCTACAAAAAACATCATAGGGCAGCCTATTACAATACTTGCAGACTTCTCAATTGCGAACACGGCTTCCAATGACCGTTCGCAAGGAAAGTGTCCTTTCATAACTAGGTCTAGACTCCCACTGTCATATGCTAGAGGCTTATGCCCCAATGTAGTCCTCTGTGTAAGGACTGCTGTCATAACCGTCCCATTCATGTGTGAAAATAAGAAAAACTCATCAGCCTATTTGGAAATTGCTATAACAGGAGCTGTATAAATGGCTTTCTTCAACTCTTCAAACCCTTCCTCCATTTCCTCAGTCCATTCTATTTTCTCCTTGTTTACTTGTGCTTTCTTTAGAGCCTGCAAAAGGGGTCTTGTGTATGAACTATAGCCAAACTCTGATGCTCTTACATAATTACATAGTCCCAAAAACTGCTGCATCTGCTTTACTGTACGCGGTTTTGCAGTGTTCATGATCACCTCAGCCATTTCAGGTGTCACTTTCTTCCCTTCATGTGAAATCAACTGTCCTATGTACAGCACTTCGTGATAATACTGTAGCTTCCCTTTGTCTACTTTGTATCCCTTCTCTGCTAGGAAAGTCATTAACTGAATTAAGTCTTGGCTGCACCCATCTTCTATTGTGATACAGATCAAAATATCATCTACGTACTGTATCACAGCACTCTTTAAATCAATATTGCCTAGATCCATCTGTAGGACTGTTTTAAAGATAGATGAAGACTTGCAGTACCCTTGGGGCAGCCTTGCATGTTTCAGACGAGTCTGGTGGAACAGAAATTAAGTCAGGTCTTGTGAGTCTTTGTGCAATTAACTGACAAAAATGCATTTTTCAAATCAATCATTGTGAAATATCACGCTTCTACTGGGATACTGCATAGTATCATCGCAGGGTTAGGAACTAAAGGAAACTCTACATCTACAATCTGGTTAATCGGTCTCATATCATGTATGAATCTCCACAAACCTCCCTTTGATTTCTTCACACGGTACACCACAGTGTTGCACAATGATTCTGACGGCACCAGGATACCTTGTTCCAGCATTGCTGAGATAGTCTTGAAAATGTCCTCATCGCCTCTTGATACATTGGTTACGGTCTTGCTTGAGGTAAAATTGATCCTGGTGTCAACTTTATTCTCACTTCCCCTATCCTTTTAACAGGCCTACATCATAAGGGCCTGTTGTCCATAAGACGCTTGGCACCTTCTCCAAGTCTTCGTCAAAAAATGCTGCCCACTGCCGCATTATCACCATGCGCTGTGGGATTTTCCTTTTCTCTATTCTATTCCAATATTTAATGTTCATAAAGAACACCACTTCATCATCTGTTGGGACATCCCTAAACATGTCATCATAAGTGATGTCAGTCAATCTGCAATCACTGTTCTCCGCAGTCTACCCTCGTCATCCGTTCCTTCGAGCTTTGCCATTTCCCCTCGTACTATGGCTGCATCTAGCTCTAGTGGGATAGTCTATCCCCCCTCTTCATCCATAGGTATCTGTGGCCTGAACAAAAACGTGTCAGGTATTCTCACAGTTCTTCCCACTAAGTCCGGTAGCCATGTTAACAGAATGCTCACCCTATAAAGGAAAACTTCTGGTTGCAAGGGTACACCTCCTAGAGCCACTTGCCCTGTAAACGCCAGTATGAATTCACCCACATTCATGCACACTATGCCTTCATCAGTGAAAGAAATCGTCATGTTAAGCTTTGTCATTATGTCTCTTCCCAAAATATTAACTGGTGTCTGCCGTGAATACAACAATGGAACAGACATGTCACATTCTCCTATAAAGACTGGTAATTAATTAGTAAAAGGAACTTGACTTGTAGCTCCAGAGAACCCTTGAGCATTATTGGTGATTCCTGACATTGCATATATTCCCTCTCGTGTACATTAGCGTGTAGCTTCAGTGTCTGATAGAAATGAAAAAGATTTGCCTCCTATCGTCACATCGACCCTTGGTTCTCTTGGGGGGGTCTGGTGTCACTGATAGTACTGAACACATCAAGTCACCCTGTGAGCTGTCCTATTGTGGATACATGCATACCCCTGTACCTGTGAAAGGATTTCCTCCCACCACAGTGAGACCCCCTTTTCTGGGTGTCAATAATTGTCCTGTGTTAGCATTCTGCTGCATCTGTATAGGAGCGTGCTGTGACTGCCCTTGCAGTGGATTTATTGGTGCTTGCTCTGGTTGCTTTACCTGTTGCATTTGCAGTGCTTGTGCTTGATACACCATCTGATCCAGGGCGAACCATTCCCTAGCTTGTGAGCTATATGCTGGAGGACAAGCTGTCCCCCCTCTTGATAATTGGCCATTTTGTGCATACCCTTGACTCCCGCAGGTGCGCACAATGTGCCCTGTCATCCCGCAAATCCAACATATAGGAGGAGCACGTGTGATTAGTCCCCCTTGGTTGAACCCTCGTTGCACATTCTGATTCCCATTTTGTGCATTCTGTAACCGGCCTTGATTGTTTTGGAATCCGCCCCTGCCTCTGTATCCCATGCCTCTACCCCTTGGTATGAACTCATTCCCTCCTTGGTTCATCGGGCGCTGGTTATTTTCCTGTGATGCACCCACTGCTTGCTGAATTCCCAGCCCCTCCACGCGTGTCAATACCGCCCCTTCTATGGCATTTTTTGATCATTCCTTCTGTACTAACTTGTCTTCCTTAAGTTTTCTAGCCTTGTCTTTCTTCTTATTTTTCTCCTGCAACAGCTGACAGTGATGCACTATAGTCAATTGTATTTCAACCCATGGCTTTGCTTCCATTCCCTGTCATGCTGCAGAGTTCCTGGCGTTTGTGGAGCCGCTGGCGACGCGGACTCTAGTTCCGTCTCGCTCAGCCGCTATCAAGCCACGCCCCTTCCTTGTTTTTCCTTTCTGTTCGGTTCCATTGATTGTGACGCTCCGCGACCCGGAGTTATAACCAGCTCCTTCCGGGTCGCAGGTGCGTCGCAACGCTTCCGGTTTCTTTTCCGCTAGCCCTGCATTGCTGTGTTTCTCTGGTTGCTCCCCCTCCATTTTTCCGGTGCCCTTTCCTCCGGTTGGTTCCTCGTGCCCAGTTCGGAATCCTTTCTCCTGCCTTCCTTTTTTCCACTGCTTCGTTCAGCTCTTTCCTTGCTTCCTGTGCCTTTGCCCTGTTCCCCGCCTTCTTCGCCCTCCTTCCAGCCTGTGCTTACCCTCCCTCCTTCCCATCTTCGTTCTGCCCATTCATCCTTCCTCTCAGCTGCGCTCCTATTCTCCCGATTCTGCCTTCCTGTTTCCTCCTTTCTTCTCTCGCCCTGCAGTACCAGACTCCTGTGTGCCAGCCCCAAGCCTGTCTACTGGATTGCCTGTTACTCTACGTTTGGATCCCTCTGCTGAGCTTACTTCCCGTGTACCAGTCCCCGGCCCGCTTACTGGACTGCCTGTTCTTGCTGTGTACGCTTTCTCGGTGCACCTCCGGACCCTCTTGACCAGCCAACAACTCCTCAAGGGTATCTCGGCTCTGCAACTCCCGAAGAGCAAGGTGATAGCTCAGGGTTTTTTTGTGCCTACGGGCTTTTTCCCCTTCTGGACGGTCCCAGAAGAGGGGCCCCCTTGGTCTCCCTTTTGGGAGGCACGGTGGCTTCCTTCCGGGGTCGTCCCTATCTACATAAAAAAAAAGGTGCGATCACGAAGAAAGGAAAAGAAGGGTTCTTGGAAAGAAGAAGAAGGTGAGGAGTCAGGGGAGGGGGAAATTTCAGAGTCTACATTGTCTGACGAAGATATCACCGATCCTGGTGACATTCCCAGAATCTTCTTGAGTTGTCTTTCTACCTGTTCGGGCAACCCTTGACAAAAAATGTGGTAAAATACTGCCACTGTTTTCCCCCATGGTTCGTGCATTTCAAGAGTCCAACTCTCTTGAATGTCCTGAATGTAAGCAAGAGGATCCTCGTCTTCCTTCATTTTATGTGTCATAATTGCACTTTTGTCTGATGTGTCAGGATACTGCACCCTAAGAGCCCTCCAGACATCTGCTCTACAATTATTAAACAGCACTCCATTGTGTGCTGTATTCTGTGCTGTCACACTTGAATAGCCTGCTCTCTTCCAAATATCATCAACTCTTTCCCCAAGAATGGCTGCTAGGAAACCCTTAATGTCCCCTATTGCCACAGTATTTCCTCCTGTCATTTTTTCTAATTCATAAATCCATTTTCATGCACCCGCCGTTAAACTCTGGAATTTACACCTTAAATTATCCTTATCCATTTGCAGCCATGGAATATACTGTGGTCTCACTCCTCCTTTTTCCAATAAGGGAAACTGCATAAATCCTGACCCGCAATCACCTCCCATCGTCTGCCTATCCATAGTGGGGACAATGGTTCCTGACCATCTCCTCCCTGGCAACGATCTTAACCTGCTTACATATGGCAGTGATTCTCCCTTCCCGCTATATGATCGTCCTTTGGGACGCTCTCGATATGCTATAGGGTCTGGCGTCCTATCCTTAAGTTGCTCTAGATCAGACCATCTTGCTTTCTTGTCTACTTGCAGGCCTCCGTCGGGGGCACGTGCACCTCTTCCCTCATCTCCACAGAAGGATTCTCTTTCTTTGTCTGACATATCTAGTCCTCAACTAGTGTGACTCTTGTCCCCTTCACCCTTATCTAAAGTTAGTCAATTAAGGACAGGGCTCTATGCTCAAGACTGAATGGATTTTCCCCTTCACCGTGTAATTGAAATGTTAGGAATTGATCTCCCTTCCCTTGCTTTCTTGATTGGCTAGCTTCCCTTAAATCTTGATATGGCTTATCGATCCTGTCTCCAATACCTCCTATATCAAAGTTCTCATCTAAGCCTACTCTAGATGCCCCTGACATCGCTCCCTGTAACGGGAGGACCTCCTCAATACTAGCCCATTGTATTACTGGACTTGATTCCATTAACTCCTTTTGAATAAGATTAATATTATGTTCCCGCTGTCTTCTCTTACGTTCTAATTCCTCATCTAATTCTCTTTGCTTTCTCGCTTCCCAACTACCCTTTCCCTCTTCCTGTCTTATCTCTTCTCTCCTTGCCCCTGCTCTCCTTTCTTCCTCTTCCTTTCACCTTTGTATTCTTTTGACCCTTAATTTCTGCGCTTCCTCCTCTTCTCTTTTTCTTTCTTGTCTATCCCGTTCTTCTATTGCTGTCTGTCTTTTGTCATGCTTTCTTTGCTCCTCTGCCCTTTCTTCTCTCTTTTGTTTCTACTCCTGATACGTCTGTTCTTGCTGCTGTCTATTCTTTCTTTTGTATTCATCTTCCTTCAATCTCTTTTCTCTTTCCCTGTGTTTTCTAACTTGTTCATCCTTGTTTTCCTTTTGCCTTACTTCCTCAATGCTTTTCCCATGTAGCTTGAGTAATAGCTGCCCTCCCATCCATTTGTTCTGTACAAGTGTTAGCTCATCAGCTTTATCCTTTTCTTACTTCCATCTCTTGATCTCTCATTCTGTTTCTGTCGATGCATTTGATCGCTCACTCTTCTCTTCCTTGTCTTTTGTGATCTTAAAGATCTCTTATTTTCTTCTACTCTCCTCTGGACTATCATCACTGCTATAAGCGGGCAGTTCATATATCGGATTACTACACCCCTTCACCACTTTCAATTCTGTTGATGGGTACAACCCTTCATCTTCCTTTTCTATGCCCTTCACTTCAGGCGAGGCAAGTGGAGCATAAGGCTCTGCACCTTCCTCCTTACACTGATTAAGCATCTACTCCTCAGGTGGCGGATCCTCTCTCTCTTCTTGGTACATCTTCCAAAGCTCTAAAATAGCTAACCTTTTCTCCAATTGTTTCCCTGTGTACGCAGCATACAAATATGTGGTCATGTTTTACAATACCTCTTTCGACAGTGATCCCCCCTGTGGCCATGACATGAACATCTTATCTGCCGTGCCTTTCACCCACTCCGCACTATACTGTTGAGCTAAGTGTGATAATGTTTGAGCTTGGGCATGTGCTTTGGTAATGTCTTATATAAATGCATCAGAGGAGTAACATCTCCCATTGTGATTAGTCTCAGTCGACTGTCAATACTTACTAGACCTTGTAAGATACCTTCACAAAAACAACAAATATGAGTGCACGGCAACAATCGCCGCTCAAAAGCTCTATTTCTGTAACGCTTGCCTGAACTCTGCGGGAACGCCCCTGGAGCTCCTGACAATTCCTTTTCCTTAACATGGACCCCTAATGAATATCTCTCCAAATAGACAATGTAGTAACTTATTCTCTAATAATATCCCCAGGCTCACCTGATGATTTATTTTTGAGAGCTCTCCATCCTGTTTTCACACAGGGGCGCTAGTCCTGAAGAATGTTGATATAATGGAGGCAGAAAATTTAAAAAGAGCATATGATGAATAGGGAGTAATGGTGACAAAAGATTTCTTGCACACGTGGTACGCAACCATCAATTCACCCTATCCTAAATACATATGTGATGTGAGTGAACAAGGGAAAACCCTATACTAACCTACGGTCGTATGCGTAACAAATTTCCACATTCAATGCCTCAGAATATATTAGACTAACTATTGAGTAATGTGCAGTTAAATGACTCTTGTCAACTTGGGCAGAGGGGAAAATCGTTTTTAAATACTAACAGCACATTGACAATAAATGCCTAAAACAATGCCTAATAGGACAGAGGCAATACCACTAGAAAAAACACGTAACACACTGGCAATAATAACATTTGCCTAATTGGGCAGAAGCGACACTGTTTGAAAATACGAGCAGCACGGTGACACTAATGCGCACAGCTGAGAACTAATTACCGGCTATTACAACTGCAAAATGTGACTAGAATGACGCCACAGAACGGCGACAATACACTAAGGCTTACACATGAATAATTGAGTAAGAACTCTTGTAATTGCGGAAAAACCACAAATTAATTCTTGCGAGTATGTTGTAACTTCCTTCCTGGTTTCTCTTAGGAAAAAACCGTCCGTGACAGAAATATATCACAGACAAGACGGAAATGAGGAAAAGTGAAGGGGACTGTAACTAGGCTAAAAAGGGAGGAGTGGCAGGGAAAGAACATAACTGTGGAAGCTAAGCGCAAGGGCAGAGGGCTATGACTGAGAACAGCTGTGAGGGAATTCATGAGAGACCGCGGTAAGCGTTAGTACTGCAAGCAGTCAACGACGCGAAGCCTGAGTCTCCAGGTGGACTTGCTTAATATAGGGAAACACAGAAAAAGACTAGACCTGTAAGGTTAGTCTTTAGATGGCACAATGAGTCGGCCATTACAGGAAAGCAGGAAGTCCTATTGATTCAATGGGATATTACCTGTCTATCTCAGGGCAACACCACTTTCCACCTGAATTAACCCTTCTAGGGCTACTATTAATCTTAACCCAAGAACTGGCCTGTGGTCATGACAATTTCTCAATGATCTCTGTCTACTTCTGAGTTGTTACCAACAGTTTCTCTAGATAAATAATATATCCTCTTGACTTTTTCTCACTCTCTTTACATATATGTCGCTCTTCAACACTTTGATTTCAACACAAATACACCAACAGACAAACTAGTCGACTCTTCACATTAATCCTCAGTGATCACCCAAATCATCTTGCCCCTAATCAATATTCTGATTACAGAGTTTAGATTGTTATCTTATACGGACCTGTCCTGTATGTAGCCTAGTTTACTTCAACTGAAGTGTATAACAATCTCTTCTAAAAATAACCTTGAGTTAGGACTCCTCAGCACTTCTCTCTCTCTCGTTACACAAACAAAATCTCCTGTTACCTTCTTGTTACTTCCCCATTACTTTCTAAATTACCACAATCCCATCCCCTCAGTTTGCCATTCCCCTAGTCAACTCACCATTCAATTGTTTAGCTCGAGGCCTTCAGTATCGTCTCCTCCCCTAATCGACCACTTTCACCTTCCGTCTACAAAGCGTCTGTGGTAACCAGGTAAGGATTTCATCAAAGAGGGACCCTGCCCACCATCTCAATGTTTCTTGCAGGAATTCTATATCGTCCGCTTGCCACAGGAAACCTGCAATCTTCCGGCTAGACGGCATAGGATGTCCAATTATCCAAAACACTGGAGTTTACAGGTCGATGGGTCTTATTTCCAACCATCCCACATGCTACCAAGTGAACCCTTATGGTCCTTTAATTAGGTAACACATTGTACGATGGGTGGGATGCAGAATAACCCTTACACCAAATAATAAGACTGACTCAGAAAGTTGGCAAAATGTCTCATATGAGTGTTTTATTTTCAATTGTCTAAAACAGTGAGTTACAACGGACAACAACGGATGTCGCACAGTATAGTCTCAACGTATTTCATAAAAAAGCATTCTTATATAGCAGAAATGTGTCATATGTGACGTCATACTATGTGGCAAACAAGAAAAACCTATGTGGGATTGTGGTCGGCTTAAAGGAAACCTCTAAGTATACTTTCTATATAGGGATGGATTGTGACTGGGTCTCTACAGTCAGGTGGACAACTTCTGCCCACCCCGAGTGCATGTCATCTTCATCATTTTAAGATACAGGGCTCTTCATTATTTGGCTCTACAATTGGTTGGCATGCTTGTACCCTTCTCGAACATTTGACTCATTAGCAGCACGTAAGCTGGTACCCCAGGTGTCAGTGGGTGGACTTGACTGTGTCTCCTCACCCAATTAGCCCCATATATCAGATCGCGTATCCCGTCTGCCATTCAAATTGTCTTTGAATTTGTCCTTGCAAAGTATCACTGCACCTGAGAATAAAAGGGAGCATGGGCACTTCTTATTGCAGTTCTGCTCTGTGTGCCCCAACTCCTATAGCCATCCTTCGCTCACATGACAGGAGACCGTGAATTGGCTTATTTTATAGCAGATAATTGTCTTGAATTAATAAAATTGGCACTCATGATGTTCTCTCTTTACAACTTAACAAGGGATGCCTCGGCTTCTCACTTTCACTGTACTTCAATGACTGATAACCAGTTTTGGCTGCTTTAGCCTTTGACAACAGGCCAGACAGCCTTCCTTGGTCTTGCTTCAAGCTCCATCGTATTTCCTTGCTGCGACATACGCATAACTATCAATCCTCCTTTCTCCGTGGGTTTGAGCTTACAAAAGTTGTGAAATCGAACATCCAGATTCTGTATAATTGTGTCACCGCCTGCAGTCTATTCACTACGTATAGCCAGCCTTAAGTTTACTTAGTATACTGGCGTTGCTGCATCTGTACAGTTATAAAACGGCTCACATTTTCTGCAGTGCTCTTCATTCGTGCAATCTTCAATCCGTATATAAAAGTTCACTCGATTCTTTACGTCGTCATCAGATTCTATAAGGTCTATGCATCCTTTTCTGTGACCATCCTTCTTTTGATGTCACCAGCTTCTCTTTTCTCTTATTTTCATATTTCTTTGGGAACTTCTTCCAGGAGATTAACAGCTCTCCGAGGATACATCAGATAAGGTTTTCTTAATGGATCATTTATCTCGAAGATTCTCTGTGGAATAGCCACAGTTGCTGGCATTAAACTTGGCACGTTTCTGGTTCCCAGCACACAGGTAGCAGAGGGGCGGGACTTCCTGTAGAGGCATTCGGCTGCTCCTCTACAGGTTGTTTCTACATCACTGTTCCCACTTCAATAATTTCCTAGTGTGAACAGTGATGAGCACCTTAGCTGTAGGCAGCACCATCTCCTCTCCCCCTCTCACCCCGGTAGACCCAAGAAGTTTGGTAACATCTCGAGAGGAAGGGAATTATGATCACTCTCCATCCAACTTAGGACCCTGCAATCCATAATATAGAGCCAGGCCCCAAGATTCACCATGATATAATCAATCAAACTAGAGTGACTCCCTACTTGAAAGGTTTTATGCGCCAGCGAATCCCCTGCAAAGCATCAATTACAGGCCCGGAGATTGCTGGCAAGGAGTATCACTGCCACTTTCTCTGCATTCTTAGGGTTCCTCTTGGGGTGGGGAGCCAGTAGCTCAGGGATTCTCCATAGCAAATCATCGTCTTCTGTAAGATTAGCCATAATATCCAGTGGCTCGTGTTGGAGATTAAATTCGCCAACTACAAGAATCTTGGAGGCTTGACCATGGGTTGAACTCCAGCTCTGTAGAGAGGCCTGTATATAAGAGAACAAACCCAGTCCCCCTCAGGCTGCTTTATGATTATAAAGATGTATTAACATATTGGACCCATCCAGTCCAGTTAGATGCAACTCCAGCAGCTCCATGGGAGAACTCTCAATGACTCTCGCCTCCAACATTTTTCAGTGGGGATCCAAAAGAGAAGCCCACCACTAGGCCTTCCACCCCTACCCCTGCAGCAGGCTGTTAGAATGTTGCAAACCCTTGGATACTAGGAGCAACCAGAGTTCATGTCTCCTGGAGCCCAATAATGTTATGTGCCCGGATGAATGATAACCATTTGTCATTCACCATATGCCTACTCAGCCCTGCAACATTCCACAAGAGTATGTGGACATGATCTGGTGTGATCTGTGCCACCCCTCCACCCAGGGACAGAATGCTCCCTCCACAAACTGGAATACCAAGTGAAGGGGACATAGCTAACACCGGGATGGGGTGTGCGCCCGTCAGTCTATATAACTCAGAACCGACACATTATTATCGGGGAGAGTGCACAGTGCTATACTCATAGATATCTCTCCCATTGTAAGCAAAGAATCAACACCCTGCCGATCAACTAATGCAGGAACCAGGGATCCTGTTGATCTATTTGCTGGGTCCAGGGTGCCTGGCACCACATTGTTTGCTTTCGGGGGAAGTTCTCTGGTCGAAGAACACAAAATGAGTCCCTCCATTGAAGTAGCCCTTCTTCATACATTCTTCCTTTCTACCCCAGGTGGACAGTTTTGTCCACTGGTTCCATTTACTGGTGGCATACTAAAATTACACCTAGGGCAGAGGAAAGATAGTGGTATTTCTAGATGCTTCGGTGAGAGGGTCCTCTGCTCAAGATTCGAAAGTTACTCAATCAGGGTCCCACAGGTAATTTGTATTTCAATGTAGTCTCTCCCACCGTCACCCCTCTTCCGCTCACAGATGTAGATGTCCGCTCTAATTATTGAACAGCACCATTCTTTGTTCGAATCCAGTGGATCCCTTTGTTAATCAGGCTTTCCTTAGTTTCAAAATGTTCCATTTAAATCCTTGGGCAATTAAGCATATGAAATGGGGAGCCTTGAGGTTCAGTCACATGCACCCGGGGGGACATGGAGTAGGAATATTTTTGGAATTCTGGTGGGGGGTAGCATGTAGTCTTTTGTGAGGGTGGCTGCGTTTGTGGGCTTTAATTACATGCCCTATGTTAGCCAAGCCATCTCCAGATGGGCCACTAGGTTTTTCCAGAGCTACTTGCAGGATATTTGGAGTAGTCACTTGTACATTCATCACATTCACCCTTACGGAGGCCTTGCTATTTTCCACCATTGGGATCTGGCTCTCTGCTAGCATCTTTACAACACCTTTCAGGTTCTGGAATGCTCTAGATGAAACAGATAGGTCAGCCTGAGTTTTCCTACCTAACAACTCCATATACAAGCAATTGGTACAGTTAGGACAGTTTGAATACCAGCCTCCGTCCGGCACCAAGCATGGCTTGGGTGGCTCTAGTGGTCCATTTACCCACCTCCTATCATTGACTACAGGACCTGGTAATGATTCATCCAGGTTAATAAGTAAATCAAACCTATTTGAGGTCGGGATGGCTATTATTCTATCAAGGGGGGAAAGGGAGTGGGCTTAGCCCTCGCTGTATACATGCTGCAGTGTTAGGCAGAATCACCTGCAGTACCCTTGCGGAACACTACAGGAAATTAAGACTACAAGTGTCAGTACAATTTCACCTTTGGTACAAGCCTGTACTACACAGGTATGTGGTAGCAGTGGCTGAGCAGCCAGACCTATCTCAAGAGTTGAGTGAGCAGTAGAACAAGTTACACAAAGGACCAACTAATAAAGTGATTCAAATAGACGCTTACTTAAGGTTTCTTGGTAAAAGGATATACATTTATTTACTCAGTCAGTTAGAAAACATTACAGTAGCACAAGCAGCTCAATATCACACACTAATAAACCACAAAAATCCGACCGGTAAGTAAATGAACAAGTTTAGCTCCAAAATGAAGTGCGAGCAAAATGGCACTTCAGATACTTAATAAGGAAGGGAAAAGACAAGGTTATAAGAATAGACAGCCCAAATACATTCATAGGCAGGGCTAAGGGTTGCAGTTAAATACAACCAGAAATTCTTCTCAATAGGCCTGGGCCAAAGTCAATGGTTCAGAGTCTTTTGTATAGGATAGCACAGTTCGGGTATATAACGGTTAAGTCTTTGCCACAGATTTTTAAAGGATTTGGCTATGCGAAAAGTTTGACGAATGTTTAGGGAAGGACAAACCTTCATAGTTAAGGAAAGTTTCACGCACTTTCTCGATGGACGAAAAGATTTCCGGACTGCGTTTGCACAGTACCTTGTCAATGAAGAAAGCTGTAGCTGAGGCAGTTGTTCCTGGCGGTTCGAGCAGATCTCGCTGTTCCTCAGCTTCAGTCGTGGGGACAAGAAGGAGGACGTCGGGAGGTTCCTGCACTGCCCAGGGAAGAGGCCAAAAGCTGTAGCAAGACGTTGGTTTAAGGTGTGAGTGCCTTAAAGTCCACGAGCTGGTTTCCTTCCCACTGGCTACCCGGTTTTCAACAGCACTCGGATTAAAATTTGACCAGATGGGGACAGTGTCCAGGTGGCTTGCGAGTTGGTTGTTCCTACCAAACTCAAGGGAAGAAGTTAACCTTAAAGGGCTTCTCTGTCATGAGAGTTTCAGGCAATTCAGACCTGCAGCAGGGCTTCACCGGTCGTCAAGGAGTTGCAGCAGTCCTCTTCCTTCCTCTCCTCTTCGGTTCTTTCGTTCCAGTGGTCGACCCTGCTTTCCAAGTCCCAGAGACCTGCTTTGAAACAGTTTCCCCCATTCATTCCAGCATGTCTGTCACTCACACAGCAGGGTGGCTGCCCTTTCCGGACAGCCAGCTTGCCAATCAAGCCAGAGTGCATTCAGGTCTCCTAGGAGACTAAGCACAGGGAGTTTCGGTCACCTCCCTCACATCCTGCCCACCCCAGACGCTCTGGCCCCAGAGGTGCGCTTCAGCACTGAAGCCCGCCAAAGGCCGATGAACAAAGGGACCAAACCTGGTTTGGCGCGCAGAGACAAACACAAGAAGGCCCTTTCCTAAAAGAAATGGTGAAAAAAGATGACCGGAGTCTGTTTTTACAGATAGGTCTTGGGCGCCATATTGAAAAACATGGCTGACCCGATTTTTAGCTACCGTTGTTAGCGGACGGGAAAAATCATGGTAGTTTGATCTAAACCACTGCCACCAGCCATTTAAAGTAGGAAAGGGTAACATTTTACTGTTACATATGTGTTTTGACTCAGGGGAAGCTAGGAAACCCTTCCAGCACTCAATAGGAACATAGTGTGTGGTGGGTCAGTACATTTAAAGAGACTATTACAGTCAATTTAACTTTACATGCTCTGGGAGACAGTAGTCAGTCCCAGAGAAGGTATTTAAACCTTGGGGAGTCTAAAAGACACCCCTGTGCTACTGCACTGAAGGCGCTGAGTGACACACAGAAAAATATGATGCAATGGAGTTTGTTTAAAAGACCATAACCAAAGAACAACAAGTAAAACACATTGAAAATGAAAATTTCAAAGCCCCAAAATATAGCAAAAGAGCTGGAGGGCTCTATGGTAGAGGGAATTAAGCACTTGTGTGGGAAATCTCCCTAAAATGCAGCACAGTGTCTGGGGTATCCTCACTCTTTTTGGGAGGGTCATTGAGCTCCACTGGAATAGTATATCTCTTTCCCTCGAGCTGGGCCAGGGTTTTGGTAACCTCATACCCTGGCAGTATTTTCCCTACTGCCACCAGAAGAGGCAGGGGGCGTTTTCAGCATTGGTATACTTTCGCTTGCAAGTTTCTGCACGATTTACAAGGGGACTAAAGCCTTAGATCTAGGTGTGGGTGGAAGAGGACTTTTAATTAACTCCCCCACACATCCCATCTTTCCAAAATCACCTTTATCCGCCACAGCACAATTTGACAGCATTACAGTAGGGTTTTTTTCCAGCCACTTTGTTTCACAGCAGGATTATTCCCCCTCAAAATCACTACCCTCCCTGCTGTAGGAGGGGAAAGGACCACCGGCTAAGTGTTATACAGCAACGAAGCAATTTCTTCAATCATTGCATTTGCTTCCTCGATGTGTGAAGTCGTGACAGTGGCCTTCTTTCCTGGCTGGGAATGCAAGAGTGATTGGAAATGTTTAGACAATTCTACTCAAAAACGATTACACACAAAAAATTACCTATCAGCAATGTAAGTACCAATCAGTCATTGTGAAAGAAGAAAAAACATTCAATGATAAAACCATTCAACATCACTAAAATACATTAAAATACTGTTAACGCCCTATAAAATGGCTAAAACCTACTAAAACCCTCTAAAAGGAGATGTTTGCAAAAATGAATACAGTTGTGATGTTGAGTTCACAATCCAAAGGGTACTATTCAAACAGTCTGTCACAGAAGGAATGAATTGCCATTTGCAACTGTGGGACACTTTTTCATTGGTGCCCGAGACAATTTTATACCCCAGTCCGAGACAGCGTGTGCATGCGCACACACACACACACACACACACACACACACACACACACACACACACCCCATACAGCTTCTGACATTCACAGTGCATTCTGATTCACATGTGCACTCGCGCCCATGTGCAGCATTCACACTGCATTTATTCATATGCATGCACTTAGACACCCCTTCAAATATAAAGATACATACACGCACTTACACACTCCTTCAGATGCATGCTTACCTCCATGTATACAAACCACACATACACACAAACAAAAAGGCTTTTTATTTTCTTATCTGTCTCCCTCTGGACCCTCGCAGGCCCTTCCCTGCCTGTGCCTTTGCACTCCACGGGCTATTTAGTTAAACAAAGGAGCGCTAATCATTGGGGGCATGGCCAACTAAAAGTTGAGGCCAGCAGTTTAGCCATTAAGCGTCCACATAGGTGGTCTACTGATAGCAATCCCCTGGGGCGACTTTTGTCCTCAGCACGTTTGCTGATTCCTCCAATACGGTAAAATACTATTTTCTCACCTTGGAGAGAGGTGTATTTACTTACTTCTAAAGTTTAAAAGTATGTTTAAAAGTACGTAAATACACTGCTCTCCGAGGTGACAAATGTGACAGCTTTTTGCCTTTTGAGCCCAGGCTGAGGCTCACAGCATAGTAATGACTGCTGCATCAAAGTGGGAGGACTTCAGCCCTCCAAAGCCCATGTCTGTCGCGCCCATGCAAACAAAATCAGCATCTGAGTGCTAAAACAGAGGCCATTATGCAGCATCAAGGCTACAATGCCCTGGACGTGCCTATTCATACCTGCGATTGTTGCTGAGGTCACAGCAATCCCATAAAACAGTGTGGCTTCTGCTACCTTAAAAGGCGTTTTGAAGAGGCAGGTCATTGCATGACAAGTTTTTAAATAAAAGAAGTGACAATAAGTCTTCACTAAATTTGGGGGGGGTGGGGTCACAGATAACCACAAATGAAACACAGAACAAGGGAACATTCCAATTGGCTATTTAAAACCTAAATTCATGTCATCATTATTTTTATTTGTTCTAGTTGGGATGCCAAAGTTTGATATGCGCCCATATCTTAGTTAGATGCTATATCAACCCGATATGCCCTTCAATATACAGAAGCCGTAAGCCGTCACAGTCTGCTGCAGCTGGAAATCCCCGGTTGCAAGTAAGGCCCTTTCCCTTCAGAATGAGTTTTAGGACATTCACAGAGATGTTTTGTGGGCTCCATTGCATTGTTGTGGCAAAGTCTTCATTGCCGAGTCTCTCTCAAAACACCAAGTTTGGTAACCTACACTGCATTTTTATGTAGTCGGTATGCAGAGAGGAGTTTTGAAAAGCCAGGCGATAACTTGCCAGCCGATATTGTGGTTCATGCAGTCCCATGTAGCCTCAACTACATCTCTTCGCTGCCAAATCAATCCATTTTTTCTCCTAATCCATGTTACCAGCCACCGCACCTTTAAGAGGTGGCCCCGCCCACAACGGGGCGGGGCCAGTGACATGCAGTTGGGGGGAGTTTGGGGAAAGGCTCGGTTCGCGCCAGTTACTGTGGGAGAAGAATAAAGAAAAGTTACAATCCACCCCTCGGGCTGTGTGTCCTCCTTTAGGCCCGATCCCAGGCAACACTGGCGACGAGGATCTTTCCCCCACATGCCGGAGTCCTCCTTGCCAGCAGTCCTCCGTGCATCTTGGTCCCTGGCAATCCTCCAGGCCTCCTCCTGTCGCAGCCCGGGATCCCACCGCGCTTGCACTCCAGCCTTCTGGCAGTCCGCCAGGCCTCCTCCTCCTGACGCAGCCGGCGATCCTGCCGTGCCTGCACTCCAGCCTCCTGGCAGTCCACCAGGCCTCCTCCCAATGCCGGTGATCCCACCGCGCCAACACGCCTGATCCCTTGGCAGCCCGCCAAACCTCCTCCCGACACGGCCGGTGTCCTCCAGCGTGATGGCGCTCTGCTCCCACGTGCTCCGGAACCCGGCTGCACCCTGCAGCCCAACGTTCTACGCCGCCCACATGGTTTTGCTGGAGCTGCTGAAACACGCCACCTAAAGAAACAGCAGCCAGCCCCTCCACGCTACACGAGGCCCGAAGCCTCCATCTGACAGGAGGACCTACCGCACACTGCTGGACACGTGCGCAGGCTACGGTGAGTGGACCCTTCCCCAGCATACGCTGCGTTCCACCCCCCTCTCCTGGGAACAACAGACCACAAACCAGCACAAGCCCCCCAACTCCCAGGGAACATTCGCCTCCCAAAGAGAACCTATGGTGTAGAAGCCAGGGCCTGGAATATTGGACCACGTGACCTGGACATATTAGTCCACGAGTTCACGCCCAACGGGTGCACAGTGCTCACCAAGCCACCCACCTAGTCACGCCACCACCTTGTTTCCCCACAGAAATTAGTGTCTCCTCACACCCAAACCTCTGGCTGCCGGTTCCTACCATCAACAGTCAGCGCACCATAACGGACACATTATCTCTCCAGAATGAGCAATCCATCATCGCCCCAGCCGGCCCGTGCGGCCAAATCTATCCAGTTACGGATGCCACCACGATTCTTCGACAATTACAATTTATCCAGAACAGGACTGCAAGACTTGTCCTTGGCCTCAAGCCCAGGGAATGTATCTCTCCAGCTCTGACATCTCTTCACTGGCTCCCCGTGACTGCAAGAATAGAGTTCAAGACCCTCTGCATCATCCACAAGGCTTTCTGGGACCTAGGACTGCTCTACCTCCAACTTTCTCTTCCAAAACACCTTCCTCCTCAAGCTCTCAGCTCATCCACCTCCAACTCACTGAGGGTCAGACGCTTCTCCAAGCATAGAGTTGGGGGGCAGATCTTTCTCCTCGGCTGGGGCCGCTCTCTGGAACAGCCTGTCTGCCTCTCTCAAACTTGAGCAGAACCACCTTCGGTTCCGGAAGCAACTCAAGGCCTTCCTTTTCACTTCCGCTTTCTCTCTTCCTCTCCCCTTCTGATGTACTCGTCTGTCCTGCGCACTGGTCACCTGGATGCCTTCTGAACTCGGGCCCAGGCTCCTGCATGTCCAGTTGCCCTTGCACTGCCTCCAGGCTCCCCCAGCACTTGAGGGTCTGTACTTGCAATCCTGCAGTCCCTTCTCTTAGCACTTATGAGCCACCTGCTGGCTGCACTTACTGAGTTACCTACACTTCTCCCTTCCGCTCCCCCTGGCACTTCTCCCCTTCCCTATTCCCTGCACTTCCGCAATATGATTCACACAAGGCCTTGTAAGATCGTTGTTTGTCCTCTGTCTGTTTACCCCCCTTGTTTTGTCACGCCTAGAAACACTTGTGTCAGGCATGTTATAAATGCCATATCATATCATATCATCCTATAGATCTTTCCAAGTGTTATGTACAATCTAAGGTTACCAGAAGCGATTGATTCCATCAATAGGAGCAAGCTTTGGCGGAAGCTGTCTGATTGGACCATCCCGGCAGGAATACTCGCTATGATTATTTCCCTCCATACGAGCACAAGGGTGAACGTTAGGTTGGACCAATCGAGAAGGACATCTTCCTGGATTTCCACGGATCGTGGGTTGAAGCAGGGGTGTACCCTGGCCTCTCTCCTGTCCAATTTATACTTGCGGACATGAGAGAGGTGTTGGATAATCCAACATCGATTACCCCAAAACTTTTGGAATTTTCCCATACAGTTGATGGGCTATGCAGATGACATGGTCCTGCTGGACCTAACTCCGGCTGGCGTCTCTTGACCTCCTGAAAAAATTCTCAGATATCCATTCCCTTGTTATTAACATCAATAAAACTACGTCAATGGAATTCCGTTGTCGTGCCTGGACAAAGATCATTGTGCCATGACACCTCGATTGAAATCGTCCTCATGGTAGTCAATGAATATAAATACCTGGGAAGATATTTTGACCAGAGATGAAGGGGCACTCGCCACTTGGACTATGTTAAGTTAAAATGTTCACCGATGATTGGTAGCCAGAGGAAATTGGCCCGTACAGGAGGGGGATATTCTGTTGGAATTTTGGCACAATTATATCTGGCCAAGATCCTTCCAGTTATTATATATGGGGCTGAATGTTGGTTTCTTTGTACTTCTCGAGGGTGGGCAAATTGGTGTCTTTATTTCTTAAGAGATTATTTTGCCTCCCGATATACACTTCGGATGAGGCAGTTTTACTTGAATTGCATATTGACTCCTGTTTGGCGAAGTTCCAGGTGACTTGTTTGAATACTTACTGGAAACTTCCCAATGCTCATGCTGGCACTTTGAATTTTCTTATTTTTGATACTGCTCAGGTTAAGGCAGCGTTTAAGCGGGATTGTGTTCTATGTTATATTGATACTGTTGCTACCAGTTAGTTGGCTTTGGCCCCGGGTGTTCTAATGAGTTGGCCCCTTCTGTGTTTTAAAGCTGCTATTCGGGGAATTGTCCTTACAGGCTTCTGTGAGCAGGCTATTTGGTGGATCTTGCCACCAAAGCCAATAGAGGGTTGCTTATTGAATATATCCTTACTCGGGAGCATGTCCCTAATTACATCGGACAGTTTGTGGGTAACCCCTGAGTTTGGGTTTACCTCAAACTTAAAACTAACTCAGTAAAGACATTGGAAATTAAGGGTTCATGGAACAACATTCCTAGGTCACTTCACTTTTGTCGACTGTGTGGGGATAATCAATTGGAGACAAACACCTGTTAATCATTTGTGAATCCTTGAGTGTCTTGAGGTCAAGGGCCGTTATTGCAGCTGGGTTGACTTCTGTTAGTCATGAGGAGGCTGTATGGGCTTTGATTATAAGAGGGAACAATGATCCCTGTGTTAACTTTTTTACTATTTTTTGGAGAAAGATTGTGAGTATTTTGGAGGATTTTAATTTGTTTTAGACGTTTCGTGGGTTGGATTGGAGATGTGGGTGGGATCTGGGGTTTTATTGTGTTGAAAAGCTGTTGTTTGTACTGCTGTATAACACGTTAATACATTTTCTTTAAAAAACAAAGTCATTGTTACTGTGACAGAAGGCCATCTGTTGTGGGTGAGAAAGCCATAGATGTGTATGTTTATTATTAGAACATGTTGCAGGTAATTCTGTTTCTGAAAGGGAGGCATACTGAATAGACCACCCTTTCATATAGGCCCCATGAGATTGCATCGTACATCCGTGAGCCTTTGCTGCACCAGTTTCCTGACATCTGAAACTCCTGCTCTTCAATGGCACTGGGCAGGGTCAAAGGTCACATGTGCATTCCTGACAGCTGCAGTGCCCCAAAGTCACTGCAGAGATGGATTTTTAATTTCCACACCTCTGATTAAATGATATTTTAATTGTGCACCTATCATTCTAGTGGCAGGGTAATAAAAAGATATTCCTGGTTATAGTATGATAGATAAGAGCACACAATTATTAAAGTCACAGCAATTCGATATCATGCAAGTGTCAACCCTCTAAGCCAAGGTCAGTGATGCCTGGGTGATGTGTATTCATGGCTAGCGTGGCTGTTGTCACTGCTTGAATTGAGACAATAGCCAGGATGCTTAATACCTACACTCAGTGCACAGGAGCTATCATCAAGAGATCCCCTGGGAACCCTGCTTCAAAGGGGCATTCACATAACAAAGGCCAGCCTCAAACCAGGGTTTTGCTCACCAGTGGGCCTTTGAAGTCAGCAGGCTTGCCAAAGGGGTGGGGATAGCAGAGATAGCTTAGTTTTCTGCTGAAGCTCTCTTCCTCCCTGTCCCCTTCATATCTATATGCAACAAGGCACTCTGGGTATAAGGAATGATGGCAAGGGTCAATTGTGACAGCAACAGGGATTGGACCCCTTATAGCAGGCTTGCTTCGAGCCAATCCCCTGTGAGATTTTGATTTTATAAGGAGGGAGTCTCCCACTCCTTTCCAGAAGAATAATAGACTTTTAGACTTCTGCTGGGAGGGCAGTTGATTCCAAAGCACTCTGACATAGAGGTAACAGTTTAAGGCATCTAAGGCAGAGGCAAGCTCTGTCCCCTAACCATTCACAGGGATGTGATGAGTGGCTGATGACCAAGGCCTGGCACTCAGACAGGTGCTCTGGAACTAGGCTCCTCACTGGAGATGATGTAACCCTCAGAGATGCCAGCCAAACTCTGTGGACTGGGAGTGCAGAGCAAGAAGGCCACATTGCCCTGTATCCCTGTATTGAGAATCCTAGAATCCCGAGAAGTCCAAAGCAGCCTGGAATCCTACTTTGCCACTTCGTGCTGCCTTCAAACTGCTTCGACCATGCTTGATGCCTTCAAGCTGCTACAGACCTGCACTGCTGCATATGGCTCTCTTTTGCATGTTTAAACCAGTTGAATGCCAACTTGCACCAATAGTACACCTCGACACAAACGTTGGCCCACTGTAATGGAGGTACCCCACTCGCCGCAACTTGAAGCACCACTTCCACTTCCATTCAACAGAAACTTCTATCGACCTGGCTTGACTGACTGACTCAAATCACTGGAAGCCATCAGGTCATATACCAACTTGAACCAGCGGAACCAAGGTCTCGACCAGACTCGACTGCCAACTCGCTCCTTCTAGACCCATCGAGAAACATCATCCCAAGGGCTGACTTGAACCAATAAGAAACACTGGTTTGATGCCGACTCACTGATGTATCAATGTGACTTGCATCATCTCAAACCAGACTGGACTGGCAAAAAGTACCAAGAAACCCAGCTTGACACAGTCAAACCTCCCATGATAAGAATAAGGTACTGTTAAGGAGCTGTGACCAGGTACACTTTCTGTGACCATAGGGACTTGTAAATCCCCCATAGAGTTAATTCTTCAAGAACATATCCTTTGAACTGTGACATTGCTACAATTTCCAGCCTGAACACCCCTGCTCATTCACCACCTCTTCCTGTTTATTCTTCCCCTCTTGCTGCCAAGTCTATAACTGGCATGTCAGGCTCCTTGGAATTAATTCTCCGACCTCAGACCCTTTCTTGTGCTATCTTTGCTAAACATAGGTCCACTGTCCCTTCAGCATGGGAGTCTAATGCTGTTATGAATGCGGGACCCCGTGCCCGTATTAGGGCTACAAGACCTTGTTTGCCATCCTCTGTTCTGCAGAAAACACACTGCCCCGTTCCTTAGGTGTTGAAATTTGCCATGGAGATGGGCTGTGCAGCGCTCTATTCCGAGAGTGCCATTGCATGACTACACCACGTAACCAGTGCACATGGCCGGAACAGCCGGCGGCTGCCCTAGGCTCTGCCCTCAGCAAGGACGTAAATGCTTTGCATACCCAGAGCGCGCTGCTTCTGTTTGCAGTTAGCTCGCCCACACTGTGATACTTTGTGTTAGACTTCAGACCTTTTGCCTGTTCCTTCGGATTTCTGCTACCTTATGAATCTGTACCTCTTTAGACCGCCACTGCTGCCCTTTGCCTGTTCCTACAAACTCACGCTGCACTACGATTTTGTACTTCCTGGAACCGCTGTTACGAACCTTAGCCTGCATTACAAACTCCTTTCGCTTTCCTTAGTGTCATTAAGGCAAAGCCTTTCTGTTTCTCCTGCCAGAGCCCGCGATCTAATTTCTTCTCATTACTCACAAACAACTCTAGACTAATTCTGCACCATCTCGACACTAGTGCGTCCCTCGTGCCGTCCGGGTCAAGCCATCCACTACTAACCTACCTTTTTATTATTTTCTCCTATTCTGTTTTTTCTACCCAATTGGATTTCCTTTTTCTTCTATCATCTTCCAGACTCTGCCCTCGCTCCATAGTGGAAAACGTTAAGTGTTATCCGATTCTTGTTCTTACCTACTGCCCCATACAGTACGCTAATTCCATTGCCTATCTCAAAGCCCTCGCTGAGTCCTACCTTGCTTTCTCTAGGAACCATATGCTGATAGTGCTGCTCTTTCAGATTAACCTTGAACACTCCGGAGAAGGGAGACAGGTTGTTATTAATCCCTGAATGAGCATAGATAGGAACCAATTTGTTTACACTATTTGATTTGCATTTGTTTTCTCTTGGTACCATGGCGGTGTGTTCTCCCGCTCTTTTATTTCATCTACCACTTTGTCTGTTCAATTCTCACAGCAAAGGGACGTATCATAGAAAAGAGTTCCCTCCAGTGAGGAGGACTGGGTTTAGGAAAAATGCAGGCTCTTCTATGAAGTCGGAGTATGAGGAATCCATCATTCATCTCACTCCTCCGTCTGCTCCCCGGTTCGGTGAGTAACAAATGCTGATGAAATGCTTGCCAAGCTGTTAAACCTATTTACATCTCTAAATAATGTGTTCACACTGTGAAATTGCAATAAGGTATGTGATGAATCCAATTTCCCGGCAGTGACCTTCTCCCATATGACCAGGGGACAGCAGTCGCTCCCTGATCCTGACCCTTGGGGCAGCTGTATGAGGGAGGATCACATGGGAGGAGACAATTAACGGTGAGATATCATGACTTCAATTGATGAGATATGGTGTCTCCACTTTCTCAGGAGGAAGACCCTCTAACACCCAAGACCTTAATGGCCTATTGTCAGCTGTTTAGTCCCCCTTGTAGAGGAAGTAAAGCAACCTCTTCCCAATATTCTTTAGGTCAAATCGCAATCTATGGCCTAAACACACAAAGCTCCAACAAACAGCTTTTTGTTTCTGATATACCTTTATATGAAACTGTTCTCTCATATAAAACAACTGAGAAAAACAATCTAAACACTATATGTCCAATGACACCCATGGACTCCAACTACCATAATCACCTAAGTACTGAGACAAGGAGGATGAAGTAGTTGGTACAAGGTAACAGGAGCCTAAAGCTCAATGTGCAGACTAGTTGTTTTACAGAAACACCTGTGCGTGAAATATTTAAAGATGGCAACCTCGCTATTGAGTGTGGCAGTGCAGGAGATGATGTTGGTTCCTATGGAGAGGCTTACAAGTGCGGGAGACACGTAACAGTGTGACGGAGCAGAGGAGACCACTGAGACAGAAGGAGAAATGTCGTGCACAAGTAGGACATGTCATGAAGATACCAGGAGCTGCAAGAGAGTTTCTAGTTGCCCAGCAGCTCGAAGAGGCAGGATTCTCCATACCGGGACATAAAGGGAAGCAGGCATGTGACTGCGGAGCCACAAAGGAAGCCAGAAGGACATCTTCACTGTGCAAGCAATGTTTTATTGAACATTAAAGCAAAGAGATATGCCGTGCCAAGAATGGCATATGCAGTTTTGGTGATACAGAGGAACTGTGAAACACATACAATGTCCTGGCAAGGGGAGGATACCAGGCAACTGAAACACAAAAGAAGTCCTTGGATGGGAAGGATACCAGGCAACTGAAACAGAAGAGAAGTACTGGCAAGGGAAACATACCAGGCAATTGAAGCAGAAGAGAAGTCCTGGCCAGGGAAGAATACCAGGCCAGTGAAATCTTAAGAGAAGTCCTGGCAGGAGAGTACACCTGGCAGTTGAAATTGCATAAAGAGTCCTGGCATGGGGAGTATACCAGATGATTTGCAAATCTACAAGAAATATTAAAGAAGGACAGTTTTTGCTAGACAAAGGAGAAACGTGTGGTAAAGAAAGACTGTTACAAAACGTGTTGCCTAACAGGAACATTGTAAAAGAGGGAGAGACATTGCCATCCCACTTAAGACGAAAGGGGAAGGGAACCACCCTCTGGAACCAAGATCTTTCACCTTGGAGAAAATGTTTTTGTTGGAGCTACTCCCAACGTCAAGAGGTAAATATGAGAAAACACACAATGGCTCTGGATGATTTCGCGAGCCTTAATAGTCATATTGCATTAGCAGGAATGGGTTAACCAATATGCGACAACACAAATCAAATGAGGTGCAAGGTTAACAGCAATTTAATTCCATGTAAATCAACAGTTCAGCCCTACTAAATCAACAGTTCAGCCCTACAGCCAACACGTGTTTCAACAAACTCGGCCTCATTACACGTAATGCGGTAAGATACCGCCCTTACCGGCATGTCGCTATTAACGTGTCCATCTTGGCAAGAGGCCGCTAATTGCGTGCCATTACGAGTACACGAACATGAGCATAGCGCCATGCCGGTAATGATCCTACCCCCATGCCGCTAAGGACCCCGTAAAGACCCTTAGCGGCACCGACGAAAGCGCTGATAGCACTTCCGACCGCCAGCAACACGCAAATAGTGGTCACCGCAATTGGCGGTGACCGCTATTAATGGTGACCGCTATTAGTGGTCACCGTAAAATTGCGGAAACGGAAATAGCGTCATTGCACAGGAACGGGAAAGAGCACGGCGGCCATCTTTAAAAACACAATCCATTGCCATCCTCTGCCCCCCCAGGACGTGCTTCCACACCAGTGCCATACCAAACCATCAAGGATCCCCTGACAATGCCCAAGGCGATTAAGAAAGGTGCGGATCGGCAGCGGAAAGAAAGATTTACAAATGAGGAGCTCATCATGCTTACGGAGACGCTTGCTGCAAATGCGAATGTGGTCTTCGTGAATGACATGTGGCGGGAGACCCTGATCAAAAAAAAGGCCATCTGGGCAGAGGTGGCCCAGAAAGTCAGTGCGCTGGGCACCACCATCCGCACTGTGAAAGACTGCAGGAAGCGGTGGGACGATCTCCGCCTCCAGGTCCGCAGCATACTGGCTGCAAATCGGAATCTGGCCATGGCCACAGGAGGTGGTGGAGATTCACCCATGAAACTCAGGGAGTGGGAAGAGACCTGCGCCAGCACAATTGGCGTTGAATGCATAGAGGGAGTTGGCGACATGGAGCATGGTGCACCCACAACATCAGATGGAGGTGAGTGTCCACATAAAACAATGCACTGTGAAAGGTGAGGCACCCCCCAAATGTGAGCCCAGAATGAGCTCATGGTTGCGGCCACAAACATACATGCACACAAGCCTGCCCATGTGAGTGTCACACCCCAACACACAGACATGCACGCATCATCACAGACACGTGCCACCCAGACCCATGCATGAATGACCCACCCGACAGCCCCATGACCTGAATGCCCACCTAATGAAGTCCCAATGGATAGAACACTATGATGAACAACATCTGCATGAAGCACGTTTACCCATCACCAATGCCATCCCCCTCTTTGTCCCCCACAGGCTCACAGACCGACAGCGATGAGCCGGACACTGCAACACAGGCTCCCCCTGCCAAGAAACAAGCCAGGGCACAGGAGCTAGGGAACACCGCCGGCAATCAAGGGGCACAGGGAGGAGTGCGCTCCTGCAGAGGGCAATCAAAGCAAGCCAACCACGTCACCAAGACGTGAAGCTATGGCTGCAAAAACTGCTGCACCCACTGCAGTGATCCCCCCAATACAGGAAACACCCATGGAGGGCCCACTGTCTGCTGCCAACAGTTCGACCGGTGAGGCAGCAGCCACCGCGCCGATGTCTGACGTGGAGGAGACCTGTGACTTGCCCATGCAAATGCAAACCCCCAGCCCCACCCAATCCAGGGAAGCAAGCCCACGGCCAACGTCACGATCCAGCAGCCATGGCCAGTCTGGCGACGAGACCATGGCAGGGTGCTGGAGCCCACAGCTGCCCTCACCTAATGGCCGAGCCATAGATCAAGGTGCGGCTAATGGCCGAGCCATAGATAAAGGTGCGGCACCCACCCCACAAGCAGGACACAGAGGCCATGACCTGGCCACCATGAGACAGCGGCAGGAGGAGATCACAGCACTAGTTGGCCAGCATGTAGATGAGGCAGCCCGTCTGAGGGAGGAGTTGATGGAGAAGGCAAGGCATACGAGACAGGGCATGGAAGCCTGCACCAACAGGCTCTGTGAGGAGATGGCACAAAGGAGGCAGGTCCTCACCCGCATAGCGGACGCTATGGACCGACAGTACCCCCCACCACCACCGGAACAACCAGGCACCTCCTCCTCTGCAAGCTCGAGGCAGACCAGCCCCCGCCGCCACTCCACTCCGGTCTTGACTGGGCGACTACCGTATCTTCAAAGGTGATGTGCAGCACCCGATTGGCTCTTTGGGCTGGACCTCTGTGCCCTGTATGCCTGACGTGCAGAGTAAGATGTCTGCAGATAGAAAATATGGGGTTAATGAACTGGGGTTATTGGGGTGTCCCTATCTCTTTCCTCTTCTCCTCTCCTGTAGACCCCCACAGGTTAACGCTCTCACCTTAGGTAAGTGAATGCCGAGCTCTCCATCTGCCTCGGGGCAGGGTGCTGTAGCCCGGTTCTTCACTGGATAGGTAGCGCAGGCCTCTTGACTTCAGAGGACTGCTGTCCGTCGTTTACTGCACGAACGGTAAGTTTCGAGTGACTCAAATGTCTTTAAAGTCTTTAATAATGATGTCTCTTGTTTTGCAGGGTTCCGGCGATGGCGGATGACGGGCTGAAGTGAGTTGAAGATGGAGCCCGTGTGATGAATAGAAGCGCCTGGAAGCACGTAAGTAAGCGCTTGTTGCCAGCTTCACAAAGCGCTCTAACTGTCTTTTTATTTTGCAGGTACAAGTTCGGAGCGGCTGCAGGGTGCCGGGATACCCACTGGGTTAGATGTGGAAAGGAGTAATGGCACGTGAGTATTAAAGTTCCCCAATGTCTTTAAACGCACCTTGTTTTGCCTTTCAGATGCGAGATGCAGCGCCGATGGCCTCCGGAGCGTGCGAAGAGTTGGTAAGCTTTTGTCTTTCAGATGCCGGAATGCAGTGTGAAGACCTCCGGACCGCACGAAGAGTAGGTAAGCCTTTGCCTTTCAGATGCCGGAATGCTAACCTGTTCTTTCTTGTCTTTATAGGTGTTGCTGAAGACTGGATTCAGGATGGTAAGCCTTTTTCCTTAGGCCCAGGACCGGATGCAGAAGACACGATGAGCGTTCTGCTGCAGAGGGTGCAGAATAACGCAAAGCAAGATTCATCCACCGGGTGTGGTTTAAATAGCCTCCTGTAGTGCTTAGGTGTCTCCTTCCACAGCCACGCCTAAGTAAGAAAAGAGTTCCTGGTAAAAAAAGAGTTCCTGCCTTCCAGAAGAGTTCCAGTGTTCTGAATCTAGGGAGTGGCTCCAGCCCCACCCAACAGGAAAAGTAGTTCCAAACAGAAGAGGATCAGAGGCTCAACTGGCAGGCAAGTAAGCAGCATGGTCTGCTGCAGGTAAGTCCACCCAAGCATTATGAGCCCGGCGCTTCCAGCGCTGGGACTGGGCATATTTATGAGCCTGGTGCCACTGGCGCCAGGACTGGGTCCAAAAGGTCCCAATTGGGACTGGTTGGCACTCAGAACCTGGGTTATGGATCTGCTTCCAAGGGAGTTGGGAAAACCCTGACCTTTTGGAAGCAGAGATCATGACAGTACCCCCCCTCAAGGCCCCTCCCAAACCGGGCTTCTACGGGGGTTTTGGCTTGTCAGGAAATGTTCGGTGAAATCTTTTGATGAGGCGAGGAGCGTGGACATATTCAGCAGGTTCCCAGGATCTCTCTTGGGGGCCGTAGCCTTTCCAGTCAATTAGGTAGAATAGTTTAGATTTGGAGATCTTGGAGTCCAGAATGCTTTTGACTTCAAACTCGAGTTCTCCATCAACTAGGATAGGTTTTGGAGATTTGGTTAGTCGGGTTTGAGGTTGCACGGGTTTTAATAGAGAGATGTGGAAGACCGGATGTATCTTCATGTGCGGGGGCAAGTCCAACTTGACCGCTACTGGGTTTACTATGGTAGTGATGGAACAGGGACCAAGGTATCTTGGGTTGAATGTGCGTGGCCCTTTTAGAGATAGATATCTGGTGGATAACCAGACTTGATCCCCTACTTGATAGTGAGGGGCTTCCTTCCGATGTTGATCTGCTCCTTTCTTGTATTGTTCTTTAGCCCTTTTAAGGTGAGAAACAGCTTCCTTAAAGGCTTGGGTGATTGTAGAATGCAGGTAGTCTACTGCTGGTGTTTCAAGATCTTGGAGGGGATCCAACTCCGAGGTTCGAGGGTGACTGCCGTACAAAAGAAAAAACGGGGTTTTCCCAGTTCCCGAATGGACAGAGTTATTGTAGGCATACTCGGCTATCCAAAGGATATCTTTCCAAGTTTTTTCAGTTTGTTGCAGCATGCAGCGTAAATACTGTTCCAGAGTTTGATTGGTCCTCTCGGTTTGTCCGTCGGTCTGAGGGTGGTGACTGGTCGATAGTCTCACATCAATTTGAGCCGACCGACAGCAACTTCGCCAAAAATGAGAAATAAATTGACTACCTCGATCCGAAATTAGAACCGAAGGAAAACCGTGCAGTCGGACGATGTTTTCGAGAAATTCTCGGGCCAGAGTTGCTGCTGTTGGCAAGCCTTTGAGCGGAATGAAATGCGCCATCTTGGAGAATAAGTCCACGATTACTAGAATCGTATTGTATCCGGAGCATGGAGGTAGATCGGTGATGAAGTCCATAGAAAGCGTATGCCAAGGGCGAGGTGGGATGTCAATAGGGCGTAAGAGGCCTGCTGGTCTTTCCTTTTGACTCTTGTTTTGGGCACATACTCCACAGGACATTATAAAGTCTCTGATATCTTTTTTCCAAGACGGCCACCAGAAGTAGCGCTTGATCTTTTCTGAGGTCTTGGCTATACCGGGATGACCTTCCATTAAAGAGTCGTGATAACAAGAGATTACTTTTTTCTGTAAATCTGTGATGGGTAGGTATAATCGTTCTTGGAAATACAATAAGTTGTCCTTTACTGCAAAGTCCTTTCCCTGCAGATGCCAATTCTGTATGTCTGCTGGAGTTACAAGTTGCCTGGCTTTATCCTTAACTTCCTCTATGGATTCTGTGGTGATTACACCCAGAATTCCTTGTTCGGGAATGATTGGTACAGGTTTAGGGTTGATCAAGTGTTCTTCCACTCCCATCCGAGAAAGGGCATCGGCTTTACCGTTCTTGGTACCAGGTCGATAGGTAATTATGAAGTCAAACTCGGCAAAGAATAATGCCCAACGGAGTTGTCTAGAGGATTGGGCTTTTGTGGTTTTCAAATATTGCAGGTTTTGGTGATCCGTAATCACAGTAACGGTGTGTCGGGCCCCCAGCAGATAATGCCGCCAAGCCTTAAAGGCAGACTTGATAGCCAGAAGTTCCTTGTCAGTAATCGTGTAGTTGACTTCAGGAGGCGAGAATTTGCAGGACCAAAATGCCACGGGATGCAACTGATTGGTTACCGGGTCCTTTTGTGATAGAACTGCCCCCATGGCAAGGCTTGAAGCATCAGTTTCCACGATATAGGGGAGTTCAGGGCGAGGGTGTTTTAAGATTGATGCAGAGATAAATTTAGTCTTCAAATCCTGGAAAGCTTGTTCCGCCTCGGTAGACCATTCAAAACGTTTGTTTTTCTTTAACAAGGCAGTGATGGGCTGGACTATTCGAGAGAACTCGGGGATAAACCGGCGGTAAAAGTTAGCGAAGCCTAACATGCTTTGCACACCTTTTACGGAGGATGGTGATGGCCATTTGAGAACTGCATCGACCTTCTTTGAATCCATACGCACTCCGCCAGGTGATAATATGAATCCCAAGAATTCAACTTCAGTTACGTTGAAAACACATTTTTCCAACTTAGCAAAAAGTTTGTGTTGACGCAATCTTTCGAGGACCATTTTCACGTGTTTCCGATGTTCAGATTCCGATGAAGAATAAACGAGAATGTCGTCGATGTAAACAACAACACACACATCTATGAGCTCTCTGAGGACATCGTTCATAAAATATTGAAAGGCGGCCGGGGCATTGCAAAGTCCGAAGGGCATGACCTGATATTCAAATAGCCCATACTTGGTGCGGAAGGCCGTCTTCCATTCATCGCCCTCTTTTACTCGTACCAAGTGGTAAGCTCCTCTAAGATCCAGCTTTGTATATATGCATGCTTTTCTGACTTGGTCCAGGAGTTCAGGGATCAAAGGTAACGGATATCTATTCTTAACGGTGATCTGGTTCAGGGAGCAATAATCGATACAAGTTCTAAGGTCTCCTTCCTTTTTTGGAACGAAGAACAAAGCTGAAGAGGCAGGGGACTTGGAGGGACAAATAAACCCATTTGCCAGGTATTGATCCAGGTATTGTCGAAGGTGAAGGTTCTCAGGCTCGGTGAGGGCATAAATTCTACTACAAGGAGGAGTAGATCCAGGTATCAGGTCTATCTGGCAGTCATAAGACCTATGAGGAGGTAGAGAGTTAGCCTGCTCCTTCCGGAAAACATCTTGGTATTCTAGGTATTCGGGAGGTAACTGGGGAGTCTCTGAAGAAATTGCTGCCAGTGCAACACCAGGTGGAGGGTGACACGTAGAGACACATTCTGGAAACTGGACCGTTCTTGCTCACCAATCGATCAGAGGATTGTGTTTCTCTAACCAAGGTATTCCTAGAATAATCTGGAACTGAGGGGCCTTGATCACATCGAACACGATCTTCTCATGGTGTCCATCTTGACTTACTAGCGTCACCTCTTGAGTGGTGTGCGTTACTGGCCCGGAGGCTATCTCCGTACCATCCACCGTAGTAATGACGTCCTTTACAGCCTTGGGACAAAGAGTTAGATTCATCCTCAAAACCATTTCATGATCCACATAATTGCCGATGGCACCGCTGTCGACGTAAGCTTCAATTGCATGTAATCGACCCGGATTATCAGGGCTAGTGAGGACCATAGGTATCACGAAATGTGAGGTCACGGAACTGGTTTTCACGCTCGGCAAGAGGACCTCTATTCTTGTCGGGCGAGGTCGTTTCCCTGCTCAGAGTTTGTAACTGTGGTAACTGCAGCTCCTACTGCCTTCTTGGCAGGTTTCACCGGACAGTCTCGAAGAAAGTGCCCTGAGTTTCCGCAATATAGGCATAATTGCAACTGTTTTCTCCTTTCCCGCTCCCTTTGTGTTAGAGGACCTTTCAGACCCCCTATTTGCATGGGTTCCCCGGAGTCTACTCCTTTGGAAGGAGTTGGCGGTTTGGAAAATACTCGAGCATCAAACTTGGAACGATTGGCCTTCCTGTTCTGCAGTCTGTGATCTATTTGAACGACCAAGTCTATATAATCCGAACGGTCTTGTGGGGGATTCACTACTTGGGCTAAAACGTCTTTGAGCTCTCCACGTAGACCTCTATAAAACAGCGTAATCCTTTTGTCCTCAGGCCATTGAGTTTCCACTATTAGTCTATTGAAAGATGCAATATAAGCCAAAAGGTCTTGATTACCCTGTCGCAACGAAAGAAGCTCATTGTCCAAGGCCTGCCCCTGTGCATGTCTTGCGAACAGTTTTTCCATACTAAGCTGAAAGGCTTGAAAATCATGGAGAACCGGATCATCTTGATTAACTAGAGGGATCGACCAGTCTGCCGCATTGCCACTAAGGTACGAAAGTACAAAAGCTACTTTAGCTTGATCAGTTGGAAAGGCTGCTGGCCGGCATAAGAAGTGCAACCGGCACTGATTGATAAATACCGCAAACCTCTTTGGGTCACCAGAAAATCGTTCGGGCGGAGCCAGAGGTACATTCCCAGGTAGGTTGATCTGCACTGGATTCATAGAGGATGTTGAAGGAAGATTTGCCCCTGATGCGGGTAGCGGGGTCTGTCCGGCTTGTGACTGTAGCAATTGTCTAGCAAGATCATCTGTTCTCTCCTTGGAAATAATTAGTTCCCTTCTTAGAGCGTTTGTTTCCTGACGAGCTGCATGCACTTCTGCCCTTAGTTCTCCAAGTAACCGGGCTAGGTGGTCAGTATCCGAGGTTTCCATAGCGCCTGGGCGAGAGTTTTGCGGTAGGCTTTGCGTTCTGTAACACTCACCTGATTCTCGCAGAGGCGCCGGTCTTGACTGGGCGACTACCGTATCTTCAAAGGTGATGTGCAGCACCCGATTGGCTCTTTGGGCTGGACCTCTGTGCCCTGTATGCCTGACGTGTAGAGTAAGATGTCTGCAGATAGAAAATACGGGGTTAATGAACTGGGGTTATTGGGGTGTCCCTATCTCTTTCCTCTTCTCCTCTCCTGTAGACCCCCACAGGTTAACGCTCTCACCTTAGGTAAGTCAATGCCGAGCTCTCCATCTGCCTCGGGGCAGGGTGCTGTAGCCAGGTTCTTCACTGGATAGGTAGCGCAGGCCTCTTGACTTCAGAGGACTGCTGTCCGTCGTTTACTGCACGAACGGTAGGTTTCGAGTAACTCAAATGTCTTTAAAGTCTTTAATAATGATGTCTCTTGTTTTGCAGGGTTCCGGCGATGGCGGATGACGGGCTGAAGTGAGTTGAAGATGGAGCCCGTGTGATGAATAGAAGCGCCTGGAAGCACGTAAGTAAGCGCTTGTTGCCAGCTTCACAAAGCGCTCTAACTGTCTTTTTATTTTGCAGGTACAAGTTCGGAGCGGCTGCAGGGTGCCGGGATACCCACTGGGTTAGATGTGGAAAGGAGTAATGGCACGTGAGTATTAAAGTTCCCCAATGTCTTTAAACACACCTTGTTTTGCCTTTCAGATGCGAGATGCAGCGCCGACGGCCTCCGGAGCGTGCGAAGAGTTGGTAAGCTTTTGTCTTTCAGATGCCGGAATGCAGTGTGAAGACCTCCGGAGCGCACGAAGAGTAGGTAAGCCTTTGCCTTTCAGATGCCAGAATGCTAACCTGTTCTTTCTTGTCTTTATAGGTGTTGCTGAAGACTGGATTCAGGATGGTAAGCCTTTTTCCTTAGGCCCAGGACCGGATGCAGAAGACACAATGAGCGTTCTGCTGCAGAGGGTGCAGAATAACGCAAAGCAAGATTCATCCACCGGGTGTGGTTTAAATAGCCTCCTGTAGTGCTTAGGTGTCTCCTTCCACAGCCACGCCTAAGTAAGAAAAGAGTTCCTGGTAAAAAAAGAGTTCCTGCCTTCCAGAAGAGTTCCAGTGTTCTGAATCTAGGGAGTGGCTCCAGCCCCACCCAACAGGAAAAGTAGTTCCAAACAGAAGAGGATCAGAGGCTCAACTGGCAGGCAAGTAAGCAGCATGGTCTGCTGCAGGTAAGTCCACCCAAGCATTATGAGCCCGGCGCTTCCAGCGCTGGGACTGGGCATATTTATGAGCCTGGTGCCACTGGCGCCAGGACTGGGTCCAAAAGGTCCCAATTGGGACTGGTTGGCACTCGGAACCTGGGTTATGGATCTGCTTCCAAGGGAGTTGGGAAAACCCTGCCCTTTTGGAAGCAGAGATCATGACAGTTGTGGGGGAGGGGGGGAAGGGTGTTTCGGGAGTGATGTGGGGGAGGGGGAAAGGGTGTTTTGGGAGTGTTGTGGGGGGAGGGGGGAAAGGGTGGTTGCATAGATGGGGCCATGCACTTTTTCTTCTCAAAATATGTTTAATACACTGGCGACAAGTTAAAACACAGGCTTGGACTTCATCATTGTGTATGTGACCTTTATTGGGGGACAGGGCCCATTGCGCGCTTCACCACAAACACCAGTGCACTAATACCCACATCCATCCAACAGAGTGGAACCATGTGATTCAGAATATTTGGTTGATCAGATGCTGGCGCACATCGCGTCCCTTCTGGGCATTGCCTCTTGCTTGACCTGCTGCCCCATCCCCTCCCTCCTCATCCCCATCATCATCCTCATCAGGTGGTTGCATTTCAATATCAGGGGGCAGTGGCACATTCCGTCTGATACACATATTGTGCAGCATGACACATGCCATGGTGATCTTGGCCACCTTCTCATGGCCGTACAGGAGAGCCCCACCCGACCTGCTTAGGCACCGGAACCGTGTCTTCAAAAGGTCAAATGTCTGCTCAATCACGACACGGGTACGGGTATGTGCACGATTGTACTCCTCTTAGTGCCTGTTCTGTGGGTTCCGTACAGGGGTAAGGAGCCACCTCTTCAGGGGATAGCCAGCATCACCTGCATGGGTCGAACAATGGGGACTTGTTACTGTTCACCTCAAGTGCAACCTGTACATTTCACACTAATCAACTTTGCATTGTGATTGGCATCCACGAATCCCAGCATGCATGGAGACGATCTGTGTAACTGCAATGTGAGAAGGTGAGCTAGTCCCTGCAAGTGGACATGCACCATGCATGCCTCCGGCAGTTATTGCCATGTCCTGTGTGAGGACAGGTCTTAGGTGTTCCTGGGCCCAGTCAAATTTGGTACCACACTGCTAGTGTACTGCCAGTCTGAAATCGATGTCGCCATGCTGTGAAGCATCACTTCAGTAGTGGTGTAGGGGTGTGGTTCAGTACAATGGCTATAGGTGATCCCTTTGCAGGCACTCAAGGGCGCATAGCTGTAGTGATGTTGTGCAGTGCAAATTTTCTATTCGCATATTGGCGCCATGTTGCGGATTTGTGTCATATGGGGTGTGTTATGATGTGCAATGTGCATGTGGATGGATGTGTCACCTTTGGCATCTTGGATTGTTTCAATGTTGTGCAGCTTCAAATTGCATGTGGTTTTGTTTCCGGTCAATTGTGGCGCACCTTGGTGGACATTGGCGTACATCTGTATGTCCATTTGTTCTATGGACGACAGTCCACACCCAGTTGGAGTATGCATCTCCCTTCCCCAATCACACCCAGTTGAAGTATGCAACCCCCCACCCCAATGACACCCAGTTGGAATATGCATCTCTCCCCCCCAATCACACCCAGTTGGAGTATGCATCTTTTGCCCCCCCCCAATCACACCCAGTTGGAATATGCATCACTTCCCCCCCCCAATCACACCCCACATCACACTGCCATGTGCTTGCCCTGCTACTCACCAAGTAGCCACGAACGTTGTCCGGCTTGTCGCTCCATGTAGCGTGGTATCGTTGAGTTCCGCTGGACCATTGAATCATGGGTTGATCCGGGAAATCGGGCACACCAATGTGTGATTATCTTGTTTGAGTCACATACCATTTGGACATTGAAGGAGTGGAATTGCTTTCTGTTTCGGTAGACTGCTTCATTGTGATGTGGGACCACCAATTCCACATGGGTACAGTTGATGGCCCCGATGCAACTTGGGATGTCTGCGAGTGAATAGAAGCCAACTTTGGTGTGGGAGATTTCCTGGGCAGTCCGTGGCAGGGATATGTGTTGACTTGTGTGCTTCAGGAGGGCATCGAGCACCTGGGTCAGCGTGCGTGAGAATACTGGTTGTGAGATGCCATGCATCTGCCCTACTGTATGCTGGTAGGTGCCTGTGGACAGGAAGTGGAGCACAGTTACCACCTTCAGTAGAGGGGGGGATGGCAGTTCGGATGTCTACGAGGCTCACAATGTCGTCATGTATCATGTCCATGATGCTGGTGATGGTATCCCGTTCCAGACGGTACAGGGTGTGTATCTGCTCAGGGGTTAGGTTGAATGGACTGGCACGGATCCTGGGGATTGGTGGCTGCCTCTGTGGTATTACTAGGTGCCCTGGTGGGGCTTGCTGCGCGTGTCTTGCCCTCCTCCTCCTCCTCCTGCGTCTCCTCTGTGCTGCCTGTTGTTGTTGGTGCTGCAATGCAATCATGTCCTCCAGCCCATGTAATGCTGCTAGTATTGGAACCATCTTGGTGTGGGAAGGGGTGTGGGAAGGGGTGTGGTGGGCTCCTTTTGTGCTGCCACAGTCTCCATTGCCTCCACCTGTGCTGATTGTGTCCACCTGTGGCAGGTGGGAACACTGCTCATTTATCTTAACGGGTGGTTCGCGATGTCGGTATTTACGCCATGCCGGTATGGGCTTTATGGGGCTATTCCATGCTGCTATTAGCATGTCCGCATGGCTTGTGATGGTGTCCTAATAGCGCCATGCCGCTATTTATGGGATGAGGGGTCACGCACAAGCGGACTAGCCGCTATTAGTGGCACCGTTCTAAGCGGTGCCGCTAATAGCGGTTGGCGGGTCGTAATTGGCAAGGGTTTTTAACGATACCGATATTCCTTTACCGGTATTGTTATTCCCTTACCGCAATCTGTGTAATGAGGCCCACTGTCTTTGTCAAACCAAGGCTAAGTTCTATAAAAAGCCTGATTGGTAAGGTTAAGGAATCTTTTCAGTGGTAAGTAGTGTTCTCACGATTAGCGTGACTCTGTATATAGTACAGTTAAAGTAGAGTGTTTAACGGCACAGTGGCCGTGTTTCAGTATATATCCCCATTTGGAGGCGTATTGATTAGAATTGAAATCTGTTAACCTATTCCTGCTATTGCAATATGACTATTTAGACTAGCACAATCATCCAGACCACTGTGTGTTTTCTTAAATATAGCAGAAAACGTTTCTAACATCTCCCCCCAGAAATGTGCAATTGAAGGACATCCCCATGCCAGGTGCACAAAATCTGTCTCCACCGCCTGGCACCGCATTCACTCCCCTGAGACTGCACCATAGAATGTATGCAACCTGGTAGGTGTGTGGTACGTTTGGTGCAGGAAGTTGAAGTCTATTTGCTTGTATCATGCGTTGAGTCACACCCCCGGGTTTGGACCTTAATATAAATCCAATCCACTTCTGGAATTTCCAGCCAGAGTGCCTTCTCCCACCGCTGCTTCGCTTTCTCCTCTTCGCCGGGTATGGTCACTCTCAACTTCTTATATATTTCTAAGATCAGTTCCCCTCCCCCTGTGTCTCATCACCTCATGCAGTAATGGGGAAGTAGGCCTTTGCTGCGGGAGTGTGGGACAGAAAGACTTTAATTCATTCTGGATCCTGAAGTGTATAAATATGTCCAACGAAGATACCCCTACCCATCCCTTAAACTCTTCCAGGCTCCGAAACGTGGTATTCACATAGAAGGCTGACACCTTATTCTGAGAGAACGGATCTCAACGACCGGTGGGGGGTGTCTGTACTCCCACTCCCTATGTGGTGGAGGAGAGGCACAGGAGACCCCAGCCAAGATTCTCTATTCGGTAGCAATGGTCGAGCAATCAAGGCCTAGCTTCTCAGGAGGTGATGCAGGCTGGTTCTTAAGTACAGTGTATCCCCAAGCCCCCACAAAGGAATATCCACACTCTGTATTGGTTAGAACACAGTCTTTATATAATCAATAGTTAAGGTTATGTACATTCATCATGATAACTCACTTTGTACTCTGGCAAAATCTACAATGACAAATATTTACAATCCTAAAGTGGTACCACCCTAGATCTCATTGAAGTGCATGAACAATACTGTACAATGTCACACAGACCAATAGAGTGAAACCAGCAATAGAGAGAAGAGAGAAAGTAAGATGGTTGAGCAATAGGCAGAATACTGACCCCTACCACTAGGCACAGTTCTGTGTGGAGATCCCCCCACCTGGGCAACCTGTAAAGAAAGATATCGCACAAGCCCAGTCCATATATTGCTCTGCAAGTCTTATTTTCCTCTATAATGTTTTTACCCCCCCAATGTACCTGGTGGAGTCGACTAACGTCGAGGGACTCGCTGTTCGGCGACGGGGAATCGACGGCCCTTCTTGAATGCCTTCCTTTTCAAGCGGGAGGCACGGGGCGTCGAACGTCCGTCGACAAACGAGGCAGAACGATGTCGAAGAGGCGGCAGCTTCGTCCGAGCGGTGCTCGTCGGCGTCGGGGCGTCGGCGTCCTGCAAGGCGGAGGTGTGCGGGGCACCTCGATGACAATAGTTCTGGACCGCAAAGATTGTAGAGACGGGAGCCCAGCAAGGGCATCGAGTCGTCCGAGTCTTTGAGGTCGTCGGGTGGCGGGAAACCCACCGGCAGGTTTCTCCTCGGCACGTTGGTCGTCCTCGACTTTCTCCGGCAGGATAAGCGGTCGACGATGCGGTCGAGAGAGTCCTTCGATTGGATGTTCTTAGGCAATGGAGCGGACGGCTCCGGTCGTCGGCGGCACGGCGTCAAGTGGTTCCCACGGCTGGGCAACACAACTTCGACGGGCCTCCAGCGGTTTCACAAACCTGCGAACCCTGGTCGACGCAATGGACTTCGACGGCGTCGATGTCCGGGTGCTTCACTTCGATCTCCTCGGCGGTCCCGTCTCGGGTCGACAGCCTTTCGAGGACCTGTCTTCCAGGGCGCTTCGGCGAAGATGGAGCGGTGCTCGATGGTCCCTCGGAGCACGGGAAGAGGGCGCCTTACCAGGTCCTCTCTCGGGTCAGTCCTCGACGAATTTCGACAGCCTTCGGATCGGTCGAAGCAAATGCCACAGCAAATCTTCTTCTTCCAGCTGGACGTCGAGGATCAGCAGTTCCAGTTACTCTTGAGTGGAGACTCAGCTTCTGGACACTTCTGAACTTCTGAACCCAATGGTTGCTTCTCAACCAATGGTTCCTTCGGAACTGAACAATTTCCAGTGGTGAGAGGTCCCCAGATATACTATCCTCCCTCTCATCCACACTGCTGGCACACACACAGCAGCCAATCACACTGCAGGGCATTCATGCAGTCAGTCAGCCAATCAGGCACACAGTGCATTCAGGCCACACTCCTCCCTTCCAGACACTCACAACAAGGAATGTGGATTGGAACAAGTACCCAGCCATTCAACACTACACACTGCATTCAGGCCAGTTTCGGGCAGGGCTGTCTCAGTCTTTGTCTCATATGCCAGAAACCAGACAACCACAACAAGGAGTGTATATTGGTCACACACTCCATTCACCCAGGTCCCACCCACAGGAGGTACCCATAACATACAGTCACTGGGAAGGCTCCAGTCAGTCTAGCTGGGCCTTCACAACAATACCATATATGGAACTTCCACCCAACAGCCAGTCAGGGGGAAGGGACAGAGTCAGGGCTTCCCAGGACTTTGGGAAAAACAAGACAACAGGCAATAGAAAGCAAGAGGCCACAGGGGCCATCTTGTTTCTATCAGGAATCAACTGATCCCAATTGCAGGGCCTGGGTATCCCAAAATGGAGGATACCCAGAGCACCTGTCAAATTCAGCATGGAGCTGCCACCAGCCCATACCCTGCTCTGTGGGCCACCCACAGGTGCCCAAAAACATACACTAGGGGCACAGGGTTGTACCCCTACCCAGGGGTGCCATAAGGGTATCCCATGGGTCTGTTCACCAAACCAAAAGAGAGATGCACTGCCAGGAGTCCCACATGGACTCCGGGGCAGAAAACATAACAGAACACACGGTAAAAACAGAAAAAGGACAAGGATTCAGAGGCCCTGTCCCTCAGATGCATTTCCAGCATCACAGTCGCCCCCCCCAGACTGAGGTGGAGGGTGTCTAATCTCCCACGGGATAGACACCCTCATCCAGACGGTCAACATACCTTCTGGAAAGGCCATCTGCATTATCGTGACTCTTCCCTGGTCTGTGCTCCATGGTGAAGTCTAGTCCTTGTAGGCTAATCGACCACCTGAGCAATTTCGGATTCTCACCCTTCATCTGCATAAGCCACTTCAGGGGCTTATGATCTGTTTGGACCTTGAAGGTAGACCCCGTAAGGTAGGGCCTAAAACGCCTAAGGCTCCAAACTATACTAAAACATTCCTTTTCAACAGTAGCCCACCTAAGTTCTCTACCCTTGAGTTGTCTACTGATGAATATGATAGGATGTTCTCTCCCTTTGTCATCTAACTGGGACAAGACAGCTCCAATTCCGGTGTCGCAGGCATCCGTCTGGACGATAAAGGGTCGGCTGTAGTCAGGCGCACTCAACACAGGTGCCCTACACAGACTTTCCTTCAAGCCATCAAAGGCCCTCTGACAGTCTTCAGTCCAATTAACCTGCCTAGGCTGCTTGGGCGAAGTTAGAGCGGTCAGAGGTGCAGCTATGGTCCCATAGTCTGCCATGAAATTGCGATAGTACCCAGTGAGGCCCAAAAAGGCTCTCACCTGGGTTTGAGTAGTGGGAGTCTCCCAGTTCTGTACATCCTGTACTTTACTGGAGAGAGGTTGGATTTGACCCCCTCCTACCTCATGACCAAGATAGGTAACTTTCCCCTGAGCTATCTGGCACTTGGTAGCCTTGATAGTGAGGTTAGCCCTTTTCAAGGCCTGCAACACCTTATCCAGATGTGTCAAATGCTCTTCCCAGGTGGAACTGTAGACGGCAATGTCGTCTAAGTAAGCCACACAAAAGGCTTCCAGCCCACTGAGCGCATGGTTGACCAATCTCTGGAAGGTGGCAGGGGCATTCTTCAACCCAAAGGGCATGACCCTAAACTGGTAGAGTCCCTCAGGTGTTGAGAAGGCCGTCTTTTCCTTGGCATGGTCCGTCAGAGCTATTTGCCAATAGCCTGAAGTGAGGTCAAAGGTGCTCACAAACTTGGCAGCACCTATAGTGTCCACGAGCTCATCAGCCCTGGGCAATGGGTGTGCGTCAGTCTTGGTGACGGCATTGACTCCTCGGTAGTCCACACAGAACCTCCAATCCTTGGTACCCGCCTGGGAACTTGCTTTGGGGACAAGGACCACTGGACTGGACCAGGGACTGGTTGAGGGTTCAATAACACCCAGATCCAACATCTTGGCGACCTCAGCCTGGATGTGGTTCTTAACGGTATCTGACATACGGTAGCACCTGCTTTTGACAGGTACACTGTCACCAGTGTCAATTTCGTGCTTACACCACGGTGTAAGGCCTGGCTTCAGTGAAAACAGAGAGGCATACTGTTGGAGCAAAGCCCTACAGGCCCTCTGTTGCTCTGTTGTCAAATCTGGAGAGAGTTGTACTCCCTCCACTGAGCCATCCTGAGGGTTGCTATGCAGCAAATCAGGAAGGGGCTCACTCTCATCCTCTTCTTGCCCAGAAGCTAGCAAGAGACATGAGACTTCCGCTCGCCTGTGGAAAGGCTTGAGCCTGTTGACATGGAATAGCTGAGGAGCTACCCCAGGGGCTCCCATGTCAACCAGATAGTTGACTTCGCCCATCTTGGAGATGATCCTGAAGGGTCCAGTCCACTTGTCTGCCAAAGCTCTAGGCTTGGTAGGCTCCATCACAAGGATTTCCTGTCCCGGAGTCCAATCCACTTGCGAAGCTTTCAGGTCATGCCAGTACTTGTTCAATTCCTGGCTGGCCTTGAGATTTGCTGTTGCTTGACCCATCATTTGTGTCATCCTCCGCCTGAGGCCTAACACATAGTCCCCCACTTGCTTGGCGGGACCTGGAGGGGTGGCTTCCAAGCCTTCTCGGATCAAGGCGAGGGGCCCCCTCACGGGATGTCCAAAGAGTAACTCAAAGGGGCTGAAACCAACACCCTCTTGAGGTACCTCTCTGTAAGCAAACAGCAGGCATGGCAGGAGGAGATCCCATTTCCTCCTTAGGGGCTCTTCCAAAGCACCTAGCATGCCCTTGAGAGTTTTGTTAAACCTCTCAACCAGACCATTGGTCTGGGGGTGGTAAGAGGTGGAGAACTTGTAGGTTACCCCGCACTCTTTCCACATGGTTTTCATGTAACTCGACATGAAGTTGGATCCTCTGTCAGAGACAACCTCCTTGGGGAATCCAACACGGGTGAAAATGCCCAGGAGAGCCCGGGCAACCACCTTGGCCGTAACAGTCCGAAGGGGTATTGCCTCAGGGTACCTGGTGGCATGATCTACCAAGACCAGGATGAACCGATGTCCACCTGAAGTGGGAGGGTCAAGGGGACCGACGATGTCGATGCCCACCCTCTCAAATGGTGTGCCAACCACTGGTAATGGCTGCAGTGGGGCAATGACACTGCCTCCAGTCTTGCCAGACAACTGACAAGTTGGGCAGGTCCTGCAGTGGGACTCCACTTCTACTCCCATCCGTGGCCAGTAGAAATGGGCAGAGAGCCTCTGCTTAGTCTTCTTGGTCCCAAGATGACCAGCCAAGGGCACCTCATGCGCCAACTGCAGTAGGAAGGGCCTGTAAACCTGGGGTACCACCAACCTCTTGCGGGCACCAGGTTCAGGCTTAGTGGGCTCACTAACAAGGAGCTCACCCTCCCAATAAATCCGGAAATTCCTAGGCACCTCTCCTTGTGCCTGGGCCAGGGCCTGTTTCCTCAGTCCCTCGAGAGAGTGGCACTCTCTCTGTCCCTTACAGAAGTCCGCCCGGGAGGGTCCCCCTTCAGCTAACAAGCATTGAAGGTCGGGATGATCCTCCGGGTTAAGAACCTCTCCCACAGGAGAGTCTTCTGCCTCTTCTCCCAAAGGAGTTGAGTTTGGGTTTTCCACTGGACCCAGCCCGTCCGGAGCATGGATCCCAATGGGTGCGGCAGGAAGAGAAGGTGCTCCCTCCACAGGGGTGGCCTTCTTGGTCTTCCTCCTTCTTGCCTTAGGCCTCGCCTTTGGCTCGGGTACCGGACTCACAGCCAGACCCGGTGTCACCTGTGATCTAGTGACGGCAGCAGCAGTCATGGGAAGACCATCCGAGATCAACCCCAACTCTACTAGATCATTCCCTAACAAAATGTTAGCAGGGACATTGTCCTGAACCAGGACAGGAAGCTTCGCTGTCTTGTCTCCAATCATGAGTGTGACTAAGGCTACAGGTGATAATTTGGGAGGCCCACCAGCTAACCTGGTGGTTTGCAGAGGAGCACCTTCATAGTCCTCTGGCCTGAGCAGGGTCCTGTCCACCACTGTCATGCTTGCCCCAGTGTCTCTCAAACCAGTAGAAGGCTGGCCATTCAAGAGGACACTTCTCAAAAATCTACGGGTGTTCTGTGGGATAGTCGCCAGTACTTCTGCGTACTGGTCCCAGGCCCCAAGGGACACTAAGGAAATCTCCACCGGAGCACCAAATGTGATACCGGCAGAGGAGGGGAGGACAGTGGCCTCCACCTCAGACACGGGGTAAGGGTAGGTCAGGCTGACAGCCTGTACTCCAAGTGCCTTACCTTTACACTTGGGGTCACCCCTTCTGTGATCCAGAGCCCCACAGTCCCAACAAGCGCCAGGTGTGCGGGGTACAGTACGGGAACCACTGGGAGCCTGCTTTGCAGCAGGTGGACCACTACTCTTATTCCCACCCCCAGATGACTTATCCCCACTAGATTTTTGGGTCTTAGGAGAGGAAGGTTTTGGTTTACCCGACTGTGATTGCTTGGGGGACTCCTCAGCCTTCTGAGAGGCCCCCTTCTCTTTATCCTTGTCCTTCCCACTGGAGTCCTTAGGGGACACCCGGTGGGAGACCCACTTGTCAGCCAACCTAGCCAGCTTAAAGGGGTCCAAAATGTTCTGGTCAGCCACATACTGACGTAGCTCTGGTGAACAGGCTTCAGAGAAATGCTCAAAAAACAAGAGGTGGGACAATTCAACAAAAGTCTTAACCTTGTATCCATCGATCCACCCCATCATGTTCATGTGCGCAGCACTCACCCAGTCAACCCAAGACATATTCTCCTTTTTCTTAAAATCCCTGAACCTTCTAAGGTATTGGGTAGGTGTCTTGCCGAACTTGGCAATCAAAGCAGACTTCATACACTCGTACTGACCCCTTTCTTCCACACTCAGCTTCAGAATACAGTCATACCCGGTTTGAGGCACTCTGCTTAACAAACACTTCGCCCAATCTCTTTTATCCACATCATGAATCTCACAAGCCATTTCAAACGCTTCAATCCATTGGAGGATATCCGAACCCTCCACAAACACACCAACCAAATCTTTCATAAACTTGGTGGCTGGGGACCTGACACTCTCACTGGATCTAGCTGAAGTCTCCACTCTAGCTTTCTCTAGCTGGATCCTCTGACATTCAGTGTCCTGGCTCTTGAGTTCAAGGTCCTTATTTTTGAGTTCAAGATCCCTATTCTTGAGCTCCACTTGTTGAGCCAACTCCTCTTTCCTAAGCTCAGCATCTATTTCCAACTTGCGGTATTCAAAGGCCAATTTCATCCTTAATAACTCAAGTTCTAAGGAATTGCTAGAGTTTGGAACAGAGGCAGCAGGAATGGTGGCATTCCCAGAAACAGATTCAGCTGAAACCCCAGGGGCAGAGTCCTCATTGGTTGCATTCCCCCCCTCATCAAGAGTTTCACTATCAGTCTGGTAGTCCACCAGGGCAGCTATCAGTTCAGCCCTAGACTTATCCACAAAGTCTAACTCCCTAGCTTCACAAGCACTCTGGAGAGCCTCCACGCTCATCCGAGTTAATTTGCCATTCGCAATAGACTCCATTGTTTGTAATGCAGTTACCTTGTACACAACTAAACCTTAATTCAATAAAGGGCAAATATCCTTTGTAAGTGGCACGGTTATACACTGATTCTTAAAACCATAAGCATCCCACCGCTGCCACCAGTGTGAGAGAACGGATCTCAACGACCGGTGGGGGGTGTCTGTACTCCCACTCCCTATGTGGTGGAGGAGAGGCACAGGAGACCCCAGCCAAGATTCTCTATTAGGTAGCAATGGTCGAGCAATCAAGGCCTAGCTTCTCAGGAGGTGATGCAGGCTGGTTCTTAAGTACAGTGTATCCCCAAGCCCCCACAAAGGAATATCCACACTCTGTATTGGTTAGAACACAGTCTTTATATAATCAATAGTTAAGGTTATGTACATTCATCATGATAACTCACTTTGTACTCTGGCAAAATCTACAATGACAAATATTTACAATCCTAAAGTGGTACCACCCTAGATCTCATTGAAGTGCATGAACAATACTGTACAATGTCACACAGACCAATAGAGTGAAACCAGCAATAGAGAGAAGAGAGAAAGTAAGATGGTTGAGCAATAGGCAGAATACTGACCCCTACCACTAGGCACAGTTCTGTGTGGAGATCCCCCCACCTGGGCAACCTGTAAAGAAAGATATCGCACAAGCCTAGTCCATATATTGCTCTGCAAGTCTTATTTTCCTCTATAATGTTTTTACCCCCCCAATGTACCTGGTGGAGTCGACTAACGTCGAGGGACTCGCTGTTCGGCGACGGGGAATCGACGGCCCTTCTTGAATGCCTTCCTTTTCAAGCGGGAGGCACGGGGCGTCGAACGTCCGTCGACAAACGAGGCAGAACGATGTCGAAGAGGCGGCAGCTTCGTCCGAGCGGTGCTCGTCGGCGTCGGGGCGTCGGCGTCCTGCAAGGCGGAGGTGTGCGGGGCACCTCGATGACAATAGTTCTGGACCGCAAAGATTGTAGAGACGGGAGCCCAGCAAGGGCGTCGAGTCGTCCGAGTCTTTGAGGTCGTCGGGTGGCGGGAAACCCACCGGCAGGTTTCTCCTCGGCGCGTTGGTCGTCCTCGACTTTCTCCGGCAGGATAAGCGGTCGACGATGCGGTCGAGAGAGTCCTTCGATTGGATGTTCTTAGGCAATGGAGCGGACGGCTCCGGTCGTCGGCGGCACGGCGTCAAGTGGTTCCCACGGCTGGGCAACACAACTTCGACGGGCCTCCAGCGGTTTCACAAACCTGCGAACCCTGGTCGACGCAATGGACTTCGACGGCGTCGATGTCCGGGTGCTTCACTTCGATCTCCTCGGCGGTCCCGTCTCGGGTCGACAGCCTTTCGAGGACCTGTCTTCCAGGGCGCTTCGGCGAAGATGGAGCGGTGCTCGATGGTCCCTCGGAGCACGGGAAGAGGGCGCCTTACCAGGTCCTCTCTCGGGTCAGTCCTCGACAAATTTCGACAGCCTTCGGATCGGTCGAAGCAAATGCCACAGCAAATCTTCTTCTTCCAGCTGGACGTCGAGGATCAGCAGTTCCAGTTACTCTTGAGTGGAGACTCAGCTTCTGGACACTTCTGAACTTCTGAACCCAATGGTTGCTTCTCAACCAATGGTTCCTTCGGAACTGAACAATTTCCAGTGGTGAGAGGTCCCCAGATATACTATCCTCCCTCTCATCCACACTGCTGGCACACACACAGCAGCCAATCACACTGCAGGGCATTCATGCAGTCAGTCAGCCAATCAGGCACACAGTGCATTCAGGCCACACTCCTCCCTTCCAGACACTCACAACAAGGAATGTGGATTGGAACAAGTACCCAGCCATTCAACACTACACACTGCATTCAGGCCAGTTTCGGGCAGGGCTGTCTCAGTCTTTGTCTCATATGCCAGAAACCAGACAACCACAACAAGGAGTGTATATTGGTCACACACTCCATTCACCCAGGTCCCACCCACAGGAGGTACCCATAACATACAGTCACTGGGAAGGCTCCAGTCAGTCTAGCTGGGCCTTCACAACAATACCATATATGGAACTTCCACCCAACAGCCAGTCAGGGGGAAGGGACAGAGTCAGGGCTTCCCAGGACTTTGGGAAAAACAAGACAACAGGCAATAGAAAGCAAGAGGCCACAGGGGCCATCTTGTTTCTATCAGGAATCAACTGATCCCAATGGCAGGGCCTGGGTATCCCAAAATGGAGGATACCCAGAGCACCTGTCAAATTCAGCATGGAGCTGCCACCAGCCCATACCCTGCTCTGTGGGCCACCCACAGGTGCCCAAAAACATACACTAGGGGCACAGGGTTGTACCCCTACCCAGGGGTGCCATAAGGGTATCCCATGGGTCTGTTCACCAAACCAAAAGAGAGCTGCACTGCCAGGAGTCCCACATGGACTCCGGGGCAGAAAACATAACAGAACACACGGTAAAAACAGAAAAAGGACAAGGATTCAGAGGCCCTGTCCCTCAGATGCATTTCCAGCATCACACTTATTAATACCTAGTCATTAAGATCCGTTCATTCATGACCCCAATGCATGTATAAGCTTCACTGGGAGGGCCGGTGAGTATAACATTCCGACCCCAAGTGTGTCCACCATTCTCTTCCATGCCATGCACATACCTTTTATGGCCCCACTGCTTCCCTGCCCAAGGACCTCCGCTCGCAGTAAGTGTGGTGCTGCCAGTGATCTCTCGATTTGTACATGGGGCCTACTGGGCCTTTCCTCTTACCAAAAGGATAGAATGTGGGCTTGTGCACCCCAGAAATAGTGTTCAAAGTCTGGAAGCATTAGTCCTCCCCCCTGGTATGTTTGCGTGAGCACCTCTCAGCTCACCATTGGTACTTTCGCCGCCCGCAGAAAACCCTACAAGATTCCCTGCAGCTTCTTAAAGAAGTGCTTCGGAAGGACATGTGGGAGATTCTGGAATAAGTAAAGCAATCTAGGGAGCACCACCATCTTAATGACCGCGACCCTACCCATTAAAAAGAGCAGGAGGCCCATCTACCTAGTTATTTTCTTTTGCAGCTTATGCATTGCCTCCCCATAGTTTTCCCTAAACAGGACATTGGGGCCCCGCGATATCTCAATTCCCAGATACTGTGCATGAACCAACTCCCAGCAGAATCCATAATCATCCCTGAAGGGCTCCACCCCATCCATCATGGGGAAAATTTCTGACGTGTTGTAATTAATCCTTAGCCCAGACCGCTCCCCAAATGCTATTATCTGCCGGATAATTGGGTTAAGATTCTCTTTTGGATTCTTCACAAATAAGACTATATTGTCCGCATAGAGAGAGATGATGACTCTGTGTGTATACAACTGCATGCCCTTCTCATGGTGTTGTTCTCTGAACCCTTCCACTAGCCAGTCTATGGCCAACAAGAATAAGAGTGGCGAGAGGGGACAGCCCAGGCACGTTCTCCTCATCATCTGCAGTGGCGCCGATTTTACTCAATTGATGGCTATTCTAGTGGTAGGGAAATATTATAACAGGGCCACGTAGTCCAGGTACCTCTGCCCCAGCCCCAGAGCATACAAAACATGAATTCCCACTCAATCAAATCGAATGCCTTCTTTCCATCAAGTAGGACTGTGATTTGCCAGGACCTCCTGATCTATCCCCTCCAACAGGCCAAATAATATGTGCAGCCCACAGGTGGTATTCCTACCGGGGATAAACCCTGACTGATTCACCAGCACTAAGCTAGTCATAAGGGGAGGAGGCGGTTCGCCAATACTTTAGCAAAAACCTTATTGTCCAGATTGATCAGGGATATAGAGCTATAAGAGGAGCATCATTCTGCTGGCTTCTCCTTCGTGTGCAAGACCGTGATCATGTTTTCCGGTAAGGTGGGAGGAAGTGTACCCCTCTGCATCACTTCCTGATACACCTGAAGCAAGAGTGGGGCCACTATGCGATTGTAGGCCTTATAGAAGTCGCTTGTAGGGCCATCCGGCCCGAGTGACTTTGCCCCACGAATTTCCTCTAGTTTCTAATCCCTATCCAGTCATTCCTGTTGCTCGGGCGACAGCCAGTAGAGCTCCATTCGACAGGTATAATTTAATGCGGTCCACCGAATGTGTATACCTTGACACATATAAGGCACTATAATATGGTCGGAAGGACTCCCCAATCGCAGCAGTCTGGAACACGTATGATATGATATGGCATTTATAATGAACCTATACACAAGTGTTTCAAGCGCGACAAGGCAAGGGAGGGGAACAAAGGGAGGACGGACAACGATCCTACTAGGCCAGCTGTCATTCAGATTGCGCAAGTGTGTCGGAAGAGGGCAGGGACAGTGCAGTACATAGAAATAACAATAAGTAACGGCCAGCATGTGTCAAGTGCAAGGGTAAGTGCAGACATCAGGTGTCAAGGGCTGGTAGGGGGACTGTAGGCATACAGAAACAGTCCCCAAGTGCGGGGGTTGCCAGGTGGGCAGTGCAGGTTTACGTAGTCCCCCCCGGCACTCTGCACATGGTCTACCTGTGTCGACCGCCACTCCACTGCCAGAAGCCTCTCCAGAAGCACCCCTGTCTTCTGGCCCTGCTCATGCTGACAGAACTAGGCCGCTCTATGCAGGTACCTTATCTACCGTAGCACATACTCCTGGAACACATCAAGCTCTTTCCTAATGTTCACACGTACTGCGCACTCCCGTCTCCTGATATGATCTCTCCAGCCCCTTCAGCCTGATTTCACTTGCTCCTAAATTGACCTTATCCCCATCAATATCCCTGTCACTTTACTCAACCATATCCCCGCACACAGCACTTGAATGTTTCCACAAAAACCCTGGGGATTGCCCCGTGCCAGTATTGCTATCGAAGCAGGCCTGTATCTCTGGCTGCAAACCATCCTGGAAAACCCAGGTTTTTACCGGTTTGGATTTAAACACCAGTTTACCCCTCTCAATGCCACTCCCAGGACCAGACACTCCAGTGTCACCAGTGAGTGATCTGAGAGCATCCTTGGTAAAGTGTCTCACAGGGTCCCAAATGCACCCCCCGCCTGTTCGGAAGCTAGCATGAGGTTGATCATAGAAGCCGGGTGATGCACCCATGAGTGTATGTTCTCTCACTGTGGAATGTTGTACCTGCCATACATCCATCAGACCATATATGGTGCAGAGGTCAACCACCCTTTGGCTGGCCCTAGACTGGCAGTGCACCCCACTGATGGACCTATTGATCTTGTCATCTAATGTCATATTAAAATCCCCCCTCACAAGATCAGCAAATCCCCCCTCTTAGCCAAGTGGAGGGCCACCTCGTCAAAGAATCTCAGCTCATCTGCATTTGGGGCATATGTGTTTAGGAGAGTGACCCTCACCATGTCAATGTATCTGGTTAGTAGCAGAAAACTGCCTTCCTGGTTCTTAACCATCTCCTCCAGGTGGACCCTGATGGAGCTGTGAATTTACATGGCCACCCCTCTTGCGTACAAAGAGAATGAGGAACAGTACCTATGACAGCCCCACTGTGCTGACCACTTGCCACCCCCAGACTCACCTATATATCGTGCTGCATCAGGTATAAAAGAACCTTCATAACCTTGTCTGGATGCCCTCGTCCATATATTCCAGGAAATCAACTTAAAACGTTTCATTTTAGCCCCCCTCCACTATTCGTCACCATTCTTGATATGGCATCCCAGGCACTGGTCGTTATTAAACCTTCGAGATTTTACCAACCCCTGATCCCCCCTCAGATGGTGTTATGTACAAGTGGACCACCACTCCACCCCTCCCCCACCGAACAACCCCCCCAACTGTTTGGAATGTCCTTTCCCCAAAACCCTCCTCTGGACAACCGGGTGCAACACACACAGGGGCCTCACACCTCGAGGCAGCTCTGATCCTGTCTGTAGGAATCTCTCTGGTTAAGAGCCGTTCCCTCAACCACTAGTTTCGAAAGGGGCACCTGGCAGCAAGTGTAGCCCAACATGTGGCATCTCCACAGAACTCTGTTAACCAGGCTACAACCATTGAGTCTACTTTGCACCACACTTAGTCTGCCACTTTCTATCTTTCATCTTCAGGGCCTTCTTCCCAATCTCCCTTTCTGACTTTCTTTACGTGTGGGCAGAAGTCCGTTCCTTCCTCACATTTCAGTCTCATGTCTAACTCTGGGATGGCCCTGCCGTGTCGTGGTCTGGGCCACTCAGCAGCCGACCAACTCTCTTCCCTGTTTTAGGGAGGGCATCCAGGTACCTACTGGCTGCCTCTTTCACCATAAAGAAGTATGCCGCCCCAGTTTACTGGATCCGGAGCTTGGTTGGGAACATCATTGCATATCTCATATTCAGCTCCTGCAGCCTGCGTTTTACCCCCACAAACGTTCTCCTCCCTGCCTGCACTGAAGCTGAGAAATCGGGGAAAATCTGGATGGGGTCTCCATCAAAGGCGTGTTGCCCCTTTTCCCTGTAATTGAGGAGTTTTGCAATTATGGGTCGGGGAAGCGCCGCCGGAACCGGCCTGCAACATTGGGATCCTATGGGCTCGCTCCACGATGAAGATTAGGAGAGCTGATCCTTCCCACATAGCGATATGCACAGCTTTTCTACCAAGTCTTCCTTGCGGCCCATAGCCTGATGCTCCTGGCCCATCACCAAGCCAAAATGATTCAGTCGCAAACACCCCTCCAGGTCCTCATTTCATTTTATATCCATTATAACCTTGACTACCGTCTCTTGAGCTGCCAATCTGTTTGGGACATTTGCTGCTGCGCCTTCCAGTCCGAAGATTCTGTTTTCGGCTTCATTCAGCTGTTAGCACTGTTGCGGGCCGCCTTTACAGGCCGTTCCTCCAGGTCTCGCGCCCTCCAGGTACTGCAGCCACTGGAGCCCAGATTCAGCATGCACCAGGCTAAAAAACATTCTAGCAGCCCCTCCCCCCAGACACCATAGGCCAGATGCCCCAAGTTACACTTCACTGCTCTCACAGGAGTATCAGGATTCTGCCAGGATATTTCGGACTTGGTGCTCACATTGGAGCCACCATGCTGCTTGGGCTCTTTGGCGCCCCCCTTGCCAATGTAAGGTTGAAGATATTTCCTTTCACACTTTAGTTTTGTTTGTAGTGTGAGGGTCAGGATAGAACGAGCGTCAGGATTGAACATTTTGGACATGGATGGCTTTTCAGTTATTGACATCCTGACACAGACAGAGCCTTAGTTTTAATTTTTTGGTAGGGAAACTCCTCTTTAGTATAGGGCCAGAGAGGCATTTTCCCAACCCATTTTCATTTAAATAAAAGTCTTTAACCAAAAACATTACAACTTTGAGTCCGGCTTTCATTTTCTGACCCCTCGCAGGTATCCTCTGAGAGTAACACACTGCATTGGTACAGAATGTAACTTATTTTATTGCATGACTCAGCTCACAATCGGAAAGTCTTGAACTTGCTACATTGTATCTCCAGAATTCAAAGGTTCATCACACACCCAGTTAACGTTCTGGAAATACTTTCCAGATGGTTTGGGCTAATATGTGAAAGTAACCATGATTTTTAATCACCCAGCGTTCTGACTGGGTGAATAGAACTTATTATGCTTAAAAAGAAATGTATATGTTCCACCGTGTCTCTGCCAACAGGGAGGTTCAGGCTCTCTCATTTGGAGTGTGGATGCAAATTTTTCTGTGTCTATTATATGCCATGTGCTGTAACCAAGGCAAGATGGCTAAGGAATCCTTCACATAACTCTCCAATCCCATATGTCTATTGCTTCGGAGGGTGCACCCGGTCCCATGAGCCAGTGGACCCCTTTTGGTGTTCCCCAGACCAGAGCCATGTGGGGGACCATCTCATAGTTCTTTTGGGTGGAAGTATCGAACATCTATGTAAATCAAAAGGACATGTCCCTTTGTGACATACATTCTCAGGACAAAATAGAACAGAGCGCATACAAAGTGTTTCAACAATGTGTCACATTTCTAAAAACAAGTTGAGATGCACCTGTAAGGAAAACAACGAACCCTTACATCAAATTGAAATGACCACACTTTCTTTGACTGATCTCCCTATCTAGTGCAGGTGGCTGAAAATAAGCAACTTCTTGCGACTGATACAGAATGCCTACAAGTAACTGAAACCAAGAAAGAATTCAAAGAAACTACATTTCAGAAAAACTGAAAATATGATGCAGACACAGGCGCTTGGGTATTAAGAGGTCCATATTTATTAGGAATTGTTTGTGTTTATTTATTTATAAAGCGCAGCCACGCCCGGGGGCATACGGGCGCGTAAGTTTTGATCTGGTTACAGTTACATTTGAATGCGGTGGGCAAAGGTTACAATGGTTACGGTTAAAGATAAATACAGACATTAGTATTACAGATACATATATACATGTTGCAATGTTTGTGTGGTAAGCAATGGAGGCTGCAGATAAAATATAGTATATAATAAAATTATTTACAATACGTACAGTGGGTAGTCAGTAAGTCAAGGATCTTTAGGCTGTCATTGTGTCCATGTCGTGAAGCCAGCGATTTGTGTTGCGTTTGAATAGGTTAAAGGAGGGTTCTGACCTAAGGAGAGCGGGGAGTGTGTTCCATAATTTCGATGCTTGTACAGGGAAACTAGCTCCTCCCGAGTTATGGAGTTTGAATCTCGGTATGGACATGGTGTTTGCTTAAGCTGCTCTAAGTGGTCTTGATGATGTATGTGCGGTAAATTGGTTGGTGAGGTAGGCTGGTGCAAGGTTGGCCCTGGCTTTGTGTGTAAGGGAAAACGTTTTGAGGGATATTCTACGCTCTTCTGGGAGCCAGTGCAGATTACGTCTAGTCTCAGAGATATGCGACTTTTTAGGAATGTTGAGAGCTGCCCTGATGGCATTATTTTGAATTACTTGTAGTTTGTTGATATTTTTGCAGCTAGTGCCTAAATAGAGGGCATTACAATAGTCTACTTTGGACAAGACTAACGCTCTAGCAAGTGTGATGCAGTTGGGTGTGGAGATGAATGGCCTACATGCGGTGATCAGTTTGCAGGTGTAAGCGACTGAAGATGCTACTGCATTAGTTTGTTTGGAGAAGGATAAGATGGCATCAAGGTAGATACCAAGGGTTTTTATGTTGGTTGAGACGGGGATAGGATTACCATCATAGTAAAAGATTTGAAAGCAGTGTTTAGATTTTTTAGTTTAGTGTGAGTACCAAGGATGAGCAGCTCAGTTTTTTCATCGTTGAGACAAAGACAAAGTTACAGAAAAAGGGCCAATTATGAAACATCTAACACAACAACAGTGTCTTCCCCCTGGATATCAAAATACAATTTAGTAAACGTCAATCCAGATATTTCTTCCCAGGATATCGTCACTTCTCAATCACTTACAGTCTTGAGGGTTTGGGTGTCCGCACATTGCATGTTTGGATTTTTGCTTCATAGATTCATGTCTATTATGTGGAATCTTAGTGGGTTTAAGCCTGCTGTACCCCTTAGGTCTTTTTACTCGGAACCCCTGTGAAACATCCATTGATGTGCCAGCAGCCTGATGGTGTGCCATTTGAGAATGAGCAGGAACAAGATGTTGCCATAGAGGGCCATGGCTCCTGCCTCCCCAGACTGCAATGACCAGATCTGCCTGTATACCTTTGTGGTGTCTGCAACCCTTAGTGCAATACTCATCAGAGAGAAAGCCCGGGAATATGTCTGAGAAGGTAGTACGATGGCAAAGGGGATCCACAGAGATGGCAATATTCCACAACAAAACAAGTTTTGTTTGATACATACTGGATACAATCAAAGACAATACCAAGGTAGGATACATCGACATAAACACAGGGAGGGTACGGAAATTAATAAGGACAAGGGTGAATTTCCCCCATCTTCACCCATAATTGAAAGTCAATTAGTGATATGGGTCAGAATGGCACAAAAAAAACAAGACCTTTCAACCTCCTGTGGGTCTTAGTCTACCAGACGTTTTATCCCCCCCAAAAATATCTTGTGATTACCAGACCTCAATTCCAAAGGCTTTACTCAAACAATTACTTTCAATTTTGTGGTTTGTTGGTCTATGATATGTGTACCCTCTTCAAATCTCCAGAAAAAGGTTGGTCTTCCTATACCTTTGATGTCTCTTTGCATGATATTTCTTCCCCATCGATCTGGGTGGATTTTCAGGTCGTCATCGCTATAAACCCCCCCCCCCCCTTCTAGTCAAAGGGCAAGCTCTTGCCACTCTTCTAGTTTGGTTTAACCTCACAATAATGATAGTGAAGGTGTTCTGTTAATCCAGCTGCATGATGAATATGTTAGCCACCTTTTAACCCACCGTATCACGTGTGCAACTATATTCATTATCACTGGCCTGAGTCTACTTTTGATTTGTCATTGTTTATGATTATTAATTATTTTTATTTTTTATAGACTTTTATTCAGTTTAAACCTTCAAGTGAAATATACAAAACGCAAATTTCAATCAACAAACAGTTATAAAATACATTGAAATAAAAAATACACTTTACATCATCAGAGAAAAGGAAAGAAAACCGTAAAACACAATTCACGTCAAGGAAGTGTAGAATGGTGTTCTCCATAAATTGGATGCCTTAGAAGAAGATGTTCACTCTAAAACCATTAACAACAATAAAAAAGGAGAGCATAGCTTGCAGCCTTACTTAGTTTTCAACAAGGACCATGCTCATGAACTATTTGCTTCAGGACTTTAGATCTTTGTAACCAACCGCCCTGTGAATATAGCGGGCTGTTGCATAAACAATCTGAGGAAACATACATTAACCCAAAACCTCATAGCGTGGATATAGAAACAAATCCCTATCTCTTTCAAAATTGGTCTGGGGTATATACGTCTCAAGTGCAACATAGTTTTGTTGACTATCCCACACAGTGGGCAAAGAGTCGTCTCCAAATCCCTCCATGAGTAAGTAAAAGAGGTGTCTGGGAATATACCCAGCCTAAAACGCATGTCGAGAGATTTTTCAATTGGGGGCACAATTACATCTAGATACATTCTGCATTCAGGCTGCAAACTAAACTCTACATAATCTGGACCTAGTTTCAACTTAGCTGCATCTACCATAAAGGTTTCATAACCTCTGGATTTTACAGCAATTTTTAATTCCTTTGTCACTGAAGGAGACAGGGTACAAAGGTCTTCCCACAAATTAGCAGCATCCAACCCTTTAGAATATCCTTCACATGACTAAGCCATTTCAAACCCTTTCCACCTTCCAAAGGCATAAGGTGGGACAATGCAACCCAGTAGTTTTCTAAATCAGGCTGCTTCCACAGTCTGATCCAGAAGAGAGCCGATTTGAAACTAGCCTGGAAAGCAACTGGCATAATATCAAGTTCTAAGTGATATGATATGATATGGCATTTATAACGCACTTGTACACAAGTGTTTCTAGGCGCGACAAGACAAGGTAAATCGCACTGGTAAGACAGCAGAATCGCCGGCAAGCCTATTTGCTGTGTCTCAACTGTTAAATGTATCTTACACATTTACTCTGCCTGTGCAGACTTTTATCATCTCAGAATTTCAAGGGCTCTGAGCGACTGTTATTTTTCCCCATGTTCCCATCCTCCTTGAGTGCTTTGAAACACTTACCTGTGTATATGGGCTTAATAAATAAACAATACACTACAAGGAGGGGGAAACAAAGGGAGAACAAAACAACGATCTTACTAGGCCTTGTGTCATTCAGATTGTGCAAGTGCAGGGAAGAGGGAGGGAGAAGTGCCGGGGAAGGGAGAAGTGCAGGTAACTCAATAAGTGCAGCCAGCGGGTGGCTCGTAAGTGCATAGAAAAGGGACTGTAGAGTTGCAGGTATAGACCCTTAAGTGCTGGGGGAGCCAGGAGGCAGTGCAAGGGCTACTGGACATGCAGCAGTCTGGGACCGAGTTCACAGGGTAGCCAGGTGACCAGTGCACGGAGCAGTCAGGGACATCAGCAGGGGAGAGTAAGAAAGAAAGCAGTGTGTGTTATTGTGCTGGGCATAGTTGTTATTGGCATATGTATGCCTTTCTGTTTGTTAGTGTGAGATGTTTATTGTCAGGGATCATGGGACGTAACTCAATGCATCCTCTGTACCCTAATAAACCCTCTGCATTGTACACAAGGCCTTCTGGGGTTTGGGGCCGCAATACCTTCAACTCTCTCTTCCTAAATATCTTCCTTCTCGAGCTCTTTGCTCATCTGCCTCCAACTCCCTTAGGGTCAGTCGCTTCTCCAAGCAACGAGTTGGTGGAAGATCACTCTCTTCGGCAGGGGCCTCTCTCTGGTCCAGCCTTCCTGCCTCCCTGAAACTCGAGGAGAACCATCTCCGGTTCAAGAAACACCTCAAAACCTTCCTCTTTGCTTCTGCCTTCTCTCCTCCCCTCCCTTGCTGAATTCCTGACTGAAATTGCACTGATTACCTGGCCACCCTTTCTGATCTCTGGCCCAGGCCCCGTCAATTACCCACCTGCACTGCCTCCCTGGCAACCCTTGCACTTGGGGATCGTTTTTCTGTATCCATTCAGTCCCCCTACCAGCACTTACATCTGCACTTCCTTGCACTTGCCACTAGCTGGCTGTTTTTATGTGTCTTATTTATTCCACTTCCCATGTAGTGCACTTTCCCCTCTCCCTTCCCCTGCACACTTTTCCTTTTCCCCCCCTTCCCATGCACTTGCGCAATCTGAATGACACCTGGCCTGGTAGGATCGCTGTCTGTCATCCCTTTGCCCCCCCCTTGCCTCGTCGCGCCTTGAAACACTTGTGTAGAGGCGCAAGATAAATGCCATATCATATCATATCATACTATCAGGGCCACACATGTTACACCGTGCCTAATGGAGGAGGTGATATGAGCAATGGGCTGTTCACTTTGGAGTCCAGAGCTTTGTGCCCCATGTAGGCTTGCATTGCTTAACTCACATGCATCATGTACTTATATTTGTTTGTGCATGTATTATATGTGTATGGCAGTACTCCGGTACATTCCAATCCCCACATTCACCCCACCACATTATTCGGTGCACATGTGCGTGGCATTCTCACTGTTGCTACTTACCCAATATCCATTTATGATGGTCCCTATGGGTGTCCATGTACGCTGGCAGAGTGCTGATTCTCAGGACCATGGCATCATGGGTAGAAACCAAGAACCGGGCACAGCAGTGGCTCACTGTCAGTCCAGTGTGCACCAATTACAATGCATAAGTGGACTTTGGCATATAAACTTTCCTTGGTTGCATGCACCTGGTTTCGGGAAGTGGGCATAGTGATGTGCATTGGTGCATGTCTCATTAGTGCATCAAGTACCTGTGCCATAACTTTTGAAAGATTTGAAGCATCCGAAAGGTGTGCTGAAATGTGCCTGCAGCTAGAAAGTTCATGAGAGCCACCATCTTCAGCAGGGCTTGGATGGCAGTCCTGGTCCTGATTCCTCTCTGGAGGACTAGCTGTAAGAGGGTTAGCAGCTTGTCTATGGGGTCCATCTCAGCCGGTAGAGTGGGGATATCTGGTCATCCGTCATTGACAGGGTGAGGGTCTGATCCGGGGTATGGGTGTAAGGTCAAGCAAATATCGAGGCTTGGTACCACCAAAAATTAGATCCGCCAGTCACGAAGTCAAAGATTTATTCTGTACAGATTCAAATATCGAAGCAGATAGCTATCTGGTTCACAGCACCTCAGAAACACTGTGAGGGGAGTGAGTCCTGGTCATCACAAAACATGCAGTATTTATACACAGTCCTGGTCATAGCTCAGCCCATCTCCAAACTAATAGGTTACAAATTTGGGTTTGTGCCCAGTTCACATGGCAAATACAATATTGTCTTTACATACTTCAAGTGTTTTCCAGTCTTCAAAATACAATGGTTACAACTTTGTTCTGTCTGGTTATGTTGGTTATCCAGTTTAGGCTGATCCTAGTTTCAAGAAACAAATTCAATAGCTTATTGTCGTTTCTGTATGAAAGAACCTGAATCCATCGAACATCTGATAACCAAATGCACGGCGCTCACAATAAAACGATCCTTACATTTAGGCAACTTTCGCCCAGCGGATCCAGAAGCACGCGATTGGTGGTCGCAGGCAATGGCCGGGAACGGTGTAAAACTTAGCTGTGCGATAGTCAATTTTATAGACGCACTTGATCTAGAGAACACAGAAGGATGCTCCTAATGGAAAATACATTAATTGAAAGCTTTTTTGATGAAACTCGTTGTAATAAAAGTCTGATGTCACGGTATTATACTGTGACATATTTTGACTGATGTTTCAATAAAAAAAAAAAAAATAGCTTATTGTTAAGGTACACAGTTCTAGTTTGTCTAACATTCAGTTCTTATGTTTGAATATGGCTAAGGCTATTGATACAGAAAACACTTTAAATTGGAGTTCACTTTAGCTCCAAGGTTCCTTAAACATACTGACAAACTTTGTTGTCGTCAACTGTGTGGATCTTTAGCTTTCTAAAGTAATTCTATTTCCAGAAATGTACACATGATTACTTCAAAAACACGCAGCATTAGTTTACATTCATTGTATAACACTGTTTGTGGGAGGATGAGTTTTGTAAACATAGATAATTCTTTGAATGAGAGTTCGTTCTGACTACAATGTCTTGTTTGCACAGGACAAATAGTCTGCTCTGCCACCCCTAGTGTTGACATAGGCTCAAAGGTCGATTCTGCTCTAGCAGCTGAAAACATAGCTAATCATTACTGAAGAGTGAGCAGAAGTTAGAACCAAGATGGAGGACTTTTTCCAAGATGGCGCTTGAAGTCAATTCTAATTCAGAACTTTGCAATGCGGTTTTCTCCATGGAGCAACTAGGCTTAGGCCAATATAAATCAAAAGGAGGCATAATATGATTTCCGTTTAACATGGGTAGTCTCCTCATGGCACGTCTCCTCTGCTTTTGCGGAGGCAGTCTCCTTGGCAGCCGTCGCACTGCATGGCTCTGCAGCTCAATATACAACAGCAAATTGTGGAGCCTATAATCAAATTTCTGCTAGGGGCTGCTTGTTGCTTCAAAGTGTGTTTGATGAAGGTTGTTGGCCTTAAATACTCTTTTGGATACAATTGGTTGCATCTGTGGCTTATTTTCATCACCTGCATTCATTTACATCCACCTCGGAGGTAGAGGTACCTGCACTGCTATTTTGGATAGGTGGAATTACCATTCCATTTTATGGCAGTAATTCCACCGGCGGAATCAGCACTGGAGGAATTACCACTAGTTAGTTTGGTGGTAATTCCGCATGTGCAAATTCTACCGGAGGAATTACTGCCAGAGAAATGTCCACCGGTTGTTGCTCTTGTAATTTGTTGGTGTGGTAAAAGTGGTGATAACGGAATTACCGCCACTCTTTTACTGCACTGCCAAACTCTGAATGAACCCCGGCTCTCTAATAATAGTTCTCTTCTCAAATTATTAGAAGTTCATTCCCACTAGTCTAATGCAATAACCATGGTGAAGGGCATCGCTGCTTGTGAAATTCTCCCGCGTCGTTTGAGCTTAAGCAGGTGGAGACTTGAACCTTGACTACAGGCTACAGTTCTTTTCTGTGCAGGCAAAGCCTGTGGCCATCGCGCCACTGCCTTTCTTGGGAGGGTCAGAGGGCTCGCTAAAGTAGCCGGAACGCAGCAGCAACTGGGGATGAGCTTTACTTGGACAAACAAGACAGAAAGCTTGCAAGGGAACATAGCAGCTGATGTCAAATAAACAAAAGTGACTCCCTGTGAATCTCAACTAAAAAATAATTGTTACTTGGTATTTTTCAGGACTGCCATTTTCCCATTCAATTAACACAGACTGCGAAAATACTTTTAATAGTGATGTTGAAACATTCTAGTCATCAAGAATGTTTTTTTTTTAATCATAGACCATATTGTTTACCGATTTTATCACTGGTTTTACAAAGTCATGATGCTTATTACACTTCTTAGACGTTTAGTGAATAAGCTCATTGGTGCCATTGTATATTTGTATTATTATAATTTGGTTTTATAATTGTTTTTTACACACAAGTTCCAAGGATGTTTAATCAAAATAAACTAAACTGATCATAGTTATTTTCAAAAATACAAATGGTTGCCACCCATTTACCAAAAAACAACAAAATATTGTAGGGCTCCACAAACTTAACTAAATGGTCTAATTGACTAAATGTGGATCCAAATTGGATCTTCAACGATGGACTGATGAGCTATGGTTAGATTAATTGATGTCTCACGTAATTGAGGCTTTAAGTATTAACAGGAAGCAGGTACGTATAGATGTTGCAGGAGCGGTTTGTAGCCACTGAGAAGCATTGCAAAAGCTCAAGGTGCCTTGGGTTTCTACAGACGTATTTTACATACAGAAACACGTTTGGCTTGTTCTAACAATTCGCAGTTGATGGCTGAAGTAATCCAAACAACGGAAAGCAAACATTGTTGGGTGCTGTTTATACTACAAAGGAGTAGAAGGGTGTGATGAAGAGTATAGAAATAGTGAAAGTTAAAGGAGGCCAGACACATATGTCCATATACAATGAGGGTCATTACGATCGTGGCGGTAGCCGTGCCGATAAATACCGGCACGGCTGCCGCTGGAGTCATGAATTTTCCGGCACCCAGGAATGGGCAATTACCGGGGCATTACAGCCCCGGTGGACCCGGTAATTGCCCATTGCCGGGCGCTGGAAAATTGGACTCAATGGGAATGGGAAGGACGGATGCACCGGCACCATTCATGGATGAATGGTGCCGGTGCCTCCGTTGAGTTCTGTGAGTGGGTGCTGTTCTGCCCGCCATGTCAGACCTGGCGGGCAGAAAGGCTCCCGCACGCAGAATTCGTAGTTTGTCGGTCCGGAAACAATGGTACCGGCAAGCTTACCAGTACCGTTGTTTCCAGACCAGCAAACTTGTAATGAGGCCCAATGTCCTGAATGTAAAGAGAAAGGCAAACTGGGATAATATGCAAACCATGAAGGTTCCATATTGTTTTAGTGATTCTGCCATTTTTCAATTAAGTCTTGTTTCTACCGTATCCAAGAGAACTTGTAAAGTTGCCAAGTATGTGGCTGGGTGGACATACAGCGTAAATATGAATCATATTAGTTATTGTTTCAAAAGATGATTATCCTGTTATCCTCACTCATGAAGTTTTTCCCAGGGAAGTTCAACATACAGAATAATAATTACATATGTTTTTAGCATTAACCAGACAGAAATACAATAGTTGAAAAGATATGTCCTGGTGTGAATTAGGCCTCATGTTGAGGCACTGCCAAAGTACTGCATCAAGATTTTGATCTACAGCCTTTTTAGTGAAGTCTTATGACTGTCGAGTTTGTGATGGAGTGGTCTCGTAGCACAAATAATACAAGAAATTACTTCTCAAACGTGGGTTTTCTGTTGCATGGTTTTTCTATGAGCTCTCTCTCTCTTTCTGTCTCTCTCTCTGTCTCTCTCTCTGTCTCGCATGGTTGGGAGTCAAATGACCCAAAAGAAATCACACCATGGGGATGTAGGCTTAGACCACGGATTGGCAGAATGCCCCCTTGCAAAGGGTAAGAAGTGAGGGAAAGTATTGTAATATAAAAAGAGAGGAACATAGTTCCCATTGTTGCAGAAAGATCCAGGGAAATCTCATTATGGCAGGGGAGAGGGGAGGGAGTAAGTACCGGTCAGGGTGGAAGGGACCATTATAAAAGCGAGTGCTAGGGGAGGCTAGGTGGACAGAGCCTGGGGAAGCAGGGGAAAGCAAAGAGTGCAGGGTAAGGAAGGTACACAAGCTAAGTGTGAGGAAGGGGCCGAAGGGCTACAAGCTACAAGAGTGCAGGCCCAGCCACGTTAGTGCAGGGAGAGGGGCCCAGAAGGGCATTGCAGGTTGAGGGGGGAAGGGTCCAGTGACCAAGTGCAGGGGTAGACTGGACTAGGGGGCCTGGAGTCCTGTAAGGCTCTGAAGCAACTAGGCAGCCAGTCAAGAGGCAGATGGAGACATTAGCAGGGGGGGGGGGGGGAGAAGAAAAAAGGAAGGTCTTCAGAAGCTTCCAGAATTTAAGGAGATCCAGCTCAAGTCTGAGAGGGGCAGGGAGGTCATTCCAGAGGGAGATACCTGCAGAGGAGAGAGATCTACCACCCACTCTCTACTTGGAAAAGCATCTGCCCTGCAGAGAGTTAGAGCTAGATGATCGAATGGCTCTAGCATGAATATATTTAGCTAGAGAGAGTTGGATGTAGCGGGGTGGCAGGCCCCGGAAAGTCTTGTGGATGATACAGAGAGTCTTGTACTTCATCCTCGCAGCAGCCGGGAGCCAATGGAGAGACTTTAGGGCTGGAGAGATGTAGTCCCTGGGCTTGAGGCCAAGGATAAGTCTTGCAGTTGTATCTGGGAAGGTCCGTCAGAGAGGAAGGAGGTCAACCAGTCCAGAGCCAGGCCTGTGATGCCAAGGGTATCACAAAGCTGAGTTATCAGGGTGGAATGATTGACCATATCAAAGGCACAGGACAGGTCAAGAAGGATGAGAACGGAAGGAGAGACTGGTGGTCGTGGAGACAGCCAACAGATTCAGTGTGGTGGATAAACTGTTAGATGGCCAGCTTCTCCAAGAGTTTGCCCAAGAAGGGGGAATGGAGATAGGATGATTGCTTGCCAGACAGAAAGGGACGACAGAAGGCTTTTTGAGTAGAGGGTGCACAAGGGAGTACTTGAGGAGTGAGGGGAAGAATCCAGTGGCAAAGGAGTGATTGAAGAAATCTGCCAAGGCTGGAGCAAGGTAGACAATGTTGTCCTTGATAGTTCTGGAGGAACAAGGGAGCACCACACTTAAGTTTTCCAGCGCCCAGATACCTCAGGGTTCAGTGCGCGATACAAATAATAAACAACTACAAAAACAAATACCTGTTTGTATTAGGCTTTCATAGAGCGGACCTGTCTAGAAACCTCATCAGGTGTTATGGGACATGAAAGTAGGCAGGGTGGGGAGAGGGAGGCCAAGGGAGGCCAGAGAGTGGTGGGGGAGAAGGATGTAGAGTAGAGGAGAATAAGGACAAGATGTCCTGAGTTTTAGAAATTAAGTGGAAGGCCAGAAAAGTGCAGAGGGCCAGGGAAGGCAGAGGAGAAGTGGAGACTGGAGTAGGGTTAGCGAGTTCCTTACAGATTTTGAAAATCTCATCTGTTTTGTTAATGGTTGCAGAGATGCAGGCTTGGATATAGGCCCTCTTCTTCGAGCAGATGGAGAGTCTGTATTGCCTTTGGAGCAGGCGGCAGGCCAGTTTGCCGGAGGATGTGCTCGAAGCCTGCCACATCCGCTCAGCTGCTCTGCATTTGCGTTTCAGAGTGGCCAGGTCAGTGTCACACCAGGAGTTGCACTTTTAATTTAATTTAATTTCATTAGCATTTTTAAAGCACTCACACAGCCCGGGGGCATCGATGCACTGTTACAGGAACATGTCTTTGTTGGGTATTTATAATGCACTTAATACCCAGAGGTTTCTAAGAGTGGACATGGGGATCGAACCTGTGTTGTTTTGTGTCGTCTGGTTTCTAAGGTGAGCAAGTGTCCCGGGACACTTGGAGGCAGGCTTCATGCAGATCCTCATGACAGGGGCAAGGATGTCCAGAGTGTTGGAGATGGAGAGTTGAAGGTTAGTAAGGGCTGGGTCAGAGTGAGTCAGTGGCAGGAGGGGGAGTAAAGGTGGCAGCCAAAGGGGCAACTGACACTCGCTTCATTGGTCGAATGACGGAGAAGGAGGCTGGCAGTGCAGGCGGGGGCTCAGCTAGTGGATCCAGGAGGCCCAGGTGAGAGGGCAGGGGAGCATGATCAGACCAGGAGACAGGAGAAATTAGATGGTTGGAGATTGGGATGTCTGAAGAGATGAGAGCATCCAAGGTGTATCCAGCTGAGTGTGTTGGACAGGGGGAAGAATGGAGAGGGAAAGAGAGTCACAGAAGTTGTGGAAGAGTCCAGAGGCTGCATCAGAGGAGTCGAGGTGAATATTGAAGCCTCAGAGGAGGAGAGGTTTGGAGGAGGAGGCCAGGAGAGAAGAGGTTAGGTGAGCCAATTCTGAGAGGAAGTGGGAGATCTGGCCAAGGGGCCTGTAGATGATGGCCAGAGTCAGAGAGAGGCCAAGAGAGAACCCGAGCCTGCAGACAGGGCATTCAAAAGAGGAGTAGACCTGAGCAGGCATGATAGTAGCAGGGACCCACTCAGGGAAGATCAAGGCCACTCCTCCCCTGGGCTGGTTAGGCCTGGGCCTAGAGAGGATCTTGTAACCTTCAGAGAGGAGAGTATTGAAACTGGTGACAGAGTTGGCATTGAACCAGGTGGTAGAGGGGTGGAAGAAAGAGAAGTGGCAGGAGAGGGGAGGAGGTTGATGAGAGACTGAAGAAGCCTATCAAGGAGGAGGAGCTTGGGGTGAGAGCCCTGGACTATGACAGTGCCATTTAGGTATACATTAATGATGACCCTAGAGGACAGGTAGGATGCCAAGAGTACCTCCCAACGGGTGCCACCATTAATGGGAGAGGAAGAGAAAGGGGAGAGCACACAGATCTTAAGGGGAATCCAAAGGTCCAAAGAAGGAACGACAAAGAGGATGTTGTTGAAAGTCTGCCTGGAAGAGGTGTTGGCATAGGTGTCAGACCTGGCAGGCCTGGATTGGAGAACAGGAGATCCCTCTTGAACCTTTTCCTTCCAAGTTTAGACAGGGGGATAGGATAGGAGATAGACTAGCAATTAGAAAAGATAGGGGAGATTGAGGGCACCATTGAGGGAGAGTGCAGAGAGAAGGAACTGCAGAGCATGACACCAACGACAACCCCACAGCAATGTAAACATCTAGAGTCAAGTGTCCAGGAAGGGGGAAAGTCCTAGGTTATATCATACAGCAGAAAGCATGACAAACAGAAGCAAGTTATCTGGACAAAGGGAATAACCTGGAAAGAAATATAGAGAAAAAACCTATTTTTTAAAACACAGCAGCTAATGTAAAAACACACAAATTCGACTTTCCTAGAAAAGAGGGAAAAGCCTCATTTTTAAACACTGCAGCAAATGCAAGAACACACAGGTTTGACTTTCCTAGAAAAAAGGGAAAAGCCTCATTTTTAAACACTGTCCCAAATGCAAGAACACACAGATTTGACTTTCCTAGAATCGGGGAAAGCCCCACAGGTTAATTATGAAAAATCACCAATGCTAGATGTAGGTAACAAACAACTACCCAGTGAGGCAAACTGCAGAAATAGATAATAGAAGTCTCCATTTAACAACGGTCGAGCACAAATATGGAAAGTTTTGTGAGACATGAGCCCAGACAGACCTGACATAAATTCCATCATGGCTCGTACAATGAAGGTATATGAGGACCCTGCATTCTATATCCAGCAGATACAAGAAGTGTGGCGGTTAGAGACGGGAGAGGGTTGGGATAAAAATATCACAGTTTTTATCACATGTTGTGCAAGGGTCTCCCTGCAGAGGCACAGGGAGATTTAAATAAGAGGATTGGGATCAAAGCAAAGGGATGGCCCAAGATACAGGCACACACAATACATGATTGCAGACAGAAACAGGAGAAGGATAACGACAGGGCAGGGCAAATGCAGAGGGCAAAAGCAACGCTAGGGCCGAAAAAAATGCCAAAACTAAGCATGGTGATTATGAGCACTGTGGAAGGACAACCTGAACATAACCATAGCCCGGTGTAGGGAAGGACTGAGGGAATGACAGATGGTAGAGGGGAAATTGAAGGTTGCCCAAGAGGAAGAGGAGGTTTTCAGAGAGGCCAAGGTGGTGGAGTTGGGGGCATGAGGCCCAGATTTGGGGGGCAGGGTTGGTCCTGTTGGAGGATAGGGCATTTTACATGAGAATGTAGAAGTAGACTGACCATGCCCCACGACCCTAACATCCAAGGGTATTGCCTCACCTTTTATCCACATCCCCAATTTTCAGAGCCCCAGTTTTCTCCATATGCCCCGGGTGCTATGCAGCAACAGCTAGTACAATACCCGGCAACATATATCATTCAGTCACATATGCAGCAGTTGCCCGCTGAGTTATGGGTTAAGAATGCCTTGCCACAGGGGATAACTCACTACACAGTAGTGAGCATGTTTGGGGGCAATTCCTTCCCACTCACAGGTATGAGTGGTCAACCACAATAGGACAGCCCACTGGGAACTCTGAGGTGCCCAGTACTAACAGTAATTGCCAACCCGGGTGAGGAAACCCTGAGTGCGAGTGAAGACAGGGGTTAGAACATTTTCTTTTTGGTTGACTTAGGGGCTACCAAATACAGTATTAGGGAAGGAAGGTTTCCTTTGTCTGACAAAATAATGGACATGCAGGGATTTTCTGGACTACTCTATCGATTCCTTTCACTGAAGACTTACCTATCACTGTAGGAACACAGGAAGTGTCACCACCTTTATTGTATTCACAAGACACCCCAGTGAACCTCTTGGGCAGGGATCTCATGGCCAAGTTGAATATGACAATCCCATTCACAGAAGAGGGTATAGTGTGTTCTACCCCAGTAACATACCATGCTAGGGCTGTCGCACTAACACAAGCACTCTGCATTGACAGAACCCTACAGGGTATACTGCTCCATCTAGATGTTTCCCTTTATGGGGTAGCAAACATGTTAGGTTGAGTACCAGGGATCCAGGATAATATTTGGCGCACAACTGCTGAGTTTTTATTCAGACCATCTGTTGCCCAGGAAAGGGCACCAGGTGCTATCATCAAGATATATTTAGAAGCAATGATTACTAAGGCAGACGTAATACTGTCTGGTTTGGACAAGGAAGTTCTTGAGTGGCGCACATTCGTATGCATTGACCCAAAACAGCGATTGGGGGATGTGTACAACAATCGGCTGTTTAAAGATACTGAAGATGAAGGAGAGATGATATAAGAAATTTCTGTACCCTGTCAGATAATTGTAGAGCATAGAGAGGTACCCCACATCATGTACCTTGCCAAGACATTACCACAACACATTCAGAAAGATTAAGAGAGGGTGCCCAGTGAATTATGGACCGCTAACCCCCAGGGTGTAGGACTGCTTATTTTTATTTTTTTATTTTTAAAATATTTGTAACACAGTACACGCCACAGAGCGCACACAGAACACAGACTAAACATACAATAAACACATTGATAGTTACAGTAAGTTATATAGAGCAAAGCAATTAGTCTGGGTAAGGTTAATCAAGGACATCTTGGTGAGTTTCTTAAACTCTACCAGGGAGTTTGCCCCTATGCCCTATTAAAGGGCATAGGGGTGGTTTGCATCGAATTGAAACCAGGTACAGTGTTGCCCTGTGTAAAGCAGTATCCCATGTCAAAAGAGACAGAAGGGATCGATGATATCATTGTAGCTTTATACGGGGGCGTGGCTATCTGGCCATGGAATAGGACGTGCCGCCACACGCCAAGTGAAGTTCGTTGGAGAAGTTCATAGTCCCGGGGAATCGCAAGATATACATTTTTTTGTTGGTACGGCTGTGTGGCCGCTTTGGCACCAAGATGGCGGCTAACAAACGAGAGGCCTCCGAGGAGAAACGAAACTGATTCCTCGGAACTGCGGGACATGGCTGCGAAAATTGCCTGGAGGAATAGTACAATAGGGAAATATGGCAGAGTGTTCGAACTAGCACCATGAGAGCGCCCGGCCTGGCAAACGATAATGGAACCTCGGCGATCTGACTGCAGGAGGAGATAACATTGGATGCTTGGGCGACAAGGCCTATGGAAGTTGAACGAGGAGTGTGAGGCCATAGCCCACCTGTAAGACAATTCGAAGTGCCATCTCGAATGTGAGTCGGGAGACCTGGGAGCCAGACCCAGGCCTCCAGACCATTGTCGGGCCAAGGACAGTGCAACAGCTGCACTAAGGTGGAGTCGAACAGGAGTGGAGGGCAGCACCATGTCGCCGAAAGGGTTGAGAGTGAAGACTAAGCAACCCACGATGGAGGCTTTCACGAAAACGCAGCGGACCTCATCAACATCGGTGCAGAGCATGGTCGTGACCCCTGCGGAAGACGCCCCTGAAGGGGACAAGCACCAGATCCTGGAGGCTATAACAGGACTGAGTGCTAAATGGGACTTGGCAATGGCGGACCTACGCACAGCTCTAGAGAATAAGATTGATGTTGTGGGTACGGAACTCACCCTGCTACGTCAAGATGTCAGGGCACTTGCAGAAAGGACCAGTGGTCTGGAAAGTGGGGTGAAGATAAACACTGATGTTAGCACGAGCAATGCGAAAGAGATTCATGTCTTAAAACAACAGGTCGCCAACCTGGAAAATCGTGTGGAAGAGGCGGAAGGATGGGCGAGGAGGAACAACATTCGTGTGGTTGGCCTTCCGGAGGGGGAAGAAGGCCAAGACCCCACAAACTATGTGGAAAACATGATCCTGCAAGGGATCGGAGCAGGGAATCTTGCGCAGGGATTTACGGTGGAGAGGGCACAACGCGCCCTAATGAGGAAACCCCGGCCGGTGGCCCCGCCAAGACCGATCATCGCGAGGATCCTGAATTACAGGGACAGAGAGAAGATCCTCGAATATTTTCGTAAGGGCGGTACGATAGAGAGAGCATCCACCAACATCACAGCATACCCGGACTATACAATACTGGTGCAAAGGCAGAGGTATAGTTACGTCGCCGTCAAAAGAAGGCTGAGGGCGGCGGGAGTCAAATATATGCTGCTGTATCCGGCACGATTGAAGGTGCTACACAAGAACAAAGCGCTATTTTTTGATACCCCGGAGGATGTTGTCACATGGCTGGACCTGCAGGGCTGCCCGGAACAAGAAGCGGATCGTGATCGGCAGGATCATACCGAATGAAGATTTTGTAATACGGACATTGTGAGGGTGAGCGGGAGGAGGACCCTGATTGTACAGAGAAACTGTAACTGGCTGAACTTTGAACATAATCTGAGCCTGGTGCTCGACTTGGACTGGAATATAGTGAGTGTAACTGTAATTGGTAACTGTTTGGCATCTGTATGCGTAATGTTTTTTGAAAGGAGCAACAAAACGTGGACGACCTACCCCAATAGATTATTAGTTTCAGCGGCCATTAGGTCGGCTTTACCCTACTGAGCCCTGAGTAGAAGCTTGTGCTAGGCAGGGCTAGATGTGGGGGTGCCTGAGATCCAGGAATGGAGCTGGGCAACGGTTGGGGAGGGTGTTGTTGGGGGTGGGTGGGAAGAAGGTGGGGGGACGGGAAGTTGAGTGTGTGTGTGGTTTTGGGGAGTTTGAGTTTTGTTTCGAGCCTATTTGAAGGAATTAGCATGTTGTACTTGTGGTGCATGAAGGGGCGGAATTGGCGGAGGATCGGGAGGGTGCTTACTAACGACCTATGGGGGACCTCAGGATAATAACGTGGAACGTCAGGGGCCTTAACAGTTATCTGAAAAGAAACAAAATCATGATGTATCTGAAAAGGCAGAAAATAGATATCGCACTACTACAGGAGACGTACTTGACACGAGAGAAGTTGGACCTGGTTAAGAGAAAGTGAAGAGGGACTGTAGTGGGCTCGCCATACTCTGCATACGCCCGGGGTGTGTTAATCTGGGTGGCACCGCATGGAAGAATGGCTATATTGCGAGGGCTGGTGGAGAGCAGGGAGGTATGCATAGTAAATACGTATGCCCCCAACCAAAACACAGCAGCATACTTCAGAGCCCTGTGTACCAATCTTAGTACGTGTATAGGGAGCACGGTGATCTGGGGTGGGGACTTTAATTGTGTGTTGGATCCTGTGGTGGACAGATCTGATGGCGGGGTGGGTAAGCCTAGCCCAGCGGCGAGAGCGTTGCAGACACTGCTAACTGATTTTGGCTTTACAGATGCGTGGAGGATGAAACATCCCACTGAGAGGCAATATTCGCACTATTCAGCCCCGCATCAACTGCACACTAGGCTCGATTACGTCTTTGCTACAGCAGATGTGATGTCTGAGATTACCCAAATCGAATATAAGGCCAGGGTCCTCTCGGATCACTCGCCCCTGATCCTCGGATGGCAATATTGCCCCCCGAGGGCAAAGATCCCTACATGGCGCCTCCGAGCAGAAGCGCTTAAACATCCGGTCTTTAGAGAAGATATAAGGGAAGAGATTACTCATTTCTTTGAGGAGAATGCTGGGAGTATTGATTCCGCGGGCACGTTATGGGAAGCTTTTAAAGTGGTGATGCGGGGGGCGGCCATTGCTAAGTCAAGAGGGTTACAGGGTGGGGTCTTGGCTGACCTGCAGAGGACGGAAACTGAGCTAGAAACAGCATTGAAGATTGGTGACGTAGACACGGAGCTGGTACTCCAACTACAGCAACAATGTGCAGGGCATTGGGAAAGACTCTGCAATCTCAATTATAGGAAATATGTTGAGAGGCAGCACGCCGGGGGAGATAAGACAGGCCGCCTTTTGGCCTGGCTATACAAAAGCGAGACCCCTAGGCCTCCGATTAGGACCATCATTAGGGAGGACGGGGATGAGGTGGCCACGCAAGAGGGGGTTAACAAAGAATTCGTGGAATATTACAGAGTGCTGTACGGAGATGATGAGATGGGTGACCAACGCAAGATAATTGAAACGTTAGAAGACATAGGGCTGCCCAAGATAAGTGAAGAAGAGAGGGAGGAGTTAGATAAGCCAATCACGTTGGAGGAGTTAGAGGAGGTTGTGAAGCAGCTGCCTACCTGTATGACCCCGGGAGCAGATGGGTTCCCCAGCGAATTCTATTAAGTATACAGAGAGGAAATCCTTCCCCCAATGCTAGACATGCTTAATGAAGCGTTTGAGATAGGACGGTTGCCTGAGTCACTCAGAGAGGCGATCATAATACCACTGCCCAAGCCCAATAAGCCAGAGCATAGATGTGGTTCCTACAGGCCTTTGTCGATGCTAAATCAGGACAGCAAGATTCTCACGGCTGTCCTAGCAAATCGATTGCAGAAAGTGATTGTTAGACTCATACATCCTGATCAAACGGGTTATGTCCCGAACAGGAACATAACACACAACCATAGGCGACTTTACCGGGTGGTCGAATGGGGTAGTAAGAACAAGGGTGAGATGGCGATAGTGTCTCTAGATGCAGTTAAAGCTTTTGATTCGGTCAAGTGGTCATGGCTATTGGCTGCTTTGGAAGGGTATGGAATGGTGCCAGGCTATATCAGGTGGGCTAGGATGTTATGTAGTGAGCCACTTGCCAGGGTCCGAACTGGAGTGGTGATATCCGAGAGATGGCAACTTGGTAGAGGCACCAGACAAGGGTGCCCCTGGTCCCCGATGTATTTGCATCTTAGCCCTGGAGCCTCTGGCAATATGCCTTAGGGCACAGTATGATGGGATAGGCATTGAGGTAGGAGGGGAACGACACTTGATATCCTTGTACGCAGATGATTTGTTATTGTACTTGCAATACCCAGAAGAAAATCTCTTATACATACTTGAAGTGATGGAAAGGTATGCAGAGTTGTCGGGCATATCGGTGAACCCCCAAAAGTCTGTCATATTCCCGCTAGGTAGCTATAAGGGGACCCCTGTAGATAGACTACCGGTGCTACAGGTACCATGGGCAACTAGCTCTTTTCGTTACTTGGGCGTAGAGGTATATCACACGGTGGAAGAAGAACACAGACATAACACGGAAGTAGCCGTCGAGAAAATTAGGAACAGCATGCAGTTCTGGGCAAGATTGCCCTTGGCGATGATGGGGCGGGGGGCTATGCTTAAGATGGTAGTTCTGCCTAGGCTCCTGCATTACTTTACTAATATCCCATACATAATACCCAAGAAGTTTTTCAGTAAATTGAACAGCATGTGTAGGGATTTCCTGTGGCATGGTACCCGAAATAGAGTGGCGGTTTGGAAACTGCAGAACTTTTACGAAAAAGGAGGTATAAGTCTGCCTCATTTTGAGGTTTATTATTTAGCGGGACAGTTACAATATGTGGCTAAGTGGCTTTCTGATGAAGTGACCCCTGAGCACAGGGTGCTTGGACAGGACTGCGCCCCGTTTTATTTGAAAGAGATGATTTGGCTGTCTGAAACCAAAATGAGGGGGCGTCCTGCGATTTTGAGGCTTGGATGGAAAATTTGGCATAGGGCTTGTCGTTTTATGGAAGTCCCATGCCCGTGCCTCCCGCAGATACCGCTGGTTGCTTTGACAGGAGGGGATAATCAACTGAGGGTGATTGTTAGAACCTACTGGGAATCGGTGGGGCTGGCAACGCTAGGCGATGCTTGGCAAGAGGGATCCATTAAGGAGTTCATAGAACTCAACGAAGAGGCGGGGCTACACACTGGCCAATATGTCACGTACATTAGGTTGCTGCGGATGATTAAGAACACCTGGCCAGAGACAGTTTTGATAGAAGAACCAGATGCAGTTTTGGGAGCAATATATGATATATCCGAAGGAGGTCATGAGATCTCGAGACTGCATGAGCTGGTGATGGCTAAGGCGGGGAAAGATTTGACACATCTGAGACTGGACTGGGAGGCGGAAGTGGGGGCCCCGATAGAGGATGGGGTGTGGGAGCGTGCCCTGGGCTACCACAAAAAAGTGTCTAGAAATGCCAGATTAAAACAAATACAGCTGTATGTAACGCATAGGGCATACATGACCCCCTTGAGGATATCTAAGTTCCGAAACGCTGGAAGACAAGTGTGTCCTAAATGTAACCTGGAGAACGCTGACATGACACATATGTTTTGGTCGTGCCCGATCATTAGGTGTTTTTGGGGAGAAGTGGTGCAGAAACTGGCTGATAAAGGGGTTACTCTTGTCACAGATACAGCCTGGGCCTGCTTACTGGGCGGGTTTCCTAGGCCACAGAAACTTAAGCATATTGAGAAACAGAGAAATCTGGCATATGTGCTTGCGAAACGTAGGATCGCCATGGGGTGGAAGAAATGCCACAAACCCAGGGTGGATGTATGGTGGAAGGACATGCAGAAATGGGCGGAGGCTGAAACGGTGGCATGGCAAGAAGTGAGTAGCCGGGCTGATGAGGGGGAGGCTGGCACCCTGTTGGCTTGGAAAACGCTAATAGCAGAATTGTTTGGAGTAATATCAGATCCAACTGACTCCGAAGAGAACGAAACCCAGCAGCATGTGCCCAACATTGAATGAGATTGACAAATAGGCTCACGGGGGGAGGGAGGGGTAGTGGGAGCAGTGATTAAGATAATTTGATGTGTAATGGAACTATTATGATTATGCTGCTTGTTTGGTTTTTGTCGTTTTGTTTGTATAAAATCAATAAAAGACATTTTTTTAAAAAAAACATCATTGTAGCTTTATGGCATCAGGGCAAAATACAACCATTGGAATCACCATGTAACACAGCCACATACCCTTTCAAAAAAGCAAAAGGGTCATCTTGGGGGATGTTCAGGACCTCTGCCCTTTGAATAAGATTGTACAAGCAGAATTTACAGTGGTCGCCAACCCTGCCACGATCCACTGTAATATCCTCACAGAGGCCACTCATTTAACTGTAGTAGATCTGAAGAAGGCCTTGTTCTCCATCCCATTACACTCTGAGTCCTAGCCCCTCACATCATTTACTTTTAACAGAGTATTGCAAATCAACTTATGAAACGTACAAGTAGGGAGCACAATAATTCAGTATATGGATGGCCTATTAGTCTACAGCCCAAAAGAAGTGCAATATAGGTAAGTTCAGTGAGGCTTTTAACTTTATTGGCAGAAAAGGGCTACAAAGTGGACTAGGAGAAACTGCAGTTTTCCCAGAAATATGTTGTGTTCCTAGAACAGATCATATCATTGGTAGGGAGGAGAGTAACCCCAGAAAGAGCAGCAGCAGTACAACACACAGCAGAGCCAACCACAGTGAAACAGTTCCTAGGGTTATGCAACTACTGTCAAGCATGGACATTTGACTATTCTACTTACATTAAACCCCTGTTCCAAGGGTTGAAGGAAGCACATAAAGTTAACAGACCAAACGTTTGGACAGAGGAAATGATCCAATCATTTCAGGAGCCAAGTGATGATGGCTGTCCTCATGCAACGGGCGTCAATGCAACATACGTTTTTGGCTTATTACAGTGATCTCCTAGACCCAGTAATGCAGCGTAATTTCCCATGCAAGCATGCAGGACAACAGCAGCTTTTGCAATACAGAAATCATCCACCATCACCATGGGGTGTCTGGTCACTCTCTATGTAGAGCACAAAATATTAGAAACTCTCACTACACGATGAGCATCAAGATATGAGGTCATTTTGTCCAACCCCTCCATTCACATTGACAGGTACCACATTGTCAATTGAGCAACATTTATTGCAGAGCGAGTACAGCCAGATGACATAATGCATGATTGTGCTACATACGAAGACACTACAGGTGACACTAGCCACGTTTGTGAAGATGCACTGACGTAAGGGAAGGTACTCATTGAAAGTTCATCAACAATCGATCAGATCATGGGGCAAAGGCAAACAGGAGAAGCAGTGGTGAGCCTCGAGACAGGGGAATACAATGTATTGGCAAAGGTGCCCCTACCATCAAGTTACGCTGCACAGGGAGGTGAACTGAACTAGTGGCCCTTATCAGAGCATTAGAATTGTCCATAGAAAGTCCCACGACTATTTATTCAGATTCAGCATATGTCGCCTCAACAGTACATTCAGGCCCATCCAGACGGGAGAGGGTTACAAAAATCATATGGCACACCAGTGCAGCATTCAGCTCTACTTTCCAGATTATTTAATGCATTCGCATTGCCTACAGAGTGGCAGTATTTAAGTGCATAGCCCACACAAACAATACAGACCCAATTGCTCATGGCAACAGTGCAGCAGACAAAACAGCAAAAGAGGCAGCTTTCTCAGATTTCCCAGACAATACAGAATATCCCTTCCTTGAACTGTCACTCCAACCAGTAAACAGCACAGCGCCTTAAAATGGCCTATCCCTAGCCTAGCTTATTGAATTACAAGCACAAGCGTGCCAGCACAAGAAAGAGTTCTGGACAAAGAGAGGATGTTCAGTGTCTCCCACAGATCTAATATGGAGACAGCATAATTCAGGGAAGTCAGTTATGCCTCAAACATTACTCACAGTTGCTTGTGAACATTAGCACTACCCTGCACACACAACCAAATGGTACATTGCAGCAGATTTACAGGAAGAGCAGTTCATTCCAAACCTTCAGGAAAATGTTGATGATTTTATTTCTAATTAGTACCTGGCGAAGGTCATTCAGAATGTAACAAACATTATGATTGGCCCTCCCCGGAGCTTTACCTGACCAGGAATCCCTTGGCCAGGATTCCTTTCCTTTGTTCCAGGAGGAGGTGGGGGGGGGGGTGGTAGCCCCTCAGCCAATGAGGAGGCTCAAAATGGGGCAATCCCCGCTTCGAGCCTCCACACGGCTGGGGATTCAGGCTGCCATCCACCCCGCTGAGGATTCAGGTAAGTATTTTCTTTCTTCCACCCCCTCCCCTGCAAAGAATCCCCTCCCAGCCCTCCCAAGCCTACTTACCTTCTTTTTTCTCCTTTTTTGGGAGTGAACACCCTGGGAACACTTCTGTCCCCAGGGTGTCTGCTCCCGATGGCTGCCATGGAAAGGGAAAATGGACTCCGTTTTCCCTTTCCCGGCAGTCATTTTCTTTGCCATTTTTTCTTCTGTTCCGAAACACTGCAGCATTTCAGAACAGAAAAATGCTATTAGTACCCCGGTCTTGCGGGCCGGGGTACTAATATCAATAAGCCCCGAGCCACAAGGGCATTACTGAGTCAGGTAATGCCCCGGGGCCTTTATTAAGGCTAACTATAGGCCCGGGGGCATTACCTGACTCAGTAATGCCCCTGTGGCTCGGGGCTTATTGCTTAATTGTACCACGTGCAAACTGTACACCACAGGTCGCACTATCAGGACCACGAAAGCGACATGGCCCTACTTCTCGATGCCTTTGAGACACTTGAACATTGATTGCCTGGAACTGGTTAACAGGTGCAGTAACATTTGTTACCAATTTGTTGTTATGTGCTCATTCTCTCGATGGCTTGAAGCAGGTCCCAGTGTTCACCCTGATGCCAAATTGGCAGCCAAATTATGAGTGCATAAAGTATTTGTCCACTGGGGAATATGTGATGTCCTGAAATCAGACAACAGGGCACACTTTTTCAATGAAATGTTCAAAGATATCTCCTCTTTATTGGGCATAAAGCATAAACTCTGCTCAATTTACCACACCCAAGCCAGCATGATAGGAGAGCACTTAAATGTTCCACTAAAACAAAATCTTGCCAAGTTGTGCAATACTTTGAAGAGGAGCTGGCTACATGGTCTGTCACTTGCCTTGTTTGCACTAAGCAACCAGCATGGTTCTGATCATCACCTTACACTGCATGAGATAGTCACTGGCAGGAGGCTACATACACCTCTCAAATCCACACACACAGCGTCCTATGCACATAATTCTGCTGAAATTTTAGGTGATGAATTTAGGGGGTATTTTGGTTAACTAACCAAATCTGTCAGATATATATCTCACCAGATTAGGCCCCACCAAAAGGAGTATGCTCGAACAGTGACCGACTCATCGTAGCAACTCCAAACATCATTACAGCAGCAGCCACTACAGCTCTTCCCAGGCGATCGCACGTGGATACAGAACTTTGTGCGCAAGTGGAAAGAGCTGAAGTTTGAAGGACTATACAACTTCATACACGCCACACCCACAGCCATCAAAGTCAGAGGACATCAACCATGGATTCACATAAAGCTCCACCCTCCCTCTCCAACAGCAGTAGAAGAGGGGAAACAAATAGATGAGTACATGACTTTAACTGTTTTAAAAGCAATACGTCCTTTTGGGCATGTGAACAGCAACAACATTTCTCCACAGCCTCCAAAGACTATGGATAGTAGGAGAACATATATGCCTTACATTGTTCAGCTCTTTTTCTTATATCTCTATCTTTCTTCATGGTCAAAGTCATATGTCTGAGTGTCCGGTGTCCGGTGTCTGAGTGTCCGGTGTGCCGCAGACTCTGACTTAATTTACTGGAGGACTCAAAGTTTTGCTCATACAAACTTTGGAAAACCCAATAGCAAAACCGTGTGTGGATCTAGAGAGACCCAGTCTCTCTTCACTTGCTGCTGCTGCCTGAATTGGACTGCCTCTCTCAAAAACTGGGCTGGGAGTGAAGCGGAGTGTGTCTGAGTGTCCGGTGTCAGGTGACAGCGGACAGCTGGCAGCTTTAGTAATACTCGGCTACAGCGGGAAGACGAAAGGAACAGAAGAACCCGACTCGCCAATATCAAGGTAAGAAACTGCCAAAATACTGAAAGAAGCGCACAGTTAAACCTCACAGTATCGTTCACACTGAGCGGTAAGCATGCCTGCTACAGTACGGGTTGCCATTGCGGGAAGTCTTTCACAATTGCTGTTGCTACCACAACCATTCCTATAACCACTTACGCTTCAGGAAACAAGGGCAGAGGACCGGGATGACCCACAAATGGAGGAAAGCTCCACGCCATCATGGGTGGCAGAAGCGACTATCCTGCGCGCTTACCTAGAGGACCAAACTATCATGGAAGGCCTGAATACCTACCGGTTCAACGTCAAAGTAAATATAGGAGCTAGTACTGCTTCCTATATCGATAACCTAGAGCTAGTGGACAGTGTTGAAACAAGAACACAGGACAAAGACCACATAACAGAAGTGGCCAAGGAAAAGCAAGCACTTATAAGTGGCAACGACTCGCTGGCCACAATCCAGCAGCACCATGACATAAATGGCATGCAACTGTTGGACCTCAACGAGAAGACTGTGGGAAAAAACTAAGGAAATACACATACTCTCCCAAATATAGGGATTAAAAAAGATCCAATATCAAATTTAGACATTTCAACAATAATAAAAGTAACACAACTGACCAAGAACTAACCTTGGGACGGAACCTAATTGAGTAGGAAACAACGGCCCATGAACCACACAACATTGGAGTAGGAACATATGTTACATTAAAAAGAAAAAGTGACTCAGTCGATGACAGCCTTAATAAGGAGGACCCTGTTGAAACCAGGGCAACGGAGACCGGGAATGGTCACGTTCAACACAAGGACGAGCCCCACAAGCTGTCACTCGCAGTCGCGGTCATCACCACGACTGGCGATTTCTTCCGCGTTGGAGTTTGAGAGGACGTAGAGGAGGATTACTTTAGTCCTTTTTCTGTGTTTCGCTCCGCAGCTCCGAACGCGGGACGCGACGCTGCCGGGAGTATTTAAATCCCCGCCTCCCGGCAGGTCGTTGCGTTGCAACCCTCCTCTGTTGTTTACTTTTCGACTCTGGGTCCTTCGCTCTTCCTCTGCACCTCGCTTTGGAATTTCTCAGGGGATTTTCCCCTTGGATACTTTACTCCGGGGTTCCGGCTTTTCAGAACACCGCTGTGCTTTTTTTTCTCCGGCGGGCTCTCGCGCCCTCTCTCTCTCTCTCTCTCTCTCCCTCTCTCTCCCTCTCTCTCTCTCGCTCTCTCTCTCTCTCTCACTTTTTCTCCTCTTCCCTCACCTTGCACTTTTTGGTCCAGTCAGCGTGAGGGTTCCTTCCGTGCTCCTCCGCAGTGCTTTTCTGGAACATTATCGACCTCCACTGCAGCCTCCTCAGCCGCTGCTTTCTCCGCCTGCGCTTCAGGCCTACTGCTATTGTTGGACTTGGACATTTATTGCCCCCGTCAGTTGTTGGAGATCCTTCGCTTCCTTCTTTTCATCTGGGAACAACTGGCCTTCACCGACAAGTCTTGGCACCTCTTATCAGGGTTTTTTCCCCTTTGCGGGTTTTTCCCTGCATTTTCTGGCTTGGTCCCGGAAAGGAGGTCACTGTGCCGCTGTTCTCACCCAGCGGCCACAGTGGCTTCTCCCCGTGACAAGCCCACGCACCAGAAAAAGGAGAGAGACTACCTGGCACGTCGAGGACTGCAAGGAACCATTGACTCGGAAAGCTCAGGTGAGGAGAACGTGGGTACAGGGGAAACTCAGCCAAGGGTACTTGTCAAGTCACAGATTGCAACGCCAAAGAGTATCACGATGTCAGCTGAGGAACAGGTCCAAGAGCTGTGGAAGGCTTTTCAAGCTATGACCCAGGAGCTACAAGGGGTCAAGACTGAAAACGCTTTGCTTAAACAAATGGTTACGGCTAGGGAACCGACTCCCTCGGAATTGCCACCCATGGCGCTGTCCTCTGGGAAGTTTGATGGCTCCCCCAAGAAGGTGAAGGAGTTTCTTGAAGCAAGCCTGGTTCATTTCACATTCAGACCCCGTACCTTTGCTACGGATCAGGCCCGGGTGGGTTTCCTAATATCCAACATGACTGGAAACGCTCTGTCCGGGGCCACCCCATTGGTGACTAGTGGAAACGCCATTTTGCAAGACTATTCGGGGTTTCAGAATCTTCTCAAACAGGCCTTTGAACGACCAGAGCTCTCCTTCACAGCCTGCGAAGATCTGTTGGATGTCCGGCAAGGCTCGCTAGACGTTTTATCATATATTTCCTCTTTCAGGACATTAGCAGCCGGAGCAGGATGGCCCGAGACAGCACAGTATGCCATTTTCAGAAGAGGACTGAAGGAGGAAATTAAAGACGAGCTGGCCAGATCACCTCGTTCCCCTACTTTCTCAGATCTACTTTCTGCTGCACTTCATATAGAGTATCGCCTTCAAGAGAGAAGAGTTGAACGTCGGAAGCAAAGGATTCCTGGCCATATCGCAGAGCCCTCTGTACCCGTTCTCCCTAGTCGCTCTACTAACATCGTTACTGAAGAACCCATGCAGATCGGTGCCACCAGGGCGCCCTTGTCCGCAGCTGAAAGACGTCGCTGAAGAGAGAAAGGACTGTGTGCCTACTGCGGATCAGATCAACATTTTCTCAGAGACTGTACAGAGCTGTCCAATAAGAGGTCGGGAAACGACTACCCTCGGCGTCAGTAGGGACAAGCGACCGAGGGTCTTTGAGCAATCTTCATCGTCCCTGTGTCTCTCTGTCAGTGACCTCCTCTGAAACCAAGGAGGACTCCAGGCTGATGGTCATTCCAGTACAGCTCAACCTCGGAAAACATCAGGTGGAGACACTGGCCCTATTAGACTGTGGCGCGGCAGGAAACTTCGTTGACACCCTGTGGGCAGACAAGGTGGGTCTCCGTAGGATTCCCCGGGCAGAAGATCAGAAGGTGGAAGGTGTGGACGGTTCACCTTTGTCCTCAGGTCCCATCACCCATACCACCGAAGATCTCTCCTTGACGATTAACCAACATAAGGAAGTCATGAGTTTTGATATTATCAGGGCCGCCCATTTCCCCATCATATTGGGCATTACTTGGCTTCGTCGACACAATCCTCTGATCAACTGGACCGAAAATCAAATAAGTTTCAGTTCCCCGTATTGCGCAACCAACTGTTTTTTACTGGAAGGTCGAGCTGATCTGCAGCCAGTCAAGGTGTTTTCCAACAACCATGTTGGTATCCATGCTTTACCCAATTTCTGCTCTGGCTTCTCTGAGGTATTTCAGGAGTGCCTCCATGCCAGACTTCCACCCCATCGGCCAGAGGACTGCACTATCGATCTGGAGCCCAATGCCTTGGTTCCGTTTGGACGGATGTTCGCTCTCACCCAAACCGAGAGACAAGTCCTACGGAGATACTTGGATACCAACATGGAAAATGGTCTCATTCAACCTTCAACGTCTCCAGCAGGAGCCCCTTTGTTTTTCATTAAAAAGAGAGATTCCACCGATCTTAGACCCTGCATTGACTACAGGGGCCTGAATACAGTGACAGTCTGTGACCGGTATCCTATGCCCCTTATTACGGACATTATTGAGGCGGTGCAAGGTGCTCGAGTATATACCAAACTGGATCTTCGCAACGCATACCATCTGTTGCGGATTGCCAAGGGTGACGAATGGAAAACCGCGTTTCGTACTCCCCTGGGCCTATTTGAGTATAAGGTTATGCCGTTCGGTTTGGTGAACGCCCCAGCGGTGTTTCAGAGGTTTATGGACCGGATGTTCTCTGACATGCTTTCTATCTCGGTTATCATCTATTTAGATGATATCTTGGTTTTTTCCCCTAACATGAGAGAACACATCACACAAGTATGACGAGTTTTGGAACGTCTTAAAGTGAACAATCTACTGGTCAAAGAGGAGAAATGCAGATTCGCTGTACCATCGGTACATTATCTGGGATATGTTCTATCAGAAGGAGGGATAGCCATGGATCCTGACAAGGTACACCTTATTCTTGACTGGCCGGCCCCGACCTCCGTCCGGGAGATCCAGAGGTTCCTGGGTCTTTCGAATTACTACAGGAGGTTCGTTCATTTCGGAGGTGGTATACCCCATCACCCGCCTACTCAAGAAGACGGCCTATCCTTTTTCCTGGTCTACTGAGGCGGAAAAGAGTTTCTGTTATCTAAAAACCCTCTTCTGCTCTGCCCCGATTCTGCAGCATCCCAACCAAACTCTTCCATTTATTCTGGAGACAGACGCCTCTGCCATCGCTGTCGGAGCAGTGTTGCTTCAGTCCTTTAACAAGGTGGAGCATCCTGTCGCCTTTCTCTCCAAGACTCTTTCTCCCAGCCAACTCAACTACTCGGTTCTGGAGAAAGAATTGTTAGCAATGAAACTGGCTTGTGAGGAATGGAGGCACCTTCTCATGGGTGCCCGCCATCGGTTCCTCATTCGCACCGATCACAAGAACCTAAAGGCTTTACAGGACATGGAATGTTCAAACTCCAGACAAGCCAGATGGGCCTACCTGTTTTCGCAGTACGACTTCCAGATCACGTACATCCCTGGGTCTCTCAACCGTCTGGCTGACGCTTTGTCTCGCAAGGATTCCCACTTGGAAACGGTAGCTGTCAAGTCTGAGCCAATGTTCCACAGAAATCGGATCCTAGCCATGGTGAGTTCTTTTCTTCAGGAGGTCAAGGCTGCTGTTGCGCAAGAGGCTCCTCATATCTCTTTTTCAGCTGATTCCCCTTTCCAAATCAAGGACGGTTGGGTCTTCTACAAGAAGAGGTGGTATATCCCTGAAGGGTCGTTGCGCCGGAAGATCCTTAAATGGTGTCACGACTCTCGTCTAGGCGGACACAGAAGCGGAAATGGTACGATGGAACTTATCTCGAGGTCATTCCTTTGGCCCAACATCAGGAGAGACGTGTTCAACTACGTAAAGACCTGCCCAACTTGTGCCAGAATCAAATATGCCTCAGGGAAGCCCCTAGGACTTCTCACCCAAGTGGAGATACCGACTCGCCCATGGGGACTCATCTCCACGGACTTCATAGTGGAGCTTCCTGAGTCTGAGTCATGCACATGTATCATGGTTACGGTGGACTCTCTAAGCAAGTTAGCCCATTTTTCTCCTCTTCCTGGACTTCCCTCTGCCACCAAGATGGCAGAGACATTTGCCCGGAGATATCTTCAAGCTTCATGGCCTCCCCGACAAGATAATATCCGATCGAGGAAGCCAGTACATTTCCAAATTCTGGACAGCTTTGTGTTCTCGTTTGGGAGTGGAAAGGGCCCTTTCCTCTGGGTTTCACCCACAGACGAACGGCCAAACGGAGCGACTCAACGCAACCTTAGAGCAGTACTTGCGATGCTTTATATCCCAGCGTCAAGATAATTGGGTTTCTCTACTCCCTACTGCAGAATTCGTCTACAACAACTCCAGGCACACTGCCACAGGCCTATCCCCTTTTTTTTGTACCTACGGTGTTCACCCGCGTTATCTAATGCCCGAGGTGCCCAGGTTCTCTAACTCTCCGACTGCAGAAGAGGTGCTAAGAAATGTCAAGGAGGCCAGGGACAGTGCATTGCTAAGCTTGAAGGATTGTAGACAGCGGAATAAGACTGAAGCCGACAAACACCGCAGGGAAGCACCTTCATGGAAACCCGGGGACAAGGTGTGGTTGTCTACCAGATTCCTTCCCAGATGGACAAGACCTTCTAAACTGTCTCCGCGGTTCTTGGGACCTTTCCCCATCCTCTCCAAGGTCAATCCTGTTGCCTACCGTCTAATACTCTCTCCATCTCTCAGACGCATACACCCTGTCTTTCACACCCCTCTTCTTAAGCCCTACTACTCTGATCCACATCGCCGGCCTCTCAACCGGAATCTTCCTGTCACTGCTGCCAACCAGGAGGAATACGAAGTTTCTGCCATCCGCGATTCTAGATTTCTTCGTGGCCGGTTGGAATACCTCCTGTCATGGAAGGGCTACCCGGTATCGGAGGATTCCTGGGAGCCTGCTTCTCAAATCCATGCCCCTCAGCTGTTGGCTAGGTTCCATCGCTTGCACCCGGGTAAGCCCGGGTGGTTGCACTCTAGGGGGGGGCATACTGTCACTCGCAGTCGCGGTCATCACCACGACTGGCGATTTCTTCCGCGTTGGAGTTTGAGAGGACGTAGAGGAGGATTACTTTAGTCCTTTTTCTGTGTTTCGCTCCGCAGCTCCGAACGCGGGACGCGACGCTGCCCTCCTCTGTTGTTTACTTTTCGACTCTGGGTCCTTCGCTCTTCCTCTGCACCTCGCTTTGGAATTTCTCAGGGGATTTTCCCCTTGGATACTTTACTCCGGGGTTCCGGCTTTTCAGAACACCGTACTTGTTTCCTTTTTTTTCTTCGCCGCCGTCCCTGGGCGGTACTAGCTGTGTTTTTTTTTCTCCGGCGGGCTCTCGCGCCCTCTCTCTCTCTCTCTCTCTCTCTCTCTCTCTCTCTCTCTCTCTCTCTCCCTCTCTCTCTCTCTCTCTCTCTCTCGCTCTCTCTCTCTCTCTCACTTTTTCTCCTCTTCCCTCACCTTGCTCTTTTTGGTCCAGTCAGCGTGAGGGTTCCTTCCGTGCTCCTCCGCAGTGCTTTTCTGGAACATTATCGACCTCCACTGCAGCCTCCTCAGCCGCTGCTTTCTCCGCCTGCGCTTCAGGCCTACTGCTATTGTTGGACTTGGACATTTATTGCCCCCGTCAGTTGTTGGAGATCCTTCGCTTCCTTCTTTTCATCTGGGAACAACTGGCCTTCACCGACAAGTCTTGGCAGCTCTTATCAGGGTTTTTTCCCCTTTGCGGGTTTTTCCCTGCATTTTCTGGCTTGGTCCCGGAAAGGAGGTCACTGTGCGGCTGTTCTCACCCAGCGGCCACAGTGGCTTCTCCCCGTGACAGGCCCACGCACCAGAAAAAGGAGAGAGACTACCTGGCACGTCAAGGACTGCAAGGAACCATTGACTCGGAAAGCTCAGGTGAGGAGAACGTGGGTACAGGGGAAACTCAGCCAAGGGTACTTGTCAAGTCACACAAGCCTACAATTGGCAACAAAAAAAAATCAGACTTTTGGTGGCCCCAATGAATTCAGCTTTGCACCAAGAATGTGGCTACCTAACAAAAGAATGCAGTAGCCACCATCATCCTTGGAAAAAGGTAAAATGGGTAGTCCCATGCAGGGAAGAAACATCTGGAAACCCCAAAACCTGATGGACTCTATGGGGGCTCCTCATTTTACCTTCAAAGGGGCTCAGCTATTGGAAGATCATGAGCATCTTAAAGCAACAAACCACTGGGCAGTCCAAAGTAGGCCAGGTGCCACGGTCCTGGAAATTTCTGATGACGTGCTCCTAGAAATGTCCAGAACAATGGAAAACGAGGAACTGACAGTCGGACAAAACTGTAAAAAGACCATAATAAATCCAAATAAAAGTGACAACCTGATGGTGGTCACAAAAGACAATGCAACTCAAACCTTCAAACATAACGAAGGTGTGCAGGACACACAGAAAAACCTAGAGCCAGCTAATACCAGTTCAACAACGATACCAAATCCAAGTGAGCCCAACAAAGGAGAAGTAAAAGAAGGGTCAAACCTACATGGCTACCCAGAAGAAAAATTCCTGTTGGGATCCACAATGACAGCGTTTTTAGCACTGTTCATGAAACTTTACGAGGACATAGCAGGCACTCTTCAAGACCATGCTACCTTCCTGGCTATGGTCCACTCCAAGACGATTTTTGTGAAAGGGTTTATATCCTCGGTACAGAATAATCTGGACAATAGCAATGCAAATATCGCACAACTTCTGCATGACATCCTCGAGCCGATAATAAAGGAAAGGAAAGAAAGAAGTCTGGCAGCAAGGGGAGAACCTCTGGCGACCCCACCTGAAGACAAGCAAGACAATCCGTTTGTGACTTGACATTAACTGGACGACATAACCAGCAAACCAAGGAACCCCCCCCAATCAGTGACAACTTTACAAGTCAAGAGAGAGAACAAACACTTGCCGGTCAGCCGACATTAGAAGAGCTGTTCATTACAAACAAAAAAAATACGGAGCGGGTGCATCAAAGGAATCCATCACCCCTAGTGGGGGGGGGGACAAACACAAATTCATAAAAAAGATACAGAAAAAAAACACAAAATCAAGATACGGATGTGTGCAGAGGCGCAGAGACGACGGACCGGGAAATGATTAACTTAACGAAGGATAAACCAACTAAGGTCAGTAAAAAGAATCTAACAAACAACAAAAGCATGTCTCCTCAAAGAAATTTGAACCTATGGGACACAGACCCAGACACACCTAAAGAGGCTGAGGACAACTGTAAAACCAACAGAGAAGCAAACATGTGTGAAATCTTTTTGAAGAATGGGAATAAGGAAGTCCAAAAATAGACGATGTTAAAGAAGAGGGGATAAAACTCGGGACAAACCGAACAAAGGAACAGAAACACTAAGGAGAAATGAATTGTAAAAAAGTCAAAGAAGCAACCACAATTATCCAACCAAAATTCTTAGAAGAGCCATACCTTCCTTAAAAAGCTTTACCCTCCCGAAAGAACAAAATAACTCCAAAAGCAGATCTGTGTCGGTAAAGACTATCAAGAACAAAGGGTTGAGAGAAAGACAACAACAGATATAGTGGAGTTATCAGATGAGGAAGGGACAGATCAGGTCCTAATGGATTTATAGACTTATTCCATCTCAGATGATGAGGAAAGGGAGGAGGATGAGGAACTCACCGAAAACGACACTGATACTGATAAAGAGACTAACCAAACAACTAACGAGAGTGACATAAGTAGCCTTGACGAAGAGGAGGAGGTGGACACTCAGGAAATAGACGGACTAGCAATAAAACAATGGGAACAAAATACTGGGCGGAGCCAACCTTCCGAACCAACCAGAGCTAAAATGGCTGAATATAAAGAACTCAACAGAACATCTATCGGACCAAACTGGGCATATAACAAGCACAACGTCAACACCCAACCGAGAGAGATCCGAAAGGGCGATGACCAGTGATCGGAGAAACAGTTAGTAATATCACCCCTACTAACTGGGATATCACAAAGGAAAAGGAGCCGATCGACAACTTCGATGAGGTCATAAATCGGAAATCAGCTATCCCTCAACGGACATAAAAACAGATGGTCTGAGGAGGACAAAAGCAAGTGCCTTGACCAGCCGGAAGTTCTGATTCTGGAAAGGATGTTACACTATAATGAGGGCCTGATCCTTAACAGATCAAATGTGCTAAGATTACTACAACAGAAGAGGAGCAAACCGATACAATGCTGTTACAGGCAGTCTCAAGGCTGGTAAAACAATTACTTTTGGAAGAGGCCTATCACCTATGCCCAATGGGTTTCGACCTATGTGAAGGCAAATACGTGACTTCCAAAAAACAAAATAAACCCTGTATGGAAGAAATAACAAACTCCATGACAGTTGAAACAACCAAAAACACGGGTAACCTGCCAGCTGCAAGAACAAAACACCAGAACCTCAGATCATATACAAAACACAAGGAACTGAAATAAAGAGTCTGAAGGTGAGGGTGCAAAATGGAAGTGGCTGGCCAATTTGGCAGCCAAAAAAATGCTAAATCAATAACTCTCTAAATAAACTGCCAGGGAGACATGGATGTTGGTGAGTTGGAAGACAAGAGGATTTAGCCACCTGCTCAGAAAAGGTGAACTACAATAAATGAAAGTGAACATTCTTTGCCTTCAGGAAACGTGGCTATCTCACCGCCCGATTTTAAAAGGTTACAAAGTATTACTAAGTACAGCCCTAAAAGGCCTAAAGGGAAGGCCAAAATCGGGCCTTTTGGTGGCTATTAAAAATGACCTAAACTGGTCTGTGGTTCACATCCAAAATCCAACTCCATACATCCCACTGTTGGCATTAGAACTGAACAAAGAACCAGTTGCCAGTCAACAGGTACTGATAATATTGAACGTCTATTGGAACCCGGCAATATCTTCGAACGCCACTTTTCCAGAATATATAGTAGCACTATTAGACACACAGAGGGAAAAAAGGCCTGACCCGATGTTCATAATAGCGGGTGACCTAAATTGCTCATGCTTTAATTCCGTTAATCAATCTACAGAAAAGGACCTTGTGGAAACCACGAGGCACCCGATGGAGGAGCGCAATTCAATCAAGAGATTGTGTAATTGTAAACAGAATGACTCAAGGGGACGTCCCCGCCAGACCAACCTGTTAAGGTGCATACTCAACAGAAATCTTGGCTTATATATGTATTTCGTCGAATATGTCACACATAATTGAAACCTTGGAAGTGATCACAACATCAGCGAGTGACCACAACATCTTGAAACTTACATGTAAAAGTACCAGTAACAACAAAAGAGTCATCTATGGGAATTTGCTTTCCGTATCAGTGAACCCTGGCAGAAAAACATTAAGAATAAAACCGGAGAGACTCCATAGGTTGAATTCAAATTTAAAAACCTTGATTAACCATATGCAAATGCAAAAGGAGACGAACAGCATTGACTATCTTCCTCTACTGAAGGAGTTCAGAGCTGTCCAGAAAACAGGAGATAATAAACCAAAAAGTACGAGGAGGCACGTCTACGACAAACTGATAGTAGAACAGAAAACAACTCTCAACAAATGTATCAAGAAGTTAAGTAAGAACGCAAACCACGACACTGTGACTGAAATACAAAACTACAAACAAAAATACAGTAATTGGCTTCACTTACACAAAAAGACAATGTTAAATCAAGATTCAGCGCATATGTTAGAAAAAATCAAAAACAGGAATACAACATAAATCTGGCTAACAATCAATGAAATGGACGCACCACAAGATGCCTTGATGTCGAATTCCATATCAGCAAAAACATGGTGCGGGGAAGGGGTTTCCAAGATGGCCGCGATGGTGTGAACACCGCAGCTGTTGAGCTCCCGACCCCAGGGCACTACAGACTCCCCCCCCCAAGGCATGCATTGCCCTCTCCAGGCAAATCGAGACTACGGCGAGCCCCCAATGCAGCGGAGAGGAGGCGGCCATCGGACGGCTCAGATTCGGGGACCTGCGCAGCATTCTTCATTGCGGCAGCACGGTTCCCACGACACATCAGCGATCTTTGCCCAGAGTGAGGGAGCCGTGATCCTGGGGTTGCGGCAGCAGGGATTGGTGGCACGGCTTCGTGCGGATCACTGTAGCCGCACCCCCACTGCTGCAGCAATCCACCCCCCCAAAACACGTCGGTGGCCTGAACTTGCCCATTCCTCCAGGCCATGGAGGAGGACCCTGCCCGGCGCGGGTGCTGCACGGGCGCGGCCCTCTCCAGGTGGTGAGACCCTCGGGTGCAGGATGCGCCACATCTGAGCAGGTGCCCGGCGAGCGGAGCAATCACCCCCAGACCTGGCGCGTGGCAGGGGAACTGCCAGTCAAGCAGAGGACGCCGCCCCCCGGGGAGCACCTGAAGGTACGAGGAAGGGAGGGAGGAACGGCCTACACCCCCGGTACTGATCAAATTGATTAACTTTTGCCACGCAATGTATCACCGCCATCTGAGAGAGGCACCCGTACTCCTGCAGCTGATCTGGCACGTAGGGGGGCACTGCAGTGAGAGTGAAGTGAGAGGGGAGGAGGGCATGGGGTGACCACCCTTCAGTGAGATCTTCCCCCCGGCACGAGGGCCCTTGGCTGGGACAGTTTATCCACGGGTCCTGCAGCACCTGAGAGGTGTAAAAGACCCCTTGACTCCCTCCTTGGTGATAGAGACGGGTCCAGCTCCAGTGGGACCACAGCAGGGGCCAACCATACCCGTCTTCAGGCAAGCCAGCGCCTCCCTCCTGCTGAGCCAACCCCAGACATCACAGAGGACTTGTAGCGGCAAAAAGAGATCTATCAGTAATATCGGCAGCCATTGGGGCCCCCCCTCAGAAGAGCAATCTCACTACCCCGCGCCTATGCCTAGGAGGGGCGCTGGGACCCGGTGCAGAGACACAGACTTCCCGGTGCACTTGCCTTCCCTGCTGGTCTATTCCGGAATCCTAAACACTGGACACATTGCCAGTAACCATCGCCAGCATATCTAAGAACAAAACCAAGGAGAGTCAACCCCTCCAAAGACCCCTAAGGAAACCCCAGGAGAATGCATTGACAAAGATATGGGCTAAGGACATGGAGGACACCCAGGGAACAAACTCCAAAGAATGGCTCGCTGGAGAACCACAGGCGGATCTAGAGCCCCAGGACCAACCCGTCACGCAAACAACACTGAAGCTCCTGCTGGCCAACATAGTGGATAAGATCACTGCTGCAGGTCAAAAGCAAATGGACGCCCTCAGGGAGCACCCGGCTGAGGGCATCCAAGAAATTAAGAGAGATATTAGCAAGATAGAGGAAAGGGTCGATACAAACGAGAGGGCGATTCAGGACTTAGCCTAGGATGCACGGAAGACGGACTCCCTCCTGGACACATTGGCGACAGCCACGCAAAACCTGGAAATCCAGGTAGAAGCCTTAGAAAACAGGCCTAGGCGCTCGAACATTCTCATCAGTGCCCTCCCGGAGTACACCCAGGATCAGGACCTAGCCCAAGTTGTGAAGGGCATTTTTGTGGACCTCCTGGAAGCATCAGACATGAAGGACCTGGTCTTTATAGGATACATAGAACGGGGGCCAAGCGAGCAGATCCAGGCTCTAGACCCAGGGACGTCCTAGTGGCACTGCATAGTTATTCGGTGAAGGAGAGAATTCTCTCAGCAGCACGGAAGGCAGGACGGATTACCTATAATGGGGTGGAGATTGCGCTATACCAGGACTTGGCCCAAGCAACGCTAAACAAGCGCCGAAGAATGGGGCCAGAACTCACACACTTGAGAGCTCAGGGCATTAGATATAGATGGCTGCACCCTTTTGGTCTCACCTTTGATTGGCAAGGGAAAATGCAGAGGATAACTACATGCGAACAGGGTCTATCCCTGCTGGGGGTGGAGGAGGATGCTCTGCCTCCACCTACTACGTCTTCATCCCAGCGAACGGGGCGAAGAGACTGGAAATGGTCAACGGCCTGGTCAAAGAAGACAAGGAAGAATCCAGGCGCAACATCTAACCACTTCTGAAGGGGTCGCCACAACGGAAAGGGCAGGAACTTAGGATCTACTCTGAGGTGTACTGGGAGTGACTTCAGCACAGCATTTAGTGAGCAATGTGGGATAAGGATGCCTGGGGAGGGCATAGGAAGCAGTGTCAAAAATAAAAGCTAAGGGTGAGCTTGAGATATGTATTCACACCTAAAGCGCTCTGGGGGGAGGAGAAGGGGGCGTAGATCTTGGAATGGGACAGGGACGTCCTGCGTTGCAACTGTTCAAAGGCAATCGATGGGACGACTCTCGGGGTTTGGATTCGAGGGGGGCTGCGGCCAGTCGTCTCACATTGCCAGGGGAGAGGGGTAGGGGCAGGGGGAGGGGTGCGGGTTGGGAAGGAGGGGGACGCGGGAGCCCCAAGGTTCAAGACCTGAAAGTAAAGATCCTGCAGAGCTCGACAAAAAAGCATCAACACGGGAGGAGGCCGTCTCGATAATTGGGGGCCCCTGCGACCCACGCTCTTGGCCATGTGACCCACTATGTCTACCCAATGATCAATGAGGATCCTTTCCCTCAACGTTAACGGCCTCAACTTCCCGACTAAGTGCAAGAAAGTTGAGCATTAGGCGCGAGCGGCCAGACATTATCACGCTCCAAGAGAGCCATATCCGAACGCCTGATCGTAGAAGGGTCAAGATGTAGGGTTATTCTAGGGCACTATAAGCCACACAATCTGAAAAGAAACCTGGGGTTTTCTTGGCTCTTAGGGATGGGCTGGATCTGCATATAATGGGGAAGATCACAGACGACCAAGGAAGGTTCCTGGCAGCAACCTTGGAAGGCAATGAACTTCCCCTCACAGTGGCGACGCAAACGCCCCAAGCACGGTGCAAGATCTCTATATTCAGAGCGCGCTGGGAAAACTAGAGGAATTCACCAAGTCCCCCATTGTTCTTACCGGCGATTTCAACATAGCATGGGATTCCGAGAGGGATAGATCGGCGGGATGGGTGGGCTCACGAGGGAAACCAACACAGGAACTGAAGGAGAAAGTCGGAAATTTGGGCCTGGTGGACATATGGCGAGAGATAAAGGGGAGGGTCCGGGGGGTTCACCTTTTACTCACATGCGCACCGATCCCACTCGAGAATAGATTATATTTGGGTCCCTGTCAATTTACTGGGGAGGGTGCAAGAGATCACCATGGGCTCTACAACACTCTCTGACCATGCCCCCTTGACTATAGCACTGAGACTTAACAGCAGACCCCCGGGTCTGTGGAAGTGGCGCTATCCGACCGCTCTTTTTAAAGACCAGGGTTTGCTCTGTGAAATCGAGGAGGAAATAAAATGCTTCTTTGCGGAGAACCCAGTAGAGGATACGACATCCCAGGTTAGGTGGGACGCCTTTAAGCGACCCTGAGGGGAGCAATAATAGCCCTAAAAGCAAGAAGGGACAGGGAATTGAGAGTCGAGGAGGCACGCCTGGAGGCTGCACTTAGGGAGGTAACTGCAAAAATGGGCACATATCAGACCCCGGAGACCAAAAGAGAGTATAGGGTGATTAGGGCCCAGCTTAACCTAATCCAGACTCGGGCAGCTGAGCAAAGCTTACTATATCTCAGGCAGAAATTCTACATTAAAGGTAATAGAGCAGACCGTCTTCTCTCGAGACTCCTTAGAAGGGACCAGAATGAGAAGACAATACTGAAAATGAAGGTGGAGGGAGGGGGCACCAGCTCCAAAAATGAGGACATCTCAAGGGAATTCACATGTTTTTATACCAACTTATGTGCGTCCAACACTCCGGCACAGTCCTCCCAACTAAACTACCTAGAAAGGGTCAATTTGCCCCGCATAACCCGTGAAGAGATGGAATCGTTCGAAAGGGATATCACAGAGGATGAGGTTAGGGACGCAATTAGAGCCCTCCCAAATTTTAAGTCGCCGGGTCAGGATGGCTATGTGGCAGAGTTTTATAAATCACATAAGGATCTACTCATTCCAGTCCTAACCAGGCTCTTTAACCAAATAGGGCGGGACATCACACTCAAGGGAACAATGGAAGAGGCGAAAGTTGTCCTCATTCATAAAAAGGGCAAGGACCCAACTGAGTGTACCTCCTACCGGCCCATAGCCCTAATTAATGTGGATTCTAAGATATACGCCAAGATTCTAGCAAAAAGATTAGACCACTTGATCCCGAAGCTGGTTCACTCGGACCAATCGGGATTTGTCAGGGGTAGACAAACCATAGACAACGTCAGAAGGCTAGCCCACTTAATAGAGAAGGCCCACAAGAAGTAAGTCCCCGCTCTCCTGATGGCAATAGATGCAGAGAAGGCATTTGATCGGGTGGAGTGGGGATTCCTTTTTGCAACTATGCTCCGGATGGGGTTCGGCCCGAACTTTTTAGATAAGATTAGAGCTAACTATAGACATCCTACCCTCAGACTAGCGGTGAACGGGCACCTCTCAGAACCGGTGAGGGTCGAGAGGGGCACAAAGCAGGGATGCCCACTATCCCCAATATTGTACGCCCGCCACTTGGAACCATTCCTCGAGGCGGTGCGCTCCAACCTGTTCATAACCGGCATTCCCTTCGCAGGGAAACTGCATAAAATCACAGCATTTGCTGCCGATATAATACTCTCTCTGACTCGCCCGAGTACTGCGATCCCTGCAGTGGAAGCTGAGTTGGCTCACTTTGGCAGCATGGCCGGCTTGAAAGTAAACCCCTCTAAAACAGAAATCCTCAACCTTACGGTCCCGTCCCCAGAAGCCCACTCCTTGAAGCGTACCTCTCCATACAGATGGGTAGACCACTCTCTCACTTATTTGACAAGTGTGTGTTACCTGTACCAGCCAAACTATCCACCCCTACTGGAGAAGTTAAAAAGCAAGATGATATACTGGGGGCCCATAGCGATCTCGTGGTTAGGCTGTATCAACACCTTAAAAATGTCTATACTCCCAAAGCTTCTGTATTACTTTGCCGCCCTTCCGGTACGAGTTCCCCCAGCCTTCTTTAGGAACCTGAACAAAATCACAAGCAGGTTTGTGTGGGCCAATAAGCCTCCAAGGTTAACGGCCAGGCTGATGAGAGCTCCCACGGAGCGAGGGGGCATGGGATCACCCGATTTTCGGACCTACTACAGGGCAGTGCAACTGAAGGTCCTCCGGGATTGGCAAAGAGATGACCGGGGAAAGTGTGGAGGCCCATGGATAGGGCGGTCGTAGGGGAGGAACTGGAGGGGATCTTGTGGAAGCCAAAACAGGATAGGCCACCTCAGATGTATAAAAGTGCAATTCTCGCCCTAGTAGCCAATACCTGGGACGAGGCAGTGCACCAGGCCCACCTAACAGCCCATCCATCGCCCTTCACCCCCCTATTTAATAACCCGCAATTCACTCCTGTGCAAAACGCGACGGCTTTTCAGCAATGGCATCAAGGGGGCTGTAGGATGGTACGTGATATGTTCGAGGGGGGCCAGGTTAAGCTCTTTGATCAATGTAAGACGGACTTTGCACTGGATGAAAGGGAAAGGTACCAATATTGTCAGCTTAGACACTGGCTCACCCATCCCACCCTAAAGCAAGCTGCTACCCGGGAACGAACCCCCATTGAAAGATACCTCAGAAAGGAATCGGGGGACAAGCATTTAATCACAGACATGTATAAGCACATGAAAGCGGGTGAGGATCCTCCACTCCAAGCCTATATGGAGAAGTGGGAGCAAGCTACCGGGTCCGTCATCGAAGATGAGTATTGGGGGTGGGTATGGAAGCAGATACCAAACCTAACAAGGTCCCTTCAAATAAGGGAGATGTGGTTGAAGTTACTCACACAGTGGCACATGACCCCCGCCAAAATTCACAGAATGTATCCTGGGGTATCCCTCCTCTGCTGGAGAGACTGCGGCACAGTGGGCACTTGGGAACACATTTGGTGGGAGTACCCAAAACTAGAGAATTATTGGGCGGGGATTTGGGACGCACTTAAACATACCTTGCGGCTCAATTGTGGGGGGAACAGAGGACTGGCGATTCTGGGACTGGGGGGCACCTTAGCATCAATCAAGACGAAGGCGGATCGCAAGCTTTATGTAATAATGATGATGGCGGCTGCTATGGTCCTAGCTCGCAGATGGAAAGCGAAGGACCCACTGCACGATCATGAATGGGTGACAAAGATGTGGTCCCTGGTGGCGCTCGAATGGCTCACATACTCACTACAGGGTGATCACTTGAAGTTCAGGTCGGACTGGGCCTCTGTAATCGGATTCCTGGTGGATGGCACAAGGCAGCGGTGGTGCCCACGAAGCATGCAACTCTTGGGCATAATAGACTCCGCAGAGGAGCCAGATTAAGCATGGAGCAGGACAACAGATTATAGCCCAATTGAAAGGGGAGCAGCAGCGGGGCGGGAGTCGAGGTGAATGAACATGGAGAGGTGGGGTAACTTTGAAATACTGTTGAACCTGGGGTCGGGGAGGAGGGAGGAAGGGGGGAGTTGGGGTACCTGTTACATGGTTTGTTGCTGTTTACCTGCGAAATGGCAATAAAAATAAAGTTTAAAAAAAAACATGGTGCGACTTTTACACACAACTGCAACCAAAGATCTGCACAAGTACAACCCCGAAGGTATACGCCACTGCACATGATGTACAACTAGACACAGATATTACCACCATTTAGGCGATAATTAAGAAACTCAAAAACTCCAGAGCTCTGGGACAGACGGGCTGACAAACACCATACTGAAGAGTAACCCACTAGACTGGGTAAAATTCTTACATCATCTGATCAAATATATAACATATGTGGGCAAGGTGACAACCTCGTGGAGGGACGTGATCGTCGTCCCAATTTTCAAGAAAGGGCTGAGGACAAACCCTAACAACTATCGCCCTATAGCCCTTCTTGACGTGTTGGGAAAGATCTTTGCGTCCATCCTCTTAAAAGCCTTGACCACATGGAACGTCTCGGCAGGAAGAAGAGATCACTGGCAGTCAGGTTTTGTGAAGGGGAGATGGACTTCACTTAATATCATCTTGATTCATTTACTTAAGGCCAGAATTGCAAAAACTAAAGACAAGAAAATATTTGTCGCCTTTGTCGATCTATCAAAGGCGTTTGAAATGGGTAGCCGGGAAAAACTATGGCGCAAGTTATCTAAATGGCACTGTCTCCCAATAGTCTTGGAGAACGTCAAAGACCTATATACCAACACGACCCTTAGGAGAAACCTTGATAAAACTGGACTAACATCAAACCAGATATGCACTACTACGGGTTTGAAACAAGGTTGCCCTTTAGCCCCAGATTGATACAACCTTTACGTCTCTGACATCGAGAAAACATTCCAAGAAATATGTGTATTTTCTCTGAAAGTTTCAGGAATACCAATCGGGAGGCTTCTGTGTGCAGACGACATAGTCCTAATGGACCAGGCGCCAATAGGACTGCAGCACCAGTTAGAAGCACTACAGGCATATGTTGATGTAAACGACCTATCAATCAACCCGGACAAATCACGTATACTGAATTTGTCAACATCTAAAAACAACAAGAACAAAAAGACCAAGTTTGGGTTTTGAAAAGTAAAAAAAATCTGGAGGTAAACTCCATTATATACCTAGGAGTTTGCATCAACAATATATGAGGCACCAAGAGTAGACCTGATGAGAAGGAAAGCAACAAACCTGGCGGCCCAAGGAAAGATCTTACTACGGAGATACTATAAATTCACTTTAATTCCAATAATTACTTTCTACAGAATGAAAGTAATCCCAATTCTAGCCCATGGAGCTGAAAAAGCATTTGGTCTACCAGACAGAATTTGGCACATCATAGAGGGGATATTTTGGTGGTCAGTGCTTCAACTCCTGAAATCACTGCCAATTCAATCGATAAGGAGAGAGCTTACCCTGACCTCACTAAAAGCTGTAGTTAACTGGAAGACCATCTCGTTTTATCGAAAATGTTATGAGAACCCTCTGACGGGTGGCTTCGAGACTATCAATAAGGCTATGAGCGACAGTTTGGACCAACCATTGCAAGAGTGGGAAAAAAAATGTGAAACAATCTTAGAGGACTTAAAAGAGACAAAAGAGGATCTCTTAAACAACCCCTCTAAAACAAAAAAAACTCTACACAAGAGACTGGATACAGATGCAAGAGGATATGTGGAAGTATAATAACTATGAAGAGTTCTGGTCGGCACCAGGAAAACTAAACACACCACCTGGTTACTTGAAACTTTTCCCGAACTGGTATTGGCAGTCGCAACTTATGCAGTTACGCCTGAACATCTTGCCCACAAGGGAAGTAGCACACAGAAGATTGTGAACAGGTGGCAAGGACAAATGCAGAGTATGTTTAAACCCAAACTCAGTTGAATCACTGAAACATTTGACACTTGAATGTAAGGGTTGAACTAATGAACGTGATCATTGTTTGGGGGAGATCACGAAAAAAACACTGCAAACAGAGAAATCGCAGTATGGTGGCATGTCTTTATTGAAGGAGAAAAATACATATTAACTTGGCTCTGGTTAGACTGTTAATAGCTATCTTCAAAAATATTGAAGAACTACCAGGGACCGTAACGGTAAATGAGATCTGATAGCACTCTGATGGAACGAGCAAAGGTAGAACTAATTCATCAAAGTGGGAAGGTGGTAGTAGACTAAGTTTATACATCTGTAAAGAAACCAGTCACGGTGGACTTAATGAATGTAGAAATCATGGAATTTCTTTAATTTGTATGTTTTTAGTTATGGCCTAAGGTTTTAAATTTTGTAAACCATGTGAAGCCAATAAAAACAAATATCATAATACAAAAAGTGTTATCGTTTTTCCTATGGGTGGGTCCAATAATGATATTAGCATGGCAAAGGTACCAGTGAATATTAGTGTTTCCATGGCTAGAATTAGCAGGGCTGATTCTAACCCAAGTATTATTCCAGATAGATTTATGGATGTACATCACCATGCAGATGAAAACACGTGGTACCGCCACATGAGGGCAGTGGGAAAGGAGAAATCGAGCAAATCTTGTTTTGTTTGTTCATTGATCCCGCACGCAACAGCCACTCCCAGACTGTATATTTATTTATTTATTTGATTTATTTATCTACAGGAGGAACAATGCTCTTTTAATCACAAAAGAACATACAATAAATAAGAAATCAGATTTGACAGGAAGCAGTGAGCGTCTTACAATGGGGTGAGTTTGAGGAACATTCTGGCCAGGTTGTGGAGGGGAGTAAATGAAACAGTCACCAGGGACAATACATAAGTGGACATACATATACTAAGGGCAACCAACATTGGACATTTTTAAGTGCCGGTTGGCGGTACAGCCAGCTGTGCTCAGGATTTGACCATGATGAGAGAAGTGATACAGTAGAGGCAGAGGAAATGAGTTACAGAGGCAGGTTAGAGGCAAGGAAAACATTTTAGCTAGCAGGCATTAGGTAGGTAGGTTAAGAGGGTAAGTCAGCGGCGAGGAGGTAGGATTTTAGTTTGGTTTTGAACAAATCCAGGTGAACTGTTTCTCGGATGTCCGGGAGAAGAGAATTCCATGCAAGTGGAGCAAGAAGAGAGAAAGAGCGGAACAAGAGGAGGCACAGAGAGGGCGAGGAATATATGCCACAAGAAATACCACCAGAGTTGGCACAGTGTTTAGTGCATGTGGCCTTATGTATTGTGCAAGGACTGATTCAGGGACACGAGGTTAATCTATAGTGGGTAGAAGTTAACATCACAGTTTATGAAGATAACTACATTAAACTGAAAAATATGACAGAGAAAGATAGTTTGGAAAGTGTTATACTCAACTATTGAACAAATGGAGAAGGGAAGCATGGGGTTGCATTTATGGTACAACCCACATTCCGGTGTTCTGATGAAATAGGACAGGAGCAGCCTCACTGCAGATAAAGACCTTGTTTATAGATAAAAGGTGCTATTTTCTACAAAAATGAACAGGTCGAAGGGCTGATTGGTTGTAAAGCAGGGGGAATGTTTGGGTTACCAAAGAGTGCAGTGCTACAAATAAATTAAACTTGTTATGATGTCTGGGAAAAATATGTCAGGCACTGGACGTGGATCGATCAATAGAAACCCCAGACAAAGATCATGATACTTAACACGAATTTCCTTGCGTTTCAGAGGTAACGGCATGGTTCTTGTGGCTACTAAAAAGCAGTGCGATGAGACGTTTGATCTCCCAGACATACAAAGGGGTACAGCACCACTCATGGACATTTATTGGATCTGTGGAGGGATGGCTTATGTACACCTACTGCCATCCTGACGAGGATGTTCTGTGGCAGCGCAACACGCCCCCATGTTGGTGATCCCACCTGTTAACATCACAGCAATCAGAAAGCACCACATGACAAAGCATGTGCACTTAATGCATCAGCGGGGCAGGCCTCTTTGGGCCTGCAACGTCACTGCCGTAGCAACTACCTGTCCCAGGACTCCAGTAAAAAATCTCAATGGTATACTTGATGAATACAGATTGTTTAGGAAAGCAGAAACCTTTTTTGCCTCCATTTCTGCACCTGGGGTACAAACAGCTGCCAATGCCAAATTTGATTTTGATTGATTTTGAACATTTATACAGCGCTCCGGACAGACTTAACCGTATAAAGGCACAGATGACAACTGACCACAATAACATAGGATTTGGCAAAGGATGTAAATGAACCCCCCGCCCCCAGTAAGCCAACCTAGTCCTATTTAAAGAGGAAGGTTTTAGGTGCCTTCCGGAACTGAAACAGTGTCTGGCAGCCCCTAATCGCCAAAGTTAGCTCATTCCAGAGTATAGGCCCGAAAACCCCAAATCTCTTCTCGCCTCTGGAAACACACACTGCGAGGAACATTCAGCAATAGCTGCTCCCCTGTGCGAAGAAACCTTGAAGGGTTATAACAATAGATTTTAGAGCTGACGTACTCCAGGGCCAACCGGTTTAGACACTTGAAGATCAGGCACGCCACTTTAAATTTGATCCGGTCTTCCACTGCCAACCAGAGCAGAGTTCTGCACAGGGGGGAGATGTGATCCCTTCTCCCAAGCTGGCCTACCAGTCTGATCACAGCATTTTGGGGCTTCTGCAGTCTGTGCAGTTGTTTAGATTGCATGCCCATGGTGATGCTGGAAATGCATCGGAGGGACAGGGCCTCCGTATGCTTGTCCTTTACTGCTTTTTATCGTGTTCTGTCGTGGTTTCCAAACAGGAGTTTGTGTGGTACTCCTGGCGGTGCAGCTCTCTCTCTTGGTTTAGTGAACGGACCCATGTGATACCCTTATGGCACCCATGGGTAGGGGTACAACCCTCTGCCCCTAGTGTATGTTTTTGGACACCTGTGGGTGGCCCACAGAGCGAGGTACGGGCTGGTGGCAGCTCTGTGCTGAAATGACTGGTGCCCTGAGCGTCCTCCATTTTGGGATGCCCAGGCCCTGTTATTGGAATTGGTAGATTCCTGATGGAGACAAAATGGCCCCTGTGGCCTCTTGCCTTCCATCGCCTGTTACCTTGATCTTCCCGAAGTCCCGGGAAGCCCTGCCTCTGTCCCTTCCCCCTGACTGGCTGTTGGGTGGAAGTTCCATATATGGTAGTGTGGGGAAGTGCCGACCAGACTGGCTGGAGCCTTCTCAACGACCGTATGTTGTGGGTACGCCTATGGGTGGGACCTGGGTGAATGGAGTGTGTGACGAATACGAATTCTATGTTGTGGGTTTCTAGGATCTAGTGGTTGACACAATGACTGAGACAGCCCTGCCCGAAACCGGTATGAATGCAGTATGAAGTGTTGAATGGCTCGGTACTTGTCCCAATACACATAACTTGTTGTGAGTGTCTGGAGAGAAGGGAATGGTCTGAATACACTGTGTGCCTGATTGGTTGCCTGCCTGCATGAATGCCCTTCGTAGTGATTGGATGCTTCAATGTGACCCAGTGGAATGAATGGGAGATCAACAGTATATCTGGGGACCTCTCACTGCTAGGAATCACGTTCAGAAGTGTTCAGAGCTGAAGTCCAAACTACCAAGAGTAACTGGAGTGAAACTGACGCTTGACCTTGAAGCCCTGCTGGACGAGAAGAATTGCTGTTGCTCTCCTTCACAATCTGAAAGCTGCTGTGTCTCCAAGGACTGACCCAGAGAGCACCTGGTAAGGCGCCCTCTTCCCGAGCTACGAGGGACCATCGTGCACCAGCTGACCTTTGCCAAGGCTCCCTGGTAGACAGACCTTTGACAGGCTGCCGACCCAATACGGGGACTAATGCGGAACTCCAAAGAGAAGCACCCGGACTGTTGTCCGCCACTGTCGACGACCGCCATCGCCGACCAGAGCCGCTGTGCTCCCATTTGCCTAAGAACTTCATTGATCCAAGGACGCTCTCGTCCGCATCATCGCCGCTGTATCCCACTGGAGAAGGCCTGACCGTCGACGTGCCTAGGAGCATCCATCGATGGGTTTCCCGCCACCCAAAGACCACAGAGATGCCGACGACTCGACGCCCTTGCTGGGCCACAGTTCTTCAAACTCTTTGCGGTCCAGAACTATTGACACCGAGGTGCCCCGCATGCCTCGTCCTTGCAGGCCACTTCAACTTCGTAGCTCGACCTGTTCTCCGTCGGACGTTCGACGACCTGTGACTCCTGCCTGAAAGGGAGGGCACTCAAGAAGGGCCGTCGATTCCCTGATGAGGAACGCTACAACGCCAGGTACTTTGGGGTTGCAGAACTATTGGAAAGTCTAGTTTGAACAATAGATGGACTGGGCTTGTATCTTTCTTCTACAGGTTGCCCAGGTGGGGGGTTCTCTACACAGAACTGTGTCTAGTGGTACGGAGCCAGAATTCTGCCAAGTGTTCAACCATCTTGCTTTCCTTCCTCTCTCTACTGCTGGTTTCCTTGTTATTTTGATCTGTGTGTCATTCTGACCGTATGCACTTTAATGAGATCTGATAACGTTAGTGGTACCACTTTAGAACTGTATATATTTACCATTGTTGATTTTCGGAGTACAAAGTGAGTTATCGTGATATTGTATATACCTTTGAATATTAATTATATAAAGACTGTGTTGTAACCGATACAGTGTGCCGACATTCCTTTGTGGGTGCTTGGGGACTACACTGTACTTAAGAACCAGCTTGCATCACCTCCTGAGAAGCTAGGCCTTGATTGCTTGACCACGCACCAATAATAGGGGTCCTCTGTGCCTCTCCTCTACCATATAGAGAGCAGAAGTACAGACACCCCTCACCGGCGTCTTTACACCCATCAACAGACTATTGCAGTAATCCAAATGCGTGTTTGTCATAGCCCCCACTACAGCCGCAAGATCCTCCACAGGGATGAATGGTAACACACTCCGTAGCATCCGCAGAAAGTAATAAACTGCTTAGACCTGAACCCCCACCTGTGCTTCAGTCCCCAAATTCCCCTCGCACACACAGCCCACGTTCTTAATGTCTGTGGCATATTGTAACTCCTTACCGAGGATAAATTGGGGGAAGGATACCTTAGTGGTCAGGACCCGCTACCTTGGTCCAAACAAAATTAGCTCTGTTTTAGCTGTGTTGAAAATGGCTTCAGATTACACATTTGGAGCTGATACAGCTGGCTAATGAAACCAAACATGGACTGAATGCAGTACGGGAAGAACTGAGAGCAATTATGCTGACCACTCTTCAAAACCGCTACGTTCTGATTTTATTAACTGCAATGGAAGGTGGCATGTGTGCAAATTGGGTACTTCTTGATGTACTTATAAGCATTCCAACGATGCGGACTACTACCCAGGCAATACATGAAATACACAATGGGCCTCATTATGAAGTTGGCGGTAAGGGAAAAACGATGCCGGTAAAGGATTACTGGCATTGCTTACCGCTCCGGCGTATTATGACCCGGCAACCCGCTATTAGCGGCACCCTTAATAACGGTGCCACTAATAGCGGCATGGGGGCGTACACGCACCCCTTCGTGGAGCAAATACCGGCATGCCGGTAATAGGAGGACATCCCAACCAACGCGGACATGCAAATACCGGCATCGAGAAGCCGTAATCACGGGCTGCACGATGCCGGCCATACAGGCATTGCGGATCACCCGCAAACAGCAATCAGCAATCAAGCCAACTGCCACAGGTGCATACAATCCCCACAAGTGGAGTCAATGGAGGCTGGTCAGTATAAAATGAGTACACCCACACACCACACCCCTTCCAACACCAAAATGCTACCACTAGCTGTTGCAATCATGGCGCTGGAGGATATGCCAATACTGCTACAACTACACAAATAACACCAACTACAACAACAACTACAGCAGCAACAACAGGCAGCACAGAGGAGACGCAGGAGGAGAAGGAGGGTGAGACAGGCCCAGCAATTACCACCAGCGCAGCCAGCAGTGCCTCGTAGGCAGCCACCAATCCCTTGCATCAGACCCAAGCCATTCAACCTAACCCCTGAGCAGATCCACACCCTGCACCGGTTGGACTGGGACACCATCACCACCATAGTGGACCTGATACACAACGACATTCCCAGCCTCATAGAAATACGCACTGCCATCCCCCTGCTACTAAAGGTGGTGTCTGTGCTCCACTTCCTAGCCACAGGCACGTATCAACACACAGTGGGGCAGCTGCATTGCATTTCACAACCTTTTTTTTCACGCATGTTGAACCAAGTGCTGGATGCCCTCCTGAAGCACGCAAGCACCCAAATATCCCTACCACGGACTGCCCAGGAGATAGACGACACCAAATTAGGCTTCCATGCACTGGCAGGCATGCCCAATTGTGTTGGTGCCCTGGACTGCACCCATGTTGAATTGGTAGTCCCCCATGCCATAGAGGCGGTGTACCGCAATCGCAAGCAATACCACTACATCAATGTGCACATGGTACAATACCACTCCATCAATGTGCAAATGGTATGTGACTCCAGCAAGATCATCACACATTGCTGTGCCCGATTTCCCGGATCAACACATGATTCCATGGTGCTGTGCAACTCAACGCTACCCCGTCACATGGAGCGACATGCTGGACCACGTGCCTGGCTGCTTGGTGAGTTGCCCAACTGGCCCATGGCAGTGCATACTCCACCTGGTTGTGAAAGGGGGGAATGCATACTCCACCTGGGTGGTAAAGGGGGGGATGCATACTCCACCTGGGTGGGAAAGGGGGAGGGATGCATACTCCACCTGGGTGGGAAAGGGGGGGATGCATACTCCACCTGGGTGGGAAGGGGGGGTGCATACTCCACCTGGGTGGGAAAGGGGGGGATGCATACTCCACCTAGGTGGCAATTGTCGGTGATTGGAGAATGCATGCAGAGCTAAACACTCCTGACCTGAACCTCCCAGACGGAACATGACACATCACTGGCACACATTTTACCAATTATGCATATCGATGACAAGTAAGAGGCACAACCAGGCCACCATGGTGATGGCAAGCAATGCATGACTGAACAGGATTGCAACTGTGCCAATGTGGCTAGTGTGACAATGCACAGTGTAGAATACACAGCATGAAGGGGAGGCTAAACATTGTCGTACTACCACAGTACATCCGCCTCAGCATGCATTATAACACCCTGCATCATCTATTGAACGCCATCCAGACTACCACACCTCATAACAGTATAGTATGCATCTAGGTAACAATTTTGCATACGTACAGGGACATGAGCATGTCCACACCAAATAGCTGCGGCCATTACTGTGCTTCCTGAAGGTGGCAGCTCAGAGTGACACACACCTATTTGTATTTGCTTGCAGGTGATGGAGGATATCCCTTGAGGCCGTGGCTACTTACCCCTGTGCGGAAGCCGCAGAACAGCCATGAAGAGGAGTACAATCGTGTGCACACCCGTACCCGTGTTGTGATTGAGCAGACCTTTGGCCTGCTGAAGGCACGTTTCCGCTGCCTAAGCAGGTCTGGTGGGGCACTCCTATATAGTCCTGAGAAGGTGGCAAAGATCACCATGGCCTGTGTCATGCTGCACAACATGTGCGTCCGGAGAAATGTACCACTGCCACCTGACATTGACATGCATGCCCCGGGTGAGGATGATGAGGATGGAGACGGAAGTGAAGTAGCCCCCCTGCCAGTACGTGATGCATGGGATGGCCATGCTGTACGCCAAGCACTGATTCAAAAATACTTCTGAACCACAGGGACTATGATAGACATGTGTCAGTGACACACTGGCTCCATGTGGACATGCACACTGGGATTGTTGGGAGTTGGCCACTGAACACCATCACACATTAAATGGATGTACACAAAATGAACAATGTCCAGCCATTTAATTTTTTTGCACACAACGGGGGTATTTTTTCAAACAGGGAAAAATTTGCCCACTCCCCCCTAATCCCCAGTGAACTCCCTAACCCACCCTACAAACCCCAAAAACCCCAGTGAACTCCCTAACCCACCCTACAAACCCCAAAAAAAACCCCAGTGAACTCCCTAACCCACCCTACAAACCCCAAAAATTCCCCAAATGTACTCCATGAAATGGTTCCCTTCACCCACAACCTTGTGTCCCGCTCCCATTGTCTGGGCACTCTACTTCCTGGACTTTTTGTTGTCCGGGGGTGGCATCTCCGAGTGCCATGCACTCCTCCGGGTCTGCCCCCCAGGGCTTGCGGGGATTGAGGATGCAGGTGTTGTGGCAGTGGATGTGTCCGAGGCAGGTTCCACGCCTGCTCCAAGGCGTGGCCGCTGCATATGGAGCAGGATGGAAGTTAGGACTTGGGTTACTGCCCCCAGACAGTCCCTCATGAGCACAACCGACGCATTCACGGCAGCTGTGTTCACTGCGATGGCCACTGTGGTCCCCGCAATGGCAGTTGCAATGCCCCTCCTTGTCTCCTCCCCATCGGCAATATACTGCCGCAAGAGTTCCAGGATTGCCTCCTGTCGTGCCTCCACCCTCGACAGGCGTGACTCCAGGGTGTTGGTGGGATCTGGAGTGGTGGGAGCTGGAGTGGTTGGAGCTGGAGTGGTTGGAGCTGGAGTGGTGGATGGTGCATGCACGGGGCCTACATCCTGGGTTCTGTCCTCCTCGAAGGGGCATAGGTCCGAATCCCTCAGGTCAGAGTCATGGGAGCAGGGATCATCACTGCTGTAGTGCTCCATATGGGGTGGGAGGGTGATCAGGGGGCTTAGGGTGGGTGTAGAAGTCACTACTGTGACTCCCTCGGGGTCCACATTGGCATCCGAAGCGTCCTCTGTGGTGGGTGGCGCAGGAAGGGACACCACTCTGACTGTTGTGGGTGTGTGCTGCTGGTCCTGATGTGTGTCGGGCACACTGGCAGCAGGTGTTGTTGTCTGGCTTTCCACCCGGTTAGGCACACTGCCTGTGGGTCTGGCCTGTTTGTCTGGCTGGGGGGTGGTGGTGGCGGTGGCCCTTGTCTTATGGCGTGATGTGGATGCCCTTGCGGTCCTCTCCTGACTGGCATCTTCCTCATCGGTGCCTGGGGGTTAGAAGAGATGCAGGTCATCAGTGATGGTGTCACATGCCAGTGGCATACAATTGTGCTGTTCAATATTCATACATTCATGCATCCATGTCTTACAGGTGTGTGGCACTTGGTGTTCTGAGGGGGCATATTGGCAATCACTTCATGGCAGGTGGCATGCCGTTGATATGGGGTTTGTGTGATGGGTTACATGGGCACGGTCCTGGTGTGTTGCCCGTGTGTTGGTTATGGGATTGGCACTCAGCATGCATTTCTGTGTGGCAGTGTTTGGGCCGCAATCTGGACTTGGATATGTTGATGTGGGTGTAGGGACATGCATTGCCTTGCCTAGGCTCACGTCAATTGTGCTACGTCATGGTTTCCCCTACAGGGATGTGCAGGGTCACTCACCTCCTTCTGGGGAGAATGCCGCACCCCTCTCCATCTCTCCAAATCCCTCAATCGACTCAGGATCGATGAATGTGCTGGCAGTCTCCTCCCACAGCATCAGCTTTGCAGGTGAGTGGGGACCCCCGCCTGTCTCCATGGCCGCCCTCCTGTTGCTTGACAGGATGTTTCTCACCCTCAAGCGGAGGTCGTCCCATCCCACCTCTTGCGGCAGTCACACACAGTACGTGGGGTGGTCCCCATGGCCGACACCTTTCGGGCAACCTCCTGCCAGATTTCCTTTTTCCTCATCTGGGCATCATGCTTCATGTCATTGGCTTTCATTATGTCTGCATGTGCAACCAGAGTGTCCGCCAGCATATTTAGCTCTGCGTCAGAGAAACGCTGTTTCCTCTGCCGGGGGGTCGTCTTCCGGGTGGCCTTGGACATCCTCAGGGTTTTTCAACACAGCACAACATGATTAGACTGGTGGTTTTGGAGGATTGCAATGGATTGTGTTTTTAAAGATGGCCGTCAGCCAATTTCCCGTTCCGACGCGATGACGTTATTTCCGGGTCCGGTTTTACGAGCCCGGTATTAGCATGCTGGTATTACCGGGTCGGTATTTAGGGGTTCCTCCTAGGCAGTGCCGGTATCAGCGGGTCCCGTGATGCCACTATCTGGGGGTTGGAGGGCCTTTTGCGGCATGCCGGTATGGCCATTACCGGTATGTGGGCACGCGCGCGCTCGCACACTCGTAATCACCCGCTATTAGCGGCATCATACAAGCACAGACCCGCTCTTACCTCCATGCCGGTAATGATTCCGTTTTTACCACGCTACTCGTAATGAGGCCCAATGTGTGTACCACAATGAAAAAAAGAGTGCAGGGTGAAGAAAAATGATTGATTCAAATCTTGGTGTGTCATTTCTCTAGCATATATGGAGTTGAGCATACTCAGGGCCAAATCTGGCTACTATGAGCCTAACACCCTGTACTAATCTTGCCTTCTTGGTTAGTGAAGTAGCAGTTGACCTTCAAGTTACTGATAGACCATAAAGCTGCAGGGCCAGATTTGATCCCAGCAGACATCTTTAAAGACAAACCAGCTATTTGGGCTCCAGTGCTCTGCAAAATCTTTAACGCAATCCTGATTAGTGGTGAGACCTACCACCTGGAAAAAAGCTATAATAGTTCCTATTTATAAAAAAAAGGGGCAAAGAACAAGCAGCCCAATTTCACTTCTGGGTGCTGCTGGTAAGCTTTGTGGCAAATTGGTACTCTCACGTCTACAGGACTGGGTGGACAACAAGAATGTGATTAGCCACATCGATCGAACAGAGATACCCTGGACCACTGCTTTTTGCTACATTTGCTGATCCAGAAATACACAGCACTAAATAAATGCCCTTTTGCACCGCCATCTTAGATTTAAAGACTGCTTTTGACACAGTCTCCAGGGCTGCTCTATGGCAAATCCTGATATCATGTCACACCTCCGTTGACCTATTCTCCATTATCTCTGCCCTGTATTCCAATAATAAGCCCAGAGTTTGCTATGGGCTGGGTGGCGAGAAGACAAAGGAGTTTGATGTTGCTTTAGGCGTCAGGCAGGGTTGTGTCCTAGCACCTCTCCTTTTTAACATCTACATCCAAGAAATTATTGATGCATTAATGGATGGCTGTCAGGACCCCCTCCCCCGCCCAAGATTGGCTTCCGATTAATAGCCTGTTCTGTTTATGCAGATGATGCTGTGTTACTTGCCACCTCTACAACAACTGGTTTTAAGACGGCTCTGACTCTTTTTCAGACTAAGTGCAAATCTATTGGTTTAATTTTAAACTCTGAGAAATCAAAAGATGGTAGTGTTAAAGCCCCCCTTTTCTAAAAAGGGAGCTATATCTTGAACTGCTAGTGACACTACTATTGAACATGTCACTTACTATGATTACTTGGGTGTGTGCTTCCAAGACAATGGTGAATGAGGTGCACAACTCTCTAGATCAGTGCTTACCTTGGAAAAGTACAGCAATGGTATCCTTTTGTTCTTTTGTAAACACGGGAGCAGTGCTATATCACCAGCTCTTGATTTGTTGAAGAAGCAAGCGCTGCCAGCTGCTTTGTTCGGCGCAGAATATGGGGCTATACCGACTCCAGTAAGTTGAGGGCTTGTGAGAATAGATTTCTTAAAAAACTGTCATTGCTCTCTTCATTCAGGAAACCAAGCAGCTGAAAGTCTGTATGACCTGGAGAGCTTTGGAAAATTTGATTGTGGGGGTTGCTTCTTTGGAGTTTGGTCCAGATTATCTGGAATCCAGAAGGAAGAGTGGGTTCAAGGCCTATTTAGATATAGTTTCCCTGCCACTAGAGAGATCCTTGTATCTCCGGTTCAGACTTGTCATTTTACATGTTTCCGTTTTTACCTTACCATGGAGGTTTGATGCTTCGGCAAGGTGTCCTATGTGCTGTCTTTTTAATGAAACATTGGTGCATTTTATGTTGACTTGTGAAAAAAAGCTTCATTTCAGGCGTTTATATTTTTGTCAAATCTTTATTGACCAAGGTATCCACCAAGCTGTTCCTGCATTACAGTTTTTAAGCCAGTGGGCCTCATTACGGTTCCGGTGGTAGCCGTGCCGGTAAAACTATCAGGTAGCCGCCCGACCCGTAATGAATTACCGGCGCCTGACTTACCGGTGCCACCGGGCTATTCCAAGTCCGGTGGCTGGGAAGTCAGGCGCCGGTAATTTTGTTAGTACCCATTCCCATGGAGGAATGGGGACACAGGAGCACCTGCACCGTTAACGCTGCTGTTGCTCCCATGAGGACTCTGCGAGCGGGTGCCGTCCCGCCCGGCAGGTCTGACCCTTGAGGGCGGGACGGCACCCGCCTGCAGAGCCGCACTGTGCAGGTCCGGCAACAACGCTGCCGGTAGGCTAACTGGCACCATTATTACTGGACTGGCACAGTCAAAATAAGGCCCAGTGTTTATCTCCTCATGTCACTTATGCAACTGCCCGTTATATTTTTAGAGTATGCATGGTGCAGAGGAAAGAGGCCCTGAAACACGCTAATGCTGCTACTGGGTTCAATTGATGTATTTGAGTTATATGACTTCAATTTTCCGTCCCTCTGAATGTATGGTATACTTTAAAGTCCTCGTACATCGTGATTTTTTTACATTTTCTAAAACTGTTGATTTTAGTCATTTTTTTATCTGTACAAATATTTATTCATTTTTAGATGTGCATTATTGTAAATCTGTATTATTTTCTGAACTTTCGTGGCTTTTTTAGCCGAATAAAGTAATTTTTGACTGACTGTTTTCATGGGTGGCCACACAAATGAGTAATATTGTCACGCTGCTGATTCCTGTACTTATTTGCTGCTTTTTCTTTTCTGCACCTGTCAATTGATTGCGGGATTCTCGAAGAAGATTATGTCTAAAACCAAACTCATGATGTCTCAAACCTGTCAACACACTGCACTTTTGAAAAATATTCAAAAGCAAACAGAAGAATGAGCTGCCTCACATGGTTACACTAGAGAATCCAATTGGTCAACGAGGAACTCACTTCGATCGCCTGAAATACCCTGAAAATTACAATGAAACTTATGTTGATTGCTTAGGGGATGGGGATTGTTGTTTTTTTACCTTGCAGCCCAGAAGAATATTGTGGAGATTTGCGCAATGTCTGTAAAGTATGGGTACCAAAAACTCCTTTGGACAAGATGAAAGAGAGTGAGGTGTAGTTAATGAATTAGCTAGAGGGGGGAATGTTCATATGCAAACGCAAAGTCCTTAACAGAAAGGAAAATACACACTACGACAATAAAAACAGTGAAGGTTCCATGATGTTTTAGTGATTCTGCCATTTTTTGACAAGGCCTCCTTTCTGCCGCATCCAAGAGAACTTGTAAAGTAGCCAAATATACGTGACTGGGTAAACAGTGGTGTCATCACTTGTTTCCCAGCAGTGACATCTCCCCATGTGGCCAGGGAGCTGCAGCCGCTATCTGATCCTGACCCTGACCCTGACCCTGGCTTTGGTTATATGAGGGAGTATCACATGCGGTAGACAACCTCCGGGGGAGTAGAAGGGCACCATTGGGCAAGGCATGGTATTCCCCTTCCACTCTTGAAGATACCACATGCCTTAAAAGGCATATTGTTACACCTCCCCTCATCCACTTAGGAAGGATACCGAAGACCCTACAACAAGATTTGTATGTAAACCATCAAAAACAGACTTACCCTCTAAGACTTATGAAAAAACCTTCTTAGACTCTACTTACAAGTCATTTAGAGCTGACTTGCCTTTAAAGAAAAATACCTTCTCAGACTCTACCTACAAGTCATATAGAACTGACTTGCCCACACTTTACATGTGAAACATCAAGAATGGACTACCATTCCCATAACCACAAGAATACTCGGAAGAGGAAGATGAGCCAAGTTATATAGAGTGGAAAAGACCAAGAGTACAGACTATGCTCTAGTTGTTGTGAGCGCCTATCTGTAGCTGGGAGATTTAAATTGCAGTAACAGCTGCTGGGGCATGCTTCTGGAAGGAACAAGCTACTTCTCTTGTTGAGGACCGGGAGTCTGTGGGGCTACAGAGAGCGCCATGGATCCATCCAGCTTAAGGAGGCAGAAGAGGAAAGCTGACCAAGATAGGAAACACGTTGCAGGAACACCAAAATCCAACAAAGGGCTCCTGGGAGTTCGCAGGTTTTCGGCAGCAGCGTTTACCTTGTCAGAGCCTAACGTGACGCAGAGGAGCCCAGCAGGAAAAGCGAGCAACAGAAAAGCCGAGGAGTGAAGGTGGGGAGATGGGAAGAAGTGCTGAACAACTGCCACTGACTTGCCATGGAAAGAGTGAAGTGTGCCAGCGAGAGCTGGTGAGTCCCCAAAAGGGAAGCAGAGACAGTGCAGCATATTGGCAGTCATACCACAATGAAATAACTGAAGTAGCAAATAAAGTGCTTGCAAATGTGGAAGCCAGTGGACATTTTGTAAAAAGGGGAAACAGAAGCAAAGCAAAAGACTTTCAAGTTTGGGAGTGCATGCAATACACATTTAAGAAAAGCCCTAACACGATAGTATACCAGGAAGATACAGTATTAGAAAAAGAATACATTAAAGCATATCAAGTTTGGAAGTGTGTGCAGAGTCCACATGCGAAAGCCCTCGCACGAGACTACACCAGACAAATTAAAGCTGCAAGTGTGTGCATTTAAGAAAGCCCTGGCAGGAGAGTATACCAGGCAATTGCAAGTGTGTTGATTTATGAAAGTCCTGGCAGGAGAGTATACCAGGCCGTTGCAAGTGTGTGCATATAAGGAGATCCTGGCAGGAGAGTATACCAGGCATTTGCAAGTCTGTTAATTTAAAAACCCCTGTTATGGGAGTATCTCAGGCAATTGTGAGAGTGTTCATGTGAGAATGCCCTGGTAGGGAAGCAAAACAGGCAAGGACAAACTGAAGAATGCAAGTTTGTATATTTACAAAATCCCTGGCAGGAGAGTATACCAGGCAATTGTGAGAGTGTTTGTGTTAGAAATCCCTGGTAGGGAAGCTGTCATGATCACTAAGGGTTCCTCACATCACGCACATACTCACGCTACACCTGGGGACAAGAAAAGGGAAGGCTGGACATCATTGTTGCATGCCTGGCACTCATTAGGGCCATAAATCTGGCCTTTAGCGTTGTGTAGGCTGTGCCTCCAAGATGGCCGGCCTGAAGCCCAACTGGATTACTACCAAGATGGCTGACAGAAGGACCATTCCTTTCCTCACAGTTCTGTGGCCTAGCGTGCATAGGTGGGTGACTATTTAGACCACACCTATGCTTTCCTCCTTGATTTGCGTACTCTGCTTGCAGCTGTGTGACACATACTGCAGGCTCCAGCTTCCAGCAACCAGGTCCTGGGAAGAAAGAAACCACAAGTTAAAGTGAACTTCTACAAGGAAAGAACCAGGGCATGCACAGAGCACTCACCATGTCACGCACCTCTTCTGCACAGTTCCCGTGATCCCGGTGCCGCATCGGTCCATCAGTGGCTCCGGCTTCATCTGCTCCATCTCCGGTGCCACACCTGTCCCTCAGCAGCTCCCGGTTTCTTCTGTCCCAGGTATTTTGGCTCTGCCCTTGCACCTTAAAACAAAGACAAAGTGGAAGAGAAAGTGAACGCATATCAATATTAAGCTGTTAACAAAGACTACCACGCGTGCAAGGCAGCAGCAGCGCATGCAAATTAAACCCCCAAAGGTGCACACCAGGAGAGCAGTGCAGAGACACTGAGAACAAGGACAGGGCTGCTCAGAGACACTAACAACAAAGACATAGGACCAAAGTGAAAAAAATGGACATTAGTTCATCCAAGCCACAGCCGGTCTGGGCAGAGTCAGTGAAGCAACTCGCGCGGATGAAGATTAGGAACCAATCGCGTCTGTGACAGTCAACAGGAAGGAATGCACCCTTGTGAGAGTCAACAGGTGAGTCCAGCTTTCCATGTTAGAGGGTGATAGCCAGGGGGTGCATTACACAGGCACGACACACGCATTGTACACGTGTTTTGTTTTTAGGAAGGAGTCCAATCCAGCACAATGGCAGGCATCCAGGGGTTATCGCATCCTGCCCCAACACTCAACACTCCCGCTCCTTCAACTCCACACTTGGATGGTGTTTGCCTTTAGCGCCACACATGTGTGGGGTGACAAGAGTTGAGGAATTGTCATCGGAGGGTCCAGGCGCTCCCGCAGAGTCCAAGGTACGTGTTACAGAAGCACACCAGGCAAGGACCAACTGAAGATTGGAAGTCTGTATATTTAAGAAAGCCCTTGCAGGAGAGTATAGCAGGCAATTGTGAGAGTGTTCATGTGAGGAAAGCCCTGGTAGGGAAGCACACCAGGCAAGGATAAACTGAAGAGTGTATAAGAAATACAGCAGCTAAAGGGATCCTGTGAAGGATATATCAGGACTAGCGAGAAGGCTGGGTGAAACTAAAGAGGAGAGGAGTAGAAACCTGGCAAAGGAATATATCCAGGTATCGTACCAAGATACTGTCAAGACTTGATGGTCGTGTAGACGATGAGACCTCCGTCCCCAAACACCACTCGAGCAGACAATACTAACACTTCCCGCCACAGGTGTAGAATGCCGTCAGCCGGAACCAGGAATGCTGGATTGGCCCCCCTGACCACTTAAAGGCAAACAATTAGGTTAGACCAAGAACACTATTCCAACTCTAAGGAAACGACATATCTACAAGAGGGCTTACCCAGTATAGGTGCAGGGAACTCAGTGAAGGATGAACTGGATAGGGGTCAATGGTGGTAGGCAGAGGTTGGCAGCGGTTGGTAGTTTGGATGGCACTCAGCAAAGATGATGGTATCACCTGATACAGGCAAACAAAGTCAAGAGTTCACAAGAGGAGTTCAAAAACAATCCTATAAGCAATCTGTGGTCAACAAAACGTAGCTGTCCGTATAAACACAGTGGGGCGATCCGAAATCAGTCCTAAGGAAAAAGCCAAGGTCGTATCGATATGCAGGGTCTAGGCAAAAGTACCAAATGTGAAATCCAAAAAGCGATGGATGCTCCGCGTTCTGCCTCCCTGGGCTCCAATTGTCACGCGGAGCACCGTGCAGCAAGCTCGCCTAGCCCCCCAGTGTCGCTGCTGTGCGGACCATGTGGCGAGATGCCAGGGGATTCGCCAGCGCAAATAAGGATGACGTGGCAGTACCGGGTGCCAACCACCACCACCCCCTCGCCGGCAGACCTGCAGAGGTATATGGGGGCTACTCTGTTTGGGGCTCTGGTGTTTTTGTTGGATGCTAGGTGGGATTGCCGGGGATGAGCCTATTGGGGGCGTGACAGAGCCCCCCCTCAAAGACCCACGACCACGTGGGCTGGAAGGGTTATACCTATGGAATCGAGCCACCAATTGTGGGGCATGAACATCGGAAGAGGGAACCCAAGAACGTTCTTCCGGACCATAACCCAGCCAGTCCACCAGGTAATATAAGCGACCCCTATGGAGTCGGGAACCTAGAATGGCGCTGATCTCGTATTCGTCTGGGGAAACCACAGGGACAGGAGCAGGTGAGGTGACAATACGAGTCGGATCAGGGCAAGGTTTGGGCAGTGAGGGCAGGTTTGAGCAGTGAGGTGTGGAAAACCGGGTGCAACCTCCAGTTGGTGGGAACACTGAGGCGGTAGGCTACTGGATTCAGGACTTTGGAGATCCGATACGGGCCAATAAAGCGAGGCACCAATTTGCGACACCCTGGAATGTGTAAATGGCGTGTAGACAACCGGACTCAGACACCCACCTTATACATAGGAGCGTCTGTTCTCTTTCTGTTAGCGGCAATCCTCATAGAGGTCTGGGCTTCCTGGAGATGTGTGAGGGTCTGGGCATGGATTGAGGCAAGATCCCAGGCACAGTCATTAGCAGCAGGGTTACTAGTGTGAGCAAAATAGGGAAAGGGAAGTGTACGTGGGTGCTGACCATAAAGGGAGTAAAACAGGGAAAAACCTGTGGATGAATGAAGGGCATTATTATACGCAAACTCTGCAAGATGGAGTGAGTGAAGCCAGGTGTATTGGAATTGGAGGGTTAGGCAGCGTAGGTTTTGTTCTAATGCTTGATTCACCCTCTCAGTCTGGCCATCGCTCTCAGGATGATAGGCAGAGGAGAAGTGTGCATCAATGCCCAGGAGTTTGGTGAGGGCCACCCAAAAACGAGACGTGAACTGCGAGCCTCGGTCTGACACAATGATATAGGGTAGGCCAAACAGGCAAAATATGTATTTAAAGAACATCTGAGCCAAGGAAGGGGCAGATGGAATGCCTTTACAGGGTATGAAGCGAGCCATTTTGGTGTATGAGTCTACTACAACCCAAATCGTGTCATAACCCTGCATACAAGGTAAATCCGTGATTAGGTCCATTGAAACCGTATGCCAGGGCCTTGGAGGAATGGGTAATGGTTGTAGTAACCCTAGTGTACGACCCTTTCGTGTTTTACATTGTGTGCATATTGAGCACGTGTTTACGTAAGCCTCTACGTCTCGTCGCATGGATGGCCACCAGCACCAGCGTTTCAGTAAATCTAGAGTGCGTCGTTGACCTGGATGTCTGTTTATGAGGGCATTGTGGGACCAATCCAGAGCTTAATTGCGGGTGTCACTGGTGGGCAAAAATAGTTTTCCTTGGACAAAGGGCAACCCATCTTGTAGGACCTGATCCCATTCAGTCAAAGCTTGAGGGTGATGTATTACCCATTGGCGAAAGGCCGGTAGCTTAGGTTGTGATGGGGTGCACGGGCATACTGCATACCCTATGCCCAGCAGTGTATCAGGGAACTCCGGAAGGGATAACCCCCCAGGAGATCGGGACAGGGTGTCGGCCTTTCCATGGACCACCCCGGGTCTGTGTTTGACAACAAAGTCATAAGCAGCAAAGAAAAGGTGCCAACGCACCTGTCTGCTTTTGACGCACTTCAGTGAGGCTAGATCCTGCAGATTCTTGTGGTCTGTGTAAACGATGGTCTGATGTTTAGCCCCTAAGAGATGATGTCTCCAAACTAGAAGGGCATCCTTAATGGCAAGAAGTTCTTTTTCGGTGACTGTGTAATGTGTTTCCGTCGAAGTGAATTTCCTAGAATGGTAAGCTACTGGATGCAGATGACCGGTAGCTGGACAAGGCTGAGACAAGACTGCCCCTAATGCAAATGAGGATGCATCGGCTTCTACAATAAAGGGGAGCTCTGGATCTGGGTGTTGTAGGACCGGTGCCGTGATGAATGAGGATTTAAGGGAGTCAAAGGCCAGTTGATGTTCCGTAGACCAATTAAATGATACCCAGGGGCTGGTCAAGGCCGTTAACGGTGCCACAATGGAAGAAAGGTTGGCGATAAAGCGACAGTAAAAATTTGAAAACCCCAAAAAGGACTGTCGTTGAGTGAGTGTAGCACGAGTGGGCCAATCCGTAATGGCTTGGACTTTGGATTGGTTCATTGTCAATCCCCCAGGTGAGATGTGAAACCCCAGAAATTCGACCTCTTTCGTGTGAAAGGTGCACTTCTCAGGTTTCGCATATAGGGCATTTTCTTTGAGTCTTGTGAGTACTTCTCTGACGTGTACTATATGTTCATCTAGGGTGCGGGAGAACACAAGTATATCATCTAAATATACTACAACATATATGTCCATGATGTCACTGAACACGTCATTTACAAAAAGTTGGAAGGTAGCTGGGGCATTACATAAGCCGAAGGGCGTCACCGTATATTTGTATAGCCCCTGGCAAGAGCAAAAGCCCGTTTTCCACTCTTCGCCAGCGTGCATACGAACCAGGTTATATGCCCCCCGGAGATCCAACTTGGTATAGATCGAAGCATTAGTCAACTTATCTAGTAGAGTCGTGATGAGGGGTATAGGGTAGCGATTTTTTATGGTGATTGCATTTAATCGCCTGTAGTCAACACAGGAACGGAGATCCCCCTCCTTCTTGGGAACAAAAAATATGGGGCTGGCTGCGGGTGAGAAGGAGGGTCTAACATGACCGAGCTACAGAGCGTGGTTAATATATTCCTTCAAAGCCGCTTCCTCCGATGGGGACAGAGAATAGATACAGCCTTTAGGAATTGATGCCCCAGCAACCAGGTCAATGGGGCAATCATATGGCCTGTGTGGGGGTAAAACCTCGGCTGATGTTTTATCAAAGACCATATGGAAATCATGGTAAACTGGGAGTACTCCAGTCAAAGTGGCTCCCATCGTATGTGTTATTTCGGAAGGGCCATTCTCTCCTATAGTAATTGACTCCAACCAACCCTGCGAGAACTCTTGCGGGGTTGGTAACGCCTTCCTGCTCTAGTAAACAAAAATGTTGACAGATTTCGGATTCAAAGAAGACCTGCCCTGTACCCCAGTCTATAAGAGGATTGTGTTTCCCCAACCAGGGAATGCCCAAGATTATTCCAAACTGTGGAGGTGAGATCAAGTTGAAAGACAGTGATTCTTTGTGATAACCCTGGATTATCACCTCCATAGGTGCTGTCTGATGTCTAATCAGGCCAGAAATGAGGGAAGACCCGTCAACAGCTTGGACTGGTTCCAGATGTGACTTAGTTACCAACGGGAGATTCATAGACTTAGGCAAGGTAATGTCTATAAAACAACCGGTAGCCCCTGAATCTATAACAATTTGGACTGAATGGGAGCAATCTCTAGTAGGATGGAGTACGGCCTGGACTATGACAGGTCTTACAGGACCAAAGGGAGGAACCTTTCCGGGTTATGGACTAAGCTTGTCTTGTCCCCCGGACTCAAGGCCGAGCTTTCTGAAAAGCCAAATTCCTGTTTTTGGGCATCGAGGGCACTCTTTGACGTAGTGTCCATTGAGGCCAAAATAAAAACAGGCATTGTCTGTTCTTCTGCGTTCTCTCTCTGTCTGGGTGATGGGACTACGTAATCCACCTATTTGCATGGGTTCACCCGCATTATTTGAGGAGGGAAGCGACGGGCTGGTAGAAGGACCTATTTCTGCCCGACGCTCGGATCTTCGAGCATCCACCTGGAGTGCTAGATCTACCAGATCGGTGTAGGAAGCTGGGAGTGAGGGGACAACTGAAAGGGCATCCTTCATAGCACTACACAAACCCCTGTAAAATACTACGGCTTTCTTGTTTTCAGGCCAGGCGGTTTCTGCGGGTAATTGGTTAAATCATGTGATATATTCTATCAGTGTTTGTTTACCTTGTGCTAGATCCAACAATTCTAGATCCCGAGACTGGGCTTTATACCTGGTGTCGAACACTTTGGCCATTTCGCCTACCAAGAGGTCAAAATCATAGAGAACCGGGTGATCGTTCTCTAGGAAGGGATTAGCCCAGGTTGCTGCTATTCCTGTAAGAAAAGCGGCTTTGGTGGGTGAGTCATGAAAAACCTGAGGCCGACAAAGAAAATGGAGTTTACACTGGTTAATAAATGTACGATATTTTCTGGGGTCACCCTGGTATTTCTCGGGGGCTGCTAGGGGAAACTGGGTAGGAAGTATCACAGGGTCCAGGGGGTGGGTGGTGTGGAAGGGCCTGGGTTTGGGGGTGTGGGGTCCCCAAATTCAGAGTCAGCTGGTAATGGGTGACGGGCGCTTTGTAGGGCATATAGGCGATGGTGTATGGCTGTTGTGGCAGCCGCCATTTCTGTTCTAAGGGACGCAACCTCTTGCATTAAAATGGTCACAGGGTCACCGTCCTGACGACCAAACAGGGCTTCACAGTCTGTCAAGACTTCATGGCCGTGTAGACGATGAGACCTCCGTCCCCAAACACCACTCGAGCAGACAATACTAACACTGCCCACGTAGTGCTTGGAGCCACAGGTGTAGAATGCCGTCAGCCGGAACCAGGAACGCTGGATGGACCCCCCTGACCACTAAAAGGCTAACAATTAGGTTAGACCAAGAACACAATTCCAACTCTAAGGAAACGATATATCTACAAGAGGGCTTACCCAGTACAGGTGGCAGGAACTCAGTGAAGGATGAACTGGGTAGGGGTCAATGGTGGTAGGCAGAGGTTGGTGGCGGTTGGTAGTTTGGATGGCACTCAGCAAAGATGATGGTATCACCTGAAACAGGCAAACAAAGTCAAGAGTTCACAAGAGGAGTTCAAAAACAATCCTATGAGCAATCCGTGGTCAACAAAACATAGCTGTCCGTATAAACACAGTGGGGCGATCCGAAAACAGTCCTAAGGAAAAAGCCAAGGTCGTACCCGATATGCAGGGTCCGGGCAAAAGTACCAAAGATGAAATCCAAAAAGCAGTCCCAAAATACGTTCCGCGGTCAAAGAGCAGTAGCAAAGTAATCCGTAGAAAAGCCAAACAGGATGAACAAGGTCAGCTGTGAAGCGTTTAACGCTAGTGAACGCGTCTCTCTTGAAAGCCAAAATCGCACACGTGGTCATGTCACAAGACCGCAAGGCCTTATCACTTGGCCGCGCTTCAATACATGTGATTTTAGGTTGTTTCCTGCGCGATGGATGCTCCGCGTTCTGCCTCCCTGGGCTCCAATGGTCACGCGGAGCCCCGCACAGCGAGCTCACCTAGCCCCCCGGTGTCGCCGCTGTGCAGACCATGTGGCGAGACACCAGGGGATTTGCCAGCGCAAATAAGGATGACGTGGCAGTACCGGGTGCCAACCACCGCCACCCCCTCAACGGCAGACCTGCAGAGGTATATGGGGGCTACTCTGTTTGGGGTTCTGGTGTTTTTGTTGGATGCTAGGCGGGATTGCCGTGGATGAGCCTATTGGGGGCGTGACAGATACAATGTCATAGCCAAGTTGTTTTGTGTATTATTTGTACCAGTTGAATAAGAGAAGAGGAAGGGCAAGCCTGACAAGGAAGTACACCAGGTATTCTAACACGACAAATAGTCAAGTTGTTTTGTGTATCAGTTGTACTGTGGAGCAAGAGAAACTCAGGAAACTGATATCTTTGGATGCACAACAGAGGGAAGAGAAATCCAGCCAACGGAAACCACCCTCTCGAACAAGGAATTCTATCCTTCTGGAACTTTTGTGTTGGAGTTACGCATTTTCCTTTTATTGAACATTTATAAATCACTCAAGGCCAAAGACATTACCCTTTTCACCTTATTGTTTAGTTTGTTACAATGTGAGGACCAGAATAGTACTTTGGACATGGGACATTTTACTTTGGACATTCTGACATCCAGCAGATCCTTAGTTATGTTTGGGATAGGGAAACACCTCTTAGTGCAGGGACAGAGAGGCATTTTCCAAACCCCTTTTCTTTTATCGGTAAAGGTGTATGGCCAAAACCCTACATTTCTGTTACCGTGTCTCATTCCTTGTTCCTAACAACAGGAAGCACAAATATTAATCTTATTAGTTCTTGTTTCAAAATATAAAGATACTGTGATCTTCTCTCATGAAGTTTTTTCCCAGGGAAGTGGAACACAAAGAATAATAATGTTTTTAGCATTAACCAAACGGATATGCAATAGGTGCCGAAGATGTGTCCTGGTGTGCATTAGACCCCAGGTTGAGGCACTGCCAAAATACTGCATCAAACTCTGGATCTACTGCCCTCTGTGCTGGCATGTGTTGGTGTATATACATGTATTTATTTATTTATTTAATATTTATTTTTATTTATTTAATATTTATATTGCGCCGGTAGCTCGCGAGCCTCGGGGCGCAGAAACAAGGACACGAGAACGGACGGAACAGATAGTGATTAGACAGAGCAGACGGGACAGTCACATAGAATTAAGCTAACTGAGGCATATGCCGTGATGGCCGTTTATTTGAAGATATGGGTTTTTACCTGTTTGCGAAAACGCGAGTAGTTGGTTTCCAGTCTAAGGTGGTCTGGTAGGTTGTTCCAAAGGTTGGCTGCAAGGGTTGGAAAGGCTCTACCTAAGCCACTTTTGAGTTTGTGAGGTGACGTAGCAATTTTAACAAGTTGGGATGATCTCAGTGTTCTATTAGGAACGTATGGTTTGATCCTAGTTTTTAAGTAGGTTGGTGCCTTTCCGTAGTTGCATCTGTGAACGATGGTTAAGGTTTTGAAATGCACCCTATCTTCGATTTTCAGCCAATGAAGCTCTCTTCTGGAGTTGCTGATATGTTCTGTTTTAGTTTTGAGCTTGACAATTCTTACCGCGTTGTTCTGTACAATTTGGTAGCTTTGTAGGCATTGCTTGGAGGCACCCAGGGCTAGAGCGTTGCCATAGTCAAGGCGCGATAAGATGGTGGCTCTTGCTATGGTCGCACAATTTTCCTTGGATATGAAAGGTCTGATGGCTTTTATTAGACGGAGGTGGTAGGCACAGTTTTTTTTGATGAACTTTACTTGGGCGTCCGCACCCAACGATGCTTCTAGCAGCATACCTAGGGTTTTAACCTTGCTTAGGACCCGAATGGGGGTATCTTTAATGTGGAAGGATGTGTAGGATGCGGGTAGCTTAGCACGAGCAGAGGATGAGCCGAAAATCATGAGTTCCGTTTTTTTTCCGTTTAGGCACATCCAATTGGTGTCCATCCATTGCTCCACGTGGTTGTATATCGTGGTAAGTTGCTCGCTATCTTTCTGATAATTGCCACTTAGTTCGAATACAAGCTGTGTGTCGTCAGCATAGTTAGTGAAATAGGTGTTTATGTGGTCTAGAACAAGGCATAGGTATTTTAAGTAAAGATTGAACAGTAGGGGTGACATACTGGCCCCTTGGGGAACTCCACAGAGGATTTCTTTTTCAAGGGAGAACTTGTCCCCCCAGTGCACTCTGGATATTCTGTTTTTTAGAAAGGACATTATCCATCTGATGGCTTCAACAGAGCAGTTGGTGGTCTTTTTTAGCGCGTTCTGGAGTGGGTTATGGTCGAGGAGATCAAATGCGGTGCTGAGGTCGAGTAGAACGAGGAGGCCTGTCTTACCCTTGTCAATAATACCGAGCATTTTGGTCTGCAGATCTAACATGGCCGTCTCGGTACTGTGTGCGGGGTGAAAACCAGACTGCTGTGGGTGGAGGGAATTAGATTCCTCTACGTGTGCCTGGAGCTGCATGGTGGCGATCTTATCCATGATTTTGAGGATGAAGTTGCAGTTTGTTATGGGTCTGAGATTATTCGGATCGCGTTGGTCGAGATTGGGTTTTTTTACCAGAGGGGTTACTGTGACTTTTTTGATGGCATTAGGGACTTCCTGATCTCTAAAAGAGGCATTAATGATCTTTGTCAGGATGGGGGCGAAAATGTCTATGTTGTCCAATATTATCTTAGGTGGAATGATATTCTCTGCACAGGTAGTGGGTTTCATGGTCGCCAGTACTTTGATCATTTCGCTGTTGTTGATCTCTGTGAACTTGAAAGTTCCAATACCTGCTGTTGCAGTCTCAGCTGGCAGAGTAACTGTCGTTTTTTTGTTGGTCAGGGAATTTATGATGGCGTCCCTGGCTTTTGAAATTTTGTTGAAGAAGGCGATCTGGGTGGCATCGCATTCTTCTTGAGAGGGTAGGAAAGGAGGGGTAATGGCTTTGGGTTTTTCTATGGATTTGAGGATATTGAATAGTTTGCTGGTGGAATTGGTGGCTGTAGAAATCTGTTCGTTATAGAAGTTTTTTTTGGCCTCGGTTATCATATGTTTATATATTATTTCGCTTTCCTTCCAGCGGGCTTTATTGGCTGATGAAGGATTTTTTAGCCATACATTTTCTCTGTTTCGTTTGTCCTTTTTTTGTTCTGCAAGTTCTTTGGAGAACCATTGTGTTTTTTTTTGGGTGGGTCTAGTTGATTTAGTTTGAAGGGGGGCAATTTGGTCCGTGAGTTTCTCGAGGTGACTAAGTAGATTTGCTAACGTTGTTTCGCAGGAGTCATTCTCGGTTTGGTTTTTATCCACCTCAGCTAGGCATTGTATGAGGTGGTTCCTATCAATGTTTTTGTAGTTACGGTGTGTCGAGAGGGTCGGGCAGTTAGGGGTTTTGGGTTTGGGAAGAGGCAGGGTGATGTGGAAGGATATGCTATGATGGTCTGACCAAATGCAGGGTTCAGTCTTAAACTCTCGGGTTTCGAGGTTGTTAGAGACGACCCAGTCAAGAAGATGGCCGTTGTCCATTGTGGGCTCTTGGTTGTTGATCTCAAAGTCAATGTTGTTTAGGGATCTTTGAAGTTTACTAGCTTCTTTGTCTTTTGTATCGCCAAACCAGCGGTTAAAGTCGCCCATGACTAGTGTGGCTGTGTTGGGTCCTTTAAGCATATTGAGTTGATGCGTTATTTCGTCGTTGAATTCTGGGGTGGACGTTGGGGGCCTGTATAGGACAATCAAGTTTAAACTACTGTTAGCCGTGGGGGTGTGTTTGAGGTGCAGTATTTCACAGCCTGTACATGCTATGCTGCTGGGAAACATATGTATAGAGTCTCTTGCGATGACTGCTACACCGCCCCCCTGGCCTTCTTCTCTGTTTGAGTAGAAGATGGAGTAGCCTTCCGGGACTGCGATGTCGCAGGTGGGGCCGATAGGGTCCTTGAGCCAGGTTTCAGTTATGCAGAAGATGTCTATTTGTTCATTGACAATCCTGTCATGAACACATTGTGCATGTTTATTGAGAGAACGCGTGTTAAGCAAGCATATTTTTAGGTCTGAGGGAACCCTCACTCCTTTTAGGTCTGAGGGAACCCTCACTCCTTTCCCTAAACCAGCCTCCACCCAAGACACCAGGGAAAGGTCAAAGCTGCTGGATCTTGACCCTAGTGGTGGATTTGTGAGGGAGGTCTACCTGAGGGGAGGTGACCTGGGGAAAGGAGATGGGGTGCCAGAAGATGAGATGTGGTATTCCCATTTTCCCTTCAATGATGTCCCTCCATTCCACAAGCCTTCATGGGCTATTGTAAGTGCCTTCCCTATTTTCGCATTGACAACCACATTCACACACACCACTTTGGTACTGGGAAGAAGTTGACAAAACACCACTTTGGTACTGAGACAAAGAAGAGGGACACAGAGACCCAGGACCGTGATCATCAGCTAATGAGTGGAGTGCACCTTCACCTAAGAAAGTCTGGGTGGGGTAAATATCCCACTCAGGTGCAGACTAAGGAGAAGGGGAATGAGCAGGAGAAGCCAGAGAAGCAGTTAAAAGCAGGGCTTAAAAGGCAAGAGGACACCAAGACCACTGCAGGTAGTGAGAGAGTGTGTACCTCGCATTGTCCCACTTTCAGAGCTTGCACAGCGGAAGGTCAAGAAGATACATGCAGCCGAGTTGCCCCCGTGGGCCGGATTGCACCGGGGACATTCAGAAGCCAAGGCGGCTCACCCCCAGCGTTACGGAAGCGACGGTGAGCCGACAGAGGTTGGATGCCTGGTTGGGAGGAGCTGCACGTGTCGAGGTCCTATGCACATCCAGCGGAACACGATTCTAGAATGGCTGGCAGTGGAGTAGCAGCTTAACTCAACTGCTCTGGACCTCTCCCTGAAGACATTTACAAGATAATACTATGAATTCAAAGAAAAAGATAGAGGAGGCTGAAAACCCTGCTTCAAAGAAATCCAAACAAATTATAGAGACGGAAGATACCCCTAGCATCCAGGATGTCTACAAGATCATTCTACAGGTGGCCCAGGATGTTTGTGATTTCAAACTGACTATGGCTGAACTCAACTTAAAAACTGGTCAACTTGATAGCAGGATAACTGACTTGGAGAAATCATCTTTGACCATGAGCACTGAAATTGCTGGGAGTTTTCAGGCATACAACAATCTGAAATCGGATCAACAGAAAGAAAAGTAACAACGCATGGAAATGAGGATGAGGGCCAAGAACATCAGACTGGTTGGAGTGGATGATCATGCTGGGGATGGAGAGGATTTGTCTTCCTTGGTCATTCAAGTTTCCAAGGAGAGTTTTCACTGCAACCTGATTAAAATTGGTGACATTGATAACGCTTACAGGATTGGAAAGCACATAGGGGCCAAGGCTAGACATATCCTGGTCTCCTTTTTGCATCAGAGATCAAAGGAGTGTTTGTTGAATGCTGCCAGGCAGGTGGGGAATACCTCCTTCAAAGGTAACTCTGTATTTATTTATCCTGATTTTCCTAGGGAGATCCTGCTTCTGAGGAGATCTTTTAGAAATGCAAGGGATTTGGCCAAACATCTTAACTTAAAAGCCTTTTTTAATAAAAGTAATGTCTTTACTGTTGTTTTTCCGGATGGGAGAAGAGTACTTCTGACCCAGCACAGGCTTTGAGTTGGCTGGAACTGTTTAAAAAGGATCTTCCTATGCCTGCACTCCACCATTAAGGTTGCCTATGGGTTTACACCTGCTCCACCACGCTCATTTTGCTGATTTTATACCGTTTGCATTCATACCATGGCATGTTTCTTATACTTTTAATGGCGTTGGATTGGATCGTCTGTTAACGTTTCTAACTTTGGAAATCTACAATGGAACCTCGTGGAATGTCACCATGTTTCCTGTGTTTACCTAAGTACTCAGTTTGGCTCCTGTGATGTAATTGGATTCCGATCGGAACTGCAGCCCTTACCTCCGCTCCGTTTTGTGATTCTTTCAGTGCTCCATTGAACAGAGTAAAGGACCTTCGGAGTGTGACGCCCGCCTCGATCAGCTGATCCTGAAGTGATTTGTCATTGGTTACGCGCGCGGCTCAGTGTCAGGTGACGATTTGATGCGGAAGTTCCATGCTTTTAATGAGAAAGAGGAAAGGCTACTGTCAAGAGACGATGACGGGAGAACACCCAATCCACTCCCACTCACAATCTACCCTGGTCCGGTAAGGGGCTGGGGATTGCTCTTTCGATCACGGAACTGGTCTTGGGAATTACTTGTTTCAGAGCCTGCCCGCGCGTAGTGTGTCTGGGGGACATTTACGGCTCAACGCCTGGAGTTTCCTGCAGTTTCCTATTTTCGATTGGTGGGAGTGTACAATTTGGAGGGCGTCTGATAAATTGCGATGGTTATGCGGGAAGGACCTTTTTCTCTCACCAATGAACTTTGGGAAATGACTATGCTGCAGTAATTTTGTCCCCTCCAGCTATTCTATTCTAAATGTATCATTACTGGTGGTGTTGTAGTGTATGTGTTTTGATGGTTTTGTTTTAGCATGCTTCCGATTTGAACCAGTTCTTGTGGATTTTTCATCCTGCTGTTCACATAGCTGCTGGGGTTCTGGGAATGGCACATGCCACGGGTTCAGTATGTTGTATTACGCCTGAACAATTTTGTTTACCTTTATTCGAGGTTTGGTTTTTTGATTTTGATCACTTGCATTTGGTCTGGGTCTGTAGTTTCATTGACGGGCGGTGGGGGGGTTTGGGAACCTTTGGAAATATAGTTCTTTTTTGAGTTTTTATTTTTTTTAAATACGGTTATTATTTGTGTGGTGGTTTAATAGGGTGGGTTTACTCTAATGGGTTATGTTTGAATATTGGTTGGGATTTGGGAGAGGTCTTGGAGATGGTATTAATGTTTTGTTTAGATTTTATTAGGCTGAATAGACTTTGCAGACTTGGCTGTTCTTTGTTTTTTCACTTTACCTTATTGTTTTCATTATTTATCTTTTGTGCATCTTTTTCTTGTTTTTCTTCCTTTCCTTTTTTTGTTTTTTATGCTGATGTATCAATAGTGACTTCACATCCCTGCGGGATTGCTAAAGATCTCTCTGTTGTCTCTTGGAATGTAAATGGGGTCAATAACGTCCTGAAGAAAAAGAAAGTCTTCACAATGCTTCAAGACATGAAAACAGACATTTGCTTTCTACAAGAAACCCATATTTTAGGTGATGAAATCTCTAAATTGGAAAAGGAATGGGTTGGTTCGGCTTATGGTTCTTCTTTCACTTCAAGATCCAGGGGTGTGGCCATCTTAATTCGGAAAAAAATGCCGATAAATGTTCTGAGTGAACGTACTGATTTGGATGGGAGAATGATTGCCTTGTTGGTTGAGATACAGGGGGTTCTGGTGACTCTTTGCAATGTGTATGCTCCAACTGTGGACGACGGTTCCTTTTTTAGAATGGTGGCTAAGACTCTGTTAGATTTTGACACATCTAACATTCTTCTTGGAGGTGACTTTAATACTGTTATTGATCCATTACTTGACCGTAGTCAAGTAGGACGGGTGACACGGAGTGATCATCATCATAGGGTCCTCTTGTCACTCTTGTCGGAACACAATCTGAAGGACAACTGGTGTCTCATGAACCTGAATAGACGCCAATATAGTTTTTTTCGGGTGCCCATGGGGTGTATTCCAGACTGGACATGATATTTACGGGCAGGACGGTGACAGAAAGTTTTATTTCTTGTGCGATTGGTAATATCCTTCTGAGTGATCATGCCCCGGTGGAGATGCGGTTAAAGCTTAAATTTCAATGTGGCAGGTCTTTTTCATGGAAACTTAATTCATCAATTTTGTCGAAGAAAATCGTTCTGAGGAGGTCATTTTAGCGACAACATGGAGGCTTTTAAATGTAGTATGCGTGGTGTATGCATTGGATTGTGTGGTGGTAAATGGAAGAGAGAGGAGAGGAAAAGATTGGACTTTGATCAAAAAATGAGTGAGGTTTCTCAGGATTTAATGTTGGACCCATCTAATTCTGTAAAACTGATAATCTTGAAGAAACTTAAGAGGTAGATGGAGGATATTTTGACACTTCGGGCGGAACGTAGTTTGTTCTATTCTCGCAGTGCATACTTTGAAAAGGGAGAGCGGTGTGACAGATGGCTTGCTTACAGGTTAAAAAAGAGGGCTTCAGAATCTGCTATTACTTCTATGGTTGACGAGGATGGCCGAATTACTTTTGATCCTAGGAAAATCAATTCTATATTTCGTGACTTTTACATGAAATTGTATAGCAAGGAGTTTGGCATCTCTGGCAGGGGTAGGGACTTCTTTAGGAATTTGAATCTTCTAAGGATTCAGGATGTTGAATGTGGCCTTCTTGAGGAGGCTGTGACGAATGATGAGATCAAAAATGCGATTTCAAAGTTAAATGTAGGGAAATCCCCAGGCCGGGATGGACTTCCGTGTGAATTTTATAGAATTCTTCCAAATTCGGCACTTGAGCTTTTGAAAGATATGTTTGCATCTAGTAGATTGGTTGGAACTCTACCTGAAAGTACGATACATGCTTCTATCTCTGTTTTATTTTAAAAGGGAAAGGACGGCGCCTGTCCAGCGAGCTACCGTCCCATCAGTTTGATCAACACCAATAATAACATTTTGGCTAAGGTCCTGGCATTGCGCTTAGAAAAATTCTTGCCTAATTTGATTGGAGTGGAACAATCTGGTTTCATGAAAAACAGATGTACGTCTAGCAACATTAGGAAATTATTACTTACCATGGAGATTGCTGGTGCGGCGGACTGCGGGGCTGCTGTCCTTTCCCTTGATGCTGAGAAAGCTTTTGATAGGGTTTGCTGCGACTTTTTGTATTCTGTACTGAGGGAGATGAACCTAGGTGAGGAATTTGTTTCTTGGGTTGCACTTTTATATGCCAATCCAACGGCGGACGTGAAAACTAATGGAGTTATCTCAGAGAGCTTTAGTTTGGAACGGGGCACTTGTCTGGGGTGTCCGTTGTCGCCTCTTTTGTTTCTTTTGGCAATTGAACCCTTGGCTATAAGCGTCAAGAATGAGCGTGATTTACATGGGGTTGTTTGTTGGGGTGTTATGCAAAAGGCGTGGTTGTATGCAGATGATCTCTTGTTGGTGCTTCAGAATTTGGATGTGTCCCTTCCCTGTCTGATGCGGGTGCTTGCAGATTTTCATGACTGTTCAGGATTCAAGATTAATTGGCAGAAGTCAGAGGTTTTGCCTCTCTCCAACGGCTGTAATAAAGAACTAGTCAGGGGTTTGGGTTTTAAGTAGGGCTGTACCGAATAGCATATTTAGTATTCGGCCGAATACCGAATAGTTTGTCAACTATTCGGCCGAAGCCGAATATGAAGCCGAATAGTTGCTTTATTTAATAAATCATGTTCCAAACTTCAAAAACACACTTATTAAAAAAAACAAATAAAGCACCACTTTAGATGCATTCTATACTTTTATTTCTCTTCATTGTAATTAATGTAGCATCTTTATTTAACGTATAAAAGCCAGAAATAAAGCAGATTTAACGAAAATGAAGGGACCAAAGGTACAGAAGATTGTTGCATATTCAGTGCCAGTTAAAGTAGGAGGCTTCACAAATGCGAAAGGACTGCTCTTGTGAATCAGATGCATTGCATTCTCTATCCAGTTGCAAAGTCATTGCGGTCAGTTTTAGAAACTTATTTACAGCTCAGATTGAACTGTATAAAATGGTTCATGTCGGCTCATGCAGGACACAAGTCAAGAGGAAATCTGAAATGCGTGAACTCCATCTCACAACTATTCACCCGACCCAGACAAATGCTGCTCACTTTTCACTTATCCTAGCCACTCCTTCTCCCCAATACACAAACATATGCAACTTATCATTCCTAATAAAATATCACATAATGTTAAACTCAGGACTCAAGTCCTTAAAAAAAGAAAAGAGGGGACTATGACTTACTCAATGGGAAGTGACATGACAGGAACTGAAAGTATCTATGCGCATTCATTTGAGTTTGTTTTCTCCAACTGAAAAAAGTGCACATTGCATATAAACATTCGCCAAAAGAAAAGATGTTGCTGTATTGTTGCAGGCTAAGTATAAAAGAAGTGCACCTTTTTTGTCTAAGAATCTGTAACAAAGCATTCCCTAAAGAGCAGATTACAATATAAAATATTTTCAGCTGTGTGATAACAATTTCTTTGTTCTAATTATATTTCGTTTTGCAAACTGAAGCCTATATTTGCCTTTCTGAGTTTATGTTGTATTGTGTTCAAATGAGAATGTCAAAGTATTCGGCAAGAGCTGAATAGCAAGAAACTATTCGGCCGGAGCCGAATAGCATTTTTTCAGCCGGAATTCGGCCGAATACTTACTCGAAGCCGAAATTCAGTACACCCCTAGTTTTAAGTGGTGTGATACGCGCCTGCGCTATTCGGGTGTTTGGTTGACATGTCCGGTCTCGCTCATGGTTGATGAGAACATGCGCATGGTGGTTCATGACTGTAAAAAGGACCTGGACGGATGGTCTCTTCTCAATCTTTCATTATGGGGTAAGGTGAATGCCTTAAAAATGAACTTGACTCCGAAATCAATTTTGTGGCTGCTATGCTTCCTTTGAGAATTAAAAATGACTACTGGAATGAGTTGAACCGTCTCGTTCAGGAATTTCTATGGGACAGAAAGCCCCCAAGATTGGCTTCATGGAAATTGCAGCTCCCTGTTCACCTGGGTGGATTGGGGGTCCCGAACTTTAAGGCCTATCCCTTGGCCTTTTCATCTTATTCTTTTCTTTCGTTTTTGAATGAAGGCTTGGACCGCTGGGCGGTGGCGGAATCGAATGCCTGTGGGCCGCTCGGTCCTGAGGCTTTGTTGACCACCAATACGAGAGGTACTGGTGACAAACTGTTGGTGACGGCTTTTTTGTGCACTTCGTGGAGTGAAGTGTTTTTTTTTTTGATAAAACATTTTTTATTGTTTTACATTCACAAGAACACAACATCAGCTTTTGTGGATTAGCATGTTCTTCCCAAATTCAAATCTCGTTAGATCAATTGACAATCACCCATGACATTACCCCTGGTTTTGTGCGATTAAACCATATCCTCCTCAGTGCACACCGCCGAGCCCAGCCGGCTCTAAGGTCCATCTTCTTCCCACCTCCCCCATATTTTGTTCGCCTTAGTAGGGCATCCTCTGGCGGTATATACTCGGTGCTCTATAGTGGCACAAATGTTCATATCTGTTGCCCATTGCTCCATCGTTGGGGACTCCGGGGCTCCCCATTTTTGCGCTATATTACGCTTCATCAATCCCGTTGCCGTGTTCAGTAGCAATTTGCCCCATTTAGTAAGTTCAATCTCATCCGGAGCCCCCAAAATGAGAATCTTCGGGTCCAGTGGTATACGGCACGCCAAAACATTGCCCAGTACCGCACAACACTCTCTCCAGAAGGTGCGAATTTGGGGGCATGCCCACAGGATGTGAAAGAATGTTCCCTCCTCCTCCCCACAGCGGAGGCAGTTTGGGTTCAAGGCTCTCTCCCATCTATATAGTACCGTTCTGGGGTAATAAACCCTGTGTAGGATTTTTAGTTGAACCAGCCGGATCCTGGAAGAAATGGCCACCTCTCTCGGGTGCATTAGTACTTGGATCCAGTCCTCTGGATCTATCACCCCTACATCCACCTCCCATTTAGCTTTCAAAGTCGTGAGTTCTGGCGTAGCAAAGGATGTAATAGCGTTGTATAGGATGGAGGTGCATTTGGAGGGGATGAGAGCTGGTAGTATGTTACGTTCTATGGGTGTGTACTCCGGGATATTGGTGCCTGCAGGTATATGGTTTCTTAGGGCATGGGCCAGTTGTACATAGTGGTATCGCTCAGTGCCCGGGAGTTGGAATTTTTGCTGGATAGTTTCAAACGATGCTACCCCCCTCTCACCAAGAATGTCCCCAACCCTCAGAATCCCAGCCCTTACCCATCGGGGCCATGGTTGAAGCTTCTTAATCTCAGGGAGGTTACAGTTTCTCCACAGGGGTTGTGCCACCGTTACACTGTTTTCCCACCCAACGAATCTGTGTGCCTGTTTCCAAACCATGATGGTATGAGCCGTGGTCGTTGGTGGGAGAGGTCTCGGAGTAGTGTGGTATAGTAACTGCCAAGGTTCGGTATCGTGCATGGTCGCAATCTCGGCTTTGATGTGGGGGAGCTCCCTGTCTCCATGAAGCAGGTCGTTGACCACTGCCAACTGTGTGGCCCAATAATATGTTTGGAGGCGTGGGGCTCCTATCCCACCCTCCCAGACCGATCTCTGGAGCGTGGTTAGCGCTATCCTCGGCTGACCTCCCCCCCATATTAGTTCCCGAAAGAGGGAATCAACCCTCTTAAAGTCGGAGTCTGGGATCTTTAGTGGGGAATTTTGTAAGACATAGAGAAACCTTGGGAGAGTCATCATCTTGAAGAGTGCCGCTCTTCCCATGGGTGTAAGGGGGAGAAGCCTCCAGTGGTGGACGTCATTGACAAAACGGTCAAGGACCGGTTGAAAGTTGTGTAGTGTGTATTCGCTCAGGTTTGTGGTCACCCAGATCCCTAAGTATCGAAAACCATGGGGTTCTATTCGGTACGGACATTCCCGAGGGTCAGCTTGCACGATGCCTTTCACCGGGAAGAGAACTGATTTTCCCCAATTGATTTTAAGCCCACTAAGTTCACCAAAACGGGTAAGCATCTGTGTCACCCTGGGGCAAGACCGAGTTGGGTCCCTCATGTAAATCAGAAGGTCATCCGCGTACAAGGAGACACGGTCCTCATGTCCCTCAGGCCACCTGAACCCCGTCCATGCAGCGTCCTGGCGAAGCCAGAGGGCCAGGGGCTCAATCGCCAGGGCAAAGAGAAGGGGAGAGAGGGGACAGCCCTGTCTCGTGCCCTTTCCCAACGGGAAGGACCGGGACGGCCAACCATTCACTCTGACCTCTGCCCGAGTGTTAGTGTATAGTAGTTTCACCCATTTCAGGAAGCTGTCCCCGAACCCCATACGCCTCATGACTTCCCAAAGGCAGTCCCACCTGACCGAGTCGAAGGCTTTTTCAAAATCTACTGCCAGTAGGGCGAGAGGGGTGTCAATGATCGGGGTCCGCTCCAGAGCCAGATGGAGCCGGCGCAGGTTCATACGTGTCGATTTGTGTGGCATAAAGCCACACTGATCCGGGTGGATCAAGGTATGGGTCACTGATTGCAGCCGGTTGGCAAGGAGCTTGGCGAGAACCTTGGCCTCGCTGTTAATTAAAGAGATAGGCCGATAAGAAGCACACTGTTCCGGGGGCTTGTCAGGTTTGGGGATGACCACAATGGTGGCTTTACATAAGTCAGGTGGGAGGGTGCCCTGGTCGCGGGCACCAAGAAACATCCTGTAAAGGGGGGTCGCCAATTTGTTCCCTCCAAGTTTTTGCCAGGTCTCGGCAGGGAACCCATTAGGGCCCGGTGTTTTCCCCGTCTGGAGTTGCGCTAGGGCTCTGCTTATTTCGGATTCAGAAAGGTCCGACTCTAACTCCTCCCGTTGTTGTGGTGTCAGTGTTGGGAGAGCAATCTCATCGAGTAGGGTCGGGTCGAAGGGTGTTGTCGGGACCCGGTAGAGCTCCTCGTAAAACTGGGCAAAGGCTTCTGCTATTTCAGCATCCGTTTGGTACCTAACCCCACTCGGGGCAACAATCTCCCTTACATGACGCCTCCCCTCCTCCCTCCTCTCCAACCAGGCCAGCATTTTGCCTGCCTTGTCCCCCAGCTCGTATATCCTCGCTCTGGTGTCCCAGTGGGCCTGTCTGGCATTGTCTAGCATGGTATTTCTGAGGGTTTCTGTGGCTAATGTGAGGGACCTCTGAGTCTGCGGGGTAGGGTCAAGGACATGCGTGCTTTCAGCCTGAATCAATTCGGCTTCCGCCTCTACTATTTTTTGGAGTCTCTCCCGCTTTTTGTTTGCTACCCATGAGATGATTTCCCCACGTAACACCGTTTTATAAGCCTCCCACACCACCACCGGGTCATCCACCGCTGGTATATTTATGTCAAAGTATTCGTCGGACACCTCCGTGAGGCTGTCTACCAATTCTGGGAATCCAAGGTGGTAGTTGTTTAGCCTCCATGTTCTAGGGGGGATCACCGATTGTGTTCGTATTTCAATTAGTAAGGGGGAATGGTCTGAGATTCCACGGGGGAGGAATTCTGCGGATATTGCCCTGTGCAGGTCTGTGTTCGGGACGAGAAGATAATCGAGTCTAGAGAGGGAGCCATGGGCTCCAGAGTGGAACGAGTAGCCTCTATCTTGGGGGTGCAGCTCTCGCCATACATCTCGGAGGCCTAGGGCGGACACAAAGTTAGAGAGTTTCGTGGGAATATCAGGATTGCGCCCCCTAAGGTGGGTACGGTCCATAGTATTGCACATGACGTCATTAAAGTCTCCCCCCAGGACCCAGCGATCTGGATGGTGCTTCCCAAGGAGAGTGGTGAGATCCTCCAGTAATCCCTGGCCCAGTCCGGGTGGGGAGTATATGGACACAATGGCCAGTGTTTCACCCCAGAGTGAGCCTAAAATGAGTACATAGCGACCCCGTGGGTCCAGTTCCACCGCATGAGGGGAAAACGGGAGCCTCTTGTGTATAAGAATAAGGGTGCCCCTGGATCCCATCGTGTACCCTGCATGGAACGCGGTCCTGTAGTTTGTTTTCTGGAAAAAGGTGCAGTGAGTTCCCGCTAGGTGTGTCTCTGATAGGAGGGCCAAGTCCGGAGCGTGCCTATTCAATAGTTGTTTAATCAAACACCTTTTAATCCCAGAGCCCATTCCATTCACGTTCCAATTAAGCAGCTTAAGGGATCTGGGGCGATCGAGTGGAGGGGGGTGTGTTTGTGGGTGGGTCATCTAGAATTTCTTGTTAGAGGGTACGCAGGATACATGGGTCGGGAGAGTAGTCTCCCCTTGGTGTGTCTGTCGGGAGCATGGTCCCAATACATAGCGCTGCAGGGTGTAATGTTCAACGGGTTATATTTGGGTCTGCGGTTGAACATGCTATAAATCCAAACTAACAAAGCAACCTTAAAACTTTCCCTTTCATCCCCCTCCCTATACTCCACCCCAACTTGAAGTACCTGTCGCCCAAACATACAAGAACAGACTGGCAAAGGGCAGTCAACTCATCAACCAAGAACTATTCTTAAGTTGCCTTGTTCCAACCGTGGGGTGCTCCGCGTTCCGGGCCGCCAGTTATACAGACATCGGGTTCTCCGTTAGTTCACTGTTAGCATGGTCTAGTAGCACGGTGCCGGATCTCAAAGCATAATTGCGGGTGGGTGCCTTATACTCCATTTCAGTCATTATCTCTATTTGGTTGTGCCTGGGGTTGGTGTTGCGGGAGTTCAGGAGGTATCCTGTCTCGTCTCGGGCGATTCCTACCGTTCCCTTGTCTTCCTTCTGGCCTCCAATCACCCTCCAGGTGTCTTTCTGCCCAGCTCCATGCTTCGGCTGGGTCCGTGAAGTGCACCGTTGTTCCATTAAAGTATATTTTCAGCTGCGCCGGGAATAGGAGCCCGTATTTCACGTTGAGGGTCTGGAGGCGTTTTTTAAGGGGGCCAAAGGATTGTCTAGCTCTTTGCACCTCCCTGGTGAAATCCGGAAAGAAACCTATCCTAGAGCCGTTGAACATTATGGTGCCCTTAGTTCTGGCCATTTGGAGTATTGCGTCCCGGTCCCTATAGTTAAGGAGTTTCACAATCACTGTGCGGGGTGGGGCACCTGGGATTTGCCTGCCAGTTGGCATTCGATGGGCCCGTTCAATGGAGAAGAAGTTCGACAAGGTTTTAGGGGCAAAGATGTCTGCGAGCCATTGCTCTAGGAACAGTTCCATACTTGCTCCCTCCGTTTTTTCTGGCAGGCCGAGGATCCGAATGTTGTTTCGTCTTGCCCTGCCCTCCGCCTCTTCCACCCTTTCTTCCAAAGCTTTGAGGCGGGTAAGCGCTCCTGACATTTGCTGGTTCGCTGTTCTTAAATTGTCCTCTGTTTCGGATATTCGACCCTCGGCTTCTCCGGTGCGGGCTGTAAGTTTTTGGAGGTCGTGGCGCAATAATGATACCTCTGCGCTGATGCTATCCATTTTCTTTTCCATGGAGGTCCTCGAGTTCGCTATGGCGTTCATGACATCCTTCAGCGAGATGTTCTCCTCTGCTTCTGGTGTTACGCTAGTACCGGGTTGCTCTGGTGGGGGGGTTTGGGCGGGGGTCGTATACTGCTCTATTTTACTCTGCGTTGTCATGCCTCTTGCCTTGTCCTTCCCCATATCTGCAAGTAGTCAGTGGTCCGTGGTCCGTGGCAGGTCGGCCCCACTCCTGCACTGTTTATAGGGCTTGCAACCTACGGTCTCTAGGGCGATTTACGGAGCGGGTAGGTGCAGTTCCGAAGTTGGTAGGGTAGGTTTTGTTGGCGCCCTACGCTTGCTGGGTGGGATGGTTTGTGCGTTTGGAGATTGTTCCCCTTTTCATCGCCGTACCCCCTCTCCTTGTGCGTTCCGTATGGTTCCACCGGGAGGGTTCTACTCCTTTTGTGTAGCGATATGTGTGTGGTAGTTGGCCCTAGTTGTGGCACCACTGAGAGGCAGTTATGTCCCAAGCACCCAGTCCCAGGTCACCACAAGTCTGCAGGCACTTCAGTCGCTGTTCGTGCCGTGTTTATTGATGGTCCTCCCTTGGTATTGTGGCTTAATGCGTCATTTCAGGCGTCACTCTGCCGCTCTCTCCCGTACCCTTCGCGGGGCCTCAAGCCTCCAGCAGCTCTCTCCCTCTCCCCAGAGCAGTCCCTGTGTAGTCCGGCCTGTCTCCGGCGGGACAGCGGCTCCGCGGGGCCGTGGGGGTCGGGGTCGTGTGTGCCCGAGAGCACAGCGCAGGATGTGGCTGCTACTCTTCCACTCGCGGGCAGCTCCCGCTTGGGCGAGTTCGCAAGCTCGTCTGTCTCCCCCCCGCCCTCCGCTATGTTCCTGTGTGGCTGTTCCAGGCACCCGCTGAGCAGGGTGTCTGCCTCCTTCAATTGGCTTCGGCGGCCAAACGCCTCCGCGGGGCCGCGGGGGACAAGTTCTTGTGTGCCCGAAAGCACACGGTAGGATGTGTCTGCCGGCAGCGGGGCCCCCGTACCTTCACACTCGTCAGCGGTTCTCTCTTGTGCGGGAATTCACGGGGTCGTCTCTCCCTTCCGCCCTCCGGTGTTGTCGTTACTGCTGTTTCAGGCACCCGCTGGTCAGGGTGTCTATCTCCTACAGTTGGGCCTGCTCCGGCGGCCAAACGCACCCGCGGGGGCCGCGGGGGACAGTTTCGTGTGTGTCCGCGGCACACAGCAGGATGTGCCGTCAGTAGCGGGCCCGCCCTCCTTCTTAGTCGCGGGTAGCTCCCGCGTGTGCGACCCGCTCCGCCCGGCAGGAGTTCACGGGCTCTGTTCTTCCCACCTCTGTCTGCCGTGGTCCCACGCGGCTACTCCGGGCATCAGCGGGATAGGGTGTCGGTCTCCCGCAGTTGGCGCCGTATTGCACGTCCAGTACTAGTCCGTCGCTCCGGCGGCCATCTTGTCTATTATCACCGTCTCGGGCTTCCCAGACCTTTTGCGCCCATTCGGTGCTACGATTCGGGTCGGTAGCACAGCGACCCGATCCTCCGAGGTTCCGCTGCACCCGGGTCTATTTTCTGCCGTCGTGAAGCCCAAATAATCAGGATATTTTCAGGATTTGGCTGGCGGCCGCGGGAGCTCCGAGGAATCACGTCCTCATCCCGTGCTCGCTGGCCACGCCCCCTCGTGGAGTGAAGTGTTGGCGTTGTTTGGCCTTGACGCTTTTAAATGCCAGAGGGCCTCCATTTGGCTGAATCCAAAGATTCGGGATAACAACAAGACAATATTTTGGCCTGATTGGTTCCTGGCTGGTGTTAAACAGATCTCAGATTTGGGGAAGGATGGTAGATTTTTGACAGCTGCTGAGATGAGAGAAAGATGGGGTCTTGTTAATATATCGGATTCTGCTTATAGACGACTGAAGAGATCTGTGGGTGAAATTGATTGGTCAGAAACCCTGGATTTGAACATCTTTCTGGGCAGTTCAAATGGAAGGGAAGGTGGTCTGGCCAGCAGACTCTATAGATTATTTGTGTCGCGTTTTCAAAGCAATGACAGACTTCGGGAAGTTTGGAGTGAAAGGATTGGCTCTGAAATTGATGCAGTTTGCTGGCAGAATGTATGCAGAAATGTTTCCTGGTGTTCATTGAATTTAGGAGAATGGTCTCGGCAAATTAAGATTCTCAATCGTGTATACTGTTGTCCGGAAACATTACATAAAAGGGGCATGTCGGACAGTGATGTGTGTTGGGGGTGTGCACAAGAGACTGGATCATTGGAACACATGTTGTGGAGCTGTGTAAGAGTCAGAGGTTTTTGGAGTGATGTTTGTGATGTATGTGATAAGATTACTGGCGGGGAATGTGTATTGGATTTCAAGACAGTGATCCTTGGTGATGATGCGGGGTTGTCTGACATTAGCTCTCGCCTTAAAAAACGGTTTTTTCGATCTACCATTGTGGTGAAAAGGATAATATTGCGAGTTTGGAAGAGCCGGGTGCCTCCTTCATTTGAAGATTGGCTCCAAGAGATACACTGTTTTTCGAGAACTGAAAAATTGATCTACAAATTGAAACATAAATTGTGATTGTATGAGAATATTTGGAATGTATTTAATGACTCATTTTAGGCAGGTTTTCTTTTTTTTCTTTTTTTTCTCTTCTTTCCTCTTCCCTTACTTTTTGCTTATGTTTGCTCGTTTGTTTATCACTTGTTTGTATATATAATTGTAAATAAATAAATAATAATTAAAAAAACATCCAGCGGAACACAGAGAAACAACTTACCCAGTGAGTTTGAGGCAAGCAAGTGACTCCCGGGTACTCCGATGTAGTCTGCCAAGAGAGAGCAAGTGTTGCCAGGAGTCAAGAGAAGGCAAGCATTGCCAAGGGCCAAGAGAGAGCAAGTGTTTCCAAGAGTCAAGAGAGTGCAAGCATTCCCAAGGAACAAGAGGCCAAGAGGGAGCAAGTGTTGCCAAGAGTCAAGAGAGTGCAAGCATTGCCAACAGCCAGGAGAAAGCAAATATTGCTAAGAGCCAAGGGAGTAGAAGTACTGTCAAGAGTCAGCTAAAACTGGGTGCAAGTAACCAAAGCAAGCACTGCCCAGGCCAATAGAGAATTGATAACCTGGTAAGTGTTACTCACCGGAATGGAGAGTACGTAAACAGGCCGGACCTCTATTGCTGGGGAGTTGCTTGAAGGAGCTAGGGTTGGAGCCTCCTACCCAAGCCTCCTCTCTGTGAGGGAATGAGCTCTTTAAACCGATATGACCACCTGCTGAACTGTACAGACAAGGGGACCGATCGATCAAAAAAGCGGGGAGAACAGACCGTCTCAAACCCAGGCTGTAAAGGAAAGGATAACAAGTTAATAATCTGCCAATAATGAAACTGGTTTATTCCCAAGACTATTCCCCTTTAGTAGTACCTGGTTTAATCTCCCCTTAAGCCAAAGGAACCGGAGTAACCTATAAAGTAGAGAGGTCTTAGTATATGGCTAATGTATAATTCTGCAGTATGGAAAAACCAAGAAAAACTATACTTTACCCCTGATGGAAACAGGATTGACGTAAAGAGTCCTGGGAAACAACGAAAGTATAAAATAAAAAATAGGGAAGTTAGTAGGGTAGCTATCCCCGAACGGAACGAGGGTCGCACTGGTTTCGGGATGGTGCACCACAGCAAAGCGTTCAAAAGATGCACTTAGGAATGAAGTTGAATTCCACAGAATAAGGGATTCCAATTAGAGTCTTTCTTACCGGAGTAGTTACTATCTCAGAGTCCAGGAAGCAGGCAGGGGTCTGGTATACAGGCGGTCACGAAACACAGCAGAATCAGTGTCCAAGAGTTCCGGAAAGCAGGCAAGGGGTCTGGTACACGGGTGGTCAGAAAACAGTTCAATCGGGGATTCAGAAGAAGGAGTCCGTGTGCAGGCAGGGTCGGTACACGGGAAAAAACAAGGACTTCACAATTCAAGATACAGGGAGAGCACTTCGGAAAGTATGCCGGTTGTAACTTTAAACAGAAGCAGCGTTCTGTATGCCGCTGTGGAATAAATAACAACAAGAGGCGTATCGTTTGAAAATGAGGCTCCCCTCTCAACGCCGAGAACTACAACGTAGCAGGTTTTCTGGATGCTGTAGTTCGTGTAGAAATTTGCCATGGCAGCTGCCAGCGCGATAAGAAGGGCGCATGTCGGCACCGTAACCCTTTATGAAGGGCGATCACTTTCCTGTCCCTTATTTTGGTTTTAACCGGAATTCCCCAATTGTTCTTGCTCATACGAGAGCAACGAGGCAGAACCCTGGAAACGTGGCGCGGCCGAGGGCGAGGTGTAACAGTAAGGGAGTGTACCAGGTTCACACGGAAAAAGAAACTCTGCAATTTGCATATTCAAAGAACTCTGAAGCCTGGCAGTGGAGTACATCAAGATGTCCTTCAGCCAGAAGAGGAACAGTTTTGTTGTGTTTGACATTGATGAACTCTTGGGAAATCTGGTAGGAGAATACACCAGTTTCCAAGTGAAGGAACCTTTGCTTTGCAAACCTTTTGAGAACTTTGCCAGACAAGAGGGGCTGGGTAGCACACCCTGCTTGTCAGTTGGAAGTGTTGTGAGAACCTTTTGAGAAGTTTGCCAGACAAGAGGAGCTGGGACATACCCCCTGTTTGTCAGTAGAAAGTATTGTGAGATCTTTCCAGAACTGTGTCTTGAGGAAAGTGAAGAACTTTTGTTGGACAAGGCGGCTGGGATGCACCCCCCATTTGTCATTCTGAAGTGTGTGAAAGCTTGGGGAAGGGAATCCCTTCTCAAGCCATGAGCTGTGAAGAGCCAGTGGAACATTGTTTGAACACTTATCATTTTGAGACTCAACCCTTACACATTTTGATCCAAGTAGTATGTGAGGGCAAGGATAGGTTTGGACACAGACAGTACATTTGATTTGGACTTCCTGACATAGACTGACATTAGTTTGAGTTCGGTAGGGAAAATCCCACTTAGAATAGGGCAAGGTATGCCTTTTTCCAGCCCCATTTTCCTTCCAATAAAATGTTATAACTAGATCTATATCTTTTGTGTCTGTGTCTGCTTCATGATGCCATTCACAAATCATGCTGGCGCAGGTTGAGAGTGATTAACATTCTGTGTATTATAATATTACTTTAGAACCTTGGCCTAACTTCTGTTTCATCGTTCCCCCCTGCAGCCTTCTAATAGCTAAGCAATCTCAATTACACAGGAGAGCTCAGACCAAGGGAGGGGCCCCAGTCCTTTTTGAAACTTACCACTGTAATGTTGCACCTTGGTTTAGTTGCTACTTTATACTGCAATGGTTTTTTGGGGTCTCCCTGCGCCTTCCTTGTCCCCCTTCTTTATACGTGGTCCATGAGGGTCCCGCTCCTCGGCTGCCCTAGTAAGCGTGTACGGCTTCTCCTGGCCACTCAAATCTTCCTTCAGCGGCTTCCCTAGTTGCTCTATTTCAATGAGGAAGTCTCCTGGTTCCCTCAGTTCCCTGTTGACTGCTGCTGCTCCAGGGTGTACCCCGAGAGAGAGATTTCAGGCTTCCTCAGTTTCCCACAGACTGGTGGGGACCAAGGGTCCCCCTCTCTCTTGATAATGTAGTAGTCCACAGCCCATTCCGCTACTGCACAGGATTTCAGTTCCCTGCTACTCCAGGGAAGGCATGACAATACTTCCTGGTTCTCTGCCTATATTTCAATTGGGAGGGAACCAATAGGAAACCGGCAACCACTACACTGTTTAAAGTAGTTCCAGGAGGTAATCCTTGTTCCTCTGTTCTTCTCCCTTGTGTAAGTACAGTGAGGAGTAAGAAATTGAAGACAGGCACAAAGGTACTGTTTTCACCAGATTTGAAATGTATTAAAAATAAAAATGAGTTTGGATAAATGCCTGACTTTCCCTAACCTAATAGAGAGTTCCCTGCCTAGCAAACTAAAACGGAAGAAAAATGACCTAGTGTCCAAAATATCTCTGCCATCACACTAATACACACAATATAATCATACAAGGAATTTTTTGGATAACTTTAGTTGAGCAAAACAATTCTGTAATTCAAACTCAAAGGTCCCTGAAAGCAATCCTTACAAACAGGGTGGATTGCCTTCCCCTGGATCAATTCAGGATCAGTTAGGTTACAGTTCAACAAAGTTCGGTTCAAGGTGATAGAAATGGCTCTGTCAACCACTTTGTCTTTCTCTGGGGCACACCAAATGTCTCTTCCACAATGTTTGGTTGATAACTCAAAACAATTCAAGGTTTTCCACAATATCCCTTTTAAAAGGATGATTAACCTTTTCCACAAACACACGTTCAAAATCATTGAAATTGTTTGGTTACTATGTAACACCTTCTTCAAGGGAACGACTTCTTGTTAAGATAGCAATACAATCTTTTTCAGTACTTTCTTCTTGAAATAATAATACTTTCATCAGGATAACAAAACTAAACATGTTTTAGTGATGCCACTGCTTATCAAACCATTTATAAAGTACATGAATTCTTCTTAATTCAACAAAAGGTTCTTCTGCCTCAACAATATTTTATCAAACCATCATCTTCTTTCCTGATCCATTCACCTGCCAGGGCTAACCACTATACGCCCTTTCCTAGTGTACTCACCTGCCAGGAAGAAAACTCCTATAACTACTTATCAAACTTGATGGCAATATTGATTCCAGGATTCTCCCCACAAATCTCTCTTGGAAGGAGGGTTGAACAATAACTGCCTTTTATAGTCTCTTGACTCTTGAAATCTTATGTTCCAGTATTCCCTAAACTGAGAACAATTTATAGAAGAAACTTCTTCAAAGGCACTTACTTGTGGTGTTCCACAGGGCTCTGATGTGTCTCCTGCTCAATTCAACATTTACATCCAGCTCCTTTTGCTGTTCATCCGCTCCCACAGCTTTCGTTGCTACTCCTATACTGATGACACCCAAGTCATCATCCGGTTTGATTTGGCTCAGCCAGACACCACATCTCATCTTAGGGGTTGCCTGGTGGCGGTGACTAGCTGGATGGGTGGCATTTGGCTTAAGTTGAATGGCGACATGACAGAGGTGTTGGTGGTGGGTTCCTACTCTGGACCTTGTTCTGGGCTTCCCTCTCCCTCCTCTTTCTTGTCATCTGCTTGCTGGCCTATGGAATTGGGCCCCTGCCCTTCCCCTGTCACTTATGTGAAGAATCTTGGATTTATGTTCACCAATTCCTTATCCACCTCAGCCCAGGTTAGCTCCATCTGCAAAGCGGGCTTCTACCACTTAGGGTTCAGCGTAAGGTTGTGCCTTTCCTCCAGACTCACGTGCATGTCCTAGTAGCCTACTCCCTCATCCAGAGCCGCCTTGATTATTGCAACCCTCTATTTTTGGCTCAACCTCTCTACATCCTGCATGGCCTTCAAATATTGCAAAATCTTGCAGCACCAGTTGCCACTGCTACTCCTTACAGCTCGCACATCTGTCTGCTTCTCCAGTCACTCCACTGGCTGCCCGTTCAAAAGCAGATCGCCTTTAAATCTCTATACATAGTTCACTGGTCCTATTACAGGCTGGGAGAAAAGGTTTCGGCCTTATGCACCTTCCCTCTGCTCGTCTGATGCTCTCCTTCTCGTGGTTCCCCGTTTCCGCCTGCCCAGAGGAATGGGGGGCCACTCATTTTCTTATGTAGCAGCCAAACTATGCAACGCTCTCCCTTTCTCTCTTCGAGCCACGGAGGACCACTTTATATTTCACCGACTTCCGAAAACTCACCTGTTCTAGGCAGCTTCCTATTTATTCATTCCCGAGCACCATGATGCCCCGGGAACCATGTGCTTTATAAGAATATATAACATATATAACACAACAAAGGAACACTGCATTTCTTCTAGACAGTGGAAAAACCAGCAGGCTGCTGCCGGACCCGTAGTACCATTTCGCCTCCGTGACAACCACGGTGACCCGGTAATTCCGGAGGCGGAATTCTGTAAATCTCCATTATCATAGGGATGGGGATCATGGAAACACCGGTTCCGTCTTTGACAGAGCCGGTGTTTCCATGCCCGCCTGCAGGTGGGTGGTGTTAATCCCGCCAGGTCAGACCTGGAGGGAGTGACACCTCCCGCCTGCAGGACTCTGCATCAGCCGGGCCAAAAAACAACAGTGTCTTGACTGATAGCAGTTTGGGTCACAAGCTTCGTCCTGTTGAAATCCTCAAAAGAAAGAGCTGCGCTGTTGTCACCTTGGTATAATTTCACAATCTCTTGCCGGTTGGCAATAAAATATATGAGCTTTCCCAAAAGTATATCTTTTGTAAGGGGACTTATGTCTTGGCTGCTTTATTGAGGTTTTCTCACAACTTCTTGGATGATGGTAATGCTGGTTGTGAGCTTTCCCCAGTGGTTGCCTTAATATGGTTTTCACATAGACTCTTGGCTTTGGGTAGTACTGGATAGAGGCTTTCCCCACTGGTAGTTCACCTAAAGTCTTCTGACAGCCTTACAGCTGTTTATAATGCTGATTACAAGTGTTCCTCTCCTTTTGTTCCTTACTTTGGAACTTTCACCTTTGCCGCTTTGTTTTTATTTTCTTTAATTATTCGATATTCAGAAAATAGTCTCTGCTTTGCTTTATCAATTGTTTGGTATTCAAAATTGCTGCATCATGACAGATTTCGTGTTTGGGTGCCCCGTGCCTCGGGGTCAGCATTCCCACTCAGCCAACTCACTGGTTCTCTGAAACGGCTCCCTCTTGCTGGCTGGCTTTGCAGTGGTCCTTTAGCGTTCAGTCTGTTTACTTTCCCGCATCTGCAAGCCTTCGGTAAATTGTGTGTCGGTTCTTGGGAGCGGTAGCAGCTATGCTGATTTTATGCAACTTCACCGGTCTGCCACAGGCTGTGCTAGGAGCACTTCTCCTCCTTAGCTGGGTTTCTTCTTTGTACACTGCTTTACACTGCGCATACTCTGGAATTCTGCAGAATATGTGAAATTAGGTTGTTCTCTGTTACTTTCAGTCATTCCATGCTGCTCTATGAGCTGATAGTTTTCAGAATAAGGGGAGGTTGTGGAAAGAGTTGGAAATTCCACACTGGAGTGAGGATTTCTCATTAAGGCAGAATTATGACAATTCAAGGTTTGCATCTTTCATTCCTGAACCTTTGAAGTATCAAATTTGTTCTGTTTAGATGACTTTTTATGACAGATTCTTTGGGCCTTGACATTGGAGGGACTGGTGCGTTGATAGTGTGCCATTAGGTCTCTGGGAATGATTTAACTTCCATCATCAGAAGAAGATGAATACTGTGTCTCTCCTAGCAGAGTCACCACTTCCCCCAGATAGCCATCTCCTCCCATGTGATCCTTCCCCCGGATACCACCCGCAGGGTTAGGATCAGGTAGCAGCTGCCTTATGCTAGCCACATGGGTGGAGACTTTAGGCTTTGGTTTGGGGATGACTTAGCAGGATTCATCACAGTACTTACAAGGTCATCTTCAGGAAGGCAGGTCGCCGTCTTCCTCATACCAGTACTTTTTAGGGGGCCCACCACTTATGAGTTTATTAGGGAGGGGGATTCTAGGGTCATGGAAAGGGCAGGATATTGTTTCCTTTTCGGGATATTGAAAGATGTTCCTCCTCTTTCAGAGTGACGATGCCTTGCGCTTCGTCACAGTGGGTAATACAAAAGACACAGTGGGCCTCATTATAACTCAGGCGGTCCAGAAATAACGGTGGCGGTAAACCCGCCGCCACCGTTGTTTCCGGACCGCCTGATCCCGACTCCTGCAGGCGGACGAGGAAACACCGGCAGCATTACGAGATGCTGCCGGTGTTTCCATGATCCCCATTCCCATTGAGTCCCATAGGACTCAATGGGAATGGGGATTTACACCATTCCGCCTCCGTGATTCCCGGAAAAACGGGGTTGTAATGCCCCGGTATTTCTGGGAATCACGGAGGCGGAATGGTAATACGAGTCCGGCAGTAACCAGGTGGTTTTACCGCCTCGGTTACCGCCGGACTCGTAATGAGGCCCAGTTTCATTTCACACTTTAGACCACTGCCCACATGGGAGTCCATGGAGTTGTGTGGTTTGCCTGGATTTTTCGTTTGTTTTAAAATACAGTAAAATCATGCTCTGTGACGATTCACAAGGTGTCAACACTTCTGCCCAAGAGGGAGCCCTTTGCCATGAGGCTAGGGAGGTGCGCCTGCTACCCAGTAGTCCCTCTAGAGCTTGTTTAATGCGGGAGGACCTCATGAGGACGGTCTCCCCCTCTGGTGACAAGGACAATTGCCTGGGGTACAGCCCATTGCGTATTGCCACTCCCAAACATTCCCTAGCCCTTCTCATTGCTAAGAACCATTGTATTGCAAGTACATCTGTGTATTGTTGCAACACAGGGGATAAAGGCAAGGCCAAAAGTACTAAGACAAAGAAGAGCACAGGAGACATGAATGTCATTGACTGTGCTAGTACTGGTACAAGGTGGCCAGAGTAGGCATGAGGATTAAGTAATCAACAGAAACAAAGGACTTTTACAATCCGCCAGGGCGGGACTGGCAACATTGTAGAAGTATAGACAATGCACTAAAAAAGCTGTCAAACTCAGCATGGAGAATCAACAGGTCCAGAAACCAGCAGGAGTTTCAAATTTTCTGGGCAGACCAGAGTCAGAGAAGAGCAGAGGATGCAGAAAAAGCTCATAAGATGTTCTCTGAGAGCCCAGCTAAAGCAGACCTTAATGCAAATTAAAGGAAAGTAGAATCAAGTAGCTTACCAGATAGCATGGAGCCGCTGCAGTGCTGTGGAAACCGCAGAGAGAAACCCGGTACATCGGAGAGAAGAAACCCAGCCCCAGGAAGTCCCGGTGGCATGCCAAAATCCCTCAGAAGGTAACAGGAGGTGTGAGAGATGCGGTGGAGATATGGGAGTGGAAGATAGATGGGTCAGGGACCCTTACACTTGTATACCCAGCATCCAAGGAGAGCTTTCTCATCACAGTGGTGACAATAAGAACACTAGCCACCAAAGACGGACCAGAGACCCTATTCAGTACAAACCAAGCATCCGAGGAGAGTTCCCTCATCGCAGTGGCAACAATAAGCCCACTGCCCACCAGAGATAGTTCAGATATATGAGAAACCTGAGGGTATTCTCCCAAGCAGACCTCAGGAAGCCTTTATTCAGGTGGCCCAGGAAGGGCCGATATTCTCAGACCCCAAACCTAGGAGTGAACAGAAAAGAGAGGATCACCTGAATGGGGGAGCCTGGGTTGTGCTTGGGGAAGTAACCCACGTGAGAAACAATATTCTACCAAGGAAGTCGAAGGAGAGGAGGACAAGATAGTTGAGGCCTTTTTAGGCTGTAATACATCCTTCCCACTTCCTCCTGTCAAACCTCTCTGGCTCAGATATAACAATTCCCCTTTCATCCCAAACCCAGTTACCTCCAGAAACCACCTCTCTCAGAATTCCTGCTTTTCCCCATCCTACGTGAATACTCCCAGTTATTCTCTTTCCCTTACCTCTAATTATTATTTCCTGCACTACCCACCTGCTCCGATAAAAACACTACCGTTCCCGCAAACCCCTTTGTTTATTTTACAATAATAATCCTGGTAATTCCTGTTTGCTTCACAAACCCTCTCCATCTCATCCTTCCGAGTTAACCAATCAACCCCTGCTTTATAATACCTTTGTCCCATCTTACCATGTAAGATACTCAGAAACTCTACCCGTTTCCAACACAAACACTTGCCCATACCCAGAAAGACCACGGACTAAGTCCAAAGCTTTTTACCTGACATGCCCCAACCCAAGGGCCTGGCAGAGTCAGGCAATTGACCAGAATCACGCACACCTGACAACTCTTTCCTTTCCCCACAGGGATAAAAGGTGGAGCACAAGACGAGCAAGGGAGACCGCACAATGTGATAGCTAACTCAGCACAGCAGTTCAAGAGGAGGAGAAAGACGGCGCAGACCGAGAGGGTGAAAAGGAGAGAAGCAACCTTGCCCTTTCCGACCAAGGCCTGTGAAGCCTATGCAGAAGGAAACATAAGAACGCGAACAGTAGCCAGCGTGTGTTTCAACAGATGTCAAAGGTACATGAGACCCTCCTCCGCTGATAACCAAGCGGGGGAGAGACGCTGGTCTCCATGGTACCAACCTTGACTCAAAAGAGAAGAAAGCCAAGCGGCTCATCACGGCCGGTGAGTCAAGGGGATTGTCGATAAGAACCCAAACTGTATTGAACAAAAAATAGCCAACGGCTAATTTGAACTTTGAAAGGCACAAAGATACTATTGAAGCTAGAATGAGAATACCAGCAGCAGAGAAGTCCTGCACCACTTGGGTGCTCATGCAGGAAACTATGGCCGATTAACAGATGGTAGAAACTACCGTAACCAGAAGACCTTGGGAAAAGGCGAGAAGAGATCAAAGTGCTCATACAGGTGTCTTGTAAAATCATCTGTACCATCGAAAGTCTTTGACCGACAGATGATTGGGAAAGTAAGGGAAATTAATTGCGCTTGATGAAGTGAGCGCATGAACAGTGTGTTTAAAAGGTTGGCAAGAGTGAACCCGGCGGAGGGATGTTAACGACAAGGGCGCGAAGCCTGACGTACCTATGAACAGCGTGATGACAGAGGGGAACCCTACCGCGGGGTGTCAACAGTTAAGACACCCCGCGTAGGGAGACCGACACACAGGGGTGAATCCTGTGCTGTTGTTTAAAAAGACATTAAGGTTTGTGAAGGAAATAGCTATAGGAAGATAAGGGGAAGTGAACTGTGCCCCTTGTCATTTGGGGTCCAAGCCCGACGAGGGAGATCCAGGGGTGAAGAGTCATCACCCAAAGTTCATTGAGAAAGGAACTGTTGAGTTGATTTATGGAAAATGATTAGTGAGGGGTCTACGCCCGGAAGAGCAGGACCCAGGTGTGAAGCCATCACCTAAAGTACACTTAGAACAGAACTTTTTGTTTGTTTGTTGAAAGCATCAGGCACTCGAAGACAAGAGACTTTTGTTAAAAGAGACTTAACCAGTGAAGAACCTGATAGCTGCTGCTGAACTGTCGGCTCCTGCGGGGAAAGCTTGAGCGTGTGCTGTGCTCAGGAAATCGGCCTTGTCCCATGCTCAAAAAGTGTGGAAAGGAAAACCCTGGCAATCATATCCTGACTTATTATTTGAGAACAGTTCTTTCCTTAATGAAATCCTATCCCAACTCTTTCTGTAATTAGCCTTATTTTTCATTTGGTGGTCGACGCTTGCTCCCATCTTAGATTTAGGTTTAACTTAGGCGTTTTTCCATCCTGCATTTACAGTTTAATAAACACTCCAACAACTGGTAAGTAAGGATTTGAGTAGAGTTTCCTCATCACAGTGGTGACAATAAGCCCACTGACCACCAGCGAAGGATCAGAGACACCAATTATTGGAAACCAAGCATTTGAGGAGGGCTTCCGCATTGCAGTGACAGTAATAAGCTCACTGACCACCAGAGAAAGGTCTGGGACCCAACAAAAGGGAACTGAGCAAGCAAGGAAAACGTCTGTATCGCAGTGGTGACACTAAGCCCAGTGACTAACATAGAAAGATTTGGAACTTTGCTAACACCAAAACAAAGTGGCAAAGTGTAAATCAGACTGAAGATTGTGAGAGAGAACTTTTTATACACCAGGAGAAGGGAGTGTCATGATCACTGCTTCCAAGGAGTCAGGTACAGCCCAACATCCTTGGAAGCAGGCCCCTAACCGTTATCTAGGGCACCAGCCGGTCCCCACTTGGACCTTTTGGGCCTTGTCCTGGCGCCGGTGGCACCAGGCTCATCAAAGTCATCGGTCCCGGCACTGGAAGCGCCGGGCTCATATTATGTATGAAGATGCTTGGGTGGACTTACCTGCAGCAGACCATGCTGCTTACTTACCAGCCACTTAGAAGTCCTCTGTGAACAGGAACTACTTTCTTACCTGGGTGGGGCAAGCTCCACTCCCTGGATACAGCACTGGAACACTTCTGGAACTGGAACTCTTTTCTTACCTAGGCAGGGCCGTGGAGGAAGACGCCTCATCACTCCAAGGCTATTTAAACCACACCCGGTAGATGAAACGTGCTTCGCGTTATTCTGCATCTGCAGCAGAACGCTCACCGAGTCTGTTCCGGCCTTTCTTCTTTCGATCCTGAACCTGCAAGAATTATACTTACCATTCCTGTATCCAGACGACAACAGCACCTGCAAGGACAAGAAACAACAGGTTAGCAAGGCATACACGCAGTGCTTACTCACCTGATCCATCAGCTGCGGCCATTTCTTCACGCTGCACCTCCGCCTGTGAAGACAAAAGCATTGTTATTACTTACCGGCACTCCGCGAATTCCGGATTTCTTCACGCTGCACCTCCGCCTGTGAAGACAAAAGCATTGTTATTACTCACCGGCACTCCGCGAATTCCGGATTTCTTCACGCTGCATCACCGCCTGTGAAAACAAAAGAAGCGACATTAGACAGGTATTTACTTACGCCCATCGCGCTCGTCAATAGAACGCCTGCAAATACTCCGGCGTCTCTTCAGCACGGACTAAGCAGCAAGGGAAAAAGACAGTTTGAGCGTTTGCATTTACTTACTCATTTCCAGGCGCTTCACTCCATCTTAAATCTCCAGAGTCCTGCAAGACAAAAAGGGAAAAGCATTATACAGAGTCCTGTACAATATTAACGCGCCACGCACCTAAAGACTATAAAGACTAAAAAGGTGCCCGGAAACTCACCGCTCGTGCAGTTAACGACGGTAACGATCCTCTGAGTTCAAGAGGCCTATGTTTCACCAGTGAAGGAACTGGCAACGGCACCCTGCACCAGACGCAGATGGAGAGTCCAGCATTCACCTATCTAAGGTGAGCACGTGACCTGGGGGGGGCTCTACGGAGAAGCTAGGAAGAGAGGGAGAGGGAGAGGAACATTCAACAGCCCAGACCTTAACCCCCATATTCTTTCACCTACAGAAACCTCACCCTTCGGGTTCGACACACAGTGAGAAGAGGTTCGACCCCAGAAGCCAATCGAGTCCTGCACATCACTTTTCGAGTCACAGACACCTTCCTGCCAAGACCAGCGCCTCTGTGGGAATCAGGTGAGCGTTACAGAACGCGAAGCCCACCGCAAAACTCCTACCCAGACGCAATGGAAACCTCAGACACTGATCAATTAGCCCAGTTGCTCGGGGAATTAAGAGCAGAAGTACATGCTGCTTGTCAAGAAACAAACTCTCTAAGAAGAGAGCTGATCATTTCCAAGGAGCGAACAGAGGAACTCGCTAGGCAATTGCTACAAACACAGGCAGGACAGACACCTTTGCCCGCTCCAGGAGGTAGTTATCCTTCTGCATCATCTTTAAATCCAGTGCAAATCAATCTACCCGGTAAAGTGCCATTGGCTCCACCCGAGCGCTTTTCTGGTGACCCAAAGAAATTTGCAGTGTTCATCAACCAGTGCCGCCTACACTTCTTATGTCGACCAGCTGCATTCCCAACAGATCAGACCAAGGTGGCTTTCGTGCTTTCTTATCTCAGTGGCAGCGCAGCAGATTGGTCGATCCCTTTAGTCACCCAGGATGATCCGGTTTTACATGATTTCCAGGCCTTCCAGTCCAGCATGGAGAAACTGTTCGCAAGACATACGCAAGGGCAGGCCTTGGACAATGAACTTCTTTCATTACGACAGGGTAATCAAGACCTCTTGACTTATATAGCCTCATTTAACAGACTTATAGTGGAAGCTCAATGGCCCGAGGATAAGAGAATAACGCTTTTCTACCGAGGCTAGCGTGGAGAGCTCAAGGATGTGTTAGCTCAAGTTGTGAATCCTCCACAAGAATGCTCAGACTATATTGACTTAGTTGTCCAATTGGACCACAGATTACAGAACTGGAAGGCTGATCGTTCCAAATTTGATACCCGAGTGTTTTCTAAACCACAGACCTCTACTAGGGGAGCTGACACTGTGGAACCCATGCAAATAGGGGGCATGAAAGGGAAAGAAGAAGACAGCTGCAATTATGCCTCTATTGCGGAAACTCAGGGCACTTTCTTCGAGACTGTCCAGTGAAACCAGCTAAGAAGGCTGTAGGAGCCGCAGATAGCTGTACCACAAATTCTGAGCAGGGAAACGACCTAGCCCGACAGGTGTAGAGGTCCTCTTGCCGAGCGTTAAGATCTGTCCCGTGACCTCGCATTTCGTGGTGCCCATGGTCCTCATTAGTCCTGATCGTCCGGATCGTTTGCATGCAATTGAAGCTTACATCGACAGCAGTGCAATCGGTAATTATGTGGACCGTGAAATGGTATCAAGGATGAACCTACCCCTTGTCCCTAAGGCAGTAAAAGACGTCATTACTACAGTGGATGGCACGGAGATAGCCTCCGGACCAGTAACGCACACCACCCAAGAAGTGACGCTAGTGAGCCAAGATGGACACCGGGAGAAAATCGTGTTCGATGTGATCAAGGCCCCTCAGTTCCAGATCATTCTGGGAATTCCTTGGTTAGAGAAGCACAATCCTCAGATCGATTGGCGAGCAAAGACGGTTCAGTTTCCAGAATGTTTTAACACTTGTTATCCTCGGCCTGATGTTTCACTGGCGGCAATCTCTTCTGGGGTTCCCAAATTACCTCCCGAATACCAGGAATTCCAAGACGTCTTTCGGAAGGATCAAGCTAACACCCTGCCTCCTCATAGGTCGTACGACTGTCAAATAGATCTGATACCCGGAACAACTCCTCCTTGCAGTAGGATTTATGCCCTCACCGAGCCAGAGAATCTTCACCTCAGACAATATCTGGACCAATACCTAGCCAACGGGTTTATCCGTCCTTCAAAATATCCAGCTTCCTCGGCTTTGTTCTTCATTCCGAAAAAGGAAGGAGACCTTAGGACTTGTATAGATTACCGCGCCCTGAATCAAATCACTGTTAAAAACAGATACCCGTTACCTTTGATCCCTGAACTCCTGGATCAAGTCAAAGACGCATGTGTATATACAAAGTTGGATCTCAGAGGAGTCTACCACTTGGTACGAATAAAAGAGGGTGATGAATGGAAGACGGCCTTCCGCACCAAGTATGGGCTGTTGGAATATCAAGTTATGCCCTTTGGACTTTGCAACGCTCCTGCCGCCTTCCAGTATTTAATGAATGATGTCCTTAGAGAACTCATAGATGTGTGTGTTGTTGTCTACATTGATGACATCCTCGTCTATTCATCATCTAAAGAAGAACATCGGAAACATGTTAGAGAGGTCCTCAAAAGACTATGTCAACATAACCTTTTTGCTAAGCTCGAAAAATGCGTTTTTAACGTAACTGAAGTTGAGTTCCTGGGATTCATATTGTCACCCAATGGAGTTAATATGGATTCAAAGAAAGTTGATGCAATTATCAAGTGGCCTTCACCAACCTCTTTAAAGGGAGTCCAAAGCATGCTAGGCTTCGCTAATTTTTACCGCAGATTCATTCCTGAATTCTCTCGAATAGTCCAGCCCATCACTGCTCTGTTAAAGAAAAACAAACGTTTTGAGTGGTCTACTGAGGCGGAACAAGCTTTTCGGGACTTAAAAACTAAATTCATTTCGGCACCTGTTCTAAAACATCCTCGTCCAGAACTCCCCTACATCGTAGAAACAGATGCTTCAAGTCTTGCTATGGGGGCAGTTTTATCACAAAGAGATCCGGTCAAACATCAGTTACATCCTATAGCCTTTTGGTCCCGCAAATTCTCAGCTCCCGAGATCAACTATTCAATTACAGACAAGGAACTTTTAGCTATCAGATCGGCCTTTAAAGCCTGGCGGCATTATCTTTTGGGAGCCAGACACACAGTCACCGTAATGACTGATCACCGCAACTTACAGTATCTGAAGACGGCCAAAGCTCAGTCTTCCAGGCAGCTTCGCTGGGCTCTGTTTTTGGCGGAATTTGACTTTATAATTACTTATCGACCTGGCAGTAAAAATGGAAAAGCAGATACCCTTTCCCGGATGGGAATAGATGAACATTTGACCAATCCAGAACCAATACCCATAATCCCTGAACAAAGGATTTTGGGTTTGGTCAGCGCTCAATCCTTTGAAGACATCAAGACCACAGTCAAATCACTTCTAACTCCGGTTGACTTACAGAACTGGCAATTAAGGGGAAAAGAATTTTCAGTGGATCAAGATCTACCTTTTTTCCGAGGACGATTGTACTTGCCCAGTGAGAAGATACAAAGACAGGTAATCTCCTGTTATCACGATTCACTAATGGAGGGTCACCCTGGCATAACCAAAACCATGGAAAAGGTCAAAAGACATTTCTGGTGGCCATCATGGAAAAAGGATATTAGAGACTTTGTAATCTCTTGCGGTGTATGCGCCCAAAATAAAAGTCTGAAGGAGAAACCAGCCGGCCTCTTACACCCACTAGACATCCCTCCCTGTCCATGGCATACCCTGTCCATGGATTTCATCACAGACTTACCTCCATGCTCAGGGTATAATACCATATTAGTAGTCGTGGATCTATTCTCCAAGATGGCTCACTTCATTCCCCTGAAGGGCCTACCTTCAGCTTCAGTATTGGCCCGAAAATTCTTAGAAAACATCGTTCGGTTACACGGTTTTCCCTCAGTTTTGGTTTCCGATAGGGGAAGTCAATTCATCTCCCACTTTTGGCGAAGTTGCTGTCGTTTAGCCCAAATAGATGTGAGACTTTCTACCAGTCATCATCCCCAGACTGACGGACAAACCGAGAGGACAAATCAAACTCTAGAGCAATATCTACGTTGCATGCTCCAACAAACTGAAAACCCTTGGAAGGACATTCTTTGGATTGCTGAATACGCTTATAACAATTCGACTCATTCTGGAACCGGAAAGACTCCCTTCGTCTTATTATACGGACACCATCCTAGAACCTCTAACCTGGATCCTCCCCAAGAATTCGAGGCACCTGCTGTGGATCACTTGCACTCGGAGATCACTTGTGCTTTTAAGGAAGCCACTGACCATCTGCAAAGAGCTAAAGCTCAATTCAAGAAAGGAGCAGATCAGCACCGTAAAGAGGCCCCTCACTACGCAGTGGGAGAGCAGGTCTGGTTATCCACTAAGCACCTACCTCTAAAAGGACCCCGCACTTTTATCCCGAGATACCTTGGACCCTATCTTATCTTTGCCATAATTAATCCAGTGGCTGTTAAATTGGAATTGCCTTCGCATATGAAAATACATCCAGTATTCCATGTTTCCTTACTAAAACCAGTACAACCAGGAACCCGATTGACCGAACTCCCAGAACCTGTTTTAGTAGATGGAGAAATTCAGTTCGAAGTAAAGAACATCCTAGACTCCAAAATCTCCAAATCTAAATTATATTATCTGGTTGATTGGAAAGGATACGGCCCCCAGGAAAGGTCTTGGGAACCCTCAGAACATGTCCACGCACCTCGTCTGGTCAAGAAATTCCATTTGAATCACCCCGACAAGCCAAAACCTCCGGAGAAGACACGCTTGGGAGGGGCCTTGAGGGGGGGTGCTGTCATGATCACTGCTTCCAAGGAGTCAGGAAAAGCCCAACATCCTTGGAAGCAGGCCCCTAACCGTTATCTAGGGCACCAGCCGGTCCCCACTGGGACCTTGTGGGCCTTTTCCTGGCGCCGGTGGCACCAGGCTCATCAAAGTCATCGGTCCCGGCACTGGAAGCGCCAGGCTCATATTATGTATGAAGATGCTTGGGTGGACTTACCTGCAGCAGACCATGCTGCTTACTTACCAGCCACTTAGAAGTCCTCTGTGAACAGGAACTACTTTCTTACCTGGGTGGGGCAAGCTCCACTCCCTGGATACAGCACTGGAACACTTCTGGAACTGGAACTCTTTTCTTACCTAGGCGGGGCCGTGGAGGAAGACGCCTCATCAACCCAAGGCTATTTAAACCACACCCGATAGATGAAACGTGCTTCGCGTTATTCTGCATCTGCAGCAGAACGCTCACCGAGTTCCGGCCTTTCTTCTTTCGATCCTGAACCTGCAAGAATTATACTTACCATTCCTGTATCCAGTCGACAACAGCACCTGCAAGGACAAGAAACAACAGGTTAGCAAGGCATACACGCAGTGCTTACTCACCTGATCCATCAGCTGCGGCCATTTCTTCACGCTGCACCTCCGCCTGTGAAGACAAAAGCATTGTTACTACTTACCGGCACTCCGCGAATTCCGGATTTCTTCACGCTGCACCTCCGCCTGTGAAGACAAAAGCATTGTTATTACTCACCGGCACTCCGCGAATTCCGGATTTCTTCACGCTGCATCGCCGCCTGTGAAAACAAAAGAAGAGTCATTAGACAGGTATTTACTTACGCCCATCGCGCTCATCAATAGAACGCCTGCAAATACTCCGGCGTCTCTTCAGCACGGACTAAGCAGCAAGGGAAAAAGACAGTTTGAGCGCTTGCATTTACTTACTCATTTCCAGGCGCTTCACTCCATCTTCCATCTCCAGAGTCCTGCAAGACAAAAAGGGAAAAGCATTATACAGAGTCCTGTACAATATTAACACGCCACGCACCTAAAGACTATAAAGACTAAAAAGGTGCCCGGAAACTCACCGCTCGTGCAGTTAACGACGGTAACGATCCTCTGAGTTCAAGAGGCCTATGTTTCACCAGTGAAGGAACTGGCAACGGCACCCTGCACCAGACGCAGATGGAGAGTCCAGCAGTCACCTATCTAAGGTGAGCACGTGACCTGGGGGGGGCTCTACGGAGAAGCTAGGAAGAGAGGGAGAGGGAGAGGAACATTCAACAGCCCAGACCCTTAACCCCCATATTCTTTCACCTACAGAAACCTCACCCTTCGGGTTCGACACACAGTGAGAAGAGGTTCGACCCCAGAAGCCAATCGAGTCCTGCACATCACTTTTCGAGTCACAGACACCTTCCTGTCAAGACCAGCGCCTCTGTGGGAATCAGGTGAGCGTTACAGGGAGTCAATCTTCTGGAAAAGGGGATAAAACTTTTGGAACATACTCTAAATATGCCAGGGCAAGGGATTCATTTCTTTCTTTCTTTCTTTCTTTCTTTCTTTCTTTCTTTCTTTCTTTCTTTCTTTCTTTCTTTCTTTCTTTCTTTCTTTCTTTCTTTCTTATTATCCCCTGGCCTTGTTGTGAACTGTGCCAAGCAATACCAGGAGAAGGGTGTCATCAACCTGGTGCTGAACTGGTAGTTGTGCTAGATACGCGTGGGGAAGGGAGTCATTTCCCTGCTTTTATTGGAAACTGTATAAATCTACAAAAGGAGAAGGGAGACATTCTCCTGGATGTGGAATTGTATAAAGGCTGTGTGAAACCCACAAGCCACTGGAAGGGAGAACTTCCCCCTAGCATTTTTGTTGCAAGAAAACATTATTTTAAACACTATCTGAGCATCAGGAGAAGGGAGACATTCTCCTGGAGAAATAACTTTCTGTTAGATTATCCTTTAGTTGTAGTGTGAGGGATAGAGGTAGGTTGTGACACAGGACAGTGGAGTTCGTTTTGACTGACATTCTGAAGGACCCTTTAGTTTTGAGGCACGGAAACCCCTCTTAGAAGATAGGGATAGTGACGACCTTTTTGTGCACGAATAAAAGTCTATAAACACTGCCATGCCACCAAGAATACTTCACAGCTAAAAGTCACACTATATCATGCACTGGCAGCACTTGAGTTCGCAGAACTATGAGAGGAAAAGCAAGTCTGCTGACAGTCTCTTTTTTTTAGGAAGGAGAACTGTGGGAGCTTTTAGACTCAGGCAGCCTTAGTTCAGGTTCCTGCTGTTCCTTGCACTAGGCCAGTTTGATCCTGCAGGGAGGGGATCTGTTCAGTATTCATCATGCCCTTGCCAATGACTCCCCACTACGTGATACCTATTGAGAAGGGAGTCCCTGCCTGCTGGGTGTGTACTTGCTGTGTGAAAATGTATTTTCTATAATACCGCCTGATAGTAAATGTTGGTCTAAGCACATTCACATCACACTGTACTATCGCATTGATTGAACCTGAAACATGCTGACTATGCCGCCATTTTGAGTTGTCCGCCATTTTGATCGCCTCCTGCTTTCTGTTCCATGTTTAGAACTTGTGTTTTCGGCTTCAACAGGGCAAGATGAACTTTGTGCTGCTTTATGATGTTAACTTAGATAAGAATGTTGAATCTGCTAAGGTGGATTGTTTATCCTGCACTGAAGAAACTTGAAGCTAAACAAAAGCTGTACTTATCAGTAATTTAGATGCCTTCTGTCCCTACAGTGCTTCTCAGTTCAAACTGTGAAGTAGAATAATGAATAGCTGAACATGCTCTTCTGCAGAAATCCTTGTTGTCTCTCCTTGGAATGAACTGGGCCTAATTACGAGTTTGGAGGTAGCCATGCCATTTTTACCAGCATGGCTACCCCCAAACTCGGGTCTGGGTTCCGAAAAAATGGGAATTAGCAGGTCATTCCGACCTTTGCGGACCCGGTAATTCCCATTTGCGGGACCCAGACCTGATACGTCCCCATTCCCATTTGAGCTCCAATAGGGCTCAATGGGAATGGGGAGGATGGTAACAACGGCCCGTTAATAACGGGACTTTTGCTACCATCCTGCTCTGCTAGCGGGTGCCGCTCTGCACGTCTGGTCTGACCAGGCGGACAGAGCGGCCCCGCGAGCAGAACTCGGAATGTTGCAGCGAGGTAAGAACGGCACCGGTAGCACTATCGGCGCCGTTGTTGCCTTACAGGAGCACTCATAATGAGGCCCACTGACTTTAAGCTCAAGAACAAATAGTAGACAAATATAAGCAAGTAAAATGAGGAATGTTACCTTGTGTCTTGCATTTGAAAAACATGTGAATTGTTTGATGGAAAACAGAAAACTATGCAATGATGTTTAAATATTAATTAGTTATGTAGTTAGGACATGAATCCTAGGTTATGTATTATTTGAAGAGGGGCTGGACGATGTGTCGAAGGCTGTTAAGAATTTGTGAAAATATGTGTACTTGTGGAATGTTCAGTAGTCTCTCATCTCATGGTGTCTGCTTGCACACATTGTGGGGCGTTGAGAACCAAGTGGCCACTTGCTAATAAATACAATTGTAACTTTGACTTTGTGACTGGCGTATTTCTATTATGTGGTAGTAAGCCTTGATATTCTTTAATCTTACAGCTGCTGGGGCAATGTGAGCCTCAGTCCTGTGGCACTGTGTGCAGTTGCACCTGATAGGTAGGGAGGTAGGGAGTGTTGTGTGACACTTGTGGGAAACCAGAGGGTGTCTTGCTTAGTAGTCCCCGGGGATCTCTCTCTCTCAGGTGGCCAAGGCAAGGCCATCACCTTTTGGATCGGACTTGGGGGTGGAACAGTGTAGGAGGATCACCTGAGTGAAGGGTCTTCATGGAGTGGGGGTGAGGCAGCCGATCGTGAGACGTGGTATTCCCGCCTTCTTTGTGCACCTAACCCATCCTATTTTTTAGGATTCTCCGATGTTCAAACTTCCCCCACCCCCATTTCTACACAAACTCTGGGCTGAGGAAGCGGTTGACTGAGAGTAACAAGACTAACTCATATTTATCGTACTAGACATGTCCCGTTAATCAGGTCAGGCAAAGTCAGACACTTGACTTTAAGTGCATACATCTGATACCAATTGGCTCTCCTCACACAGATAAAAGGCAGAACCTAGAGACACACTCTGAGCAAGGTAGAACATGAGTAAGAGCAGAACCTCCGGGGAGAGGGCAATCCTACTGGAGCAGAGCGATGGATCAAGGAAGAGCAGTGGGCCGAGAACCCCAGGAGTTCCGTACAGGAGGTTGTTGCCTCCACAAGGCTGCGAAAGATACATGGAAAAGGCCAAATCCCAAAGCAGAAAGCTGCAATGTATTTCAGGGATGCCAGAGACCCTCCCGGGTGAACGGCAGAGTTGGGGAGGTGAGGCCAAGCCTGTGGTACTAACCTTGACTTGTGAATTGGAAACTGTAAAGACAAGGAAGAAACGCACATAGCCGTTGAGTTGGCAAGTGACCAGAGAGACCGGTGTGTGTTAAGGAAAGATTGACATTTGCAACATTATATCGCAAGTGAAGGCTGCACATGTGTGGATGAGATGCGAAGAAAGGGAGACCTGTGCATGAAGTTTGAAGTAAGGACAGCTGTGAAATCAGCAATACTGAGTAACAGAGTGGTCCGGCAAAAGAAAGTAGCCCACTCAAAAGTCTCTGTGAAAGGGGCATTGTTAGTAGCGATAAAGTGAATTAACTGTAAAAGCGAAATGATCAAAATTAACCCAGAGAGCAGGGGAAAGTAAAAAGCTGAACTTTGAACTTTGAATCGAAGTGGTCCTGAGCAGGTCTGTAGAAAAAGCCACCCACATTTGAAAGTCTTTGACATCCGATAACGGTCTGAGCCCAAAGGAGGGGGACCCGGAGTGTAATAAGTTAGGGGAAGGGAGCTCCCTGCAAATATTGCTGAGCTGCTGTTGTGAAAGCTCTGAGCCCAACAGAGGGGGACCAACGTGAACTTTTGCTGTGAAAGGTCTGAGCCGACAGAGGGGGACCAATGTGAACGTTTGTTTTGAAGTGGTCCTAGCCCGACAGAGGGGGACCAGTGTGAAATTTTTGTTGAACTTGTTTGGAAGACTGGAAAGAGAGACTTTAATGTGGAAGACTAGACGGGCCTCGATCCACATTTTGAACTCTTTATGTGTTGAAACCCTGAGCCAGAGCGTGTCATCCTGCCTATGGGGATCGCCTTACTACGTGTTGTCTAACGTGGGGAGGAGAGCTGATTCAGCCACATTCATTCTTTATATTTGATCACTGATTTTTCTTTACATGCATATCTCCTGTATATACTTTTGTACAATAGATAGGCCAGGCTTTAGGTGTTGTTAGCATAGGCCATTCTGATTTGACAGACTCAACAAGAACTGTTTTATTTATTGTTTGATGGGCAAGACTACTCCCATCCTAGTTGTAGGGCCTAGTAGGAGTTTTTCCAAACCCAGAAACATTAGTAAAGGTTTTACAAATAGTACCTTTTGTTTCAGTGTACTATTTGTCATACCATGCCTCCCTTACACACTGAACCACTTCCTGCACTGCTACCAGAGTGTTTTGAGAGCAGCACAGAGATTGTCTCACTCGTGCTAATATGCAGTGAAGGAAAGACTCAATAATCCAAAGTAGAGAGGTCCTAATGTGTGAGTTTACAAATAAGTGACAGATACACATTTGTTCTACATTATTTGGCAAAGCTTCATAAGCATGTTCTTACCGTTCTATTGTTGGGCAAAGCCAACACAAGTGTGTTCTTACAGTACTGGTCTTATTCTGCAGCCAGCTATGACGAGCATGTTCTCACAGTTGCAGCCGTAGCCTTATTGGGCAAATCAATCATTAGCATGTTTTCTCACAATTGCAGTACTATTTCTTGGAAAAAGGGAGCATGTGTTCTTACAGTTGCAGTACGAGAATATCTTTAGTAAATCCATCATGAGCATGTTCTTATAGTTACAGTTGTGGTATTTTTGGACCAAGCCATCATGAGTTTGTTCTTATAGTTTATGTATCTTATAGTTTATGAATTGGTATTATTGGGCCAGTACACATCCCCACGAGTGTATACTTACAATGGCAATACTTTCATATGTTGGTTCACCTAGCATCACAGTGTCTCCTTACATAAAAAAATACTTGCATTATTGGGCACAGCCAACATAACTGAACATGTTCCTGCTAGGGCTGGCATATATTATGTGGCCACAGTAATCCTGAGGTGTATTTTACAGTGGCAGTGGTGAGAAACCTGGGGGTATTCTTCAATGTAGACCCTGAGAGTCCTCTAGTCGGGTGCCCAGGGGAGGGCCATTGCTCTTGGATCCCAACCCTGGAGGTGGACAAACGCCAATGGGAAAACCCCAGGTGAGACGCAGTATCCCAATGGGATGATAGGAGAGGAGGAAGTAGCCCCTGAAGCCTTCATGGGATATGCAGGTCCCACTGTCCCTGATCCAAGAGGGAGGTGGAAATAGCATACCAGCGCAGAAGCAGGCAGGGAGGATGGTCAGATGAGACAAAAGCATGGCTTTGACCTCAACACCTATTTATGTTTCCCCATTTCAGACGACAGGGTGTGTTGTCAAGACCAGCACTTTCATGGCAGGGTACTAGGGGTAGGGGGTAACCTACAAAAGGGGAATCACCCAAGCTGTATAGGAACAGGGCCAAAGGATTCCCCTCTCTTCTCTTTCAATCACTCTATGATTATTCAGCCTATAAATATCCATTTCAGTTCCATCCCATCTCCCCCTCTCCATTTCCAACATGTACTGGGACGAGGAAGCGGCAACTGGAAGTTAGAGAGATTACCTGTGTGAAAATTACTGTATGTAATTGGAAGATGAATGGAGAGGCCTACATTCTACCACTAACAGGTCCCCTTAATAGAGTCAGGCAAGGTCAGGCACTTGACGCTAACTATACACACCTGACTCCAATTGACCCCCAGTTAAGGTAAAAAAGGTGGAGTTCTGCCAGAGTAAATGGGCAAGCTGGGTTTGCTGGATGGATCATGGAAGCCAGGGAACAGGATGCTGCAGCTGGAGGATCCAGGAGGAGCCAGAGGAGAACGGGATGCCAGGATGCTGACCCGGTGTGTCAGAGGGGTTGCAGCGTGGTGAGGGAGCTGTGTCCCCGGATTGGGGAAAGATGTGACCTGTTGGCAGTATCCAGGCCAGTGCCTGTTCTTGTGGGATGTGTGCAGGTTTCAGAGGTGTCTGAAGGGCAGGTGGTGAGGCCCTGAACTCGATACACACATCCTGAGGAAACTGCCCGCCAGTGCAGCGCTACTTGGTGAATTTCATGCGAGAGAGAAACTCAGTAGCGTGCTTCTGACAGGAGCAGTAGCAGCGGAAGATGCAAGGGCACGATAATTGAAAAGCACGAGAAAATAAGAGAAAAATGGTGCATGAGCAGCACGAAAGCAGAAAAAGCAGAAACAGTAAATTGTGAAGGACAGAAAGAAAAGAGGAATGAAAAGTGAGAAAGGTGCGAGCAGCACGAAGGAAACCAAGAGAAAGTGTGCGAGAGGCACAACAAGGCAAGGAAAGTGTGCAAGAGGCACAGCGAGAAAGACAAATTGTGCAAGAGGCATGGCAAGGCAAAGGAAGTATGTAATTGGCACAGAAAGGCAGAAGGTGCCAGAAAAGTGTACAAGAGGTACAGAGAGGCAAAAGGTACCAGAGGGAAAACAAAGAATGTAAATATATGGGCCAGGAATCAGAGTGGTCGCACATGGGGAGGACCAGAAGCTCAGTGTTCTCGAAAGTCTGATACCGCCCCGGTGTGGACCAAAGAAGGTGTACAGTGCCACTTGACAGAGTTCGGAAAAGGGGGAGCAACTCTGAGAATGAAGTGGTAGCAGAATCCTCTAAAGTGAAAGAAAGGCTGTTGCAAACTCACCAGAAAGAATGGTGCTTTGAGAGGTTTATCTTGACAAGGTGCATTTTTGGTGTTTTGTGTTTGTGAACTTTCAAGTGACCATTTTCAGGCAATAGGGGCCTAGGCTTGGGGAAGGGAATCCTGAGAGGCCCAAAAGAAACTGTGAAAAACATTGTTGTAGGGAGAAAGGTCGAGGCTTGGGGATGGGAACCCTGAGAGGCCTGAAAGGAACTGTCAATCTTCATTTGAGTTATAAAGTAAGAAAGTGTGAATGTATTTGAGCCAGAGAGGCTTGAGCTTGGGGAAGGGAACCCTGAGAGGCCTAAAAGGAACTATGAGAGACATTGTTGAAAAGAGAAAGGCCAAGACTTGGGGAATGGACCCCTAAGAGGCCTAAATGGATCTGTGACTTTTCTTTTGGAACCAGAGGGGTCAGAGCTTGGGAAGGGAACCCCCAAGTGACCCAGAGACATTGTGAACTGAATTGTCCTGCTGCAAGAGCCCTGTCTGAAAGGTCCCAAGGGCAGGGCACCCCTTTTGTGTTGACCTATTTTTAAAGCCAGCCTTGGTTTGCATTTATTTTTGAATCACCACTTTATTGTTTAAGAAGACCTAACATCACACTTGTTTTAAATGTGAGGGTAAGCATAGGACTTGACAAAGACAGACTTTGGTTTTGAACTCATGGACATCGACGGCCCTTAGCAGCATCATCTGAGAGAACAACCCCAATAGAGTTAAGGCCAGTTATGCATTACGCTATGCAGTGATATTATCTAATAGAAAACAACCCAAAACATCTAAAGAAAAATAATGAATTGTTTAAAAATATACATATGTGGTTGGGAATGGGAATAGTAGTTTTTTGGGGGGGAAAGCATTTAAAAAAGGAGGGGATTGGGAAAAACCATGCCCCCCGTTCAACAACAACAAAATAAATGTGTTTTTTTTTAGATGTTTTGTGTTCGTTTAAAATTCATTCTTTGTTTTATAATTCAATATAATCACATGTAACCAGGCATTACACCAACCCTACCAAGTTTTTTTCAAACTGTTACTTTTGAGTCTGTCGGCCTCATTACGCGGTAGGCGGTAGCCATGGCGCTATTAGCGCCATGGCTACCCCCTTACCGCATTCCGGGTCCATGTTCCCGGAATAGGGACTTACCGGGTCATTCCGACCTTGGGGGCCCTTCCATAATGCCTGGTAAAACTAGGCGTTAGGGAAGGGACACGCTAAAGGACCTCATAGTAGGTCAGTAAGGGATTACCGGCACCGGTGCCCTTACCGGTGCCGGTAATCCCTTACCGCCTACCGCGTAATGAGGCCCACTTGATACCATGCCTGTCTCACACAGTAAGCACAAATCCCAATTAGCAACGCGTTGAACTTTACCTCCTAGTTAGCCAATGTGTTGAACTGCACCACGCCCCCCAGTTGGCCAATATTAACCACTGTGCTGAACCTTGCAGGGCTTTCTAATTAACCCTGGTGCTGAACCTCGCTGCGCTTCACAGATAGCCACTGTGTTAAACCTGCTGCACCTTCTAGCCAGTCAATGGCTTAAACCCTGCTGCACTCTCTAGTTTGCCACTGTCTTGAACCTTGCTATGATTTCCAGTTGGCCACTGTGTTGAACCTTGCAGTACTCTCTAGTTGGCCACCGTCATATACCTCTACTGTGCTTTCCAGTTTGCCACTGTGTTAGACCGTGCTCTACTCCCTAGCCAGGCACTGTGTTAAACCTTACTGCTCCTTTTAGTCAGCCAAATGTGTTGAACCTTGCTGCGTTTTACAGATAGCCAATGTCTTGATCCTTGCTGCACTTTCCAGTAAGCCACTCTGTTAAAACCTACTGCATTTTCCAGTTGACCATTGTGTTGCACCTGCCTACTGCCTAGTCAGCCACTGTGTAAAACATCACTGAGCCCCAAGGTAGCAATTGTGTTGAAGTTGCTGTACCCCCTACTCAGCCAAAGTGGGGAACCCTGGTGCACTTTCCAGTAACTAGCCACCATCCTGAACCTTGTGGAGCTCTCTAATTAACCACTGTGTTAAACCTGCTGTGCTCTCCAGTCAGCAGTCAGCCACTGTGTTTACTGCACCTTCTAGTCAGTCAAGGTGTTGGACCCTGCTGTGCCTCCCAGTTAGCCACTGTCCCAAGACTTTCTAATCAACTAATGTGTTAACGCGTGCTGTGCTTTACAGATAGCCACTGTATTGAACCGTACTATGCTGTCTAGCTAGCCACTGTCTTAAACAGTGCTGTGATACCCAGATAGCCATTGTGTTAAACCTGCTGTACCTTTCCAGTCAGTCAATGTGTTAAATCTTACTGCACCTTCTAGTCAGCCAATGTTTTGAACGTTGGTGTAATGTCTAGTTAGCCACTTTTTTAAACCTTGCTGTGCTTTCTAGTCAGTCATTGTATTGAAACTGCTGTACTTCCCAGTTAGCCATTGTGTCTAACATTACCGCACCTTCTTATCAGCCAAGGTGTTGAACACGGCTGCGCTTTCCAGTTACCCACTGTATCAAATCTTGCTTCACCTCTAATTAACCAATGTGTTGAACCTTGCTGTGCTTTACAGATAGCCTCTGTGTTAAAGATTGCTGTACTACCTAGCTAGCCACTGTCTTAAACCTTGCTATGCTTCCCAGTTGACGCATTGTTAAACCTGTTAAATTTTCCAGTCAGCCACTGTGCTAAACCTTACTGCACCTTCTAGCCAGACAATTGAACCTTGCTGTACTGTCTAGTTAGCTACTATAGTAATCCCTGCTATGCTTTCCAGTTCACCATTTTGTTAAACCTGCTGTACCTTCCAGTTAGTCATTGTGTTAAACCCTACTGCACCTCATAGTCAGCCAATGTGTTCAACCTTGCCGTACCTTCTAGTTAGCCACTGTCTTAAACCTTGCTGTGCTTTCCATTCAGTCATTGTATTAAACCTGCTGTACTTCCCAGTTAGCCATTGTGTAAACAATTACTGCACCTTCTAGTCAGTAAAGGTGTTGAACACGGCTGCGCTTTCCAGTTACCCACTGTATCAAATCTTGCTGCACCTCTAATTAACCATTGTGTTAAACATTGCTGTGCTTTACAGAAAGCCTCTGTATTAAACCTTGCTGTACTACCTAGTTAGCCACTGTCTTAAACCTTGCTATGCTTCCCAGTTGACGCAGTGTTAAACCTGTTATATTTTCCAGTCAGCCACTGTGTTAAACCTTACTGCACCTTCTAGGCAGCCACTGTGTTGAACCTTGCTGTATTGTCTAGTTAGCCACTATCGTTAACCCTGCTATGCTTTCCAGTTAGCCATTTTGTTAAACCTGCTGTACATTCCAGTTAGTCATTGTGTTAAACTCTATGGGCCTCATTACACGGTAGGCGGTAAGGGATTACCGGTACCAGTAAGGGTACCGGTGCTGGTAATCCCTTACCGCCCTACTATGAGGTCCCTTAGCGGGCCCCTTCCTCAACACCAGGTCTGACCTGGTGTTAAGGACGGGACCCGTTAAGGGACTTCAGAGCTAATAACGGTACCGCAAATTGCGGTACCGTTATTAGTTACTTCCCCATTCCCATTGAGCCCTATGGGGGCTCAAATGGGAATGGGGAATGGTTCCCGGAATGGGGACTTACTGGGTCCTCCAAGGTCGGAATGACCCGGTAAGTCCCTATTCCGGGAACACGGAGCCGGAATGCGGTAAGGGGCTAGCCATGGCGCTAATAGCGCCATAGCTACCGCCTACCGTGTAATGAGGCCCTATGTGTTGAACCTTGCTGTACTTCAGTTAGCCACTCTCTCGAACCTTGTTGTGCTGTCCAGTTAGCCATTGTGTTAAACTTGCTGTACATTCCAGTTAACCATTGTATTAAACCTTACTGTATCTTCTAGTCAGCCAATATTTTGAACCTTCCTGTACCTTCTAGTTAGCCACTGTCTTAGAATTTGCTGTGCTTTCCTGTTAGCCCTTGTGTTAAACCCTACTGCACCTTCTAGTCAGCCAATATGTTTGACCTTGCTGTACTTTCCAGTTAGCCGCTGTGTTAAACATTGCTGTGCTTCCCAGGTGGCCATTGTGTTAAACCTGCTATACCTTCCATTTAGCCATTATCTTAAACCTTACTGCACCTTCTATTCAGCCAATGTGTTGAACCTTGCTGTGCTTTACAGATAGCCTCTGTGTTAAAGATTGCTGTACTACCTAGCAAGCCACTGTCTTAAACCTTGCTATGCTTCCCAGTTGACGCATTATTAAACCTGTTATATTTTACAGTCAGCCACTGTGCTAAACCTTACTGCACCTTCTAGCCAGACAATGGGCCTCATTACGACCCTGGCGGTCCGTAAATAACGGTGGCGGTATACCCACCGCCACTGTTGTTTCCGGACCGCCTGATCCCGACCCCTGCAGGTGGGAGGTGATGTTCCCGCCAGGTCTGACCTGGCGGGTTTAACATCTCCGGCATGCAGGCGGACGAGGAAACACCAGCAGCATTACGAGATGCTGCCGGTGTTTCCATGATCCCGATTCCCATTGAGTCCCATAGGACTCAATGGGAATGGGGATTTACACCATTCCGCCTCCGTGATTCCCGGAAAACCGGGGTTGTAATGCCCCGGTAATTCCGGGAATCACGGAGGCGGAATGGTAATACGAGTCCGGCGGTAACCAGGCGGTTTTACCGCCGCGGTTACCGCCGGACTCGTAATGAGGCCCAATGTGTTGAACCTTGCTGTACTGTCTAGTTAGCTACTATAGTAATCCCTGCTATGCTTTCCAGTTCACCATTTTGTTAAACCTGCTGTACCTTCCAGTTAGTCATTGTGTTAAACCCTACTGCACCTCATAGTCAGCCAATGTGTTCAACCTTGCTGTACCTTCTAGTAAGCCACTGTCTTAAACCTTGCTCTGCTTTCCATTCAGTCATTGTATCAAACCTACTGTATTTTCCAGTTAGCCATTGTGTCAAAAATTACTGCACCTTCTAGTCAGTAAAGGTGTTGAACATGGTGGTGCTTTCCAGTTACCCACTGTATCAAATCTTGCTGCACCTCTAATTAACCATTGTGTTAAACATTGCTGTGCTTTACAGAAAGCCTCTGTATTAAACCTTGCTGTACTACCTAGTTAGCCACTGTCTTAAACCTTGCTATGCTTCCTAGTTGACGCAGTGTTAAACCTGTTATATTTTCCAGTCAGCCACTGTGTTAAACCTTACTGCACCTTCTAGGCAGCCACTGTGTTGAACCTTGCTGTATTGTCTAGTTAGCCACTATCGTTAACCCTGCTATGCTTTCCAGTTAGCCATTTTGTTAAACCTGCTGTACATTCCAGTTAGTCATTGTGTTAAACTCTATGGGCCTCATTACACGGTAGGTGGTAAGGGATTACCGGCACCAGTAAGGGCACCGGTGCCGTTAATCCCTTACCGCCCTACTACGAGGTCCCTTAGCGGGCCCCTTCCTCAACGCCAGGTCTGACCTGGTGTTAAGGACAGGACCCGTTAAGGGACTTCAGAGCTAATAACGGTACCGCAAATTGCGGTACCGTTATTAGCTACTTCCCCATTCCCATTGAGCCCTATAGGGGCTCAAATGGGAATGGGGAATGGTTCCCGGAACGGTGACTTACTGGGTCCTCCAAGGTCGGAATGACCCGGTAAGTCCCTATTCCGGGAACACGGACCCGGAATGCGGTAAGGGGCTAGCCATGGCGCTAATAGCGCCATGGCTACCGCCTACCGTATAATGAGGCCCTATGTGTTGAACCTTGCTGTACTTCAGTTAGCCACTCTCTCGACCCTTGTTGTGCTGTCCAGTTAGCCATTGTGTTAAACCTGCTGTACATTCCAGTTAACCACTGTATTAAACCTTACTGTACCTTCTAGTCAGCCAATATGTTGAACCTTCCTGTACCTTCTAGTTAGCCACTGTCTTAAAATTTGCTGTGCTTTCCAGTTAGCCATTGTGTTGAACCTGCTGCACTTTCCTGTTAGCCATTGTGTTAAACCCTACTGCACCTTCTAGTCAGCCAATGTGTTGAACTTTGCTGTGTTTTACAGTTGGTCACTGCATTGCACCATGCCTTCTTCCTAGTCAACGACGCTGTTAAACCCCACTGAGCCCCCCAGTTTGCCATTGTACTTTACCTTGCTGTACCTTCTAGTCAGCCAGCGTGTTGAGCCTTACTGAACCCTACTGCACTTTCCAAGTGATTAAAGGAGGCACCTACAACAACTAATTCCTAAACAGGACCCCAAAAAACATCCTCAAACCACTAATCACCACAGGGGAGGGCCTTTCGCCACTATGAACCCGCTAAAACAACTATAAAAACCAAATAGCTACACGAGGAGAGAACAAAACCAGGGAACCGCAGGAAGGCTTTCGCAACTGTGAACCCTAACGACAACTACAATTACACAACCACAAGCCCCCACTAGGGAAACTCAAACCTAAATAATCACAGGAAGGCTTTTTCAACTGTGAACCGATTTTTATAAAAGTCATCCAAGGGAGAACATCTCAGCGGCCAACTTATTGCAGCTACCTCTACACAATATTGCCAATGTGTCATGCACCAGGAAAGACTGACGAACAAGAAACATCCAAAACAGAATCAATGGAATGGAGCATTCTGAGAATACCACACCAAGAAATAGATGCACACCTGGAGACAAAATACCAACACGATCAACCAAACTAAGTCCATCTGTGTACACAAGACTAAAATCGGTCTACATCACACCATACATGTCAACCCACTTAAACAACCACTCAAGAACTACAAGCACATTAGCAGAATAACAGAGCAACAAGGGGAACAATGTAAAACACACCAAAACAAAACAAAAGAAAGCAACACTAGCCCACGGTTCATCACGAAAAACAAGCACAACCAAATGCACCAGTGACCATGAAAAGAAGAACACGAAGAAGACATCAACTCAAACCAGGACCTAACCGAAGTACTCAATGAAGAAACAGACACCGCAGACCTAAACACGCAAACTGATGGCACCAATGAATACCAACATGAACACCAAAGGACACAGCCGAAGACCAAACAGACAACAACAGATAAAATGATACACTGCACTGCAATGCAAGAACAATGCAAGACAAAGAAAACAACTGAAATCCACAACCTGCAATGCGGTGGAAGGCTAGACATCCTATTCATCACCGAATCCTGGCTGACCCAAAACTACAAGGGAATTGTGTACAACTGCCTACCCGACAACTTCAAAATCAAGAAAGTCAACAGAGAAGGAACAGGAGGAGGAGGACTCGCTGTGGCATACAAGGACCACCTAAAAATATCAACAACTCAACCACTAAGCATCCCAAACTGTGAATCATTCATAGTAAACATGGTCGTAGACCCTCAAACCAACCTCACGTTTGTACTCATCTACAGACCACCAACCTACGAGGCCACATTCATAGGTACCTTTGTGGAAGCCGTCACCAAAATGCCCATTAAGCACAACCACCTAATCATCCTTGGAGACTTCAATATCTTGAGGAAGAGAACATCAACTGAGCCAAAAGTCTAACCAACCAACTAGCAACAATACAACTATGGCAAATGGTAAAAGGATTCACACACATAGCAGGCCACATGCTAGAGGCATTCTTCCACAACAGAAATCTGGTCACAACTGGACCACCAATGCAAATCCTTTGGAGTGACCACCTCATTATACCCTTTGTGGTCTATTCTCCATCTAGAACACTCAACAAGCCCTCTAATAATCCCCCAACCTTGAAAAGAAACTGGAGAAGTATTCACATTGTTGTTCTAGATGCCAAACTACTGGCAACACTGTCGCTCCGTGACCTAGATGTAACTGGCATACAGGAAAGAACAGACACAATCCTAAAATGGATCATGGAAACAATTGATGACATCATGCTAAAAAAAACCTTTCACCCCATCATGCAAAAAATCAAAGGCAAGATGGTTCACGGCCCACCTCACACCAATGAAAAAAATCAAACAGAAAATTAGAACAAGAATGTAGGAAAAGCTACGACCAACACAAAACAACACAAACCAAAGAGAGATCAGATCATACAGAGCGGAAATACTCAAAGGAACAAAAAGAACACTACAACAAATGGATCACCAGAGCAGGCAACGCACAAAAAGAAATGTTCAGCATCATAAACAAGATGAGAAACCCACCCATTTGCAACAGTTACTCACCGATCCCTACACAAAAACTTTGAAACGACCTTGCAAACCATTTTAAGAACACAATTGCGAACATTCAGCAAATCATTCCACACAGGCCAAATAACCCCAGTCACCAACCCAGCCAGCCAATACCGGATCCAATGACCCAACTAAACCATCTCCCTCAACTATCAAAACAGATAACTTCAAAAGCAACAAAGCAGGCTCCCAGCAGATCCCTGCCCACCCGATGTCTACAAAACCATCGGGCAGAATACTATCTCAGTCTCTTCAACCTCTTACTAGAAACAGGAACTGTGCCACAAGCTTTCAAAGCAGCTTAGATCAGACCACTCCTTAAAGACACCACCGGAGACGTGCAAGACCTTACCAACTACTGACCAATTTCAAATATCCCATACCTGACAAGGCTACTTGAAAGCTATGTCTATGAACACATCCTGGAATTCATGGAAAACAACCATCTGCTAGATGAGGCACAAGTAGGCTTTAGATTTATAAGAGGAACGGAATCCACCCTACTGTCCATCTGGGAGGATCTAAAGACCAACGCGGACTTCAGCACAAACTCAGCAGTAACACTACTCGATCTCTCAGTAGCCTTCGACACAGTCAACCATGATACCCTCATAAGAAGACTAAAAGATATCGGGATTGGCAATACAGCTCTACTCTGGCTAAAATCATTTCCGAAAAAAAAAAATTAAACAAATTAGCTAGCACCTTTCAAATCAAAACATTGAAAAACAACATGTTGAGTCCCACAGGGCACTTCGCCGTCACCATTACTCTTTAATATCTACAGGGTACCGCTAATCAACCTCGTCAAAAGACATGGCCTCACATGTTACAACTACGCAGACAATACCCAAATCATCTATAAAATTAAAGCAAACAAAGAGGAAAACACAACACTACCTGCCTGCCTCAAGGTACTAAACCAATGGATGAGGACCAGCAGCCTTAACCCAACCCAGACAAACATTATGATTACACCCAAAGACATGGCAAACAACCAGCACTTTCCATGGCGGTATAGGTGCCTTTCCCCGGCTTACTACGTGTGAGAGAAAATAAAATAACCGACACAACCCCTTGTCGGGGAAGGAGGCACTGAGACCCGGCTGAAAGAGTTCAAAGGACGGTTTATTTCTCCAGCTAGGAAATAACCGAAAAAACTCCCCCTCTCTCATTACATCACGCTTGTATTTATATCAATTAAAGTAACTTTAACATAAAATGCTAAATGGACTCGATTGGCCAGGCGGTGTGGTGCTGTAGGTGTGGGTGGCATCTCTTCCTTCTGGTTGGCTGAGTGGCTGATGAGATGACGGGCGTCAAATATCTTGTGCTCCACGCAGGTCAGGGTCCGGTCACTGTGGTCACTCCCTAAGCTAATATGTTACACATTAAATAACAAGTTATCTAAAACATTTTATGCTACTTTTCACATTTCTATATAAGTCACACACAATGATTATTGTCAGTACAATTGGGTCATTCGTGGCTTGGAATTGAAGGCCTTGACCCTTATTGTGCATGTAAAAAGAATCGGCTGTGTTTCGCATCTCTCCTAGGTTTCAAACTCATTATTACAAGTAAAAACATATATAGTAGTAAAAATGCTTAAGGTTAGTAAGGAGTGTGTTGGGTGGGTTTCGCAACACAGGTGTGGGTCTGGCACTTGAAAGAAATACCTTACAGGGAACGCAGGGTCAAGATGGCAATAAATGGTTCTAAAATGGGGATGGGTGGCTGGCACGTTTATGGGGATGAATCGAGCAGAAAGTGCTTAGCTCATTCTGGTTCACATGCTGGTTCTCAGGTGAGCAGTGATCTCAGAGGAAGAAAACTGTATCATATTGTTTGTTGCAACTTTCTCCGGCTTCTGCGTGAGAATGGAAGCGCAGAGCTTTCCTTCGCAGGGGGAGTGCAAGGGTGGGGGCCAGCCAGCTTCCTGCGCGCCTTGTGTGTGTGTCTCTGTCCTTGGCTGCTGCGGTGGAAAGGGAGCTGAGCATTACTGTACTATTGCAGTGAGGCCTGTTTACCCAAGATGGAGTCGAAAAGGGGGCACAAAAGAAGGATGCCCTGTGTCCTGCTCAGTAGTCCCATCTATGTAGAGTTAACCGTGGTTAACTGTACATAAGGGCGAGGGGCAATCCCACTACCGGAGGCACATGGTCCAAGCCTTGTACTGAGGAGTGTACGACACGAGGGGGCCTGAGGACCCCTCGCTCCCATACATTCCCCCCTTTCGTTACATCTAAAGTAACAAACTACTTATCTCGTTCTTTCCGTTCTCCCTTCGGTAGCCCTCAGCTTCAGACACAGCCTCATCCCAAGCAGGTGTACCCTTTATTGGCATCCATGCTTTACACACACTTCTTAAGCTGTTACCTCTTCTTGCGTATTCTTCTGGGGTGACCATTAAGTATATTCCACCATTCCCATCTAAATCTATCCAAACCTTGTTATATCACAGCAAGTTCTTTGGTTCTTTAATGGTAGTGTAATGTAGATTATCGACCACGTCCCCATACTGCCTATAGATGGCAGTCATCCTATACTGCGGTGTGGTGTATTCTCCAGTTTGTACTTGGGCATCTATCATGGTAGCCACTGTTGTCTGTTGGCCCACTGTTACTGAAGTGGGAGAATGGAAGACCAGGCTCCCGTCCTTCACCTCTCGCGCTTGGCCTAGAGGGTCACGGCCCAGACACCCGCCGCGAGAAGAGTTTGTCCATTTACCAGACGACCAGGTACCCTGGTACAGGAACATACGGATGTGTCCATCTGCCTGCCCAGCAGCCCACACTGGCCATGCCGACACCTGCGGCTCGGATCAGCTAGACTAAAATCCACACGTCGTTAGAGATGCCATGACGACCTAGACAACGGGAAGCACATCTGTACAAATATACACACTGAACATCTCCACACCAATCTACACGAAGAACATACTCAGTGCTCTGACGTAGGCGACAGGCATATTCACGGACGTGCACCTTTATTATTTTTACATAGGCTTTCAGAATGCAGAAACGCAAGACGCATCATGAACTCATCTATAACGCTTGCTCACGCTTCTCTTGAAACCCGTTACCACCATGAGAGGTATAATGGAAACACGATACTGGTCATGGAAATATATGCTATTATAACCTAAAAGCACCTATGCACCAAACGGACTACTTATGCACCAGGCCCGAGTAGGCCTCAACCAAGAGCTCCCGTGGACATTAACAAAGCAAGAGTCAGGTTGCTGATCCTGCAGAAAGAACCCGGTGGAACAACCAGCCAAGGTCGCAATGTTGCAAACCCACATTCCAAGAACAAATCATCAAAGGCACGATGTTGCAACCTCGCACTCCGCGCCCCAAACGATAAAGTCACGCCGGCAAATTAAACCAGACGCGCAGTAGAAAAAACAATATTAATTATACAGAATTCTGCCTCTTTCACGGTCCCTCCCCACGTGACCAAGCCGAACCTGACGAGATGCCAAAACCCAGGAGAGAAAAGGCGTCTGGGTCCCTCGCTACGAGACACAGGCCGATACACTTGAAAGGATCAATGGACATCTGCTACAGTGGGAGCGGTCAGCCTTCCACCTATGAATAAATCCTCACATTGTCTGCACGTACCCATATTGAAACATTGTTGCAATCACAGGTACACCGAGAGCTGGGAACAACGGTGGTCCCAGGCTGGGAAGCTCACGAGTGCACCAATCAAACATGGGGCTCTTATCTCAGACGTCAGTAATATTAGCCAATCCTCAGGAGTCTTCATGTAACAATTCTTATGTATCTAATTGTAGGGACAACCCAGATATACCACCTGACTACACCTTGTCCACTAATATCATTCTCTATATGTGTACTATACTAACCCTACCACTCGAGCAACCAATTAAGAGTGGCGATAGGTTTTTTGTTAACTTTCTGAAGTGACGCAAGTAGCGCGTCATAATGCAGTAAAAAGGGCCTGCGAGCCCCATGATTGTGTGTGTGTCAGGACGAACGCGTGCGCTCCTTGACCCATCCCTGCCGTTTTGTCTAAATAAACAGCAGAGTCACCTTGCTCCTTGTGTGTGTCTCATACTCTATCTCATCTGGGATATACGGGAGGAGTTGGGGCCTCCCTGCCCGGAGGTCTGCGGACGGCCCGGCCGACCCCGGCAGAATTTCCCCCCGACAAGTTGGAGGCACTGCTGAGATCTGTTTAAGATCGACTTTTATTTTTAATTTTTCCAGGCACTCCCGTTGCGAGGAGGCCCGGCGGCGCGGCCCCCTCTGCCGTTGCCCCCTTCTGAGGACTACAGGACCATCGCGGAGCTGCGAGAAGACCGGACAGCGCAATCCGGATATTGGCCCTCGGGAGCCGGTTGAGAAGTATCCCGCCCGCGGTCGGCGAGTGTCCAGACGTGGTCCAGACGAGGGGAGGTGGCGAGCCGCTTGGAGGGGTGCACGCAGTCGAGCGGCCCTGCATCGAGAGAACTTGGTGAGCATGACACGCACAACAAGCAATGCGAAATTGTGAGGGAGGGGGAGGAAGTAAATAAGGGAGGAGGGAGGTATTGTACAGATGTGCGGCGAAGGTTTAACTGAGGGTTGCCAATGGAATGAATGGTAGCGGACGAGTGCGAGAGCAGTCGGCTAAGTTACACGAAAGAGGGGGGCGGGGCACGAAAACATCACGTGCAGCCGCTCGTAAGACACTGATGGCCTAGATTGCGACTACGTGTGAGGGTGGGTGTGTGTGGTTTCCTACGATTTGACATTTATTGATCAATGAGTAGATGAGGTTCCCTATTGTTCGAGCAAGAAACTCGATAGGTAGATGACGTTTCCCTGTGGACGGTAGCTAGTTACATAGTTGCCCAAAACGGAAGATAATTGGCTGGTTAAGCCCTCCTGTTGAGGGGCGTATCACACGCGAGGCGACGCAGCGTGCACAGTCCGGTTATATTATTGATGAGATTACCTTGTTCCAGGAGAGACAGGAAGACAGCTGTAGGGTTAGCGGGGTAGATTGCAAGTGTATTTTGAACTTAAAGAACATAACAAGAATGTACCAGTAGCTCGAAGAAATCGGTGACGTCACCAGTAGGGATTTAATAAGATATCGCGAGCATAAGAAACTTTGGGATTGAGAGTGGTGGGGAAGAGAAACATGATAAAGGAGCGGATACGGAGATAAACGATAAACGAGTGGATCGAAAGAGGAGAAGGGGCGTGGCTGCACACGGAGAACGCACGGAGAACGCCGGCCACAGCAAGTGTAAAAGGGGGAGGACAACGGAGAAACAGGACGACTGTATAAGATCGTCGTAAGGGGTACGCAGCCGCGGGGGGCTGCGTGCGCTTCGGCCGCAGGGGGCCGTAGGGGAAGGAATATAATCTAACATCATACATATATACATATATATTTGTTTTATTATTATTATTTTTTATTTTTATTTTTATTTTTTTTATTATTAGTATTGCATAATTTGTCAAAGGATTGTCGTAAGTCCCCACACTTGCGGGGCAAGGTAAGCAATATAAGGTTGTATATTGTAAACTGCTAGTAAAGGGAAGGGTAACAAGGGGAGTGCCATTATGTCATACGGGAGAGGGTCGGGAGGGTGGGGGAATACCCTCACTACCCCACTACAACACATATGCACCACACTGCCACCACATAGGGAGAAATTAATTAAGTACAGCATAGAGTGGACCCAGGGGACGGACAACAAAATGTTAACACCATGGCCGCCTAATGGTAGTTTCGATCCATATGCCCAACATTCACTATTAAACCATCTGCACAATACGTACAAGGGGAAGAAGTTGGCAAACCATGTGGAAGTGTTTAACTTATGGAGGATGTTCCAGGGGTCCCGACCAGGACCAAATGGAATGTTCACTATGGGGGAAACACCGGAAGAAAAGGAGATTAAGAAAGAAGGAACGGATGGGGAAAAGGGGTGTGAAAGGACAAAGAATACGGGGAATGAAGGACAGGGAGGAGAAAAGATTGATAAATCAAACGACATAAAAAAGGAACCGAACAATGAGATACCCATAACACCGGGAGTGAAAACAGAGGGAGGAGGGTTGTACCCTTCAAGAGAATTAGGAGAAATAGAAGGACAGTTCAGGGCGGCTGAAGGATACTCGAACCCGGCATACAGCCCTCCACCATATGTGGCTCATAGGAAGATACCAATGGGGGAAGGGAGGATTGGAGAAGAGCAGACTGTAGAGATAGGAAACGATGAGTGGGTAGCTGCACAGATATTATTGAAATTACGAGGCTCACTAACTGGAGAAGAAAGGGAGGCGGTAAAGAGAACAAACGAGGATAGTGCCAGAGAGAGTGAAATGAGGGGAGAGGAGCTACTACGGCAGAAGGAAGAGATTTTGGAGGAAAGATTAGCAAAACTAAGGGATGAGCAGAATGAATTGATCAAACAACTTGAGAGGGAGGAAAGAGAGAGAGTGAGGAAAAGGAAAGAAGGTAAGAACGAATTGGAAAAATTAAGGGAACGAAATGAGGAGCAAAAGAGAGAAGCTGAAAGGGTAAAAGCAGCAGCAGATAGGGTATCAAGAGTAGTGCTGAGAGAGAAGAAGAAGGAAGAAGAAGAAAAGGAAAAGGAAATGGAAATATGGAGGAGGAGGGTACTATCAGAGACAGCTAAGAAATATGAAGAGGGGAAGGTAATAGAGAGTATAGTAGAAAGAGAAAGGGTGAAATGGGAAAGGAAGAAAGAGGATGAAAGAATATTGGAACAGATGAGCAACGAAGTAATGGAGGAATTGAAAAGGAAAAGGGAGGAAAATAGTAGGGAAATGGAGGAGAGAAGTGAAGGGGGAAGAGAAGGGAGGAGTAGGGAGAGTGAAAGATGGGGAGATGTATATAAAAGTAGAGAGGTAGCAACAACATCAGCACTAGGGGGAACAGTTGGTAACAACGAAAGGGGAGAAAGAGACCTAATAGACTTAAAAACAGTAACAATAAAAGGAAAAAAGGCAGAGTGGGGGGTGCCATTTATGAATGACTTTTGCAGTGAGGAGGAAGAAGGAGTGGAGAAGGATGGAAGAAAGAGTGAAAGGGAAAGCTTAGATAAGCTATACCTCACTAGAACAAACATAGATTCGCCCTGGATGAGTAGAAGATGGGAGGAGCTGGAGAGAAGTAAGGAGGGAGTGAAAAGAATAGGGGAAACACAAACCCATGAAACCACGCCACCCACATCCCCATCACGCCCTCCCACGTCACACCCTACATGTTCAACCACCGCACGCTCACTGCACAGAATAAAGCTCGCGCCCTTCATGAACGAACTTACACCTTATGCATGTCGGCTTAGGGACCTCCCTAGTCGCAGGCAAGACAGACAAATAAACATACCCATATTGAACACAGGAATTGACGAAAAAAGGGGAAAGGAAGAAGAGGGAGATAGGAGCAGAGGTAGTAAGGAAGAATTTGAAGTAGTAAAGGAAACGGGGGAAGAGGAGGGGTGTGAAGACTCAATATTATGGAGCATAAAGGGTGACACAAGACAGAATTTAATGCCACTGTTGGAGAGAGGAGGGGTTAGACCACAGTATGTACCTTGGAAACATACGGATAAAGAAAATATAAAATGTAGGCTCCCATCACTAAGTGGAGGTGCGGGTAAGTGGATATATGAAATGGAAAAACACACCGCAGGACAGAAACTAGCAGTAGGAGATGTGAAGGGCCTGTTAATATCAATATTAGGGGATAGAGCGGATGACATTTGGAAAAGAGCGGGATTCCATGGGGTAACAATAACGAACACATCGCATGATGGGGCACCATTTGCAAACTGCAGACATGCGCTATGGCAGGCACTGAGAGTGCAGTACCCAGATACATCAGACATAGGAGCCATTACTTCCCGTAAGATGGGTGAAAATGAGGATCCTGTTGATTATATCCAGGATATTCAAGAGAAGTGGCGCATGGAAACTAGAGAACAATGGGACAAAACACCAGCCATATTTTATCATATACTAGTACAAGGGCTCCCAGAAGGAGTTCAGAAACAACTAAAGAAAGTAGTGGGGATGGAAGCAAAACCATGGCCAGAAATACAACTGACTATAGTACATCACTGCAGGACATGGCAAGGAAAAATGAAACAAAAGGAAGAGGACAGGAAAACAGAAGAGGCCAAACTAGTACAGAAAAAACTTACTAAATACACAATGGAAGGGGCACTAATAACTACGCCCACACCAGTGGCCCAAAGCCCAACGCAAGTAGTGGCTGCACAAGATCCCGCTCAAATAGCGCCTCCACAAGGTGTAATACAGCAAGTGCCGCCTCTGCAATTACACGCACCAAACATGGGAGGAGGGTACCCAATGCAAGGAACTGGGTATTATAGTTATAACAGAGGGAGAGGAGGGTTTATGAGGGGGAGAGGATACGGATATAATACCCAACAACAGGCTGGGGGACTTAGAAATTACTACCCCACAGGGCAACCCGTATACCAGGACAACACAGGGAGCTTCCCATGGCAAAGCAGGGAACCACCCGTGTGTTGGAGCTGCGGACTATTAGGACACATGTCACGTACATGTAGGGTCAGGCCAGGAAAACCAGCATGGAATGAACAAGCACAACCTAGGACCTCACAAGAACAGCAGGGCATACAACGACAGCAGATGTCACAACAAGGGAGTGACCCACAACAACAAACAACACAACAGCCACAAACCTATTCACTGCCACAACAACAAATAACACAGCAACTGCCACCGCCACAACAACAAGTAGCGTTAATACACCCACCACCCCAAACTCAACAAACGCAATTGGGTAGGGTGACGGTGTTGGGACACAACCCTTACACAGGGAATGGCCAATCATTGTACCCCCAATAGGTCAGCCCACAGACGGCCTTGGTGTGTCCCATCCTGTCAGTAACACCTAATAGTGCGGAGGAACCACGCATAGAGGTAACGATAGGTGACAAAAAATTATCATTCCTTGTTGACACCGGGGCAACCCGGTCTTGCATAAGGGAAGGTAAATTTAAGATGTCAGGCGAAGCCATGAACACCCAAGGATTTTCTGGGGCTAAAGGGTTGGTTCCATTTACTGATAACGTTCCCTTATCTATTGGAGATTATGATCTGTCAGTTCCACTTTTGTATTATAGTGCCTCACCAGTAAATATACTGGGGAGAGACATAATGAACAGGTTGAATATGACGATCTCCTTTACAGAGGATGGCATAATTTGCTCTACTCCAGGGATTAACATGCTCGCAGCACGACAGATTTTGCAAGCATACTGTGGACAGACAGCGATTAGGGCGGAGCCAGTAGATGGCGAGCTATTCCAGTATGGCACAGACATGGCATTTGCATGGATGCCAGGGATAGAAGGGAAAATATGGAGGAGGCCAGCAGCCTATCTGTTCCGACCAGAAACACCAGTTAATGAACTGGAAGGGAAGGTGTTTGTAATGGACATTGAGAGCATTATTGCAACAGCTGATTATGTTGCTGTGCACGCCCAAGATAAAGAAGGGAGAGCATGGAGGGCGGTGATAGCACTAGCAGAAGGATGTAGGCTGACCCAGGTGTCAGATGAAGAGCTGTTCTCAGAAGAAAAGGAGGAAGATGAAATGGTGTTCATGATGAGTGTAGAAATATGGCTACGAGTGGCTCACAAACAAGTAGCACAGAAAATTGCAATGGCACTTGAGGCACCCGCAGGCACCCCAGTCCCATTTTTTAAGGAGGATATGTCAAAGGTGCCCAAATCATTATGGACTATTAGCCCTTATGACGTGGGATGCATAAAAAGCATAGGGGGTGTAAGGATAAAATTGAAAAAAGGTGCCATACTACCAAGAGTGAAACAGTACCCATTGTCAAAAGAGGCAGATGAGGGCATATATGAAACCATAACGGCCCTTATAAACAATGGCATATTGGTCCCCTCAGAATCACCATGTAACACAGCTGTGTACCCGGTGCGCAAGGCTAAAGGGGGGTCTTGGCGCTTCATACAGGACCTCAGACCCTTGAACAACATAGTAGAAGCAGAGTATCCAGTAACAGCAAACCCGGCCACAATATTGTGTGGCATTCCAGCAGAAGCATCACGATTTACAGTGATTGACCTTAAAAATGCTTTTTTCTCAATACCATTACACCCAGACTCACAAGATTTGACAAGCCTCACTTACCGAAATACAAAGTGGAAACATACCAGATTACCACAGGGGTATTGTGAATCACCCTCAATTTCCAATAGAGTAATACAGATGGATTTGGGTAACGTTGAGGTGGAAAGCACAGTGTTACAGTATGTGGATGACATAATAATTTGCAGTACAAACGAAAGTAAATGTAGAGAGGACTCCTTAAAAATGTTGACAATATTGGCTGAAAAGGGGTACAAGGTAGACATGGAAAAGATACAATACTGTCAGGAACAGGTACTTTACATTGGCCAACTGATATCCCAACATGGAAGAAGGATTGCACCACAAAGAGCACAGGCCATCTCAAGCACTCCCGTGCCACAGACTGTGAGAGAACTGCAGCAATTTCTGGGGCTGTGCAACTACTGTAGAGCATGGGTATTTGATTACAGCTCATACATAGGACCCCTGCTTGAGGGTTTGAAGGAAGCAAATAAAGGGGAGAAAAAGTTGGGATGGACTATGGAAATGAGGGAGGCATTTGACGAATTGAAAGACGCGATATCAACTGCTCCAGTACTGGCATCCCCAGACTATGAGCGACGCTTTTTTATATTTTCACATTGCGACTCAGCAGTGATGAAAGCAGTATTGGCACAAAAAACGAGCATGGGCTATAAACCAGTAGCATTTTACAGCGGGCACTTAGACCCTGTGATGTTAGGCCACTTCCCTTGTGAACAAGGTCTTGCTGCAGCTGCTTTTGCAGTAGAAAAAGCATCAGCAATAACTATGGGGTGTCCAACTACACTGTTTGTGGAACATGCACTATTTGCAATATTGAATAAACCTAAGTCCACACTAACGACACAGAGGGCATCAGGTTATGAGATTATTTTGTCTAAAGCTGAACTAGCAATTGTTAGATGTAGCACGGTTAACCCTGCAAGATTCCTAGCAGAAGTAATTGAAGAGGGAGATTACGCCCACGACTGCACCCAAATAACTAAAATGTACTCATGTACTAGAAAAGTTGAAGAAAACGCACTAGAGGGAGGTGAGCTTTTGTTTATTGATGGGTCATCAACTATTGATCAAGGAGATGGGATACGAAGGACTGGGGCAGCAGTAGTAAAAATGATGGAGGCGCCGGTGTGTGTGGCTATGAAGTGTGTACAACTACCACAGCATTACTCTGCTCAAGCCGCGGAACTGGTTGCACTAATATTGGCATTAAAGGAAAGTTTTAATAAAAGAGTAACCATATATTCCGACAGTGCATATGTTACATCCACTGTCCACTCAGGGTTATCAAAATGGAGAAGAAGAGGGTTTAGGAGAGCTGATGGCACTCCAGTACAACATGCCCTCTTGTTGGCTGAACTAATTGAAGTAATAAACGACCCCCAAGAACTAGCCCTAGTCAAATGCACCGCACACACCAATGGTGAAGACTACGTCTCAAAAGGGAATGCAGCAGCAGACGCACATGCGAAATATGCTGCATACTTTGGTGAGATATGGAACCCCACAGACTCACAGAGAGGGAGAGGGAGGGGAATAGCTAGGGAGATGTTAATAAGAAAAGGGTACACCCATCTCCCAGCCACACAGATTATGGAGCTACAAGCGGCTGCACCAATGGCCGAAAAAGAAGTATGGGTGAAAAGAGGATGTACAATGTCACCAACCGACGCACTATGGCGCCAGGGTGGCACTGGGAAAGTTGTAATACCGTTAGCACTGTTAAATACCGCCCTGAGCCAATTACATCACCCTGCCCATACAGTCAAGGAAATAATAGCAGCACGAATTAGAGAAGATTGGTTTTGTCCTGAATTAAACTCCCATGTGTCAAATTTTATCAGCAATTGCCTCACATGTCAACAGTTTACGGCCGGTCATACTCTAAAAGTGATAAGAGGTACCATACCCCGGCCAGAAGGACCTTTTCGGCACCTTCACATTGACTATGTTGATATGATCAACATATGTCAAGGTAATAGGTATATGATTGTAGTAGTATGCCCATTTTCGAGGTGGATTGAAGCAGGGCCCTGTTCACACCCTGATGCGTTTAGAGCAGCCAAATTCATAGTAAGGGAGGTTTTCCCCAGGTGGGGAGTGTGCGAGGTGTTAAGATCAGACAACGGCCCACATTTCGCAAACGAAATGTTCCAGCATATCACATCCCTGCTGAACATTAAACACAAATTTGCATGTGCATACCACCCACAGGCTAATGGTGTATGTGAACGCCTGAATGGCTTATTGAAGGAGGCAATTGCAAAAATACAACAAACAACAAAGAAAAGTTGGTTGTATTGCCTTCCGTTAGCTTTATTTGAACTGAGAAATAGGCCAGGGTCCGACCACCACCTCACCCCTCACGAAGTGGTTACTGGACGTCAAATGCGCCTTCCCCTAACCCCAACGTCAAGGGCATTCACAGACCACGAAAGTTCAGCGAGTGTGTTAGGTGATGAAATGTATCAATATGTGTCTTCTTTGATTACTAGTGTCGTGTTTGTGTCTCAACAGCTCGAGCGCACACGGGGCGGGTCTACCAGCAATAAAGAAAAAGGCGCAAGTACAGAATTGGGAAAGGAGAACTTGTGCAAACTTGCCAAAGGTGACCACGTAATACTTCGCAATTTCAATAGAAAGTGGAACGAGAAGAGGTTCACTGGCCCCCATCTGGTAGAGGACGTATCAACAAGAGCAGTAAAACTAAAGGATAAGCGTGCCTGGAACCACCTACATGACGTAAAGATCTACAAACTGCAGACCCGCCCCAGCGCCAACGACAGGTCCATTGGAAGAACAGCAACAACAGCCCCGACAGCGGAAGAAAGTTCCACCACAGACAACGACCCAATTGTCCCCTCGGAGACGATAACTGACGAAGAAAGGGGTGATCCCCATACTGCCCACCCCATGGTCACACGCTCAAAGAGTAAAAATACTTCCGCCATCTGAGCGCAAACCCCCCCCATTGACTCCTAAGTACAGTTGTAACTAAAACTGAAGGACCTTGCTTGCACCAATACACATGTAAACACGTGAATGTTCTCTTTTTTCTCTCGCACATACAGGAACTGCGTAATATTGTATTGTTAAGAAAAGCTAATTAACAAGTTCGGTGTACAGGCGTAGATGGTGCTGCCAGACGATAACTACCCAGAAGAATTGTCACACCAATTTGTATACGAAATAAAAAGGCCAACATACCTAAAAAGGAGAAGGGTACGTGTCTACTACACAGCCTTCCTCCTGGCCATAGAATATTACATGCCCCACCTCCGCCCATACTTGCCGGTCCTAAGAGACCGATCACTTAGAGTAGCGTGGGAGCAGCTCTTCGCCTGGGCACTGAATGACTACTTGATAGGGAGAGCTTAAAGGAAACAAAACTAACATTTAATAACGAGCACTTTTGAGAATTTTTAGGCGGGCAACTTTAACGTCACAAGAATACGCTGCCAGGACTGCAGCAAGGTGAGAGCAAAATGCCGGTGAGATTAGCATATGTAATAAAAATAATAGGGATTTTTATGGTCACCGGGTTCTTGGCTGCCTCTGTCTGGCAGTACAGCTATGCTATCAATTTTATTGCTGCACCCAAACCTAATATACCCCCGTTCCCTGCTGCAACAGGTGTTACGTCAGGTGGTAATAGTAACATTGCACCCAAGCAAAATAGAGTTAAACGCAGCACATACTCAGACAATAAAGGTATTGATAATTATGTACAAGATTCAGCACACGTCGCAAACAACATATGGTACCAGCACATGACCCGCATTGGTAAGCAGACAACTGAGGATAGCTGTTACGTTTGCTCATTAATACCATACGCCATGAGCGCTTCACGAACATTTGTTGCCACAGAAATAGATGAAAAGACGGCACAGTGCATAATATATTTGGCCCTGTTCCAAACGAAAGGAAGATTTCAAGGAACAGTAGTGCACATGACATGGAAAACACGAGACTCATACCCATATGAAAACAACTTCCTCAAGACCTATCTGAGTTATCACAAGACCAGTTTACATGCTGAAGCATTCAGATACATAACAAGTGGCCCTGCAAAAGGAGAAACAAAGAAGGTAACACTGCAGTACCTACCATGTGATTGGTACGCCACTGAAGTTCCGGGTAAACAAGGATGCTGGGAGAGGCCGCTACTGACGATAACAGGAAAGGTGTATCTGGGCAACAGCTGGGAGATAGGAGTGATTGGCAGCAACATGGTAACAAAAGAAACTATCTCAACCATCGAGACACACAATCATCGATGTTGGACGACGTGGATCAAGTATGTACCAATGCTCACGTGGGTAGAAGAAGATGAAGACCCAATAACAATACTACCATTGACGGCGCCCAAAGTATGCTACCAGCATAAAGGAGAGGTGGACGTAGGATATAACACCAATTGTGCAAGCGTGATGGAGTTACCTGAGGGGGGAGCGGGAACAGCAGTAATAATGGACCATTATTGGGCCTGTGGAGAAAAGGCATATCATACACTGCCTCCCCTGTGGAATGGTGTGTGCACAATGGTACACGTCAATGTACCATCACTAGTGGTACCTAAGAAGAATGTCGATGTGGCGAAATTTCCTAAAATGGATGAAGGGGATAAGAGAAGAAAGAGATCTGCACCACTTCAGAAGGAGCAAGAGAACAGGACCAACAGCAATGATACTGTCCTAAATAGGAGAAAAAGACAAGGAGAGCCACTGACAGGAAATTACCTGTGGGGAAGGTCGGAAACGGAACTAACATCAATACCGCCAGAACACAGACTATTCAGCAGAGCAGCAATGTTCTTCTCCTCAATAATACATCCGGGACTGCAGGCATACGCAAACGCAAAATGGCTCCAAATAACCAGATGGGAACTAATGATGACCATCAATTCAACAGTAAATGGGTTCAACGCAATTAAAGAGGAGCTGCGAGCTGTAAGGATGGTAGCACTCCAGAACAGATATGTATTGGACCTTCTCACAGCAATGGAAGGAGGAGTTTGTGCAAAGATAGGACAATCTTGCTGCACGTTCATACCTGCCAACGATGCTGACAATGGTACACTGACAGAAGCAGTTTCACAATTGGCCCAGATGCACTCCAAAATGATGGATGAAAGTAACGGTGTAGACAAGGATAAGAGCTGGTTTTCACTATTATGGTCATGGATGCCATCTTGGCTGTCAGATGGACTGAAAATAATAGTGGGGTGTACTATTTTGGCTGGAGCTACTCTGATCATAATTAGGTTTTGGAAGGCCCGGAAGGCACGCACGACTGACGAGTTGCTGGAAATGGTGGGAATGCACCCCTTAATGCCAGCAGATGACGGCCAGCATACAGGTGTGATAATACAAGAGAGGGAGAAGTTGCGCACCCAAATCATCACCAACCATCTAGACCCACCATCAGTGAAGATCGAGAACCCAAGGAACCCCAGGAGCTACATAGGAAGATGGGTATACTGTACTCCTGGAGGAACATGTGAATATATGTATTGGTCATTTGAAGATCATGTAAACCATTATGGACATCTCGGAGGGATAACTAAGATATGGAGGGTAAGAGGAGATAACGAGAAGGATATGTTTGTGGTCGACAAGTCGACCAGAGGGGGGACTGAAGTGGGAGAATGGAAGACCAGGCTCCCGTCCTTCACCTCTCGCGCTTGGCCTAGAGGGTCACGGCCCAGACACCCGCCGCGAGAAGAGTTTGTCCATTTACCAGACGACCAGGTACCCTGGTACAGGAACATACGGATGTGTCCATCTGCCTGCCCAGCAGCCCACACTGGCCATGCCGACACCTGCGGCTCGGATCAGCTAGACTAAAATCCACACGTCGTTAGAGATGCCATGACGACCTAGACAACGGGAAGCACATCTGTACAAATATACACACTGAACATCTCCACACCAATCTACACGAAGAACATACTCAGTGCTCTGACGTAGGCGACAGGCATATTCACGGACGTGCACCTTTATTATTTTTACATAGGCTTTCAGAATGCAGAAACGCAAGACGCATCATGAACTCATCTATAACGCTTGCTCACGCTTCTCTTGAAACCCGTTACCACCATGAGAGGTATAATGGAAACACGATACTGGTCATGGAAATATATGCTATTATAACCTAAAAGCACCTATGCACCAAACGGACTACTTATGCACCAGGCCCGAGTAGGCCTCAACCAAGAGCTCCCGTGGACATTAACAAAGCAAGAGTCAGGTTGCTGATCCTGCAGAAAGAACCCGGTGGAACAACCAGCCAAGGTCGCAATGTTGCAAACCCACATTCCAAGAACAAATCATCAAAGGCACGATGTTGCAACTTCGCACTCCGCGCCCCAAACGATAAAGTCACGCCGGCAAATTAAACCAGACGCGCAGTAGAAAAAACAATATTAATTGTACAGAATTCTGCCTCTTTCACGGTCCCTCCCCACGTGACCAAGCCGAACCTGACGAGATGCCAAAACCCAGGAGAGAAAAGGCGTCTGGGTCCCTCGCTACGAGACACAGGCCGATACACTTGAAAGGATCAATGGACATCTGCTACAGTGGGAGCGGTCAGCCTTCCACCTATGAATAAATCCTCACATTGTCTGCACGTACCCATATTGAAACATTGTTGCAATCACAGGTACACCGAGAGCTGGGAACAACGGTGGTCCCAGGCTGGGAAGCTCACGAGTGCACCAATCAGAACATGGGGCTCTTATCTCAGACGTCAGTAATATTAGCCAATCCTCAGGAGTCTTCATGTAACAATTCTTATGTATCTAATTGTAGGGACAACCCAGATATACCACCTGACTACACCTTGTCCACTAATATCATTCTCTATATGTGTACTATACTAACCCTACCACTCGAGCAACCAATTAAGAGTGGCGATAGGTTTTTTGTTAACTTTCTGAAGTGACGCAAGTAGCGCGTCATAATGCAGTAAAAAGGGCCTGCGAGCCCCATGATTGTGTGTGTGTCAGGACGAACGCGTGCGCTCCTTGACCCATCCCTGCCGTTTTGTCTAAATAAACAGCAGAGTCACCTTGCTCCTTGTGTGTCTCATACTCTATCTCATCTGGGATATACGGGAGGAGTTGGGGCCTCCCTGCCCGGAGGTCTGCGGACGGCCCGGCCGACCCCGGCAGAATTTCCCCCCGACATTACCATCATCATTGCTGAATTAGGCATATTATTTTCACAGCATCTTAGTCCCAATTGGCACACACAGAATATTAGGAGAAGAAAGACAATAATGGGAATGAGTATCTTCGCTGCTATGTTCACCCATGATGGTATCCAGCTGAACAGATTGTCGAACCACGTGACGTTATCTGCTCCACCTTCTGCTCTCATTCTTTCTCCTAAATTATGTACTGCTGTTATCACACGTGACAGTGTCCCGTTATCAGCATCTGAAGTTGGTACGAACGTGCAACACGCCCCCCCAAATTTTTTGCAAACACCACCGTCCATCGCAGTGATAAGATCTAAGACATATCTGTTTTGCATCGTCATCAGGCGCAGTGCACGGAGCTCTATTTTTATGATGTTGAATCCTTCTTCAGTGTCGTAAGCCAGCTGGATGAGCTCCCAGCGTGTTATCTGCAGCCATTTCGCGTTTGTCCTTGCTTGAACGCCTTGTGCTAGAAATGATGCAAAAAATGTCTCTGCAGATGAGAAAAGCCTGTACTGCTGCGGGATTTCAGCAAGGAGTTCTGACGATTTGGACGAAATATAATTGGATCTTTTGCTGCTTGACAACGTGGTTTTCAAGGTTTCTTCTGACAATAGTTTGTATGCTGGGGGCTCTGTGATTGTCTCATCGGGCGCTGTCGATGGTTCAGACGATTGCCATGCTGCCGATGTGTCAGCCGATTGGCCTGCTGTCGATTTGTCAGCCGAAGGCCTTGCTGTAAACTTGACGTGGCTCTCTGGTATCACCATTAGTGCTGAGTGAAGTGTGGCTAGGGCACCAGTGCCCCTTCGAGGATGCTGGGAGATGCAGGTAAGCTTGTTTGCCACAGATCCAGTATATGTCCATTAATGCAGCAGTGCCTTTTTTCATATCTGGTATTATTATAGTCTTATTGCACTGCTGCACGGTTCCCATATTCACCTTCCCTTCTCCATGGAAGCAAAGTTTGTGCGGTATTTCTCTTTGAATCTTTATGGGCCTCTCCAGGGGTGTGACCCATGTCAGCTTGGTGATATGCTGTGACCAGATGGGGATGCACGTTTCTTTTGCCCACTCGTATGTTTCGTCTGGCAGCCCTCGAAGCCCCTCAGCTTTGCATTTAATCGTTTCGTCATGCCACTTGTCGTCTGCATACCTTGTCCCTTTTATGATGAAAAATGGCTCTTGGAGGCAGATTACTCCTTGTCGTCTGCTGGTGCAAGTTTGTTCATTTTCCAATTTTTCCATAGTGACTGTGGCCCTCATTACAACTCAGGCGGTAAGGGGTTTACGGCGCCGTAAACAGCGCCGACCCTTACCGCCTGAGTACGAGGTCCCTTAGCGCCATGGGGGATTTAACACCTGCTTTTAGCAGGTGTTAAAATCCATGGCGCTAAGGGACCATGGAGTTAATTACGCCACCGTAATTTACGGTGGCGTAATTAACGCCTTCCCCACTCCCATTATGCCCTATGGGGCAAAAATGGGAATGGGGAAGGGTAAATGGGGATTGGGGACTTACCGCCCCGCCAAGGTCGGAATGGGGCGGTAGGTCCGCCAACCACCATGGCGTAAACGTAGTTTACGCCATGGTGGTAAAGTCACGGCCCAGGCGGTAACTTACCGCCTGGGTCGTAATGAGGGCCTGTGTGTGCTTGAAATGTCTTTTTTATTCTACACAGCATCAGATGAATCAAACATTGGGCCTCAGACAAGGGTACTTCCTGTGGGATTAACATTTTTGGGGTTCCAGTTGCATGAGGAATAAGTGAGCACACGTAGCAACTTTCATTGCTTGCTTGCTTTGCTGCGGCGCTCATGTCTGAATACCATTTATTTGATTGGTCAGGGTGTCGGGGGTCCTCTATTTCATCTAACCCCAGGTTATGATAAATATCGTATCTGTTTTTTCCCATCCCCCTTTTTCTCCTCCTTTTGTTTTTTAATTGGTTACCAACTCGTGGATATTGCAGCGGGAATATTCTAGACCATGCATCATCTATGTTGTTCATGGTGACGTGTGTATTCAGTAGCGGTTTCTGGTGCCGTGTGTGTGCATGCTTGTATTTCTGGAGTTAGTCAACCAATTGTAATCGTCATTTACATTCCATCCAAGCTCTATTTCCTTGGCCATAGTATTACTCAACAATGGAATAGCAGTTTTGTTTACTTGCAATTGTTCATAGGGTGACGATGTCTTTATACTATTCGATTCAATGTTATAAGTGTCCTTCAAAATAGTCGTTGCTCCAGCCCATATTAGTTTGGACCCTGGTTTTGTCATATTAGCCCCGTTCCCCCTTTGTTCATTTCATTTGCCACAAATAAAACAACGTTATACCAAATAAAATAAAACATCATTATTGCAAATAGTATGGCAGCATATTTTATAACACATTCCACATTATTTAATCTACTGGCCCTAGTTGCATCCCTATTTCTATCTAACATCTCAGCCTGCTCATCAGTTTCGTCGCATTGGCTCATGTTGAACCTATGTGGGCGAGACAAATTCGTTAAGTCATCATGAAAAGAAACATATTTGTAATTGTTCATTCTTTTTCATCTCTTTGCTCAATTAGGCATTTAAGAATTTATTTTCATTTATCATAAAAATAATGAAGAAAAATAGAAAAAAAAAACACGATTTATATGAGAAGAAAAGAAAGAAAGAGAGAGAGACAAAATATGTAAAAACTTTTTGCTTTTCCGCTATACTTTCCCTGTTTAAGTTGCAGTTTTCATCATGTCAGACTGTGCTAGCGATGGCATCCACACAGTCGGTTTCATTTTGGGGAAGTGCGACGCTGTGCACCCTTCTTACATCTGAGAGGTGCACCCAGTATTTCAACCCCTTCACTTTAACTGCAGTTGGGGTGCTGTACACCACTGTGTATGGACCATGAAATCTTGGTGAATTCCACCTTCTTACAAAATTTCTAACATAGATGTATTCCCCTGGCATTAAAGGCCCCTCCGGGCTATCTGCTGTCGGCATGGAGGTGTTTGTTGCTACATCTTCAGTAAATGGAACAATTTGTTTTGCTATGCTGCGTACTGCGTGCGTTAGCTGTGCTAGGTATTCCTTAAACTCTTCTCCCAGCACTGTGGCAGCCCTGTGCGCATCAGACACCCTCCTAACAGGAGAGAGCGGCGTGTGCATTATTCTCCCCGTCACGATTTCATGCGGGCTTAAATGGTGATCCTTGCATGGTTGATTTCTGAGTTGGAACAGTGCTAGGGGCAGACAATATACCCAATTTTTTTTCAACATGCTGCATAATTTCGATTAATTGCTTTTGAGCAGCCCGTTGATCCTCTCCACAACTCCATTGGCCATTGGATGATAAATCGAACATAGTTTATGTTTCACCCCCAGAAGGGAGGTTACTTCTTTGAAGAGATCATTCACAAAGTGCGTGCCGTTGTCTGAACGGATCACGTCACAGATTCCCCACCGCGCGAATACTTCTCGCACAAGGAACTTGGCAGTACATTTTGCATCAGGATGGGGACAGGGGCCCGCTTCTACCCACCGTGAAAAAGGGCATACCACCACAATCAAGTATCTTGCTCCATTACATCTTTCTCCCATATCGGCGTAGTCGATATGTAGTTCTCTAAATGGACCTGTAGGGCATGGCAAAGTGCCACGCAGAGTTTGCAATGTCATCCCTGAATTGTAAGTTTGGCATGTAGTACATTCAATCACAAATTTAGACAAGTATTTGTGCAGATTAGGAACAAACCAATCCTCCTGAATATCTGAGGCGATGTGTTGTTTTGCAACGTGAGCTGGGAAATGCAGTTGTTGGAATGCTACTTCTAATAATTCTACAGGCATCACTACCTTGCCTGTCGTTTCCTGTCTCCAAATGAGATCTGTGGCTGATTGCTTACACCCTCGTCTGCCCCCCAACTCCTGCTCTTCCGGTGGGGCCCTTCTCTGGAGTTGTATCAATTGTGCTATGGGCGTGTTACTGTATGCTTCTGCTGTTTGTTCTGCTGTGGTTGTTTTTACAATGTACTCTGATGTTGGTGTCTTATTGAAGTACAAGGCTTCCTTCGCTGCTGCGTCGGCTGCCACGTTCCCCAATGAGACGGCGTCTGTGTTATTGGTATGGGCTCGGCATTTAACCACCGCTACTACCGATAGCTCTGCTAAAGCTTCTGTTAGTTCATTTAGCAACGTGGCATGTTGTACGGGGGACCCGTCTGCTCTTCTGAACCCTCTCCTTCGCCAACGTGTTTGCCCTGAGTGAACTGTGGTGGTGATGTAAGCTGAGTCTGAATATATTGTCACGGCACAATCTTTGACTGTGTGTAATGCGCTGATTAGTGCAGTCAGTTTGGCTGCTTGTGCAGAGTAGTGTGAGGGGAGGCGCTTTTGAACAATCACTTCGTATGTGTCCTCTTCCATGCGCACTACTTCCATCCCCACATGTTTCTCTCCTGTCTCTGAGTTTATGGATGCTGACCCGTCTATGAAATACATTTCTCCTTCTGTAAGGGCATTTTCTCTTGCTTTGGGAATGTCATCGCCCTCTCCCTCATACGTGCTACAATCGTGTTCCTGTAAATCCTCAGTTGTGCATGGCTCTGTAAGGAATGTGGCTGGGTTCACGTCTTGCATCTGACCACATGTACATTTGGACTTGATATTATTATTTCATAAGCAGAGGCTCCCTGTGTTGTGAGAGTAGATTTTGATCTTTCCAAGATAGCAAATAATGAGTGTTCCGCATATAGCGTCACTGAACATCCCATTACGATCGTGGCACTTTTCTCAATGGCGAAGGCCGCTGCTCTGTCTGGTAGTATTCTTTTTCCGTCTTTATATATTTGCTGGCCAAGATATACGTCTGCAGGGCAGTATTGTAACTTTCCTTTTTCCACCTTGTATCCCTTGGCAGCCAATACGTTAAGCAGTGTTATCGAGTCTTCTCTACACTCTTCTTCTGTTTTGCTGCAGACGAGTAGATTGTCTACGTACTGTATAATGGTGCTACCTACATCTATGTTGCCAATGTCTTCTCGTAGTACTCTGTTAAAAATGCTTGGGCTCTCACAATACCCCTGTGGGAGTCTGCGATGTTCATAACTGCTGTTTCCTAATGTAAAAGCTGTAAGGTACTGCGACTCTGGTGCGAGTGGTACAGAGAAAAAGGCATTTTTTAGATCAATGACAGTGAAGCAAGTTGCCTCTTTTGGTATACTGCACAATATTGATGCCGGGTTAGGCACTAATGGGAATTCTTTTTGGATGACGTCATTGAGTGGGCGGGGGTCCTGGACCATTCTCCACGCCCCTCCTTTCGCTTTTTTAACCGTAAAAATCACTGTGTTGCATGGGGAAGTTGATGGCACTAAGATACCTTGGCTTAGGAGTGCATTCACTGTTTCTCTAATACCTTCCTCTGCTTCTTTGGATATTGGGTATTGTTTCACTCTGGGTGGGAGGGCACCTGGTTTCATTTTTATCTTTATGGGAGTCACCTCATTCAATAATCCCACATCGTGTGGCCCTGTAGTCCAAATTGCAGGTGCTACCCTGGCCATGTCTTCCTCAAATATTGTCAGTGGGGCCTTTATGTTAGCCATGAGTGGGTTGTGTATTTCTCTGTATTGGATCATAATGTCACATGGTATGCTTATTTCAATTATTATTTCTCCATCCCCTTCGTAATCAGTAAACAATTCTTCATCAGTTACATCTTTTAGCATTATGTTTGGCTCTATGCATAGCACACTTCTCCACTCGCGTCCCTGCGCGTCCAGGCCTATGACCACAATGCGTTTGTTGGAAACTTGAACTGCCTCAATGTCTATAGATATAATTGTGCCTGGCAGTACATCTGTTGGTGTGATTGGGCGGAATATGAAGTCTGATGGTATTCTCCACTCTTTTTTGTGTTATTTCAGGCACTACTCGGGCTAATACCTGTATTCCATAGACGAACATGTCCATGTCAATGGGGATCTCTCTTACTGCAACTTCCTTTGTAATCGTGCTTATTATCAAGAGTGCTCGTACGGGGCATACCCCTGGCGTCGAGCACACTATTCCTCTTTCAGTAAAGGCTATGGTCATGTTTAACTTACTGAGCAAGTCTCGTCCCATCAAATTGATTGGCGCGTCTTCGTAATTCAATAAGGGTGCACGCACTGTTTTCCCCCTACTGTTACATCAAGATCTTTTGTATAAGGAACTTTTAAAATAGCCCCAGAGAACCCCTGCGTCTCCAAATTTCTTCCCGAGAGCTGAAACCGCCCTTCTGTAAGACATGATTTTTCTGCTCCAGAGTCTACCATAAAGATAAACTGCTTGTTTCCTATCTCTGACGCCACTAGTGGTTCCTCATTTGCACTTTGTGTGGTGGATAGGACTGGACACACAAGTGCTACCTGTGGGCTGTCCTAGTCTTGGTATCTTTGCTGACCTGGCACTGAAAAAACATTGTCATCTATGACCGTTACGCCACGGAATGGGGCAGGAGCACCGTTTGCGGTCGCTGCGAAAGGGTTATTGTTTATGTTCCCAACTGGGTTTTGTCTCGCCATGGGCTGTAGTGCGTTTTACTGTTGTGGCTGCTGCTGTTGCTGCTGTTGTGGGGCTGGCTGTGTTTGTTGCATTTGGGGGTCATAGCAGTACTGATCTTGTTGTCCCCCCTCCCCATTTGAGTTCCACAAGGGCTACCTGGGTGTGGGCAGCCCCACCCCTGTTCATTGTTCATGGGCTGCTGCTGCTGCCCTTGAAAATACCCTGATGGTCGCATTCTACAATCTCGTGAATAATGTCCCCATCTTCCACAATTCCAACATGACCCCTGTTGTCCTCCTCTTGGTCCTTGCCCACCATACCCTCTGTTTCCCATTCCTCCGTATCCTCACCTCTGCCTGCGGTACCCACCTCTTTCTTGGGCCTGCCTGTTCTGCCACTGTGATCCTTGGCATGGCGCTTCCTCTCCGTTCCACTGTCCTTGGTCCTCTCCAACCCACTGTGCTGCTATCCCAACGGGCCTTCCTCCCGCGTTTTCCTCTCCTTCGTTTCCTCTGTCTGCGGTTACACTGGCAGCCATGGTGGCAACCTTCACTAATTTCGTCTGTACTTATTTTGCTTCGTCGGCCAGCCTCTTTTGCGTGACCTCCTTTTCCTTCTCTTTGATCCTCCTCCAGTGGTGCACAATTATGCTCTGTATTTCAGGCCACCCTTTGGCTTCGATCCCAGCTATTTTGTCCAAGGCCTTCTGCACTTCTTTCGGCAACCCCTTTTTAATGATAAAATAGAATAAACATGTTGATTGATTCCATGCGTATCAGTTTCGCTTCTCCATAAGTCTTGCACTCGCCAAATGAATTGCGCAGGATCCTCGTTCTCCTCCATCGTGCACTGCATCACTGCATGTAAATCTGGAACATCAGGAAATGCACGCCGCAATGCATCCCACACTTGTGCTCGAACTTTGTTGAATGGTGATCCATCGTGTCGATCACAGCTCATTGTTACTCCCGGGAACCCTGCTCTTTCCCAGATTGTGTCTGCTTGGTCCCCGATTGCTGATACTAATACACTTTTTACATCACCTATAGCTAACGGCACGCCTGCCGTGTTCTTCTCAAATGCATGTATCCACTTACCTGCCCCTCCCGTCAGCGGGGGGAGGAGTTTTAACAGGTTGGTTTTGTCCATTTAGGCCCACGGAATATAGTTTGGCCTACCTGCTCCTTTATGTATCAGTGGCATTTGTAGTTTCTGTTGCTTTCCCATTTTGCTCGTTCTCCCTTTTTTCGGTTTACTTACCAGTATGTTCCCTGTCCTCCCTGTTCGTTGTCTTAATCTACCTTGCCATAATGGTGGTGATAGTGTGTCTGGGTAACGGCAGTTTGGCAGTGGGGAACCCTCTGCGACAGCTGCCTCTTCGTATTCATCTAAATCATCCCATATTTCTTCTATTTCTGACTCTAGCTTGTTATTATCCTCCCAGTTTTCCTTTGGTTCACTTCCTTGTCTTTCACCCTGATCTCCACTTCGTTGACTTTCCGGTGTATCTGGGCGTATAATTCTCACTGGTTTGTTATTCAATTGGAACAGGAACTGTCCTGACTGCCACTCTTGTTCTTGTCTCTGTTGCGATGACGTCCCTTGTGATGGTATAGATTGTCCTGATACTGAGGCTGCTGGGGTTGCATTGCTTTCTGCCCCTGTTGGGGGTGTGAGATCTGCCAGTGACAGCGGGGGTACATCCCCTCCCCCTGGCAGCATTGGCCCTTTGTCACATAAAGCTCTTAACCGTGTTATTTCCATTTGTGCGTGTGCTAACTGGCGGTTCAAATCACCTGTTAAACGTGCTATGTCCACAGGAGGCGCACTTGTGGGGCCGTACAGGCCTCCTTTGTCATATGGTGGAGGTTTGGGGGCTGTTGCCCCACCATGAACAGTGATGGTGGGTGGTATATACAGGGGTTCACTAAACCCTACCGCTGGCCTAGTCATTAAGGGATAGATTTTTGTTACTTCGTTTTCGGTTGTAGTTGTTGAGCATTCCTCTTTTGGTGTCATTCGGCTTGTACCTACTTCTGCCGTGGGGGTAACTTCTTCGAACATTCGCCATAAATCTAATACTTCTCTTCGGTTCTGTAACTGTTTCCCTTTGTATCGTGCTAGTAAAAGTCTTGATACTAGGTCCAATACTCTTTTGTCAAATGACCCTCCTTCTGGTCAAATTGGTGTGACCCCGTCTCCTTTTATCTCAGTGATCCACTGATCGTGATACTTCTGTATCCTGTCGCTATATAGTGGAAGGTGCTGGCAAATATGTGCCAGTGGTGTTACTCCCCCCATGGCAATGTTTATTTTCCTTTCTTGTGTATTCTGGTACCCTTGAATCTCTTCCCACCTCTCACTTGGTATGTCAGTTACAATATGTGGAAATAATACGTTCTTTATCAATGCTCACAATTACCATATGTCGCATTAGCTTTCTGAGAGGTGTTACCTGGTCACCTCTCACAATTTATTTCTTTGCTTTATCTTATATCAATCACAAATTACTTGTACCAAAATACTTTAGCGTGTTCAACAAGACATATACACAAAGCAGACCAACAAACATATAATCATGCAACATACACATGCACTGCCTGCGCGCGTTTGTTCTTTCCCTATTCCCGTTACTGTCCCTGGTTTTTCTTCTTTCCTATCCTATCTAATATTTCACATTCACTCCCCACCCCTTTCACCATTATTATATCTCAAGATTTCTTACCTTCACGGAAAAAGAATATTCTAAAAAACTACTCTGAGTCTACTCGAGACCCCTACTATTTTTCTCTTTATCTCTATTCTGCACTTGGTCGGGACAAATGCTTTGCGGCGCCACCTTCTACCCCGTACGGACTAGGATACCACTTCTCTTCTTCTCACTTCTTGCAACACCTAATGGCCATATAGAGGATAGACCGTCACTCACGGAGACCCTATTCTTAACTACCTTCCCTTTGTTGCTAATTCCCTTCTTCCCGTATTTCCCCTTAGCTTCCTTTGGGGTCTTTGCAACCGGGACTCCACGTGTTCAGTCAGGTACTCCGAGGGTCGCCACTCACGGCCGGACCTCGCTCAGGTCCGTCCCCCAACCAAGCCGTGGCCTGCCTTGGCGAGCAGCTTTTTCGATCGGGTATTCGTCAACCAGGAACCCTTGACCCTTTCTTCTTGGTGTGCACAGTCTGGTCAACCGCGGAGGCGATGGTTTTGCTGGGGGCGCCATGGATCTCGCTGCCAGGCGGTGCAGGCCTCAAGGGACCTCTCTAAATCACGTTGCGGGGGTCACCAAAAATGTAGGGGCCTTTCCCCGGCTTACTACGTGTGAGAGAAAATAAAATAACCGACACTACCCCTTGTCGGGGAAGGAGGCACTGAGACCCGGCTGCAAGAGTTCAAAGGATGGTTTATTTCTCCAGCTAGGAAATAACCCAAAAAACTCCCCCTCTCTCATTACATCACGCTTGTATTTATATCAATTAAAGTAACTTTAAAAAAAATGCTAAATGGACCTGATTGGCCAGGCGGTGTGGTGCTGTAGGTGCGGGTGGCATCTCTTCCTTCTGGTTGGCTGAGTGGCTGACGAGATGACGGACGTCAAATATCTTGTGCTCCACGCAGGACAGGGTCTGGTCACTGTGGTCACTACCTAAGCTAATATGTTACACATTAAATAACAAATTATCTAAAACATTTTATGCTACTTTTCACATTTCTACATAAGTCACACACAATGATTATTGTCAGTACAATTGGGTCATTCGTGGCTTGTAATTGAAGGCCTTGACCCTTATTGTGCATGTAAAAAGAATTGGCTGTGTTTCGCATCTCTCCTAGGTTTCAAACTCATTATTACAAGTAAAAACATATATAGTAGTAAAAATGCTTAAGGTTAGTAAGGAGTGTGTTGGGTGGGTTTCGCAACACAGGCGAGGGTCAGGATGGCAATAAATGGTTCTAAAATGGGGATGGGTGGCTGGCACATTTATGGGGATGAATCGAGCAGAAAGTGCTTAGCTCATTCTGGTTGACATGCTGGTTCTCAGGTGAGCAGTGATCTCAGAGGAAGAAAACTGTATCATATTGGTTGTTGCAACTTTCTCCGGCTTCTGCGTGAGAATGGAAGCGCAGAGCTTTCCTTTGCAGGGGGAGTGCAAGGGTGGGGGCCAGCCAGCTGCCTGCGCGCCTTTTGTGTGTGTCTGTGTCCTTGGCTGCTGCAGTGGAAATGGAGCTGAGCATTACTGTACTATCGCAGTGAGGCCTGTTTACCCAAGATGGAGTCGAAAAGGGGGCACAAAAGATGGATGCCCTGTGTCCTGCTCAGTAGTCCCATCTATGTAGCGATCAACCGTGGTTAACTTTACATAAGGGCGAGGGGCAATCCCACTACCGGAGGCACATGGTCCAAGCCTTGTACTGAGGAGTGTACGACGCGAGGGGGCCTGAGGACCCCTCGCTCCCATACAGCTGTCTGAGATAGGAAAGAACTAATGCTAGAGCCACAAGTCAATGCAATAGTTAAGAAATGCGTCTTCCACCTGCACACGATCAAGAAGGTAGTGCCATTCCTCTCCTTCACATGTAGAACACTTTGATCTCCATCGTAATGTCAAGAATAGACTATGCCAACAGCATCTACCTGGGAATGACAAACTACCTGTTGCTACAACGGATACAGAACGCAGCGGCAAGACTACTCCTTAAACTTACCAGAAGAGAGCAAATCACACCGACACTAAGAACGCTACATTGGCTGCCAGTCAAAAGCAAATCTTCTGAAATACTGTGCATAACACACAGAGCGATCCATGTCCAGGGAGCAGAGTTCATGCAGGAAACATTTCAGATATACAAACCAGCACAAACACTAAGATCCAGCAATGACAGCCCCACTTGAACCAAAACAATACTGTAAGCAAATATCTGGAGGATCAGTGTCCTCCTGCAAAGCAGCGAAACTCTGGAACTCGCTCACAAAGGAAGTATTGAATGACAGAGTATCACCTCAACTTCAGGAAATGGTCAAAAACGTGGCTCTTTAACAACGTTAACTAAGAACACCCCTGCTCGACAACCCCCGTCCACTACAAAACAAGAGAAATCAACAAGAATACAAATAAAAGTATCACCGCAGACAAATTCCATGAGTGAGCATTACACTGAAACTAAGTGTGCATGAGGCTGGCAAGTGCTTTGGTGCTGGATGTGTTAGAGGGTGTACTATATTGTACTTGAATAAGGCTATGGATGACCAATGCAGAGGGCTGGGATACAACTCAAGGGGAAACCTTGTCGGAGTCTCGATGTAAACCTAGATGGTCAAGGTAAAAAATTCGGGTGACCACAGGAGTAACAAATGCTTGGACCGGTCTGAGTGCAAAGGTGACACGACAGGTCTAGAACAAACTAACAACTCTCAATTTATTCTGCTTACTCATCCTGAACACAAACTATATACAATATACCTCTAAAGCAATAAAGCATAAAACCATCACACACCATAATGAGACACACACACCGCACAACACTGAACAAGAAAACAAACCAAATACACAAACTAGGCACACACCCACACACCTAACAGTACAACATGATTCAAATTCTGCAAACCAACACACAGCTACCAACAGCACATCAAATCTCTCCGCTTTCCCTCTGTACCCATCTGCCCATTCCCCCTTTCCTTTAGGATCTGCCGGATAACCAGGAGACGATGCAGGTGACAGTGGTGCAGGATACCCATTGCCTTGAACATGGCTGCACCTCACAGCTATCCACTTTGTCGAACCTTGCCATACTTACAGCTGGCCATTTTGTGCTGAACAACCCTACTCTTCCCGGTTAGCAATCCTGTTCAACCTTGCAGCGCTTTCCAGTTTCACACTGTATGTCCCTTACTGTGCTTCCCAACTAGCAATTGTGCTGAACCTCACTACGCTTTCCAGGTAGCAACTATGTGGAATTGTGCTGCTTAATTAAGGCCCTGACACCTCAACATTGCTGCCATCATGTTATAACAATGTGCAGGCTGGCTGCTACACACCCTGGATGGCCCGATAGTTGTATCAGGAGCCATCAGTGTGCTGCACTTGGCTGTATTTTGGTGGTGGGAGACATGTCATACTTAAGATGGATTGGTGGGGGTAGAAAATGTGTCGCACTCAGATGGATTTTCGGGGATAGGAAATATTTTGCAATTAGCTGTATTTAGGAGGTAGGAACGTGCCAAAGCAAGATGGATTGCTGGGGGTAGAACATATGTCAATGTAAGTTATATTCTGGGTGTAGGAAGGGTGTATCATGTATATGGACATCTGAGGATCGGAAATGTGTCGATATTAGTTGTATTTTGGGGTAGGAAATGCACTGCACTTAGATGTATTATCGGAGATAAGAAAGTGTTGCACTTAACTGCATTTTGGGGGTAGGAAATGTGTTGCCCCTTATTAACCATACTAAAAAAATCATATTCTGCATACTCACCCTTAACCCTGAACTAAACACAACCCTACCTCTTCCACAACACAAATCACACACATTTCACTACACCCAACATGAAACCAAACACAAGTACACACAAAGCACGCATGCATAATCACACCTCAACAGCACATGAAATCTAGAAACCAAAAAAGCTCTGACACTTAGTGACCGTTTTTTCCGAATTGCAGCTGCCAACAGCACACTAAAGATCTCTTGCTCTTCTCCCTCTCAATCCCACTAACACACCCCCCCACCAACCCTCCTTCCATCGCAGATCCGCCCGAGCGCCAAGAGACCACACAAGTGGCAACAGTGCACGGTGGAAGACAACATAACATAACATAACATATATTGTGGGCACAGGAATCCTGCAAACACACTTGAATATGGTGCAGTGTGCTGTGGGCAATCTGGCATCTAATGTGTTATCCTTCAGAAATAATTCTAAAATGTATGGCTTTTTACAAATGTTTTAACAAAGTGTACTGTAAAAGGCACAATTTGAACCTGTGGTTTTAAATAAACCTCAGGAGGAGAAACTGCCCACCCACAGAGCCTACACTGATTAATGACCACTGAATTTATTGACTGTTTCAATCATAAAATATCCTCTATTACAGATCCAACATCTCGATGAGATTTTAATTTAACAAGAACAAATGAAGCAGCTTCACGCTTGCTTCATTTTGTACAATTTAGATTTTCCATACTAACGCTCAGGAAATTCAAAATTCTATTAAATACACAGAGGCAAAGTAGTATGCATTCTACGTTCTGTGCTGAAAGCTCGAGCAGCATTTCTAACAATAAACATTCAACAGTATGTTGGAACAAGAATTACCATTTTCTGTGATAATGTAGTCTTTGAACGTAAAACTCTATGCCCTCAGGCATGTCATGTGTAACATGTCCGCTAATCATGGCGCTCCTCTTCCATCACTCCTAGGTTCTTCCTCACAACTTCCTCTTTCTTTTGCTGACTCGCTGCAGCCCCCTGATGAGACGGTTCGCCATAATTGCTGGCAGAACGAAATCGAACTGCGAACAAAACACTGTTCTCGGAAACACAAAGCTCTGCCACCGGGTATACAGTCTTCACCGCACACAACAAAAATGGACGGAACACGAGTCGTAACACGCGGAATGGGGAATAACACGCGAAAATGTGGGCATTACGGGGGAAGTACAGGAGGTAAATGCTTGCAACGCCCAAACGCGCGCCAACAACACGTATTCATGGAATCGAACGGGGGAAAGGCGTGCGCCAAAAAAGACGCGCTAATCCAGAAACACGTACGCCAGCAGGAAGCAGGCGTAAGCGGCCCCGCGCAGCATAAAAGTGCGCGCAAACAACAAACAGGCTCAGACGCTACGATGAACATACCATTCCTCGCAGCAGTGGTCGTCGGACACCGCAGGAGGAGGAGGATAGTCAGGCCCCGCATTTTTTTACCCAGGACCAGCCTTTTTGGGATGCCTGATGACCAGGTGTATGGGAGGTACAGGTTTCCACCACACATAATCTTAGAACTGGTCAGGGAGTGGGAGGATGACCCCACATCACCCACCCTGTGCTCCCAAGCACTGAGCCCCTTGGAAAAGGTGCTCAATGTACTGCACTTCTTGGCTACTGGGTCACTGCAGCGGACAAGTGCCATAGTTGGGGGTGTGTCACAGGCCACGCAGTCATGCTGCCTACACCAGGTGTTGGCCATCATGACTACACGCCCCTCAGTGCGCAGGCACATATACATGCCCAGAACACCTGCAGAAAGGCAGGCCGTGGTCCAGGACTTTTACGGGGTGGCACACTTCCACAAAGTGCTAGGTGCCATTGATTGCACCCATGTGGCTCTACGTCCTCCCAGGGCCACTGAGCACATATATCGAAACCGCAAGCACTGGCATTCAACCAAAGTGGAGGTTGTATGTGATGCCAAGGGAATAATCACTTCAGTATATGCCAACTATCCAGGGTCAAGCCATGATAGTTTCATTTTCAGAATGTCACCCCTAAACCGGGACCTGTAAGCTGGACGGCATGGCGACACATGGCTAAATGGTGAGTATAAATGCCTATGCACATGCATGCATATCAGAAACTGAGAAATGGGAAAACCCCACTAATGACAACCATTATCACCTCCCCAGGGGACAGTGCCTACCCTCTGAGCACCTACACGATGACGCCAATTCGGAACCCCACCACACCACCCGAGGTAAGATACAACGCAGCCCATATTGCAACCCGGGGCATAGTGGAGCGCACATTCGGAGTGCTCAAGTCACACTTTCGCTCCTTTGACCGCTCTGGTGGGCAGCTGCTATACGCGCCCCCAGTACTGTGCAGGATCATAGTGGCAGCATGTGTCCTGCACAACGTTGCAACACGCCGGGGCGTGCCGGTGAACATGGTGGTGCCCCCACATCCCCAACCACATGCACGCCCGCTGCGCATGGGAGGTGAAAGGGCATGAGGTGAGGCAGCCCGTACCCAGCTTGTGGCAAATTACTTCACCTAAAATCACACCCCTGCGGAGTGCACACAGCCCTGGCACATACCAGGTGACAATCAATGATGATGGCAAAAGGGACAGTCAACTGTCACAACCATACCAGCCTGAGATTGTTCACCTGGAAGTGTTACATTGTGTGCATCCCTACCTACTCAAAGACACCCAATGCTGTGTCACAAAAAGACACACATTCATGCAGCAGGAAAGATTACCCCCTTGCAAAATACCACATCAAAACAGTGCCATGTCACCCCCCAACCCCTCCCCATCTAAGCTACCCAACACACCATGGCATGGCATGCAATGTGAAAGCAACTAAATGAATGCACAACACATGACACAAGTGTCACAAAGTGCAATGTTCCAAATGTAAACAGTCCACAGACAATATGCTCTCAGTAATCAATAAGAAACACCACACATGAACAAATACTTACCAGTAACACAAAACATGTGTACAGGAAGAAAGTGTGGAAATTAAAGACAGGAAAAAATCAAAGTAGTGCAAGTCTCACAACCTGACCAAGGCAGCACATCGACCCTTCCAACTGCAGAGTGTTGCTGTCAGGCAAATGTGTCAGTGTACTGCATACAACATGAACTGCATCTGCAAAGGAGACGCCCTTGTAAAGACATGAAGAACCTACATGTAAATAAGGAGGAAGACATGGATGCACAAGCACATATCAATACACAATGCATTGTAGAATACAACAATCTCCACTAGGGATGTACACACAGTTTTGACTACAGACTGCCCACACAACTCATGGGAGCCCAATGTCACTGTCTAAGTTACTGTCACTTGGTCACACCCTTTGCAAGCCCATGGAAAGGGGAAGCAGGAGGGGTGTGTGTGTCAGGAAACCAAGCATCTAACCCAAAGACAGGCCAGGCCTGCATGTGCCCAGCTGGAATACACAGTGGATGCCCATGGAAGCCACACAAAGCAACACACTGTAAAAAAAAAAATTTAAAAAAAAAAAAATCAAAAATGGCCATGTGTGGACCGGGATTGGTGGGGCCACCCAGGAGGCACGAGGTACAGGGTGCATCCCAACGCCCACATGCGTGGATGTTGGAAAAAAATAAAATACCTCCATGGGCTCATGGCCTGCTCGGCTACACTACAGTGGGAGAACTGCCATCACTCTCATCACCCTCTGCTGCTACATCAGGAGGTGGCCTTGATATGGGAGGCAGCCCACGCAAAGCCCTGGTATGGTCCTCCATGGCAGCAAGCATGTGGGTCTGGAAGATTTGGTTCTGCAGGAGGATGGTACGGAGATCCCCATGCAGCACCTCACGGGTTCCCTGCATTTCTGCCTGCATACCCTCGCGTGATGCCCAGATCTCCACACGGGTTGACTGGAGCTCAGCTGAGAGTGAACATGTGAGCTGCTCCAGCTGCTGTTCTGACCTAAAATTCCGGGAAGCCTCAAGTTCACCCAGAGTATCTCTGAGGAACCTGTGTTCTAACCTCAGGGCTTCCCTGTGGGCCTGTGACTCTACAGATATGGCTTCGCGCAGAGCCTCCAGTCCAGCCCGTCGGTCCCTGTTAGACGCCAACATGTCCTCCCTGTTTGAGTGGCAAATGGAGTCTGTTGCCTGCTGTTGGAGCTCCACCTGCCTCTCAGGGGGGAGAATGGAAGTGGCCACCCTATCCATTGCCTGAGCCATCATTTCACACAATGCTCCCTGTTGTGCTGCAATACTGTAGATGGAGTTCTCCCACACCTTATTGCCTGGTGGTGCACGGCCACCGCGTTGACAGGCACCACACCTGTTTGGGGCAAGGCGATCTGCACCTTGCTGTACTGGCACTTCCTGAGGCTGCAGGACTGCATTCCTCCTTTGATCTGCTGGCCCAGGAACACGAGCAAATATTGTGGAGTGTGACCCTGCATCCGTAATCGCCACAAGCAGACTTTTCAACACTGATATCCCCACAGAGGGGTCTACCCCCGGTGCAGGTGGGTTGGACAGAACAGTGTCCCTGCCAGAAACACTCACCTGCGATGGCACATATGTCTCACTGTCCGATTCAGCACCTGATTCATAGAGGTCTCTGGAGGTGTACCCAGAGACACCCGTGGACAGTATGGTCTGCAGGAGGATTGGGTTTTCACCCACCACCATCCCACATCCTCCACTGGTGCCCGGTTGTGGCTGAGATCCCTCCTGGGTGTGCACCATCCCCTCCTCCTCAACAGCATCAAGTGCCTCATCACCTGCAAAAACATGAAAGACAAGAAATGCAAACAGGCATGAACACCATAGCACACACATAGGCCTGACGAGACAGAGATCCAGTACATAAATTGCACATGTCCCACATGAATATAACTCTGGCATGCATGCAATGTCAATGAGTTGGAAGGGGAGGCAAAAAGCACACACTGAGGACTCCAAGATGGAAAAGCAACACATGTACAGCATGCTGGATAGCAGTGGCAGCACACATTAGCCTGTGAGTGGCATGTCCAATGCACATACATGACACATGCCATCACACAGATGTCACGTAGCATATCCATGGTACATTTGACAACTGCAGCCATATGGTAGTGAATGAGTACTGTCACCCATCCATGTGAGATGGAGATGATGAGATGAAACATGCAAAACAGTGTGACAAAATACACATGTGCCACACGCTGCAACGCATCCAGTGTTCAATTGCACAGTGATGGCAGGCAGATGGATACATCAATGGTTGGTCACTTCAACATGACAGAAGACAACAGTCATACTCAAAATTCAAACAGGGCCCAAAATGATTATGTGCAAGCCTTTACTCAATCAGCCTGAATGGTTAAATCATTCCCATAACAAGGCAATAAATATGGGCCATTGTGGGGTGTAATCTATGACAGAAGCATGTCACATATGTGGCAGTAAGGCAGAAAAATGCATCGTGAAAATGGCAAGGATTGAAACAATCAGGCTGAATGAACAGGAAAACATTTTGAACAATGTTGTTGCAAGATGGCAGTTGAAGGGCAACTGCAGTAATCTGGTGCAAATTGTCTGATGTGATCGGAAGGGATACTGTCATACCCAAAACCAAGGCCGGGGAATGGTTTGGAGGAAGCAAATGGGTGACCCATAACAGTCGTGAGTACACACCCTTACTTGGCACTCAATCAGAACACATCACCCAAGCAACATACACATGGATTACACACACATGCAACGGCACTCACCGGACAATGCTTCAAGATCTGGTAGGTCTCCCACGCCTCGGATCTGTTCCTCTGTGACGAAGGTTCCAGCGACAGACTCATGTTCAGTGAGTTGGTCGTCCTCTGGTGGAGACCCACCGCCAGTCACCAGAGTAGAGGCATGATTGGAAGCCAGCTTGTTCTTTGCTCTGCGTTTCAGATCATTCCACCGCTTGTAGCAATCATCAGCTGTGCGCCTCACAAATCCAAGGGCACTAATGTGGTCCGCTATGGTCTGCCAGTGGGCCCTACGTTGAGCAGGCATAGTCTTGCACCCTGCAGTCACCACCATTTTGCGGCTATGTGCCAACACATAGGCCACAAGTGCATCTAGTTCGGCGTCATTGAAGCTAGGCTTCCTTGACGTGCCGGTGTGTGTAGCCGCATCTGGGGTCCCAGCCTTTAGTGCAACAGCACCCTTCTTCTTCTTGGAAGGTGGTGCGGATCCTGAGTGGCTTACGTCGCTCTGGTTGGTAGGGGCAGAAGCGCAGGTGGACTGGGTACTGTAAGTTTGCGAAGGCACAATGACCAAAGGTCTCGGTGCAGGCATTGGCTGCAGGCTGATGTTGGCAGGACCAACATCGGTGTGATGGACTGGGACCGACACTGTCCCGGCTGGGAGACTCAGAGCTGGGGTGGATAGAGCTGCAGATGCCCCTGCAGCCTCCCCATCCTGCCTACTTGGGGTAGCAGATGATATTGCTGCCCCAGATCCACGTAGCCTGGTGACAGCAACTTGCACCACCACACGTGGCTTAGACTTGCTGACCTGGAAGTCAGCCTGGGAGTCATTCTGTGCCGGTTCAGGAGCCAACATGGGCTGGCCCAACAAGGGCTGAGATGGGATGGTGTCAGCTATGTTTCCCACAACCATGGGGGGGGGCATGGGTGTCCCTGATTGGTCCACCACACACGGGGGTCTAGGGGCACCCTGAAAATCCTGGCCACGTCCCCTACCATGCCCACCACGCCCATCTTTTGGAGGTCGGCCACCTTTGCCTCCCTTACCGCTTGATTGCCTCCCAACCATGGCACTGATGTTGTTGTGCGTATGGGAATAGCAGTAAACAATTGTCCTGGGCAATCGGGGGTGAAAGGGGGTAGGGTACTAGATGGAATTCGTACCCTAGTGCTCTAGCAAGGCTGTCTGTGACCCCTGGGGGAAGATGACGGGTCATGCAACATACAGGCACCCCGAAAACAAAAATGAACATGCACGCAACCCCTCGTAGACCATGTGCATGGAAAAATGAACCTGCACTACGGTGTGGCACCCAGAAACACAAAAATAAGCATACGCGTAATACACGCAGCCTACACTGACCTCTGAAGGGGTAGACGACACACGGGGCAAGCACAGTTGGTAAATACGTGCGCGACTCACCGTATGCCTGGAAAAAGAATGTGAAAAAGACACCCCGTCAAAAGAAGAATTGTACGCTGTCTGAGGAAATAGGACAAAAGAAGAAGTGAACACTGTTTAAGGAAACAGGCCAAAATAAGAATTAAACGCTGTCAGAGGTAACAGGGAGTACGAACTTGAACCGTTGTGAAGTAATCGCGTGTGAACTGACTAGAAGTACAAAATTCACCCACTGGCTCTCCACAAAAAGCACATACAAGAAAATGGCATCCTAAACATACCTTTTCAACCGGCCCACACGTACAACGTCACTTACGCTTGTACGCGCTAAGGCCCTTTCCTCCAATTACATGAGCTGACACTCGGACGTGCAGTTTTTGTACGTGTACAATGAACATGCATCCGTGTTGAGGGAAACGCCCTTGCGCGTCATGTCACAGACACGCTTACGCGCTAAAGGGCCTTTGGTCCAATGTATTCACGTACATGCTGTGTCTTCACGCAACCCCCGGTAGCCCACGTGTGTGGAATTAACCTCCCGCAGTACGTGGTGGCACCCCGGGACACGAAAAACAGGTACGCGTGGGACACACAGGCTACTATGACCTCGAAAACGGGTACGCGCTACACAGGGACACCCGCAGTAGAAAAAATAGTGTGCGCGACTCACCGTCAGACTAGTGTGATAATGAAAAACATGCGTAGCCAATAACCCCACCAAAAGAAGAGATACGTCCTTTATCCGCTGTGATGTTGTGATGGCGTGTGAAACAATACGAAGTAGCAACACACACGTCGGTCTCCACGAAAGGCACGTACAGTGAACTGCTGGCCCTGCTCACCTTTAACCCATGCTGAGGGATACGCCCGTGCGTGTCACTTCACTTACGCGCTTAGGCCCTTTCCTCGAATTACACGCATTAACACAAGGACGTGTTGTTTTCTCACATGCTGATTCACTATGCACCCGTCACTAGGGAAACACCCGCGCGTGTAACGTCACAGACACGCTTACGTGCTAAGGGCTTTTCCTCGAATTACACGCTGACGTGCAATTTTTTCATGTGCCAAATCACTCCGTATCAAGCTGGCCACGCGACAACACACAGAAGACCACACTCCTGCCCAGAAGGCCGAATTACTGTCCCCAAGAACCCCAAGCACGCTCACACCTGCCATCTGCTGCTGCCTGCCTGCCTGCTGCACACATGCCCTGCTATTTGCTGCCTGCACTTCAGCCTGGGGTGAAGTTGCTGTGACCACCCCTGCTGGAACTGAAGACTCCTGACTTTGAAGATACGGCATTCACCCAGTCAAGACCGGCGCCTCTGCGGGAATCAGGTGAGCGTTACAGAACACAAAGTCTACCGCAAAACTCCCACCCAGGCGCTATGGAAACCTCAGATACCGACCAACTAGCCCAGTTACTTGGGGAACTAAGAGCAGAAGTGCATACAGCCCGTCAGGAAACGAATGCTCTAAGAAGGGAACTGATTATTTCCAAGGAGCGAACAGACGATCTCGCTAGACAATTGCTACAGTCACAAGACGGACAAACTCCGTTACCCGCATCAGGGGCAAATCTTCCTTCAACATCCTCTACGAACCCAGTGCAGATCAACCTACCTGGGAATGTACCTCTGGCTCCGCCCGAACGATTTTCTGGTGACCCAAAGAGGTTTGCAGTATTCATTAATCAGTGCCGGTTGCACTTCTTATGCCGGCCAGCAGCCTTTCCAACTGATCAAGCTAAGGTAGCTTTCGTGCTTTCGTACCTTAGTGGCAATGCGGCAGACTGGTCGATCCCTCTAGTTAATCAAGATGATCCGGTTCTCCATGATTTTCAAGCTTTTCAGCTCAGTATGGAAAAACTGTTTGCAAGACATTCACAGGGGCAGGCCTTGGACAATGAGCTCCTTTCATTGCGACAGGGTAATCAAGACCTTTTGGCTTATATTGCGTCTTTCAACAGACTGATAGTGGAAACTCGATGGCCTGAGGACAAAAAGATTACGCTGTTTTATAGAGGTCTACGTGGAGAGCTCAAAGATGTGTTAGCCCAAGTAGTGAATCCCCTGCAAGACTGTTCGGACTATATTGACTTAGTCGTTCAAATTGACCACAGACTGCAGAATAGGAAGGCCGATCGTTCCAAGTTTGATGCTCGAGTATTTTCCAAACCACCAACTCCTACCAAAGGAGTAGACTCCGGGGAACCCAAGCAAATAGGGGGCCTGAAAGGACCACTAACACAAAAGGAGCGGGAAAGGAGAAAACAGCTGCAATTATGCCTCTATTGCGGAAACTCGGGGCACTTTCTTCGAGACTGTCCGGTGAAACCAGCCAAGAAGGCAGTAGGAGCTGCAGTTACCAGGGTCACAAACTCTGAGCAGGGAAACGACCTCGCCCGACAAGAATAGAGGTCCTCTTGCCGAGCGTTAAAACCAGTTCCGTGACCTCGCATTTCGTGATACCTATGGTCCTCATTAGCCCTGAACATCCGGATCGATTACATGCGATTGAAGCTTACGTCGACAGCGGTGCCATTGGCAATTATGTGGATCATGAAATGGTTTTGAGGATGAATCTGACTCTTTGTCCAAAGGCTGTAAAGGACGTCATTACTACGGTGGATGGTACGGAGATAGCCTCCGGACCAGTAACGCATACCACCCAAGAAGTGACGCTAGTACGTCAAGATGGACACCATGAGAAGATCGTGTTTGATGTGATCAAGGCCCCTCAGTTCCAGATTATTCTAGGAATTCCTTGGTTAGAGAAGCACAATCCTCAGATCGATTGGCGAGCAAGAACGGTTCAATTTCCAGAATGTGTCTCTACCCTCGACCTGGTGTTGCACTGGCAGCAATTTCCTCGGAGGCTCCCCAGTTACCTCCTGAATACCTAGAATTCCAAGATGTTTTCTGGAAGGATCAGGCTAACTCTCTACCTCCTCATAGGTCTAATGACTGCCAGATAGACCTGATACCTGGATCTACTCCTCCTTGTAGTAGAATTTATGCCCTCACCGAGCCTGAGAATCTTCACCTCCGACCATACCTGGATCAATACCTAGCGAATGGGTTTATTCGTCCTTCCAAGTCCCCTGCTTCCTCAGCTTTGTTCTTCGTTCCAAAAAAAGAAGGGGACCTTAGAACTTGTATAGATTATCGCGCCCTGAACCAGATCACCGTTAAGAATAGATATCCGTTACCTTTGATCCCTGAACTCCTGGACCAAGTCAGAAAAGCATGCATATATACAAAGCTGGATCTTAGAGGAGCCTACCACTTGGTACGAGTAAAAGAGGGCGATGAATGGAAGACGGCCTTCCGCACCAAGTATGGGCTATTTGAATATCAGGTCATGCCCTTCGGACTTTGCAATGCCCCGGCCGCCTTTCAATATTTTATGAACGATGTCCTCAGAGAGCTCATAGATGTGTGTGTTGTTGTTTACATTGACAACATCCTTGTTTATTCTTCATTGGAAACTGAACATCGGAAACACGTGAAAATGGTCCTCGAGAGATTGCGTCAACACAAACTTTTCGCTAAATTGGAAAAATGTGTTTTCAACGTGACTGAAGTTGAATTCTTGGGATTCATATTATCACCTAGCGGAGTGCGTATGGATTCAAAGAAGGTCGATGCAATTCTCAAATGGCCATCGCCATCCTCCGTAAAAGGTGTTCAAAGCATGTTAGGCTTCGCTAACTTTTACTGCAGGTTTATCCCCGAATTCTCTCGAATAGTCCAGCCCATCACCGCCTTGTTAAAGAAAAACAAACGTTTTGAATGGTCTACCGAGGCGGAACAAGCTTTCCAGAATTTGAAGACTAGATTTATCTCTGCACCGATCTTAAAACATCCTCGACCAGAACTCCCCTACATCGTTGAAACTGATGCTTCGAGCCTTGCCATGGGGGCAGTTCTATCACAAAAGGACCCAGTAACCAATCAGTTGCATCCCGTGGCATTAGGTCCCGCAAATTCTCGCCTCCTGAAATCAATTACACTATTACTGATAAGGAACTTCTAGCTATCAAGTCCGCCTTTAAGGCTTGGCGGCATTATCTTCTGGGGGCCCGACACACCGTTACTGTGATTACAGATCACCGAAACCTGCAATATTTGAAAACCGCAAAAGCTCAATCCACTAGGCAACTCCGTTGGGCACTATTCTTTGCCGAGTTTGACTTCATAATTACCTATCGACGTGGTACAAAAAACGGTAAAGCTGATGCCCTTTCTCGGATGGGAGTGGAAGAACATTTGATCAATCCTAAACCTGTACCTATCATTCCCGAACAAAGAATTCTAGGTGTAATCGCCACACAATCCATAGAGGAAGTTAAGGATAAAGCCAGGCTACTGGTAACTCCAGCAGACATACAGAATTGGCATCTGCAGGGAAAGGACTTTACGGTGAAGGACAACCTATTATATTTCCAAGAACGGTTATACCTGCCCAGCACAGATTTACAGAAAAAGGTAATCTCTTGTTATCACGATTCTTTAATGGAAGGACATCCCGGTATGACCAAGACCTCGGAAAAGATCAAGCACTACTTCTGGTGGCCGTCTTGGAAAAAAGATATCAGAGACTTTATAATGTCCTGTGGAGTATGCGCCCAAAACAAGAGTCAAAAGGAAAAACCAGCCGGCCTCTTACGCCCTATTGACATCCCGCCTCGCCCTTGGCATACGCTTTCTATGGACTTCATCACCGATCTACCTCCATGCTCCGGATACAATACGATCCTAGTAATCGTGGACCTATTCTCCAAGATGGCGCATTTCATTCCACTCAAAGGCTTACCAACAGCAGCAACTCTGGCCCGAGAATTTCTCGAAAACATCGTCCGACTGCACGGTTTTCCTTCAGTTCTAATTTCGGATCGAGGTAGTCAATTTATTTCTCATTTTTGGCGAAGTTGCTGTCGGTCGGCTCAAATTGATGTGAGACTTTCGACCAGCCACCACCCTCAAACCGACGGACAAACCGAGAGGACCAATCAAACTCTGGAACAGTATTTGCGCTGCATGCTACAACAAACTGAAAAAACTTGGAAAGATATCCTTTGGATAGCCGAATATGCCTACAATAACTCTGTCCACTCGGGAACTGGGAAGACCCCGTTTTTTCTTTTATACGGTAGTCACCCTCGAACCTCGGAGTTGGATCCACTCCAAGATCTTGGAACACCAGCAGTAGACCACCTGCATTCTACAATCACCCAAGCCTTTAAGGAAGCCGTTTCTCACCTTCAAAGGGCTAAAGAACAATACAAGAAAGGAGCAGACCAACATCGGAAGGAAGCCCCCCAATATCAAGTAGGAGATCAAGTCTAGTTATCCACCAAATATCTACCTCTAAAAGGACCACGCACATTCAACCCAAGATACCTTGGTCCCTATTCCATCTCTACCATAGTAAATCCAGTAGCGGTCAAGTTGGACTTGCCCCCTCACATGAAGATACATCCGGTCTTCCACGTCTCTCTATTAAAACCCGTGCAACCTCAAACCCGACTAACTACATCTCCAAAACCTATTCTAGTTGATGGAGAACTCGAGTTTGAAGTCAAAAGCATCCTGGATTCCAAGATCTCCAAATCTAAACTATTTTACCTGATTGACTGGAAAGGCTACGGTCCCCAAGAAAGATCCTGGGAACCTGCAGAATATGTCCACGCGCCTCGTCTAATCAAAAGATTTCATCGAACATTTCCTAACAAGCCCAAACCCCCGGAGAAGCCCGGTTTGGGAGGGGCTTGAGGGGGGTGCTGTCATGATCTCTGCTTCCAAAAGATCAGGACTTGCCCGACTCCCTTGGAAGCAGACCCATAACCCCGGTTCCGAGTGCCAGCCAGTCCCAATTGGGACCTTTTGGACCCTGTCCTGGCGCCAGTGGCACCAGGCTCATAAAGATGCCCAGTCCCAGCGCTGGAAGCACCGGGCTCATAATGCTTGGGTGGACTTACCTACAGCAGACCATGCTGCTTACTTACCTGCCAGTTGAACCCCGGATCCTCTTCTGTTTGGGACTACTTTTCCTGTTGGGTGGGGCAGGAGCCACTCCCTAGGTTCAGAACACTGGAACTCTTCTGGAAAGCAGGAACTCTTTTCTTACCTAGGCGTGGCTGTGGAAGAAGACACCTAAGCACTACAGGAGGCTATTTAAACCACACCCGATGGATGAATCTTGCTTTGTGTTATTGTGCATTCTCTGCAGCAGAACGCTCATTGTGTCTTCTGCTTCTGATCCTGGGCCTAAGGAAACAAAGGCTTACCATCCTGGAATCCAGTCTTCAGCAGCACCTGTAAAGACAAAGAAAGAACAGGTTAGCACTACGGTCTTCAGTGGCAGCGCATCTCTTACCTGGTCCATCGGCTGTCACCAACGCCTCGCGCTGCATTCCGGCATCTGAAAGACAAAGGCTTACCTACTCTTTGCATGTTCCGGAGGTCTTCGCACTGCATTCCGGCATCTGAAAGACAAAAGCTTACCAGCTCTTCGCACGCTCCGGAGGCTTTCGGCGCTGCATCCCGCATCTGAAAGACAAAAGAAGGTGCGTTTAAAGACATTGGGCAACTTTATTACTCACGTGCCATTACTCCTTCCCACGCCGAATCCAGTGGGTATTCCAGCACCCTTCAGCTTCTCTAAAGCTCCGAACTTGTACCTGCAAGATAAAAGGGACAGTTAGTGCGCATCGTGAAGCAGGCTACAAGCGCTTACCTACGTGCTTCCAGGCGCTTCTATTCCTCACGCGGGTTCGATCCTCAACTCTCATCAGCCCGCCATCCGCCATCGCCGGAACTCTGCAAAACAAGAGATATCATTACAAAAGACTTTTAAGACATTTGAAGCGCCCAGAACTTACCGTTCGTGCAGTTAACGACGGACAGCAGTCCTCTGAGGTCAAGAGGCCTGCACCCTTATCCAGTGAAGGAACTGGTTACGGCACCCTGCCCCGAGGCAGATGGAGAGCTCGGCGTTCACTTACCTAAGACATCTTACTCTTCGAGTCAGACATACAGTGCACAGAGGTGCAGCCCAAAGAGCCAACCGTGTGTTACACATCACCTTTGAAGATACGGCATTCACCCAGTCAAGACCGGCGCCTCTGCGGGAATCAGGTGAGCGTTACACCCACTCCCACTCCTCAAGGACCACCCATTCAGGTGATCCTCCCTAGCTGGTCTACCCCCAGGAACTGGATCCAATAGCGATGGCCATGTCCTGGCCACCTGGATGACAGATACCTGAGCACTAGCTAGGGAGACACCTTCAGGTTTCTCACAGTGCCCCGCGGCGATGAATGATCTCAATGTGTTAAATGTCCGGTAAGCCTGTGAAAACAAAAAGAAGATATCGAGGCTGAGTACCCCAAAAGGAAATACACCGAACACCGGTTACAAAGGAACATACAAAGATCTTTATTTTATACTGAACAGCTTCAAAGGACAAAGCAACAGATAGCTATCGGCCCTCAGTACAACACAGCGAACTCCAGCGTGGTTCGGTGTGCTCAGTGAGTGCGACTGTACATTAGAATAGTCACACTCTTTATACCCTCGAAAACAAGATGTTCAACCCATTTCACAGTTAATATTTGTCAATACATTATGGATCTAGGGTTCGTGCCGAGTTCAGGCATCTGTGCACTTATGGTTTACCTTTAATGTATTCACTTAACAAGCCTCAATGGCGACAGTGTATCTTAGGATTTCATGTTAAGCCTTCTTAAACAGTTTTATACAATGTAGTCACGCAAGCGTTCACATTTCAGTATTTGAATACATTGTGTTTAACATGTGCTTGCGGTTTATCTTTGTTAGCGCAAGTAATCCTCTACACACAGGTCAGCGAAGGACAAGGTCTCAGTTCATGACCCCAACATGTAGCCTGCAGGCAAGTTATACATTAGTTTATACACAGAGGTCAAGACGGCCATGTTGCATTTGGAATGACATTGTCCACCATCTTAGAAAACAGGGTGACTTTAAGAGCGAGAACCTAAAATGGCGGATGTTTCTAAAATGGCAGCTTACACTGATCTAAGGTCAAGACCTTGCAACGCAGATTTCCTTGCAAGTGGCTTATAAGCAGCTTGGCATAGGCCAATACACATATATTCATACAGTATAGGAAGCCCAATATAATTTCCCGTTCGACAAACCCTCCTTTTGGCCTATGCCAAGTGCTAACTACTTCTGGTCACTCTACGAACAACTCCGCGTCTCAACATCCGTACACCCTGAATCACTGTCAGAAATATCTATTGCCATTAGATCGTCTATCAAAATCTCTTCCAGCACATACTGTTTGGAATTCTTATCTGGGGCGCATACCTTGCGTCCTATTGTACCTATTGCCTGTGCGCAACATCCCCCTAGCATCGAACATATACTAGGTAAACACTGTATACAGCAACAAAGAAACAACAGAATTCCCAAAATGATCTGTAAGACCGAAAGCAGCTTCCAACCCCAAGATCGCAAGAAGTCCCAGAACCAAGCGCTAAGATCCCAGTTTCCCTCGGGAACATGCACTTCTGAATTTAGGACGTGCAGATTCTGTATTGCCTTGAAGATAGTTGGGGAGGAATCTGGCAAGAAAACACAGCAAGCGGACCCCACCAATTTACACACTCCACCACGTTCAGCCAGAATGACATCTAATGCCATCCGGTTCTGAAGTGCTACTAATCTTATTGCTTTCTGTTCTAATGTCATATTGTAGAGTATGTCCGTGGTCCGGTTGATGGTTCTCTCCAGTACTCTCGCTAGTCTCCTGATGTCTTCAGAGTTTGCTATTTGTCCCCAAAATGGCACAAGGGATTTCGCTACATCCCCCAAAACCTGTGCTGGAGTGTCACCATTCTCGTCCCGCTGTGGATGAGCCTTTGAAACCTCTACAGTACTGGCTATGAATAGCCCAGGTAACAGGATGCCTAAATAACAAGTTCCCTTCCAATCCCTGGGTAACCATGGAAATGCTATATTACTGCAAACAAAGTAGACAGGTTTGCCTACATACAAATGTCTGTCTTCCCCAGTCAAACCCGCAACGTTGGCACAACGTTTAAAATTTCCCATTGACTGAGTACCATTCCTCTGTATGCAGAAAGAAACTGAATCAGGGCTATGGTTAACAGTGTACGAAGGAGGCAAGGAATCCTTATTGTCTATCGGAGCCATCTTAAAAGAAATCAAAGATTGAAAAGGATGAGACAGTCTATCAGAAGGCGTAATAGAAGAAACGTTAGGCTTACTTTTATTTGCGAAAAGCGAGCATCCCAGGGGAGACAGAACACGTTTCTCAAAACTATTCAAATTAGTACCATCAAAGTTCCCCGAGATGCTATCATTCCATTGGCCAAAGAATAGTGCTCTAAGAGAAGCATAGCAAGCAGTTGTCAAAGGTAAAGGATGAATATACCAACCTAGCCCCTTATCCCCATGTTGCGGTAAATGCGAGCAGACCCAACAGTTGGACCTATTAAAAATGGCATGTGTAGCATTCATGATAAGTAACAAGGTATTGTTGTAATATCTTTATCTATGCTGAGAGTCTCTAGGAGACAAAGTATGCAAATGCACAAAGGGAGTAGAAACAGTGGGTACATTTTCAGTCGGTAACAAGGTCTCTAATTGATGCACTTCTTCCAGGTACCAAAGACTTAGGACAGTTACTATTATAAAATCAATTATCATTATAAAAAAACAGCAGTACGTTTTCGGGGCCCAAACAATGTGTCCATTCTCACTGCCAGTCACACGATCATTTACCAGTCCTGTACGAGCGGTAGCGGCTGCAGGCATTGCATCTTCAAACGAAAAACCCCAATGTTATTTGCTGGTGACCTCCCGGCCTCGCAACTTCTTAGTCCTTCCACAACCCTAGTCAACAGAATCCCCTTTTCTCAAACAATTACTTGGGCAAAAAGCAAGCCCTTGATGAGTTTCCTTTCTTCTTCGAATGCACAGCCGAACCGTGCCGTAAGTCTATTTTCTTGGACGCAAATTGTACCTTATTGAGTGATCCGAGAACAATGTGTCGTCACTTCCCGTTGGAAGCGACGTATCAAGAGCAAGTAACGATGCAAGATCCGGAACAACAGTTTCCGGAAACAAAACTTTTGGAGAGCGTGAAGACAAAATGGCAGGATCCCCAGGCCTCACGGGCTCAGAGAGAATCTCTGATGCACTCTCAACGCTATTTACTGCTTCGGGATCGTTGGTTGCAGCGTTAGCGAGGGGTCTGCTTCTTCTGTATCGTATGACACTTGGTGAGGAAGTCTCTTGACATGCGTCGCGTGGATCCAATGTTTTCTACCTGCGACACGCACTGCAGTCTGTGTGACAAGTAGGACCTGGAACGGGCCCCACCACGGAGGTGCAAGGCAAGAAGAACGCTCAAAGGCCTTGGTTAATACCCAATCTCCAGGCCGGATGCTATGACCTGGGCCCTCGTATCGTACAGTAAAGCCTCTCGCACCTGGTGATAAATCAAATACAGGTTTTTAGTCAACTGGCTACAGTAATTTGAAAGAAGTACATTTTCAACATTCTTTAAAGATCGACATTTAGGAAGGTTCCAGATATTGGCAGGTCTCCCTATTACCACCTCAAATGGAGAGAGCCCAGTCTTAGTTTGAGGGGTTGTATGCATGGCTAGTAACACGATCGGTAATGCGCCCGGCCATTTTAGTTTGGTGCCGGCACACGTCTTAGCGAGCTCGTTCTTGACGATGCCGTTGTGTCTTTCTACTAATCCGGGACTCTGAGCATGTCTGGCCGAATGGAACCGTTTGTCGATTTGTAATGCCGCACATATCTGCAGAATTACAGCAGCGACAAAATGTGGACCATTGTCCGACCAGATGACTCTTGGTTGCCCAAACCTAGGAAAATATTCTTTTAACATTGTTTTTGCAGTAGTCATGGCTGTAGCGTAGCGTCTTTGACATGGAACGCCTCGACCCATTTTCTGAAAGCACAGATGACAACTAACATATATTTCAAATTATTACACTGTTCCATTTTAATAAAATCAAAGTGGATGACCTCAAAGGGGACAGAAGGTGGACCAAAACTTCCCCTCAGAGTTGATGTTCCCTTTCCCACATTGTGCTGTAAACAGATCATGCAGTCTTGGACATAGCGCTGAGCTATTTTAGAGATTTTGTCATTCACCCAAACTTTCTCCAACATTTTTGTAACCTTCTGCACACATATATATGTAGGGCCATGAGCCATGACGACCATCATCATTACATATGCGTCAGGAAGTAGCCATTTCCCTTCAACCACATCCACCCAACACCCATCATCATCAAGTTTCCCCAAGCCTTCTGCCCATCTCTTAGATTCTTCTAGTGTGGCATCGGCTTGGATGTCCTTTACGGAGTCTACACCCTCATCCATTACATAGGCATTTATGGTCTCCCTTCAAATGTACATCTCTGTGGAAAGATTGGTGGCAGTCTGTTTAGCTATCTGATCAGCGAAAGCATTCCCTTTTCCTATATCATCTATAATCTTTCGATGTGCTGCACATTTCACGACAGCTAACTGAGTAGGAAGCGCAAGCGCTGAGAGCAGTTGTACTATTAGGGAGCCATGCTGAATCTTTGTACCATGTGAGGTTAAGAACCCTCTTTCTGACCAAAGTCTCCCGAAGTTGTGAACCACCCCAAAGGTGTACTGACTATCAGTATATATGTTTACTGTAAGCCCTTCGAAAAGTTCACAAGCTCGGGTCAATGCTATAATCTCTGCGGCCTGCGCAGAGTTATGTGTGATTCTCTTGGTTTCCACGACCGTGCTCAATGTAGTGATTGCATAAGCAGCTGTGGATGTACCATCCAGGAGTTTGAAGCAGGAGCCATCGCAAAATAGCTCCCCTTGTGGATTGTTCAAAGGAGTGTATTTTAGACCAATTCTACCCTTTGTCTCTTTCTCGGTAGTATACAGACAGTCGTGTGACTCTTTGTCACTGCAAGCAGTACCTTGCGGGAAAGGTAATAGTTCAGCCGGATTAAGAACACAACACCTCTTAATTTGTATTTGGGGAGCGAACAAGATCAATTCATATCTTGTCAACCGTGCGGAAGTGAGGTGTTGCATTTGAGTTCTGTTCAGTAGAACATCTACAGAGTGAGGCACCATCAGGGTTAGATCATGGCCTAGGACCATTCCCTCACTCTGTTTTACAGACGCAGCAGCAGCGACAGCTCGCAAGCATCTTGGAAAAGCACATGCTACAGGATCAAGGGCGGAAGAAAAGTAACCGCATGGCCTATTTTTCCCTCCATGTTCCTGCGTTAATACAGCCAAAGCACTTCCATCACATTCATGCACAAACAACACAAAGGCCTTTTCATAGTTTGGTGTGCCCAAAACCAGTGCCGAGCACAATGCAGTCTTGAGCAGAACAAATGATTGCTGGTGTTCCACATTCCACGGCAATGGCGAAAAAATGCCCTTCTTCGTCAAAGACAACATCGACTTAATCACTAGTGAGAAGTTTGGGATCCACAACCTACAGTAAGAAGCCATACCTATCAAGGCTCTAACTTCCTTCTGCGTATTTGGGACAGACATGCCAGAAATGTGTTTTATACGTTCAGGTGTCAATCTTCTTCCCTCCTTTGACAGGAGATAGCCTAAATAGACGACCTCCTGACAACAATATTGAAACTTTTTAAGCGAAGCTTTGTGACCATGTTTAGCCAGATGAATAAGCAATAACACAGTGCCCTCCTTACAAGCACTCTCAGAGTCTGCAGCTAAAAGCAAGTCATCAACATACTGAAGCAATGTACAAGAAGAGGGCAATTCAAGGGTATCAAGCTGTTCTTTCAAAGCCCTACTATAAATGCTAGGACTTTCTGTGTAACCTTGCAGTGCACGGGTAAAGGTGAACACGAACCAGTATCTAATGTCCTTGTGTATAGGAATATTAAAGAAAGCATTCTTCAGATCCACAACACTGACGTAAGTAGCCGAAGCCGGAATCATAGTTAATATTGTCATCACATCGGGCACAATTGGAAATTGCGGAGCGACGACCTTGTTGATGGCACGGAGATCAATTATGAAATGAAAAGGAATTGCATTATCGGCGTTTTGTGTACACGGGCAAAATTGGACTATTGCACAAACTACCTGCAATTTCCTCAATCACCCCTTGATGTACAAAATCGAAAACAATGCATTTCAAAGCATGCTCGCCCTCAACTGAAATATTATATTGTGGAATACGTGGCAGCTTTATTCCATGTTTCAAGACTATTTTAACAGGCTCGACCTGTAAAACACCAACATCATTATCGTCAATTGCCCATAAACTCTCTGGTACATCACTGAATTTTGGGTAAAGGTCTGGTTAAAAATTGAGAGGCAGAAAGTTGCTGTGGTGAAATCGTCAAACGCACTCTGTCAGAAGAACAATGAATTACTGCATTTAATTCCTTCAACAGATTCAACCCCAGCAAATTCTCTCCACAATCCAAAGTCAAAAGGAATGGACAGTGGTCCGTAAAGGGACCCAAAGAAATAGGTACCGGCGAAGAAACTGGAAAAGCAACTGGTATGCCAGAAAACCCTACAGAAACATTGGTTTGCCCTGACAGTGGAATGTTTGTAACCCGAGAATGATCAATGGAACACTTCTGTGCCCCTGTATCTACCAAGAATAGATGTTTCCTATTTCCCACTATCATCTCAACGTAGGGACCTTTCTGATTAACGGGAATAGGCGTAGATTCAAACCCTGCTTCGGGCAATCCTAACGAAACAAATTATCGTCAAAAGGAAGCTCTTCAGAGAGATATGCAGCAGAAGGATGATCAAATATGTTTCTAGCATCCACACTTGGTACCTGATTATCCTGCGAAGAAGGTTGCTGTGGATCCTGTGCAAACTGACCTCTACCAGGGCCCCCTGCACCCGGGCGACCTCTGGATCATCTACCCATATTTCTAAATGCATCATTTGACCTTTGTCGAAGGATCAGGCTTTGTTAATGCCAATGACCCTCTTGCCGACAATAGGCACACTGGTTAATGTTCACAGGTCCCAAGGGCACACTTCCTTGTGGAACATACTGACCTCCAATCTGCGAACTACCCCCTCTAGGGCCTCTAACAATTTTCTGTAATAACACTTCAGTCTTTAAATGATCTTTTCTCGACGCTTTCCTTTTCATTATTGTAACGATTCTCATAGTAATGAGCCATGTGCAGTACTTCTGATTGAGACTTCGCCTGCCAAGCCCTCTCAGAAAGCATAATTTGTGACTGGGTGTCAGTCAGCAACCCACGCACAAATTTGTCCATAAATAATCTTTTCCCAGACTCTGTGCCTAAGTCTTGTCCACTGAAATCCAAGAATACCTGTTCGAACCGATTGAAGAACTCGGTAGACCCTCAGACTTCCCTTGGACACAGGACGTAAGCTTGTCCCAAATAATTCTCTTTTCGGGAATTATGGTTTTCAATTTAGCGATAATCCTGTCCGGTAAAGTTAGTATCACCTGAGGCGGTCTCTCGCCAGCCGGCCTTTCTCCATCAAGTCTAATTATGTTAGCCCATGTATCTCCCAACCCTGGTATATCGTCTATAGTCCTAACCTGTTTCCACAAATCTACGGGCAGGAGTACAGGAAATAATAGATCAATATCACCCAAGGTGAATAATGAGGACTGAGAGACAGAATCTATCTCTATAAAGAATCCTGTCGGACTTTTCCTAATGTCAGGAATAGATTGTCTAATAGTATTCACTTCCTGTCTTGAGAACGGGACATGAACAAACTGCGATACATAATGTGCAGGAATGTTCACAGCAACCGTACCCGCTGCAGCATCGGCCGCAATCTCAACCTTCGGGACAAATGTCGGAGGAGCCTCTCTCATAGGCAACTGAGAAGTGGGCAACTCCGAACGCTTACTAAGCAACAGAGCCAAGTCGAGCGCTAAAGCAGCCGAAGAAGTGTCAAGTGAAAAAGCTCTCTTATAAATACTCAGTAATTCTGTGGGACAACAAATCTTTCTTTTCACACAATCATCCTGCAGGTACTCTACCATTACCTGTATCACTTTCCTGTGCATTTTTAGCATATAATGACTATACGTATCATATACTTCAACTGGAGTTATCGATATGTCTGAAATCCATCTAATAGCATCTTTCGTACAAATTCGCATTTCTGCGGATATCGATTTGCGACAAGGAAGGAACTGTTTCTGTACATACATACTATCCTCATCATCATCCTCATTCTGTAACCTTTCCAACTCCTTCCTATACTCAAATATCCTCTCGACATGCTCATGTACTTTCTCCACAGTGTCTCTTGAAAACACTAAAGTGTTCAGATCTCTCAACCCTTGTGGGAGATCTGCATTCTTGAATTTGCCCCACATTACACATAAGTGTATCCCTAAACCCTCAATAAAAACATTTTTTTCAGGAAAATTGTCCATATAAGAAAGGGTGGCAAAAACATTAGCTCGATCATCTCTCTCCATACAATGCTTAGCCCATGCAATCAAATCACGTTTCTTCTCTGGAGGTACAGTATTGCGAGTGACAACCCTCGACCCCGCACCCTGATTGACTACAAGCGGTGCAGGACATCTTGGAAGCGGGGAAGCAGGCAAATTCAATGGAGGTACTATTACTGGTGCAATAGGAAGAGGTGGAGGAACAGGTGGAGGAACAACAACTGGAGGGAGAGGAACATTAGGAGGAGCAGGAACAACAGGAACAACAGCAGGAAGAGCAGGAATAACAGCAGGAAGAGGCAAAGCAGCAGGAAGAGGAACATACGGAGATGGCCCAGAGGCAACAGGCCTTCGTTCATTTAACAATTTGTCAATAAATTTGTCAGAAACATGAAGGTCCTTAGAAGGATAGATTTTCTGAATGCCGAGTGAGAAAGCCCTATCCATATTCCTAGTCGATTCAGACTGTTTATCTTGGTCATATAACAATGCTTTTTCGGCATTCGTTTTATGACGGCACGCATGTTTTTCTCTACTCTTGAGCTGCTGTAACGCTTCTTTTTTCTAATTCTGCAAAACATCAAATGCTGCAGGTCTAGCCTTTTTCTTTAACAAAATTGACTCTAAATACTCAATACGAGGGATTTCAAAACTACCATTGATTGGCCACTGAAGTTCGGAGGCATGTCTGGTTTGTCTGTGCCGAATTTCATCAAACACTATACTTCCAATGCCATGCTTACAGTACATAGAACAAGCCTGCGACCCCTCCTGTGGTGCCGGACGGCTAAATTCCAAAGATTGCCTATCACTGCGGAATAACGCCCTGAAGCAGGTAGACAATTTCCCAGGCATATCAAATTATTGGTGTTACCTGGTCAATAATTGTATTTGCAGATACAATGCGCCAAAACAAATTATCAGGATACTTAAGAATCGGGTCACGACTCACCTGATCAATCCTAAGGAGGTCCGATCGGATTAGAAAGATTCTTTTCTAACTAATCTTACCTCGTGTTTGGTAATTTCGGCAAATCTGCCCGCCTCGATAAGTGGACCCTCGTCAAGATGCCATCTCAGACCACAAGCTAATCGTCCAGGGATCGGATCGTGCAGCGCTGCTGAGGTGTCGCGTCTCTTTCAGAAAGGGGCCCCTTTATTTTGTCACACTGTCCGATCCCGGTCCGATAGCGTGTGTCAACCTTCGATGATCCGGCATCAATCTTGAGGGTCCCTATTCGGGCGCCAACTGTGAAAACAAAAAGAAGATATCGAGAGTACCCCAAAAGGAAATACACCGAACACCGGTTACAAAGGAACATACAAAGATCTTTATTTTATACTGAACAGTTTCAAAGGACAAAGCAACAGATAGCTATCGGCCCTCAGTACAACACAGCGAACTCCAGCGTGGTTCGGTGTGCTCAGTGAGTGCGACTGTACATTAGAATAGTCGCACTCTTTATACCCTCGAAAACACGGTGTTCAACCCATTTCACAGTTAATATTTGTTAATACATTACGGATCTAGGGTTCGTGCCGAGTTCACGCATCTGTGCACTCAGGGTTTACTTTTAATGTATTCACTTAACAAGCCTCAATGGCGACAGTGTATCTTAGGATTTAATGTTAAGCTTTCTTAAACAGTTTTATACAATGTAGTCAAGCAAGGGTTCACATTTCAGTATTTGAATACATTGGCCCTCATTACGAGTAGGCTGGTAACAGCGTGTTCATTACCGGCATGCCAGAACATGCAAGTCCGTGCCCGCATGAACCCGCTAACAGCGGGTGATTACGAGTGCGCGAGCACGCCTGTTTCCCCATGCCGGTAGTGGCAAAACCGCCATTCCGGTAAAGGGCCACCAACCCCTCTATACCGGCATTGCGGGTGCCGCCCATTGCGCAACCGCCTCATAACAACCCCTAAATACCGGTACGGTAATACCGGCACGGTATTACCGTGTTCACAAAAACAGGACCCGGAAATGGGCCGCCGGCCATCTTTAAAAACACAATCCATTGCCATCCTCCATAACCACCACTTCTTTCGTGTTGTTGTGTGCCACAACAGAAGCAGGATGTCTAAGGCTACCAAGAAGTCGACCCAAAGGAAGAGAAAGCAGTGTTTTTCAGACGCAGAACTCACCATGCTTGCCAACACCATTGCACAGAATGCAGATACGATCAGGAGCACTGACCTGAAGCATGCGGGCCAAACAAGAAAAAAAGAAGTCTGGCAGGAGGTCGCACAGAGGGTGTCGGCAGTGGGGAGCACCCCAAGGAGTGTGCGTGACTGCCGGAAGCGGTGGGACAACCTCCGCGTCCGGGTGAGGAAGATCCTGGCAGAGAACAGGAGGGCCGCAATGGCGACAGGTGGGGGCCCCCACTCCCCTGTGAAGTTGACAGCATGGGAGGAGACCGCAAGTTCCTTCATCGACCCTGAATCAATCGAGGGAATTGGAGACCAGGAGGTTGGCACTGCATCATCCACAGAGGAAGGTGAGTGAACCATCACATCCATGTAGAATAAACCATGATGTGGCACAAGTGATGTGGAAGTGAGACTAGGCAAGGTAATGCATGTCCCAAGGCTACATCAACATATCCATTGAAGAATGTGTGCCACACCCTGCACCACACGCATGCTGAGTGCCAATCCCAATCCCAACAGAGGTGCTACATGACCCAACCATGCCCATGGAACTCACCACACAGACACCAAACCAATGCCATGCCACCAGCCATGCATTGATTTCCCACATGCCCCCTCAGAACACCAAATGCCACAGCCCAGAAATGAAATGATGCCTGAATGTATGAACACATCACACCGCAATACATCATAGCTGCCATTTGACAACATCACTGATGACCTGCATCTCTTCTATCCCCCAGGCACCGATGAGGAAGAAGGAATGCAGGACAGGGATGCAAGTTCATCCACTGCACGCCAAGGGACCAGGGCCACTGCCACCCCCCAGCCCAAGAAACTGCCTACAACAACAGCCAGTGTACCACGCAAGGCAGTAACCCTGCAGGGACACCTGCAGCCACAGAATAGCAGCAGCCACCCACAACAGTGGGAGGCGTTTCCATTGATGCCCCGCCAGCCACCACGAACGTTGCGTCTACAGAGGTGGATAATGAGGCTGACATCATGTCCGGAACACCCACCCCAAGCCACATTACCAGCCCCCCCCCTATAGACTCTGAGAGCATGGAGGATCCGTGCCTCCATGACTCGGACCTAGGAGACACGGACATTGGCATCTTTGAGGAGGACAGTGCCCTGGACGTGGGCCCCACGCAGGTGACAGCCACCACCCTGCCAGCCACCACCCTGCCAGCCACCAGTACTCCTGCAACCGACGACTCTTTCGAGGCTCGCCATTGCCCAAGCTATTAACTCTCTAGGCTTCTCCCAAAAAGTCAACAACCCTACCCATACGAAAGGCAGAATATTAGACTGGGTCGCTGACTCTAATTGTACTACAGTCATCTCCTCTATCTCGGCATTATCATGGTCTGACCACTCATTAGTGTCCTTTGACCTCCTAACCTCCCAACCATCCTCTACAGTCGTCCCCATGGCACTCTCATGCCCTACAAGAAACAAAAAGAATATGACAATAGAAAATGTCATACCCGCTATTCTTCCAACTTTAAACGCCTTGCCTGACAATTTAGACCCCGGCACTTTAGTTCATGAGTATAACAAAATTATGATTGATACTTTGGGCAAAATTGCCCCACTTAAAATGCGTACAAGTAAACCCAAAGCCCATCTAAATAAATGGTTTACGCCCGAACTCAAGGCTTTACGTCTCACCAAGAGAAAATATGAATCCAACTGGAAAATATGTGCAACTGCTGAGAACAAGGCTAACCTGATATCTATCTCCCGTCAATACAAAAACGCAGTTTGTCTGGCTAAGAAAAATTCATACAATAATCGCATTGCTAACTCCAAATCAAGTATGAAGGAACTCTTCTCCATCCTAAAGGAACTTGAGTCACCTATTGCCATACCAGACACTTGCTCCAAAGATCAGACCTGGTGCTCTGACATCCAATATGCTCTAACTAATAAAATTACGACCCTCCAAAATAAAATTCAACTGAAAAAAGACTCGCTTAAACTCCCCACACTGTCACCACCTAAGGCTATCCACATGCCTCAACCTACCAAATTTTCCTTCACCAAAACCTCCACACTTGAGATTGAAAAAATCATCCTTACCCTCAAACCATCCAACTGCAAAGGTGACATCTGCCCAGCACAGCTAATAAAAGACGCTGCCAGAGACTTATCACCATTTATCTCCAAACTTGTCAATGCATCCTTCTCCACAGGCATCATCCCAGCTAACCTTAAACAATCCTGGGTGCTCCTGTTGCTTAAAAAGCAAACTTTAGATCCTCGTATCCCCACCAATTACCGCCCAATCACCACAGTTCCGTTTCTGCTGAAGATCCTGGACAAAGCGGCCTATATACAGATTCAAAACTACCTCGAACTGCACAAACTACTAGGATCTAGACAATCTGGCTTCCGCCCACTACACGGAACGGAAACAGCCCTGATTGACTTAAAGGCCCAAATAGACGAACTAAGAGATCAGGGTAAGACAGCCCTCCTCCTCCTACTAGATCTTTCAGCTGCGTTTGATCTTGTGGACCACAAAGTCCTCTGTAAACACCTCGACGTTGCCGCTCACTTCTCCACCCAAGCTATCAGTTGGATAGAATCCTTTCTGAGTGAGAGAACTATGAGAGTCTTTTCCCCATCGGCAGCAGCTGACCCTATACCCATTACTTGTGGAGTCCCTCAGGGATCCTGCGTCTCTCCGACCCTCTACAATATATTCACCAAACCTCTGTTCGATGATTTGGACAATCTCGGTATCACCTACACTAACTATGCAGATGATACACAGATTCTCTTCCCACTTTCTGGGGATCACAGCGAGGATGGGGAGTTGGTGAATAGAGTGTATCTCATCATTCAGGCATGGATGGCTACTCACGGTCTTTGCCTGAATGATGATAAGACAGAGTTGATCATTCTGGGCACACAAGCCAATATTAACAAATTGGGCCCGGATTACTCAGCCTTCAGCATAGACGGAAATGTCATCAAAGTCTCGAGGGAAGTAAAAACACTTGGTTTTTATCTCGACTCTACCCTGTCCTTCACTAAACAGGTAAACTCCCTAGCCTCCACCACTGCTTACACCTGTAAATTGATCAGAGCAGGCAAGCCCTTCCTGTCCAATACCAGCTGCCTAATCTTGGCTAGAGCCTTAATTCTTTCCCGACTTGACTACTGTAATGCCCTATACAGCAGCGCCAATAAAGCCACCACCCTAAGACTTCAAACTCTACAAAATAATGCTCTTAGAGCTGCACTAGGAATAAAAAAGAGGGAGCATATCTCCTCGACTAGGCGGCAACATAAATGGCTTTCTACTGAGAATAAAATCCAGCTAAAAATGATCTCATTAACCCACAAGGCCTTAAATAATGCTGCTCCTAGCTACTTGATGGACAAAATAAAAAGAAAAACTTCTAATAGACCCATGAGACTCGCCAACTCCAATTGCTTGGCAGTACCTAGATTCAGACTTGCCAAAATTGGTGGTGTCAGCTTTCCTGTGAAAGCTGCCAACCTGTGGAACGCCCTGCCACCTAACCTAAGAGCTGACCAACCCTTCCCTCACTTCAGAAGGAACCTTATCAAACACATCATCGCCAACAACGACTTAACACCCGAACACTCACAAGTGTAGTCCTACCTAATGTGTAGTCCTATCCAATGTACCCTGACGCGACATTAACCCTTATGTTTATTACTGCTAATTCTGTATATTGTTAACTGTACATTCATGTAAATACGGCAATTCTTTATCTGTACATTCTAGTAATTTGTGTAATATGGTGTAATATTGTAAATTCATTTATATAACATTGTAACATTGTAAGCTTCGCATATACTTGTTGCTGCGCCCGGTAACCTAAGGGTCTGGTGCGCAATATAAATAAATAAACAAACAAACAAGGGTTGAGGCCTGACAAGAGTCCATGCTGGAACTCATGCAGCAACAAGTAAACAATGGGAATGAGGCCATGAGGGCCATTGCCACAGCCATTTCAGCCAATTCTGCTGCTGTGGAGGCATCGACATGTGCCTTTAGGGAGTGTATGGGGTCACTTACACAGGCCCTTCTTGCAAATCTGCCGCAAATGCAGCGCCCACACCTTGGGCCAGCCATGGGACTGACCATTGACACCTCCTCTGCAACAACCCCTTCCACCTCGGCCCAATCGAGCCCTGTGTGGTTGACGCGCAGAAGTGCACCGCGCTTGACCATGGCACCCCCGGATCCAAAAATCGCCAAGAAATAACAGGACAGGCAATGACATTTTGAAAATGTACATTGGTGAAGGGACCACTGTTTGTTGGACATATGGGGACGTTTAGGTTCTGTGGCATGGGAGAGGGAGTTTACTGGGGTATTTCTGGGGTTTGTGGGGTGGGAGAGGGAGTTTACTGGGGTATTTCTGGGGTTTGTGGGGTGAGTGAGGGAGTTTACTGGGGTATTTCTGAGGTTTGTGGGGTGGGTGAGGGAGTTTACTGGGGGTTGTGAGGGGATTATGTTCACCATATCACGTCTGCTGAAAATACACCGTTGTGTGCAAGCAAATCATTGGCTGGACATCGTTCTTTTTATACATGTACATTTATTGTGTGATGGTGTACAGTGGGGCAATTCGAACGAAAAAAGTGTGCATTTCCAGATTCAGGAGCTGATTCATGGAATTAATGTGTGTGGAAATTTTCAGCGCAAGCTTGCGAAAGCGTGCGAATCGCAGTGCCAGTGCGAAAATTGCAGCGAAACCCGTGCACAGCGATTCATGGAAGTCTGTGCGCAAGGAAATTCCAGGATGTGCGCCAAAATTTTGCGTGGCACACGCTGGCGCACACGTCTCCAAACAGCGTGCGCTAAGCACACAGCGAAATCGCACATAGCGCGGTGCACACAACAAAAGTAGGAGGAACAGGGGGCGTGACACGCGGAATGGGGAACAACTCGTGAAAATGTGGGCATCACGGGAGAAGTACAGGAGGCAAGTGCGCGGAACGCCCACACGCTCGCCTACAACACGTATTCATAGAATCGAATAGGGCAAACCAGCGCACGGGCAAAGATGCGCACAGGCCTAAACACATCCGCCACACGAAGGCAGGCGGTAGCGTCCCTGTGCATGAAAAAAATGTGTGCTAACAAAAATCACGTACATACAGCTATGATGAATGTCCCATACTGTGTCCCTCTAGGACAAATGACGTGCAAAGGGGTACGCGACAAACACAGACACTCACTGTGTGAAAAATAGCGTGTGCGTGTATTTCGGGGGTGCACGGGAAGTTTCACACGCGATAGGCCTTGGGCGAGTGGGGTACGTGTATAACTGGGGTTCGCGTGGAGTTTCATACGCGATAGGATCCGGGTTCGTGTATGTCTGAGCTGCGCGGAAAGTTTCACACGCGAAAGGGCCTGTGTGAGTGGGGTATGTGTATTTCTGGGCTGCGTAGGAAGTTTCACACGCAAAAGGGCCTGTGTGAGTGGGGTACGTGTATTTCTGGGGTACACGTGGAGTTACACACACGATAGGTACTGCGCGAGTGGGGTACGTGTATTCCTGGGGTTCGGGGAAGTCTCACATGCGATTTCAGCAGGGCATGTGTATTTTGGGGGTGCCGGGGAGTCCTACACGTGAATTGGCAGTGTGGGTCCTCCCAGGTGTTCCCTCTACACCCTCCACGGCCCCTGCAGGCAGCCCACACCACAGGGGACTACCCTGCACCCCTGGTCATGTCCCGCAGGCAGCCCACCCACCAGGGGCATGCCCCCCAGCCAAGCCACATGTCACCTTGCACTACTGATCACCAAGCATGACCCCCTGCACCCCCAGCCCCCAGCAGTGCAGGGCACCTGCCAGCAGGCCCCCACACATGTCCCCCAGCACCCCCACCCCCCAGCAGTGCAGGGCACCTGCCAGCAGGCCCCCACTCATGTCCCACTCATGTCCCCCAGCACCCCCACCCCCAGCAATCAGGGGCACCTGCCAGCAGGCCCCCCACACATGTCCCCCAGCACCCCCACCCCCCAGCAGTCAGGGGCACCTGCCAGCAGGCCCCCACTCATGTCCCACTCATGTCTCCCTGTACCCCCACCCCCAGCAGTGCAGGGCACCTGCCAGCAGGCCCCCACTCATGTCCCACACATGTCCCCCTGCACCCCCACCCCCCAGCAGTGCAGGGCACCTGCCAGCAGGCCCCCACACATGTCCCCCAGCACCCCCACCCCCAAGCAGACAGGGGCACCTGCCAGCAGGCCCCCACACATGTCCCACTCATGTCCCCCAGCACCCCCACCCTCCAGCAGTCAGGGGCACCTGCCAGCAGGACCCCACTCATGTCCCACACATGTCCCCCTGCACCCCCACCCCCCAGCAGTCAGGGGCACCTGCCAGCAGGCCCCCACACATGTCCCACACATGTCCCCCAGGACCCCCACCCCCCAGCAGTCAGGGGCACCTGCCAGCAGGCCCCCACTCATGTCCCACTCATGTCCCCCTGCACCCCCACCCCCCAGCAGTCAGGGGCACCTGCCAGCAGGCTCCCACTCATGTCCCACTCATGTCCCCCTGCACCCCCACCCCCCAGCAGTCAGGGGCACCTGCCAGCAGGCCCCCATACATGCCCCCCAGAACCCCCACCCCCCAGCAGTCAGGGGCACCTGTCAGCAGGCCCCCACACATGTCCCACACATGTCCCCCTGCACCCCCACCCCCCAGCAGTCAGGGGCACCTGCCAGCAGGACCCCACTCATGTCCCACGCATGTCCCCCTGCACCCCCACCCCCCAGCAGTCAGGGGCACCTGCCAGCAGGCCCCCACACATGTCCCACACATGTCCCCCAGGACCCCCACCCCCCAGCAGTCAGGGGCACCTGCCAGCAGGCCCCCACTCATGTCCCCCTGCACCCCCACCCACCAGCAGTCAGGGGCACCTGCCAGCAGGCTCCCACTCATGTCCCACTCATGTCCCCCTGCACCCCCACCCCCCAGCAGTCAGGGGCACCTGCCAGCAGGCCCCCATACATGCCCCCCAGAACCCCCACCCCCCAGCAGTCAGGGGCACCTGCCAGCAGGCCCCCACACATGTCCCACACATGTCCCCCTGCACCCCCACCCCCCAGCAGTGCAGGGCACCTGCCAGCAGGCCCCCACTCATGTCCCACTCATGTCCCCCAGCACCCCCACCCCCAGCAATCAGGGGCACCTGCCAGCAGGCACCCCACACATGTCCCCCAGCACCCCCACCCCCCAGCAGTCAGGGGCACCTGCCAGCAGGCCCCCACTCATGTCCCACTCATGTCCCCCTGCACCCCCACCCCCCAGCAGTCAGGGGCACCTGCCAGCAGGCCCCCACTCATGTCCCACTCATGTCTCCCTGTACCCCCACCCCCCAGCAGTGCAGGGCACCTGCCAGCAGGCCCCCACTCATGTCCCACACATGTCCCCCTGCACCCCCATCCCCCAGCAGTGCAGGGCACCTGCCAGCAGGCCCCCACACATGTCCCCCAGCACCCCCACCCCCAAGCAGACAGGGGCACCTGCCAGCAGGCCCCCACACATGTCCCACTCATGTCCCCCAGCACCCCCACCCACCAGCAGTCAGGGGCACCTGCCAGCAGGCTCCCACTCATGTCCCACTCATGTCCCCCTGCACCCCCACCCCCCAGCAGTCAGGGGCACCTGCCAGCAGGCCCCCATACATGCCCCCCAGAACCCCCACCCCCCAGCAGTCAGGGGCACCTGCCAGCAGGCCCCCACTCATGTCCCACTCATGTCCCCCTGCACCCCCACCCACCAGCAGTCAGGGGCACCTGCCAGCAGGCTCCCACTCATGTCCCACTCATGTCCCCCTGCACCCCCACCCACCAGCAGTCAGGGGCACCTGCCAGCAGGCTCCCACTCATGTCCCACTCATGTCCCCCTGCATCCCCACCCCCCAGCAGTCAGGGGCACCTGCCAGCAGGCCCCCATACATGCCCCCCAGAACCCCCACCCCCCAGCAGTCAGGGGCACCTGCCAGCAGGCCCCCACACATGTCCCACACATGTCCCCCTGCACCCCCACCCCCCAGCAGTCAGGGACGCCTGCCAGCAGGCCCCCACACATGTCCTCCTGCACCCCCACCCCCCAGCAGTCAGGGGCACCTGCCAGCAGGCCCCCATACATGCCCCCCAGAACCCCCACCCCCCAGCAGTCAGGGGCACCTGCCAGCAGGCCCCCACTCATGTCCCACTCATGTCCCCCTGCACCCCCACCCACCAGCAGTCAGGGGCACCTGCCAGCAGGCTCCCACTCATGTCCCACTCATGTCCCCCTGCACCCCCACCCACCAGCAGTCAGGGGCACCTGCCAGCAGGCTCCCACTCATGTCCCACTCATGTCCCCCTGCATCCCCACCCCCCAGCAGTCAGGGGCACCTGCCAGCAGGCCCCCATACATGCCCCCCAGAACCCCCACCCCCCAGCAGTCAGGGGCACCTGCCAGCAGGCCCCCACACATGTCCCACACATGTCCCCCTGCACCCCCACCCCCCAGCAGTCAGGGGCACCTGCCAGCAGGCCCCCACACATGACCCACACATGTCCCCCTGCACCCCCACCCCCCAGCAGTCAGGGGCACCTGCCAGCAGGCCCCCACACATGTCCCTCTGCACCCCCACCCCCACCCCCCAGCAGTCAGGGCCACCTGCCAGCAGGCCCCCACTCATGCCCCACTCATGTCCCCCTGTACCCCCACCCCCCAGCAGTCAGGGGCACCTACCAGCAGGCCCCCACACATGTCACCCAGCACCCCCAACCCCCAGCAGTCAGGGGCACCTGCCAGCAGGCCCCACACATGTCCCTCAGCACCCCCACCCCCAGCATTGCAGGGCACCTGCCAGCAGGCCCCCACTCATGTCCCACTCATGTCCCCCAGCACCCCCACCCCCAGCAGTCAGGGGCACCTGCCAGCAGGCCCCCACACATATCCCCCAGCACCCCCACCCCCCAGCAGTCGGGGGCACCTGCCAGCAGGCCACCACACATGTCCCCCAGCACTCCCACCCCCCAGCAGTGCAGGGCACCTGCCAGCAGGCCCCCACTCATGTCCCACTCATGTCCCCCAGCTCCCCCACCACCCAGCAGTCAGGGGCACCTGCCAGCAGGCACACACACACATGTCCCACTCATGTCCCCCAGCACCTCCACCCCCCAGCAGTCAGGGGCACCTGCCAGCAGGCCCCCACACATGTCCCCCCCGACAGGTCATCACACTCCAGACCCATGCCCCTCATGGCCACCCAAATCCCACCCCAGTCCAAACACCCCACATTGAATTCCCAAAGTCATGATAGAAAATACATAACCAGCATGGCCATGAATCAATGTCCCTCAGACCCACGCAATGGTGACACATGACTGTGAAAAGATCAACATTGTGACATGCACAAAACAAATGAAATAAGACCACATCAGTAAAGTATATAATAAATGTGTATTCAATAATTAACCAAATGAATAAAAAAAATGTGTGAAACCAGAATCCAAATCAATCCAAAAGCAAATGGGTCCAAAGAGTCTGTCCGTCCAACCAAATCCAAAGTGAAAAAATAAGACACATCCATTGATCCATGGTAAAAAAGACACTTAAATGAAGTGAAATCCAGTGTAGAGCTATATACAAAGTACAAATCCAGGCTCCATGAGCCCAACCATTGAAAGGAAACCTACAAAAACCCTACCTAATGAAAAACTATATACAAAAAGGTGGGGCATTGTCCAAGCGCCCCAAATGAAATGAAAACCAAAAGGAAACCTAACACTAATTAACTATATACAATGGCAGCAGGCTAGTCAGACAGCTCACTTCCTGATTTCCCGGGCTAGGGCATCATCGAACTCCTGCTCGATGTCCCGAGGGCGGTCCTCTTCTAAGGCCCCGAGGGTTCACAGGGACGATGACATCCGGACCTCCAGGTCCCTGCGAATTGCCTCGAGGCACTCGGCTCGCCTCAGAGCCTTTTGCATGGAGTTCTCCGTCCTGACCATCGTGAGCCGTGCCTCTTCCGCCCGCTGCCGCTTCGCATCTATAGCATGGCCTAACCGCTGCCACACAGAAGACACTTCCCGTCCTGGGTCCTCCTGCCCTCCGGCCGATGCCTGCCCCTCCGATGTCGAAGGCCCCGAGCCATCATGGCTCCCACCTTGTTGCTGCTGCTGCTGTTCCTGTGCCCGTGCCCTGGCTCCTGCTGCCTGCACATCCTCCTCCGGCTGGGGTGCAGTTGTTGAGGTGGCCCCCCTTGCTGGACGTCCGACTCCCGACTGTGGCAGGGATGTGTCCTCCACCAGCCTGGCCGCACGGTCAGAGGCAGCTCCACAGGGTACCCAGGTGATACATGGGTGGGAAGATGGCACAGAGGACGACTGGTGCATAGGGGGTTCAGGTGAGGAGAGGGTCGAAGCAAGGTTCAGCAAACGGAGGAATCCGGCCTGGGTGACCTGTCCCAGTAGGCTGACGTGGTCAACGAGCCATTCGAGATGACGAGCAGTCTCCCCATGAAAAGACTGCAGGTCAACTCGCATGTCCCGTTGACACAACGCCACCCCACCCAGGACAGGGTCAACCCGGTACCGGATAGCCACGTCCGCAGGGAGAGGAAGGCCAGTTGTTGTAAGCGGATCCCCTCCCTGAAAACAGGTCTGGACGTAGGCATCCCTGCTAGTGCGGGATGATGCAGTCACAGGATCGGGGTCAGGATTACACACAGGCACCTCTGCGGCGGCTGTGCTGCCTCCTGTCCCTGCCCCTGCACTGCACCACTGGCACCAGCGGAATCCCCACCTCCAGACCCCGTCTCTGTCCCTTGCGCGGCCTCCTCCTCCACCAAACCCCCCACCAACCTGGATGACTCCATGCCATCTTCCTTCCTCGGACCCTGTGGGGTCTCAGCTTCCCCTTCTGCTGCCGAGGAGTCCAACTCTGACCTTCGCCTCTTGGACCTACCCTCGGCAGCTGCGGCCTGGGACGCGGCACCGGACTCCTCACTCCCTGACGAGATCTCAACCTGGTAGGGGAGCCGGGCCTTACGTCTCTGGCTGGTGGTGTGATCCCCGCCGCTGTGCTCCACAGCACCCTTTCCGCCCTCTTCATCAGTTGACGCTGCAGACAGGGAGAGATAGGAGACAGGCAGCAGGACACTGTACAATGGACTGACACACATGCCAGTTGCACATGAGTGGCAGTGTCAAACTTAAGACATGGCATGACAATACCCAACACACATGGCATGTCAACTCACACACCTGAGCAATTCCACAGCCATATGGCAACAGCCAGCACCATCCATACACATAACACAGCATGAGCAGCCAAAGGTGAGCCAGACATCACATGAAACACAGGGAGTGCACTAGACATGCACACACGCCACCACACTTACATGCATGTGTACACCTCCACCAACTGTCGCAGTGATGAGATCGGCATCCATGTCACATATGGCAATCAGTCTTCTACATATCAGTGTCCCAAGCATCCATGTTGCATCACTGTTGCACCCTTGTGAAATACACACACATGCACATGTAAACAGTGCAGATACATGCAGCTGGAACCAACATCCATGTGTGACACTACAACCATGCCAACTTACATACACAGTCATTCAAGCATGTGTGCTCACATATCTGCATTTGGCATGCAAGCTTACACACACATGCACCATCCATGTGTCTCACACGCATCCATACATGGCCCTACAAAACCACATGTGCAACCTGCATACTACTGGCACACCACCACACGCACAGCTTACAATCAGTATGCATGTACACTGTTAGGGAGAATTCTCTGTTTAGGCTGAATTTCCTAACCTAGTGAGTCCCCCAGCAGCTTTGCTGGATTTCTGGAGTTTGTTTTTTTCCATCCTGCCAAGAGTGAGACTCTTTTTCTCCCACTCTTGGACATGAATGTGGGTAATTCCTTTGAATGTCAATGTGTTCTATGGGCTATGGAGTCTTTTACTCCATAGGGTCTCATATGTTTTACTATGTGTGTTACACCGCACCCTCCGTGCCGTAACACTGGGGCGTTCTAGAGGATCCCCACCATAGACTCCATACCCTGGGACTGACTACTGTCTCCCAGGGCATGTAAAGTCACCATTGGCTTTACTAGACCTAAATTTACTAACAGAACTAGTACAAACCATCCTATTGTGGACGTACTAGTAGGGGTAATTCAATTACTCCTGGGTCTGTTGTTCGAGGGGGCACTGTCCCGTCCCCCCTCGTCGAGTTTTGGCTGGTGGCAGTGGAAACTACTTGTTATATTCAACACTGAATATAACTCTATGGGATTCTTCCCATTGTTGGAGGTTAATACTCTTTCTCGTTAATCTCTAACAGAGAACCGGTTTATTTATCTTAAATAAATCTATCGGTTGGTATTTTTTGCCAGAACTCGTTTTTTAAAATGGCATCTGTGTTCGTCTCTGTGACTCCTAAACCAAAGGTTGAGCCCTTTGTTCCACTTTTGGCGGGCTTCTGCACAGAGGCCCTCCAAAGTGGTGCCATTCTGTCTGGGTACCACAGGGGGTGTGGGAGGGGGTTTAGGCACCCTGGACTGAGTTGTCTTGCCAACTCAAGTCGCACTCTGGTGTGATTGGCCCAAGTGGTGAGCCACCCCGCTCACCACTTAGCGTGTTTTGATTGACAGCTAGGCTGAATGAATGGGGGTTTTCTGCATAAAAGCAGGGCTTTTGGGACTGGATCTTGAGAAGTCGCCATAGGACCTAAGAATCCAACGAGGGTAAAGCTGAGCCGACCTGCAACGGCGACACCTCCGGTGGAGCCCTGCTGAACCGACTCACCACTTCCCAACGACAGAGGAGATCTCCCAGCTGGAGAGTCTTCTTCCCCTGACTGGTGGGAACAACCAGTCCCCTTCGCTTTTTCTTCGTTCCAGGACGTAGTGGTCGAATTGCCCGTGCTGAGCACCCCGGCAAACCGGATAGCCACTAACCCGTACCGTGATCAAAAGGTGGTGCCTTGTGACGGAGCACTCCGCGGTTGGTCTCTTCCCTGGTGGTGCAACGATCTTCAACTTTCCTTCGACGATGAGAGCATCTCTTCTCTTGGCAAAGCCTCGACTTGCATCCACCACCAGGAACAACTGACCCTGCCGGAGCTGTCTCTCCACATACAAGGTATCGTGTCCGCCTGGCTTCCCTTTTTGACGGTTAGCATGAGGTGTCTTAATCCTCGCCTCTCCATTGGGTTGCCTCCAAGCCTTCTTAACTTTCTGTTCTGAACTGGTCGAATCTTTCTATAACAATTTGCGACAAAGACTCGAAGTGCATTTCCACTGTGATACTTTTTGGGACATATCACCTTGCCTCGCTCCGAGTGGGCCTGGCCTCTGAACTTTGCGATCTACAGTAGACCCTGCCTTACTTGCCTTGCAATTGTTCGAAAAAGTGTTGGTACCGAGTTGATTTCATACCCTGCCTTTTCTCTCCCGTCCTAATGAATATTAGAGTGCCATCTAGGTTAAAGCATTCACCTCTGTCTGCAAATAAGTGGTGCTGTGAAACCTAGACTTGTCGAACTATTGTTAGGGGGATTGATTTACTTATAGTAATTGTGATTGAAGTTGTTTGCCGTATTAGTGCCAGAGTGTTTTTCATAGATGTGTCTTTATAAATAAATAACTATATATCTTCACACGGAAGCTCTGTTCTGTGTTTGCTTGTTCTACTGTGTAAATTGCCCTATTTTGTATACTCCACATACTGCCTAACTCTTCTTGAGGGAAGTCTGACTGCTCAGCCACAGCTACCAAGTGAATCTGTGTGGTACAGACTGCTACCAAGTGGGTTTACTGCCAAACACCTGTAGTCCTAAATCTTTTGCAGTGGTCCCAGAGGGAACTGCACAGGTTTCCGCCTAACACTGGTGTACAGCAGTGGGATTTGTATCGAGTATACAGTTTAGAGCAGGGGTGCACAACTGATTTTGACAGAGGGCCGAAAGTACCTTACATGAGGGCTATAGTGGGCCGAAAAGTAAAAGTGGGCGGGGCGGTAGGCGGGACATGTCAGGAGGCTTTTTCAACCCCCAATTTGTATTAAACACATGGAAAAAGATGTTTTTGAGGGGTAACGATTTTTATTGCATTTCAAACTTACATTTTGTACTACACATTTTCCATTGCTATCATTTATTTCGATTTAGTCATTGTATATCGTCTGTTTAATTAAATTATATATATTTTATTGACCCTTGATTGGACATTCCGTTATTTTGGACTGCTATAGTTTGCTGTTTGGGTTACCCAAGAGGAGTATGGCCTTCGTTGAGTCAGGCTTTCTCAAATAAGCAAAGGATGTACATCTCCTAACTGTGCCTGTTTTAGCTTTATTATTGAGTTCACTCTTGGAGTGCAACACTATGCCCCATGGCTCCCATCCCCAACCAAACACTATGCCCCATGGTCCCCTCACCCCGAACCAAACACTATGCCCCATGGCTCCCATCCCCAACCAAACACTATGCCCCATGGCCCCCTCACCCCCAACCAAACACTATGCCCCATGGGTCCCCTCACCGCCAACCAAACACTATGCCCCATGGGCCCCCTCACCCCCAACCAAACACTATGCCCCATGGGCCCCTCACCCCCAACCAAACACTATGCCCCATGGCCCCCACCCCAACCAAACACTATGCCCCATGGCCCCCACCCCCAACCAAACACTATGCCCCCTGTCCCTCACCCCCCCAAGGAAACACTATGCCCCCTGTCCCTCACCCCCAACCAAACACTATGCCCCATGGCCCCCTCACCCCCCTAACCCCCAACCAAACACTATGCCCCATGGGCCCCTCACCCCCAACCAAACACTATGCCCCATGGCCCCCACCCCAACCAAACACTATGCCCCATGGCCCCCAACCAAACACTATGCCCCCTGTCCCTCACCCCCAACCAAACACTATGCCCCATGGCCCCCTCACCCCCCTAACCCCCAACCAAACACTATGCCCCATGGCTCCCACCTCCAACCAAACACTATAATAATAAATAATAATTATAATAACTATGCCCCCTGTCCCTCATCCCCCAAGCAAACACGATGCCCTCTGTCTCTCACCGCCAACCAAACACTATGCCCCATGGCCCCCTCACCCCCAACCAAACACTATGCCCCATGGGCCCCCTCACCCCCAACCAAACACTATGCCCCATGGCCCCCACCCCCAACCAAACACTATACCCCATGGCCCCCTCACCCCCCTAGCCCCCAACCAAACACTATGCCCCATGGGCCCCTCACCCCCAACCAAACACTATGCCCCATGGCCCCCACCCCAACCAAACACTATGCCCCATGGCCCCCACCTCCAACCAAACACTATGCCCCCTGTCCCTCACCCCCAACCAAACACTATGCCCCATGGCCCCCTCACCCCCCTAACCCCCAACCAAACACTATGCCCCATGGGCCCCTCACCCCCAACCAAACACTATGCCCCATGACCCCCACCCCAACCAAACACTATGCCCCATGGCCCCCACCCCCAACCAAACACTATGCCCCCTGTCCCTCACCCCCCAAGCAAACACTATGCCCCCTGTCCCTCACCCCCAACCAAACACTATGCCCCATGGCCCCCTCACCCCCTAACCCCCAACCAAACACTATGCCCCATGGCTCCCAACCAAACACTATGCCCCCTGTCCCTCACCCCCCAAGCAAACACTATGCCCCCTGCCCCTCACACTCAACCAAACACTATGCCCCATGGCCCCCTCACCCCCTAACCCCCAACCAAACACTATGCCCCATGGCCCCCTCACCCCCAACCAAACACTATGCCCCATGGCCCCCTTACTCCCAACCAAACACTATGCCCCATGGCTCCCACCCCCAATTTAACACTATGCCCCCTGTCCCTCACCCACCAAGCAAACACTATGCCCCCTGTCCCTCACCCACCAAGCAAACACTATGCCCCCTGTCCCTCACCCACCAAGCAAACACTATGCCCCCTGTCCCTCACCCACCAAGCAAACACTATGCCCCCTGTCCCTCACCCACCAAGCAAACACTATGCCCCCTGACCCTCACCCACCAAGCAAACACTATGCCCCCTGTCCTTCACCCACCAAGCAAACACTATGCCCCCTGTCCCTCACCCCCAAACAAACACTATGCCCCCTGTCCCTCACCCCCCCAACCAAACACTATGCCCCCTATCCCTCACCCCCAACCAAACACTATGCCCCATGGCCCCCTCACCCAAACCAAACACTATGCCCCATGGCCCCCTCACCCCCAACCAAACACTATACCCCAAACACACTCTCAAGCATGCACCCATACAGACCCGAACCCCTGCCCCCAACGCAGCACACACATTCTCAAGCATGAACCCATACAGACCCGAACCCCCCGCCCCCAACGCAGCACACACATTCTCAAGCATGCACCCATACAGACCCGAACCCCCCACCCCCCAACTCAGCACACACACATGCACCCTTACAGACCCGAACCCCCATCCCCCCAACTCATCACACACACATGCACCCTTACAGACCCAAACCCCCACCCCCCAACTCAGCACACACACATGCACCCATACAGACCCGAACCCCCCACCCCCCAACTCAGCACACAAACATGCACCCATACAGACCCGAACCCCCCACACCCCAACTCAGCACACACACATGCACCCTTACAGACCTGAACCCCCCACCCCCCAACTCAGTACACACACATGCACCCTTACAGACCCGGACCCCCACCCCCCAACTCAGCACACACACATGCACCCATACAGACCCGAACCCCCCACCCCCCAACTCAGCACACACACATGCACCCATACAGACCTGAACCCCCACCCCCCAAATCAGCACACACACAGACCCGAACCCCCCCAACCCCAACTCAGCACACACACAAACATGCACCCATACAGACCCGAACCGCCCACCCCCCAACTCAGCACACAAACATGCACCCATACAGACCCGAACCCCCCACCCCCCAACTCAGCACACACACATGCACCCTTACAGACCCGAACCCCCCACCCCCCAACTCAGTACACACACATGCACCCTTACAGACCCGGATCCCCACCCCCCAACTCAGCACACACACATGCACCCATACAGACCCGAACCCCCCAACTCAGCACACACACATGCACCCTTACAGACCCGAACCCCCCACCCCCAACTCAGTACACACACATGCACCCTTACAGACCCGGACCCCCACCCCCCAACTCAGCACACACACATGCACCCATACAGACCCGAACCCCCCACCCCCCAACTCAGCACACACACATGCACCCATACAGACCTGAACCCCCACCCCCCAAATCAGCACACACACAGACCCGAACCCCCCCAACCCCAACTCAGCACACACACAAACATGCACACACACAGACCCGAACCCCCACCCCCCAACTCAGCACACACACATGCACCCATACAGACCCGAACCCCCCCACCCCCCAACTCAGCACACAAACATGCACCCATACAGACCCGAACCCCCCACCCCCAACTCAGTACACACACATGCACCCTTACAGACCCGGACCCCCACCCCCCAACTCAGCACACACACATGCACCCATACAGACCCGAACCCCCCACCCCCCCAACGCAGCACACACACATGCACCCATACAGACCTGAACCCCCACCCCCCAAATCAGCACACACACAGACCCGAACCCCCCCAACCCCAACTCAGCACACACACAAACATGCACACACACAGACCCCGAACCCCCACCCCCCAACTCAGCACACACACATGCACCCATACAGACCCGAACCTCCCACCCCCCAACTCAGCACACAAACATGCACCCATACAGACCCGAACCCCCCACCCCCAACTCAGTACACACACATGCACCCTTACAGACCCGGACCCCCACCCCCCAACTCAGCACACACACATGCACCCATACAGACCTGAACCCCCACCCCCCAAATCAGCACACACACAGACCCGAACCCCCCCAACCCCAACTCAGCACACACACAAACATGCACCCATACAGACCCGAACCGTCACCCCCCCAACTCAGCACACAAAAAACATTCAAATCAAAACATTCATACACATATGACACCCACCCCCACCCCCGCATTTCAACATACACACAAAATACATTCAAATACAAACATTCACACACATCAGACACACCCCCCACCCCCGCATCTCAACATACACACAAAATACATTAAAATTCCAACATTCATACACATCCGACACCCATCCCCGCATCTCAACACACACACAAAATACATTCAAATTCCAACATTCATACACATCCGACACCCACCCCCGCATCTCAACACACACACAAAATACATTCAAATCAAAACATTCATACACATCCGACACCCCCCCACCCCGCATCTCAACATACACATAAAATGCATTCAAATTCCAACATTCATACACATCCGACACCCCCCCACCCCCGCATCTCAACATACACATAAAATGCATTCAAATTCCAACATTCATACACATCCGACACCCACCCCCGCATCTCAACACACACACAAAATACATTCAAATCAAAACATTCATACACATCCGACACCCCCCCACCCCCGCATCTCAACATACACATAAAATGCATTCAAATTCCAACATTCATACACATCCGACACCCATCCCCGCATCTCAACACACACACAAAATACATTCAAATTCCAACATTCATACACATCCGACACCCCCCCCACCCCCCACCGCAACATACACACACAAACAAAGTAAAACAGACCCGACACACAAACGCAAACAGACCACTTACCGGAGACGTGCTGGAAGGCAGGTAAGCGGCAGGTAAGCAGGAAAGCTGGAATCGTACTACGGCTGGCGTGGTCCAAGGCTGAAATGCCTTCCGGCATCAAGCCTTATGGACCACGCCAGCCGTAGTGCTGGCCCTCCATTGGGTCAGCACACACACACTACGCGGCTCGTAGGAGCAACGTGGTGCATGTGTGCTGAGCCAAAGACGGCCAGTGTTTTGTCCGGCCCGGAAGACAACAAAGACTTTCCTAATGGAGGGCGGCCGCGCGGGCCACCCTCCATTAGGAAAGTCTTTGTGCCTCGCGGGCCGGACAAAAGAGCATGGCGGGCCGCAACTGGCCCGCGGGCCGTATGTTGTGCACCCATGGTTTAGAGTGCTTTTTGACACTTTAGGATAACTAACCACAAAGCTTAGCACTAAAAGCAACTTTCAAAAACATGTCTACTATGGAAGTTTACAGTCAAGAATCCTTGTCAGGTGAAAATACTGAGAGTTTACAAGCCCTCTGTAGACAAGAAAATCTTTCTGCAAGAGGCAAGAAAGTAGAACTGATAGCGAGATTGCTGGCAAACCAAAGTCTGGGCACTGGTTCAGAGGAACCAACTTCTCCAGCAAATGTAGATAACAGTAATGGTGTTGATCTAAATCAAAGTTCTGATGATAGTGATGAAGAGGCTGAAGAGGAAGGAGAGGCTAACGAAACTGTCTCCCCTGCTCCTCTGTCTGCCTTACCAGCTGTACCTACGGGGCCCATACCAGGTCCCACATGTAACCCTGCTTATTTTGAACTTGAAAAAATGAAGCTTGAATTAGAATACAAACGGTTTTTGGCCCAGTCTAAAAGAAACCAAGAGCTAGAGTTCAGACAGATGAATGCCCAGGCTGAGCAGAAGCAAGCTGAGTTAAGACTCAGAGAAATAGAACTTAATCACGAGTTAGAGATGAAAAAGTTGTCTGTGGAAAATGCTTCTCTCTCCTCTGGTTCCTCCAGAAGCTCCAGTCCCAAAACACCCCGGATGCCGAAGGAATTAGTGGGTATGTATGAACCGAGATTGGATGTGTTGGATTGGTTAAAACTGTTTGAATATAATCATGGGCTCCTAGACATCACAGGGAATGAGTTACTGCCCTGGTTGCCCTGGTTGTTCTCTAGGCTTCCCCCTGTTGCGACTGATGTGGTAATGGAGTTGGGGGAGGTGGATAAGAAGGATTACGAAAGTGTGAAACTAGCTTTGATAGCTAGATTCGGGAAGACCCCTTCCCAGTATCTTAAGAGGTTTAGAACCCTCAAAAAGCATGATGGTACCCCTTGGGCTACCTGGGTGAGTGAAGGATTGAAAAACTTAGAGGGATGGATTAAGGGTTACAAAGTGAACACTTATGAGGGTATGAAGAATCTTTTTATGTTGGAGTCTATTTATGATGCCTGTTCTCCTGAGCTCAGACAGCACTTGGCTGATTCGAAGGAATTGGATTCCAGGGAGCTAGCTAAGGCTGCTGACTTGTGGGTTGCCAACAGGGCAACTCAGAAAAAGGATGAGGGAAAACAGCCTAAGAAAGACTCAAAAGAGAATTCAAATAACTCAAATTCCAAAGAGGGCCCCAAACAAAACCAGAAGGGTAAACCACAAGGAAAACCGCAGCAGAATAGTGTGTCTTCTGGTGCCAAACCGGAAGGAGGCCAGAACAAGCCACCATTACAGAAAGCATTCGGAAAATGTTTGTTTGTGGCTCGACTGACCACGTGAAAGGAGATCCCAGATGTAAGGGTAAACCTTCAGGGGTCCAGCTTGTCTCCTTAGCCTTCGCTCCAGAGGAGGAAGTCCAAATGGCAAGAGGAAACTTTCTACTGCTGGCTGATGAACCCATTGGAGTCTCAGCCAGTGTTTCTTTAGTATCTCTGGGGTTGTGGGAACAACAGAATTTAGATGTCTATAATTCTATCCCCGATAATACTAAAGAGTATTATAAGGACAGTGTCCAGGTGAATGGTCAGGAGACTCCTGCCATTAGGGACACTGGGAAAGCAAACAAGAGGGGAAGTCCTGTCTATGGAGTCAAAGCTAATTGCAATTTAATTGTATGCAAAAGAAATTTGAGGTGTATCTGATCCTCTATTGTAGCCTAATTTATGCATATTCAAAGGATAGGTGTATAGACAAAGGAGAAGTAATACACATGCACACGTGTGAGTTAAATTAAATTAAACCTGAGAGTAGTTTTTATTTTCACTTCTCAGTCATTGAATCTCTTTTTTTTAAAAAAGGAAACAAAAATTGGATTATCTATTCCAATATGCAAGACAGAAATTGCATTTATACATTTGTTCCGCATATTCAAAAGCGCGCTGCATGAAGACTTTTGCGGCACGTATATAACAGAACCTGGGTGAATGGATACATGAGTATACCGTATGCTGACATTCTTTGAGAAAGACACATGTACAGGCAGATTGTTCTTGTATTTAGTACATTACTTGTTCTTCTCATAATTCACCTAATAACAATACCAGGTAAGTTACACATTTATCTCAAACGAATAGAAAACAACATAAACAATTTTTGCTCTAAACACAGGACCTTGGATAGGTCTGACAAAAGCCAGGCTAGAGGGTGACCAAAGTGGATCGACGTCCCTGACGTAAATCAAACCCAAGATTGTAAAGGGGGAGGGGGGACCTAACAACAGAAGGGGGAAGGGTCCCTGGACGTTTCGGCTAAACAGTGGGTCAAAGCCTTCTTCATGGAGCCAAGGTATGAGGTCCCCTGTGAAAGATGAAGGGGAATTATGGTTAATACACCATATATGATGTTTGGGTGCAGTGTATAATACAATTAGATGTTCCAATGATAAGATACTAAAGGACAAACAAATTAAAAAGGGACTCTGGTAAACTCATATTTATGGTAAGGAACGGACCTTGCGCTGGACTGGAACCTGGGTATTAGCCAGGCGACTGACTTTGAAGAATTCCAACTGAAAACTTTCATGGATGTATGTTGATAAATTCTCATATCATGTAGCTGTAAGGGACAGGGAAAAGCAGAAAGGCACAACTGGGTAAATGTAGAAAAAAGGATTAAAACCAATTGTAGTAGCACGCCTAGGAAGCTGGTTACCTTGATAAGAGAGCTGGGTTCCCAACGGGTGTGTAACTTAAGGTTTCAAATGGACTTGGAAATCGAGCTGAAATGGCCAGTGAGAGACCCGGAATGAGTCGAGTCTGCAGAAACAAAATCGAACAAAGACACCCCAAGATATGGTAAGTATAAGCGAACGCTACGAGCGTAAGCAGGGGCCTAAAAATGTAGGACAAGAGCAGCTGTTACCTTGTAAACGCGAGCCACAGCAGACGTGTGTGTCCGTGAGTGAAGCGCAGTTCGGAATGAAGCTGTAAGCACAGCGGTGTAATGCGCATGTGCAGAACTTAGAGACGCTGCTTCCTGGCGCATGCGCGGTGGGGAAAAGGGAAAAGCGGGACACTGGGGCCAGCATAACTGTGGTGGATAAATCTTTTTTTCAGGCTGAGGATGTTGCTAAGGCACCCAAACGCCTCACCAAGTTAGCTGGAGGGCCTGTGCAGATGCTTCCCCAATTACCAGTTCTCATCCCGTGTAACGACATGACTGTGAAGATACCTGTCAGCATACAGAGTGAGGTACCAGGACGCGTTCTGTTGGGTAACGATTTAAAAACTCTCGGAGTTGTGTCGCATACCCCCAGACCTCCTAGTAAACGGTTACAGGAGCTAACCAGACCTGCAAGGGAGAGAACCATGCGAGGTACTCTCCAGGAGATGATGAAGAAAGATATCACTCCTGCTCCACTGGAATTGTCAGCTGCTGTCTCCAAGAAATCAGAAGCGAAAGGGAAACCTAAGACTTCTATACCGAAACCAGCAGCCAGCATTTCAGTGCAGCCAACAAGTACTTCCCCGCGGTTGTCCACAGTTACACCCGTAACTCCACCTCCAGCTGAGAGGGAGGTACAACCATGTGTGGTAGGATTAGACTCTGAGGAAGAGCTAATGGAAGGCCAGGAACTCATTGGAGATCTGGATCCTGATGACCATCCTGAGCTGCAGTCTTTACTGGCAGAAGGGGGACCCAGCAGGGCAGACTTCAGTAAGGAACAGAGAGAATGTCCAACTCTGGAAGGTCTTCGCCACCAGGCAGAAGCTCAGGCTGAAGGGCAAGAGCCTGCGAAATACAGGTTGCACTTGGAAGATGGCCTCTATTACAGTGAACCGACCGAGTCTGCACCTGGAGACTACAAACGACTTGCAGTACCCCAAGAGAACAGACCACAGTTCTTGCAGTTAGCCCACGAGATTCCTTTGGCTGGTCACTTGAGTTTCAAGAAGACTAAGGAAAGGCTCTCTCTCTATTTTTATTGGCCGAAGATGGGGGCCGAAGTAGAAAAACACTGCAGGAGCTGCCACACCTGCCAGACCTCTGGTAAGGTTGGCTCCAAGAATGTGGCACCTTTAGTGCCTCTCCCAGTTGTTGGAGTCCCATTTTAGAGAGTAGGGACTGACATTGTTGGTCCCCTTGATCCTCCAACCTCCTCAGGCAACAGGTTTATACTTGTTGTAGTAGACCATGCTACTAGGTATCCTGAGGCAATTCCTATGAGGACTGTTACAGCTCCGGCTGTGGCTAAGGCCCTCCATGGTATTTTTACTAGGGTCGGGTTTCCTAAGGAAGTAATCTCTGACAGGGGGTCAAACTTTATGTCCCACTACATGAAAGCCATGTGGAAAACCTGTGGAGTTACTTACAAGTTCTCAACAGCTTACCACCCACAAACCAATGGGTTGGTAGAACGGTTCAACCGAACCATGAAGAGCATGATAGGTGCTTTAGAGGAACCCCTTAAGCGTAAGTGGGACCTTCTCTTTGCTTATAGAGAAGTCCCTCAGGAGGGAGTAGGTTATTCTCCCTTTGAGCTTCTCTATGGTCATCCCGTCAGAGGTCCATTGGCCCTGATTAAGGAGGGGTTGGAGAGTGCTCCTTCCCCCAAGCCAGTCAGAGTGACTAACTACGTGGCAGGTCTCCGGAGGAGAATGTCGCACATGATGACAGAAGCAAGCAATAACTTGAAAGCTGGACAAGCATTGGTCAAGCAATGGCATGATCAAAAGGCTAACATGGTTGAGTTCGCTCAAGACCAGCTCGTTCTCGTTATGATCCCAACAAGGCAGAGGGCCTTGCAAGACAAATGGATGGCACCCTTCAGAGTTGTGGGTAAACTCGGAGAGGTCAACTATCTGGTGGACTTGGGCAATCCCAAGGAGGCCCCGACAGTCTTCCGCACCAACCAACTGAATGCGTATGTCTCAAGACCTGATGCAGGAACGTTGCTTCTAGCATCATCAGAGGAAGAAGAAGAGAGTGAAGCTCTTCCAGATCTCCTCAGAGGCTTACCTTTAGACGAAAAAATTGAAGGAGTAAATCTCTCTTCAAATCTGACCCCTGAGCAACAAGAAGAGTGCAAATCTATGTTGAATCAGTTTGCCTCTCTGTTCTCACTTTCACCAGGCTTGACCCCTTGGGGCCAGCATGACATACTCACTGGTGACTGTCTGCCAGTCAAAATTAGAGGATACCAAATGTCAGAAAACGTACAAACCCACATCAAAGGTGAGGTCAGCAAGATGCTTGATCTCGGGGTAATAGAGCCCTCTACTAGTCCATGGTCTAGCCCAGTTGTGTTAGTACCAAAGGCCGGATCTAAAGAACTTAGATTCTGCATGGATTATAGAGCTCTTAATGCAGTCACCAAGACTGATGCCCACCCTTTGCCAGGAACAGATGAGTTGGTGGATAAACTTGGTGCAGCCAAGTTCCTCAGCACACTGACAGACCATGCCAAGGAGAAAACTGCATTTTCTACCCCTGTTGGCTTATACCAGTTTAAGGTAATGCCTTTCGGTTTGAAAAATGCACCTGCTACATTTCAACGGATGGTAAACCAGGTTCTGAATGGGATGGAGGACTTCTGCATGGCATACTTGGATGACATAGCAGTGTTCAGCAATTCCTGGGAAGAACATGTAACCCACCTGAGAGATGTTTTGCAGGCTCTTGGACGAGCCAATCTGACGATAAAGGCGAGTAAATGCCAAATTGGACAAAGTAAGGTAGTCTATCTTGGACATGAGGTAGGAGGTGGAGAAATAAGGCCTTTGCTCAGTAAGATTGAAGCTGTGCACAATTGGACAACACCTACTACTCAGACCCAAGTGAGAGCCTTCCTAGGCCTCACTGGGTATTACAGGAATTTCATTGAGAACTATGGGACCATAGCTTCTCCTTTGAATGTCATCTACTCTCCCAAATTTCCTAAAAAGGTTAGATGGAACGAGGAGTGCAATCAGGCTTTTGAAAACCTGAAAAAGGCTCTTTGCCAAGCCCCAGTACTCAGAGCTCCTGATTACCACCGAACTTTCATTGTGCAGACAGATGCTTCAAATGTAGGAATAGGTGCGGTACTTAGTCAACTGGATGAGAAAGGTAGGGAGCACCCCATTTTCTTCATCAGCCGCAAGCTGAAGGATCCTGAAACAAGGTGGGCAACAATCGAAAGAGAATGCTTTGCTATCGTGTGGGCTCTGAAGAAGTTTAGGGCATACTTGTATGGTTCTACTTTTGTCATTCAGACTGACCACCAACCCTTGAGATGGTTAATGCAAATGAAAAGGGAAAACCCAAAACTACTGAGATGGTCGATCTGCCTGCAAGGGTTTGATTTCACCATTGAGCACAGGTCAGGGTGTCACCACCGAAATGCTGATGGTCTCTCTAGGATGTATGTCATCGACTAGAGGTATGAGATTCATCAAGGAGTGGATTAAATCCTCCTGTCCCTTAGTCTGGGGGGTGCGAGTGTTAGGGAGAATTCTCTGTTTAGGCTGAATTTCATAACCTAGTGAGTCCCCCACCAGCTTTGCCTGATTTCTGGAGTTTGTTTTTTTCCATCCTGCCAAGAGTGAGACTCTTTTTCTCCCACTCTTGGACATGAATGTGGGTAATTCCTTTGAATGTCAATGTGTGCTATGGGCTATGGAGTCTTTTACTCCATAGGGTCTCATATGTTTTACTATGTGTGTTACACCGCACCCTCCGTGCCGTAACACTGGGGCGTCCTAGAGGATCCCCACCATAGACTCCATATCCTGGGACTGACTACTGTCTCCCAGGGCATGTAAAGTCACCATTGGCTTTACTAGACCTAAATTTACTAACAGAACTAGTACAAACCATCCTATTGTGAACGTACTAGTAGGGGTAATTTGATTACTCCTGGGTCTGTTATTCGAGGGGGCACTGTCCCGTCCCCCCTCATTGAGTTTTGGCTGGTGGCAGTGGAAAACTACTCGTTATATTCGACCCCGAATATAACTCTATGGGATTCTTCCCATTGTTGGAGGTTAATACTCTTTCTCGTTAATCTCTAACAGACCACCGGTTTATTTATCTTAAATAAATCTATCGGTTGGTATTTTCTGCCAGAACTCGTTTTTTAAAGCGGCGACCACGTTCGTCTCTGTGAGTCCTAAACCAAAGGTTGAGCCCTCTGTTCCACTTTTGGTGGGCTTCCGCCTCCAAAACATTGAACAGGAGTTTGATGATGCCCTGGCCCATGACATCAACAAGTGAGCCGTTGGACTTGCCCGCCGCCATTGTATATAGTTCATTAGTGTTAAGTTTAATTTCTTTTTTCTTTCGTTTGGGACACATGGATTATGCCCCACATTTTTGTATGTAGTTAGTAATTAGGTAGGTTTCATTTATGTCGTTGGGCTCATGGACCCTGGATTTGCTATTTGTACATAGTTTAACAGTGGATTTTTCTCCTTCATCTTTATTTTTCTTCACCATGGAGCAATGGATATTACGCTTTTCTTTCCCTTTGGATTTGCTTTGTTGGACGGTGACTTTGGACACATTTTCATTTGGATTAATTTGGATTCTCATTTTTTTTATTTATCATTTTTTGGGACATGCTGCATTTTCATTATTATTGGCATTATTGTGTGTTTTTATTTCATTCCCTTCATTTTGACTTGATTACATTTTTGTTTCTTACTTTAATGTGTGGTTTTCTCTCATTGGTTCCATGCATGTCACAATGTGGGTTTTCTCAGTCATGTGTTGCCATTGTGTGGGTCGGACAGACTTGTACTCATGCGCATACTGCTTATTTGTGATCTATCATGTAATGGGGATTTCAATTTGGAGTGGATGTAAAGCTTGGTTGGGTGTTTGGACTGGGGTGCTGTGGGGTGGGATTTGTGTGGCCATATGAGCCAGGGATCTGGATTGTGATGACGTGTTGGCTGGGGGACATGTGTCAGGGCCTGCTGGCAGGTGCCTGTCAATGATGGGGGGGTACGGGTGCAGGGGGACATATGTGGGACATGTGTGGGGGCCTGCTGGCAGGTACCCCTGACTTCTGGTGGGTGGAGGTGCAGGGGGACATGTGTGAGACATGTGTGGGGGCCTGCTGGCAGGTTCCCCTGACTGCTGGGGGTGGGGGTGCTGGGGGATGTTAGGGAGAATTCTCTGTTTAGGCTGAATTTCCTAACCTAGTGAGTCCCCCAGCAGCTTTGCTGGATTCCTGGAGTTTGTTTTTTTCCATCCTGCCAAGAGTGAGACTCTTTTCCTCCCACTCTTGGACATGAATGTGTGTAATTCCTTTGAATGTCAATGTGTTCTATGGGCTATGGGGTCTTTTACTCCATAGGGTCTCATATGTTTTTCTATGTGTGTTACACCGCACCCTACGTGCCGTAACACTGGGGCGTCCTAGCGGACCTCCACCATAGACTCCATACTGACTGGGGACTGACTACTGTCTCCCTGGGCATGTAAAGTCACCATTGGCTTTACTAGACCTAAATTTACTAACAGAACTAGTACAAACCATCTTATTGTGGACGTGCTAGTAGGGGTAATTCGATTACTCCTAAATCTGTTAATCGAGGGGGCACTGTCCCGTCCCCCCTTGTCGAGTTTTGGCTGGTGGCAGTGGAAACTACTTGTTATGTTCGACCCTGAACATAACCCTATGGGATTCGTCCCATTGTTAGAGATTGATACTTTTCTCGTTATTCTCTAACGTACCACCGGTCTACTTACCTTAAATAAGTTTATCGGATGGTATTTTCTGCCAGAACTCGGTTTTTAAAATGGCGTCTGTGTTCGTCTCTGTGACTCCTAAACCAAAGTTTGAGCCCTTTGTTCCACTTTTGGCGGGCCTCTGTACAGAGACCCTCCAGAGTGGTGCCATTCTGTCTGGGTTACCACAGGGGTGTGGGAGGGGGTTTAGGCACCCTGGACTGAGTTGCCTTGCCAACTCCGGTCGCACTCTGGTGTGATTGGCCCAAGTGGTGAGCCTCCCCACTCACCACTTAGCATGTGTTGATTGACAGCTAGGCTGAATGAATGGGGGTTTTCGGCATAAAAGCAGGGCTTTTGGGACTGGATCTTCAGAAGTCGCCACAGGACCTAAGAATCCGACGAGGGTAACGCTGAGCCGACCGGCACGACGACACCTCTGGTAGAGCCCTGCGGAACCGACTCACCACTTCCCGACGACAGAGGAGATCTCCCTGTCGTAGAGTCTCTTCCCCTGACTGGTGGGAACAACCAGTCCCCTTGGCTTTTTCTTCGCCTCAGGACGCAGTGGTCGAATTGCCCGTGCAGAGCACCTCGGCAACCGGATAGCCACTACCCCTGTACCGCGACCAAAAGGTGGTGCCTTGTGACGGAGCACTCCGCGGCTGGTCTCTTCCCTGGTGGTGCACCGGACTTCACTTTTCTTCGACGACAAGATCATCTCTACTCTTGGCAAAGACCCGACGTGCACCCACCACCAGGAACAACTGCCCCCGCCGGAGCTGTCTCTCCACAAACAAGGTACCGTGTCCGCCTGGCTTCCCTTTCGATCGGTTCGAGTGAGGTGTCTTAATCCTCTCCTTTCCGTTGGGTCGCCTCCAAGCTTTCTCACGTATTGTTCTGAACTGGTTCAATCTGCCGATAACAATTTGCTACAAAGACTCGAACGCATTTCCACGAAGAGACTTTTGGGACATATCGCCTTGCCTCTCTCCAAGTGGGCCTGGCCTCTGAACTTTATGATCTATTGTGGTTCTCGCCTTCTTGCCTTGCATTTTTCCCTTGACGTATTGAACTGTGTTGAATTTCGTAACCTGCCTATTTTTCTCTCCCGTCCTAACTAATATTAGAGTGCCATCTAGGTTAAGGCATACACCTCTGTCTGCAAATAAGTGATGCTGGTAGAACCTAGACTTGTTGAAGTATTGTTAGGGGGATTGATCGTTTCTTCTTCGTAGAGTAATTGTGATTGAAGTGTTTGCCGTGATAGTGCCATAGTGTTTTCCATAGATGTTCCGTTATAAATAAATACCTTAATATCTTTACACTGAGCCTCGTTGCGTGTTTGCTTGTCTTACTGTGAAGAATTGCCCTATATTGTATACTCCACATACTGCTTAACTCTTCTTGAGGGAAGTCTGACTGCTCAGCCACAGCTACCAAGTGAATCTGTGTGGTACAGACTGCTACCAAGTGGGTTTACTGCCAAACACCTGTAGTCCTAAATCTTTTGCAGTGGTCCCAGAGGGAACTGCACAGGTTTCCGCCTAACAGGGGACATGTGTGGGGGCCTGCTGGCAGGTGCCCCTGACTGCCGGGGGGTGGGCATGCTGGGGGACATGTGTGGGGGCCTGCTGGCAGGAGCCCTGCACTGCTGGGAGGTGGGGGTGCTGGGAGACATGTGTGGGACATGAATGGGGGCCTGCTGGCAGGTGTCCCTGACTGCTGGGGGGTGGGGGTGCTGGGGGACATGTGTGGGGGCCTGCTGGCAGGTGCCCTGCACTGCTGGGGGTGGGTGTACAGGGGGACATGTGTGGGTGCCTGCTGGAAGGTGCCCCTGACTGCTGGGGGGTGGGTGTGCAGGGGGACATGTGTGGGACATGAGTGGGGGCCTGCTGGCAGGTGCCCCTGACTGCTGGGGGGTGGGGGTGCAGGGGGACATGTGTGGGACATGAGTGGGGGCCTGCTGGCAGGTGCCCCTGACTGCTGGGGGGTGGGGGTGCAGGGGGACATGTGTGGGACATGTGTGGGGGCCTGCTGGCAGGTGCCCCTGACTGCTGGGGGGCGGGGGTGCAGGGGGACATGTGTGGGACATGTGTGGGGGCCTGCTGGCAGGTGCCCCTGACTGCTGGGGGGCGGGGGTGCAGGGGGACATGTGTGGGACATGTGTGGGGGCCTGCTGGCAGGTGCCCCTGACTGCTGGGGGGTGGGGGTGCTGTGGGACATGTGTGAGGGCCTGCTGGCAGGTGCCCTGCACTGCTGGGGGATGGGGTGCTGGGAGACATGTGTGGGACATGAGTGGGGGCCTGCTGGCAGGTGCCCCTGACTGCTGGGGGGTGGGGGTGCAGGGGGACATGTGTGGGACATGAGTGGGGGCCTGCTGGCAGGTGCCCCTGACTGCTGGGGGGTGGGGGCACAGGGGGACATGTGTGGGGGACTGCTGGCAGGTGCCCCTGACTGCTGGGGGGTGGGGGTGCAGGGGGACATGTGTGGGGGCCTGCTGTCAGGTGCCCCTGACTGCTGGGGGGTGGGGTGTGCTGGGGGACATGTGTGGTGTCCTCCTGGCAGGTGCCCCTGACTGCTGAGGGGTGGGGGTGCTGGGGGACATGTGTGGGGGCCTGCTGGCAGGTGCCCTTCACTGCTGGGGGGTGGGGGTGCTGGGAGACATGAGTTGGTGATCATATTGCAACGTGACATGTGGCTTGGCTGGGGGGCATGCCAATGGTGGATGGGCTGCCTGCGGGACATGACCAGGGGGGCAGGGTAGTCCCCTGTGGTGTGGGCTGCCTGCAGGGGCCGTGGAGGGGGTAGAGGGGACACCTCGGAGGACCCACACTGCCAATTCACGTGTAGGACTCGCTGCGCACCCCCGAAATACGCGTTCCCCGCTCTGACAGCAAAATCGCGTGTGAAACTTCATGCGCAGCCCGGTAATACACGTACCCTACTCCAATCGCGTGTGAAACTTCCTGCGCACCCCTGAAATACACGTACCCAGGCCAATCGTGTGTGAAACTTCCCGCGCACCCCTGAAATACACGTACCAAGCCCAATCGCGTGTGAAACTTCCCGCGCACCCCTGAAATACACGTACCCAGCACAATCGTGTGTAAAACTTCCCACGCTCCCTTGAAATCCACGTACCCAGGCCAATCGCGTGTGAAATTTCCCGTGCACCCCCAAAATACACGTACCCGGGCCAATCGCGTGTGAAACTTCCCGCGCACTCCTGAAATACACGTACCCAGGCCAATCGCGTGTGAAACTTCCCGCGCACCGCTGAAATACACGTACCCAGGCCAATCGCATGTGAAACTTCCCGGCACCCCTGAAATACACGTACCCAGGCCAATCGCGTGTGAAACTTCCCGCGCACCCCCGAAATACACGTACCCAGACCAATCGCGTGTGAAACTTCCCGCGCACCGCTGAAATACACGTACCCATGCTAATCGCGTTTGAAACTTCCCGCGCACCACCTGAAATAGACGTATCCAGGCCAATTGCGTGTGAAATTTCCCGCGCACCCCTGAAATACACGTACCCAGGCCAATCGCGTGTGAAACTTCCCGCGCACCCCTGAAATACACGTACCAAGGCCAATCGCGTGTGAAACTTCCCGCGCACCCCTGAAATGTACGTACCCAGCCCAATCGCGTGTGAAACTTCCCGCGCACCCCTGAAATACATGTACCCAGGCCAATCGCGTGTGAAACTTCCCGCGCACCCCTGAAATACACGCACCCAGGCCAATCGCGTGTGAAACTTCCCGCGAACCCCTGAAATACACGTACCCAGGGCAATCTCGTGTGAAACTTCCCGCGCAGCCCCGTAATACACATACACCACTCGCACAGGCCCTTTCGTGTGTGAAAGTTCCCGCGGACCCCGTAATACACGTACCCTGCTGAAATCGCGTGTGAAACTTCCCGCGAACCCCAGTAATACACGTACCCCACTCGCACAGGCCCTTTCGCGTGTGAAACTTCACGCGCACCCCAGTAATACACGTTCCCCGCTTGGCGTTTGCTGTTTGGCAGCCCTGGAAACTGGTCCGGGGTTAGCGCAGCCCTTTGCGCTGAATTGGGAATTTTGATGGCTTTTCCTTGCGCAAGGGTGTTCTTGGGGGTGTAACTGGCGCTGCTGCGGCGTCGCTACACCACTCTGCGCCACGGCTGGTTTTGGAGGCTAAAATCCATGAATACGCTGTGCGTGGAAATCGATTTTAGCGCACGCGGCTGGCGCAAACATTCGCACGCGCACACTGTGCGCCAGCCGCGTGCGCCACTTTTGTGCGAAATTCTATGAATTATTATGTCAGTGTGTCGCAGACACATTACTTACATTGTCCATGCGTTTCAAAAGTATTTGTCAATTAGTGCTTGGCGTACAGAATGGCCATCCCATGCATCACATACTGGCAGGGGGGCTCCTTCGCCTCCGTCTCCATCCCCTTCATCCTCACCCAGCCCATGCATGTCAATGTCAGGTGGCAGTGGTACATTCCTTCGGACGCACATGTTGTGCAGCATGACACAGGCCATGGTGATCTTTGCCACCTTCTCAGGCCTATATAGTAGTGCCCCACCAGACCTGCTTAGGCAGCGAAACCACGCCTTCAGCAGGCCAAAGGCCTGCTCAATCACAACACGGGTACGAGTGTGCACACGATTGTACTCCTCTTCGTGGCTGTTCTGCAGGTTCCACACAGGGGTAAGTAGCCAAGGGTTCAAGGGATATCCTCCATCACCTGCAAGCAGATACAAATAGGTGTGTGTCATACAGAACTGCCACCTTCAGGGAGCACAGTCATTGAAGCAGATACTTGGTGTGGGCATGCACATGTCCCTGTACAAAAAAGTCACCTAGTGTGCAATGTATACTGTAATGAGGTGTGGTACACTGGATGGGGTTCAATAGATGATGCTGGGTGTAATCATGCATGCACTGGCAGATGTGCTTTGGTAGTGCGCAAATGTTTGGGCTCCAAATCATGCTGTATATTCTTTAATATGCATGGTCACACTAACCGCTTTGCCACAGTTGCGATCCTATTCATTCATGCATTGCTTGCCATCACGATGGTGCCCTGGTTGTGCTTCTTACTTGTTGTCATCCATCTGCAATATTTGTGATAAGTGGCCCAGTGATGTGTTGTGTTCTGTTTTGCTGGTTTAGGGCAGGAGTGTTTTGCTCTGCATGCATTCTCCACTCACTGGCTAGTGCAACCCAGGTGTACTACCCCCTCCTTTCCCACCCAGGTGCAGTAGGCCCCCCCTTCTGCACCCGCACACATCAGTACCCCACAGCATGGGCATGGGCCTGTTGTGCAACTCACCGAGCAGCCAGGCAGTGGTCCAGCATGTCGCTCCATGTGACGGGCTAGCGTTGAGTTGCGCAGTACCATGGCATCATGTGTGGATCCAGGAAATCGGGCGCAGCAATGGGTGATGATCTTGCTGGAGTCACATACCATTTGCACATTGATGGAGTGGTATTGCTTGCGATTGCGGTACACCGCCTCTATGGCATGGGGGACTACCAATTCCACATGAGTGCAGTTGATGGCACCAACACAATTGGGCATGCCTGCCAGTGCATGGAAGCCTACTTTGGTTTCGGCTATCTCCTGGGCAGTCCATGGTAGGGATATATGGGTGCTTGCGTGCTTCAGGAGGGCATCCAGCACTTGGTTCATCATGCGTGAGAATAGTGGTTGTGAAATGCCATGCAGCTGGCCCACTGTGTGTTGGTAGGTGCCTGTGGCCAGGAAGTATAGCACAGACACCACCTTTAGTAGTGGGGGGATGGCAGTGCGTATTTCTATGTGGCTGGCAATGTTGTTCTGCATCATGTCCACTATGGTGGTGATGGTGTCACGGTCCAACCGGTACAGGGTGTGGATCTGCTCAGGGGTTAGGTTGAATGGGCTGGGTCTGGTGCGAGGGATTGGTGGCTGCCTACGAGGGGCTGGTGGCTGCGCTGGTGGTAATTGCTGGGCCTGTCTCACCCTCCTTCTCCTCCTGCGTCTCCTATGTACTGCCTGTTCTTGATGCTGTAGTTGTTGTTGTTGCTGTTGTTGCTGTAGTTGTAGCAGTATAGGCATGTCCTCCAGCGCCATGATTGCAACTGCTAGTGGTAGCATTTTGGTGTAGGAAGGGCTGTGGTGTGTAGGTGTGCTCCTTTTGTACTGGGCCACTCTGAATTGCATACACCTGTGGGTTGGGGTTGTGGTGAGTGGGTGTGCTCAGTTTGTACTGGCACAGCCTCCATTGGCTCCACCTGTGGGGATTGTGTGCACCTGCGGCAGCTGCCTTGTATCCTGCTTGCTCTTTGTGGGTAGTCCGCGATGCCTGTATGGCCGGCATCGTGCAGCCCGTGATTGCCAGCTTCACGATGCCGGTATTTGTATGTATGCGTGGGTTGGAATTACCCCCTATTACCGGCATGCCGGTATTTGCTCCCTGAAGGGGCGCGTGTACGCGCCTATGCCGCTATCAGCGGCACTGTTGTTTAGTGCGCCGCTAGTACCGGTTTGCGAGTCGGAATGCAGCGGGACAATAAACGATGCCGGTATTAGCATACCGGCATCATTTTTGCCTTACCGGCATACCTCGTAATGAGGCCCATTGTGTTTAACATGTGCTTGCGGTTTAGCTTTGTTAGCGCAAGTAATCCTCTACACGCAGGTCAGCGAAGGATAAGGTCTCAGTTCATGACCCCAACATGTAGCCTGCAGGCAAGTTATACATTAGTTTATACACAGAGGTCAAGACGGCCATGTTGCATTCGGAATGACATTGTTCAACAACTTAGAATATAGGGTGACTTTAAGAGCGAGAACCTAAAATGGCGGATGTTTCTAAAATGGCGGCTTACACTGATCTAACGTCAAGACCTTGCAACGTGGATTTCCTCGCAAGTGGGTTATAAGCAGCTTGGCGTAGGCCAATACACATATATTCAAACAGTATAGGAGGCACGATATAATTTCCCGTTCGACAAGCCTTGCCTTGCAAGGCAAGACTTGCTAGAAGGTTCACTACGTGAACCACATCTGCTGTAGCAGGATGCACATCCCTAGCCACAAAACAGCAATGCCATCTGTGCCAAGCCAATATTTAGGATTTATCTGTCCTGGGAGCCCAGGATTCTCTGATGAAGCGCTCAGATTTTCTTGATAGTCCCTGATTTCGCCAGGCACCCCTGAAATCAACCAGGCCACTAGCCGCAAGGTCCCTAGTTTGACTAGTGGGTGCTGAAGCCCTGCCAGGTCTGACAGTATTTCCAGAAGGTTTGGCAGAAGGATCAGGGTGTCGCTGGGGAGTACCAGTAGGTCTGGGAATCATGCCTGACTCTTCCAGGCTGACATCACCAGCACTACCCTCGCCTGCTGCATGCTCACATACGCCAGCGTCCTCTCAATCATGGCGAAGGGGGTAAAGGTGTAGTTTCTCTGTTGCCCCTACTGCTGCAGGAAACTGTCCATGACTGCTGCCTCCGGATCAGGTCTCCAACTGAAGAAACGTTTCAGCTGGTGATTGAGTCTGGACGCAAACCGGCCTGTCTGGCAAGGACCCATTCTCTGCATGAGAGCACACGAAACAGCGCTGTTCAGCTTCCAGTCACTGGAGTCCTTGAGGTGTCTGGAGTTCCAGTCCACCACCTGATTGGAAACTCCCAGGAGGTACTCCCCCATAACACTGAGGCCCCTCTTCAAGCAGAAGTACCAAACCTCCTAGGCCAGCTCCACTAACCACCTGGACTTCGTCCCCCATGGACGGTTGATGTACCAGACTGCCAAAATGTTGTCCATTTTCAGCAGAATGCATCATTGCACTTTGTCCTGAGACAGGCACCTGATTGCAAAGGAGCCTTCTAGCAGTTCCAGACAATGTATGTCAAGGCTGGACTCCTCCGAGGACCACTGTCCTCCGGTCATCAGCTCCCCGCAGCGAGCACCAATGCAGCTGCCATCCGATTATATAACAAGTTCCGGAGATGAGCCAAAGATGGCCCTCTCGTTCCATGATTCCATGTATCGGAGCCACCAGATGAGCTCCATCCTGGCCGTCTCCGACATGGGCACCAGCTGTTCGTACGACCATCCCTGTCTGAGGAAGTGGATCTTCAGTCATTGGAGGGCACGATAATGGAGGTGTCCTGGGAAGATTGCTTGGATAGACGAGGCTAACCGTGCCACTATACTTGCTAGTTCTCTGTGGGATCTCTGGTCCCTGGTTAGGGCTGTTCTGATCTCCTTCTTTATGTTGTTGAACTTCTTCAGAGGTAGGCTCAGCATACCCACTTGGGAGTCTATGCTAATCCCAGGGATTCCATTCTCTGCTGAGGGTTGATCTCAGACTTCTCCCAGTTAATGAGAAAACCCAGAGATTCCAGGAGCCCTGATGTCAGGGCTAACTTGCTTTCGCAACCTGCACAGATTCTATGCCATGGTACATAGAATGCTGAGGTATACCATCATCCTCATACTTAGTTCACGTAGCTTCGCCACTAACAGTCTGAGGAGCTTGGTGAAACACCAAGGCGCTGATGCTAGACTGAAGTTGAGGCACGTGAACTCCCACCTCGGGCCCTGTCAGAGGAATTACAGGAACTGGCGGTGCATCTCTTGAATGGGGACTGCCAGCTACATGTCTCTCAGATCTATGCGGGCTAGCCAGTCTCCTTTCTGTAAGATGTCCCTCAGGAGATAGATGTCCTCCATCTTGAAATGCTGGTATACTAGGAAAGCATTCAACCCTCTGAGATTAATCACCGGCCTGACCTTTAGCTTCCTCTTCACTAAAAAGACATTGCTTTGGAAGTCTTTAGCTCTTTGAGCTGCTGGCCCTTTCGCTTAGAAGCTCTCCTAGTTCCTTGTCCATGAGGGCTTGGTCTACTGCCGACATTGCACAAGGGAAGAGTGTTTTTTGCTTGTACTGGCTCTTGAAAGAACTCGAGACAGAAACCTTGTACTGTCTCTAAGACCCATGAGTCTGCTGTAAGCTCTTGCCAAGCTTGTGTGTGCGCTGCTAGCGTGACCTCAATCGGTGTGTTTGCAAAGCTTGCCGCTGCGATTAGCGCACATGTCTGCAGTCTCACCCGTGTTTGCGTCTTACCGCCACACCAACCTCAACCTCTACCCCGTCCGTGGGAGTGGAAGAAGGGGTTGGGTCTGTTGTCTTCTTGTTGCCAGCTGGTACCTCTGTAGGGCCCCTGACTTCACCTGCGGATGGCTGAGCAGCCTCTGCGGCTGGCAGCCCTGGCAAAAGCCTGGGGAGCGAAGACTCTCCTCAGGGATGTCTGGGCTTTGTCCAGGGTGGCGAAGGTGCTCACAAACTTTGACATATCTTTAACGAAGGTCACTCCAAAAAGGAGTCCTTTGGCTGCTGTTGCGGCTTCCGAGGATGCCAATTCCCCCAGCTTGGGGTCAATTTTGACTTAAGTTGACTGCATGTGTTCTCTGAGGATGGCACAGTTAGGGTTGCCCAAGAGACACACTGCTTGCTGCACCCATCCTGCTGGAATGTGAGGGTCAATGGATTTGCCTCCCTTGGCTCCTACCGCCATTTGGATCTTGGCTAGAGGGCCTAAAACATGCAGGAGCTTGTCCTGACAAGCGCTCCATGAGCGATCGATACACTTCTTGACATCCTTTGTATATTTTGCCATGAAGGCACTCACAAACCCCCTTGGTCTTGTTCTCTATCTAGCCTTGGTCAATGCCAGCTCTCTACCTGCCCATGCTATAGACATCCATGACCTCCTACCAGCAGGTAATTTCAATGCCCTTGCCATCACAGAAACTTGGTTGCACGCAGCTTTAGGCCCTGCTCTATCTCTTGCCATTCCTGCAGGTACACTATCTTTAGGAGCGATAGACAGAACTCCAGAGGAGGTGGAGTCAACCTCATAGCCAAGGACCACATACACAAGCTACAATTCAACACTTCGCTCAACGAAAACTGTGCCATCCTCCCATAAAATGACTACCTACCCCACTAGCACCATTACTATCCATGTTGTCTAAGTCCCACCCGGCTCCATCCTGACCTTTGAAGACCTACTTCACACCTTAGGAGATAATATAAAGCCCTCCTAGCAAGTGATCCTCCTGGGGGACCTAAACATGGGCCTTAATGAACACACTGACCCACAAGGCACCTCACTAGCAAATATTCTAACTGCCGTACTCTTCCACCAGCGCATCTGCAACCCTATGCACATTAAAGAGTGCTCCCAGGTTTGGCTAGCCAACCTCATTTGCAATATCTCAGTTAAGTCTCATACTCCGTGCCCATGGTTGGACCACTGTATCATTGCATTCACGATCCCGCTTGCCATGCAAACTAAACCTCCTACCAACCTGCTACTACCCTCTCTGTTCCGCAGCTCCCGCAAGTTAACCAAAGACACCCTATTAGCATTTGTTGAAGGCCTCAAACCAGAGCTCCTGGATAGCTCTGATCCCAAGATCCTAGTTGATCTCTATGCCAAAACACTAACCAGCGCGATTAATACCATTGCCCCTTCAGAGCCCAAAAAAGCCAAACCAGCAGTTCAAAGTAATTTCTGGTACACCCAGGACCTCTCAGATCTTAGAATCAAAAATGACTAGCCGAAACTTGTTAGAAAAAAAGAAAACCTTCCGTTGCCATTAAACAGAATTTCACTAACCTGGCCAAACAATACAAACAAGCTATTATGCAAGCCAAAGCCACTACCTTCAACATAAGAATAACTAATGCCAAATCAGACACCAGGGAACCAGTTTCCATCCTTAGGGAACTGGAAGCCCAATCCCTTCCAGCATCCTCTCTGATCAAAGACACATCCTGGTCGGCTAGTATACAGAATGGCATGCTGCTAAACATTGCATGCTTCAGAAAAAAATACTTGCCAAACAAGCTAGCCTTAAACACGCTTGTCAGGGCACCAATGCCACCCACATGCCTACCTCCAATATCCCAGGAAGCCCATTGTTAAGTTTCATCAAAATTACCATTCAGGAAACCCTATACATCTTAAAAAGCTTGAAGACATCAAGATGTAAAGGGGATGTTTGCCCTGTCCCCCTTACCAATGACTATGTGGAAGCCCTGGCTTCGTTTATCACGGCCTTCATTAACTTCTCACTCTCAACAGGCTCAGTACCATCCAGCCTTAAAGAAGCTTGGGTTCTACCCCTCTTTTAAAAAAACTCTCTCGAACCAACCCTATCTAACAACTATCGTCCCGTCACTACAGTCGCCTTCCTATTAAAAATACTTGACAGAGCAGCATATGTTCAAATCCAACGCCACATAAAAGCAAACCACATCCTTGGAGTCCGTCAGTCGGGCTTCCGCCCAGGCCATGGTACACAGTCAGCACTCCTGGACCTGAAAAACCAGATTGATGAGATCAGGAATGTGGGAAAACTTGCCCATCTACTCCTACTAGACCTCTCATCGGCTTTCGACTTAGTCGACCATAACACACTATGCCACCACTTTACCACTGCTGATTCCTTCTCCCTGGAAGCATCATCATGGATTGCCTCCTTCGTAGAAGGTAGAGTAATGAAAGGTGTCCAGTCAAAGGATCAAAAACAAAAGGATCGAATACAATAGTTTCGAGTCAAAAGGACCGGGAAAAAAAAGGTCGAATGCCTTTTTTAAAATGTATATTTTTTTTTGGCTTCCGTATAGGAGAAAAAAGTGGGTTTTACACCAAAAAAAGTCTTTTTGACTCGAAACTATTGTATTCGATCCTTTTGTTTTTGATCCTTTCACCTACAACCGTAAAGAAAGTATTCTCTGAAAATGCCTGTGCTGCGTCCTCACTTATCAGCTGTGGAGCTTTGCAAGGGTCTTGCATTTCACCGACTCTGTAGAACATATTCACTAAGCTACTCTTCGACTTCCTGGACTCCCTCGGCATAGCGTATACCAACTATGCTGAAGACAAGCAAATTCTCCTCCCCCTCTCTGGCAACTACACCAATGACATCGCCACACTGAACTTAACCTATGCCACTATCCAAGTCTGGATGGCGACCAAAGGCCTCTGCCTCAACGACGAGAAGACAAAACATATCCTTGTTGGGCCATCTTCCAACCTTTATCATTGACACAACCCAGATCCCAATCTCTCCAGTGGTAAAAACCCTAGGAGTTTACCTAGATGCTACACTTTCCCTAACCTGTGAAGTAAATGCAATATCCTCCTCAGTGGCCTACTCAACCAAATTCCTAAACGCTGCCAGACCCATCCTCTCCACAGACAGTTGCCTAATGATCGCTCATGCAGTGGTTGGAGCGAGGTTGGACTACTGTAATGTACTCTTAGCTGGTACCTCTCCGCACAACATTCCAAAACTGCAGGCCATCCAAAACAACACCTTGCGAGCTGCCCTGAACATTCTGAGATCTGAGTACACATCGGATGACCGCAGAGCAGTACATTGGCTCCCCATCCGAGAAAGAATCTCATTCAAGACACTCACAATCACTCACAGGTGTACCTCCAACTCCGCCCCACCCTACCTGGCACAATAAATTGCTAAGACTCACTCAACCAGGCCTACCAGAACCCCAAACACATACACAGTTATTCAACCCAAGTTCAAATGTGCTAAGCAGGAGGGACAAGCTTCCCAGTCATTGCTGCTAAACAAGGCAATTCCCTACCAAATGCGCTAAGAGCAGAGTAATACTACTGGGCCCAACATGTGAGCTCCTAGGTATAATTTCAATGCCCATCCTGTATGTAACTCCTATGTATTTGTCTAGTCATTATTTTATTCATCGCCTCTGGGCTACAAGTAACTGGTTTCTCTGCAGCGCCCTAATGCCTTAGGGTTTGTATGCACTATACAAATAAATAAACAAAATAAATAAATAAATAAATAAATAAATAAAGGTGATCTACCTCTTGAGTCTCTGCTACCCTGATTCATCCGGGCACTGCCCTGGTGTTTCTTGTCAGACTTCCTGTGCTTCTTTCATGGTTTGTCGCCCTGAGGGGAGTCCGAACTTACTGAGATGTGGGAACTTTCGTCCTCACTGTTTGATTTCGTGTGACTGGTAGTCTTCGTCTGGGCTAGAGGGTCTGCCACCTTGTCACCTCTGCTGTGCCTTCACCTTAGCGTGTCCACTCTTCGCTTGCCTCTTGTGCGGCTAGGGCTGGGGTTGCGTCCGCGCATTGTGCTCTTCCTGCCAGCGTGTCTTGTGGGGCTTGTGCCTTACTGTCCTGGGGCCCTGTGTAAAGGCCACCCAGTCTTGCAGGAAACATAGCTTGCTGGCTATCGGCTATAGGCTTGCCAATACTGCCTGCTCCATGAGCTGACTCACTGTGGGGTCATTGAGAAGATTGGAAGATTGGAAGGCCCTTCCCCGCCAAACTCACTTCCAGAGGTTTCGCCTTGTAGGAAGGCCATGCTATTTTGTGCAGGCACTGTTGGCTTAGTTAAGGTGGTGCAAAGGCTATATATAGATAGTTGTCCTGGGCTCTCACCCATGATAGTGAGCTGGACGCTCAAGATTTATGGCTGTGTATATGTGTATATATTTATAAAAATCATATCTTCTTGGGGCAGCCCCCATGAGAGAACGCTGACAATATGTCGTACTCCACTTATTTAAGTGTAACGGGCTGCGCTGTACTTTGCGTGGCGTGGGCTGCTGCTGCTGAGCACTCTGAGCCTGCTCCAGGCCATGGTACACGTTTGCAGCTACCAGGTGGCATCTTCTGCTTTACACAGCCTTTGTGTCTTCTCCGGTGGACCTAACTGAGGCGCAGTGAGCTGCGCAGAATACTGATTGTCCATACTAGCGTTATAGAAAGTCAAAAGTCTATTAAAGACACCAAGGCAAAGGATTATGCTTTCTTTCTTTACTCAAAAACTCGAGCAGCATATAAAATGCAACAGTCTCAATTCATAAAATAATATACATCCAAAACTACATTTCCCAATAAAGTCTTTTGTGTGTATGACATTCTTTTTATGTCCATGAAAAACGACAGACCATGTGACTCTTTCCACCACTCGCAGCATACACTGTTCTTTATCCTCCTCCTCAATTCCGTGTCCTTCCTCTTTCTTTGTCTGTGTCCAACATTAACTTTAACCATGCGTCCCAACCGGTGAACGCTGAAATCCTCAATCCTTTGTTATTCCTCATGTTCCTGTATTCTTCGCCTTTGTTCCTGAAAAACAATCAAAATAAACATGAATTAGGGTGGGTAATCGTTACAACCTTACTCTGAACCTTCAACATGTACCTTATATCATCAGCATAACATTTGGTCATCAATTTAACACAATTACTAAACCAATGTTACATTTCATATGACGATTACTTGGGTGGGATAATCCTTCGCCTACATGTCTTTAATAGAATCTTGACTTTCTGTAACGCTAGTATGGAAAATCAATATTCTATGTCAAGACCGAAGGCCCGGATTATGCTTGTTCAAAGCTTACCTACCAACAACGCAGACATCCCTTCTATGGGTCTGAAATAGAATTGCTTAAACGTTGACTCCTTAGACCAGTCTGCCGCTTTGAGTATGTCCTCTAATCTAACGCCTGCATAAAAGGCCTTTGATGCCATGGCCCCTCTAATAGAATGCGCTCCGTACAAACTAGTGTCAATGCCTGTCTGCGTCATACACCATCTAACCCATCTGGCTAATGTTGCTCCTGCAACTCCCTTGAATGGTTTCCTCAGAGATATGAATAGCTGTGCTACACCTATAGGCCTAAGCCTATTCATCATCTCCTCATATTTCTTTAGACATCTGACCGGACATAACTTAGGCTGGTCCGGAAAGGCCACGTATGCCACTGATTTGATACCTGTTTTAGTTCTCTTGTTAATCTGAAAGGTGACCCCTTCGGGAATGAAGCATTTCTTGTCTATATCTAGAGCTCTCACATCTGAAACCCTCTTGCAGGATATGAGGCAGAGCAATGTGGCGAGTTTTGTTGATATTGCCTTCTTAGTCAATCTGTCATTATCTGGCCAGTTGATGAACATATTCTGGACCAAATTCACGTCCCAAGTGCGATTGTACTTGGATAATGCAGGCTTAAACAAACCCACTGTTCTGAGGAGTCTACAGACCAGCGGGTGTTCTCCCACTACCACGTTCTCTATTTTCAGGTGGCCGGCTGATATGGCTGATCTAAAAGTATTCACAGTTCTTTATGCTTTGCCTTGTCCCGCCAGGGCTGCTAAAAAATGGTACAATCTGCATGACATCTGCTCTATTGGGATGAATGTGCCGTTCGACACACCAGCTAGTCCACCTTGGCTAGTCTGTAGGCCTTCCTGGTACCTGGCGCCCACGCTTCCTCGATAAATCCTGCAGCGTCTCCCGATAGCCCTGGCTTCTGCCAAGCGTCACGGAAATCGCCCATGCGATCAGTATCAATTCTCTACCTGGTTCAGTGGGTGACATTCTCCCACTGGATTCAGAATCAGTTCCCTGAACTGTGGTAACGCCAGTGGGTCCTCGACCGACAGTTCTGGAAGGTCCTGGAACCACACCTGACTCCTCCAGTCTGGCATTATCAATAATACAGTCTCCTGACCTGGGCTATCGTTCTCGGGGTCATAGCGAACGGGGAAAGGCGTATTCCTTGTCTGGTCCCCACCTCTGCAAAAATGCATCCATTGCCACTGCCGCTGGATCAATTGCCAATCGCTGGCGTCCCTCAGATGTCTTGAGTTCCAGTCTACTATTACATTCTGCAGCCCTGGGAGATATTCTGCTGTGACACTGACCTTGTTCTCTAGGCACATGTGCCAGAAATATTTCGCCATCTCTGCTAACAACCTGGACTTTGTCCCTCCTAGTCTGTTATGTATTGTACTGCTGAGATGTTGTCCATCTTAAATAGTATACAACAGTTCACCTCGTCTTGGGTCCCGCATCTCACCGCAAAGGACCCAGCCAGTAGTTCCAGGCAATTGATGTGGAGTTCTAGTTCCTCTCCTGACCACCTGCCTCCCGTTGTCAGATCCCTCCACCAAGCACCCCAGCCCCATTGGCTGGCATCTGATTCTATAACTAGGTTCAGGGATGAGCCAAATATCGCTCTCCCGTTCCAGGCCTCCATGTGATCGAACCACCAGCCCAGCTCTATTCTCGCTTCTGTGGAGATTGGTACCTTTTGTTCGTAAAACAACCCTCTCTTCAGGTGTTGCATCTTCAGGCGTTGCAGAGCCCTGTAATGCAGCGTCCCCGGAAAAATCGCCTGAATGGATGCAGCTAATCTTCCCACCAGTCTGGCTAACTCCCCGAGGGATAGTCCACCTTTTGTCATTATTGAGCTGATTTCCTTCTTCATTCCATTCACCATGTCCATGGGTGGGCTGAGCGTGGTTGCCTTTGTGTCCACGACAAAACCTAGGAACTTGATTGTCTGTACCCGAACTAACATGGGTTTCTCCCAGTTTATCAGAAACCCTAATTCCTGTAATAACTGCATCATCTTCTCTGACTGATGTAAAAGTCTCTTCTTGTCCTGCCACATCAGGCCGAAGTCATCTAAATATATTATCAGTCTGATGCCCTGTTCTCTGAGATGAGCCACTACCGTACACATCAACTTCGTAAAGGCCCAGGGGGCTGATGCAAGACCAAATGTGAGGCATATGAACTGCCATTTCTCGTTCCTCCACCAGAACCGGAAGTATTTCCGATCCTCGTGTGTTACTGGGATCGTTAGATATGCATCTTTGAGGTCTATCCTGACTAACCAGTCTTCCCTCTGTAATAAATCTCTCAGCAGATGAATGCCATCCATCTTGAAGTGCCTATACACTAGAAATTCGTTCAGGTTTCTCAAATTTATCACTGGTCTGTGTTTCTTTTTTCACTTGAGCAGGAACATTTTGCTTACAAAGCCTTTCCGAGATCTTGCACCCTCGCAATCACCCCTTTCTTTTCTAGCTGTGCGATTTTCCTGTCTAGCAATTCTTCGTCTTCTCGCGTGAACCTTATGGCTCTCGGCTCTTCTGTTTGAATCGGCTCTCGACAGAATTCTAAGTGGAAACCTTGTAGCGTCTCCTCAACCCATGCATCTCCTGCCAATTCTCTCCATCTTTCTAAGAACTGAGCTGTTCTACCCCCTACTACTGAGGTCCCCATTGCCCCCTGTGTGTGTGAAAGTCTGCTTCTTGGCTCAGCTGTATTAGCCTGCTCGCCTCTGTTGCTTCCTCTCCAGCCTCCACCCCTGTCCCTTCCCCTCGATTGGAAGAAGGGGTTGGGTCGACGCTCCTCTTGGTTTCTCCAATTGCTTCTGTTATTGGCATAGGCCCTGTAACAGGAGAAACGGCTGCCAGAGCGGCCCCTTCCTCTGCCCGCCCTGCCGAAAACCTTGTTGCCAGGCCTGTGCCTTATCTATTGCCGTGTATGTACTGGCAAATTTAGCCATCTCTTTGATGAATGTGTCTCCAAACAGCTTTCCTTTAGTTTTGGAGGTCGACTCAGCCGTGGCTAGTTCACTCATTTTTGGGTCGATCTTTACAAGGATGGACCTCCTCTGTTCCGTTGTTACTGTGTTGTTGGCGTTGCTGAGCAGGCATATTGCTCTCTGCGCCCAGCCTGCTAATATCTCTGGGTCCACTCTTTCCTCCAGTTGTTTGGCCTCTTCGGCCATCTGCCAAATCTTGGTCAACGGACCCAGGACATCCAGGAGCTTATCCTGGCAGGATCTCCAGGATCTATCAATTCCTTTCCTGATGTCCCTGCCATGAAGAATATCATCTTCTCATATTTTTCTAGCATCTCTGCCATGTTGTCTGGGACTTGGGGCCTGGGGCATTCTGCCCTTAACTTGCTTCGGGCTTCCATGGACAGGGAACAACATATTCTTTTCTTTATGTAATATCCGATTTTGGCGAGGGGCTCCCCCTCCGCCGATCTGGGATGAATGAGTGAGTCTGGGTTAAATACCTCGCCCATTTCCTCATCTTCCGTTCTTTTCTTTTTCTTGGCAGCCTTACGCCTGACCGGAGGGCTTTGGGAGGATGTGTCAAGCTCTTGCGAGCTTCTGTCATGCCTGCGCCATGGACGCATTCATTGTCGATCAATATGGACTAATTGTTATTCATTTATCTGCGGAGAACTCTTGGATTAACCGTTGTTCACTTTTTGGACTTTGTTTCCCATTTGCGAGACTTTGGTGTTTTTCTATTTTTCCCAACAAACTACACTTACCACAATGCACTTGGCTATAACTATCTATTCCTGGCCATTCCTATTTGTCATCATTGGAACTACAATTCCCAGAAGCCCTAGGGATCAGCTCTGCTTCCACCAGCTCAGGAACAGAGAGGGAGGAGGCAGATTGTATACAGGTGTGCTGATCCAGGTGCAACAAATTAGCCTGCCTCTGTGCTGGGCAGGGCGGTATAAAAGCTGCTGCCGACAGGGGCTCAGTCTCTTGCATTTAGAGTCCTTCCGGCACCTTTTTGCTTCGAGCTACGGATCTTGTATGCGGTTCTTCCTTACTCCGCCTTTGGACCCAGTGCCCTGCCGGGCTCTCTGCTTTGCAGCCGATCACGCTCTGCTGCTTTCCAGCCTCCTCCAGTGCCCTGCCGGGCTCTCTACCTTGCAGCCGATCACGCTCTGCTGCTTTCCAGCCTCCGCCTTTGCCCTTCCGGGCATCTGCCTTGCAGCCAATAACGCTCCGCTGCTATCTTCCGCATTAGTCTTCCAGGCTCCTGCTTTGCAGCCGATCACGCTCTGCTGCTTCCCAGCCTCCGACTCTGCCCTTCCGGACTTCTGCCTTGCAGCCGATCACGTTCAGCTGCTACCTTCCGCCATTGTCTTCCAGGCTCCTGCCTCGCAGCCGATCACGCTCCGCTGCCTCCAACCTACAGCCTTCGTCCGCTGGATTTCCAATCTAGCAGCCCTCCACAGTCCTCTGCAGCCTGCTACAATCATCGACCCTGCTCCTCTGAGCTTACTCCTTGCTGCCCGGTCCTTCTGGCTCCTTGCCGTGCAGCCTGCTTCTCTCTGCTGCCAACAGCCCTTGTACTCGGGGCTTCCTACCTTGCAGCCGATCACGCTCCGCTGCTTGCTACCTACAGCCTTTGTCCGCTGGGTTCTCAGCCTAGCAGCCCTCTTCAGTACTCTGCAGCCTTCTACAGTCAGCGGCCCTGCTCCCCTGGGCTCACTCCTTGCTGCCGGTCCTTCTGGGCTCCTTGCCGTGCAGCCTGCTTCACTCCGCTAACCTAAGCCCTTTCCCTCTGGGCTCCCTTCCTTACAGCCCTTTGGGCTTGCTCATTGCTTTCCTGCTCCTCTGAGCTCTCAACCTTGTACCCTACCGTCCTCTGCTATCCACAACAGTTACCTACATTATTTACTTTCAGTTATTGCAGTTCCCCTGTTTCCTGACTGCTGCTCCCTTGCTTTCTTACTTGTTTTCAACCCTCTGTTCTTTATCCCTATCCAATCCTGTTATACGGCTTTCCCTTCATTTCCTTCTGCTAGTTTGCTTATCAACTTCCTTTTTCCTGGATTTGTCTGTTAGTGTCTACTCTTATACTGTTTGTAGACCCCTTTGTACAGAGCTTGTCTGTTGGTTTCCGCCAGGAAACCTCTGCCCCTTCCCTTGTCTTGTTTCTGCGTTACAGACACCCATAGCTGTTGTTCCAAGCCATGAGCAAACAGCGTGGGCCTCTGTTATAGCAAACTGTGCAGAAGGATAGAGTTTTTCCTAAGGTCCGTGGAATACTCTTTTCCTATATCTGCATACACCCCAAGAGGGAATCCATTCTGTTGTACCTTATTTCCTTGCTACACTTGCCTACTCTTCGTTCTCTTTACTTTCAGCTGTGTGTGTACTTATCTGTCCACCTTACTTCGGCACAACCACCCAAACCATTCCTGGGTGTCATGTGCCACTCTTAACAGAGTGCCATCCGTGACAGCTTCCTTTAGACGTTTAATCCCATTCCTCCTCCTTTACGTCCTCTGAATACGACTTGTCATCCGTTTATGCCATGCCTCTCCTCTCCCAAGACCTCACTCTCCCTTTGCCATCTTAATTCTTGCGTGGCATGCCCGGTGGGGGGGGGGGTTAGGTTGCTGCAGACCTTTCAGGCCTTCTCTCTTCCGTCTTGCCCCTCTCAAAACCACTCCGGGGCTTCTTCCCTCAGGACTTCCATCCCCCGGGAGAACTTGATGAGATCTTCCACCAAGCTCCCCCATGTGACATGCCCCTCAAACCTGCTCCCAGTATACATTGTACTGCTCTAGCTTTGTTGGACGCTGTCCAATGTCTGCTGGTGTGGGGTTCTTCGGCCTCTTCGCTGGAGCTATGCATTTTATGCTGGTGGATTATTTGCAGGGGTTCTTTGGCCTATTCCCGTTGTAGGAATGCAGTTAGGTTGGTATGGGTTCTCAAATAACAGTTTTGCTTGGGTCTGTGTCCGTTATCAGTTCTTAGCACAGTCAGAAATTTAGACTGCTAGCCCTTTTAAGGATTTTTTTTGGAACCTTGTTCCCTCGACACTCTCTGTGTCTGTTATTAAATTTGGCCGCCAGGTGGCGTCTCTGTGCAGCGTTCCGCTGACTTTCCTGTCAGCTGTTGCTTCACAACTCCGCTACGTGTTCCCTAAAAAGATTTGTTGACTTAGATGTCAGTTTTCTTAATACTTGTTGGCTGTGTTGGTAATCTGTCTTTCACTCGTTCTCACTGTGATTTTACAACAGAGGGCCGGAACCTCACTGGTCCCGTCGCACTCTGTTGTCGTGTGGATTATACTGCCCCTGCACTGAGGATTCGGGCATTGCTCCGCCAGAACCTGTGGCCCCGTCGCGGCTCACTAATCCTATAACCCTGTCTTCTGCTGCGGATGTCCTCTGCCAACTATTCGTCTTACTTAAGCGGGTGCGCGCGCACCTTTCAGACTTCAAAACTTTCAGTTATATCAAACACACATTAGCATGCACTGTCGTAACAATCTAAAATCATTTATCTGGCTGCCTGAGCAGCAAAGAAAGAGGAAGGACACGGAATTGAGGAGGAGGGTAAAGGACAGTGTATGCCGTGAGTGGTGGAAAGAGTCATGTGGTCTGTCGCTTTTCATGGACATAAAAAGAATGTTATACACACAAAAGACTTCATTGGGAAGTGTAGTTTTGGATGTACATTTTTTTATGAACTGAAACGGTTGCATTTTATATGCTACTCGAGTTTTAGAGTAAAGAAAGAAAGCATAATCCGAGCCTCCGGTCTTGACATAGAATTCTCTTCACCTGATGGTTTGCTCAAACAAAATGTGCGATATACCACATGCACAGGAAGCCAAACGAACAACGCCGTAACTGACAGTGAAGTTCCAAGCATGTCAGCATTTCGCTTCCCCGCTACGCCTGTCCTGCAGCTCTGCGCTGCCAAGTAATGTATTAAAGGAATGGTTCGGTCAAAAAAATGTATTGCCCCTACGGATCGGCCATGTGTTTTTAAGCCTAAGTCGCTCGATTTTAGAAAAATTTCCTATGGACCTTACCCGAGTTTTCGTCCATTAAACGCACGCGAAAACAGGCATCAGGGCGCTGTCATTTTGTGATAATCCTATCATTTCCGCCATCGCACTGGCTGACCTGCTTTTGCGGCACTAAATCATATCCCCCGCCCCTGAGCCCGACATTATCAAAATATTCATATTCCCCGCACTCTCCGTGACGTTTCTGTGCTGCGTAGGCAAATGCGCCCAGTCATCTTCTACGCGACTTCACACAGAACCCGGAAACCAACACAGATAAGCTCACAACACAGCACGCCACAATTCGTAATATGAAACTGTACTTTAAAATCAAACAGCAACACGGTACATTTGGTAAAGTACATTTATTTGACATTAAATGTTTATAGAATATTCAGCAATTGCCATATGAACTCCGAAAGTCATTTATTTTCTTTTATCTCTATCCGCAAATCCGTAAAAGTTTATCGTGAGTCAAGCGCTGTTCCTTTATGGTACACAGGGTGTTGGTTTTCGTTCAAAGAAGCACTTTTGTCGCAAGTTGAACCGCAAGGCTGTTCCATCAAGTAGGCACTAGGCCAGCGTAAAGGTTGATATGTTGCTTCTAGCCGCTAGTACCGCGTAAGGGCATATGGGCCCTTGGCGATCATCCCATAAGATCATCAGAATGGTGCAGTTGTTTACATTAAGCTGCAGCTGGCGGTTAAAAAACCATCTGCCGGTGTCTGAACTGGTGGCAGTGGCAAAAGGGAAGGATATACCTGTTTTGAAAACATAAAATGTATAATTAGTCTCGCCAGCCGATCTTTATTAATATTATTCATTTTATTTATTACGGCCAAGCTGAAACTATTTTCTTTCAAGGATAGTGCAATGGAGTATGTTCGGCTCTAAAATCAATGCGAAAACTAACGAAATAAATCGAGGTTAGTACACAATGAGAAACGACTTTTTGTTTACATGCGTGTGGAATGTGGACCTGCATGCCCATGTGCCCACTACAAGGACGATCCCACAAACGTTTTCAAAGCTCTTCATTCATTCATTCATGCATCCATTCATGAATTCTTCATTCCGGTATAAAAGCGTCTAAAGAGTTACTTACATTATATTTGCAATTTCCATTGTGTCTCTGCGTAATGCAGTCCATAAATCCCACTGTGCTCTTGACAACAATTTTTCGTATACTGAACTAACATGGAACTCGGTCTAGTTTCAGAATTTTCTGCCTTATCGTCTCTTACGTTATTGCACCCCCACACCCCTTTCAAATGAAGTTCTTTCAGCATGGTCCCTGTCTCTCAAGGTCAAAAAACAATAGAACCGTATACTGCCAGTGCGAGTTGTGGGCCTCTTCAGGGCTCGAGCTGAAAATCAAAGCCACTGATCTTCACTAGAAATGAGCATACATTCTTTCTTTGCAACATCCCGTAGTAAAGCCATCTGTGAGAACTTGAAGTTTCGAATCCATCTATGTAGTGCGCCTCAATGTGCAAATGCGAACTGGCTTCTCTCCCATCTGCAACGGCTCGCTTGGTGCGTTCTAAGGCCCCCAATTTTGTCCTCGTTGTCTGCGAGCTTTGAAGCCCTAAAGAACCATAACTATTGAGACTTTACATTTTTTGAGGAAGGTCAGGGCAAGTATAAAGTACCCGAGGAGTTGAGTTGAAAGTGAGATTTATTGTTTGTTTGTTTTATTATTTGCAATACGCAAGCCTCCCCTTGGTTAACAGTGCCCAGCATTTAGAAGAGATTGCGAAAATTAGTTACATCAACAAAAATATATACATACACATATAGACAAGGTCAGCAATATGAGGTGAATAGAGAGAGAATTCAAAGATGACACCCAGGTTGTTCGGCACCCAGGATGGTGAAGGTAAGGGTTAGGGTTAGCGTACTTTGTGTGCACACTGTACAATAACATTTATTTACAAAATGACAATCATATTACAATTATTTAAACCGGGATTTGTACTTCACAACAAGCTCTCCTTTGGATAGACATGTCACAGTGGCAATGTTGGGTGGCAATGGATCACTGCTCTGCACAGAAACGTTCAAAATTCCATATCTGTGCTTCTCTAATACAGCAACAATAAGGCTTTTGACAAAGTCGAACTCCATTTCCTCATAGACTGGTTTGATCACCCATTGCTTACTTGTTTTTGAAAAGGTCTTAGTGTAGCGAGGCATCCTTACATTACCCTTAGTCCTAGATTGTTCACGGCCGAGATTCTCATTATGGGCCAAGACCGCTAGTAGAGTCCTATTTCTCATGCGCTGTATGCTGAAATGCAAGCGCTTTGGCCTGTACTTTAGGCACATATTGTGGAACACCTCCAAACTTCCTATGTGACAGAATACTGTCAGTCCCCTCAAATCTCTTGATAGAGTTTTATCGAAAACAATCTTCTCAATGGCTTTGTGTGTTGGTGAAGATGGATTCAACCACTTCTTCTTCCGTGCCTCCACTGGGGACAAAGGGCCATGTTCACCTTGGTGGAAATGTAGGTTTTCTGACCAGCGGTGCAAGTTGGTACAGTGGTGCATCAGTGACTGCCGTTTTTCAAGTAGCATTTACACTGACCCTTCACAAGTTTTGGAGCTCCACCAAAGATGGTTGCTGATAGACTGGGACCACTCTGAAATACTTTCCAAACCTTTTTTTTCCCTGCAGCCCGAGATTTTCTTATTGATTGATTTAGCAAGATGCCATACGTCAAATTGATGTTTAATACGTGGGAACTGCTCTCTCATTGTCTTGGCAATTGAAACGTGTCTGTCCGTGGCTATGAGGTCGATGTACATTCCCCTCGATTGCAGATATTCCACTGATTTTATAAATCCTAGTTTCTCCATGGCCACTGAGGATGTACATTGTGTTACCTGCATGACCACCGAACTCACAATTTTCTTACTATCCATGTCCTGAAAGTGGTAGGTGCAGTACTTGGCAGAAAATCCAGGGCTGTTGCACTGTCCATCGCCGGCTAGCCTGAATCGTTTGCCTTCGAATGTACTTGCTAGAGACAATTGTTCAATTTTCCAAGCATCACTAATGGCCGGAAACAGATAATCATGTTGGTATTTGTAGTACTGCGTTTTTTAAATGAAATGGAGTCCCACAAACTGAAAGAAAGACTTTAATTTTCTAAAACTGGAGCCACTAAAAAGTGATGCAGTTGCACACAGTAGATTGCCTGCTGGCAGTTTCCCCAGCCAGCATCAGTTGTGCAGACCATGAGAACGTATGATGTAATCTACAGGCGGCATGTATTGTGACGTTACTGCCTTGTTTTTGACGAGTCACATGAATCAAAGGCTTCCCACATACTTTCCCTCTTACAGAATGCCCACATTTCAGCATACTTATAATATCCATCAAACAACTGTCGAATACTATGTATTTGCCCTCTTTCATTAGACTGTCATCCTGCGTCAAAGTTGTTTCGGCCTGTGACGTTGAGGACATTTCACCACATTTGAAAGAAATATCGCTGCTATCAAGTTCTGATGCATCGGTGAATGCTGCTGCTGGTTCATTCTCTGTCATTTCAACATCTGCTACTTCAACATTGATGGGAGAACACAACAATGTCGACAGCTTTTTTGGTTGCAATTCTTTGGCGGGTGTAGATTGTGTAAATTTATTTGCGACTACTTCAGAGATATCTTCAATACATCCAGTATCATGTTGTTGCGGTGGTGCGGTCGTACTGTAGCAATGGTCCTTTACAACTTTACTGGATTCTCCGGACACATTCATTTCATTTTCTGTACATTGGACATGAGCATCCCGAGTCTCAACACTCCGTGTCTGAATTAATAGTTCCTCCATAGCCTCCATAAATGGTCTGGCAAGCAACATCTCTCATTCGCTTCACTGTCTGTGTATGTATAGTTCGTAGACCCATGGGTAACTAGAGGACAGATTGGAAAAGGGATGTTCAGTTTAAACACAAGATAAAGTATAGTACAATTGACTTGAAAAAAAACATAAAATAGTCCCCAGCACAAAAAAATGTCTAAAGTTATGAACTGTTTGTAACTAACCTTAATTTTATTTCTTTTCTTTGCAACTTTTTTGACTCGACCTTCAACATCTGCACGCTGTTGCTCCGATACGTATCCGCATGTCTCCCCTTCCTCTTGCGCTGCAACGACTATATTTTCTGTATCCGCATAGACAGCACGGAATGAGGCTCCATCGACTCCCTGAAACATAGTATTTTCATTACTGTGTATCAAAATATTGTTAGCATAAAACACACGTGAGGACGAACACACATGTACATCTCAATAGCCAAACACGATTTAAACATTGTGTGGAACAATCAAACGACAAGTATTCGAGCTCTGATGACCTAGTTCGATGGAGCTGTCAGTATCCATACCTCTGGCTCTACATGGACTGGCACGAATGATTGTATTGAAGAGGAGGCATCAGCAACTCCCTGAAACACAGTACTTGCGTTAGTATGGTTTTCAATAATGTACACATAACACACACTTGTGGTCGACGGCACAGGTACATATAAAGAGATAACCACACATGTTGCATTGTCTAAAAGAATCAAGGAATATTTAAATATGATCAGATTTAATCGATTTATTTCTTCGATTTCTTTACATCTGCATCATCTAAATGGGATCTTGTGGTTGTAGTGGAAGCTCCATCGTCTCCATGAAACACAGTAATTGCGTTAATAGGGAAGAAAGTATAGCAAATGGAATCACGTTATATGATCACGCTCGATGGAGCTGTCAGTATCCATACCTCGTGCTGCTGAAGAATATCTAGGGCTGTTGTCAATGTGATGCGCACTTCCGAAAGCTGTTGCTCGTATCCGCATGGTCCCGCTTCCACCGGAATTACTTGAATGTCAGGCTCCACATCAAGTGCGTGGGTTGACGATTCAACAACTGCCTGAAACATAGTATTTGCATTAGTAAGGATTACAATATTGAAAACACAACACAGGCTTGGGTTCGACCGCACAGGTACATATCAACGGCTAACCACAAATGAAACATGGGTAGAAAAATCAAACGACAAGTGTTCCAGTCCTGATGATTACGGTTGATTGAGCTGTCAGTATCCATACCTCGTGCTGCTGAAGAACATCTAGGGCTGTTGTCAATGTGGTGGACGCTTCAGCAACTCGCTGAAAGACAGTACTTGCATTAGTATGGATAACACTAATTATAACTGAAAACAAACACCAGGGGACGACAACTAAGGTGTATATCAATTGGAAAGCACTAACCAAACAATTGGTAAAATAATCACACGATACATACAAACTCTTACTTAACATGCATAAAAGAAGTCTGTAGCGGAATAGCCAAGTATGATTACCTGATACGCGCTAGAAGTGGTTGATAACTGCAAGCACGTGTCGTAAGTAGAATGTTCTTGCTTCAGATTCAAGGGATAGTCAAGAAGTTGTGAAGGTAAATTGTTTGATAATGAAAAGCCAACTTTTAAAATTGCCATGTAAGGAGACAGAATACTTGAGTAATGCGCAATATAGCACAGTTCCTTGTGCCCATATATAGATTTCGTTTGTGGGTTATGAAATCTAAAAATAATATATAGATAAATGTCATTATTCAAAAAGCTATACACTCATATCAATGTCGAAAGTATTACAAATTGGAAACAACGCCTAAAATATCAATGAATCCATTCGGCTACCTACACACTACCGCAAGTCCTAAAGCTAAAAACGGGCACTTGACTCACCAGTGGCGGATTGTGGATGAATAGAGTTGGAATAGCGTTTGCGAGCAATTTTCGTGTCGATCGCCGTTTATTCTTCTTTGTTACCCAAGATGTGGTGCACATGTTCGAGGGAAAGTGCCGGCTGCAGATGCGGTTTCGATCACCCCTCTTGTCCTCAAAGACTTGACTCTACTTTCCAGCTCATCCAGTGGATATCCGCAATCTCTGACCCATTCTCTTATTCGATCAACAGTTTTCGGGAATACATGCATTGTAATGCCTTCAGATTTGTAATGTCCTACCTCCGGTGCGATCACAGTTTCAGAGGAATAGTCCTATATCTATTACGGTGAAAGGTGGGCTGCGTCCCACGTGGTGCTAGAGGCGGGGTTTCCGCCTCGAGCGGCAGTTCGAGAAATAAAGAGAAGCGGTTAACCACGCACTGCCTCGGCTCCTGTCTCATTGCATGCTCCAGTATATAAATGCTATATTGCTTTATTTCATGGCACTCAGAAATGCCTAGTTGACATATAACAATGGCGACGAGGTAATCCGGTGCCGGAGCACGAAAATCCTGCCTGCCGTCAGTCCTTGACTCCAGGATTTCTGCCGCATATCTTACTACTCCGGAGCCGGTCACGAAGCACGCGGCACAACATCGATCAAGTAAGACCCTTTAATCCATAAACGGCTATTAATGCAGACCCTAAGCTGTCAACCCACGTGTTCCACGAGCTGCGTATCACACGTGGTGCCCTGCTGAAAGAGCACGTGTATGCCGCTACACAGCCGAAGAACCGCCACCAGGCCCAGCACGCGAGAAATCGCATCGCGCTCTATTGACATTTCGCCACAGGCCTACGTGCAGGCCCAGCACGCGCGACGTTTCATCGCGCACCACGCGTGCAATCATCACATAGCACGCGGCTGCCAGAAACGACACGGCAAGACGCTTTTGGTGCGCTGAACATATCTCAAGCCTAGTAGACCTCAGTGTTGTGAGCACTAACAGCGAACGGACAAGGCATCGCTGACAATAGATTGAAAGCATTCATGTCTGAAGATAACCCGGACAGTGGTAGCCTAAGCCCCTCTTCCAGCTCCACGCCCCGTCAAGCCACGCACAAAGATGACTGTGGCTCGGAATCGCTGCAACTACTGGCAGTGCCGCCTTTTGACATTTCAGACACAAGTAGCCTTGCCCCCAGATGGGCCAGATGGCTCAAAGAGCTACATGTCTACATTGATGCATCAGGGGTAAGGGAGGAGCGCCGACTTAGAGGAATCCTACTCCACTCTCTAGGACCGGTAGTACGAGACATCGTCTTTGAAATGCCTGAATCTACCACAGACACGTTCCAAGGTATCATTGATGCGTTGAATGCCTATTTCGCACCTTTGCGAAACGTCGACTACGAACGACACATTTTCCACACCTCCACACAGGACAGCAGCGAAAACATGGACAGTTTTGTAATGCGTCTCAGGAAAAGAGCGAAATATTGTGATTTTGACAGATACTCAACGGAAGAAGCAATAAAGTCCCAAACAATTGCCGGCTGCGCATCTCAAGAATTCAGGAAGAAATTATTGCAAAAGAGCAGGACATTAGAAGAGATACTACAACTCCGTCGAGCGGATGCTGCCCTCATGCAACACACTGAATCATTGGACAACATCAAGATCACACAGTCTGCCTCCACGGCATCAATATGCCCCATCAGAACATCCAAAGAAAAAGAAGCACCACGTCCCACGGAACAAAAGAAATGCTATAGGTGCGGTTTCAAATATCCACATGTCGGTCCAAGTCCTGCCATAGGACACAACTGTGACAAGTGCGGAGGTGAAAACCACTTTCAATCGGTATGCAGAAACATACAGTTATTTCAACCAACTGAAATGCACAGGGATACGAGGAGGTCAGACCGATTTTCAACAAGAGAAAGCCCGAGATCTCGTTGGAGACAGTCACCCACAGTATCCAGACACCAATCTCGAAACTCATCCCGTGACACGACACAGGAGGGGAGAAGGCGAGAAGAAAGAAGAGAACATGCGAGCAGGAGACATTCCAGACAGAGGATCAGACATTTAGAAAGCTCGCCTCTCAGAAGGCAAGACTCCCACTCATCCTCATCCAGTGGGGACAGGAAAAGGGGATACGTGCATGCCATTGGAAACAGCATAGCCACAGAATACAGTCCCACGTTGCTACTACAAATAAACGGGCAAAACAGAGAATTCCTGATTGACACAGGGGCAACAGTTAATGTCATAAATGATGAGACTTATAAACGACTCAGTCACAAGAAGTCACTGAAGGAATCAGACACACTAATATACTCATATGGCTCAAACACGCCTCTCAATTGTCCAGGGATGTTCATGGCACACTGTCAGTACAAAGACAAGAGTCAGAAGATCAAAGTATACGTCATAAAAGGGGACATACCAGGTGGCAGCATTTTGAGTTTCAAGTCTGCGATTAAATTGGGACTCATTCAAATCATGTATCAAATAATGTCGGCTTACACTACCAGCCCCAAAGACATGATAAAACAAATGTTTCCCTCTCTCTTTAAGGGGTTAGGCAAATTAAAAGACAAACAAGTAAAATTACACATCAATCCCCAAATAACCCCGACAGCGCAACACTACAGAGGCATACCATTAAACATACAAAGACATGTGGAGGACGAAATTCAGGCATTATTGCAGCAGGATATCATAGAGCCAGCATCGGGACCAACCCCCTCGGTATCTCCCATCGTACCCGTGCCGAAGAAAGACAACAAGGACAGCATTCGCATTTGCGTGGACATGAGGGCCCCCAACGTAGCCATAGAGCGGGAACGACATTTGGCACCTAGGATGACCGATATGATGCATTTACTGCATGGGTCCAAAGTGTTCTCTAAGCTAGACCTGAATAAGGGATACCATCAGCTAGAATTACACCCTACGTCGAGATACATTACCACCTTTTCAACGCACGTGGGTCTCTTCAGATATAAAAGACTCAGCTTTGGAGTATCTTCAGCTGCCGAAATATTTCAAAATGAAATACATCAAGTAATAAAACACATCCCTAACTGTCTAAACTATTCGGACGATATTTTCATTTTCGGCATCACACAAGAGAGCCACGATGACACACTGAGGAGAGTCTGCATGGCGCTGGAGAGTGCCCACCTCACACTCAACCCGGACAAATGCGAAATCAGCAAATCCACTCTCAAATTCTTCGGACACATCTTCTCAAAAGATGGCCTGAAACCAGACCCGGAAAAGGTTCAAGCACTCGTTGAGACTCCCACACCCACGTCAGCTTCAGCAGTACGCTCCTTCCTGGGAATGGCGAGCTACTGCACCCGATACATACAAGACTTCACCTCAGTAAGCACACCTCTTCGACTCTTAACCGGAAAACATCAAGAATTCCAGTGGTCAAATGCCTGCGAAGAAGCGTTTCAAGAAATCAAAAAAAGAATCGCAACAGCCTCCTGCATGGCTTATTACGACCCTGACTTTGACACAGAACTCACAGTTGATGCGAGCCCAGTCGGACTAGGAGCAATCCTTGCACAATCCAGGCGCGGTGCACCACCTGACTCGCCAAGAAGAATAGTAGCCTACGCCAGCCGAAGCTTATCCAAGACAGAATGTGCATACTCCCAACCAGAAAAGGAGAGCTTAGCAGTAGTGTGGGCGTGCAAGCACTATCATCTATTTCTGTATGGACGACCATTCACCATAATCACAGATCACCAGGCCCTCACCACCATCTATGGGAAGCCGACTGCGAGAATGCCACCACGAATTGCCAGATGGGGCCTAAGGCTACAAGAGTATTCGTTCAAGATAATACATCGACCTGGCAAAGACAACAACCCTGCCGACTTCCTATCCCGCTATCCGCTCCCAGCTCAAGATGAGCGCCAATCCCACAAAGCAAATCAATATCTAAGGTACTTAATCAGCAGCGCGCTACCTAAATACATCACCACGGCACAACTGCTCGAAGCAACCCAAAAGGACGGGCTACTCCAAATAGTACAATCTTGTCTCAAATCGAACCAATGGCATGTCAGAACAAAAGGGGCATCCGCCTTGTCCACAGAAGAGGAACAACACCTTCGCACATTCAAACTCGTCCGTCATACACTATCCACATCACCTGAAGGCCTACTACTAAAAGAAAACAAAATAGTTATCCCAAAAACCCTACAAGATCAGGTACTGGACATCGCCCATGCAGGACACAGAGGAATAGTGTCGACCAAGAGGCAACTGAGAACCAAGGTATGGTTCCCCTCCATAGACGAGCGAGTAGAACAGCTCCTACGGAAATGCCTAGCATGTCAGGCGGTGGCACCGCGTACATTTCCCGAGCCACTCAAGACATCGGAGATGCCGCTGCAAGTGTGGGATGAAGTAGCCATAGATATGTTTGGCCCGCTGGCAAATGGCAAATACGTGCTAGTGATCATTGATGAAATGTCACGATTCCCCGAAGTACATCTGGTTCACTCGACCAGTGCACAATCCATCATACCTGCGCTGGACAAAACATTTGCCGACTATGGCATCCCTTCCAGAGTCAAATCGGACAATGGACCTCCCTTCACGAGCCATGACTTTGCCATGTTCGCAGAACATCTAGGATTTCAACATCACAAAGTCACACCACTGTGGCCACAGGCGAATGGAATGGTAGAGCGCTTCATGGGAAACCTCAAACGCACTCTACAAATCTGCTCCATCACAAATGGATCATTCATGCAAGCCATCTGTACCTTACTACGAGAATATCGGAACACACCGCATAGCTCAACTGGTGAATGCCCATCAATGCTAATGTTTGGACGTGTCATCAAAACACAACTTCCACACCACGTGCAAAGGAAGGATGAATCCACACACACAAAGAGGGCCAGAAGCAAAGATCGAGAAAGTAAGGACAAGATGAAGACGTACACAGATGCCCGAAGACGTGCCCGACCCAACACCATCGGCATTGGCGATCAAGTACTGGTACGACAAAAGCAGGTCACAAAGGACATGCCTGCTTTCAAGCCAGATCCCATGATAGTCACCCACATCCAAGGGTCGATGATAACCGCCGCTAGCCCTAATGGCACAATCACCAGAAATTCATCCTTTTTCAAGACTTTTGACAGCACTGACACCACTGTCAGCACCTCAACAACATCGAGAAGTGACTCATCGGACACAGACTCTGAATATCAGGAAGAGGAAAGAGATGCGGATGACAGTGGCAGTGAAAGCGACAGCGCACCGGCAAAATCAGCCCCACCGGTGCGCAGCCCATCCAAGAGGGTCATCCGCAGGCCCATTAGATGGATTGAAGAATCCAACTGAATACCGTTGAAGTGTTTAAGGAGGTGGGAGATGTAATGTCCTACCTCCAGTGCGATCACAGTTTCAGAGGAATAGTCCTATATCTATTACGGTGAAAGGTGGGCTGCGTCCCACGTGGTGCTAGAGGCGGGGTTTCCGCCTCGAGCGGCAGTTCGAGAAATAAAGAGAAGCGGTTAACCACGCACTGCCTCGGCTCCTGTCTCATTGCATGCTCCAGTATATAAATGCTATATTGCTTTATTTCATGGCACTCAGAAATGCCTAGTTGACATATAACAAGATTTAGCATGGGTCTTCAAAGGGCAACCGCTAATCGAACAGGCAGGCATTGTTGAAAATTCTGAAAAGTAAATATCAAGATTATTATAAAACCTTGATGAATAAAAATGTTATAAAAAAGTAAATGAAACATACCATGCTCAATGCAAGGTTTGTTTTGGTCTCCGGAACTATACCAGTTCATCATGTGCGGCTTAGTATTTGCATAAGTTACAGAAATGTTTTAAATTATGTGATTGAACTCTGAACATGTGACGCGTCCCTTGGATGTTCTGTCTTGCACGAAAAGGAACCATGCTTACATTATAGACTAGACCCCCGAAGGATGCAATTCGATCACAATTGACACAGATGAAAATAAATAGATCTATTGATAGCATAACAATTGAAACTCAAGTCAATAGCAATGAGACCAATGACCATAGCTCTATTGGGTACTGTAATAGCAAATAGATTGAAATGTAAAAATGACCCAAATATGACTAGGATACATGGCCTTACCTTGACCAACAAACAGTTGGATTCAGCAGGCCGAGCAGTATGTTGCAGGAGAACAGGTAGATGGCCACAGGTAGCACACTGACGAATTTGCTCGAAGCGGTCACAGATAGCACGGCGACGAGCAGATTAGCATAGATCGCAGTGCTTCTCAGGTAGGAGGTTCAGGAGTTGACTTGCAAAGCACAAAGATGTTCTCATGAGACATATCAAGTGGTTTATAAAGTATTAGAAACAGGGGTGTGTTTGTGAATGAATGACGTGTGTATGTCGTGGTATTATGTTTATTGCAGGGGGGGGCGGCCTGCCTCGGGGGAGGCCTGCCTGGAGACACGGGGTATGAGGAGGCCATGTGAGCGATGGCCCATGGGCGTGGGATACCTTTTGAAGTGTACATGCTGTTTGGCACCTTGGCTGTTTGCTCCCGTGACAGCCCCCCATGCCAGCGCTCATCCCCGGGTGCGAACCGCCTTTGATAGAGGGGGGTGGGATGGATTGGCCTTAGACGTGCAGATAAGGCACAGGAAGACTGCTGAATGGAGACACACTTATGTGGATTGCAGGGGGGCGGCCTGCCTCGGGGGAGGCCTGCCTGGAGACACGGGGTCTGAGTAGGCCATGTGAGCGATGGCCCCTGGGCGTGGGATACCTTTTGAAGTGTACATGCTGTTTGGCACCTTGGCCGTTTGCGCCCGTGACAGCCCCCCATGCCAGCGCTCATCCCCACATGCGAACCGCCTTTGATAGAGGGGGGTGGGATGGATGGGCCTGGGGCGTGCAGATAAGGCACAGGAAGACTGCTGAATGGAGACACACATATGTGGATTGCAGGGGGGCTGTCTGCCTCGGGGAAGGCCTGTCTGGAGACACGGGGTCTGAGTAGGCCATGTGAGCGATGGCCCCTGGGCGTGGGATACCTTTTGAAGTGTACATGCTGTTTGGCACCTTGGCCGTTTGCGCCCGTGACAGGCCCCCATGGCAGCGCTCATCCCCGGGTGCGAACCACCTTTGATAGAGGGGGGTGGGATGGATGGGCCTGGGCCGTGCAAGCAAGTGTGTGGGAGCGAGGGGCCATCAGGCCCCTCTCATCCTTTACTTCTCAGTAGAAACTTATACCAAGTGCCTCCAGTAGTGGGTTTGCCCCTTGCCCTTATGTGATGTTAACTTTGAATGACATTCGCGTAGATGGGAACACTGAGCAGGACACGGGGCATCAATTTTTGTACACCCTTTCCACTCCATCTTGGTGACCAGGCCTCACTGCGATAGTACAGCGCGCAGAGCACATGGCCCACACCCTCGTTCCCACTCTGAGTGGAAAACTCCAGAGGTATTTGCAACAGCTAATAAATGTAACACATCACTCTTCCTCTGAGATCACGGTCCTGCATGTGAACCAGCCTGAACCAAGCACATAGCTCGTTCATCTCCACAAACGTGTCCTTGTCCACGCACCCTCGCCAGTGGAAACTTACTGCCATTCTGACCCTGTGTCCCTGCAAGGTATTCTCTTCATGTGCCAGACCACTGACCACGCCATGATGCCCACCTAGCAGATCCCCAACTAACATTAGACCCCTACTGCAGTAAATCGTTGCCTATCAATAACAAATGCCACATACCGGAGATTCTTGTGAGCACAGACCCACACTTCAAACAGTGTATTATAGTGGTCAAGACCCTTGACCTAAGGCCTGTATAATCCAATGTTAATTGATAGTGTAGATATATGTGTGACTTTTATAGAGACATAACCGACTGAAAGACTTTGAACAAGTGTTATTTAGTGCATGCATTATTGATAATATATTATGTTAGCTTAGATAGTGACCACCCCGCTTCACAGCGACCTGAACTTCACCCATTCCGAGCTCAGATGTCTGATGTCCATCCTTGAATGGAGACACACTTGATTCATTTAAAAAATCGAAACAACCGTTGTTAAAATATATGTGGTGTTTTATTTTGTACCTTATTTTGATGACACAAAAATACAAAACTTTACACATTGTACAGTTCAGGTTGTAGCACAGCGAGAGAAAATCCCCTGTACTGATCGCTGTAACTCGGGAACGTTTCTCTTATGGCACGAACGGCACAGGTGGGTATCACTCTTCGAACGCGGTGTCCAAGCCTCCCATGAAACCAACATGTAAATGAACGATAGGCCACCAGCCTGTACCACCTGTGAAAAGGAATGAAACAAACTGTTTTTAAATGACCAAGATAAGTTTAATAAAGGTTTGTTGTCAATGACAATTCTTGTAACTAATGGCATTCTGCTCGGGCAAATGCTATCTAGACACTGCACACTATTGAACGACTTTCGTGCGTTACAATGATATGTATATGTAATTTTGGATATAGTAGAAGACCATAAAATAGGAGTGGCATGACAAGCAGAGTATACTTACTCGTTACTTGGATTACGAGGACGAACTGTTGCGCGAAGTTCGTGCATAAGCACCATCATTATCCTCAACACGGACCGTGTGAGGCAGGCTGCTCTGATGTCTGGCAGCTCGGTGATGCATTGCGGTCGTGGCTCGCCTTCCGAAATGTAGGCCACGCATCCCGAGTTTTCACAGCAGCAGCAGTTCTCGTCCTCAGTTGGTATTAGCTTGCACCGATTGCATGTGCACCAGGTGGAAACACCGTCCATGCGACTCGGTTCAGGCTCTTCAGCTGTTGAATCGTCCTCCCAACTGCCATCCGAAGACCCATGGTTTTTGTATGTTTCCCTTTCCAGTAGTTCCTCCTCGGTATACTCAGGCTCGTACATGTAGGGAATTATTGTAGCCATTGTGTGTTAAACAAACTAAAATAATTGATAGCAGTGGTACTGGTATCTGACCAGAGCACAGAAACGAGTCACAGAATACTCAAAGTAACACAGAGAGAGGAATGGAATCGAAAATCTGCTGCTTTGTGTTGTGAAACGGTCTGTTTATACTTATTGAGGAAAGAGGCTCCTGCCATTTCCATGGTGACATGTCATTAGCTGAAGCGCAGCGAATGTTGACATGAGATGTGCTTTGGCGTTGTGAAATGGGCGGTACGCGTCTGCTGATGACAGGCACAGGGGCGGGGGATATGATTTAGTGCCGCAAAAGCAGGTCAGCCAGGGCGATGGGGGAAATGATAGGATTATCACAAAATGGCAGCGCCCTGATGCCTGTTTTCGTGTGCGTTTAATGGACGAAAACTTGGGTAAGGTCCATAGGAAATTTTTTTTAAATCGAGCGACTTAGGCTTAAAAACACATGGCCGACCCGTAGGGGCAATAACATTTTTTGACCGAACCATTTCTTTAACACGTACCCATGGTATGTGAACACTGGTATGTGCACTATCCTGTGCCGTCGCGCCTGTACTAAAGCGGAATGCAAAAGACAATAAAGAGTACTTATCTGCCGTTCGAGCAGCAAAGAAGAGGAGGAACAAAGAAGTGATGGGACAGGAAGACTGTGATTGGTGGACATGTTACACGTGACATGCCTGATGGCATAGAGTTTTAAGTGCAAAGACTACATTATCACAGAAAATGTTAGTTCTTTTTCCAATATACTGTTCAATGCTTACTGTTATAAATGCTGCTTGAGCTTTCAGTAATGGAGAAAGCGGTTACAGGTCATTTGGTTGAAAATAAATGTTCGACAGGACAAATGGTGGACGCAATTTGGTCGAAAGACAAATGGTCGAAATTTTTTTTTTTGTATTTTCACTTTTTTTTGTTTTTTTGCGGGGGTCCCCGCAATCCCCTTTTTTTGCTAAAAAACCCTTTTTTTTCCTAAACGAAAACCTGAAATATATATATATGTATATATATATAAATAAAAAAAAATTCGACCATTTGGCTTTCGACCAAATTGCGTCGACCATTTGTCTGTCGACCATTTGTCTGTCGACCTAATGACTGGACAGCGGAGAAATCATAATACGAGCCGCTGGGTCTTGACATAGAATTATATATACATAACTCTCAACCTTATAGCATAGCTCGCAACATTTTGTCACCCCACGGTGGGTGAAAACACCCGATTTTTCTTTTGGCGGGTGAAAGCCCATTCATTTACATTGAAAGTTAGGGAGCTTGGCGGGTGAGAGAGATGCTTTCTGGGCGGGTGTCTCCCGCCAAAAGCATGTGAGTTGAGAGGTATGTCATATACTAGGGAGGGTGAAAAACGATTTTGTTTTGTGTGCGTGAGAGCCCATTGAGTTATATGGGAGGGTAAGCGGCTTGGTGGGAGATTTAACTATTTCTAATGCAGTTGACACCCGTCCAAAGAGTGTGAGTTGAGAGCTATGGATGTTTGTTTGGCTTGTGTGCTTTATTTAAAATGTGTCCGTAATTTTGGCCCTTTGTCCAGAATTTGTGTCCGTAAATGTGAGGTTAAGTCCAGATTTTTTGTAGTGACTGTCCAAAACTTGTATAAATGCAAGGTGTAGACCTGCCCATTCTCTGGGTTTAGTCCAGAGATGTGAGAGTTTCCAGGAGTGCCAGCAACCCCTCCCACACCTTCCTATGATGGCCTACAAACATACTGTTAGTGGCTCATCACATGGAGTTGTGGGTGTATAACCAGCACAGCAAACAAATCCTGCTCCTTTTCTGACATCACACTGTGGTGTGTGCCTTTTCTAATACTTGCCAACCCTACCGATTTAGGCAGTAGGCTACTGCTTTTTAAGCAGTCCTACCGCCTACCGATTTGCGTGACAGATCCTATTGCTTTTTATAGTGGCAGGTAATTTATGTGACCCTAAGGCAGGCTGCTTGAGACCAGGCCCAGGATAAAGCATGCAACACATTAATTTGTCTTTCTGTGCAGTGGGCAGGTAAGTGATTACGTTGAGTGGTGTGCTCAGATCAATCCACTGACCTGACAACTATGTGACTCTGTTCTGCACTTTTTCCGGGACAGACCTGCAGCGGCCATCAAGGAATGCAGGACACTTTCGTGGTAACAATGAGGTGTTTATTGTGACACCTAACAACAAACTGGGTAATGGATAATTGTCCGTGGTTGGGGAAGCAGTACTCACTGTTCAGTTCCTTTCCCATGCAGTTGGTTCCGCTGCGCAGCATTTGAGGGCGTATTGATATCCCCTGCCAGCTGGAGCGCCCATGAGGCTGCCCTCAGCCATGGCATTATGCTCAGCGTTGGCTACGGATATGGACAGGAGGGTTAATTTCCCTCACTCAGGAGGAGAGCTGAGGCCCTGCCGTCATCTGGCGCCTCGCTCCGACTCTGCTGCCTTTTCTGTCCTGTTGCGCGCTTCTCACGCAAAGTCTCGCAAGATCTCACGTGATGAGTCTCCATGTGTCTGGAATTTTGACCCTTTGTCCAGAATTTGTGTCTGTAAATTTGAGGTTATGTCCAGATTTTTTGTAGTGATGTCCAAAACGTGTATAAATGCAAGGTGCAGACCTGCCCAGTCTCTGGGTTTAGTCTAGAGACTTGAGAGTTTCCAGGAGTGCCAGCAACCCCTCCCACACTGTCCTGTGATTCAGTGGCGTCGCCAGGAATCACATTTACATAGCCCTCAACCATTTGTGTCACAAAGGCGGGTGAAAACACCCGATTTTATTTTTGGCGGGTGAGAGGCCCATTGAAATGAATGGGCATGCAGGAGGCTTGGCGGGTGAGTCAGCTGTTTAGAAGGCGGGTGACACCCGCCAAAAGCGTGTGAGTTGAGAGTTATGCATTTAGGAGGGGCACAGAGGAGGCCAAAGACGAAAGTAGGGGGGGCACAGACAAATGTAGGGGGAGAACATGGTCACTGCTCATCGTAGGTGGGTGGGCACAGGGTTTCACAGGGGGGCCCTGCCCCCCCAGGCCCTCCCTAGCGACGCCACTGCTGTGATTGCATACAAACATACTGCTAGTGGCCCATCACATGGAGTTGTGGGTGTATAACAGCACAGCAAACAAATACTGCTACTTTTCTGACTGGCATCACACTGGTGTTTGCCTTTCTCATAGCCGTGTGGGCGGGGACTGGGGCGGGGTCTTGGGTGGATGTGGGCAGGGCATCAGGTGACGTGGTCTCCGGGTTTTCTTTTATACATGTTGCAGGTCTGCCTTACTAGGTGGTCACACTAAGTGCAGGTATATAGGAGTGTTAAGCTCGAAAGGGGAAAGGGATGAGTAAAAATAAAAAAGGGTCTCTGTTGGGGAGGTTGGTACATCTGACGTAGGTAATGTGACGAGGAAGACGGGTACTTGGAATCATAAAGATTATCGTTATGTAATAGAAGCATCACTTCCCACCATCCTGTCTTTCCGTATATAATCTTGTATTGAAAGTACACCCATTTCAACCGAAACTAAAGCTTTAATTTTAACGATTAAAAACGACATGTTCTATACTTGTAAGAACTACAAACCCAAAAAAGAAAAATGTAATGTTGCAAAGGTAAAATTCGGTGGAATTCAGAAAAATACACATATTTGTTAAAAGAATCTCTATTTTTGTGTTGTTGTCGTAGTTGTAAGCGAATTCCTACTGAACATTGCAATTCAAACATGGCCACCGAGTTTCCTCTATGAATTGGTTCAGAAAGTCTAGGATTTGACAGTCTAGCCTTTCTCCACTCTAGTTCCTGGTTGTCACTTTGCTTACCTCTCTGTTGCTAACCGACAGGCTAGCATTGGCACTTTTCGAAATTGTGTGGCGGGACCCAAAACAAAGCCCTAGCATGAAGAGAGGGTCGAGTGGCCGGTTGAAGGAGACTATTAACGCGCTGTGCCGGGTGCTGAGCATCCCAGGCGGAAGCCAGAGCCCCGAGACATTCAGGCAGGCCAAGTTCAACCATGCACAGACGGTGAGAGAGGGGCATGAGTGGCATTTTAGACACTAGAGGCAGTCCAGGATCTGCCATCTATGAGACCTCTAGGTCTGCGTTCTATTTTGTATCTGATTTGACTTATTAAATAACAGTATTATCACATGCGTTTGCTCTTATACATGACGTATCTGCGGCCACAGCATGCTATTTTCTAGGCTATAGGTTGCCCACAGTACCTTCGCACTTTACGTGTGTCACATCTGAATTGTATCTTTGTGCACGCCCTGCGTCTTTTTTCCTTTGGACCTCTAAAATTCTCACCGATGTGTACCTCAGGTTGTCATGTTCATGATCCCAGAGTCAGACATTTGTATGCCTCCTGAAATATTTTAGCAATGGCTATTACTAGAGTCGCTGAAATCTCTGCCTGAAAGCAGAACATATTGTCACGGGACTTGAAGATAGGAGATGATGCGGTGTGAAGAGGGACACAGCTTTCTTCAGTGAAGACCCTGCCAGTTTTATTTCAAAGTGGTCTTCTGAGAGTGAATGGTTTAATTGCAACAGTAAATGGGCTACTGGTGTAATAAAGATGTCTTTACCAAGTGTGCCTACAGCCGCTTCATATATAAGCAGTAGTTTGTGTCTCTTCTAGATCCTGTCAAAAACAAGCATTGGTCAAAGAGAACTATGTTGGCTTGTGTATAGGTAATAACAGACATTTGTCGGGCACTGCGTTCATACGCCCAGGTACTTGTTCTATTTTATAGCTGTTGCCGCTAATGGCCAAGTAGTACCATTATCCCATGCCTAACCAAAAGCATCTTTTTCCGTTTAGGCAGTGTTAGACCAACTCTCTTGTCTGTGTCTATGTAGACAAGGAAACTGGAGAATTTATTTCTCATGATGGTAAATTCCGACTTTCAACACATTTGTTAAAGAAAGTCATAATTCTATTAAAGACACATAGGCTAAGGATTATGCTTATCTTATCTTTACTCAACTCAAGCAGCATAACAACACCTGAACAATAAAGCGAGGAAAACAACAGCATGTTCCATGTAAAATTGAATCTTTAGTAGTTCTCTTGTTATTAACCCTTTAAAGAAACATGTGACCTTATTCCACCAATAGTCCCATCTCACATCCATAAATCTGTCCACCATCTGAACATCCTCTCTTTGACTGGTCATCCATTTTGCGTCCCAACCGGTAAACGCTTAACCTTTATCGAACCTCACACCAACGATCATGTTCCTGTCTGCTTGCTATCTCCGATGGAACCTGCAAATAACTAACATTTTAGATCTCTGGCCTCCTGAGGGTTATGGGGGGTGGATGGCTAATCGTGTTGCATGATGGAAATACATCACATAATTGCCTCATAAATTATGACATCACAATTTACATTTTCACGATTAACAAAGGTTGGGATAATCCTTTGCCTCCGTGTCTTTAATACAATTTTGACTTTCTTTAACAAATGTGTTGAAAATCTGAATTCTATGTCACGACCCAGTGGCTCGGATTATGCTTGTTTAAAACTTACCACCAACGTTGTTACCTTTTTGAATGGTTTGAAGTAGAAGGTCTTGAATCTGGACTAATTTGTCCCATCTGCTGCCTTCAATATATCCTCGTCGGGCACCTACACTAAATACTTTGGATGCCATTGCTCCTTTCGCTGAGTGTTCGCCATATCATGTAATGTCAATGCCTGCCTGACTCATTACCCACCTCATCCACCTTGCTAGTGTGGTTGGCGCCACTGCCCCAAAAGGTCTCCTCAGGGCAATGAGCAACTGAGATACTCTTGCATGTTGTAGATATTTTGTCCTGTTTTATATATGTTTGTAAGCACCGTACCAGACATAACTTTGGTTGTCCCATGAATGATGCATAATCTATTGTTCTTAGATATATAAAATGTCACTCCTGTGGGTGTAAACGTTTTCCTATCTACCTCCAATGCTTTTATGTCAGATACTCGTTTACATGACAGTAAGCATAATAGCATTGTCACCTTAGCTGATAATTCTTTCCTGGATAGCTCATCGTTGTCCGGCCATGCCGTGAACAATTTGAATACTATCTAAATCCCATAGTTGGTCTTGTTCTACCTTGGGAGGTCTAAACAGCCTTGCACCTTTCAGTAGTCTGTATATCAGTGGGTGTTCCCCCCCACTGCTCGCCTCTTCTAACTGTATGTGCCTCACTGAAATCGCTGATCTGGCGGTATTAATCATCTTGTACGCTTTGCCCTGTGCTGCCATCTGCGCCAAAACATTTGCTACATGTGCTCCATCTGTTCTAGCTGGATTAACGCTCCTCTTCATACACCAGTTATGTCACTTTGCCTATACAGTCCTGGATGCCTTTCTGGTCCCCAGGGCACTGGATTCCTCAATGATGTGTTCAGCCTTGTTCGATAGACCCGGCCTAGCCCAGGCTCCCCTGAGATTGCACCCGCAATGAGGTTGAGACTGCCTGATTCTATTAGAGGTTGGTTGTTCCACATCGGGTCTCGAATGATCGATCCTCAGAAGTGCAATTGGGTTGTCGTATGTATTTCCAGCAGGTCTGGGAACCATGCCTGGCCCCTCCATGCTGGTGTCACCAATGTCATCGATACCCATTGCCTCCTCACCTGCGCCAGGGTTCTCTCTATCATTGAGAACGGCAGGAAGGCGTATTCCAAGTTTGGGCACCATAGTTGCGGAAAACCATCTGCTGCTTCTGCCTCAGGGTCTGGTCTCCAGCTGATAAATCGAGGTTTCTCGGTTAAGCCTCGATGAAAATAGGTCCCTCTGAAATGGGCCCCATATCCCCCACGGTATTTGAAACAGTGTCTCGTCCAGCTGCCAATCGCTGGCATCCATTAGGAACCTGGAGGTCCAGTCTGCTACTTCGTTCAGACTGCCTTGCAGGTATTCTGCTATCACCAATATCCTCTGGAGACATAAGTGCCAGAAGTCGTTCGCTAGATCCACTAGCATTTTGGATCTTGTGCTGCCTAACCAGTCTAACCTGTTTATATATCTCTATGCGCACACGTTGTTAATCTTGAGGAGTATGCAACACTGAGCTTTTTCCTGTATCCAACATTTCCCTGCGAACAAGCCAGCTAGAAGTTCCAGGCAGTTGATATGTGCATCTAATTCTTTCTCCCACCATCTCCCTCCAGTCGTCATATTTCCGCACCGGGCTCCCCACCCCCATCTGCTGGCATCAGACTCTATTACCATGTCTGGGGAGGAGCCAAATATTGCTCTCCTGCTCCATGTCTCCATATGCTGTAGCCACCACTCCATCTCCTCTCTGACCTCCTGAGACAGAGGTACTTTATGTTCGTAAGAGCGCCCGTCCTGAGATGATGTATTTTTAATCTCTGTAGGGCTCTGTAATGGAGCGGACCTGGGAAAATCGCCTGTCGCTTAACAAATTGATATTGCTTCTCTTTTAAGAGCGTCCTTGATCTCCCTCTTGATGTTGTATACTTTGTGAACCTGTAGACTCCGTGTACCCAGTGGAGTGTTTACCAAGAATCTTAAAAACTCCCTGGACTGTTCTGGTTTCAGTATTGACTTTTCCCAGTTTACCAGGAAACCCAGACCTTCTAGCAGCTCTAATGAGGTGTTCTACTGTCTCTTGATCGTCTCTCTGTTTTGACACATTCTGCAAATGTCATCTAGATAGATAATCATACGTATCCCCTGTTTCCCTTAGATAAGTTACTACTGCTTTCATCAATTTTGTGACCATGGGGCTGAAGTTAGACCGAAGGGCAAACTAGTGATTTCCCAAATCTGCCCCATCCATCTGATTCTTAGATATGTTCTCTGTTCTCCCGCAATCGGACCTTCGGGTATACATCCCTGAGATCTATCCTTACTAACCAATGATCTCGCTGCAAAATGTCCTTTAGGAGATGAATCCCCTCCCACCTCCATCTTGAAGTGTCTGTACATCAGGAAGCTGTTCAGTTCCTTTGGGTTTATAATTGGTCTCAGCTTCTGCTTCCCTTTCTCCAAAAACATAATGCTCACAAAGCTTCCTGTCTGATCTGACACTTGTCTTATGGCTACTTTCTGTGCTAAGGCCCTCATTTCTACATCTAGCATGTCTGCGGTACTGCACCAGTTCTTTTGGGCATCTTGCCTGCTATGGGTAGGAATGAAAATCTATGCAAAACCCTTGGACTGTATTTAAGACCCAGATGTCTGATCATAAAACATGCCAGTGAATCACTGCTCTCACCTGAGTTAGGCTGTCTCTGGTGTTCTGGTTGCCTATAGCTTCTCCCTCTCCCTCTTGATGGGAAGAAAGAGTTGGGCTTTTGGTCATCTTGCCTCCAGTGACTTCTGTCGTTGAAGGACCTGAGTTGCGTATACCCTCTGGCTGAGTGGCCCCTTCCTCTGCCAGCCCGTCCAAAAATGTGCTTCCCAAACACGCTTTTTTAGGTATGCTTGCGCCTTATCAATGGCTGCATATGAGTTGGCAGATTTTGTAAGCTCTTTTACAAAGGAGTCGGCGAAGAGCTTTCCTTTTGGTGCTGCTGCTGCTTCAGATGTGGCAAGCTCACTAAGTTTGGGGTCTATTTTAACAAGGAATGATTGTGCACCTCTCTGTCAAGAGCGCACTGTTTGCATTCCCTAAAAGATAGACTGCCCTCTGTGCCCATCCTATCAGGATCATAGGGTCTATGGGCTTGTTTTTCTCTTTGGCCTCTGCCACCATTTGCAAAATATTGGTGAGGGGTCCTGCCACGTCTAGCATCTTGTCCTGGCCTGACCGCCAGGACCTATCCAGTCCCTTTCTTTTGTCCTTTGCATATTTTCTCATAAATGTCGCAATTTTTCAGCTAATTCAGGTGTTTCCTCTTTATCCTCTGACAGAGGAGATCTTGGGCATTCTGCCCTAAGCTTGTTCCTGGCCTTTTTTGTTAAAGGCGTTCTCAGCCGTTTCTTTAGATATGAGGCTATCTTTTCTGGTGGTTCCCACTACTCCGAACGCGGGTGTATTAGTGTTTCTGGGTCAAAATCTTCCCTAGCCTCTTCCTCTATTTTGGTTGTTTTCTTTTTCTTTGAAGTTCCCTCCTCATTGGATGAAGATAATACTTCAATTTCCTCTGAGGATTGTTCTTGCCATTCGCCATCATCTCCCGAACTCTCTGAGGATGTGTCATGCCACCTATTCACTCTCATTTTGGACTTCACTGCTTTCTTCACTTTTTTTGGCGTGTGCCTGGGGAAGGGGAGGTTCTTGGTATGTTTAACCTTACGGGCTCTTTCTTTCCCCTTTCTCTGTCCCATGTCCATTTGCCCCTCTGAGTTCTTTCATACCTTGATAGAATTTTAACCAATCATCCATAATGGCCAGCTGAGGCTTGTCCACCCCCGTACTGGCCCCCAGAGGCTTTTGAATGATCTGACCTATACTGGTTGGCCCCTTTTTGGCTAATTCGTGCTCTACCCTCTTCGCTGGAGCTGGACATTGTAGATGTAACTGTATCTGCCACAGACTCAGTGTGTGTGTGTGTGTATATATATATATATATATATATATAATCACGGTAGTGGCCATGTAGTTATGGTTAAGTTGCTGTTTCCATAGGAAGAGCACTTTTTGGGCGGCTTATAACTTCGCTCCCCCTGGACGAATCCACACCAAACTTTGCAAAAAAAAGTATATGGCCCACTCTGAATTTCTTTTGCAAAGTTTGGTGAGGTTTGGTCCAGGGGGGGCAAAGTTATAGGGGGGGGTCCCACATTTTTTTCCCCCCATAGACTGAATGGGAAAAAAACTTTGCTCACGCCTACAGCCCAAACCGCTGGACGGATTTTCACCAAATTTGGACCAGGAGCAACGGCTTGGTCCCGAAAGCATGGTTTTTCAAATTTGGTGAAAATCCGTCCAGTAGTTTATTAAAAAATTGACCAAAAAGTAGGTCAGAAAAAATGTGTGATATCTGCGTCCGCTTCGCGGACACACTTCCCTGTTTACTCCTGTCATGCCATGCGGCACTTGGCGCCTGTGGAACCGCTGGCGGCGCGGACATTATTCCGCCATGCACGCTGGTAGCCTGTCCCGCCCACCTGCAGCTCTGCCCGTGCGTATGCGCGCTTACGCGGCCCGGAGTTTAAATACAGCTCCTTCCGGGTTGTGTACGCATTGCAACGCTTCCGGTTTCCTCCGTTAGTGCTGTCTGCCTTTTTGCCTGCTCTTCCCTCGCTCGCTCTTGCTGCAGTATTACCCAATCTCTTTCGGGTCTTTGTCCTTTCCCCCTTGTCTTGCCTGCTGCCCCTTTTTGTTCTTCTACTATTTTCCTTCCTCTCTCCTCGCCACCCTCCTTCTCCCGTCCTTTCTCTGCTTCCGTCCTTCTTCCTTATTTTTTTCCCCTTCCTGTTTTTCTCCTTCTGCCTGCCTCCTTGTGTACCAGACTTAGGCCTGTTTTCTTGGATTGCTGATTCTTCTGATTCGGATACCTTCCTCTGTGATCTCCTGTGTACCAGATCCCGGCCTGTATAAGGACTGCCTATTCTATTGTGCTTCACCTATGGACTTGTTCCCCTTGTGAGATTCCGTACTACTTACTGTCTACCTCCCTCCGGAGCCTCATCCTTTCTACCACGGAGTTCAGCTTCAGCCGACTGCATTCTTCCAGCATACCAGCTCATTCCTTAGGAGAGTCACGCAGGTCGCTTAGGGGTTTTTTGTGCCTTTTGGCTTTTTCCCCTTCCCGGCGTTCCCGGGAGGAGGCACCGGAAACCCTTTTTGGGTGACACGGTGGCTTCCTTCCGTGGGCGCCCCTACCTACATAAAAAAAAAAGGGAGCGACCAAGAAGTAAAGGAAAGAAGGGTACAGGAAGAAGAGACGAAGGTGAGGAGTTAGGTGAGGGTGGTGAATCGGATTCTACGTTCTCTGGCGAGGATATCACCGATCCTGGTGACAGCTCCGCGGACAGGACGGGGATTGGGCAAGCGGCTTGCGTGATGTCCGCGGACATCTGACGTGCCCTCACATTGGCTGCGGTCAAGCGTGCAGTGCGTCGTATTTTGAGAGACGCCCGCCATCTTTATCGTTTGAGGAGCGGGATCTGCCGCCTGCATAGTAAGCTCAGGCACCGTGTCTTCCTCCTGTCCCCCCCAACCCCCCTCATGCCGAGTGTCTCTTTTGTTCCTCCACCCCCACACACTCCATCGGCACACGGTGGCTTGCGGAGGGCCGAGGAGCGGGATCTGCTGCCTGCACAGTGAGCTCAGGCCCCGTGTCTTCCTCCCGTTCCCCCCCGCTCATGCCCCGTGTGTGCCCTGTTCCCCCCCACCCCCTGCTCATGGCCCGTGTTTCCCCTGTTCACCCCCCGCTCATGCCCTGTCTCTCCCTTCTTTCCCCCCACACATGCCCTGTCTCTCCCTTCTTGCCCCGTGTCTCCCTTCTTTCCCCCCACCCCCGCTCATGCCCTGTCTCCCTTCTTTCCCATGCCCCGTGTCTCCCTCCTGTCCCCCCGCTCATGCCCACGTGTCTCCCTTCTTTCCCCCCGCTCATGCCCACGTGTCTCCCTTCTTCCCCCCGCTCATGCCCTGTGTCTCCCTTCTTTCCCCCGCTCATGCCCCATGTCTCCCTTCTTTGCCCCCACCCCCTGCTCATGCCCTGTTCCCCCACCCCCCATTCATGCCCCGTGTCTCTCCCTCATGTACCCCCCACCCCCGCTCATGCCCTGTGTCCCCCCCGCTCATGCCCCGAGTCTCCGTCGTGTTACCCCCCGCTCATGCCCTGTGTCTCTGTCGTGTTACCCCCCCGCTCATGCCCCGTGTCTCTGTGTTCCCCCCCGCTCATGCCCCGTGTCTCTGTGTTCCCCCCCACTCATGGCCCGTGTCTGTCGTGTTCCCCCCCCTGCTCATGGCCCATGTCTCCCTCGTGTTCCCCCCGCTCATGCCCCGTGTCTCCCTCCTGTACCCCCCGCTCATGCCCGTGTCTCCCTTCTTTCCCCCCACCGCCCGCTCATGTCCTGTGTCTCCCTTCTTCCCCCGCTCATGCCCCGTGTCTCCCTTCTTTCCCCCGCTCATGCCCGTGTCTCCCTCGTGTTACCCCCACCCCCGTTCATGCCCCGTGTCTCCCTTCTTTCCCCCACACCCCCCGCTCATGCCCCGTGTCTCCCTTCTTTACCCTCCCCACCCGCTGCTCATGCCCTGTCTCCCTTCCTTCTTCCCCCCGCTCATGCCCCGTGTCTCCCTCCTGTCCCACCCATGCCCCGTGTCTCCCTTCTTTCCTCCCCACCACCCTGCTCATGCCCCGTGTCTGCCCTGTGTCTTCCTCGTGTTACCCCCAACCCCGCTCATGCCCCGTGTCTCTCTCCCTCGTGTACCCCCCCACCCCCGCTCATGCCCCGTGTCTCTCTCCCTCGTGTTCCCCCCCGCTCATGGCCCGTGTCTCCCCTGTTCACCCCCACCCCCCGCTCATGGCCCGTGTCTCCCCTGTTCACCCCCACCCCCCGCTCATGCCCCGTGTCTCCCTTCTTCCCCCCCACCCCCTGCTCATGCCCTGTGTCTCCCTTCTCCCCCCCCACCCCCTGCTCATGCCCCGTGTCTCCCTTCTTTCCCCCCACCCCACGCTCATGCCTCGTGTATCCCTTCTTTCCCCCGCTCATGCCCCGTGTCACCCCTGTTTCCGCCCCCCGCTCATGCTCCGTGTCACCCCTGTTTCCGCCCCACGCTCATGCCCTGTGTCTCTCCCCTGTTCACCCCACCCCCCGCTCATGCCCTGTTTCTCCCCTGTTCCCCCCCACCCCCGCTCATGCCCCGTGTCTCCCTCCTGGTCCCCCACCCCCACTCATGCCCCGTGTCTCCCTCGTGTACTCCCCCACCCCCGCTCATGCCCCGTGTCTGTCGTGTTACCCCCCGCTCATGGCCCGTGTCTCCCTCGTGTTCCCCCCTGCTCATGGCCCGTGTCTCCCCTGTTCACCCCTACCCCCGGCTCATGCCCTGTGTCTCCCTTCTTTCCCCCCACCCCACGCTCATGCCTCGTGTCTCCCTTCTTTCCCCTGCTCATGCCCCGTGTCTCCCCTGTTCCCCCCGCTCATGCCCTGTGTTTCTCCCCTGTTCCCCCCACCCCCGCTCATGCCCCGTTTCTCCCTCCCGTTTCCCCCACCCCCCGCTCATGCCCTGTGTCTCTTTCGTGTACCCCCCAGCCCCCACTCATGCCCCGTGTCTGCCTCCTGTCCCCCCACTCGCTCAAGCCCTGTGTCTTCCTCTTGTCCCCCCTTCCTATGATGCCCCTTGATGACCACTTGTTCCCCACACCCCCCGCTGATGCCCTGTTGTGTTCTCTTTATACACTCCGCCTTCCCTTTCCATGGTGGCCATCTTGGTAAAAGATTTTCCTTCCTACACCGGAATGCCGCAGGCGTCCCGGTTTGGGAAGAAAAATCCTTTTTCTTACCGCCCGGGGTTCCCACTTTGAGGACCTAGGATGCTAGTGGTCTTCATCTATTGAAAAGTACGTTATGGTTATGTTGCACTAATAAAAACCCATGAAATTCAATGAAAACACTTTGTTAAAGGGATGTTATGTCCTGGGTGTTAGTCTTAGCAGTGCACAGTGGTGGCGCGAGTTATGGTTGCTTAGCTTACCATAACTGGCGAGTTTCAAGGGTTTTTCGGTTTTACTTGGAACCATAACGTCCCTTTGACAAAGTTTTTTCACTGAATATATATATATTCCATCCCCACAGGTTTCTTGGACCTGTACCTGTCTCAATTCACACACACTGTGTGAGTAGTGGTCCCAAAATAAGTATTTTATGCCAAATCAGGTTTTCTTAGGATTGTGCCCGTCAATGTGTTGCTTTTTCGCAACTTATTTCAATCAGCCAGCAGATGGCGCTGTTCCGCTCCGTCGAGCGGTTCAACTGTCCGAAGCTCTGTGCTCCCGAGGGTGGGGCGTGTACTGCGCTGTCGATTCTAGCCCTTCCCGAAGCTCAACGTTGTTGAGTTAAGTAAATAACTCTCTGATACTGAGAGATTAATCCTCTGACTTGTGTGGGCACTCGATGTAGATAAGTCTTCCCGATGCGCCTCTCCTCCAGTGCTGTGTCTACTCTGCCCCCTAATGCCGGTTGGGACTCCTTCCAATAAAGTAACAAAAAAGTGACCAAATTGTGTTTTTTATTTATTTTTTTTTTTTTCTCTTCCAGAAAATGCCAATAAAATGATGTACAAAGAAGCCTTGTAAGAGCTAGGAACAAATGGTTTGCAGTTCTGAATTTGCCATTTTCCAAGCTTTCATTAACAGGTTGAGTGGAAACAAAAAAACATATTTTTATCATGGTTTTGTGAGAGGTAGGCCCTTTTTTTTAAAAAAATGGGATATGCTTCGACGAAATGGAAGAGGAGAGTGGGAAAGCTCAATGGGAACACAAAGGCATACCTTTCTGAAAAGTAGACACAATTCTAAGTTCAGGAAGTGGTCATTTGCACAGATCAGGCAACAACTATGTAACTAAAATTGGAAGCATGACAGAAAAAAGTATGTTTGCACTTGTAAAATAATGGCTTCTGTGAATATTGAGAAAAACAATGCACCACTACATTACCCCGACTCTTCTAGTTAGGAAATCACAAATTATTCATAATACCACGAGCCGAAAACAGAGCCATGGGACACAGGATTTTTATGCTGATGGCCTAAATAGATGTACTTCGCATTCGAAAAAAAAAAAGGTAAACTAGTGTGGTGAAGAATGGCATGCATTTTTTGAAAGCGCACAGGCAGACCTTTTGAAGGATAGGTGAATTGCGCATGTTACAACAGCGTACAGTGCCTAAAGCAGTGACTAAATTTAGGTCACATTTGGGAAATGAAAGGGTTGTGTAAGAAAGTGCAGTAGGAAATGTATGAAAACGTTACCAGAACGTCCTACCTCCCCACAGGTGTCCCGATAAAAATGGTACCTCACATGTGTGGGTGCACTGACCTGCGTGCAAAAGGAAAAGGCTAAACCACTGGCATATCAAACTCCCTGGTGAAGAGTGGATTTGGTTTTGTGGACAGCCCACAGATTTGGGCCTGATGTGTCGCAGCCACCAAGGAAAACGGGAAACCCCATGTATTCTTGAAAAGAAGGCACACATAGAATCCAAAGTGGTCTGACATGTATGAATCGCCCTAGAACTTATTACCCACAAGGTCCGGAAAAGTCCAAAATGTAGGGGGAAAGGAACCTTTTAGACATTTTGTCACCAGGAAACCACCGAAACACACCAGCAACAACACATGTCCTACCTTCCCACATTCCCACAAGGTGTCCTGACAAAACAGTACCTCACATGCGTGGTTGCGCTTACCTGGGTGGAAAAGAAAAAGGGTCGACTGTGCCCAAGTCCAGAAGCGGTCCCAGGAAGCCCCGGCAGGGTCTCCATCCCTCCCCGGGAAGAAAAGCTGTAACACGGCATGGCATGAGCTCCAGGACGACTGGGGGTGCTGCCCCTGTCCTTGGACACCTGTCTACAATGTGGGTCGACCGTCGCCCAGCCGCGGGTCCGAGGGAGCCCCGGCAAGGTCCACATCCCTCCCTGGAGAGAAAAGCTGTAACGCTTGGCAGCCGGAGCTCCAGGACGGCTGAGGGTGCTTCCCCTGGCCATGGGCGCCTGTCTCCCATGTGGGTCAACCGTCCCCACGTCCAGCCACAGCCCCAGGGAGCTCCGGCAACGTCTCCATCCCGCCTGGAGGGAAAAACTGTAACAAAGCCAGGCCAGAGCTCCAGGACAGCCGTGTGTGCTGCCCCCGACCTTGGGCGTCTGCCTCGCATGTGGGCCGAACACCCCCCCCAGACCAGCAGTGGTCATGGGGCAACCAAGTGGGGTTCCTGTCCCTCCCTTAAGGAAAAAGCTGTAACGCCGCAGGGCCAGATCTCCAGGATAGTCGGGGGTGATGTCACTGCCTTGGGTGCAACGCGGCAGGGCCAGAGTTCCAGGATGGTCGGGGGTGAGGGCCAGAGTTCCAGGATGGTCGGGGGTGAGGGCCAGAGTTCCAGGATGGTAGGGGTGATGTCCCCGCCTTGTGTGCCTGTCTCTCATGTAGGTCGACTGTCCACAAGTAGAGCAGGGATTCCAGGGAGCCCCGGCAGGGTCACCATCCCTCCCTGGAAGGAGACACTGTAACACAGCCCAGCCAGATCCCTAGGACGTCCGTGGGTACTGCCCCGTCTTTGGACGCCTGTCTGCAATGTGGGTCGACCATCCACAAGTACATTAGTGGTCCCACGGAGCCCCGGCAGGGTCCCCATCCCTCCCGGAGGAAAAAGCTGTAATGTGGCCTGGCCAGCGATCCATGACGGCCAGACGTACTGCGATGGGGCGAAACGGCCCCAACCCCAGAATTGTTTCCCTAGTGCCTTTAGTGTACCTTACTGCTTCCCAGGGTTGGCAAAATTGGACTAGACCCTCAATTTTGCACTCAAAGTTGACCTATCCATGGGGGGGAATTTGGGGGGGACTAAGGGAGATGGCCCTCAAGCACAGGGCCCGCCCCCCCGCTACCTCCCCAAGCACTCAACTATCTGTTGAGTGTAATGTTGTTTTGCCTTACTTGGGGTCAAATCGGTGCAAAACTGTACCAATTTGCCCCCAAAAAAGGCCAAACAACATTATGCCATCTGGTTGGCATTCTTTGGGGGTGGGGGTTCAGGGACTCAGTGGCCTCCCCCACCCCACCCCCAATTTCATATCCCTGGTGGCATAGTGGTCCTTGCTGCTTCCCTGGGATGGCAAAATGGGATCAGACCCTCCATTTTCCCCACCCCTCAGAAGCAGCAGATATCTGCCCCGCCCTAGATTTTTCTGGGGCTTTCTGGCCCATAGGCACATGGCCATCTTCCTAATGCCCCCAAGTGTGCCCTTTTGCCAAATGTTTATTGCCTTCCTTGGGGGCAAATGGGTGCAAAACAGCACCCATCTCCCCCCCAAAGGAAGGCAAAACATGCCTCATTTTATTATTGGTGGGGGTCGGGGGCTGTTTGGTTTGGGGCGGTCCACCCCCAAATCAATTCCCTGGTGGTGAGTGCTTGTTGAGGATTGAACGATCGTCAACCAGCAATCTTCTTGTGTGAGGGCTCGTTGAAAAGGGGCAGGGAATTGGGCTAGAAATGCAGAGCAGCCCGCAAAAGCGTAGCTGCTATATTTACATGCTGACGCCTTTGGGCTTCATCATGTAAATCTCACTTCCTGATGGCGTTGGTGAATGTAGCATGTGCCAACGTCATCAGGGCTGACTTCCGACCCCCAGGCCCGGAAGGGGAAGTGTCAGTGCAATTTCACCTTTGGTACAAGCCTGTACTACACAGTTATGTGGTAGCAGTGGCTGAGCAACCAGACTTATCTCAAGAGTTGAGTGAGCAGTAGAAAAAATTACACAAAGGACCAACAAATACAGTGGTTCAAACAAACACTTACTCAAGGTTTCTTGGTGAAAGAATATACATTTATTTACACAGTCAGTTTGAAAACATTACACTAGCAAGAGCAGCTCAATATCATATACTAATATACTACAAATACACAACCAATAAGTTACTGAACAAGTTCAGCTCCCCTGAAGTGGGAGCAAAATGGCACTTCAGTTACTTTGAAAAGGGGTAAACAGACAAGGTTATAAGAATTAATAGCACAAATACTTTCATAGGCAGGGCAAAGGGTTTCAGTTAACTACAACCAGCAATTCAGTTCATAGGCCTGGGCCAAAGTCAATGGTTCAGAGAGTTTGTATAGGATAGCACAGTTCTGGTAGTAAGTCTTTGCCACGGATCTCAGAAGAATTTGGTCAGACGAAAAGTTAGACGAAAGTTTAGGGAAGGACAAACCTTCGAAGTCGAGAAAGTTTCACAAACTTTCACCGTGGCCGAAAGGATTTCCGGACCGTGTTTGCACAGTACCATTTTAAAGTGAAGAAGAGCTCTAGCTGAGGCAGTTGTTCCTGGCAGTTCGAGCAGATCTCGCTGTTCCTGAGCTTCAGCAGTGGGGACAAGGAGGACGTCGGTAGGTTCCTGCACTGCCCAGGGAAGAGGCCACAAGCTTGGCAAAATGTTGGTTTAAGGTGTAAGTGCCTTAAAGACAACAAACTGGTATCCTTCCCACTGGCTATCTGGTTTTCCACAGCACTCTGCAGAAAATTCGACCAGGAGGGGACGGTGTCCAGGCGGCTTACGAGTTAGTTGTTCCCACCAAACTCAAGGGAAGAAATTAACCTTGAAGGGCTTCTCTGTCGGAGTTTCAGGCAATTCGGACCTGCAGCAGGGCTTCACCAGTTGCAGTAGTCGTCTTCCTTCAGCTTCTTTTTGGTTCTTTCGTTCCAGTGGTCGACTCTGCTTTCCAAGTCCCAGAGACCTGCTTTTAAACAGTTTTCCCCCCCATTCATTCCAGCCTGGCTGTCGCTCACACAGCAGGGTGGCTGTCCTTGCCAGACAGCCAGCCGACCAATCACGCCAGAGTGCATTCAGGTCTCCTAGGAGACTAAGCACAGGGAGTTTCGGGCACATCCTCTCCATCCCAGACACTCAGGCGCCAGAGGAGGGCTTCAGCACTGAAGCCCGCCAAAGGCCAACAAACAAAGGGACCAAACCTGATTTGGCGCGCAGAGACACACAAGAAGGACCTTTCCTAAAAGAAATGGCGAAAAAAGTGGACCAGATAGGTCTTGGGCGCGATATTGAAGAACATGGCTGACCCGATTCTTAGCTACCGTTGTTCGCGGTTGGGAAAAATCATGGTAGTTTGATCTAAACCACTGCCACCAGCCATTTAAAGTCGGAAAGGGTAACATTTTTCTGTTACATGAGTGTTTTGACTCAGGGGAAGATAGACAACCTCTCCAGCACTCTATAGGAAGATAGGGTGTACTGGGTCTGTAAATTTAAAGAGACTAGTAAAGTCAATTTAACTTTACATGCTCTGGGAGACAGTAGTCAGTCCCAGAGAAGGTATTTAAACCTTGGGGAGTCTGAAAGACACCCCTTTGCCACTGCACTGAAGGTGCTGTGTGACGCACAAAAGAAATGATGCCTATGGAGTTGTTTTAAAACTCCATATCCAAAGAACACAAAAGTAAAACACATTGAAAATAAAGTTCAAAGTCCCAAAATATAGCAAGAGCTGGAGGGCTCTAAGGTAGAGAAAATGTAGCACTTGTGTGAGAATTCTCCCTAACACCAAGAAATGGTGTCATGTGTGCATGTGTACAATTGAGGCAGTGAAATACTTTAATGGTTGGCTAGTAGCTTGCAACTTACAATGTATACCCCTGGTCAGGTGCGGAGTGCTATTGTAGAGGTCAGTACAATATCTGAGCCTAAAACAAAGTGTCTATTTTTGTGTGAATTGATAAGGAGTGTTCTGACCAGCGTCCCATCTGTTTATCCTGCCAGTGCTGAAAAGATGGGCAGTGAGGCAGGAGTGTGCAAGGCATACATTAGTTTTCAAAAATTGACGAGCAGAATTAGCTAATTAAATGTTTCTTGAATAGCAAACAAACATATTTGATTCGCAGTTGTGTACTAATATTTTTAATGTCACCTGAAGTTATTTGTACTCAAGCCTGTACCCAAGATGATCTGCGTGTCACCAGCATACCTATGCTGATGACACGCAGATCTACATCAGGTTTGTTAACCATGATGAAGCATTTGATAAGCTACTCCAATGTCTGGATGACGTTGACCATTGGATGTCCAGCATTCAGCTGCAATGAAATGCATGAAAAACTGAATTGATTTTATTTGCTCCAAAACATCTTCTTAAGGCAGCAAAGAAGCTACCCGTTCCAACTCTTTTTGGTGCAAGCCTAAGGTTTGTTTCTAAAGTTAAAAACGTAGGCTGTGTATGGCAGGACGACCTCACCAGGCAGTACATTATACTTTGAGTCTCCTTAGGAAGGTTATTGCCTACATTCCTGAGGAGTACTATGCCTCAGTGATGGGTACTCTGACGAATGCCCATCTATACTACTGTAATAGTCAGTTGATGGGCATTCCATCTGAGCAAATTCAGAGACTGCTGAGGGCCCAATTAGGCTTATTTTGAAGTTAGGCAAAGCTACCCATGTGTCTCCACCGCGCCGTGCTTTGCACTGGTTGGCGGTGGAGGACCTCATTAAATTTAAGGTGGCCTGCCTCATGTTTAAATGTATGAATGGGCTTGCCCCAACCTATTTAAGTGATCTGCTCCACCGCTAGCAGCCTATCAGAGATTTGCAATCTAATGTCAATTCCTCATTCGTTTTATACCATGAGAGGAGACCAAAGTTTTGCTGTATTTGGACCGAGGCTGTGAAATCTGCTGCCAATTGAGATAAGGACTATGAAGTCATTATATCAATTTCGTAGGGCTCTCACCTAAGCATTCATTGACGTGTTGACCCCGTGAATTTGGTTGTGTCTTCTTTGCATGCTATATATTGTCTGCGCCGCTATACGGTTTAATCCGTTATGTGCGCGTTGTAAAAGCAAAAATCAAAATCAAATCAAGACATAACATAAGCAATAATGCAGCATTTTTATGAACTGCTGAAGTGAGAGATTAGTGAGATGAGTGTCTACAAAACTGGCTGCATGAATTGACATAAATAAACAAGATATGATAAAGTCACAACCTTCCACATTTAAAGAGGAAATCACGTGCACAGTAAACCCTGTGAAGAATTTCAATTCCTCTGTTTGGTCTTCAAATCTCTTCATGACCTTACTCCCCCTTATCTCTCTTCTCTCCTCTCCTTCTACATTCCCTCTCGTTTTCTTCGCTCCGCTGACCTCTTTTTACTTACTGTACCCCATCTCCTTGTGCTGCTTCTCGCTTCTGTTCCTTTCAGCTCCTGGCACCCCTACACTGGAACTCCTTACCTCTCTCTATCTGCTCCACCCCCACATACACCTCCTTCCGCACCTCCTTGAAAGCCCTTCTTCTTCACTCCCCCCTTGACCTCCTACCTTTTCTCCTCCCCTGTCCCCATACCTTCCCTTCCTCTCGCATCCACTTGACCTTATATCACATAATTGAATCGTGTTCCCGTTCCCTTCTTTACCCCCCTCTCCCTTCCTTCTCACCTTTCCCTCACCTCCAATATCCAAGGAAACTGTTCTACATATTGTTACGCTGGTTTGTCTCATGATTGTTAACTTGCTTCTTCCATTATTGTATCTTGTTGTTTTATTGTAAAGCGCTATATAAACTTAATAAACAAACATCAAGGCTTCCTGCCAATTGTCCAGTTAGTGTACCCACATCTTCCCATTTCTGCTTAATTTTTAGAAGGAATGAGACTGGAAGTTGAGGATAACTTGATAGTGACGAGATAGCCCTCTTAGGGTTCAGCTCATTTTTGATGTTTGCCTCCATCAGGGACTGTGGCGGGAGATCATTCCCACCCTGGAACTGCATGACAATAGCATGTTTGATCTGTGTATACAAGAAATCATCATTTGTTGATAGTGAACACCGTTATTAGAGCAGTTCAAAGAACATTAAGCGTTTCTCAAAAATACGTTGTTCTGCAAGCAAATGCTTTGAGTGTCCATCTCCTAGCTCAGCTCAGCTCATGAATTTTAGGATGATCTTTATTACTGCATGGGGGCCCTCAACGTTATCACTCCTCACCATCCCAGAACTCCGGTGGCTGCTCGGGACTTTGGCACTTTTAAGAGTGGAGGAGATTATTACTGTTGTACTCTCTCTCTCTCTCCATTAGTCCCTTTGAACTTACAGCGAACAGGCAAAAGAGGGTGGAGAGACGCCTGAGGGCAAAACAGAAAGGCAGGGTGAGCTGTGCTTTCGTTCAACAGGGTAATTTTAAATGGCAAGCTGTGCTACACAAGGGTCAGTTTAATTCACAAATCGACAGAATTGCATAGCCAATTGCTATGCAACATTGCTTATTTTATGCCTTGAGTGTGCAGCTTTTTTTCAAACATTAGCGATTCTGGATTTGTATTCTGCACTGTGTATTTATTCCTATGGTGAACACGCCTTTACATTACAAAGTCATTTGTTAAAATTGAACTGCGCTTAATATTATATTGCATTTTATCATGGATGGTTTTAGATTTTTGGTTTTAGGTGTATATTTGAGCATTTCGTTTGTGATGTGATTTGTTATTTTTTTTTGTATTTGCATCTTTTATGAAAATTGTCCATTTTCAAAATAAAGGCTTGTCTTTAGCTTTCTGTTTTCATTGTAATTAAAGCATCAGTTTTGTATTTATATTTTTTATTTTTATTGGTAATTCGTAAGGCGCCTAAACAACAAATTATGTTTCAAGGTGGTACAGGACAAAAAGTGTGGGGGGGGGCCCAAGGGACAATGTCCCAAGCCTAGTGACATTCGGATTGTGCTAGTGCAGAACAAGAAGTACGAGGGAGAGGGGGGGTGGCGTCCGAAGTGCCGGAATGCACGAAAAGCGAAGTGCTATGGTAAGAAGGGAAAAGGGGGAAGAGGCAAGGTGCAAGTGCTAAGTGGAGGCCAGAGGGCAAGTGCCAGGGATTGCAGAGGTGAAGGTCAGCATGACAAGTGCATGGAAAGGGGGGCTGGAGTCCTTTGGTACTTCAGGGGGGAGCCAGTCACGGAGGCAGAAAGAAGGTGTTGGCAGGGGAGGGGAAGAGTGAAGGAGGAGGAGATGAGGAGAGTCTTGAGGAGCTTCTGGAACTTAAGGAGATCCGGCTCAAGCCTGAGGGGAGCAGGGAGCCCATTCCAGAGGGAGGCTCCTGCAGAGGAGAGGGGGATCTACCACCCATTCTTTGCTTAGAGAAGAGTCTGATTTATAGAGAGTTGGAGCTAGCAGTTCAAAGGGTTCTAGTAGGGAGGTATTTAGGGAGAGAAAGTAGAATTGGATGTAGTGGAGTCCAGGCCCCAGAAAGTCTTGTGGATGATGAAGATGGCCTTGAATTTGATCATAGTAGCAACAGGGAGCCAGTGTAGAGAAATCAGGGCTGGAGAGATGCAGCCCCTGGGATTGAGGCCAAGGATAAGTCTTGCAGTCCTTTTCTGGATTAGTTGAAGGGGGCTGAAGAGAGGGTCCCATGGATGCCCCTCCTCGACCCCAGGAACATGACCGGCCGAGACTAGAAACTCTCGAAGCTACTCGTCCTTTTTCGGACAAACACCAAGTGCACCATTTGCTGACATGTACACAGAAAGGTATCCACTCAATCAGCCATACAGACCCAACCTCTGGGAGATAGGAGACACAACAGAGGTTGTGGATGGAAACCCCCTAATGGACAGTATTGGTTAAGCACCAATAAGCCATTATGCTAACTTCACTAATGACACCACGGCGTAGCAGTGTTGGTCATGAAGCACACTTGCATTACAAGAAAACACATTCGCATACATGAAGAACATGCTTACACAGTTCTGTAGAGGACAGATGCATATACATACTATCAAAGCTTTTTTATTTTTCGCATTCGCCAAATGCAGGAACACTGAACCGCAAGGCAACACGAGATTCTGAGCAAGCTTGCAGATGCTTATGCCATATAACCCTACAGAATTACAGGATTATTTTTTGTGTGTGTTTGGTTAAAAGAACCTTTTACAAAGTAAATCAATAAACTGTACATATAAGTAAAAAAAAAAACAACTCAAAACAATTAAAATAAACATGAGGAGAGTACAGAAAAAACCATCAAGAGAATAAAAGAGGGGCTCACCAATTTAAATTATTTAAAAAAAATAAACTTTTTTCCCCTACATTACTCTCCTTGTAGAACAAATAGGGAGGGCATTTTTGTCAAATCACAATATTACTTCTTCTCAATACCTCAACCACTGCAGTTGTTAGTACTCTTTCATAACCCGAAATCAACCTATCCCAAAACATGTCTGGCATAAAACTTTCTTTGTCCACTCCGAATCTGGCAAATATAGGTGATCTAACTGGCTGCGTACCTTCACAGACTAACAATAGATGTTTGAGAGATTAATTTGCTGGGTTTTTACAAATGTTACACAACTTCAGGCAGTGTCTCCCTGCCCCCTGCTATTCAGAACTTCCGTGGTGTGCGCTAAATTCAAGTGAATTCTCAAGAAGCCTTTCCTGATTTTCCAATCCGGGAACTTCACCAGGTATCTCTGGAGACTCCATAATTTCTTATCAACCTTCAAGAAAGAATTACAAAGGGACAAGGTGCGCATGTTCTCAATTGTGTTAATCCAGTCCATCCTGTCCATTGTCTCTTTTGGTCTTCAACGGATTGCTGATGAGGGTCTCTATCGGAATCTACGCTTTCCATGACCGTTTTTACAGGCGTATATATAGCGCCTGGTAGGACCATGTGTGATTAACTTACCGGTTATTTAGCACAATAGGAGCACATATAAATCATATTACATGTCTAAGGAAAATTACGGAAGGCCTCAAGACACAGGACACAAGACGAGAGAAGCCAGCTCGGCTGCACGAAGCCAAAGCTGTGCTCACAGCCAAGGTTAGAGATAAAACGTCACATTCCAATCCCCAAGCAACAAGGCACCACTGCAGAAAAATTCAATACATTCTCATAAATGCAGACCCAAGAGCTCTATTTTGTGGTCCACAAACATGTGATGCAGCTGAGCCAGAAAATGGGCATTTGCCCGTGGTGGGAACACAGAGCAGTTCTCAGCGATCCAGACGAGGACTGAAAGTGTTGCAACATTGAGGTTCACTATCACAAGCAAAAAATGGTTTACTACCAGACAAAATTCAGACACATAGTCCGTTCACATCGCCTTGACAAGAGGCACAGAGGGCTGAGAACCCATTGAGTCCCAGGCCTGGGGAGCGTATGGGAGCGAGGGGTCATTTGGGCTCCCCACGTACATTCTGCACGTTATGGACCACTTGCTCGTGCAATAGCAGGGGACGCCTCCATTGCCCTTATGCTAACATTAGCATAACTGGGGCTATTGCGGGATACACTTGGCTTCCATTTAGTGTGCTCTTGACCCCATCTTTGGACTGGGCCTCACTTCGATAGTACGAAAAGGCTTCTCTTTCCCTTTGCAGCGCCGGGCACAGCGCGCTCACAGCCCCCACCTTTTCTCCTCTGTCTGAGAGCTTCCCAAATCCCTTTCTCACGCATGCGCCGGGGATAATTGAAACAAATAACAGAATATATCATATCACCCTTCCTCTGTGATCAGTGTCCTGTGTATGAACCGGCTCGAACCATGCCTTGTATCTCATCCATCTCCACAAACCTGCCCCTGCTCCCTTGCACCGCTGTTGGAACATTACTGCCAAAGAAACCCTGTGCCCTCCTAAGGTATTTTCTTGATGTATCGGAAGTGTGACCCAGCTGTGCAGCCTACCCCACAGTGCCCCCAATAAACCCAGACCTCTGTCGCAGTATATTGTACCCTTAAACAAACTTATGTCATTACACTCCCCACTTGCCTTGATGTGCTAAGAACCACCCAGTCAGCCAGGTTATCACTGAGGACAAGCCCCCTACGCCTTGTAACCCATAAAAGTCCCAATGACAGATGGTGTAATCGCACGCATGCAATTTATAGGTTTTCTAGATTTATTCAAAGGTATACTAATGATTGTTTATTATATATTGAATGGTAGTTTCTCATGCCAGCTTAGTTAGTGTCAACTCTATCTCGCCGTGACCTAACCCGCACCCCTCCCGGACACATGCAGCTGGACCTTGTGACACTCGCCCTCCCGTCAACTGGACAGCCTATCCAGAAGAAGCACCGCCTACAACGATATATGTGCCTTTACCCTCCAGCCAATCCTGCACTGTTGTAGTACCCCATGTTACTTCCGTCATTTATGACGCTGTTTTCCTTTATAATTCTTTGTAACGGTATTGTTTGCCAGAGCGCTCTCAAGGCAGCAGAGTTCTCTGGATGCCAAATTTATATAACCTTACTAAATCTTGCAACCTGTTCTCCTAGTCTCATTCCCCACTTGGGTGTGTTGCATTTTATTATTCTGCATTGGTAAGACTGGGAGTGAGCCTTTACAGGAGATCAACTCCAGCCAATCAAGAGACCGTAATCCAGGGGTGGATGGCAATGGGCAATGGGCAATGGGCAAGGGCCTATGGTAAGACCACTAACCTGCAACAATGTAATAGGTAGTGCCATGGGGATGGGACAGGCCAGCCACCTGATATGGAAGAGCCAGCAGACAAACATTTATAGGTATCGAACATAGGTGATACCACTCTCAGCACCCAATCATTTGTGGGGATAGATTTTTCGGGGAAGGGCCCAGGGATGACTTAATTTATCCTCAAAACTGGGACGCACACCATGGGACACAGAGATGTACTGGAGAATCCTGATTGTCTTGTATGATCCCTGTTGGTTTTATTTGTAATAAACCACAGTTCCTTCTTGCCTTTTATTCTGGGGAAGGGTGTTGGGCCCTTGGGAGTTGGACGGACCCCCAGACGACCACTGGCACTCCTGCAAAATTACCTCAACCGGGCGATGTGAGGAAGAAGGAAGATTGAGGAAGAGGCTGTTGCAGCATTCAAGACTATAGAGTAGCAGAGCTCTGGAGACGACTTTCTGGGGTAAACTGAGGAAAGGGAGAATGCCTCTGAGGGGTTGCAGGTGATAGTGGGCCTTCTTGGCAAGGTCCGAGATATTGGGAGAGAGGGAGAAATCAAAGATGACACCAAGGTTTTTACCTCACCAGAGAGTGAGGGGAGGCGACCCATAGAGGGTGGCCAGAAGGAGAGAGAGAGGGAGGGAAGGTTGGAACAGGGGTCCCAATAAGAAGGATCACAGTCTTACTGGCTGTAAGACGGAGATCATTGGGAGCGCACCATGACCGAATAGCAGTCAGTCAGGGATGAGAGAGGGGGAAGAGGAGGGAAGCTTGATGGAGAGCTGTGTATCATCTGCATAACACGGGAAGTGAGGAGAGCAGGAAGAGATCAAGTGGACCAAAGGGGTAAGGTAGATGTTGAAAAGCCACAGCGAGAGGATGGAGCCTTGAGAGACGATGCAGTAGGAGAGTTTGATAGGGAGTGAAAAGTGCCCAGTTGAACCTGAGAAGGTCGGTCGGAGAGGAAGGTGGTCAACCGGTCCTGTGCCAGGCCCCCGATGCCAAGGGTGTCATGTAGCTGATTGTCAAGATGGCATGATTGACTGTGTCGAAGGCAGAGGAAAGATCCAGGAGGATGAGAATGGATGGAGAGTTGGAGTGGGGATTCGAGAGCAATTCTTCATGGGTGTTCAGTAGAGCAGTTTCCGTGCCCCTGACTACTCTGAAGCCAGACTGGTGGTCGTGGAGACAACCAACAGATACATTGTAGTGGGTCAGGTGGGAGTTGACCAGCTTGTTTTACCAGGAAAGGGGTAATGGAGATAAGGCAGTAATTAGCAGGGCACGAGGACGTCAGAAGAGGGCTTTTTTTAGGAGGGGAATGCACAAGGGAGTGCTTGATGGGGCAAGGTAGGAGCCAGTGGCAAACAAGAAATCAGCCAAGGAAGGTGCATGGGAGGCAATGTTGTCCTTGATAGTTCTGGAAGAGCAGGGGAGCACCTGTTTTGTGGAGACCTTCATAGAAAGGACCTGCCTAGAGACCTTATCCAGTTTTATGGGCGAGAAGGGGGGGGAGAAGTAGGGAAGGGGAGAGGGGAACCAAGGTAGGCAAGAGAGCTGAGCATGTAGGAGGAGTGTAGAGGAGAGTGAGGACAGAATGTCCTGAGTTTTGGAAATTAAGTGGGAGGCCATTGAGGTGAAGAAGGTCAAGGATGGCAGGGGAGATGTGTAGACTGCAGAAGGATTGGAAAGTTCCTTGCAGATTTTAAACAGTTCGTCAGAGTTGTTAGTGGCCCCAGAGATGCAGGCTTGGATGTGAACCCTCTTTTTTTTTTTTTTAGAGCGGATGGAGAGTCTGTATTGCCTTTGTAGCGGACAACGGGCCAATTTGTCAGAGGATGTGTCTGATGACTGCCACTTCCTCTCAGCCATTCTGCACTTGCGTTTCAGAGAGGCTAGGTCTGAGTCATACCAGGTGTTGCGCTTGGCGGCAGGCTTCATTCAGATCCTCCTAACCGGGGCAAGGCCGGTCAAGTGGCACAGCGAGTAGAGCCCTCGCTTTGACATCTGACGCAGGTTCGAATCCCGGCAGGGCCAAACTCAGCCTTTCATCCCAAACTCAGCCTTTCATCCTTCCGAGGTCGATAAATGAGCACCACACACCGTGGGTAATAATAAGCAGCGCTCAGATACCTGAGGGTTCGTAGCGCTATATAAATGCAAAATTATTATTATTATTAAGGCTACCTAGGGTGTTAGTAATAGAGGGGTGGAGATTTTCAAGGGCAGAGTCAGTGTGGGAGTCCGTGGCAGGAATGAGTGGGGGGAATGAAAGTTGCAGCAAAAGCGGCAACTGACACTTGCTTCATCGGTCGAGTGACAGATACTGCGATGGGCAGTGCAGGCAGAGGCTTAGCAGGAGGACCTAAGGGATCCAGATGAGAAGACAGTAGGGAATGGTCAGACCACGAGAGAGGTGTAGTGAGAGGGTTGGAAGAAATGAGATCATGCAAGGTGTGACTTCTTTGGAACGGAAGGATGAATGTTGAGGGAAAGAATGTAGCAGAGTCAAGATTGATATTGAAGTCACTGAGGAGCTGAAGTTTGGACGTAGAGGCAAGTAGGGAAGTGGTGAAGTCAGACCACTTCGAGAGGAAGAGGGAGACCGGGCCACGGTTCCTGTAGTTGGTGGCGAGAGAGAGCGATAGAGTTGAGGAGACACCAAGCCTGCAGGTGAGGCATTCAAAGGAGGAGTAGGTCTGAGTGGGAATGATGGTAGCAGGGATCCATTCAGGGAAGATCAAGGCCACTCCTCCTCCAGACCGTTAAGGGCTGGGCTTAGAGAGGATCTTGTAGCCCTCACGAAGGACAGTGTCAAAAGCAGTGACAGAGCTGCCAATTAACCATGTCTCAGTGAGGGCGAAAACCTTGAGGTCAAAGTCTTCGAGAAGGAGACGGATATCAGAAGCGTTTTTGACGCAGTGCCATAGTTGAAGGTAGCTAAGTGGACCTGGTTTTCCACCTTTTTTGAAGGTCTTCCGAGGAGGGGTACAGGGATGTGGTATGCACATCAGAGGTGGAGAAGGGACAAGGGGGTGGCCGCCAGAGTAGTGGAGGGAGAAAGTCGGAGGTTGATGAGAGACAGGAGTCGCCTATCAAGAAGGAGAAGGTTGGGCTGATGGCCCTGGGCCATGACAGTGATTGTGATGATTCACATAGAGGATGAGAAGCGAGCCAAGAGAACTTCCCATCTAGTGCCACCATTAATGGGAGATGGAGAGAGGAAAGAGACCATATGTGGAGTCCAAAGGTCTGGGCAGGGGGCGACAAAGAGGATGTCAGTGACAGTCTGCCTGGAAGTATTGACGAAGGTGTCCGCGATGGGCAAGCCTGGATTGTAGGCCAAGAGATCCTTTTTGAACTATTTCCCTCCAGGCTTCGAGATGGAGGTAGGATAGGTGATAGAGTAGCAGTTGGAGTAAATAGGTGAGATGAAGAGCAGCATGGATACAGGGAGAGAGCAGAGAGATGGAAAGATGGGGGAAGAGAGACTGGGGAAGAGAGACAGAGAGCTGCACCAAGCACGACTAACCCATCAGGGGGCCTAGCAGCAGACTGATGCAGTTAAGTCGGGTGCAGACAGTGACCTTCTGGACTCTTCAGGGCCACCTCTGGTCAGTCAGGCCCCCCCTTCCAGCAGGGTAGATGTAGCACGTGCAGGCCTTAGGTTTTTAAGTCAATGGTGCCTTCAGGTAGGAAGGATTCCTCTCACGTGAAGACCTCTCAGGAGGAGTGTTCCTCACCTGTGTCTGGGGAGCTCTTTTGTCTTTCATGTCGGCAATTGAACAATGTTTACTCGTGATATTGTGGGACATTCTGTTGAAGTTCCCTATTGAAGCCCTTGCTTTTATGGAGCTCAGCCAAACCTGCAAGCCAGTCATTTCCACAGTGCAGCTCTAAAGTAACATAGTCTGCCAGTGGAACTTTATGCACTGCTTTTTCCATATACCATCTTCGTGCAAAGCACAGCCCTTTAAATTACCTACCTGATTCTACACCTCAGGACTATTGTGCAACGGCTTTCCCTTTCCACACGGGTAGTGTAGTGCAGTGGCAACACGCTTGTCTTGGAAGCAAGACGACGGAGCGCAACACAGGTTCGAATCCCGGGTCTGCGTTTAGCAAACTCTTCGATATTAAGCGTGTTTTAAAAAAAAAAAAAAAAAAAATATATATATATATATATATATATATAATATAAAAATTATAGTTCCTGTCCGGAGCGATTCCCAACAAGCATTATTATTATTGGGGTATTTATCTGGGCTTGCAAAATCTATTGGCCCACTTGCATTGGCGAGTAGTTTTTTTTGCAGGATGAGTACCATTTGTATGATACTCGACCTTGCTGGCAAGTATGGGGTTGTTGAACTTATTTTTCATTTACTACAAACACACTTTGTTTGCAGTAAATGGCAAATACAGGTTTCACTGTGCATGCTTAACAGCATTGCAGCAAATATGAAGTGTGTTTATGGCGACATGCACCATTTTACAAAAGCACTGGTAAATATTTTGCCACCAGTCACCTTTGGGCAAGTGCATTTCTCTTAGGTTGAGTATGTAAACCAAGGAACTTGCCATGCAGGTCCAGTGGGATTTTTAAGAATTTGCAAGGCCTGTTTATTGAGCATGTATCTAGTTTCCAGAAGCAATGGAGCACATTACAATCATAGGGGTAAGAAACAAGGACGTGGGGTATCTAACAGGGGAGGGTGGGCAATTGTGAGCAATGGGTCTACAAGTAGCCAGGAGAGGAAACTGGGGATCAGATCACCCAGTGTCGAGTATGGTGGAGAGTAGATGGTGCATGAACCAAGGTGTTAGGGAGGAGCCGTTCCTTGAAGAGGAGGGCCTTGAGCTCCTTCCTGAACTGTAGAAGTTAGGGGCTGAGTCAGATGTTGATTGGGAGGAGGTACCAGAGTCTTTGGGCATAGATGGAGATGTCTTTCTTCTGTTTTTTTTTCCTTCTTGCACCCACAGAGTTCAAGTCTGCACATGCCCATTCTTCTGGTGTATCGAAGGCCTCCGGAGATGCTGAGTTTCTTAGTGAGGTACAGGGATTGAAATTAAGATTGTATAGGCAGGAGCTAAAATCAGCTTCTAGGTATCCAGCATGAACTAGTGACCAGGAGTTACCACTGGGGAACGAGGAGCTAGTACATAGCGTTCTGCAAATCTAATTTCTATATAAGATGGAAACCTATTGATTTGCTATTATTTAGGAAGCCTTAGGCTTTAAATATGGTTTCCTAATGTTTTTCGATTGTCCCAAATACACCAAGTTACATTCACATAGGTGTCTGTTCAGCATCAATTGGCAAGGAGAGGCAAATGTAGCTCTGGGTAGCTGCTGATATCAAGCTACTTAGGCTGTCCTAGGCACCAACCAGGAGCTAAACTGCTCCCAGCTCCCTTCAATTTCAAACCCTGGAGGTAGTTTAGGGATTTTGGGGCAACAGACCTAGATAATGCAGCAGGATTTGAAGATGATTTAGGCTTGCAGCAGGAACCAGTGCAGTTCGATGTGGGTTGGGATGATGTGGTCGAATTTGCGGAGTCCTTTGAGTTATGCTTCAGCATGCAGGACACATCTCAGGGGGGCCAGGGTATTTGATTTCACTAATTTATTTTTATTTTTTAATTTATTTTTTATTTTTGTATTGATTGTTTTATTAGGTGCTTTCCCCAAAGCACCAAACAGAAAAAACGGTACAAAATACACATTAATATTTAACACAAAATCCAACAGTCTGAGAAGCGAATAGCTAGTAGAAAGTAAATTACATTTAAGTTTAGAACGAAAGAGAGAGCATGTGGGATGGACCTGATGTAAAGAGGAAGAGAGGTCCAAACCTTCAGTGCTAAAAGGGAGAATGAACGAAAGCAAGATTGGGCACAGGGTGGCCTAGGAACAGTTAATAAAAAGAGTGATTGGAATTGAAGGAATGAGAAGGGACATACAGAGAGATCAGGGAGCAGATAAGGAGGAGCAAGTCCATGAAAACATTTATAATTAGACAAAGAAATGGAAACAAAAGACCAAGATTTAAAGGACATTCAATGGAGAAAGTGTAATAATAGAAACCAGAGGAGTAATTCTGCACAGGGTGCATATGGAAGAGTTAAAAACAGAACAGAGAGGGGCCAGATGAGAAGGTGGAAGACCAACAAGAATGCAGGAGCAATACTCGGGAACTAAGGCAGTAATAAGGAGCTTGGTAGCATGAAAAGTAAGAAACGGGCAAGCCTTACGAATATTAAAGAGTTGGAACCTACAGGAACAAGCAATGTTAGAATTGTGAAGAGCAAAGGAAAGAGAGGAGTCAAAGGTGACAACTAAGTTCCGGGCAGAAGAGGATAAAGGCATAGAAGGTGGCGGGAGAAGAGGAGGGATAGAAGATACAGGAAAAAAAATGTCCTGCCGCTGTTGAGGCATAAGAACTGAGAGTACATCCAAGATTGGGTGACGAGGAGGCAGTTGAGAGAGTCGATTGAAGAGAATCTGAAAGAGGAAAAGGAAACCTAGAGCTGAGTCATTCGCATAGAAATGTGCAGAGAGACTGAATGATGAAACAATAGAAGATAAAGGGGACATTGGCCGAAGGCATGGCTACCTGCATTCATGCACCAGAATGCAGCGACGACCTGCGACAAATACGTTATGTGCCCAGCTAGATCGATCGCCTACTTACACCAGACTAAGCATTAACACCTCTGCCATTAAAATACAGTGATGACCTATGACAAAATTCATTCCAGCTGGACGCATAACCAGTTTTCTGCAGTCACACTCTCCTGATCTCCCTCGGAACCCATCTACATGCCTGACCTCTGGGGTTGCTTGCAGGAGCACGGTCAGCTCACCTAATTTCTTATTTTGGCTAACATGCACACACGCGTTCTAAACCTTCTATGTGAATTTCCCATACTCTTCACTACGATCCCTGAGGGTGTTCCCACCACAAGCACGTTGAAATTATTGTAATGGTAAAATACGCTATATAAATGACTACGATTTCAATTACTATATAAAGGGAAAGGAAGAGGACCCAGGACTGAGCCCTGATGAATGCCTTGAATCAGTGGGAAGGTAGGTATCTTTGAGCTGCCCCAAGAAACTGAGAAAGAACGATTGGCTAGATCCGATTTAAGCCAAGAAAGAGCATTGCCAGTAAAACCCAAGGAGCGTAAAGAAGACAGATGCGTGGATGAGTAGTGTAGTCAACCACTTCAAATGCTGCAGAAAGATCAAGAAAAATTAGAATGGAGATAGCTTAGGGTGCTGTACAGACAGAATAGAGCTGGCAACAGAGAGAAGTACAGTTTCTGTAGAATGAAATGGGTGAAAGCCAGAATGTTAGTGGGAGGAGAGTCCAAATCAAGGTGTGTTAGTGGGAGGAGAGTGCAAATCCAGGTAAGAGGAAACTTGGGAATAAACTACTTTTAGAAAGAAGGGGGGGGCGAGAGATGGGACAATAGATCGAAGGAAGTGAAGTGTTCAAGGATGTGTTTTTTTTCTTTCTAATGACAGTTTTAAAGTCTGCCAGAGAAATTGCTGTGGATAGCGAGATATTAATCTGCGAAATCAGGTAAGCAAGTAGGAGGGGAAAGATCTCCGTGATGCGAGGAGAAGGGATAGGATCCAGAGGGGAAGCAGTTGGATGTGATCTAGCACGAAAAAAGGATGTTTCAGAAAGGGGGCGTAAACAAGGAAAAGGAAGATGAAGCAAAAGGCAAACTAAACAGAGGTATGTACTAGGGGGCGGAAGAGGATCGATGTTGCGCCTCTTTAGATGTGAAATAGCTTGCTGAATCGGTGTGGGCGAGATTTGAGGAGACCGAGGGGTCAGATGAAGGAGAGGATAAAATGCGGTTAAGTAGCTGCAAAAGACAATGAGGATTATAGGAAAGAATAAGATTGGAGAAATTTCTTTTTACATCAATAAAGGCAGAATCATAGGGTGAGTGAATAGAAGAAAAGTGTGTTTTTCCCACTTGAGTTCGGCCCTTCAGAATGGGGGAGAGGGCGAGGGAGGAGGAGGAGGAAATGGCAGATAGAGAGGCAAAGACACCTGGCGATTGAAGAGAGGGTTACAGGCAGGTAAGAAAACAGCTGAGTCTTAAGTTCTAAAATTACGACAAAGAAAGCGATTTGGAAATGAAAAGGGAGCAGAAGGGGTAGAAGGGAGAGAATGACACAGAAAAGAGTGATCAGAAAAAGGGAACTAATTACAGGAGACAGGAAAGGTTGATGTACTGGAAAATATGAGATTAAGAGTAGACCCAGATTCATGTTAAGGAGGTGTAGAGTATTGAAAAAGAATACATTTATTCAGTTTTGAGGGAAAAGCTGAGGAAGCATGAATAGTTGCGAAATGTAGATTAAAGTCTCCAAGAGGGAAAACAAATCGTAAGTAACAGGGAGAAGAAAAGTAAGTAGTTTGTCAAGATCGGTGCAAAAGGAAGAAAGCACCCCCTATAATTACAATAGAAAAACTGTGAGGTGCAGAGAACTCAATGAAATGGTACTCAAAAGATGAAAATTGTGGAAGAGAAGGAGGGGGAAGAAGTGTGGTGTAGAGAGAAGGAAAGAGTAGGCCAGTGCCTCGTAGATTGTCGAGGGAGTGAGAAAAGCAAGAGGCCATGGTAGTAAGAAAAGGAGGAGTAACTGTATCAGTAGCAGAGATCCAGGTTTCAGTATGATATAGGAAATGAAAATCGAGACAAAGAAAGGAATTGAAAAATATGAGATTTGTTATAGATTGAACTGGTATTAAGAAGGCTACGGGATATTAGCAGGGGAGAATTATAAAAGTTGGTGAACTATGACACCATTGAGAGGCACAGTGTGATGGGTGCATAGTCCAGTGAACTGGAATAGGGGCAGGCCTAGATAGGAGAACAAAGAAAATGGCAGGAAGAAAAAACTGGTTGAGAGCTGAAAAACAAAGTTGAGCACTGATGGAACCGTAAGGCATAGCCATATGAACAGTAGGCCTCCCAAGACCGAAAAGACGGAGCTTCAGTCAAATGTTGACAGGCGACATGTTTAAGAGAAGATGGAGATGAGAAAACACATGGCAATTGGTCACAAACGGGATCAAACAGGAAAGGAGAAGCCCTTAGAATGTCACCCTTTGAAATGGACACCCAGCGCAAAGTACGCCCTTGGAGAGATCCCAAATATGCAGTCACATGATCACCACTGCACATCAGAAGAGGGGGCAGAGCAGATCTTGAGCCCGTGGCTGCAGCGGTATACAGGCAGCAAAAATAGTCAAATACTCTTCCCCAAAGCAGGACTGTAGGGCAGGAGGGCAGATGAGAGGCGCTCAGTCAGTTAGGTAAGAACCCAGTCCAGGAGCCAGATGGCAGCGGCAGGTGTCTGCAAGGGTAGCTGCCGGAAACCCTTCCAAGAGGGCATTTCCACCATCCTAGTGGGATAGAACCAAGGCGTGGACAGCAGATCTGACGTTGTGTTCTAGAATAAAGTGCTTGATTTTCAGCAGGAGAGAAAGTTGGTAATACACGGTTTTGCTTCTTCCTTGCTATGTGCTGTTTGAAGGAGAGGTCTGTCGATGTGAAACCCAAGGGACTTGGCGTAGGTGGCCAACTGATATGATATGATGTGGCATTTATAATGAGCCTGTACACAAGTGTTTCTAGGCGCAGCAAGACGAGGGGGAAACAAAAGGAGGACAAAATAGCGATCTTACTAGGCCTTGCCATTCAGATTGGCAAGTTCTGTGAAGAGGGAAGGGGAGAAGTGCCGGGGGTGGGGAAGGGAAGGAGGAAGTGCAGTTTACTCACAAGTGCAGCCAGCGGGTGGCTCATAAGTGCACAGAGAAGGGACTGTAGGGTTGTAGATACAGTGTCATGATGCCTACCCCCGGGGACCCAGACCAAGTCCAGCAACCCCGGAAGCAGGCATCAAGTTATCCCAAGCAAGCCCAACAACCCCTGCTAGGGGCTATTTGGGTCCAGTCCTGGTGCCTATGGCACCAGGCTCATATGGATAGTCAGTCCTGGAGCCATAGGCGCCAGGCTCATAGATTAAAACTTACCTGATGCAGACCATGCTGCAAGAGCTCCAAGCCAAAAGAGGCTTGCAAGGGACTACTTTACTTGGGGACTATTTTTTTACTCGGGCGGGGCTGGGGAGGAATACTTAACTGGGACTACTTTGGAGGCTATTTAAACCACGGCCGAAGAGCAGCACACGCTTCGTGTTATTCTGCATCCAGAAGCGTAACGCTCACCGTGCCTGCATCCAGCCTTCTGCCACGCCCGCCTCGAGTTTGGAGCTCCTAGAAAAAGGGAGAAAGAAGGAGAAAAGGTTAGAACAAGAGCAATACCTTTGATCCTTACCTGAATTCCCGAACCATCGCGCCTTCGAGCTGGAAGAAAGAAGCTATTTATGCGTGTCGCCTCGCCTGCTGCAATGCCGCGCTGAACTCTCCGGCCTTCGCAGCATCTTCACATTCCACCGCATCCTCCTGCATGTTCCCGCCGCACTCCGGCACCTAAGGAGAAGACAAGAACAGCAAGGTGAGCCAAGGGAATACACAGAGGAATATTAGTTACGCCCCCATAGACGTTGCTGATTTTACCAGCGGGGGTACTATTCCTCTTCACAGGTCGGCGCAGCTTCCACTGCATCTTCGCCGAACCCCGGCCCCTAAGGGGAAACAAAAGGACAGCAAGGTGAAACAAAGGGACTAACGAGGGGAACCCTCCTCACCACAATAGACTTACCTGATTTTACCGCCGGAGGTATTATTCCCTGAGACTTCATACTTTCTCTCAGCGCCTGAATAAGGGAGAAAGCAACAGGTTACATATTGACATTATTATATCTAACTGTGTTGGAAAATACAAATCCTTACCAGAATACTACCGGTTGCCTCGAGGAACTCTTCATTAGGGTCAAATTGACGCCTCTGTGGGAGCCAGGTCAGCGTAACATACAGACCCTTCATTTCAGATGGTGACCGGTGTGCGGAGCAATCGGGTGCATCAGCAGCGGAGAGGAAGAGGGAAAGCGGAAGCAAAAAGGAAAGTCTTGCGTTGCTTCCTGAATCAGAGATGGTCCTGCTTAAGTTTGAGAGAGGCAGGGAGGGTGTTCCAAAGGAGGCCCCAGCTGAGGAGATGTATCTGCCCCCAACTCTCTGCTTGGAGAAGCATCTGACCCTCAGAGTTGTAGGTGGATGAGCAGAGAGCTCGAGAAGGAAGATGTTTTGGAAGAGAAAGTTGGTGGTAGAGCAATCCCAGGCCCCCGATTGCCTTGTGGACAATGCACAGGGTCTTGAACTTGATCCTTGCAGCCACAGGGAGCCAGTGAAGAGATTCGATCACTGGGCTTGATGCCAAGGACAAGCCTTGCAGTCCTGTTCTGGATACGTTGTAAAGGTCAAAGAGTAGAGGCCGGAAGATTTAGAAAGAGGCTGTTGCAATAGTCCATCCTAGAAAGGGAGAGAACTTTCCCCTCCTCAACAATTATTCATTTGACTACATCACACGCAATTTAAAAAAACCCACATCAAGTATAGATTGAGACAGTTAGCATTAGATCTTGTCTCTTCTGTATAATATGGAAGGCTATTCCTACCAGGATTTACTATATATTTATTCACCAACTGGGTAGAACCCTTCCAAACATCAGACCTTGTTCCAGGATTTTAAAAACAAAAATAAAAAAAAATATGGGACCACCAGAGGCCTTTCTAGGGGGAGCTTGCCCTGACAGGTCCTAATAGGGACAGCCAATGTGTGTTTCTAAGTGCATACCAGTGTATAAATACTCAGTGGCTGTTTTTTTTGTGTTATCATTTGCTTTAATGGCAGAAATGCAACAGAAGCAAGTATAGCTTATAGCTCCACCCTTGGTGTTTTTTGTACCCATCCTAGAGAGGACCAGAGCTTTGGAGACGGTGAGCTTCTGGCAGAAAGTGAGAAAAGGTAGAATATCTCTGGGGTGTGAAACCCTTGAGGTTCATAGTAGAGAGCCAGGTCTGGATGTCCAGATGTTCGGTGTTGTTGGTCATTAGTATGAATTCCGTCTAGGACGGGTTGAGCACTGGACATTTATGACTGAATCAGAGAGAGACAGGCCTTGTTTGTTTATTATTTATACAGCGCACCACACCCTCGGGTATCTGGGCGCTTTATCAAGACATCTTAGTATACATAGGTACAAGCAGGTGGAAAAAGGATACAACAATGCATACAGGTAGAAATGGGCACATATTGAGGAAATGGATGCAATCTAAAATGTCATAAGCCTTGAGTCTGTGACTGTCTTTGATGGAGGATATCTTGAGGTAGAGCTGCGTCATCTGCGTATTGGTGAGTGTGGATGTGGCACGAGGATGAATCCAAGCGGTTCCATGTAAAAATTCAAGATCACAGGGGAGAGGATGGGTCCTTGTGGGACTCCACAGGAGATGTGTATAGTTGGTGATGTGGAGGAATCTATTTGAACCACCTGTGTATGATCTCGCTGATCCCCTTGCAGCATTGTAGATTGTGTGTGTCTGGTTTACTGTGTCAAATGCTGCTGAGAAGTCAAGGAGAGCCAGGTGACTAGCATGGCCACCATCAAGGATTTTAAGTGCATAGTTGATCACTTTAATGCTAGACAATTCTGTGCTGCTTCTGGGTCTGAAGATGGATTGGAAAAACTGAAGGAGGTTGTTGGCTTTGATGTGTTGGGAGGAGTTGCATGGCTTCTGCTTTCTCAAGAATGTTACTTCGGAAAGGGAAGATGGGTGACGGGGCAGTAGTTGCTGAAGTCGTCAGTGTTCGGTGTTGGTTTCTTGAGAAGTGGGAGGTTTTGTCCGGTCTTGATGGTCAAGTAGGTGCCTTGAGTTAGTAAGTTGTTGATGATTGTCAGGTAAGGAAGGTGATCTTTAGTCGGAAGTGTTTTGAGTACGTAGGCAGAGAGCATGTCATCCAGCTACGATGTGGCCTTGAGGGATGGTAGAATGGCAATGAGTTCTTCCATAGTGAGTGTCTTGAAAGTTGTCCAGGTAGGTGTGGTTTCGCGATATGGGATGCTGTCAATTGTAGCGTTGGTGTCTATGCGTTGGCTGATCTTATTGATGAAGATTGAGTGCAGTATGGGTGGGCTGGGCAGAGAGCTGATGCAGTGCTTGATGGCTTTGAAGAAATCTCTGCTTTCATTTTTGGCGTCGGCTGTGGTGATTAGTCATCTGCGTATAGCACAGAAATCCTTGAGCAGGGCAAGGTTGGATGCATTGCAGGATTTTCACCAAGTCTTCTCTTGTTTTCGGATAGTTTTTTTTTTAAGTTGAGTTCTTTGAGTGTACCAGGGTGCAGAGATTTTAGTGTGTATTGTTCCTTTGGGGCATGGCGGTTAATGTTGGTTGTGAGGGTGGTGTTGAGTTCTTGGAGGAGCGCGTCGCAGTCCTGGCTTGTCGAGGTAAACCTGCCCATGTGAAGTGGAGTTTGGCAGGGTCTTCTGTTAGAGCCTCGACTGGGAAGTTCTTCAATGATCTGAAGACTTGTTTGCAGGGTTTCCAATGGCTTTGCTTGAATGGTGGGATGAATGTCACAGGGGATTGCCAGATGGTCTGACCAGTTAAGCATGATTGCAGAGCTATAATGGAGGGTGGGTAGGGCAATGATGATTAGGTCGAGGATATTAACTTTCCTGTGAGTTTGGTGTTTCATGTGCTGCATGAGTTTGAGTGTTGAGCAGGCAGTGGAGATCTTCTTTCATTGACTAGGTTGCTGGGGGACCTTGGATGTTGAAGTCGCTGAGGAAGATGTTGTTGGCATGGTTGAGAGACATGGCAGTGACCAAGTCTGTGGTGTTTTCGATGAAGGGTGTTTTGGGTTTGGGTGGCCTGTAGATGAGGTGAAAGGTGACTCTGCCCGCTGGGGAGAGTGGGAAGTGGCAGGAAAGGTTTTCGAAAGAGCCAATGGTGAAGACGTCCCGTTGGATGCACAGCCATGATGCCTTGTGAATGATGGTGAGGCCTCCACTGATCATCTTTGGACGGTCTGCATTGGCAAAGACAACAGTTGAGGCTTTTGTATAGGATTTAGGCATTTGCCAGGCACTGCTATAATGGTACTACCTGGTCATAAGATGTTGGAGAAACCAGGCTCGCGCATTAGTTTCGGGGGCTGACGGACAGTTTTATTGTTGTCTTGCAAGACTAGAATACATCATCCTACATCTTTCGGGAACTGACCTCTCTAACCTGATCCGGACCCTTGATCCCTCACCTTTGCAAGTCAGTAATCAGCTGACAGATTCAAAACCTAACCACATTTTGGAAACCCTCACTAGGCCTTTTGGAAGAATTATGCTGCCTCGCGCAAACATAATATGTCCTTTAATTCACATTTAGTCCTTCTTTGGCCTTTTATTAGCAGCCCTCTTACTGCTTTCCTCTGCTTTCCTGCTTCTAATCTGTAGCCACCCTGTACAACAACCACTTGGTAAGGAGTTTAGTCCCTGTTTGGTGCCTTTTTGGCGGGATCTATCTGAGTTTGTAAAGTGATTTCCAGCCCGTTTTTTGATCTGGAATGAGTGCACTATGTTTGCGGTCTAGTCCTTTGTTTCTGGCCTTTTTCCTTTCCCGTTCTCCATTTCTTAAGCACTGCTCCTAGGGCAGCCACTGCCCGGCCAGCCGGGTGAAGGGTAGTGGCAAAGGGTGCCTCCTGTTCGACCTGCTCCCAAGTCCCGTCATGGTGCCATCACTGTTTAGGGCAGAGAAAACCCATTATACAGGTAAGGTGAATCTACGCTTACATTTTCCGCTACATTCCTAGCACATAACTTGACTGAATCTACCGACTGCATCTGTACAAGTAAATCTGTTTGGACACTATGTAAAGAACATTTGGCCGCAAATTTTCTTTTTGCAAGAATTTTGAATATTTGGGGCTGGTTTTTAATAGTTGACTCAAAACAATGAGGTGATGACTGGGGGTTTAGAATTAGTCTTAAACCTCTGGAAATTGCTGTGGGCAACACTCCAGACCATTGTTCTTTACCAGAAAGGGGAAATACCATATGTAAATCAGTCTGGGTCCCACCCCCAAAGGGGCAGTCCATCCCGAACTGCGGGGTGGGACCAAGCCTGATTTGCATATGGTCTTTCCCCTTCTGTAATGGCTTGGCAGGCTGAAAATTGATGTTCTGGAGGGTTGCCCAGAGCTAGCTGTGCCTGTGGTTATGATTTATTCAAAACCGTCCCGCCATCAACTTTTGGTCAGTTAACATGAAAGGTCAATATACTTGCAAAAACAATAAAAATGAAGAAGGCTTTAGGCTGCCTTTTCATATTTGCTAAGATCCTACATAATTCATCAGTGTCACATTTAATTACAGCGTATAGAGTGACGTGGTTGGGGGTGCGTACCTATGGCAGTGAATTATGGGGTACTGGGAATCTTCTAGGGCTCCATTTTAAAAAAAAAAAAAAAAAAAAAAAAAAGACAGTTTCCTCTCTCGACTTTTGAAGGTGCCCAAAACAACTTCAGCCTATATCACAATCTAGAGAGGACAGGATTTTATTACCGATAAACAGAGAGGCTAAAACCAATCTTATTCTGGCACTCCTTGTGCGCACGAATGCAGATTTCTTTACTAGATCCTTGTTCAAGCACATCCTTACTTTTGGGAACTACTATAGAATTGATTGGTTAACCTATATTAAATCGACTCTTACGTCTGTGAGCATTACAACGTTTCTGATCTCTTTATTAAAATCATTGCTTTGGGGACATTGGACTGACAACGGAGAAGATCACAGTCTTAACCGGCTTACTATTCAATCTTACTTTTTGCTCTCTCCCTCTTATGGGATGGCACTTTGTGATGAATTCGTACCACAGGTCATTACTGAGCCGTGCCATGTTTAATGCTGTACACATTAAGGCAGCAATTATGAGATGGGCTGTATGATGCTGGAAATGCATCAGAGGGACAGGGCCTCTGAATCCTTGTTCTTTATTGCTTTATCATGTATGTTCTGACTTATTTTCCGCTCCGGAGTTCATGCCGGACTCCTGGCGGTGCGGCTCTTCATGTATTTGGTTTGGTGAACAGACCCTTGGGATACCCTTATGGCACCCATGGGTGGGAGTATGACCCTATATTCCTAGTGTATGTTTTTGGGCACCTGTGTATGGCCCACAGAGCAGGGTACGGGTTGGTGGCAGCTCTGTGCTGAATTGACAGGTGCCCTGCGCATCCTCGATTTTGGGATGCCCTGTCATTGGAATCCGTGGATTCCTGATGGGGAAACAAGATGGCTCCTGTGGCCTCTTGTTTTCTATAGCATGTTACCTTACTTTTCCCGAAGTCCCGGGAAGCCCTGACTCTGTCCCTTCCTTCCCCCTGACTGGCTGTTGGGTGGAAGTTCAATATATGGTAGTGTGGGGAAATGCCGACCAGACTGGCTGGAAGACAGTATGTTGTGGGTACGCCTGTGGGGTGCGATCTGGGTGAATGGAGTGTGTGACGAATATGCATTTCTTGTTGTGGATGTCTAGTATCTGGTATGTGACACAAAGACTAAGACAGCCCTGCCCGAAACTGGTATGAATGCAGTGTGGAGTGTTGAATGGCTGGATACTTGTCCCCAATACACATTACTTGTTGTGAGTGTCTGGAGAGAAGTGAATGGCCTGAATGCACTTTGTGCCTGATTGGCTGCCTGACTGTCCTTCTCAGTGATTGGTTGCCTGAGTGTGAGCCAGCAGAGTGAATGGGAGATCAACAGTATATCTGGGGCCTCTCGCTGCTAGGAATCGTTCAGAAGCTGAAGTTGATACATGATGCTTACTCTCAAAGCTGAGCCGGAAGAAGGTGAACCGCTGTTCCCTTCTGTGCAATCTGAAAGCTGCTGTGCCTTCAAGAACTGATCCAAGAGAGGACCTGGTAAGGAGACCTCTTCCCGAGCTACGAGGGACCATCGTGCACCAGCTGATCTTTGCCAAAGCTCCCTGGTAGACAGACCTATGAAAGGCTACTGACCGGAGAAGGGGACCGACGAGGAGAACGAAATAAAGCACCGGACAGCCGTCCACAGTCGCTGTCGCTGACCGGAACCACTGTGCTCCGGTGGGTTTCCCGCCACCCGAAGACCTCAGACACGCTGACGAAGCTACTGACGCCAGCCGTGGTCAATGTCCCGTTCGCAGATGCCGACGACTCAATGCCCTTGCTGGGCCAAAGTTCTTCAATGACTCTTTGCGGCAATGAACCATCGTCGTCGAGGTGCACCGCGTGCCTCCCCTGTTGCAGGACGTTTTCGATCACTCGTCTACGAGCACCGCAAGGATCGAAGCTGTTGCCTCAACGACAACGTTCACCCTTTCTTCATCTCGGAAGATCGACGACCCGTGGCTCCTGCCTGAAAGGGCGCGCACTCAAGAAGGGCCCGTCGATTCCCCAACTAAGAACTCTACAACGCAAGATACATTTGGGTTGCAGAACTATAGAAGAAGATAAGACTCTAATAGACAATATATGGACTGGGCTTGTAGTATATCTTCCTTTACAGGTTGCCCAGGTGGGGGGGGATCCTCATACAGAACTGTTCCTGATGGTAGGGGTGCAGTATTCTGCCAATTGTCTAACCAACTTGTCTTCCTTCTAACTCTATGGTTGATATCGTTTTGCTGTGTTGATTTGTATGCTATTTGAACTGAGTACAGCTGTTGTATTTTGATGGAATCAGAGTAATTGTGGTACCACCTAAAACTGTATATATTTACCATTTTAGAATTGTCGGAGCACAAAGTGTATTATCGTGATTGTGTATATAACCTTGAACCTTATTTATATAAAGACTGTGTTTTAACTAATACAGTGTGTGGACATTGCTTTTGTGGGTGCTTGGGGACTACACTGTACTTAAGAACCAGCCCGTATCACCTCCTGCGAAGCTAGGCCTTGATTGCTCGACCATAGCTACCCTAAAGAGAATCGGCAGAGTTCAGTCTGCAGTCGTGGAGTGTGGAGTGAGGAGCTGCAGCTACTCGTTTTTTTGTCCTGAACTGGTGCTTTGAATCAAGTGGTGTGGCTCTTTAAATCCAAAGGCTCCATCTTTCTACATAACCCCTTGGCGTGCGCGGAGTTCGGCAGTCTGCAGTCTGCAGGTGAGGAGAGGTGAGTCCGAGATGTCCGGTCCACAAACCTGTTTTTAAAAAAAAAAAACTTTTCTTTATGATTTTATGATGGATTCAGGCTTATGGCAATGGCGCCCAGCCTTCCTACTGTTATCGGCTAAAGATGTTACCAGTTCTTTTAAATGTGCTTTTTTTTAATTTATTTATTTATTTATTTTTTTACATTCTGCTCTGAAAAGACCTACGATGGCACTGACTGAAATATTATTCTTATGAAGCTTTGTAATTAATTGTGTGTTATTCTTAACAATGTGCTTTTATGGAAATGTTTCATCAAAATGAGTTTTATGACTATATTTGTATGTTATATGCCTATAATTTATATCCGAAATAAGCAATTTAAGAAGACCTTAGCACGCAGCTATATTGAACCTTTATGCTAGCCACACCTATGTTATCTATGTCAAGACAGGAGGCGAGCATTATGCTTTACTTTCTTTATTACTGCAACTCGCAGCTTTTTACATTTTTTTGAACATTTAAACTGAATATTTTTCGTTATACTCCTAGATCCATGGGAAAAAAGCAAAATCCCAAAGTTTAAAGATTTCAAGAGAAATTCAAACTGGAACTACTAGTCCCATGAGCATCTAGTTGCTGGTATTCCCGAGGCTCTTTTCCTCCACCTATCGGCTGCAAGGGCCCAGTACAAAGAGGCTCCTGCCCTAGGTCCTTTACTCTTTCTTTTAGCTGCAGCTCCTCAGATAAGTGAACATTTTCTTACAAGCTTCTATTGCATAGGTTTGCATTAACGTCAGTATTATTGTACTAGTACGATTTTGTATTTTTATCATCTTACTGAGATGCCTTAGTGTAGCGCTATTCTGTGTAGTGAAGTAACGTTATATTCTAATTCGGGAATACCTTGTTTAGGTTGTTGGCGCACGTGCAATTAGTTTCACTCGAGCAAAGCCATAATGCCCTCTGGAGTCGGGCCGGAGCCGTGAGCGAACACGCTTGTGTTAGGCAGCCGGCCCCGCTCCACGTGTGTTTTTATTAGCCGGTGTGCGTAACAATGCCGTCGAACAAGGATGGCAGTTGGACACAGGGGAGCGTGAGGCGCCAAACCTTCCCATCATCCCCTGGGCCTGTCAGACAATGTGTTTCTCACTCAGTGTTCCAGAGACCACGGAACGCTTTGTTGACTCACCGCTGCGAGCAAAGGATGCAGGAATTAGAAGTAAAAAACAGAAGCACAAAAAAAAAGGAAACCAAGGTAATATTTAATAAAGAAGCAGGAATTGAACATTGCACTGTTTACAGAGCCACTTTAAGCTGATAGTCCAGAAGCTGGCCTTGCCGGACACTAGAGCAACCAGGGCTGACTATGAGAAACCAAGACTCTCAGTCAACCTCACCAGAGTGGAGTGAGGAAGAGTGGGTGGAGGAACCCACAGAAAAGGAGACCGAGCTATCCCTCAGTTTTAAGAAAGTCCTAGGGGACTCCTTATACCAAGCTATATCTCAGAGTGTGCAACCCATAGCACAACGCTTGGATATGCTGGAGGCTATGCTAGTCAAGCAAAAGGCTGACCAAGAAGCTTTTAGAAAGAGAAGGGCAGACAGCCCTGGCGAAGGGACATCAGCCAGACACCACCACGAAGGGGTTGAACATAAGCGGCCTCATTGCGACCCAGGCGTTAACCATGACGCTATTAGCGCCATGGTTGACGCTGGTACCTTACCGATTCCGCCATGGTGAATGGCGGAATTACCGCCCCATTCCAAGGTTGGCGGGGCGGTAATTCCCCATTCACCATTGGCCCTTCCCCATTCCCATTTTTGTCCCCATAGGGCTCAATGGAAATGGGGAAGGCGGTAATTACAGTCCCGCGAATTGCGGTACCGTAATTACCTCCAAAGTCCCTTTGCAGGTCCCGTCCTTAAAGGCTGGTAAAACCAGCCGTTAAGGTAGGGACCCGCAAAGGGACCTCGTAATTAGGCGGTAAGGGGTTAACGGCGCTGCCACCTTTTACGGCGCTGCCACCCCTTACCGCCTGGGTCGTAATGAGGCCCAAGGGGTGTAAAAAAGCTCGGAAGAGGCTCACCACTTTCAACCCCCCCCCCCCCAACCAAGCAGAAAGGGTAAACTCTGTTCCCCAAGAGGTGACCGACCCAGTTACCAGGCTAAAAAAGGCCTTTCTATTGAAATCTACAGTGCATCACAATCGACCCCCTACCCCAGGGGTGAATAATTTAGGGGATGATGGCAGCTATTTGCCCAATGACGAGGAAGATAACCTCAAAGAACCCCTCGACGAGGACCCAGCACCAGAAGATGAGGATAACACTGGTGACATGTTTTGACTATCCGACACCTGAAAGCATCGGAGTGGATGCCGTCCCCAAGAGTGGCCCTATATATGTCCCAACATATTAGAAAAACTTGTGACAGGGAGGTGCGTTCAAGGATGAGAGCAGAATGTCCACGGACTGAGCTGCCTGGCAAATTGGCGGACACCCATGACCTCGACCCAAAGATGGTCACATTGGTGACAAAAACAGCTAGAGACATTAGGAAAGGTGTTGACCGCCCCTGGAGAGGATGCCGGGACAAGCTGAAGGACCTGGCAGGGCCACTGGCCAAGGTAATGGATTTAGCGGATAAAGCCAAAGACACTGGAATGCCAGTAGACACCCAAGCGTTGGGTAGCTGGGCACAGGGCGCTGTATGCCTTCTGGGGAACGCTAACTGCGTGCCCTCCTCCGAAAGGAGGAGAGGAGTACTGTTGAAGATTTGACAATAAACTCAGTGATTTAGCTTCCTATGAAGCCCGAGAAGGAGCGAAAGGGTTGCTCTTCGGGGAGGCCTTTGCCAAGGAGATTGCACAGTTTGTAGGAACCTATTAGGCTATAGAAAAAGCCCAGAGCTCCATTCGGAAAATCTTTCCAGCACATGTTTTTTGCCGGGACCGGACCACACTGGAGTCGATCATCCAGTCGCTTCTACTTGCACCGCAGACCCAAAGACCCTCGAACTCAATATTGGGAAGGATGGCAGCAAGACCCGTTCTTCCCAGCCAGAGCGTGATTCCACAGAGGTCGCAGAGGAAGAGGCTGTTATAGACAGCCAGGCACATCAGGCGGTGAGTACACCAAGCACATAGCTGCAAAATGTTGGGGGGTGGGGGGGCAACTCTAGTTTGTCTGCGTGAGTGGCAAGCGTTATCCAGCGATGTGTGGATGCTCCAAGTAGTAGCAGGTCTACATTTAGAGTTCATAGGCGAGTTGGTGCAGAGAGTAGAGCCCCAACCGGTACATATGCCACAAGAAGAGTTAGCACTCCTGCAAGACGAGCTGTGCAAGCTACTAGACAAGAACACAATAGAGCGCAATCCTCTTGGGGGTCCTGGCTTCCTCAGCAATATGTTTCTAGTACACAGAGGAAAAAAGATAAGTCCAGTCATAAACTTATAGGGTCTGAACGAATGGCTAATATACAACCATTTCAAGATGGAGGGAATTCACCTCCTCCGAGACCTCCTACGCACAGGAGATTGGTTAGCGTGCTTAGACCTCAGAGATGCAACCTCACTATTCCGATAGCGACAGCTCACCGGAGATTTCTCAGTTTTCAGTGGAACAAGGAGACTTGGCGCTTCACATGTCTCCCTTTGGGGCTAGCATCCGCCCCTTGGGCGTTCACCAAGATAATGAGGTTGCAGCCGCGATAAGGGAGAGAGGGATCGGGATGATAATCTATGTAGACGATATCCTAATTTTAGCTCCGAACAAAGTAGCTCTTCAGGCGAAAGTATGCTGTGTCTTCACCCTGGTGTCCTCGTTGGGATTTATCGTAAACCTAGACAAGTCTCATTTCAAGAGTAGAATTCTTCGGATTTATAATAGATACCAAGAAAGCAGTTCTCAAGCTTCTGACCCACAAGGTGAAGGCCATCAAGTAGGAGCTCAGAGCAGTCATAGCGAAGAAGACTATTTCGCTTCGCAGTCTAGCCATTCTAGCCAGGATAGTGGGGCTGCTAGCGATCTTTCCGGGACCTCTCCATTACAGTGCTTTGCAAAGACTCAAGATCAGACACTTGCCAGGTGGAGTAGGTTACCATCAGCTAGTGACCATAGATCAAGAAGCGCTATAGGGGTTGCATCCAGCAGAATTAGATCTGCATAAAGTAAACTGCTTATGTGGAATGTCTTTGGTTGTAATTTTCTGATATAAAGTTAGCATGTTCCAGCATATTCTACCATGTATAGAAATCAAATTTAGTTTATACCGGATACATGCTGTTGGCGTTCCTTTCGGCAATCGTAAAACCTTTGTCCAAAAGACATTTTCAAGAGTATTCCAGAGTTGGAATGAGCAGCCTAATGCACTTTCTGCCCCATATATTAATGCAGGGACAGACTTTTGCTTATAAAAGGCAAGGACAGGTAATAGAGAACCAACCATATTTTTAGTTTAGAATTGCAGCATGATTTGCTAGTAAATGGCACTTTGTTTTTGTATCACAACCCACGGGGCGCCGTTCAAGTTGGAGTTGATCAACATGTTGTTATTATTATTATTAATAATATTATTTATGCCCAAGTATCTGGTGCTTGCTTTAATATGCAAAGATGTGTTTTCGAGATGCCATCGAGTGACTTAGCCGCTTTTTATTGGTGCCTCTTAGGTCTTCCAAGACTACAATTTCCGACTTTGAAGGATTAATAGTTAGCCCATTGGTCTGGACGTACTTTTCTAGCGCATTTAATTTTCTTTGCAGACCTATAGGGGTTGCGTCCAGCAGAATTAGATCATCTGCATAAAGTAAACAGCTTATGTGGAATCCGTTAATTTTTGGTGGAAATGCAGTTGCGCTATCAAGAGTCTGGTCAATATCGCACAAAAAGAGATTGAAGATGATTGCTGCTAAAGGACATCCTTGTTTAACTCCTCAATACGTGAAAATGGGGGAGGATAATTTGCCCATACGATCAAGTCTGATTCGGATCGTAGTATGAGTGTGAAGATCTCTAATGGCCATAAGTAAGCTAGGTGGACACTTCCAGTCCACTAATTTCGACCATAAAATTTCACGGTCGATGCTGTTGAACGCCTGAGAGAGATCAATAACAGCAAGGTAAATCTTTCCACCTGTTCTTAAAGTTTCCATTTTCATGATATTCACCATGAGGAGATTTAGGCAGCATCCGACTCCTTTAACGAAGCCGGTTTGTCTCAGGTCTATATGGTTAGTCATCAAGCACCATTCCATTAGTTCTCGTTGGAGGATGGTTGCTTAGATTTTACCCAGCACGTCAAGGAGCGCAATTGGTCGGTAATTCTTAGGATTGGATCTGTTTTCTTTTTTGAATACTGGAACAATTATTGCATTTTTCCGCGATGTAGGATTGGCACAAGTAACAGCAATCTTAGTGAAGAGGATATAGCAAAAATCAGCCCACTGTTCGTCATTAGCTTTTAAAGTGAAGTTTGTCAGCCCATCGGGGCTCGCGATGAGCTCAGATTTCTGATGTTGTTCAGAATAACGATCTTTTCGAATCTAAGATCCCAATGTGTCAAAGTAGGGAATACCAGATCTTTTGTATTGCCTTTTTTGCTATACAGCTGATTATTATGGGTAATCCATTCATGTTCCAGAACCATGTTACACTAAGTAGCATGTTGGGTACTCTCGAGTTGATTAATGATGCTCCAGAATTCCCTAGTATTTTTGCTTGTAAGTTTTGCCAACGTGGTTTCAGCATCACGCTGGATCATGATTGCCTTATGCGATTTCATCCATTTATTTTATGTTTGAATTATGTGTCTTCACTTTTTTATTTTCAGAATTGTTTTCTTTCATACATAATCGAATTTGCATTCTCATTTTACGTTTTTGTTTTAATACTTCCAAATCAAAGGTGTGGTTGGGTTTGAATCCAGGTTTTCGTAGACCTTGTTTTTTTCCCTGAAACTGAGCCATCTGCTTCTCTTTGGTAGGCATGTGTAAACTATTTTACTTCAAAATTGTCTAGTCTCATTCTAATTCAAACAGAATCAGTGGTTACATTAAATTTCCAATAATCGTGGGGCTTGGTGACCAGCCCAGCGATACTTAATTTCACTAAATTATGATCGCTTTCATTTTTTTCTACCACTTGGAGAGATGTTACACGCCAGTGTAGACTCTCAGAAACAAAGTAATAGTCTAAAATCGATTCCTGGTTAGTTCTCTTCCAGGTGGGTTTTGCTGGTATGTCCCCTGGACTATTGCCGTTCAGCATATGCATTTTTCTGGCATCCATTTTGGCACAGAAACAGCAGCTGCCCTGATGATCAACCACATCTTTTCACGTTTTGGACTACCCCAAAGGATCGAGTCAGACCGAGGTAGCCATTTCACCAGCGAAGTAATGACAAAGATGTGGGAGATACTTGGGGTCAAAGGCAGCTACACATTGCTTACCGGCCAGCCTCTAGTGGTGCAGTGGAGAAATACAACAACAATTGTGAGCATATTTAAAAAGTTTGTGGCAGATTCTGGGCCAAGTTGGGATATTCAATTACCTCTTGTCCTAATGGCCATCAGATCTACCCCTTCATCTGCAACTAAAATGTCACCGTTTGAGTTGATGACTGGATGTAGGATGGTGCTTCCCCAGCATCTGCTCTACAGAACTCAAGAGCAGACATTGATCAATGCCTCCACAACTCATTAGTATGTTGAAAATCTGAGAAAACCTCTTCAACATGCTTTTGTCTATGCTCAGCGAAATCTAGAAAGATCAGCAGATAGCATGAAGACCCACTATGACTTAGACTACCAGAAAAGAATACAATGTAGGAGACCGGGTCTACTTATACAATTTCCAAAGGAACCAGGCCAAACGGGGCACATTTTTGCCTACCTGGAGGGGTCCTTTTGAAATTGTAGACATAATCTCACCAGTCGCCTACAAAATCTGCATCCCCAAAGGCAGTTTGGCAGAAGGGAAAGATAAGTGGGTCCATATTAATCAACTAAAGTGTTGCCGTCCTAGGCACACTCTGCAGCAACTGGAGGAGTCTTCTGGAACCCCAAAGGGGGCCACTCCAGCCCCATAAAATTCCAACTCGAAAATACTCCATATATAGTCCATGATTACCATGTAAAAATGTGTCCCGATTTATCAAAATGTATGTGTCCGCCCTACTACATTAATAGTGGTGGGGAAATGTCTACAAATATGTTTTTGTTTTGTCACCCATAGTATTTTGATTGGAAATCATGGAGACTAACCAAGGAGGACTACCCGGGGACCGGGAGGAAAGATCTGAGGGGCCCGGAGTATCGCTCAATACTCACACCAGGACTGGCGAGGAGAACCGATCGGAGGAAAAGATGATGAACTTTGCCATTTGTGGAATCAGAAGAGATGAAACTGACATCCCAGTCTTGCGAATTCCCATTGATGCACGATCAACGCCAAATCGCAAGACGGGGGGCTTGTGGGATGTTTTCCCCCCACTAGTCCAGGCCCTACAACTTTACTGTGCATTGCTTGCATCAGAAATGGCCACCGGAAAGCATTCTGCTCGCTAACTAAAAATCACCCAGAAGTGCGCAGGAAAAATCTGAAAAATAGGCCGCCATCCACTTTTGCCTATGTCAGTGGTAACACAGGAGACCACTGCCAAAACCCATAATTTGGCTGCCCACAGAGCAAAAGGATTGCAAAAGAAACACAGAGCTGTGTGGAAATCCGTTTTTCTTGGTTGTCAAATTTGCAAAAATCATGGCTCACAAACCACCCAAAAGATCCAACCTCCTTGTTGGGGGCTGAACATCATTCCACTTCAAGAATCCACATAAATATCATGTCAGCAGAAGTATATTTTATCAGAACAAAATCCACTTTTTAAGGATACTTGCTGGAAAGAAATATGTCAAAATGGGTGCAATACCGTTACTCGCCTCTGTCAGATGCTGGCGATCTCTAAATCTGTCAGGTGAAACTTGTGTCTCAAAAGCTAAATATGCCAAAGAAGGGACTTCCATCAAATGCAATATAGAGCGCCACACATTGATTTTCATGTTGAAAAAGACTGGAATTGAAGATATGTTTGCTTATTTTAAATTTGTAACTGTAATTTTTCACAAGGAACAATGTCACAATTGACCATAAGGTAACCTGATTCAGCTGAACTCCAAGAGGTTTCCCACAGTGAGCTTCAAACACATTCCACACCTTCTCCCTAAACAAAATAATCTTTTCCCCTGTGCTCTGCTGAGTATCTGACAGGCAAGTGTGAAAGGAAATGGGAGGAGCACTCTGGCATTTTGCCCTGGGAAAGAGACAATGGGTTCCTTGAACTGAATGGGAATGCTAATTCGGGTGTAAACAGAAACCAGCCCTGGCAGGAAGACAAGCCCATGTGACTCTCTGACTCAGCCAAGCCTTGGAGGCGGGCCAGACTGAAAATGTGGATTTGAAATTGAAGTAAATATATGTTTAAGAAAAAGACATAACAAATTGTACTGAACTGGTAAAAATATGGAATTTAGAGGTTATTAAAATGAAAAGATCGCACAGTTTAAAACTAATCTGGAATCTGTGCGATGTTCTGAGACCGAACCACGAACATTTTAATATTGTAGCTATTGTGAGTATGCTATGAAGATGAAAATTTACAGAAGTATGCCCAGATGGTATGTATATGTATGTGTGTAAAAAAAATTGTACAGATCCGAAAATGTGTAACCAACCAAAAGCAAAACAAACCTACTTCTTGGCTCGGTGAGACCAGCAGGATTCAAAGAAAGGGGCACTATATAAGGGTACATCATCCAGAAATAAAAGAACTTCAGACATAAAAATATATAAATAAGGGTTTCCATTGGCATCCCATACTAGGCATTGACTTAGGTGGAGTGCTGGGTTGAAACCGCTTACAGATTGGGGGCTCGTAGCGGGATTTCTGGATTAGACCTACCACTTGTGCAGCTTAATACAGTGTGCTAACTAATAGGATACATAATTCCTGTTGGGCTACCACGCTGTTACAGTGTAAAAGCACCCCTCAAAAGGGAATGCTCTAAGGAAATGGTCTGTTTTGCAAAAATGAAATAAAAAACTTCTGTAAGTCAGGAAGGAAATTAATATTTCCAAAATGGCGACATTGGTAGACATTAAGATGGCTAGAGAACACCTTTTACATAAGTTATTTGTGAGAGGTGAATGGACTGAGCAGGACCAGAATGTGCGGTTGCAGGCAATCACACAACAGATTACCGCAACAGGGTTAGATATCTGGAGGGGTGAGGGTCCCTTACATGTGGCCCTGAGTGAACTATATATGGCCTTAAGGCCAAGGATGAGCAAAATAAGATTGCCAAGATAGCGGCGTATCTATATTTATCTATGGGAGCCATACAGGATAAATATGCTGAAGGCCAAGATCTGGCAAGTAAGCAACTGATGGCATTAGAAAAGGCCCAATCTGATCTGGACTCTTCTGAGCAGAGGCTGCAGAAGAGCCAGGAGTCTGAAAATGAAAGCAGGCAGTATATAGTTAAAATAAAAGAGGATATGGGTATCCTGCAACAGGAAAAGGCAGAACAGGATACCAGAATTCTGGCCTTGCAGAAGGAGTACCAAGAAGGTTTGGACTCCCTACTGCAGAGCCATAAAAAGCTGGAGCAACAACTGGACTTCAGCAGGGTATGCGCAGAGCAGGTAGTCACCCTGCAAAGCCACCTAGATGGAGAGAAGGCAGGGAGCAACAAATTAATTCTGAAAGACCTGGACACCCAGGCAGAGTTTGATGAAGAGCGCCAGAAAGCTGGTGCCCTTCAAAGACAGAGGGACGACCTGGCAGCACGGAGGCAGGCTCTTGCTCAGGAAAGGGACACCTTAGGCCAGGAAGTCTGTCACTTAAAAGGGAAACTGGAAGAAAATCACCTGGCCCTCCAGGGACTGGGTGACCTCCAAAAAGAGCATGATAGATTGTTAGAGCACACCAGGAGGGTGGAAGATGCTCTGGCAAGGAAGGAGAAGGCCTGTATGGACAGGACTCAGGAGGTAACCCTCCTGCAGCAAAGACTGGCCCAGTACTCTAAGACAAACCAGGAAGCACAGAGAGAAAATGAGGCTCTCTGTCAGAACAATAATAGGCTCCACAGGCAGGTAGCCATGCAAGAGAGACTGATGGAGACTAGTAAGGCCTTAATTGAGGAACAGAAAGCTCAGGTTCTTGCATGGCAACAGGGCGCAGGGGCTGATAGAGATGAGGTTCGCTGGGAAAGGGAAACACCTGAGCATAACCTCAGGAACCCTACCACCAGAGGCCTTCATATCTCCCAGTCCCTGGACTCTGCCACCCCCATGTCCACTGGCGCACATGAGCACAGGGCCACAGGGATGGCAGATTACTATCCAGTCAGAAGTATGGGGCTCATAGACCAGCACCACCCAGGAATGAATGGGCGGACATCTGGGTATCGGTACCCAAGCACTGTGAAATTTAGTGGGGAACTCCATGAGAGTAGGCCCAGTAAGGGCATCCTGAAAACCTCTGCCCAGCTAGGACATTGGGGGGGGGGGGTACCCATCAAATCCTGGGAGCAAGGTGGAATGAGAAGACTCCTCTGAGCGCCCCAGGACACAGGAGACTAGGTCCCCACATTCTGCCAGCCATTCCCAGGCTCGCAGAATGCAGGAAAACCTAGAAGACCAGACAGGCACCTCTGGGAGCAGTGCCTCTGAGTCAGAGGAGGATTGGACTAGGGTGACCCGAACCAAGAAGGCCAATAAGGCAAAAAAGGGCCTTGCTTAAGGATCCCTTAAAACAAATCAAGGCAATAAGGATCATCATCACGCTTTATCATAACGCTAAGTATTCTGTTTGGGAGCACTTAGAGCTCTTGAGCAGATGATGGATCTACCACTTGTGCAGCTTAATACAGTGTGCTAACTAATAGGAAAGACAGCAGTAGCTGCATTCAGTATGTGAAATGGACCTTCTCATCAGAATACTCCAGTTTCTTTGCGGGGCTGGAGGACCAAAATCATTCAAGATGGTCCACATATAGGGCGGCCATCTTGAAGCATTTTTCTGTTCACAGAAATCCCCAAGAGGCTCGCAAGGCAACCTACAACTTTCAATGTGGGAAGGATCAGGCCCCACAAGAATTTGTGTAGGAATTAAAGCGTGCCTTTGCGCAGACCACCAGAAGGGTGCGCACGGACAGCAAGGAATTTGTCAATACTTTTTTTCATGCTCTACCAAAGTACATCATGACCCAGCTAGTGAGAGACTTTCATGAGAAAAGATCACTAGACTGGGTCATTGAACAGGCCACCCGAATCTATGAGGTGCAAAAGCCCATAGAAAACAAGAATGCTCAAAAAAAGCCCCAAAACGACCAGCACCCCTGCTGCTGCTAAGGTGGCAGAGGTGAAGGTTGCCCCCATTTTGGATTTGGAGATGGGGGGGGGGGGGGAGGAGAGCTAAAAACCCGCCTGCACAGCTGAATAATCCCAAGCCCAGAAGGCCCTTGGGCCAGTCACAGACAGGGAGCCAAGGAGGTAGTCCCACAAATGGGGTCCCTCACTCCCCTGACTGTTAGTCCCCGCTACAAAGGGAACCGACCCATCTTCGGTTATGTGTGGACTCCTCCTGCCCAAGGGGCAGGGGGGGATCCGACCAAGCCCCTAACCAGGGCACTTCCCTCCTCACTTGCCCCAGTAGGGTAGAAATTCCCCAAATCCTGGGCAGAACCTTTTCCCCAGGTACCCACAAAACGTCCAACCCCAGAACAATCCATCCTTCTTTCCCCAATTTCCTGAGCCCAGACAGCCTAATCCGGGAGAGGGGAGGCCAAGGGTGGAGGGGTACCCAAATCTTCCAAACCCGGGATATTACCAGAGAAGGGATAGCTACCCTTCCCGGGATCAGCCCAGGGGAGAAATGAGAACCCCGTATCAGCCTGAGCGGGTTTTACAGCTAGAGCGCCAGGTCCAAAATATAGCACAGGATCTGGGTCGCATGCTGAGGGCTCAACAGAACCCTCGGATGGGCATGCCGGCGCAGAATGCTCCAAACTTTGGACCTGGTGCTCCAGAACAATGACGGGGGCAGCACCCAGACAACCCACTGGTTCCCAGGGAGGAAGCACAAGGGGAAGGGGGGTGTAAAGCCTTGGAGGAAGCTTGCTTCCCCACTTGAAAAAAAGCCCCTGTAAACCCAGGAACTGGAACCAAAATCTCCTGCTCCTGAAAGTCTGCCACCCAAGGAGTAGAGGGGGGGGGGGAAACAAAGAACCCAAACAGACCCATTTTGAGGAGGAGGTACAGATCTTCCAATTTGAAAGAGAGGGGTCCTCCGAGGGTCCTGGGAAAAGGATCTTCTCCTTCAGAGATGGGGGGGGGGGAACTCCACCCAAGGAAAAATGGGTCCAAAAGGATTCAAATCCAGACTGGGTAGATGTGGGGACTGAGCTAGCGCCACCCATCATCCAATCCCAGAACCAACAGCATTGAAATCCCCTGGTTCAAACCCATCCTGGTGACTGCCTCCAAAAAAGGGGGGGCAGCCCAGAACCGGAACCAGGGGAACCCAAAACTTCTATCTCTAGTTGCCAACTTTTCTTTGCAGATTCCCTAGACTCCCCACAGAATTCTGGCCAAATCTCGTCTCTCTCAATGTCCAAAACTAAAAAACGAACCCACCAGTTGTCCAAAAATTTGCATTATCTGTGCCCCCCTGAGGAGAAGGAGGGAAGATGCTATGTCCCGGTTCAAGTACAGGGGCAGGGTACAATTTTGGCACTGGTGGACACGGGATCCCAAGCTACCCTTCTGTCCAAGAAATCCTATGATGAACTAAATTCAGGAAGGGGGGAGAATTACCAAATTCCTCTCACCTCTCTTCCTGGACAACTTCAGAACTTTGACGGGAAGGATGAAGCACCCAGTCATAGTTGTGACTCCAGAGGGCACCCCTTGTTTACTAGGGAATGACCTCCTGCGAAGGTTGTCGCCCCTAATAGATTGCGTAACAAGGTCCTCTGGACCCAGACTAGCCAATCAATAAAATTAAAACAGAGTGTCAACCATGTTAGTTTAAACGGCACCTGCCACATGGTTGAACAAAAATCTGACCAAGTCGAATTTCACTTCAAGAACAACCAAATCCCAGACGTGACAGTAAGAGCAGTAGGACAACAAACTGGTGATGGGGGGGGGGGGGGTCCTCTCTATTTCTGAAAATCAACCTTCCTTCCAGTTTAAGGTGGGTTTCCACACTGGAAGGAAACGCACTGAAATTCTTTACCAATCCACAATCGGACATTCCCACTCCTATAGTCCAGAAAGATGTGAAATCCGCTCAGAGCCTGGCTGATATTCAGCAAATTGGAGAGCAGTTGTTCATCCCTGTTCAGTTAAATGAAGGGAAGGACTCTGTTCTCGCCCGAGTGTGTGTGAACAATGGTAAGAGCTTCATCAGCGAAGCCATGTTCCGCCAACTCCCAAAAGATCCAGCCATTCCCACATTTAGATTCATAGACAAATGGGAAATGGATCTGGAAACGCCCAATTCCAAACATCTCCTGCCAAGCAGGTGTATGCTCAAAATCTCCATAGGCAACAAGAGCATAGTACATAATTGTTGGGTCGTGCGAGACGTCACTGCCGTCTTTTACGTAGGCATTGACATTCTCAATCACTTTGCCATTAGTTTGGACCTAATGAACTTCAAAGCTTGGTCCCGATTAGCGGATAATCCCATGGGCTTTGATGATCCAGAGAAAGCATTTAGGTCAATTCAACTGCTGCCTTATGCAGTTGAAATTCGGGTTGGAGTGGAAGTCGCCATCCCAGAAAGGACCCGACAATTCTCCCTGGAAGTGAAAGTTAAGAGGACAGAAATTGAAAAACCCTGATGCCTATATTCACCTAAATGCTTCTCTCCAACAGCAAGGGTTGGGGGTAAACCTAACCCCATTAGTCAACATAGAACATGACACCATTCCAATAGCGGTGGATAACAACGACTTAGAGTATCACTCTAGCCGCAGGCACCATTATTGGAATGGCGGTTGATGACTGACATTTCTCCATTGATTTAGGCAATGAACTGTTAGGACCAATCCCCAAGGGCTGTTTTGACAGTGACAGTGAGGACAACACAACACAACACAACACCAGACAGGATCTTTACCCGGCATGGGGGGGAACTTCCTGGTGTACACTTCGTGCCCTTATGCCAAGGAAGATGTGACCTGTGACTTCAGGAGGGATGAGGTGATTTTCCAGGTCTGTGAGGACTGCCTTCTTCACCTGAAGCCACCAGTCCAAATCAGCACTCTGACCAGGGACTTCTCCACCCAGCTGGAGGAGGCCGCTGAGATGGCGAAGCCAGAAGTCTTTCCAGGCTTCAGGCAGATGGTTGAAGAGAGAGTCAACCTAGCTGATGCCTGTGAGACTCTGGAGCAGAAGCAAAAGTTGAAACCAGTTTTCTTGGATTTTCAAGATCTCTTTGCGGTGGACTCATATGACTGTGGTCACACCGACATCAACACAACAACAATTCCCACGGACCTGGCATGACTCCAGTGTTTGTGAACCAATATCGCTTTCCTCTCGCATCAATGGAGTCCCTTCCTGAAATAATTAAGAACCTTGAGTCCTGTGGGATAATCCGTCCAGTCCACAGCACCTTCAATAATCCGGGGCTGGGGATATTGAAGCCAAACGGCCAGTGGAGACTCTGCACCACCCTTAGGGAGCTCAACAAACGGGTCCATACTTCCCGATGGCCTCTTCCCTACATTGACCAAGGGCTGGCCCAGATCCAGGGGTCACAGGTATTCATTGCAATAGACCTGACCAATGGATATTGGACTGTACCTGTCAGTAGGGAGGACCAATACAAGGTGGCATTTACCTTTGGGGGGCAGCAGTACACATGGACCCGGACTCCCTTCGGATACATCAACTCTGGCAATGAATTCAACATCTTTCTACATAAGGCCATGCCCGGCTTGGGTGAAAGGGGTAACCTGGCTTATGTAGATGATGTCCTCATCAACAGCCCAACTGTGGAGGAACACATAGCAGAGATACGTTATGTTCTGACACAGTTGAGGGCTGCCGGAGCAAAACTTTCCTTTCAAAAGGCACAGTGGTGTAGAACCCATGTCAATTTCTTGGGCCATGAGATTACTCCTCAGGGTCTCTGTCCCGAGGAAAGGAAAGTGGAAGCACTCCAGAAATAAGACCCCACAACTCTGCGGGAACTAAGAAGCATCCTTGGACTGACTAATTACAGCAGAAAGTTCATTGAGGGCTACGCAGAGATCACAAGACCCCTGATTCATCTTTTGAAAGGGGGGGGGTCAAGTGGGAATGGGGTCCAGAACAAGCCGAGGCTGTAAGACAACTCAAAAGAAGCCTCTCACAAGCGCCTTGCCTAGCTTACCCTGTCAGAAACAAGGAGTTCTTCTTGGAGACAGGGTTCTCTAATACATGCTTGACTGCAGTATTATACCAAAAGCATGACTAGGTCAATAAAGTAATCTCCTATGCGAGGAAAACTTTATCCTCTGGGGGAGAAATTCAACGACGGTGAGAAGGCACTCCTGGCAACGGTGTGGGCATTGAAGAATTGCCGCCCGTTTATCCAGGGGGAACACATCATAGTGGAGACTCCACACCAGCCGCTGCAATATCTCCAAAGTGACAGAATCCGGGCCGGAAATGTGAGTAATTCCAGAATTACTTCCTGGATTCTGTCAATGCAAGCCTTTCCTGTGGAGGTCAGATATGGCCAAAACAAGAAGAGTTCCCTCGCGCAAGGTCTGGCTGACCTGCATAATTGTGCCAGAGAAAACTGTCTCGAGGACGAGAGTCTAAAAATCGAGGACAACATGGAGGCATACCTAAATTCCCCACACAAAGTATTTGAAGAAGACAAGTGTGAGGGAATGCCCACTGTCTATGTGGATGGTGTCACGATGCCCGCTCCCGGGGAGCCTGCTCAGGCCCTGCGTCCCTGAAAGCGGACATCAAGTCCCCGGGGAAGGTCCCAGCAACCCCTTATAGGGGCCCTTTGGACAGCGTCCTGGCGCCTATGGCGCCAGGCTCATAGAAAACGTCAGTCCTGGCGCCATAGGCGCCAGGCTCATTATGAAAGTGTTTGGGTGCACTTACCTGATGCAGACCATGCTGCAGAACCCCGGCCTCCTTGAGGCCTGAAAGGAACTACTTTACCTGTGGGACTCATTTACCACCCGGGCGTGGTCGGAGAAGGATACATACCTGATTGGAGGAAGGACACATTCTAGGAACTTCTTCCAAGGCTATTTAAACCACACCCGATCAGCCACACGTGCTTCGCGTTGTTCTGCATCTAGCAGCTGGACGCTCACCGTGTCTGCTCCTGCATCTTGACTTCTGCCACACCTGCCAGCATCCTGAATCACCTGCAAAGGAAGGGAACAAGAGAACAGAAGAAGGAAAAGGCCTCACCTGCTAAATCTGCATCCCAGAGACATTTCGCCGACAATCCTGAAAAGGAAGACATTTATTTTTAAAAGCACATCGCATCAATCGCTGCAGCGCCGCATTCTACTCACCTTTACAGGGCGCCTCTATGTTCTGCAGCGACCATCCGGATTCGCAGTCGCGCCCCCGCGCCTAGGGAGAAAAAGACAAGAACAAAGGTGAGAGGAAGAAGGGAAAAAGGAAGCTAAAACTCCATGTCAAGACTTACCTGTTGGGTCATTCCCTTTTCATTTCGGGTCCGCGCCGCATCCAGGCATTTTCGGACCCCGGCCCCTAAGGGGAAAAAGACATCAGCGTTAATGAGTGAATGAAAAGACATTACCAAAACACTCATTAAAGACTTACCTGATTTCCACAAGGATTTCACCGCTCACCTCGGGTCGGTGCCTGTTCCCCGGCATTCCGTATCCCGGCCCCTATGGGGAAAAAGACACTAGCATTAGAACATTAATGCATGGACACAAGGGGAACCACTTATAGAAAACTTACCTGGAAGCCAAGCAAGTTTGGTTCTCGCCCATCCGAAAATCCAGTGACGTAACTGGATACCAAAGCGCCCCTGCATCAGAAGCAGGATGGAGAGCTCGTCCTTCCAGACCCTAAGGTGAGACGCTACGGGGAAGCACAGAAGGGTTTTGAGGGTGAGAGGGGTAAGTGGGAGGCCGATTGTATTACCCCGCAGACAGTTAACCCCATATTCTCACCTACAGAAGGAAACTTCTGCGAGTCAGACAAGCCAGATCTGGGGCCCGGTCCAGTCCGTCTTCCGAACCCTGCGCATCACCTTAGACGAGGACACAGCAGCGCGAACCAGGCCAGCGCCCCCGTGGGAGTCAGGTGAGCGTTAGAGATGGATGCTCCTACCATGTTGACAACAACGGGGAAAAAGAACTTGTGGCCGGCGTAGGGAATGCATGGGTGAATGACACCCCAGAACCCTCTGCCGGGTACAAGATTGGTCCCCGAAGTAGTCCAGTGACAGAGTTGATGGCTGTGCATCAAGCCATCCTCACTGCTGTCCAACATCAACTCCACTAACTGGTCATAATCACAGATTCGGATTATGTACGGAACGGGTTCGTGGAGCACCAGGTTAATTGGAAAACCGGAGGCATGCTATGTGCTAATAACAAACCCTTGAAACATGGGAAATTAATTTAAAATATTGATGAACTGGTCACCTCGAATGGGATGACCATCTACTGGAAAAAGATCAAGGGTCATTCCAAAGTAGAGGCACCAGCAAAACTGGAAATTACTTAGCTGATCAGCTGGCCAAAACCGGGACCATCCAAGGGGATATCGTAGAGATCGAGTCCCTGTTGGGGGAAATCCAGGTCACTGCTATAGCTAGGTCCCAGACAAATGCTCACAATGATCTCTCAACTGCACAATGGAGTAAGGAGACCCCAGATGCTGATTTGATTACGGCTCAAAAAGGGTTCCATGTGATAAAACCGCGGCAAAAATTGCCGTGATTACAAAATATCGCGGCAAAAATGCCATGGTGTTTGCACCGCAATCCATGTAAAGGATGCGGGGAACACCCTCGCAACCCCCGGACCCATTATACCATTTAATGGGAGCGGGGGAAACCCCCGCAGCCCCTGCTTCCTTTAAATGGTATAATCGGGCATACCTTTTAGATTTTTTTTTTTACCGCAACATTTTTGCCGCGATTTTATTACCTGATACCTCAAAAAGGGGATCCAATAATTGGTACGTTTTATCAACACATTGAGGACCCTGAGAACTTTCCCCTGACGGATACAGATTACATAGGGAAATAGAACCTCAGAGTGTCGGTTTCAGTGGTACCTGTGAGTGTGACCACTTTCTTCAGGACCTTGGTGCTTGATTGAGCACCAGTACATCTGCTTTTGGATGGCTTTTGTCTGTGCCCAAGGAAAGGGGCCACAGTAACTATCTTCCAGCCGTGCAGCGTTTCCCAACCGAATTTTTGGCTGAGACGAACGATTACTAGGGTGTCTTGAGAAAGAAATAAACAAGAAGACAGACCACCCTGCAATTGTATTGGGCAGAGCATGTGGCCCCTTTTCTTGGGCACAGAGAAAAGCCATCCAAAATCAGATGTACTGGTGCTCATTCAAGCACCAAGGTCCTGAAGAAAGTGGTCACAATCACAGGTACCACTGAAACCGATCTGCCAACACCAACTAAGGGCTCTCCCAGTAACTATGGAACACCCTTTTAGAATATGTGCACGGAATGAGTTGAATTTTTTTAAATCCACGATTCTAAACATGTTGTTGTTCTATAAAGCAGGATAATTAAAGTAACCTGTACTCCTGCTGGAACAAAGTACATTGGGCACAGCCCGAAGTGTCCCTTTGTCCATTTTAAAATCTTTCTGAGCAATAGTGTCAACCTCTCCCTGTCCCCTCACCCTAGATAGTCGGCTCACCTCCGGCAACTAGGGACAGACACTGCGCTGAGGGTAGAGTTAGTATGGATAGTAGCTTGGCACTTACATGTTTTACCCCTGAATATTAGCAATGTAGGGAAACATTACCATTGGTGGCAACACAGCAACCATTTTCGTCTTGCCAAAGGTTTGCTGACTTCAGGTTACAACCTCTCCATGACCAAGAGACTTTCTGATTGTGTGGCTGCATCTTGAATAACTGCTAATTCTTCTGCATTGTGAATCGTCTTCCTTCTTATTCTTAGTATATTATCAGCCTGAGATGATCAGGGACAACTGAACCCCATGGTCATTTTGCTGCATGGATTGTGGCTTTTTTTTTTATAGCGGCCACCTTGTGCCCTTCCCATGTCCCCATTCCTTCCTCACATCCCACGACCCAAAAATAAAATGGATTAACCCGCCCCCCTCCCGCAATTAAATGCTGCGAAAAATGCGGCAAAACGCCTGTTAAACAAAATGTGGTGAAACATCTGCGAGCAAGTAGGCGGGTCCTGCATGAAAGTTCGAAACCACAGTCTGTTTAGCAACTTTAAATGCTAATGTGTTTCCAAGTGTAATCTCATGAAAAGGTTGTGGTGGAGGGCACATCCTGTTTGCCTGCTGGCTGGGTAGCATAATGGCATCCTCTATACAGAGACCTCCTCGTCAAGCAGCTGGCATGATTCAGAAGCGGTTCCAGCTAACCTTCTTTGGAACCCCAACATCCCAGCACTTCAACTCCCCCACACTGCCCCTTTTCTTTCCTTCACAAGGCCTAGCCTATAGAAGGTAATACAATGCGCAATTTAGAACACAATATCTCTGAATTGCTTCCTATTGAAACTAACTGCACTTCCAATGAGCATACTGGGCTTTGATTAGTTTGCATTACATGCCTACCACTTTTAGAAAAGGAAAGTGGGGTGAAAGCTAGTGGTGTGAGCGGGGCTAAAATGCTTGTCAAGAACAAGCTTTTCTTATGTAAACAACGCTAATAATTACCTTAAATTCAACAACCTTGAATTACTATTGATGAAAGACATACAGACCAATATGTGGCGTGAAGGAGGGGGTCACAGATACAGATAAATTCATAACTTCGAGCCAGTCCTTTTTATTTGTTTTATTTATTGTTTAATAGAATGCTATCCATTGTCTGTCATGCATGGAGACTTCTCCATTGTGAGAAACCAAAGGGTGTCTCACCCGCTAGTCTCCGGGGACTTGTCATCCATGTGGCCAGGACACAGCCATTGCTTTTGGATCCAGTTCTTGGGGTGGACCAATGCGGGAGGATCACCTGGGTGAGAGGTCTTTGGGAGGGGGGGGTCACCAATGGTGAGAAGCGGTATTCCCTCCACCCTTTCCCGTACACATAACGCATCCTGTTTCATAGGGTTCTCCGATGTCCCCCCGCCCCTCCTTTCTACACAAACACTGGGCCGAGGAAGAGGGTGACTGAGAGGAAACAGGCTAACCACTACATATCACATTGCACATGTCCTGCTAATCGGGTCCGGCACTTAACTTTGAATGCATCTGATACCAATTAGCTCGCCTCCCACAGATAAAAGGCGGAACATAGAGACATACTCTGAGCAAGGTGGAATACGAGTAAGAGCAGAACTTCCGGGCGATTGTGAACCTTCTGGAGCAGAGCAATGGACCGAGGGATGAGAGCGAAGGGTGGAGAATCCCAGAAGTTTCCTACAGGAGGTTGTTGACTCCAAAAGGCAGCGAAAGACACGTGGAGAAGGCCACATCCCAAACAAGAAGGCTACATTGTGTTTCAAGGAGGCCAGCGACCCTCCCGGGTAAACGGCAGAGTTGGGGAGGCGAGGCCAAACCTGCGGTACTAACCTTGACTCATGAATTGGAGAACTGTAAAGACGAGAAAGAGACGCACACAGCCAGTGAGTTGACAAGCAACATGAAAGACTGGTGTGTGCTAAGTGTAAGCGGTTTCAACCCAGGACTCCACCTTAGTCAATGCCTATTATGTGATGCCCAATGGAAACCCTTATTTATATATTTTTATGTCTACAAGTTTTTATTTCTGGATGATGTACCCTTATATAACGCCCCTCTCTTTGAATCCCCCTGGCCTCACTGAGCCAAGAAGTAGGTTTGTTTTGCAAATTAAAAGATTTATTTGAAGAATTGAACAAAATATATAGCACACTTTCTTAAATATGAATAATATCTAAATATCACACTTATGAATATTTATGCAATGATCAGCAATGGGTAATATTACAATATCAACAATCTCTTTAATCAATTAGGAGTAGGAATAGGATGAATAAAGTAGCAGAGAATATTTGTATGGTTCAAGGAAATGCAATGATAGGAAAGAATGCAACACAGAAATAAAACTTGATCTGACTTCAATCAAAAGACAATATGACTCTTTCCCCCTGTCACTACTCACTCCCCCCAATATGCAATATGAAGAGAAGGAATGAGGGCACACAGGTTTCCGGACTAACAATCAACAATTGCAGTTTTAATCCCGATTCTTTTTATTTATTTCTTTTTTTTTTTTTTATTTATTTCTTTTTTTTTTTTTTTTTTCTTTTTTTCTTTCTTCCCCCTGCATCCCACCCCTCCCTCCCCCCTCCAGCAAGCAGAGAGAAATAGGGCTGATATTTTCAACAGGTCATATGCTTTTGAATGTAATATGAAGTGATGAAAAAAATGCTAGAAATTGTTTTCATTCTCTAACTGGGACTCAGAACGAGTGAAAGTTGCTTTGGATTGGTTCAGGGAAACACTAGCAATGATTGTAGAATGATTAGCAGATGGAAAACGAAATTCAGAAGTTAAAAGCAAGAAATAGCTGTTTTTACATGTGGTGAAAATGAGCCAAATGCAAAATCACTGCAACTTTTCCGGATTACGAAAAAACTATAAGGAATTAGAATGTCGTTTTGGGTTTGTTTGAAAGCTGAGGATGTTAGCTTCAAAATGCCGTTTGTAGGACGTACGGTTCAAAAGTTAGAGGTTTTAGTGAAGGTCGATTTTTCTCAAAAAGGGTCAAGAGTTTACACATGGGATTGCGCTTTTGAAGATTTACAAATAAGAATGGATTTATACTAAGGGGCTATGAAGATGCAAGATACCCAACAGTTAGCCACCAGAACAGGGCGCCTTCTGCTCTGACTTTTGTCCGCCAGGACACTTGACTTTCTTCAGAAAATATATTTAGCGCAAGGATGATTTATTGCTACAGTTATCACAAGACTATATAATGAGAAGGATTCAGGATGGACACAAGATTCTATAATGCAGTTCTGGATAGGTTGAAATGGATAGAAATAGGATTACTTTAAACTAAGAGATGACTATGGGCAGTTCTATACTAAATACTACTATGGCTTTGGAATGGAATGGGCCAGTTAAAGTTCTGGTCAAGGGTTTGGCTGGGATTCGCTCGCCACCGGACAGGATCCAGACGCTTGGTTCTGCTCTCAGCAAGGCACTCTGGTCTGCACAGCCTCTTGGACTGGATCTGACAGGTTCTGGGTTACAGCACTGCTCTACCGGTTTGGATATCTGATCCTAGCACAGGTTCTTGGCCAGAAGTAGCAAAACAGCTCAGCCTGGCTGTTGGATTTTGTGATGCCCCTTAAAAGGTTGGGGTTAGAATCAGGTTGCAAAAGATTCTAAAGGCCAGCTGAGAAGGGTTCAGCTTTTTGGATTGGCCTTTCTGCTTCAGAGTTCTGGAGTCTGGATCTAGGTTCTGGTGTCTGGATCTTCCAGCAGAGTGCTTTGCCAGTCGATCAGTTGATGAATGAATGTGTGTGCCTTTTGGGTCCTCAACAGTCCCTATTTATCCATCTTCCAAAGGGGTGGGGAGGGTGATTATACAATGCACAACCCTCTAAGGATCTGATAGGTCAGAGAATTCCCCCTCTCCTGATTTGAGAAGGGAACAGTGTGTCATGATGTGTCAATGAAGTGTCAGAGTGACACTGTGTTTATGGTCCAAAGAAGAAACTCCCCTTTGTGTCTAACCAGAAAATCTACTTTTCATTAACATATTTCCAATATCACAAACTTGTTGATAATGCACATTTACATTACAACATTACTTAAGGTACGCTTCTGTCAAAGTCTCATATTCCTACGAGTTTGGGTTCACGAATGACAATTTTTCACGCTTTTGGTTGGTTACACATTTTCGGATCTCTACAATTTTTTTACACATACATGCACAAACCATCTGGGCATACTTCTGTAAATTTTCATCTTCATAGCATAATCACAAAAGCTACAAAAATAAAATTTTCGTGGTTCAGTCTCAGAACATCGCACAGATTCCAGATTAGTTTTAAACTGTGAGCGATCTTTTCATTTTAATAACCTCTAAATTCCATATTTTTACCAGTTCAGTACAATTTGTTATGTCTTTTTCTTAAACATATATTTACTTCAATTTCAAATCCACATTTTCAGTCTGGCCCGCCTCCAAGGCTTGGCTGAGTCAGAGAGTCACATGGGCTTGTCTTCCTGCCAGGGCTGGTTTCTGTTTACACCCGAATTAGCATTCCCATTCAGTTCAAGGAACCCATTGTCTCTTTCCCAGGGCAACATGCCAGAGTGCACCTCCCATTTCCTTTCACACTTGCCTGTCAGATATTCAGCAGAGCACAGAGGAAAAGATTCCTTTGCTTAGGGAGAAGGTGTAGAATGTGTTTGAAGCTCAGTGTGGGAAACCTCTTGGAGTTTAGCTGAATCAGGTTACCTTATGGTCAGTTGTGACATTGTTCCTTGTGAAAAATTACAGTTACAAATTTAAAATAAGTAAACGTATCTTCAATTCCAGTCTTTTTCAACATGAAAATCAATGTGTGGCACCCTATATTGCATTTGATGGAAGTCCCTTCTTTGGCATATTTAGCTTTTGAGACACAAGTTTCACCTGACAGATTTAGAGATCGCCAGCCTCTGACAGAGGCGAGTAACGGTATTGCACCCATTTTTGACATTTCTTTCCAACAAGTATCCTTAAAAGTGGATTTTGTTCTGATAAAATATACTTCTGCTGACATGATATTTATTTGGATTCTTGAAGTAGAATGATGTTCAGCCCCCAACAAGGAGGTTGGATCTTTTGGGTGGTTTGTGAGCCATGATTTTTGCAAATTTGAAGAAAAACGGATTTCCACACAGCTTTATGTTTGTTTTGCAATCATTTTGCTCTGTGGGCAGCCAAATGATGGGTGTTGGCAGTGTTCTCCTGTGTTACCACTGACATAGGCAAAAGTGGATGGCGGGCTATTTTTCTGATTTTTTTTTTTTTTTTTTTTTTTTCCTGCGCGCTTCTGTGGGATTTTTAGCGAGCAGAATGCTTTTCGGCGGCCTTTTCTGATGTTTCTGATGCAAGCAATGCACAGTAATGTTGCAGGGCCTGGACTAGTGGGGGGAAAACATCACACATAAGGAAAGATTGAATTTGCAACATTATATTGCACAATTGAAGGCTGTACACGTGTTGGTGAGATGCGAAGAAAGGCAGACCTGTGAATGAACTTTGAAGTAACGATAGCTGTAAAGTCAGCGATACTGAGTAATGGTGTGGTCCGGCGAAAGGAAGTAGCCCACTCAAAAGTCTCTGTTATGGGTGAAATGTTAGTAGCAATAAGTGAATGAACTGTAAAAGCGAAGTGATCAAAATTAACCCTGAGAACAGGGGAGAGTAGAAAGGTGAACGTTCGTACTTCTGACAGTGAACTAGCCAGACCAAGAAGCACTGGGGCAAAAAACATAGGAGTGTGAGTTGAAAGCTGGAAGGTTCAAGTGGTCCTGTGGAGGTCTGTAGAAAAAGCTGTGCACATTTGAAAGTCTTCGACATCAGGAAACAGTACAAGCCCGACTGAGGGAGATCGGGAGTGTAATCAATTAGGGGAAGGGAAACCCGTAAGGGATGTGAATTGAGCTTGGGGAAGGGAAACCCTGCCAGTGTTGTGAACTTATGCTTTGAATGGTCTGAGCCCCGATTGAGGGTGACCAGCGTGAACCTTTTGTTAAACTGTGTTTTGGAATCTGGAAAGTGAGACTTTAACGTGGAAGGCCAGGCGGGCCTTGATCCACGCTTTGAACTGCCTTTGTGTTAAGAATCTGAGCCAGACTGTGTCATCCTGCCTACGGAGACCGCCCTACTCCGTGCTTTCTAACATGGGGAGGAGAGCTGACTCGGCCACCTTTTATTCTTTATATCTAAAAACTGATTTTTCATTTGCATACATATTCTCCCTTATACACTTTTTGTACAAGTGATGGGGCAGGCATTAGTTTTTGTTAGTATAGGCCACTTTGATTTGACACTCAACTAGGCCTGTTTTATTTATTATTTGATGGTTGAGACCACTCCCATCCTAGCTGTAGGGCAAAGTAGGAGTTTCTCCAACCCCATTGAAAACTTCAATAAAGGTTTTACAAATGGTACCATTTGTGTTAGTGTCTTACTTGTGATACCATGCCTCCCTTACACCATCACTACACATTTAATGTTAAAGAAGCTGCATATGGTGGGGATTTTTTTTAAATATGTGGACATTAATCAGTTCAAGTATTCTCACTATTATTTCATAGACTGCTGAGTTTTGGAAGCTGCTGTGGTCCCTTTTGAAGCAAATCTATGTGGAAGAAAGCACCGTCGTGGGGAATGATTCTGAAAATACAGGTAACAAAATTAATCTCTTTGTTCATGACTCGATGCTGCTTAAAGCCAGGCAAATGGTGTTCGATTTTTTTGAGGGTTCAGGCTCCTCATGTGCTTGCACTAGCAGAGGTCTTTTTTTAATGTGGCTCTGTGTCCTCCATTATGTCTCCAGGTGAATGAGCTTTATGCTGTGTTTTACTAATATTGTACAATGAAGTTGGTGTGCATACAGCATCTATGTAGCTTAGATTTATTTCTTCATTTAGAGATTTATAAGGTCTTTTCCAGGCACGAGGAAAAGGGGAAAACAAGTCAAGCTGGGTTGGTGAAATGGGAAGGTAACACAAAAATGAAAAGCAGGAAAGAGTTAATTTAAAGCAAGTTGCATTCCTGATAGCCAACAAAATAGTTCTTAGAAATGTCTCTAGGACTAAGTCATTGAGCAACCAACGCTCCACTGAACCATAGAATTTGTAATGCCTTCTTTAATATGAAGTGTTCAGGCTCGAGTCTGAATTCCAGTGCCAGCTTGTGACCTGTTTCTCCAACACAGAAACTTGGGGTGTGTAGAGTGTGGGGCAGAAATTCCTGGGGTCAAGTGCCTTGTCGGGGAATTGAAAAGTGGTGGATGTTTGGCAGGTGGCGGTGTGAATTCTTGTGGTGCATGGACCTGTTGCGGTTGCATCTGCTTCCACATGGAGTGGAGGTTTGGTGGACAGGGGGGCTTTATGGGTGGATCATTTGTTTCGACTCCAATAGATCCAGGAAACAAAGATCTCAAATTGCAGAAATCCAGGTCTTTAATGCATGAAATTATCGTCCAGGAGGTCTTTCAGTCTAAAGTAATCAAAAGGCTAAGAGCTCTCAATCCGTCCCACATGGGGCTTCGGTATTTACAGACCAAAAACACAAAATTACTAAATATTCCAGAAATTAAGTAGATGCAAATCCCTATTCTCCTACTGGCTCTTGCCATTTACAAACCTAAAGAACAACATACAAGCCTCGCAAATCCTTAAAAATGCCACTGGTCCTGCAGGTCAAGTGCCTTAGTTTTTATACTCGACCTAACAGAAATGCACTTACCTGATAAATAGTGATCACAAAAAATGTACAAGTGTTTTCTGTGAAATTTCGTTTAGTGGTAAAGCACCTCCTCTTCAGAATAGGGCTACTTTATTTTAGTAGTTTATTACTGCCTCTTTGCTGCAAGGCTGCTGTAATAGTAATGGGACAGAACAAGAACTCCTCAAAGGGACTGCTATACTTAATGAGACTGTGCTAACCCTATTGATAAGCAATGTGTGGGTCCTTGCCTCCTTGCATCTTTTCATGCCAACAGTTTTAGCTTCCTTATAGGCATTTGCCAGACACTGACATAATATGCCCAGGTACTCGCATAATTTACCAGCTGTTGCCATTTTATGGCTTGTTAGTACGATTATGGCAGTACCTGCAAAATGTCTATCACGTGACTACACAAAAAACAAAACTGTTAGCTTTGCCAATGCTAGTTTGATACTGTTGCCTTGCGACCAATAAAGTAAAACACCACAGCGAATCAGAAGAATTCAATTCATTGGTGTGCTTGTGATCTGGGAGATTGTGGGAAGGTAATGGAGCAATGACGTCGGAAGAGCAGATCGTTAAAAACGCATGAAGTAAATCAGAGAGAATGCTTTGTATGTCGACATGTGACAACAGCCTAGGTTAACTAACACGTTGGCAGCAAACAATATTGCATCTCATGAAGAAAATAAAAAAAACTCTATTAAACATGGAATTGCTTACTATGCACAGTTGAGAAATCGAACAGTTGAATAACCGGCTAAGGTTTCAATGTGCGAAGTTCCTCCAAATTATTGTACAAAAACGAATATGCAACGTTAAATATGTGGAAGAGTACATAAATGTTGATTTTATATCTCGTATCGTACTTCCAACTATTTCAATGCTGTGTATGCAATGCAACATGTACGACTACTGCTGCATCACCGAAATCGAGATATACAGTGAGGCAGTAAAAGACGTTAACGTGCAAAACATGGTTTCGAGCAGAATGGTTTGCTTCCGCCAACAGGTTACATTCTTTGTTGAGTCAGATTAATCATTGGATTAGACTTTGACATGGCTACATCTGATGTCACAGAATGCTGCCAGAAAACGTTTACCTATGCTGATATTTATCCAGCGTAGGGAGGAAGACCATGAGAGTGGGAGGGGCCACATCACACGTGCAACAAGCATGCACCAGTGATGGGCGAGACATGAATATACCCTCATCGAAGTTATTTCACAATCAAGCGACCAATAGGATCAGTGTTTATTTTTCACGCACGTTTGCAAAACTTCTTAAATTGAGCCTGAAGAGTCAGCTTTCAATTGACAGTTGTCAATTTCTCTCAATGTCACCTTACAAATGGACTTTCCCCTTTGGGCTGGTGTTCCCTTGGGACGGTAGTCAACAAAGAATGACCACAAGCAATGAAGGTACGGCCATCCTAGGCGCAGAGGATACAGAACAGGCAGTGCGAACACAGGGTGTACAACAACTGATACACAGGTCTTGGGAGTGGGCTACGGCTCACGGGAAGAGCAAAGATAAGCCTAAAGGACCCCGGTTCAGGAAATGAGGGGAGAAAGAAGCGAAGCAATTAAACAACTGTAAGACAAGAAGGTGAAGCCCAAGACAATCCGAGAACTACACAGAGGGTCATACATGGAGCGCACCTTTGAGAACAGCAACGGCTGTCCTCCGACAGAAACAGGCCTGGATGGGAGGGAGTGGGGCACCATTTGGAATCTTAGAAAGTTAGAAGACCTTACAGGTCTGGGGCTAAAACGTGGGTCGGTTCCCGCTAGTTGGGATGTGTCCCAGGACACCGAGCCAGATCCGGAGAAGGGAGGGGGGAATGGTTAGGGGTGTGGGGGGGGGATCGGGAAAAGGGGGGGGGGGTTGGCACAAAACCATACAGAGCATATACTGAAGGGAAGACGCACAAGGGAGTAAGTAGGGTAAAGTTATCCTGACAAGGCTGCTGCAGATTCTTTCACATAACGTGCAGCCTCTAAATACTCAGATAAAAAGGAAGAAGGTGGCTCAACAGATAAAAAGGAGTAATGCGGATATAATCCTTCTACACGAGACCCACATCAGGAAGGGGGATGGGCACAAAATGCACATAGAGCAGTACACACAACTAGTCCGGGCAAATGCCTGTAATAAGACTGTAGGGGTATTGGTGGGCTTAAGAAATACACTAGGGGCAGAAATTGTTAAAACCTTAGCAGACCCGAATGGGAGGTATATCTATTCATGCAGGTGCAGCTGGAAGAAAGGGTTTTGACAATAAGCACAATATATGCCCCTAACATAGGACAAGACACCTTTCTACACCAGGTGCTGGGGAAACTGGAAAAGTTTGCAGTAAGGAAACCATCCTAACAGGAGACTTTAACATAGCTTGGGACCCGGAGAAAAACAGGAGTGGCCAGGGCAGTAATAAGGGACCGGATCCGTCGGAAGCAGTGCGGGAGCGCCATGGTTAGAATGGGGTTGAGAGATCTCTGGAGGACTAAGAAGGAGCAGGCGCCAGGGTATACATGCTTCTCCCGTGTCCCTCAAACGTATTCTAGAATAGACGCATAGTGCACCCCTGGTATAGTAGGGGCATTAACAGACACATATAAGTAAACCCAATTTCTCTCTCAGATCATGCAGCGATCAAGATCAATCTTAGGGGGCTAAAACCAAGCAATCCTCTGTGGACATGGAGGCTACCCAGCAAAACTTATTAGGGATGAAGCCCTGCGTGAAACTGTTATGCTCACCTGGCTCCCACAGGGGTGTCAGTCGGATCTGAACGGCTGCGGTCTCCACCAACGGGATGCGTAGTGCAGAGATGACTGACTGGACTGGCCCTCCTAATCTTGTCTGCTTGACCCGTAGAAGTATTCTCCTGCAAGTGGAGAGATGGATTTAGCCACCCGTGGATTCAAGTGATGGCACCCCCCACAGTCCTCCCAACTAATCGCCTCCGAAGTGCCCCCTCAGCAATCTCACCTTATATTCTTGTAAGATGAGCTCTCCATCCTGTATGGATTGCAGGGGCGCGTAGATGCCAGTTACTTCACTGGTTTGAAGGCGTGGGAGAGTTCTGGAGAGTATTGACTCTGAGGTTCCTGGCAAGGTCCAGTAAGTATCAAGTTCATAGAGTTCAATATGTCCAATGTTTCACTCTTGTTCCCCCTTCCTTCCTTGTCTTGCAGCTGAGATTGTGAAAAGATGCTCTCGTGGCAGCTGGTGGCGCTCAGGTAAGAGTCTGTATTACCCGACGCTGTCCGGTAAATGTTGCACGTGTTTAACGTGTTGCTTTCTCTCTTTGCAGGTGCGGCACATGAAGATGTGGAGAGTTCTAGAATAATGCCTCCGGTTGTAAATCAGGTAAGTCTTTGGTGATAAGAGTTATATTTGTTGGTTTTCTCGGCTCACCTTGTTGATATCTTTTGTCCCCCAGGTGCCGGAGTTCGGCGAAGAAATGATGGCGGCAGCGCCGAATCGAAGGATGCTGCGAGGACTGGTGAGTATGGCGCGGCACTGCAGCTGGAGATGCGACGCGTATAGAAATGGTGTTCTTTCCAGGTCCGGAGGCGCGATGGATCCGGAATCGGGTGTGGAATTCAAAAATAGTTTGTTTTCTAACCTTGTCCTTTTCTTTCCTCTTTGTTTAGGAGCTTCCAGATTCGAGGCAGGCGTGGCAGAAGACTGGATGCAGACTGCAGGCACGGTGAGCGTTGCGCTGCTGGATGCAGAATAACGCGAAGCGTGTGCTGTTGTTCGGGTGTGGTTTAAATAGCCTCCAAAATAGTTCCAGGTAAGAAGCTCCCTAGAACCACGCCCGAGTAAAAAATAGTCCCTGTAATAAAATAGTCCTATCCAGGCCTCACGTTGGCTTGGACTCACTAGCAGCATGGTCTGCATCAGGTAAGTAAAGTCTATGAGACTGGCGCCTATGGCGCCAGGACTGATTTCTATGATGAGCCTGGCGCCTAAGGCGCCAGGACTGAACCCAAACAGCCCCCAGCCGGGGCTGTTGGGGGTTTTAATAAGTATCTGGATGTCTGCTCCCGGAGCTGATGGGCTTGGTCCTGATGCCCGGGGGTAGGCATCATGACAAACGGTGAGGGAGAAAATTGTAGAGTACTTCGGCTGTAATGACGCACACTGGGTTCCCCTGTGCACAGTTTGGGACGAGTTCAAGGCAGTAATACGGGGGGCAGGGGGGGAGTTGATCTCCTTAAAAGCCCAAAGAAGCAAAGAGAAAGATACTCTAGAAAAAGAGTTAGAGGTGGTACTGGGACAGGCCTAGATAGTTAGCTGGTTTGAAAAACGGGGAGATTACAGCAAAGTGATGGAAGCACAGAGACAGCTGCAGCTAATGAGGATCGCTAGGGCAGAGAGTGCTCTGTTAAGCCTAAAGCAGCGCTACTATGTAGGTGCCAAAAAGCAGACAAAATGTTGGCCAGGCTTCTGAAGCAACAGAAAGCCCAGTCCCACTTGGTGTGGGGGGGGGGGGGCGGTTAAAAAAAACAGGCAGATGGAACGATAGTCACAGACTCTGCTGGGATAGTCCAGTCCTTCATGGCATACTACAAGCAGCTGTACTCTTATGGGCACCCAGAGACTCGGAGGATTCAGAGGATTCAGAGGATACAGGCATTTTTAGAAGGAATAAAGCTTACTAAGATTTCGGAAGAGGAGAGATGCAGCCTGTAGAAGGAAATAACAGTAGAAGAAGTTGAAAGCGCAATAACGAACCTTCTGAATAATAAGTCTCCAGGACCGGATGGTTACACAGGGGTCTTTTACAAAGTGTATTGTCACGAATGAAAGAGAATCCTCACAAAACTATTTAATACATTTCGAAACGGAGAAGGAGTCACACTCTCTGACAGAGGTGAAGGTAGTAGTGTTCGAAAAGCCAAATAAAGACCAGACAAGTTGCGGGTCCTACAGGCCTATTGTGCTACTGAATGTAGATACCAAAATATACACCGGGATCTTAGCGGAAAGAGTAAAGGCGGTTCTTTCAGGGGTTATCGGGCAGGATCAATTGGGCTTCATATCCGACAGGCAACCATGGGATAATACCAGAATGGTGGTCCATTTACTAGAAACATTGGAAATAAAACAGATACCGGCCGCTCTGATGTCTTTGGATGCAGAAAAAACTTTTGATAGGGTGGAGTGGCCGTATCTGTTTCAAACAATGGAACTAATGGAATTTGACCCCAAATATATCCAAATGGGGGGGGCAAATTACAGAAACCCATCAATGAGGCTAGCAGTGAATGCTCACATTTCAGAGGCCATTACTATAGAACGAGGGACTAGGCAGGGGTGCCCTTCGTTGCTGCAGGTATATGCCATTTATTTAGAGCCCCTGATGGCGGCAATTAGACAAGATCAGTACATTAAGGGGGTCCCCTTTGGGTGGGGAAATGCACAAAATGGCGGCTTACGCAGACTATATGCTGGTAACACTAGTGGAGCTGGCAACGTCTATCCCAGCCTTAGTGGGAATCCTTAAAGAACAAGAGGGGCTATCGGACTTTAAAATAAATATGGGGAAATCAGAAATGCTGGAAGTTGGGCTCTCTAAAGAAATGTCTTCACAGATACTGAGCTGTTCCCCTTTTCGTGCTGCGGAGGTGTGGGGGGGCTTAACATACCTAGGGATAAAACTGACGGATAAGGTTTCAACTTTATTTAAAGCCAATTTCCCGGATTTAATTAAAAAAACACAAATGGACTTTGCAAAGTGGACTCCGATGCAGATATCATGGCTGGGGTGCATAAATACTGTGAAAATTGTAACTCTCCCGAGGGTACTTTACAGGTTTCATACCCTTAACATAGTAATTCCGAATGCTTTCTTTAAAGCGTGAATACACTAATCTCTAGATGTGTGGCAGAACAAAGGCCCGAGAGTTGCTCTGGATCTGTTGATGGTCCCTAGACAAAAAGGGAGTCTAGGGTTCTTAAATATACACAGATATTACGAAGCAGCCCAATTGAGAGTGGTGCGGGAATGTTTTACAGATTGCAGAGATAAAATATGGGCACAAATGGATAGGGCGGTGGCGGGAGATCCACTTTCTGGCATTCTCTGGCTGCAATGGAAGGACAGGCCCCCAAGCGCAAGGCGTAGCAATGTACTGCGTACAACATGTGATATATGGGATAGGTGGATTAGGAGGGAACATCCAGCTACCATTCTGTCCCCCTTTACATCAATGTTTAATAACCCAAACTTTACCCCAGGTACGGTGAAGGGGGCATTTAAAAGGTGGTAAGAATGGGGATGTATAAAGACTGGTGACATGGTTTTGGAGGGGCAAATAGTTTCTATCGAGGATTGTAAGACACATGTAGGAGTGAAGGAAGAGGACAGATTTGAATACATTCAACTGAGGCATTGAGACAGAAGAAGATCCGCCAAGCAGCAACAAGGCCGCAAACTAAATTTGAGGCATTTGCTATCTCGCACACTGGGGACAAACATCTAGTGGCGCACATATACAAGATACTACTAGAATGCGCAGACCAAAAGACATGGCCCTACCAAATGGCATGGGAAAGCACATTGGGAGGAATTATAGAGGAACACCCCGAAACTGACCAGGTCCCTACAGCTGTGGGAGACCTGGTACAAAACGATGATACAGTGGCATTATACCCAGAGTAAACTACATGGGATGTACGGGTCGGTTTCTGCGGATTGCTGGAGGAAATGCAAAGGGGAAGGGGACTGGAGACACATCTGGTGGGGATGCCCCAAAATGGAAGGTTTCTGGGAGGAAGTCGCGAAATCCCTGCAGGAAATAATACCAGAGATCCTGCCTCTCTCACTGGTTGAACCAGAACGATACACAATCTCAAAGCCACAGAAAAGAGAATTGGTAACTTTACTAATGGCGGTCTGGTTGGTGATTGCAAAAGACTGGAAACAAAAAGCTTGCCCACAGTGGTGGGCTGGCTCCATAAACTCTGGGACATTGTAGCGATTAAGTGGATTACATATATGATCCAAGGGGATGCAGACAGATTTCAGAGGAAATGGGGAGAAACTATTTGCTTTCTGAAAAGTAACTTTACAACAATGGTGCCGTCGGAATGTGCGTATATTGGACATTAAGTGATCGACTCAATCCATGGTGCCCCAGAAATGACAAAAAGATATGTTTCTGCAGGTGTATAGCTTGGTTGTGCGATCCCTTGGGGGGGAGTTAGGGGCGGTGGTGGTAGGGTGGAGTGTGGGGGGGAAGGATATGATAAATGCCAATAAAGAAAATACATAAATAAAAAAAATAAGGTTAGTAATATTGACCACATTCTTTTGTTTAATTTTAATATTGCATTCGACAGACCGTTGGGCCCTGCTGAAGAAGATCCTTTCGTAATGCGCCGTTCGGTGCCTTCGGTCTCAAAATATATGCCCCAAACTACCGTATCAGTTGTGTTCTTAACAGAGATCATTTCACCATTCATTTCTTCCCAATATGTGCGCCAACATGCTTCGCTAACATTAGTGCTCTGTAGGTCGATTTGGGTGATGCTCATGTTATTAATTAAGGACCAATAATTACGTGTTATTTTGGAATAAGGAATTCAACATTCTCTCGCTTTGCACCATTAGATGTCTGTGCTCGAATACAATATTTGTATGTTCTAGCTAATTCCCGTTTCTTTTCACGATAGTCATCCTCATGACTTTCTGGCAAAGAATTTTCCTTTTGCCCCACACCTCTTTGTCAAACCTGTGTGTGGGAAGATCTCATTGGCTGTAAACAATTAGGTATTTCTTTAGCCCGTTAAAAGACCCTGAAACCCTTGACTAGAACACACTGCTGCCAGCTCTCCCATTGTGGCTTTCTTGGTGTACGCTTCAATTTTCCCACCAATGCCATCCCTCCTCTTCTAAATCCTGGAATCCGATTGCCAGCACGTAGGTCCCTATAGTTTTCATGAGTGTCTTTATTGGTACCAATCCCTAACCGTGCCGACAGCATGGTATGATCACTTACAGGGGTATCTTTAACCTTTAAAGATCTGTCTATCTGAAGCATAGAATGTGGTAATATTACGTAGTCAATAACAGAGGACTGAGCTCCCCTCTTCCAAGTTGCATTATAATGAAGATCTCCTCTAACATCGCCATTGACCATATTCATATCCCACTCTCGGAAGATAGCTCTCCACTTTTTCCCATTAAGCTCATTATGATTCTTTTCTACAATTATTTAGGCAGTGTGAGTTCAAATCACCAGTCAAAATCATGTTTAGTTCATTATGCGACAGCCATGAGCCTAATATTTCAGATCGCTCATTCAAGAACAGATCTAGTTCTACCACAACTGGATTCCAGTAGAGATTTACTAAGAGAATACATACATTCCCACCACTGTTGTTAATTTCAGTTGAGGCTGCTAAGATACCCGGAAAGTTTTTTTGAAATTATATTCATAGATTATATTTTCGAGTTTCTAATAGCTAAAAATAAACACCTTGATGGCCCTCCTCCTGTATTTGTATTGGCTGCTTGCTGTGCTATAGGGAACCCATCACACCATAGTTCAGTGGAGAGACATGTTGTTTGAAAAAATATTGCATCATTGATATCGGAAATGGGATTTTGATCCTAATTTTTCATGAAACTATTAACTCCTCTGGTATTCTATACACAGAAATGGGTTTAATCTACTATCTACTATCCAAGATCTTTACAAGTCTTGTCATTCTTTGCAAATTCCACAATCACAAACCAATTCCGTTGATCCTTAGCGATACGTTTGATCCTTGATTGATCCGTAGAGATTCCAGCCATCTCCCTACCATTATTATTATTATTACAACAGCTTGTTCCCAATTCCTTCAGTTGGCTCATTTGCATACTTACTGTGGTTTCAGTTATGATGTGGCATTTATAATGCGCCTATACACAAGTGTTTCAAGGTGAGGCAAGGGAGGGGAACAGGAGAGGACAAAAAACAAAGATCTTACTAGGCCGAGTGACATTGAGATTGTGCAAGTGCAGGGGAGGGAGAACTGCCATTGGAGGGGCGGTGGGAGGATGGACAAGTACAGGACAATGAATCAACATAAGTAGTGCAGCCAACGGGTGGCAAGTGCGAGTGTTAGAAGTGCAAACAACAGTTGTCTATTAAGTGCAGGAAAGGTGACTGTACGGTTACAGATACAGACCACAAGTGCAGCGGGTGCCAGGAGGCAGTGCAGGTATGCAGCTGGACAAGTATGTGCCTGGGCCGGAATTCAGAGGGTTGCCAGTTGACCAGTGCAAGTGTCAGACAGTAGTACAGCAGGGGAGAGGAAGTGAGAATGCAGAAGCAAAGGGGAAGGTCTTGAGGTGCTTCCGGAACCGGAGATGGTTCTGGTCAAGTTTCAGAGAGGCAGGGAGGCTGTGCCAGAGGGAGGCACCAGCAGAAGAAAGAGTTATTTCTAATAATAATGTTATTTCTACCATCTCTTGATCTTGATATCGAAATTTTAATATTTGGTTCTTTGTATAATATAGGTGTTTTGACAAAACAGGATCTCTGATGTACCTCTACAAGGTCAGTGCAAGCTTCAAAGGGAAGATTTCTATAACCGTCATAGTGATTCTTTCTAAGTCTGGAATTTCTTGAAGCAATCTTGGAACATGCATCCTATTGAGTACAATATCTACACTTAAATGTGGACGAAGTTCAAAGCACAACATCCTATTTTCTTCACACTCTTTGGACCTAGCATTGTCCTCCCCCAGCAAATTTCCCTGATGTTACCGAACAGGTTTTCTTATATGCATCCACATACCCCATCCCCTCATTAGTTGGTTTGTTCATCTTCAAGTTAAATAGCCTAATCAAACTATCTCTATCCCCTTGTTCCCACTCTCAATCATTTATGCAAATGGATGTTGCACCAGTATAGTTTTGAGCAACTGCTTGAATATGGTTCGCTTGTAATGATGGATTAGGACTCTGATTTCCAATATTATTTCCTAATGGTAATTGATTTCTTGCTGAAGGAAACATCTGGTCAGACCGCTTTGGCATATTAAAGATGGCGGCCCAACACTCTTTTGCCAAGGATAACGGGCAATTCCCCCCTTCCTCCTAAATGTTTCTGCTCTGTCACCAGTATCCTGGCTAGTGCCACAAGTTTTTCCAAATGCACCACCTGGCGTCTGTTGCTCTACTATCCCCTTAAGTCGTGGGTTTGCACCTAGGTGCAAATCCCTCACTCCATCTTAGTTGCATAGTTTGTATGCCCTTACTATGGGTGTGTCTTACTATGGGTGTGTGTCTGCACAGGTGTCTCATTTTTCTCTATTGTCCCGACTTAAGGTTATTTTCCTACATGTTGGTCAATGGGGGGTTTGATTAGTCAGTCAATAGTTGGATCAATACAATCAAGTTGAACATTTTCTGTTTGAATAGCCAAGCCAGATTTGCTTGTTGTATTAATGTTTGTTTTATTAGAACTTCCTTTAATTGTTACGGGGGGTTAGCATTAACACTAGCTCGGTCTTCATCTGAAATGTAAATATTTCTAAGAAACTTTCTGGAATTATTCTTAAACTGATTTCTCCTCCCATTCTTGGATTTCTTCAGTGCTTTCTTTAATTGCGCTACCCCAATAAAGGATTTTCCCCTTCTTGTTCTATTATCGTATGGGCACATTAATCATTTGTACATTTCACCATGGAAAAGTCTCTTCTATTCCAACTTGCTTGTCCAATTTCATGGATGAGGGGAAAGAAAGGCCAGCATACAGACCGCAATGTCTTTCAGGTCTGTTGAAACCTGCCCATAAATCTTTCCACTCTGGGCCAAGCCCTCTGCAAACAGGTCCTGATCTTTTTGAGAATTCAGAGGTTTCCAGGAGCGCTGCGCCAGGCATGCTTTTATGTCCCATTCACAGTAGTGGAGAAAGCAGTAGCTCATATCCAACCAGGGATTTTTAGCAAGCTTTGTTAATGGTTCCTTCTGAGACCAAATCGAATCAATGACTGGCTGTTTGACCCGTTCTTCATCAGTGGGGAATGGGCAGGAAATCTCTTGCTTGGAGGGCTGTTGAACTGGTTTCCGTAGGCCTTTCTTTGACCAAGTGGGGCTTCGGTCTCCCTTTTGTCCCCGATCCCTTCTCACCATTCTCTCTATCAGTTTCCTTTTCTTCCACTTGTGCTCGACGTTCAGAAGCTTCATGCCGGCTGTGAAGAAGGTTTCCACATCCAGAGGAAATGGGGCTTTTTCTCACCTATATACACTGTGCCCAAGAACGGGAAGGCCCACGCCCCATTCTGGATACTTTCAAATCTTCAATTCCCTGTAAGAAGTCCCTAATCATGCAACCTCTCACCCTGGCTCTTCAATGCCTACTTGGTCCCTTTGGCCCACTTTATCTCTACGTTCTCCTCTAAGTGTTATGTGGATGACACTCGGCTCTCCTTCAGGCTACCCTCAGCCTCCTCGCCTCTCTCGCTCATTCCTGTCCTCTAACTGCGATTCAGTAGTGGTGCGCCTCCAACGATCTCTGCCTTAATGCCAGTGAGACTGAGATCCTTCTCATTGAGACCCCTGCACCTGCTTTCCCCTCTCTCACTCTGGCCGCCCTCCTTGGGCACTCTTCCTTCGCTTTCATGTGAGGCTAAATACCTTGGTGTCATCTTCGACTCCACTCTCTCCTTCTCCCCGGACATCACAGACTTTGCCAAGAAGGTCCACTACCAGCTGCACCTCCTCAGAGGAACTCTTTCTTTCCTCACCTTCCCCCGGAAGCTCACTGTCTCCAGAGCCCTGGTTCTCTCTAGGCTGGACAACTGCAACAGCCTGTTTCTCAATCTGCCTTCCTTTACTCTCCGCCCTCTGCAACTAATCCAGAACAGGACTACGAGATTGTCCTTGGCACAAGCCCAGGGACCATATCTCTCCAGCCCTGAAATCTCTCCACTGGTTCCCGGTGGCTGCAAGGATAAAGTTCAAGACCCTCTGCATTGTCCACACGGCTTTCTGATGCTGGGGCTTGCACTACATCCAACTCTCTTTTTCTAAACACTTTCCTTCTCAAGCCCTTCGCTCAGCCCCGTACAAATCTCTGAGGGTCTGGCGCTTCGCCAGGCAGAGAGTGGGGGGATCTCTCTCCTCTGCAGGTGCCTCCTTCTGCAATGGCCTCCCTGCCCCTTTCAAACTTGAGCCAGACCACCTGAAGTTCCGGAAGCAGCTCAAGACCTTCCTCTTCACTTCTGCTTTCTCTCTCGCTATCCCCTGCTGAACAACCTGTATTCTGCACTGACTGGCTGCCTGGCTACCCTAAGAGTCTCACAGGGTACCAGGCCCCCACTTGACCAGTAGCCCCTGCACTGCCTCCAGGCCTACTGCGTACTAGGGGCTGTATCTGGAACCCTACTGACCCCTGCCTCCTTCCACTTACCCAGAGCTGCGTTGCCCTTGCTGCACTTAATCAGAGCATTGCTTGCCCTGATAGCACTCCCCCCCCCCCTTCCCTCCCCCTGGTGCTTCCCTTCTCCTCCCACCTGGACTTTGTGTCTCACAATTGCATGATCTGAATGACACAAGGCCTAGTAAAACAGTGTTTTTATTTTTGTCTTTACTCTGTTTTCCCTCCCTTCTCTTGTCACCAGCCCTACAGATAAGGGGTGTATTGGCTGCCTTTACTTACTAAAAATAGGCAAATACTCCCAAAAAATAATGGGGATTAAAAAAACTCCCAAAAAGAAATGGGTAACAGACACGTAGACCTTGTGCCCCTACTTTCCCTCCCACACAGCTCCTTGGATATGTTTGGACCAGTAGTGCACCTAGTACCTCAGGAAGTTTATTATTACTGCCTGATCGGAAGGAGTAAACATGTACCTTGTAATGTGCATGAATAACTAGGTGCAGTGAGAATTATCACAATAACATGAAAGTTTTCCAGTTAAAACTTATGTTTACTCCCTTGTAAAATACTCCATTTGGGAATTGGACGTACATTTTTACTCTCTAAAACATAATTTTATCCACAACTTTAAAAAATAGTAAAATATTGCCACTTCCAAATATGGGGCACTGCTTGTTGTACCTAGAAACACTTGTGTACAGGCGCGTTATAAACCACTATCATAGCAAACCTTTTTTGTTTTTTGGCTTCAACAAGAGTACACAGTTGCTTCATGTATTTATTTTTACATTAAGTTCACTCAATATTAACGTATGGGCTTTTACCTCGTCTCTGATTTTGTCATATAACTCAACTGATTCACTAGGAATGGTATTTAATGGCGACATGGATGGTGATGTGAGCTTAATTTGATTGGCTCCTTCCCTCAATGTATGATGCATTTTATTGGGTCCTCTGGTCCTTGTGCTAAATTCGTGGTTGTAAGGAACTCTACTAATTGTGAGTGGGTCCTTGAGTTCTCATAGGTAATTGATGAGATGTCTTCATTCACAACCTGGACGTTTTCATTAGATATGCTTCTTTCTATCAATCGCTATTTATGTTGACCATTACCTAACGCCTAGTATTCGGAGTAGGAAAAGTTAAGAATTAGTGCAGTCCAACTGGTATTAGGTAACCCACATTTTAATATAGGCCTGTACTAGACAAGTTGGTAGTGTGACTGAGCAGCCAGGCTTATTTTAAGAGGGGTAATGTGAGCTGTAGAACCGTGCAATGAAACCAGTAAATACAAGTATCCAATTAAACACTTAAAGTTATAATATATTAATTATTCATTTATACACATTATTTATGCACAGTTTTTTAAAGATTGCTTTAAAAAACTGTGTATAAATAAACAGTAATTAGCTGTAACATTAATCCCAAGTTAGGATTCAATTCAAAAAGTGAACAATAAAGCAGGTGAGTAATTCATTCATATGTTCCACATGTTTCAGCACCCAACGTCATTTGAGGTCAGTATACCATTTATATGGTATCACCTTTGCAATATTGAGTTTTTCAGGACGGAAAGGTTAGGTTTAGATCAGAACAGACTGATAAGCTATACGGACAGTTGGATTCCTACGAAAGGGATGCAGTCAGTTATCCCATCATTAAAGTGTTCAACATTCAAAACCTGTAAGGGAACAAGATTTGCCAAATCCAATAGTTTCAGAAGGAGGCCTTTAGGGAGCCAGGACAGTCAAAGTTTATGGACAAAGTCAAAGTTCTTATGCTCTTCGTCTTAGAAAAATGTTCTTAAATGGTCAGTGTTCAAAAGAGAAATCGCAGCAACTCGAGAGGAGGCACTTTTAGAAAGCACAAGCTCTGAGGCCATTGCAGGTAAGTTGGGGTCGACTTGGTTTTCGGTTAAATCGCACTCCCAAAGGGCAAAAGGATAACATAGCCCAAGCCCCACAGTACCCTGAAAATGAAGAGTGTTCCAGCTAATTGCCGTCATGATGCAATGCAGTAGACTCTTGTTCCTGGTCCTTGATCGTAGTGATGCAAGGGAGGACGTCTGGCGGGCTTCTGCGGCAGCACTCGTGAGAGGGACTCGGCAGCAATGGATTTCCGTCAATTCAGCAGCTCTGTGTGTGTGGTTTTTTATTTTTTTTAAATTTTTTTTGTGTGCCTTTTTTTTCAGCGTCAACAAAGAACGAATAGCTCTGGTTAGGGTTTCATTGATCCCTTGGCCCTGGACTCTGGTGAGGGGACTCTGGATGCAGATTTCTTGCTTCTGTAGGGTCCTCTGGATGCCTACGAAGACTTCGGAAGACAATGCATGGTTATGTGATCTTACCAACCATAGAAACATAATTGTACATAACAGAGCAGACAAAACATCGGAAAAAAAATTATTTGGGGGGTAAAGAGGGGTCCCCCAAGCCCACCTTTTTCCCACCCTTTTAAAGCCACCCCGACCCATTTTAACTCCTTACCCCCCACTACCCTTTATATATTTAATTGTTTTAGTGTTTTTCAGTGTTATTGTCCGCTCTGTTATGTAGACCTCGGTTTTGTTCCCAATAAAATGACTGGATACCAAATGCACTCACAAGTGGTCGAGGTACCCTGGGTATTGGGCTTCTGCAGCCTTGAAAAGTCACAGCAAGTTGGGAGTGGTGCCAAAATAGTTTGTCTCGAGGATACTTGGTCCACCCAGCCTAAGGGAGGAAGTCGTCCTTTACGGGTCTTCCCTGTGGATTCGAAAATGGGGTCAGCACAGCTGCAGGGCTTCACCGGGCACTTTGCAGTCCAGGAGGGTGTTGCTGCTGGCGTTGTCTCGTCTTCTGCTTTGGATTCTGTCCTCCAGTGGTTGACTCTTCTCTTAGTCCCAAAAACCTGGCTTTTTATGCAAGTTCCCATTCATTCACAGCCGTAGGCCTGCAGATACATGTCACTAGGTTGTAAAAAAAAGACCACTGCCACCAGCCATCCAAGTGAGTTAGTGTAACAAAATGTTAGATGAGAAATGGGTTCAAGGAATGACTAGGTCATCCCCCCCAGCACTCCACAAAGGGTGGTGTGTGCTGGACCCATACAGTAAAGGTAAGTACGAGCAGGGTCATCTTACTATTCTTGGGAACAGCAATTCACCCAAGAAAATGTAGGTGAACATTAAGAGAAGTCCAAGGGACTTCTCAGTGGCACTGCACAAAAGGTGCTGTGTCACAATGAAAAAGCAGATGCCTATGAAGTTTTTCGGACTCCATACAACAGTAAGGAAAATAGAAAATCATAGTCGGGAAAACACAGGAGTGAGTGAGTGAGTGAGTGAGAAAAATGTCCCACTCACTCGGGATTAAAATTTAAAAAGCCCTGACTCCAGCAAAGGAGCTGGGGGTCTGTAAGTTTAAAGGGAATTGGCACAGAATTGAAAATTCTCCCTACCTCTTGCTGCCCCGCACCCACCCAGACTACTCGGACTAAGGCACAGGAGGATTCAATCCACTCCTGGATGAATCCCTTGGTTTCAGTTGGTCATATTTTCTGGAGAGACCATCAGCATTTTGGTGATTGCATCCTGATCTATGTTCAATGGTAAAATCAAACCCTTGGAGGCTGATTTACCATCTAAGTAATTTAGGATTTTTTTCCCCCTTCATTTGCATTAACCATCTCAAGGGTTGGTGGTCTGTTTGAATAAGGAAAGTAGAACCATACAAGTATGGCCTAAACTTCTTCAAAGACCACACAATGGCAAACCACTTGCGCTCACTAGTTGCTCACCTTGTTTCATGGTCCTTCAATTTCCTACTGATGACACAAATAGGGGTTTCTCTGCCTTGCTAATCCAGTTGACTTAAGACTGCACCTACAGCTTTGTTAGAAGCATCTGTTTGTACTATAAATGATTGGTTGTAATCAGGAGCTCTTAAGACTGGAGCTTTGCAGAGGGCTTGTTTCAGCCCTGCAAATGCCTTGGCACACTCCTCATTCTATCTGACCTTCTTAGGAAGCTTTGAAGAGGAGATGACATTCAGGGGAGAAGCTATGGTCCCATAGTTCTCAATGAAATTTCTGTAGTACCCAGTGAGACCTAGAAAGGCTCTCACATGGGTTTGCATAGTGAGGGTGGCCCCGTCCTGTACAGCTTGTACTTTACTAGGTAAGGGCCTAATCTCACCACCTTCTACCTCATGTCCAAGGTAGACCACTTTGACCAATTTGACATTTACTTGCCTTTATAGTTAGATGGGCCTGTTCAAGAGCAAGAGCCTGCAATACATATCCAAGTTGATTAAGGTGGTCTTCCCAAGTGGGGCTGAACACTGCTATGTCATCCAAGTATGCCATGCAGAAGTCCCCTAACCCACTGAGAACCTGGTTCACCATCCTTTGGAATGTAGCAGGTGCATTCTTTAGTCCAAAATGTATAACCCTAAACTGGTATAAGCTCCCTGGGGTGGAAAATGCTGTTTTCTCCTTGGCATTGTCTGTCAGTTCTATTTGCCTATAGCCTGAGGTCAAGTCAAATGTGCTGAGGAACTTGGCAGATCCAAGTTTGTCCACCAGCTCATCTGATCTTGGTAAAGGATGGGCATCAGTATTTGTGACTGCATTTATAGCTCTATAGTCCAAACAGAATCTCAATTCCTTGGTTCCTGCTTTTGACACTAGCACAACTGGACTAGCCCATGGATTTGTAGAGGGCTCTATAACCCCCAAGGTCATGCATCTTGTTAACCTCCTCCATATGAGTCTGACATGATCAGACATTCTGTAGCCCCTGCTTTTTATAGGGAGACTGTCGCCAGTGAGAATATCCTGCTGGCCCCAAGGGGCCATGCCAGGTGTCAGAGAAAACAGGGAGGCAAACTGACTTAACAGAGCTTTGCACTCCTCTTGTTGCTGCAGAGTCGGATGTGAAGAGAGTTTCAATCGTCTAATCTGAAGGGTGTCCCCTGAGGAGATTAGGGAGAGGCTCACTTTCCTCCTCCTCTTGATCAGAGGCTAGAAGCAAAGCTCCCAGTTATGGTCTAGAGACATAGGCCTTCAGACGGTTGGTGTGAAAGGCCGTAGGGGCGGGGGGGGGGGGCTCTCGAGAGCCTGAGCAAGATGGCCGTGGGCTGAGTGAGCTCCTGCGCCTGACGGCATGTCGAATCGCATGAAACCTTGATAAATAGTATAAAAACAGAATCCAACGGAGACAAAGCTAATCGGAGATAATCAGTGATAAGGCAAACGTAGGAGAAATCTGGAGGAAAATCGTACCTTCCTACCGGAGAAACGAGCTGCGGAGACTAGCGGGCGGACCACGCGCTGCAGAGGGCGGTGACCTGCAAGGGCACGAAAGCATAAGCCGCGGACCCTTCACCCCCGACCTAGGGCAGCCACAGAGGGGACACGCTCTGACACCACGACATGAGATGCCTCACAATCTGCGGGGTGCAGATGTGGACAACTCCGCAATCTAGCAGTATCGAATGTCAACATCAGAGCGGACTCTGCAGCGAGGGAAGTCGGAACTACAAGACTGCCAGATCTCCATGTGACGCTTTATCTTGGAAAACGGGGAGCGCCTGTACATCCCAATCCAGCGCAGTGGCCACGATTGGGGAAGAGGGTGCCGTCATTTTTACCTGCGTCGGCGACTATCCAAGGGACATCAGGAGGGATGATACGGGAGCCCTCGGCATGTGCGGTGACGGCAGGGGATGGGAATCCATGCTAGAATTAGTAAAACCAGTCAAGGTCTGCCCTATGGAACCTTAGAGAAATAGTAGGGCACCACCTATGTGGTAACTGCGCGGCATGAAAATTTACTCGCAAAATAACCTCTTTCCCCATAGGAAACAAGAACTGGCAGCTGCGCCACTTTTCAAATTGTAAATCTTTAAATGTGGTCTATGTAATTGAATGCCCATGTGGCTTGAGATATGTGGGCCAAACCTCCAGCCCAGTGCATAAAAGGATAAGCGAACATAGATCTAGAATAAGGTGCAACAATATGTCTGCACCGTTGGTCCCACACTTTGTTGAATCCCACCATGGCCCTGACAATCTCCTCTGGTGGGTAGTGGACAAAGTACCACAAATAAATAATCCAGCCAATTCACTCAACTATAAAGAAGCCTGGTGGATGTTCAAGCTAAAATCAACTAAATTGGGGCTTAACGAGGCAGAACCATTAGGCACACTCACATGAAATTGCATCCAGGTCACTGACTGTAAGTTCTCTGCACTACACCTGATATATGACATTACATGAAGTCCCCCTGACCCAGTTGTCATGCAGTTTGCACTTTGTGTCCCTACTTAGAGGACCTTGGTAAATATTAACCCCCCCCCAATTAGATGCAGCCACATACTGTGCTAGCATTCCGGCAACTGTTAGGCACATATCAGCAACTATCAGGTTGCTCATTGGCCACTATCCGCCATTTCAGTCTTGTGCATATTGTCTCTATTGGCTATGCCATACCACATTGTGCTCCAAGCAAAAGTGGTTGCTCATACACGACAGACATCTCCGTAATGACCACTGATTACAGGACTGCTCTAGGTAGTGTCCTCATTCCACCACTACCACATATGTATATAATCCGATCACTAAACTTTGGACGGGCTTCCTTTTGATCGTGTTTAGGCTTTATTTTCCTTACATGACTAGACACGTGTCTCTATCCTTGCGCATTGCTGATGATGTGTACCTTTTTGCACGCATCAGCATCTGCCCATAATTTTCTCGATGCGAGCGGGTCATTCCCCAGTATTCATTTAAGACACTTACTGTCGACTCGGTGCATTTTCACCCGCGCATGCGCCAGAAAATAACTATACTCGGCGCATACACATATCCTGATACCAACATATGCACCTCCAGCCGCGCATGCGCACGAGAGCAGTGTCACGCTCTCGGTCCCGACGCATGAAGAAACCCGGCTCACCAGGGTGAGCCCGATAGAGCTTCCTCACCAGTCAGGGGGCATGTACGTTAGAACTGGGCTCCCATGAATCTTCTGATGATGGGTAGCCCTTCCAGGAAAGCAAAAATTCCAATCGTCCTCGGTGATAACGGGAATCCATAATACCCGCCACCTCATTCTTTTTCCTCGAGTCCCTGCTCCTCTGGCTGGTGACCCAGAGGTGCGGTAGGAATGCCGGACGTAACTGGGATGCATGGAACACAGGATGGATCCTCTTCATGCACTTTGGCAGCCGAAGTCGAAAAGCAACAGGATTTATTCGGGAAATCACTGTATAAGGACCCACAAACCTGGGTGACTATTTAGACGGGGTGGATCCATCTGGGCAGATATCTGGTAGACAACCATACCCGCGAGCCCGCCTCAATGATGGGTGTATCAGTGCGTTTCTGATCCGCCAAGCACTTGTATCGGTCGCAGGCTTGGGCTAAGGCTATCTTGGCAGTTCTGTGTGCTTCCGTTATCTGCTGCAATCGGTCGTCAATCGTTGGACACACCGATGCGGAGGCCGAAACCGGTAAGATACTCCTTGGATGGTTACCAAATGTACTGTAAAACGGGCGGAGTCTCGTGGCCGAATGTTTGCAGTTATTATATGCAAACTCTGCGGTGGGTAACAGATCATACCAGTTGTCTTGCGTGTGATTGGTGTAACACCGAAGGTATTGTTCTAATGTCCCGTTCAATCTTTCAGTCTGCCCGTTAGTTTGTGGGTGGAGCCCAGAGGACAAAGCTAGTTCTATGCCCAACTTCTGACAAAGAGCAGTCCACAATTTTGAGGTAAATTGGCTACCCCGGTCAGAAATTATCTTAGTGGGTAATCCATGCAAGCGAAATATGTCCGTACAAATACCTCCACCATCTGTGAGGCTGATGGCAAACCCGTGAAGGGGGAGAAATGAGCCAGCTTTGTAAGTGAGTCTACGGTGACCATGATAGACGTCTGGCCACGAGAAATAGGGAGATCCACCACAAAATCAGTGGAAATGTGTTCCCACGGGGCTCCGGGCAAGGGAATCTGTTCCAGTAATCCAATGGGTTTTTTGAAACAATTTATACTTCGGGCACGTTGAGCACATGCTTGGACGTATTTCTTAATGTCTGAGGACATTCCCGGCCAGAAGAAAGATCTCAGAACTAGTTCTTCTGTGTTCTTCCTTCCCTGATGTCCTGCAGTGCAGTGATCGTGACACCAAGACATAACCGCCTGCTGTAAGTCAGACTGAGGCACAAACAATCTCTTGTCCATAAAGCACAAACCTTCTCTCATCTCAACTCGGATGCAGGGTGAAGGAGGAGCCGGGAATGGTACTCTCGCGGTAGCCGTACTAGCTTGAGAAAGAAAGGACGAGGTGGAGACAATGAACACTTTGTTGGGAAAAAGTCTCTCCTTAAGGCTATGAGAAGGATCTTCTGAGACATAACGACGAGAGAGAGCATCTGCGATCACATTCTGACTGCCTGGTACGTAAGTGATCTCAAAGTCGTACTGGGCAAAGAAGTGTGCCCATCTGGCCTGACGAGAGTTGGCACATTCCATGTTCTGCAAGGTTTGAGATTCTTGTGATCCGTTCTGATGAGAGAGGGATTTCCTCCTTGTAAAAGATGCCTCCACTCCTCACAGTGGATAGCCAATAGCTCTCGCTCAATTACAGAATAATTACATTGATTGATCGTGAGAGTCTTCGAGAGGTATGCAATGGGATGTTCTACTCCTTCCTCTTCTTGCAGGAGGACAGCTACCACTGCATTGGCAGAGGCGTCAGCTTCCACAATAAATCTTTTAGATTGGTTGGGCTGGACCAGAATGGGAGCAGAGCTGAATCTTCGTTTCAGGGACAGGAACGCTGTCTCGGCTTCTGGAGACCAAACAAAGGGTTAATTTTCTTTCTTTAAAAGAGGGGTAATGGGAGCTACCGTAGCAGAACAATTTTGAATGAACTTCCGGTAGAAGTTGGTGAAACCCAGGAATCTCTGCACCTCCTTTATGGTCTTTGGGGATGGCCATTCCAGAATGGCAGAGACCTTCTTAGGGTCCATCTTTATTCCCTCTTGGGAGAGAATGAACCCTACATACTGAACAGAAGAGACCAGAAATTCGCACTTGCTGGGTTTAACTAGGAGATGGTTTTCTTGCAGGCGATGAAAAACTTCATGGAGATGAGAGAAGTGCTCTTGTGTGATCTTGGAAAATACCAGAATGTCATCCAGATAAATGATCACTGAGCGGAACAGCACATCAGAAAAAATGTGGTCCATAAATCGTTGGAATATCGCTGGGGCATTTACTCGACCAAACAGCATCACTCTATACTCATACAGACCATAAGGTGTTCTGAAAGCTGTTTTCCATTCATCTCCCGCCCTGATGCGCAGGAGATGATATGCATTTCTTAAGTCTAACTTAGAAAAAACAGTAGTGCCTCTGCTTCAAGGATGTCGGAGATCAGTGGCATCGGGTATCGGTCCCGAATAGTAACCTGGTTGAGCCCTCTGTAGTCGATGCATGGTCGAAGTTCTGTGGAGTCGCTCTTGGCGATGAAAAACGGAGGAGCACCCGGTGGGGATTTCGATGGTTGAATCAGACCATTCTTTAAGTTGGCGTCCAAGTATCCTCGGAGTACTTCCTTCTCTCTTACAGATAGGGAGAACATTCTGCCAAAAGGGACCAGGGCATCTGGTACTAGATCTATAGCGCAATCTTCAGGGCGGTGTGGGGGAAGATCATGTTCTTCCTTCTCCAAGAAGACCTGATGGTGTATCTGAAATTGGGGAGGAATCAAATGGATTGTCCGTGGTTGTGCTTCCACAGCCTGTAAGATTGCCGGCTGATGACCCGATGCCTGCAAGCATGAGTGTTGACAATAGTAAGAGAGGAAGCTGAGTGTATTCTTTGACCAATCTATGGTAGGATTGTGTTGGCGAAGCCAGGCTATCCCCAAGATGATGTGGAAATGAGCTGCTCGGATGATCTTGAAAGAAAAGTCCTCCTTGTGATGTTGGATGGTAACCCGGATTTGCTCCGTGGAATGAGTAATAGGACCTGAACAAAGGGGAGTTCCGTCGACTCCTTCCACCTTCATGTTTTCCTGGTTCTGGACTCGACGGATACCCATCTTCTCCGCCCATAAGGTGTCCACGAAGTTGCCAGCGGCTCCACAATCGATTAGGGATAAAGTCTCCACTGATTGATCCCTCCAGGACAAGTGTAGGGTAACAACCATCAAGCGGGTGTCGTCCGACTGAGTTGAAGGTGTGACCGACAAGGAAACATAGGGACTTTCAGTAACTCCTCGAACTGTGGTCCCTCCTAGGTACGAGGCGATCCGTTTCCCGACCGCCTTGGTGGGACCTCTGGGCAGTTCCGAAGCAAATGCAAAGATCATCCACAGTACATGCAGAGACCCGACTCTCTGCGTCTCTTCCGTTCTTCAGGAGTGAGAGGAGACCTCATGGATCCAATCTGCATTGGTTCTTCCTTGTTTAGGATTGCTGACAAAGGAGAGGGAGGCTGGGAGGGGGTAGGGAAACCAGTAGTTCCTCTTCCTCTCCTTCTCTTGCCTACGTTCGTTGATCCGGTGTTCAATCTGTAGGATGACTGACAACAACTCCGAGAAAGAGGCTTGTCGGGGAACTCTGGCCAATTCATCTTTAAGTTCCTCTCTGAGGCCTCTACGAAATATAGTGAATTGTGCTTGCTCCGACCAGGTAGATTCAGTGGCTAGTCGCTTAAACTTTGTGATATAAGACAAAAGGTCCATCTTACCTTGGTGCACTTCCAGCAGTTCCTCGCAAGCCATGAACGTAATCTCCGGCCTTTCAAAGGTCTGTCTTAGTTTGGCGAGGAAAGCTTCCCAGTCTCGCAAAACCGGATCATTATCAGTGACTAAAGGGTTGGCCCAGGCCAATGCGTTTCCGGTCATATTGGAAACCACAAAGCCCACCTTGCTCAGATCTGTGGAGTATGTAGTAGGCCGGAAAGCAAAATACACGTTGTAAGCTTCAATGAATTCTTTGAGCAGCTTTGGTGTGCCATCAAATTTACCAACTGACAATGGCATTGGAGGGAGATCTCAACTACGTGTTTTCCGATTGGCCACCAATTGACGGAGTACATTGTTCTCCACCTTGAGATTCTGTACTTCTTGGTTTAAATTACGAACCTCCAAATTAAGAGATTGTACTAATGTTACCAATTCCCGGACTTGTTCGGGGGTAGCCATTTCGGAATATGTTTGGCGTTGCAAACTGTCACAGATTTCAGCTTTATCTGTAATGTCCAAGTCACTTCCCACTTATGTCTCCTCCCCCTCCTCCTCACCTGATCATATATCCTTAGGAAGCTTTTCCTTCTTTCTTTAACGGAGGATCTCTTTTTTAAAAGATACGGCCTACCACGGAACAACGCCACAATGGTTGCGGAAGTTTCTGGAAAAGTGGCCCCAGATCCGTGATAGCAAGCGGGGAAAAAGCAAGCGGGCAAAAAAAAACTGAACGCCAGCCGATGGGAAGAAATCCAGAGGTCTTCTGAGCGTAAGCACGGTGCTCCAGTAAACCAGTAAGTACAAGTGTCAAACGAAGGATATGGACTGAAGGAGAGCACTGCAGAGCGGAGCACGGTGACTCCGGAGGAGGAACGAAGGTAGCACCCTCGAGAGGTGAAAATAACACCAGCGAGAAGCCGGGGAAACCACAGCAAAAAGGAAGGAAAGCGGAGCAAGGAGAGGGAGAGGGAGAGAGAGAGAGCACTAGATGGGGAGATGCACCGAGCAGGCGCCCGGGAACCCGTACAAGAAGAGAAAAAGAGGAGAAATATTAGCGAGGGGCGAAGGAAGCCCAGAACAGGAAAGGGGGGGCTCAGCAGAGCCAAGAGAAATAATGAGCGCAGCAAAAACAGGGTAGCGCAAAACACAGTTGCAACGCGGAGAGCCGGCTGCAACTGAACGCTAATAATGCTGGAGGCGGCCATCTTGAGAGACTAGACCGCAGCCTGAAATGATGTTCCCAACGTGGTGGAACTATCAATGGCGGCCGAGTCTCCATCGGTTCCATTGTTTGACAAAAAAGGGGCACATGACACCAGGGTTCAGGGGGAAGGGGAAAAGAAGCCAAGACTGGTGACGCGAAAGAGGCAGCTAAGATCCTACTGGGGCAACACGAAACGCAGGTCACATCACCCAGAGGGTGGCATCCCTACATCCCGCCCACAAGGCACACCCTCGCTGGTTTTTCGATCTGTACCGTATTGCAGACAGCAGTGGGCGCCCCCCAAAGAGTTCCCCCAAATGCGCTTATCCCGCACAAAACCCACGAATAACTAAGCCAGCTTCAGTTAGCCCCGCCAAAGAACTCAAACAAGCCAGCATCCACCAAAGACAGCACGCCCAGAAACTTCCCACGGGCTCCCCGCAATGCCAGGACACGAGCAGAGGGCATGCAACAAGGAGCAAACATTCCAGAAGCCAAGAACACTCCAGACACCACCCTGCCAGCGTGACTACCAAGAAGATCCGCGAGGAAAAAACCTGACATGGAAGTTCAAGCCCAATTACAGGCCATTTTGGACAAGATGAAGCTTATAAGTCAGCGCATGCAAGAAAGAAACACAGCAGTGCTCGAAATTAAGCGGGACCTCCAGGAGGTACTAAACCGGTTAGCAACACAAGCTGAAAGGACCACAGAAAACGAACAAAGAATTGGCGCCCTGGAGGACAACCTAACCACCACAGAATTGGAGCTGGACGGAGTGATACGTGAGGTTAAAAGGCTGGCCGAGAAGATGGAGGATCAAGAAAATGGATCCTGCAGAAATAACCTGAGAGTGTTTGGCGCCCCAGAAAACACAGAAGGGTTGGACATGGAATCATTCATTTACGACCTCCTGCAGAACACGCTGCACATGCCCAACGCTAGACACCTCATCATAGAGGGGCACATCGCGCTCTGATCCCCAAACCACTGTCCACTGAGCGCCCAAGAGTCATCACGATGCGATTGTTAAATTTCCAGCACAAATTAGCCATTTTGAAAGCCTATAGAACAGCGTCTCCGATACGCCTGAATGGAACTGAAATAAGAATTTTCAATGACTATTCGATGGAGGCCTCAAGAAAGTGGAGGGGCTTCAACCCCATATTTGAGGCACTCAAGAACACTGACCATAGGCACTATCAAGTTTCCAGCAATATGGTGTATACAGATTGACAAGCAATGGCGGTCATTTGAGGACCCGGAAAACGCATGGCACCTTCTACAACAAGAAAAAATGGTGCTCACAGACCCTGAAAGCGCATCGACAGAAAAAGCGAGACCAGACTCTCCCCCTCCACCGCGACAGGAGCGCACTTCAACTAGGGGGAAATGGCACAAACCGGGCACAGGGCCACGCTGCTGGGGTGTGGAACAAGGGAAATGCACCGATACGAGCCCCTAGCCATATGACTGCGTACAGACCCACAATGGGCGGGAATAACCCAGGGACCGGAGGAGAATAAGGTATCACTGTATGCTGATGACCTACTGCTATACATCAGCAAGGCATCGTCCACCCTGCCCTACATCGAGTCTTTGCTACAAGGCCCGATGGTGGGATACAATGCGAATTGGTGTAAATGGGAGGTGATGCCGCTTAGGGTGGATATACTGTGGGACTTGGGCGGAGTGGATCCTTTTGCCCTACAAACCCAATCCATCAAATACCTTGGTATACGAATTGGCGCCTCGATCACTGACCTCCGTGATCTCAATTATCCCCCGGTACTCTGCAATATCAAGACGGACCTCAAGAGGTGGAACGCTCTGGCTCTAACCTTAACCGGGAGAATTAAAACCCTAAAGATGAATTCCTTCCCCAAATTAATATACTTAACCATGATGCTTCCAAATTGCCCAACACCCAGTATGCTGAAGGAATTAGATGCGGCAGTCGCAAAATTTACATTGCGAGGGAAGAAAGCCTGGCTGCGCCTCCCGATCCTGCAAGCGAGCAAATCTAACTGAGGCTAGCAGTAACCTCACCAGTGGCCTACTACCAAGTGGCCCAAATCATATGGATGAAACCTTGGCTGAATCCAAGCGATGAAACCTAGCTGGCGGACCATGGAATTAGCAGTGCTGCCCCACTCACACCCATGGAAATAATGGCTACACCGCCACACAAACTCCCACTGGCCCTTAAAACACACCCCATCATAGGTCTGACGATCCAACAATGGCACAGACTCAGGGCAAAACAGGGGGTTTTCACCAAGTTATGCCACCATGGGAAAGTTTGAGGCCAGTCTTCACATACGGGCCACAACAAATCGCCCACCCGAATCAGGGGACGGAGTGGGCAAACATCCGGATCATGGATGTCATGGAGCATAATGTGATGATAGGCTTTCGTGAAACACAAACCATTCTGGGGCTAGGGGAGGGGTATTGGCTACGATATCACACCATCCAGGCTACAATCCTAAAACCCACAACAGAATCTCGCCTATGACCCCCTGCTCCATGTGTGAGAGAGGTGGAATGGGACCTTGAAGCTTTTCCACGTATCCGCACATACTACACGATGTCCATTCCTGACAACAAAGAGCGGATACAAGAGCTAGCGATACTATGGTCTGAGGATCTAGAGGCACCCATCAGCGACAGACTTGTATGCTTGCGTTAGGGCCATCCCGGAAATCTCTCTCTGCCTCAGAAACTGAGAAATAAAATACAAAACACTCCATAGAGCATTTTATACCCCAATTAAACTGCAAAAAATGGGACTTCACCCCACGGGTTTATGCTGGAGGGGATGTTCGGGTATAGGAACTTTGGGCCATATGTTCTGGTCATGCCCTAATATAGGCCTTTGAACAAAGAATAGAGATTTTAATTAAAGCAAGCACGGTTGAATACTGTTATGGATGGAAGTTGTTTTCTGGAATCACACGAGTTAAAGGAACTGTGCAAACATTGGCAAGAGCTACAAGGAAATAATTGAGAACTGTGCAACTTGAAAGAACAAGCATCGGCAAAGGCCATGAGAGTGTGAAAAAGTGCAACAAGTGAATGTTGGCAAAGCCGTGGTAAAGAGCATTATGAGCACAAGTCAAAACACTACTGTAGAGATGGCAGTGGCAACGTGCCTATGAAGAAGAAGCAAGTGAGGTGTGTCGGTTGCGTGACCTGTAGTGGGTGGACCGTGTGGTCCAACAACTGTGCCTAGACTGATTTCACCCTCTTTATGGAAAAGCCACTCAAAGCACCACAAAGAAGCTTGTGATTTATTCTAAAAGAAAACCCTTGTTTGATTTGAAAGTAAGAAGTTGAACTATGACACTGGTGAAAGATAACCAAAATAGAAGAGTTGGGAAGGATACCAAGGAATTGTGTTGTGCTGAAATTGTTGAAAGACTTGAAAGCTTGGGGAAGGGAACCCCTTGGTAGAACTATCAACTATTTGAACCTTGGTGAAGGGAAACTTTTTTTGACTAAGAGCTGGATGAAAATCGGAACTTTTATGTTGGCTTTTATGTTTCTCCAGCATGGGGTCTGGCATGGAATCACATGCTCATGAATATTCTCTGTCGTCCGGCTGGGAATCCTCGGTAAAGAAAAAATCAGTTTCAGTTTTGTTTCTGAACTGTCTTTCACCTAATAACCAATCACTGTTCTCTGGGTCATACTGCCCTCAGCCAATGACTGCCCTCTACCTAAGCCCCTCCTCTGGCAGCCATCTTCAGATTTTTACTGCACGTTCAAGTGTTGGGAGTCCTCGTGCTATAGCTCTCGAGCTTTACTGCATTTTGCAATTTTTTTCAAAGTTTAATCTAATTTTTTCTGTCAATCGAGCCTCAAGCTCCACCGTTTCTACTTCCGATCAATGGGGACCCGTTTCGGAATTTTCTACGCCCCTCAAGGGTGAAGTTTTCATCGAGTTCCGCTTCTTGGAGTATTCCAGAAGATCTTTGAGGCCTACCCCATGTGGACATGGCCCAGGACAAATGGAGCACGACGCCCAGATCCAAGCAGTTCAGGAGCTGCCCTGGATGCGGATTGCAGAATGTCTTCAAGGAGGACGAGCATTCTAGATGCCTCTGCCTTCACGAAGACAAAACGCACGTGGAGAAGGACTGTGCGTTTTGCAAGAACATGTCGGAACGGACCATGAAGGATCGGCGTATCCGCCTCACCAACTGGCCGGAGGGGAAGAGCCCAGCAGCAGGTGAGAAGAAGAGGTCCGAGCGGTCTTCTAAGACCTTTGAGGGTGCTCCGGCGACGGGGGCCCAACAAAAGGGAAAGCACCGCAAGTCCGCGGGCACTGGGAGCGCCGAACGGTCGGGCTCTCGGCTGCCAGACAGGGCGCACTTTCACCAACGCCATCAACCACAAGCCAACGTTCTGGCTCGGGGGGGAAAAGGAAGTCGGAGAACCCAGGTAAGCTTCGGGAGAAGTCCTGGTCGATCCAGACAGACAGCTGAGGGGGAGCAAGGCAGCGACCCTCCGCCCAAGGTGAAGGCCTCAAGCGCGTCCAAAGTCGTGAAGGCCTTGATTCACCCGGCTAAGGCCTCTATCGAGGGAGTTGTGGCGGCCCCGGCGAAGCCTTTGGGGCTACCCCAGTGGTGGCGACCTTGGGGCCCATAGTTTCCCTGCCACCGCAGAGGGTATCCTCTTTTCAACCCATCGATAAGACCCCCCTGAGAACCGCAGTGGAAATAGATGGGGGGGGGGGGGGGGCCGGAGGCTGAAGTCGTGAAGATCCTGGACAAGAGGTTCGAGGAAGTCCGGTCCTGCGGGAGGGATCCCGGTGAGGCGGACGAAGAAAGCGACGGTGGCGCCGACTAGGTTCCTGTGGAGGCGGAGGATTCCACTCCCCAACCGTTGCGCCCGTCGCAGCCTGTACCTGGGCCACAACTCAGGAGCAATCTTGATGGCGATCCAGGCCTTGTGTACAGAGATAAGGACAAGGTTGCCCTTACCCCCAACGGACGACCCAGTGGAGCCTGGACAGTCGGGAAGCCCTCCAAGCAAGCGGAGGAGAACTCATCCCCCACCGCCCTTCCAGCCTGCGCGGCCCTCACGGCCTTCATCTCCTTCCCCAGATCTGAGGGATGACACAGGAACAGAGACGGCCACGACGGGGACAGATGACGACGGTGGGGACGATGGGACTGGCCTTCCATCACCACCTCCTTGGGCCTCCCTGCCCGACGAAATTGGCTCCTTCCACACCATGATCACCAGGGAATCTGAGCTCTTCCAACTCTGCCCCTTAGAACAGAAGAAGGAAGGTTTCCTCCAACGGCGTGAGGCCAAGAGGAAGACTGTCCTCTTGGTCCCGTTACTTGATGACATCTGGGACGAGGGGTTTGAGCTCCTGAAGAACCCGTCCACGACCCCTGCCAAGAGAGACTGGTACGGTCCCGTATTCCGCCCCCATGTGCCTTAGGGCTCAGCCGACCCCCCGATTCGGTCATCTCAGCGGCGGCCAAGAAGAAAGCGGTGGGGGCGACGGCTTCAACTTCGACCTCCCCGCAAGACGGCGAAGGGAAGAAATTGGACGCCATGGGATGACGGGTCATCTCATCGGCGGCGATGACGATTAAAGCGGCAAATGTCCTCGTGATTGTGGCTCGCTACGACAGGGAGCTGTGGTTTAGGATCGCTCCTCTGCTGGACTTCCTCCCGGACGACAAGAGGGCTGAGACCCTGGAGATCCTGCAGGAAGGCGAGGTGGCATCGGACCACGCCATAACGGTGGCCACGGACATTGCTGACACCGGCTTCCGCCAGATGGGCAACAGTGTTTTCCTTCGCCGGCGTGGTTAGCTCAAAGCAACCGATTTTCCGCCAGGACGTGCAAACCAGAGTTTTGGACATGCTTTTCGACGGAAACAACCTGTTTGGCAAGACAGTGGACGAGTCACTGCAGGCCATCAAGGCCGACACGGAAACGGTACGGGCCTTGGGAGTTTTGCAGCAACGACGGCCGCCCTTTTCGGAACTCCGGAGGCAAGCAAGGTGCCTCCAAAGGATTCGGCGGCGGCTCCTCGACGTACCGCCATGCGGCCCGCTCCTCATCGCAGGAGGCCTACAGAGGACGCGGCAAGTCAGGAGGATCTCGTCAAGGAGGCCAAGGCGGCAAGGCCACTACCAAGCAGGACGGAACCGGCTGTAGCGTCGGGCCCCCACCTGAACACCCCAGTGGGAGGCCGGCTGGGGAAGTTCGTCAGCGTGTGGGAGTCCATCTCCACCGACCGATGGATGTTGGATGCCTTGGCCCGCGGGCACACTCTCGAGTTTCTAAAGTACCCCCTGCATTCCACCCGTGGTCAGGAAGGAAAACGACGTCCCTCAACTGCTGCTGGAAGTAAGGGCGATGCTGAAGAAAGGAGCCATCGAGCTTGTCCCAAAGAGGCTCTGGGGCTCCGCACTGTACTCATGGTATTTCCTCGTAAGAAAGAAAACCGACGGCTTGCGACCCATCCTGGACCTTCGTCGTTTAAACAAGTAAATCAAGTCCCAGATGGTCACTCTCCAGCATGTGCTGGGGCAGCTGGAGGAGGGCAACTTCCTATCGTCGCTGGACTTGGATGATGCCTACTTCCACATCCCCATTCTAAGAGGACATCGAAGGTTTCTCATATTCGTAGTCCAAGGACGGCACTGCCAGTTCAAGGCCCTCCCCTTCGGATTGAAATCGGTGCCCAGGGTATTCACCAAGTGCCCAGCACCAGTGGCGGCGCTGCTGCGCCTGCAGGGGATCCATGTCTACTCTTACCTGGACGATTGGCTTATCCGAGCAAGGACAAGAGAACTCGCAGTCGAGCACACAGCGAAGACCGTCCAGCTGCTCGCGGATCTGGGATTTTCCATCAACTTCGCGAAATCCCACTTGGTTCCGTCGCAAGTCGCACTGTTCCTGACAGCCAGGCTCGACACAGTGGCGCGATTGGCCTCGCCGTCGGAGGAAAGTACGAAGGCCATCCTAGGCAAGGTGCAATGGCTGTCGACCATGGACGTGGCCAGGGTGCGGTCCATCAAGTCCCTTCTCGGCATGATGTCCTCATGCATCTACCTTGTGCGCCTGTGCAGGCTGCGGATGAGTCCACTGCAAGAGTTCCTCGACGCCCGTTGGATGCAATCGGCGGACAGCTTCGAAGATAGGATCTCGCTCAACAAGACCTTCCGCCAAGCGATCCGGTAGTGGGGCACCCGCTCGCATCTCGCGGCGGGTATGGACTTCCAGATCCCGGCACATCAAGAGACGGTGATGACGGATGTCTCCCAGGAGGGATGGGGAGCGCACACCAGAGATCTCCACGCAAGAGGCCTTTGGCTCCCGGAGGAGAGGTCACTACACATCAACGTCCTGGAGCTCCGGGCCCTGTTCTGGGCCCTCAGGTCGTTCCTTCTGACCCCCAAGGGCAAGGTGGTGAGGATCTTCACCGACAACACCACCACAATGTTCTACATCCGGAAGCAGGGAGGCACCAGATCCCCAGCCCTATCCAAGGAGGCCCAGGATCTCTGGCACTGGGCCGTCGCCCAAGGGATGTTTCTAGTACCCTTCCACCTGGTAGGAATAAAGAATACCATCGCCGACTCACTCAGCAGGGAGCTGTGCTCGTGCCACGAGTGGGAGCTGCAACAGGATCAAGTGGATCTGCTATTCCAAGGGTGGGGCAATCCCCAGATCGACTTATTCGCGATGGCGACGAATACCAAGTGACGGAGGTTCGCCAGCAGGTTTCCACAGCCAGGGAGGGTGGGTGATGCCTTCTCATTCCCCTGGGAAGGCCTGTTCCTCTATGCTTTCCCGCTGTTGCCGTTGCTGCAGCGACTCATCAGCCAACTCAAACGGTCCCGGTGCAGGATGATCCTCGTCGCACCGGCATGGCTGAGACAGATCTGGTTCCCGGACCTTCTGGACATGTCAGCGCCCCCCCACCCCCCAGTCAAACTGCCGACGGACGCGGATCTCCTCTCCAGAGAAGGAGGTACCATCCTCCACCACGACCCAGGGTCGCTGAACTTGCAGGCCTGGCTCCTGCAGCACTAGAGTTTGGAGGGTACGATATCCCGGTGGACTGCAAGGAGGTGCTTACAAGGGCCAGGGCGTCCTCAACTCTCAAGTGCTATGGACACAAATGGAAGAGGTTTTCTGTCTGGTGCCAGGCACAGAAGATTAACCCTCTACGGATCACGGCCCCTCAAGTACTGCCGTACTTGCTATCGCTGGCCAAGGCGGGGCTGGCCCATGCCTCCATCAAGATCAATCTGGCGGCTATCTCCCGCTACACCAGAACTCTGGGACGCTCATCCCTGTGGTCCCATCGCTTGGTAAAGGAGTTCATGAAGGGACTATTCCGATCGTTCCTGCCGGTGAAGGCTCCGGCCCCGGCGTGGGAGCTCAACGTGGTGCTGACCAGGCTCATGGGCCATCTCCTGCAAGCCCCCATACCTGACTTACCACGAGACGAGGGTGGTGCTGAGGACGCACCCCTCCTTCATGCCCAAGGTGCCATCGGACTTCCATCTCAACGAGCCCTTTCTTCCAGTCGCCTTTGTCGCCGGCCGAGAGGACTTTGCACTCGCTGGCTATAGCTAGAGCGCTGAAGTTCTACGTGGACCGCACAAAGAGTTTTCGGAAGACATCACAGCTGTTTGTGAACTTTGGACCTGTGAACCAAGGGAAGGCCCTCTCGAAGGCTTCCATTTCCAGATGGCTCTCCAGCTGCATCATGCACTGTCACCGGTTGGCAAACCGACCGTTGCCCGGCCGTCCGAGAGCCGATTCGACCAGAGCGATCGCTGCTACCACGGCGTTCCTATCTGGTGTGCCACTGCTGGACATCTGCAGGGTGGCTACGTGGAGGCCGACACACACCTTCACGAGATTCTACTGCGTCGACCGGGATTCCAGGGAGGAGTCCAGAGTCGGCCAGGCAGTGCTGCGCAACCTGTTCGCCTGAAGGTGGGCCTGGTGAGGAGGTAATGTTGAGTTGATGAAATGCTTAATGTGGAGCCTTGCCACCTCCCGTGGTTGTGCATGTGTGTACTGCTTTGTATTCTTGTATTCATGAGCATGTGAATCCATGCCAGACCCCATGCTGGTGAAGGAACAAGTTACTTACCTGTAACTGTTGTTCTCCAGCATGGGTCTGGCATGGATTCACATGCAAACCCTCCCTCCTACCCCTCTGCGGCTCTTCACTTGGCCCTACTGCCACTTTACGTGCTACCAAATCCGAAGATGGCTGCCAGAGGAGGGGCTTAGGTAGAGGGCCGTCATTGGCTGGGGGCAGTATGACCCAGAGACCAGTGATTGGTTATTAGGAGAAAGACAGTTCAGAAACAAAACTGAAACTGATTTTTTCTTTACAGAGGATTCCCAGCCTGATGGGGAATATTCATGAGCATGTGAATCCATGCCAGACCCATGCTGAAGAACAACAGTTACAGGTAAGTAACTTGTTCCTAACACTTATCATTTTGAGGCTGGCACACGCACCCATTGTATACAAATGGGTGTCGGAGAAAGTATAGGTTTTGGACTTGGACAGACATTTGATTTAGACATCCTGGCCCAGACTATCCTTAGTTTTATTAAGGTAGGGAACTCCCACCTTAGCTTAGGGCAAGATGGGCCTTGTCCAACTTTCTTTATTTTAATAAACGTTTGTAGCCCAAACCTTCAGTGCATTGTCTGTCTCATTCATGATGCCTTCACAATATGACAATTTTGCAAAGTTAGTTTCCTAATTCACCGAAGGATATGATCTTATATAATTTTCTCACCAGAGGTTTCCGTTGGCGATGCTCTTTGAACTCCCCCTTCCTACGGCCGCCGAACTTTGAACATGGAACACTTAGCACCCGCGTTTAGCATTCTGTGCCGGGTGCTGGTTAAGTATCTTTAACACTGCCTCCTCTATTTTGTTAAAGGGCTGGTAGCTGTAGGCAAACGATCAGTAGTTCTACAACAAATCGAAGTAAAACAAGATCAAATCTTCCGTTCGGTGCTTCCAGGTCACCTCTGCACCGCTTACCACAGAACACTTGGACCCGCACTTAGCCTATCCCTAATTTAACCATAATTTATGCGTGTACGGTTAACCCAGTTTCATCCCAATTTGGGCTATTATCGATTATTCTTTGTGTGTTGTTTCCAATTATTTATTTGGTTAATTTTTTTAATTTCACTTGTCTGAACATTGGATTCTGTCCCATCCATCGCCCATCTTCTCCTACAGTGTTTAATGCATAAGCTATACTATTCTTCCTTTCCTCGCCTTCCCCTAGAAGCTCACTGTCTTTAGAGCTCTGGTTCTCTCTAGGCTGGACTACTGCGACAGCCTGTTTCTAAATCTGCCTGCTATTCCTCTCCACCCTCTGCAACTCATCCAGAACAGGACTGTGAGACTTGTCCTTGGCCTCAAGCCCAGGGATAGTATCTCTCCAGTCTTGAAATCTCTTCATTGGGTCCCAGTGGCTGCAAGGATTAAATTCAAGACCCTCTGCATTGTCCACCAGGCCTTCTGGGGCCTGGGTCCACAATACCTTCAACTCTCCCTTCGGAAATACCTTCCTACCCGAGCTCTTCGCTCCTCCACCTTCAACTCCCTCAGGGTCAGTCGCTTCTCCAAGCAACAAGTTGGTGGTAGATCTTTCTTCGGCTGGGGCCTCCCTCTAGAACAGCCTCCCTGCCTCTCTGAAACTTGAGGAGCACCATCTTCGGTTCCGGAAGCACCTCAAGACCGTCCTCTTTGCTGCTGCGTTCTCTCTTGCTCTCCCCTGCTGATCTGTCTGCTTCTGCACTGGGCACCTGGCTACCCTCTGAATTCGGGCCCAGATCCCTGCCCACCGAGCTGCATACCCGCAGTGCCTCCTGGCAACCCTTGCACTTGGGTCTGTATATGCAATCCTACAGTTCCCTTACCTGCTTTTATTGTCACCTGTTGTCTGTGCTTCATTCTTGCACTTGCCTCCTGCTGGCCGCACTACCTGTTGTTTTTGCACTTTTCCCCTTCCCTCTCCCCTGCACTTGTGGGTTCTCAGTGTCACTGGGCATAGTAAGATCGTTTTTAGTCCTCCCTTGCCTCGTCGTGCTTTGAAACACTTGTGTATAGGCGCGGTATAAATAAAATATCATATTGTATCGTATGCTACAAAATAGTGAGCTTTTAGTATTAAGTTCCTACTCTCCTCTTCTATATTTTCCAGGCCAGTGACTGCATCACAATGTGAATCTCTGAATGATGCCTAGGCTGATCAATAATTGTTACATGCAAGTAACTTTTCACTTGTAATAAGTTTAAGTATATGTTTTTTATCAGGTCTGAGTCCAGTTGTGCTTTTTTAACTCTTTATTTACCATTAGTTTTGCATCTTCCTCCACCACTACCTTTGCTAAATATCTCAATGAGCCCAAGAGTGATGAGTAATCTTAGACCCAGGCTCGGGGTTTCTCGTTGAGAGATATGATTGAGACTAATTTTATGTTGATGTTCATTTGCAGATGCCCAGATCTGGTTTGTGAAGTCCGTGCTGTGGTACTATGGCTACGGCGCCCCTGAATTCTATCAGCTTCCACAGGATGGCTCCCATGGGAGCAGAGAGTTGTTATTGGCCTTCTCCTGGTTGTTGCACAAAATTCACCTAGTGGAAAAACTTCTGGAGGTTAAAAAGGTCAAAATGGGAGATGAGATATCTGTGTGCACGGTAAGCACTAATTCTATCCAGCGCGAAGCTTGGTGTGTAATTTGGTGGAGGGTATGTGCATCTGAGACCTTCCCAACAGGCAATGTAATGTACTCGACTAGAAGGGAACACAATCTAAATCTGTGTGCTTTCTTATCTTAAGTTGCAATGCTCTAGGTTTTCGGGCGGTATCTCATTTGTAATCTCATCCTTTCACGTGCCATTCCCAGAATTTTCCATTTAGCACTGTAAGTCCCACTCGCCCACTCCACACCGACCTACGAAATATTTCAGAATAATGTATTTTGCTTGTCTTCGAGGAGAGCACTATGGCTCACATTTTACGTTTCCATGAGTGAGATACGAGTCCATTCAGCCCGTGCAATGCACTACATAAATGAACAAATTAGTATTATTTGTATACAGAGAGGTAAAGCTCTAGTTTTAGCATCTAAGGAAAATAAAACAGATTGGCTTGACGTTTTAAGTTTGACAGATTTACAAATGAAAATACTGCACGTTGCAATTACTTTCACAGCTTCTGTGGGTGCTTTCTGGGTTTAAGATTGCACCGATGAAACCCCACCAGGACAAAAGTTGTGCTTTTCTTTGGAAACATTTTCATGTATATTGGCTGTATTTTGTGGGTGCTTTGCATTTGCTGACTGAATTGCCGCAAGTTGCCTTGATCCACTGTGATTATAAAAGGCACTATACGGCCTGTCTGCTAATGTTTGTTTACGTTTGTCAGGCACAATGATTTGCCACTATAGTGATTTCATACAATCAAGGCTTGTCTGGAAGGTGGCATAGTATGCCCCAGCCAAGGATATCCAGAATCTAATCTTTGGAGGAAAGAAAAAGGGGAAGAGTTACGGTAGTAGCAGAGGTTGGAGGGGGTGATACAGAGTAAACAAACAGGGTGGTTTCAAACAGTGGTAGGGTGCTTTAAAGGAAAAAGGTTAGCGTTTTTGATAGCTTGGGTGCATGTTTTTCCAGCCAAAGTAGGTCATAAATCGGGATTGCAGAAATTAAGTGGGTAAATTCTGAGGTATCAGAAGGAGATGGGAATATTTACGTGAGGGCAGTTTCAGAGAGGTAAGTAGAGATTACTAAAAGTAGTGTGTGGCTTTGTGATGGGCTTGGAATGTGCTTACCACTCCCTTGAACCATGTTGACTTGAATTGTCTGTGAGGGCAATCGTACCGTGAGGACAATATACAGGATGCTAAACGTTTGGAAAGAAATCATCCAGGCATAACATAGAAAACGTTTAAAGTGGAATACAAATTGAAAGATTTTTGGCACATAAGATGCAAAATAAGTGACACATGGTCACAATTTCAAAGGAGGAAATCTCACTATAGACAAGTTACTTGCATCAAACTAATGTTAACAATGACTAACAATAGCTAAATGATGAACACCATACCACTTACGAGCTATGTGCTAAAACTGAAAGAATTTTGAAAACCTCCTGATGAACCGTCGAAACTGGAGACTAGGAAACACGTGTTGAGGTTAAGTTTCTATAATTGATGAGCACAAAATATAAGATTGACAAATTGCTCCTCTATGAAGTAATAGAGACCAAGAGTAAGGAAAAGAGAATAAGTTTCTGTAATCAACAAACAACAAATAAAAACATGACAAATAACACCTCTATGAAGTAATCGAGGCCAAGAGCAAGGATAATTGACAACAAAATATTGTAAGAAGCAAACAAATGTTAAATTGGGAAAATATTGAATAAAAGAAATCTATCCAACTAAGAACAAATTGAATGAATTTCTGTAAATCTGGTAAAATAAGGGTTATATTGAATGAACATAATTCAATGTAATTAGAATTATGAAAACCAGGCTTGTATTGAATGAATACAATTCAATCTAATTGATAAATAAAATTGAATTTGAACAAGAAAACTGTACCATTTCATCATTTAGGAATCTCTGTTTTGAGCGCAACAAAGAAGGATCAATTTTTGCAGGATAATATACTAACCAGTGTTCTGGACAGACTCAGGACAAAGTGGATCTAAGATTGCTGCCCAAAATACTTAGATAATATGTAATCCAAAGACAACAAAGGGACTCGCCAGTTGCCGTTCTAGGCTGTAAAACTGTCCAATTTATTTAGTTTCTCCCACACAAAAAACCCTCCAGATTTGTAATTCTGGGATTGCCATGACCTACTAGCCAAGATATGCCAACTCAAGAATAGAGTGAGAGTAGAACATGGACCCCAACAAATGAGGTAACTAAAGAGGGATGACCAAGGTGTCGGCCTTTCTGTATGCTGTAACACCATTTTTCTTTAAATGTTCTAGTGATGGTTTGATGCGGGGATTGGCTTTGAGGACTTTCACAACTGCTGGGTGTCATTGTTAGTATGTTGAAACAATGCACATGAGAACAAATGCCCTTCTACTTAATCTTCCCACCCTGAACTGCCAGGTTTTATTCACAGGAAAGGTGGACGAGCTTTGAACTGTGGTTCTTTTGGGAGCAGTGCTTTGGACCAGATTGTTTGATGCCTTGTAGGAGCTTTTTGGAGGATGTTAATGTTGTGTTGGAAGCTGGATTGAGCTGGTGCGAGATCTTCCGGGGGTTAATCTGCACCATCCAGTCTTGTCTGCCCTTCTTAAATTGGTTGTTTACTTAAACTCCTTAAAAAAAAAAAAAAAAAGGCCAGCAGCTAATTTGTAGGTTGAAACCAGTAGTCTTTTTCAGATAACATTTTCAGGTTTACTCCTGGTTTTATGGCCCTTTTCATGAACAGAGAGCATCTTGCCGGTTTTATTTATTTGCATGTTTTGTGGAATGATGCCTTCTTGCAGCTTCAAAGTGCTTGTCGAAAAAAACACAGTGCGACGTTAAATGGTATGCCCTATAATATTCTGTAATGTTTTATTGTAACACAACCTTACCAGCTAGTATAAAGAAAGTGGCATTATGTAAACAAAAATACAAATAATGACTTGTTCGAGGCAAATAAATAAAACACACAAAAACGAAAAGGAGCAAAATTTCCCTTGATACCGAAACACTCAATTCGGTAACAAGATGGAAATTGGGATGGAAGTATTAAAAGGAAAAAACAAGGGTAGACCAAGGTCAGGTGCAGATGCAGTGTTTGAGAAAAACATGGCATAGTGTAGTATATTTACTGGAAAGATGCGCAGGAGACCTTGAGGTTTAAGGGGATGTTGCTTTATTCGCAATCTACAGCATCTAACAAACTGCAGCTTAACTGAGGTAATATTAAATGGGCAACAGGCCCCGTAACTTGGGTGCAATAAATGAGTCTCTGGATTTGCTGTAAGGCCTGCAGGCCAGTCCTGTGGAGGAGCTGTCAGGAGCCGATCCTGCTCTGTGCCTTCCTCCAGGCCTCTGCTCCGCGCATCCCGCGGGAGCAGCATTTCCGCTTCGCGAGATCTTGCGAGACCGGGAGGTCTTGCGATATCTCTACACACCTCCCTCTGATAATGCAACACAAGTTATTGCAGAACATAGTCATTGTATCTCACTGGTCTTCTGTGGTCCCTTTTCGGCCGGTCATCTCTCTCGATATGGGCATCTTGCTCGTGGTCATCTGCTTGCTCTTCTACGGGTGCATTCGCTTCAACTTCTTCTTCGACTTCTCTTCTGTCTGTTCTCGGCTCTTGTTCTCTCTCTCTCATCGTCCATTACTTCCTCAGTTTTAGATATTTTTGGCTCTTTTCTCACCCTTGTTTCTTTTCAAACATGGCTACTCTCTCCATGTTCCATGTGCGCCCGTCTTCGGTGTGGACATAATTGGTTCCTCTGTGAACCACCCTTACAGGTCTGCTGAACCTTGAACTTGTCACTTGATCGTTGGTCGGCAACCGTATTTTGATCCAATCTCTTTGTTACCTCTGACCTTTGCCTTGTTCTTCTTCTGTCGCTCCACCTTTTCATGCGTGCTTTGCTGTTTTCTATCCTCCACACCACTTCTGACATGTCTACTTCTTCGTCTTCTCTTACTCTGGCCAACCATGGTGGCACTAGAGTGGAGGCTGCCCTTCTCCCTCTCAACATGCGAAAAGGGGAGATGTGGGTGATCTCGTTGGGAGTCAGTCTGTGAGCTGCAATGGCCTCCTTGGTTGTCTTGAGGGGATCCATCCCCGACGCAGTCGCTAATTGGATGGCTCCTTTGATAAACCTGTTGACCCTCTCCACGAGCCCATTGGCTTGGGGATGATACAAAGCCGCTTTCTTCTGATGAATGTTGTGCTTCAGGAATAGTTCCATGTCTCTGGATATGAGCTGTACCCCATTGTCTGTCACTAACTCACTGGGGAGGCCTTCCCTCTGGAATATAACGGTAAGGACTTCTGTTACGGTGGTCGTTGTGATGTTGGGGACAAACTCAGCTTCGACCCACTTTGATAAGTAATCTACTAGCACTATGCCATAGCGATGTTCAGGTGCCTTTGCCTCCAGTGGTCCTATAAAGTCCAGGCCTACTTTTGACCACACCGCTTCAGAGGTTTCTGTGGGAATCGTGGGCGCTTGTCTGATTTTTAGGCCCTTGTCACTGTTGAGACACTCATGGCACCTCTCTATCATGGTGCGGATCTCTTAATCCATAGACAGCCACCAGTAGGCTTCCCTCACTCTGCGCCGTGTCACGGTATTCCCCAAATGGCCTGCATGGGCCCTGCATAGGATGGTTTTCCTCATGACTGTGGGTAGAATTACTTGGTCGGTCTTCATAACTATACCGTCAATCTCAGAGATTTCATCTGCCACTTTCCAATATGGCCTCAATCCTTCTGGCACTGCTCTTTCATCTGGCCATCCTTTCTTGACCCATTCTCTGATCCTCGCCACGGTGGGGTCTTTCTCGTCCTCTTCCATCCAATGTCTCTCACTCAGCTCTAAGTAGTCTGGGGCTTTGAGATCTGTGATGGATACCACGATACACTCTTCTTGCAAGAAGGTGGTGGCATTGTCTTTTCCTTCTGGTAATCTTGACATGCAGTCCGCCTGCGAGTTCTTCCACCCTGAGATATGTTGTACCTCGAACGTGTATTCTTGCAGCTTGGCAGCTATGCGTGCTAATCTGGGCGTTGACACTTTGGTGCCGCCTGGGCAGAGCATATGGATGAGGGGCTTATGATCGGTAACTAACTTGAACTTAGTGCCCCACACGTATGTCCTGAAATGTTCCACAGCCCATGCACACGCCAGCATCTCCTTCTCGATGGTGGAGTAATTCTGTTCGGCTGACGATAAGGCTTTAGAAGCAAATGCTACCACATGTTCCGTGTCACCCTTTTTCTGGGTAAGAACGGCTCCTAAACCGTAGGCACTGGCATCCGTGGTGATTACTGTACTCCAGTCCGGGTTAAACGGTTGCAGGCACGGGGCGTCCACTATGTGTCGTTTGATGCTTTCCACAGCTTTCTTCTGGGCTTCTTGCCATGTATATTCTGACCCTTTCTTGAGAAGTTCATGGAGTGGCACTGAGGTTTCTGAGAATTTGGGGATGAATTTGGCGTAGTACTCTGCCAACCTGAGGAATGACCTCACCTCATCTTTGTTGGTGGGTTCGGGAGCATTGTTTATTGCTTGTAGTAAGTTTTGCTTGGGGCTTATTCCTTGCTCTGATATCTTGTACCCCAAATACTCTACTTCATGTGCCTTAAACACATTTTTCGTACCTTAATCTTACTCCTGCTTCTTGAAGTTTGGTGAGCACAGTTTTCAATGTGGCGTCATGTGTTTGTTCGTTTACAGCGTATACTAGGATGTCATCCTGGAAATAGGACACGTTCTTGACATTCCGTAGTAGGATGTCCATCATGCGCTGAAATGCCGAGGCTGCAGATGATAGGCCAAATGGCATTTTTTTACCAAACGGAGTGATAAAAGCAGTTAGTGGTTTGGATTCCTTATGTAGCTGTATTTGATGGTACGCATTCCTCATGTCTAATTTCGAGAACACTCTGGCCTCCTTCATCATGAGGATTAATTAATTGATACTTGGCAAAGGGTAACTGTCCGCGATTACTTCTAGGTTTAGACTTTCTGTTTCTTTATGAGCACGACTGGGCTCAACCACTCAGATTCTTCAATTTCTTCGATCGTGCCGTCTTTCTTCATGTTGTTCAATTGATTTCTGAGGGTGTCTCTTGCGGTTGCCGGTACAGGCCTTACCCTGTGTTTGACTGGGACTGCGTTGGCCTTGAGTAGTATTTTGTGGACGAAGCCCTTGATGTGTCCAGGCTCTTCCGAAAATAGCTTTGGGTAATCTTCCTTCGCTACCAGCACTAGTCTATACCCGACTGACAGTACTTGATCCTCTGTGCTGCGGTCCAGCTTGATTTTTAGTTTTGCTTGGTCATCCCAGCCCAGCACTGCCGGGTCTTCTTGACTGAAGTAGACTCTGGTGGTGGTCTCTCTCCCTTTGAACTCCACTTTGCCTTTGATGTAGCCAAGCAGGTCTACTGACGCACCTCTGAACACTGTAGGCCTGTGCCGTGAGCTGAGCACTTGGACTGTCTCTGTGCCCATCATCTCCTTGTACGTGCGCAGCGGTATTATGGTTAGGTCCGAGCCGGAGTCGGCCATGACTCTTGTTTCCAATCCATTGATTTTGATTGCACAGTGAGGCTTCTCTCTTCTGGCTCGCGTGCTGCTTACCATTATGACGGTAGGTCTCCCTTCTTCATCCAAGGACTAATCCCTCTCCGTATTATGTTCGGCGTTGATACTGGTGATTTTTTTGTTGCGCCATCGGCACACTATGGAGAAATGTACTATCTTCTTGCACACCGAGCATTCTTTGTCTCTTGCCGGGCACTCTTTGTCATACGCGAAGTGTTTTCGTGCTGGTGCACCTGTGGCATTTCAACGGTTCTTTCTCACCCATTTCCCTTCTCTCGAGTCGACGACCGGCCTCTTTCTTTGGGCGGAAGGATACCGCTTGTACCTCGGCTTGGCTGTGCCCGCTTGCGTATTCTCTCCTGCTGCCCGCTGTCTCCTCCACTGCTCTCGCTATTTCAACTGCTTTCTCTAGTTGCAGTTCTTTCTCCAGTATGAACTTACCTTGCACCTTCCTGCTGTTGGTATGAACCACCAGCATGTCGCAGATCAAACTTTCAGCGTTGTTTCCAAAGTTGCATAGCGCCGCCAACTCGCGCAGCTTGCTCACGTAGTTAGTCTACTGGTTCCGACGCCTATTGTTTGCGTCTGTAAAATCTTATCCTGTGTAGGACTGTATTCTCCTTACTGGCGAACTGCTTGACGATCCTTCTTACGGCTTCCTTAAATATGTCGTCATTGTCACCTGCTACCGGCTTCGGGGTGAGACTTTCGAACACCCTCTGTCCCTCGACGCCCAGGGCATTTAATAGCATCACCCTGCGTCTCGCCGCCGAATAGCCTGCACCACCCAAGGCCTCCACATACGTGGTGAATAAGGGTTGCCATTGTGGCCACGGAATGGCTGGTCTACCTGGAGTCTGGCGGAAAGGTGGTGGTGGTGTAGCCCCTTGCATGGCACCGCGCAGATCCGGTGGTGATCCTCGTCGCCAATTATGTAGTACATTTACTGGAAAGATGCGCAGGAGACCCTGAGGTTTAAGGGGATGTTGCTTTATTTGCAATCAACAGCATCTAACAAACTGCAGCTTAACTGAGGTAATATTAAATGGGCAACAGGCCCCGTAACTTGGGTGTATTAATGAGGCTCTGGTTTTGCTGTAAGACCTGCAGGCCAGTCCTGTGGAGGAGCTGGCAGGAGCCGATCCGGCTCTGTGCCTTCCTCCAGGCGTCTGCTCCGCACTTACCGCGGGAGTTGCGTTTCCGCTTCGCGAGATCTCGCGAGACCTCCCGGTCTCTACACGTACCATACCATACCAGAGGATTAATAATGTAATCCAGCATACTCTAGCATCCCATCCCCTTTCTTCCATACTCCCGAGACATCCCTCATAATGGGGCTGTATCGAAGTCTGTTGCAAAGCAGCACTATTGAATTTTCCAGTGCGGTTACACAGTGTACACACTGTACATGGCACTTAGGCGCCTTGCCCAACCGTCAGTCCCTTTCTCCATGTCGGGTGGGACGGAGTGTCTTTCCAGCAGCTGTACCTTGTTGCGCGAAAAATGTATTTCACACCTCCACAGCATATGCCCAACTGGTCCTGCGGGTGCTAACAAGAGTTTTTCTTCCCGGACCTGCACACTTTTTGTTTAGTTTAGTTTAGGAAAAAGGCACATGTGGCACACTTGTGATGCATGTCTCTCCCTCTGACGTTGGAACCTACGAAGCAGGCGTGACAGTGGGAGACAGCGTTCGGCTGGCACATCAAGATGGAGAACTAATTACTTAAGTCAAGGCTACAGATAAGTGATCAAGCGCACCTCATGAAGGGGATACTCTGGATGGTATCCTTCTGGACAGGGGAGGTCGAGGAGACCCTTTCCCAACTGTCTCTGCCCAGCACACCAGACTCAAGCCCAAGGGTCCCGATGGAGACTGCTGCGATACCCTCACCCTGAGTGCCAATGCCCCACCAATCTGGGAGGACCCTAGTTACGCACAGAAACTAGAGGCACTTTGTGACCATTCCAAACAGATCAAACATGGAAGGAGGCACATTCCTGTCCATGAAGCACTGAGGGATGGGGATCCTGACCAATGGCCACAGGAGGGCAGCCATTCGCACACAGAAGACCACGGAAGGACAGGTTGTTCCAAGTCCTGATCCAAAACTGCAGCACAAGCACAGAAAGGAAGCGCAAAAAGCGAGGTGTGAGCACTGACCCGACAACATGGTGTGCATAAAGTGGCAGAACAATAATTCACAAGTTTATGCCTGAGCCAAACATACATATGGGCATCCATGTGAGAGTAAAAAAAATGGGGGAATCGTGCATGAGGCATATCTCTGCTTTGTTAGGGGGTGCTCCTGGGGAAGAGACAGTTAAGAATAAGGAGAGATCAGCTTCAGGACCCACGACTGTGGCTCACCCAGCAGCCGGGCAGGTAAGTCAGACTTTAGAGTCACATATACTTGCTTGCCTTATTGGCAAGCGGCCCGCGTGCATAACCACTATTGGGATTATATAACACCGACCCCGCCACTACATCCTCCTTGTTCAACAGGGGTATACCAGGACAAGTGCACAAGTCACCCATGGCCGGTTTTCAACAATTCTTACACTACCCAGACATCCAAAGCTTCTTTAAGGATCTCATGAAGCAAATCCTGCCCTGCCAGGTTACCATTATACTTTGCAACGGGAATCTTACATTTCTGTATCTATCGCCACTACAGCTACATCGCACTCCTTGGATGCTGTGGCGGAGCGCAGCACAGTGTGTCAGAATCAGGGCAGTAATGAGGAGCCTGAGGAAGGAAATTCCTCAGTCAGGATACTCGTGGACAGGGTCTGGGAAATAGGACCTCAGTCTCTGCCAAAGGCAAATTCAACTCTGAGGTACTCACAAGAAAATGGAGATAATTAGCATCCCCTACATGAGAATATACTATCCGAGGCAAAAAGATATGGAACAAAAGATATGGAACAATCTGCATAACATTACTGATTTAAATAAAGGATTGACTTGCGTTACAATGCAGTCCTTGCAAAGGCACTTTGCCAAACCACTAATCCACCATCACCTTCTGCAGTTTTCTCGGCAGCCTAGCCCCAGAGAAGGCACCAATGAGCACATCAAAAAAATACCATGACACCATCAAGGAAAAACGAAAAGGCCCTTTGCTTGCGATAAGCCAGTTTGGAAGCCTTTCTCCCTACTTGTAGCAATAAGCTTTGGCGTGAGATGGAGGAAGTTGAAAGATATACGAAAATGGTGGCTCGTGACATCATGGAGGCAGCTGCGGGCCAATATCGAGATGGTGTGTGTTGCATGTGCCTGGTTGCAGACCTAAGAGGTGTGTGGCTAAAAAGCACAACATTATTACTGGATGTTCAAGAGGAACAAATCCAGGGAATTCTGCCCTTCTCCACAGGGGGAGCCACCACCTTTGAAACTAGGGAGGTCAGCCTGCTACGCGGATCCTGTTGGGGTTAATTTCCCCCATGCTCCTTAGGGGGACAAGGACTCCCCAGTGAACATATCTGTAACCTCTCCCTTGCCACCAATGTCCCATAGGGTTATTGCATACATGGGGGACTGAGAAGAATGTTGGAGAAAAGAGACCCTTACAAGGCTTAGTTAGGCTGCTAACCCATCCTTGAAACCAGAATCCCAGGACCAATGGAATTATGTCTCTTGATGCAGGGAGACGCATATAAGGGACAAGACCCTTACCTGAAGAAGTGGAGCCGATGTGGAAAGCACGAAGCCAATGCATCCGTGAAGCAGGACGACTCATAAGTTGTGGGTGGAGAGCCTGTGGAATGCTGCTGAGTCCAGGACCGCTGGACCCCCCCAAGTTCAAGGAGGAGGAGCTAGAACAAGCCATGACCGATGCAAAAGACCAGTGTGCCCTGCAGGCAGCACCAGGGAGCCGACGAAACAAAAAGCCCAGTACCACTGTGGAAGGAGCAACCCCCGCCCCCCCAAGAAGGCCACCATGAAGAAGCAGCTACACAGTTCTCAGGAAGCCGAACCAAGTGCCAAGGTGCCTATAAACCAACAGACTACGAAAAAGACCAAAAGCGGTTGAAGTTGAAAGCCACAACCCACGTGGGCTTTCGAGAAGTCGGAAGGCAAAGGCAATATCAAAAGGGAACAAACTTGAAAGACGTCATCCGTAAGGGGTTCAGAGATGAGGGAGATTAAGGGAAATACCTGAGAAGTGTTCAAGAAACAAAGCATCCCAAGAGGGGGGAAAATTTGGCTAAGAACCTAGGGCCTAGTCTGGGCTACAAATCCGAGCCACTCACGGGGTGAAAACCTACAGTGCCTCAAAACCTAAAGTACAGGCAGAAGGCCCCTGTGGGCCACAAGAACCTATTATTGGCACAAATGTTTGACGCCGTGAAGGCGTGAGCGAGATTCCGTGGTTGAACAACTGCAAGATCTACAAATTCAAGAAACATGTTTGCTGGAACTTTGTGAAAAGACCAGAACTAAAACTTGGTGGGGGTGGGGGCAGGAGTTTGCCTGTTATACATATGTTTGAATCTAGAAGATTTGTTGTTTGTTTGACCTGCACAAGAAACCCTGGGAAGTCAAGAGGACTATTTCCAGAGACCTTGTTTGGTGGGGCATGGGGGCAATGCAATACAAGGCAATGCACCGCATCAGCCAGCAAAGGCCAACAAGGGGTAGTAAGAATAAATGTTTGTCTTAATTGTAGTGTCAGTTAGAAATCTAAGATACGTTTGGACTGAGGACTGTGTTGAGTTTTGTATGACATCCTGACGAGCACTTCTAGTTATTTTCCTAATATAGGTACCCTCCACAGCAGCAATGGGGCTAGGTGAGTGCTTTCATTTTACTTTAATAAAATACTGAGAGATGAAACATGTCAAGTTGGCAGTTTCCTTCCTCCAACTATTGGATCCAAAGAAATGGAGCCAGGTAAAATCGCCAACGTATTTATTTAAGCAAACGGCAACAACGCCCTCCTGCAGTAATGAGCTAAACCGCTTCCTTACATTCCTTGGGCCGCGACCTTTATACATATTTGCAATACTCTTGCAGGATGCCATCACGCAAGCAACCATAACAACATTCTGCAATGCCTGGGCAACCTAATAAACATTTACAATAAGTTGAAGCATGCAGCTCATTTTAATGATGCTGCATTTAACCATACACAAGGTGATATGAATACAAACAAACTATATACAAATAGAACCCACCTACCACAGACTTGCCACATCTTGGATGGTATAAATCTCTTCCATCAGTCTACAGCAGACAAGCTGGCCAAAGAAAAAGTGCCCTCATTAACGGCAAAGAGTCTCTGTGCAGTTTCGCACACCACAATCGGCTCCCCCTCGTCACCCCCTCCAACCAGCAGAGGTCTCAGCGTAACCCCATCGGCTTCAGAGAATTTCTGGCCCGCCCGCTCTCAAAGCAGAGACAGGAGGGCACAGAATACAGGAGCTCCTGCAAAGAAAAAAACAGAGCAAGAAAGACCTTCGTAAGCACTACATCAGCACAGCCGAACAAACCTAAAGTTTGACATGTAAGTGGCCCAGGAGCACCTTTGTGTAGGCGGAAGAATGCGCCTTACTTCACCTTTGGAGATCAATAACCTCAGACACTTAGGACCCTATCAGTACCGGGATGTGCCTTCTGACTTCCCCTCCCCTGACTTCCTGTCCACCACAATTTTCATCAAACCATACATAAGGACTACTGAAACTGGAGAAAACCGGATGCCATAGAAAAGGTCCAATTGGAGAACCATTGCAGGGATACCTCTTGTGCTTCTGTGTTCTCTCGAAGAAGGACAAGGCAGAGTTGAGGCCTATCCTCCATCTATTGAGGTTCAATGATCTCCTCCCCTGAGAGGTGCAAAATGGTAAAACGACGACAGATCCTCTCAGCTCTGTTTATAGGGGGTTTGGTTGTGTGCACTCTCAACCTTCAAGACGCTTATGTTCACACACCGATCTGGGCACCTCTTTTAGTACATGGTTCTTTTGTTCAGGCTAAATTCGAACCTGAGGGTCTTCATGAATGTGATGGATGTTTTCATGTCTCATATTTGTCTACAAGGGGTACACACCTGCCCTTATTTGTACAACCGGCTGATTCGGGGTCCCACACCCCCTTGTGGGATTCTGTTTCGCTAGTGGACATTTGCAGTGGGCCTCACACTGAATATGAACAAGTCCATACTAGCACCTAAAAGGAAACTTCAATTCATTGATTATCCTCCCTCCCCTCACTCAACAGATTAGACAAGCCAAAAAGTTTCTGAGTGCCTGAGAAGCTCAACGTTGCCTGTAAACAAGTTCTAGCGGTTGCTGGGACTGATGGCATTGTGCGTTTTCGTGGAGGCACATGCCAGACTGCATATGAACAGGTTACAGCTGCACTTGTCTTCCGAATGGTGTCAAGAACCGCAGCCAAAACCAAGAAATATCCATTCTGGAAAATGGACAAGAAGATCAGGAATGGCGGATGGTCAAGGGCAACCTCAATTCATGGGTCCCCTTTTACATCCTATACCATCCAAAGTGTTGGCTGGAGTGTATCCCTAGCACGCTGTGCAGCGGTCCGTCTGGAAATATACAATTTGTGGACCCTGAAAGACCGGGACAGCCACATACATTACTTTTTAAGGCAATGTTTCTACGTATGAAAGCAGTTTACCAACACTGGGTGGGCATTGGATAGGATCTATACAGACAGCACCACTGCAATGTTCTACCTGAACAAACCGGGGAACGAGATCACCCTCTGTCGAATGGTCATGGAGATTTGGGGCTGTCTGCTGGAGCATATAATTTCTATGATAGCTTCCCTACTTCTTGAGGAGAAGAACATTAGGCCAGATGGCGCTGAGTTGTGTTGAGGATTTCAGTCGGGCGACACACACCTTGGTCCCGCCTAGTATGCATCGCACAACGTAAATGCTTATCTTTTTATATTGATTCAATATTGAGATGGTACACCACTAATTTCACACACCCTTTTCAAATACCCCGGGTCACTATGGAAGTGAAAGTAAGTCTCTAGCTGGTAAATTGGATAAGTTATGCAAGATTTAGAAAGGTGCAAAATAGGAAAGGAAATCAGTTGTGCCAAGAACAGTATTACTTTACACTAGAGTATTCAGGCTAGGCCACCAAAGGGGCACACAGTAAGCTCCACGGTTGATTCGCGGGTTCAACCCTCTCACCCCAGCGCCCAACCCTGGTGGAACCAGTCCGGTTCCTCGAAATAGGACTAATGGCTTCAGTTTACACAAGGCAAAATGACTAAAGAGATGGCGCTAGCACTAGAAATCAAGAGCAATGTTGCAAGAATGATTCTGACAGTTTTAACAAGTTAGCAGGGTAAGGATAGGATGACTTAGAGAGTGGGATGAGGGCAAAGACAAGATAGGCTATGGGTTTAGATGGGGTGGCAATACTTAGTCCACTTTTAGTTTGGGATTTTGGACCGTCAAGGTTCTGGTCACTACACGGCAGTGCACCTGGCAAACAGCTGGGTAGTTCTGGTCACCGGATGGCACTGGACTGGAATGGCAATTCTGGTCACTGAATACTAAAGGTCAAGTTGGATGGCAGGATGGCAGGATGCACGCAGTTAGCGGTATCGGGATGCTTCCCAAAAACACCACAGCTTTCCCCTTTGGTTATTTGGGAGTTTTAGTGGGATTTCAAAATTGAGGCATTGCTGGGATCAGATCAGCGATGCTCAGGTTTTTGCAGAGGGCCCTGGAGTAGGATCAGCAGTACTTTGGCCTTGTAGTTGGGATCTGGAATCGGGATGAATGGATGCAACAGGAACAGGACGCCGGCGCAGGAAAATCGGGAAGTGTGTGTGTATGTGTGTGTGTGTAGAGTCTTGTCAGGGACTCTTATTTATAATGCCTAGTGACATCAAAGTATATGACTGGGGCAGGCTTAACTAAAAATGCCTCTAACAATGGGAAAGGACAAGGGTGATTGTCTCCGCCTTGCTCTCAGCTGGTTGGATTTCAGGAAAATGATGTCCGATTTATAAGGAGTTTACAATGTCCAAAAACCTCCCATAGTTACTTTAACTAAAATCTGATTTTTTGCCACAAACATACATTTCTACAATTGCAATCTCTTAGCAAATTATATACACAGGTTACATATTTTGTGCAACACATTGGAGTCAAATCCTCCAGTCCGTGAGACCTTGTTTCGCCCTTCTACCGGTTTTTTGCGCTTTTCAATGGGATTTCTATTACTCAAAATTCTATAACTTTATATATGGGTGTGGATTATCCTAAGGGATGTATGTACAAAAATCTGCATTTGCATCATGGATTCTTTTCTCGTGATCTGCCATATTTTGCCATTTCTGTCCCCAAGGTGTCAATGAATTCTACCAAGTCTTAATAGAAAGCCAAAAAAATCACTTTTACACTGTGAAAGTTTTACATTTTTTACAACGTATTTCTGCAGAGATAAAAAGCCTTTAAAGTTTATTTATAAAATAGTCTTTGGAAGCAAATGGCAGTCCATGTCACTGGATCATTTTCTTTCTCCTTCCTTCAACTGTTACCAACTGTCATTTCCTTCGAAGCACGTTGGGGGTTTCTCAGCTTAATTGAAGGTTTTTTTTTTTCCCCTTTTCACACTTCACAGGTTAGTGTCCCAGGACTTCTATTGTCCCACCCTGGAGCACAGACGAATGTCTAACGAGCGTGTGAACTTTGTCCTGGCCCATTCAAAGTGTTTCAAGCTGTCAATTATCACTTTCGTGTCCTGGAAGTTTATGGTGTGTCTCCCTTCCGAGGGGGAAGTTTCAGGGCTGGCAACTGGAATAACTTTTTTTGGGAGCTTGCAAATTCAGCCCACGTGTTTTTACATCTTTATTTTCTTATTTTGGGTCCTGAACTAAAACAAACCCATGGAATAAAAATAGCCCCTGTATGTATTTTCACCAGCCACAAACCCCTTCACATTGCTAGGTAATGGCAGGCTTTTCTTCAACAGTTTACTTTTTAAATGGCCATTTTTCTCCTTTAGTTTTGCAAAAGCCCATTTTTACACGTGTTGAAAAATGCTAGCATTTCCTTTCAAATTCGATTTTGCCATCTGACTTCCCAATATTGCCTTGCAGCCATAGTTAGTTTCTTGTACACAGCATTCTGTACAAGGCAAAGGTCTCCTGGAATGGACATGTGCACAGAGCTATGATTTCTTTTGCAGGGTTCTTTCCTTTGACACTTTATAGCACAAAATACAGCGTTTCCCGTGCACAGCAGAAAGTGAAGTTTCTTGTTGATTTCTCTGAGCTGGTTTGGCAGGGCCTGTCAGTCGGGGAATTATGCCTGATTTTGCTGAGGCACAATGCAAGATCATGGGCATTTTTTAGTGGTTTCAGAATGAACAGATGGAATTAGCGTCAAAGAGCATTTTTAAAGGGTGAAAAGTTTCATTTTGAAGGGGATTTTTGGGTTTTCAGCAAAGCAGTGCTGCCTTTTCACTTTATTCCATTTATGTTTCAGAACACACTGGCATGCTTTTTCAGTGTCCCCTTGTTCCATCCTGCCTGATGTGTGCTTGGCAGGACGGTGCAGCCATCTTTTTATTGCAGCAAAAACGCAGTTTTGAGGTCCTGGTGCGCACAGGAGCCAGCGCAGCCTTTTGCTGTTTTCTGCAGACAGGCAGCTTGGTGATGTGGTGAAATACTGTTGAGTGGGTCAATATATCCCACAGTTGTATGACGCACACTCCTCACAAATTGGAATTGATCAGAAGGTTTTATTGGAAATATTTCAGATATGGGGCGTGCCAGCGATGGACCTCTTAGCGACGGACAGTAACAGGAAAAGTATCTTAGATGTGTCTTGGAAGCTAAAGGGTCCGGATTCACTAGGGGATGCTTTCCTGCTCCTCTGGGACAAACGGATGCATAACGCATCTCCTCCCTTTTTCTGATGCCAAAAGTACTGCACAAAGGTGGTACAGGATTCTAGTGGCCCCATTCTGGCCAAAGATTCTGGTTTTCAGAGCTTTGCAAAAAAGTGATGATGGCTGGAAGGTTTTGAATTTATCCTAACTTCTCGCATTGCTGGACTGCTCCCTTTAGGGTGGGGCCAAGCCTGATTTGCATATTGTCTTTCCCCTATTGTAATGGCTTAGCAGGCGAAGAACGATGGCCTGGAGGGTTTCCCAGAGCACTGCCAGAGGTTAAGATGAATTCTAAACCTTCCAGCCATCACCTTTTTGTTTTGCTTTCAGAGCTCTGAAACATGACCTGTCAAGCACCATGGCTACTACCAAACTGTGTGGGAATACTCCAGTAACAAGGGATGGTTCTCCACCCCGGGCCTCAACCACTTTCCCTAGAAGTTTGGTTAGTGAGTACTTAGTTCACTGGCATTTGGGGGTCAGACAAAAATATGTCTGTCAATAAAGCGGCCAGGAAAGGCTGCACAAGACCACAATACACAAGCAAATAGACACATGTCTGTCATTTGTGCTTGCAAAGTGAGATAGGACCTCATTCTGCATAACCTCCCTGGGGTCTATCATTCATTACAGACCTGGCAGAATCAGGGCTGTCTGTGGACTCCTGCAGAACATACTTGGGCACATACGGCTGCTATCTAAAGAAAGAAAGCAAAGTGGTGTCCATGGCAAATCTTTTAATGAGATGAAATGTTAATGGACTCTTGAGACTCTACACCCCCAAGCAGAAGGGAACATAGCCCTAGGGATCTGAATATTATTTTAACTGCGCTCATACACTAGCCATGTGAGCCAATGGCATTGATGGACCTAAAATGGGTAACCCTTAAAACAGCATTCTTGGTGAAGGTAACGCCTATTGAAGAATCTGTGAACTGCATGCAGTGTGTGTGGAGGACCCATACATCATCTTCAATAAGGGCAACGTTGTCTTGAAAACAAAACCTTGATTCCGATCAAGATGGTAAGCAATTGTCACATCAACTAGGAACTGTCACTGGCACGGTATCCAAGGTTTCCATAGCACTTTGGATGGTTCACACTATTTTGGAGGCATACTGCTTACACAAAGAAACTGCGCACAGGGAGATGCATGCTAATCTGGTGAGAGGGAAAGCTGCGTCTATCTTTTCAAAGACTCGTAGCTATCCTGGAAGTTTGTAAGGCTGCAGCTTGGGCTACCCAACACACCTCTCTAAACATTGTTAACTAGACCAAAGCTCTCAAAACCATGCAGCTTTCGACAAGCCATTTGAAAACCTAACATCCAGCTGTCCTTTTCTTTAGTTGGGGTACTTGTAATCTCCTAATGAGTTTCAAAGAAAGGGGTTGCGATCTAGGAGTCCGAAAAAGTTACTCACTGTAGTGACACAGTATTATTATTCCATAGTCCCCTTTCCTCCATACACCCTTCCCCCTTCTATGCTAATAATTACCCAAGTCGGTCTTGAAAAGGGGGTTGACAGCAGAGAGGAGGTGTCACACAGGGTGTGTACAGGGCACGCCCACACTGGATAATTCTACAATGCTACTTTTTAACAGGCTCCATTCCGTGCCCCATTCCAAGGGACATCCCATGAGTACGGAGGAAAGAGGACTATGGACCAGTATCACTACAGTGAGCAACCTTTCTGTAGCAGCGTCACATACATAGCATCTGCAATATAAGCTATTAACATGCATGCTGAGAGAGGGGGCATAAGCGGTCCAGGTATAATCCCAGCACAAAACGGCGTTCCTCTATTGGGACAAGCAACAGTAGGAAGATTTTCTGGCAAACTCTTTCATGCCCAAACACAGCGCCAAAGCAGAGACCTAAATTAGCATTTAAATATTTAACTAATTATATTTTTCTTGATTATCAAGAAAAGGTATTTCATTAGCAATGCTGTTATCATTACTTTCAGTGCCACCAGAAGTTACTTATATCCAATTGAAACATACAAAATACACATACAGTATGTTTCTGTTCTTCTAAAACGTGTGAGAGATCATAGGGGAATGGAGATGAACAGCTTATGTTAAAGGTATTTATATAGCGCACCATCACCAACGGAGTTGGTCCCTAGGCGCTCTGGCGGATCTGTAAACAAGAGGGAGCGCGGGTAGGTTTAGTCTGGTGGAGGGGGAGTACGAGAGTGAGAGAAGTGGTGTGCTGTTGGTGGCTTCAGTTCAGTATACACATTGTGCTGAGCATCGATGTGAGTACCGGACCGGGCAAGACCTTGTGTGCTGTTTGTGTTTGTTGTTGATGCAGTGTGGTAAAGTGCGTGCGATTTGCTGAGCGAGAGATGGTTGTGTGAATTTTCAGATGGGTTAGGTATGCAGAGATTTGAAAGTTGGGTTAGTAGGGTCTGTATCCTGGTTCTATACATCTTGTTCCATTTAAATTCCATTCCTATGGGTGAGGTTATTGCTGATTTCCTTTATTGGCCATCTGACTGTTGTGTGTGATGGTGCGGCGCGTTCCCAGCTGTATCCTAATGAACTTTGTATAATGTGATTGGGTGTGTCTATTTCTCTCCCTTTGGTGTAAGAGCAGAGTATTGGGTACTCCCTTTTCCCTTGCTATCTATTGTGACATAGGTCTGTTGGAGCTTGGGTATGGTTCATGTCAAGGGTGCTATTGATGAATCGTCCTAGTCCTTCCGTCTTGGTCTGCCTATGTTTTCAGTTCTTAGTGTCCTCCTAGCATGGCTATCTCTCAGTTAGTCTTTCGGTGTGTCATGGAGTGTCTACCTTAGATTCTGTTTTTTAGTTGATTGCTTTGTGTGAATCGGGAATCTGTGTCTTCATTCTTCATTGTTCTTAGTTGTCTGTCCCCCCCCCACTGTGGGGGACCCTTCTTGGTATGAAGTCAAGAGCCAGGATTTGAGCAGTTTCCTGAATAGTAGGTGGTTTCTTGTGTTGCGTATGTTCTTTGTTAGGTCGTTCCTGGTTTTCAGCGCCTGGTGAGAGAAAGAAGATACTGAGGTTTTTTTTAATTGTAGGATTTTGGTTACAGGTGGATGTTGTTGCTTGATCTGAGCGTTCTTGTTGGTTGATGTAGGTGTAATTTTTTTCTGTCAGGAACTCGGCGCCTTGTTTGTGAATTGCTCTGTGTGCAATGCACATTGTTTTGAACTTTATTAGTTGTTTTAATGGTAGCCAAAGTAGTGTTTTTAGCGCAGGTGTGATGTTCTCTTCGGGTAGTTTGAGGCACAATCTGGCTGCCGCATTTTGTGTGTGTTGTATTTTTTAGAAGTCGTTCAGGCATACCCAAGTATAGGCTATTGGTGTAATCTACTCTGGACATGACGAGAGCGATGATGGTGATTGTTTTGTTGGTGAATGACAGGAACGGTAGGATCCTTTTTGCCGCTTGCAGGAGAAAGAAGCATTTCTTGAGTAGAGCATTTACTTGTGGCTCTAGTGAAAGATTGTTGTCCATCAGGACCCCCATCATGAAAGCTGCCCAATTTAGGAAACCCCCACAAAGAAATGGAAATGGAGCACAACATGTTGTATGAACCAATTCATGGCACACTTCTGTGCAGTGATAAACTCTGGGTGTCCTTGTATGGTTCATGATTGTTTGCCCAATTTAATGATAACGTAAAGTCAGAACTGGCGTATAATTGGAGTATATCGAATTGGAGCATGGTGTGCATCGTTTAAAGATGCAGGGCTCCTCAGGCTACAATTTGAGGAGTAAATTCAAATTTGTAGGAGCCATTTATTCTAAACGAAGTTTGTTAAAAATTGAAATATTCAGTGGGCAGGCTTCCATATTAAGTTATGGTGTGTGAGTGAGCAGATAATAAACTAAATATGTACATGCAACATTTTCTTAGAAATAAATATGCACGTGAGACGTTAGGAATGAAAGACCTATTTTATATTGTCCTGCGGGAGATGCTCTGACACTGGGCAGGTGAAGCTGAGAGCACAAACGCCATCCAATCTCAGACATTGACCCTGTAGATTCTGATGAACAGGTAGGCTACCCCTGCTAACGTCAAAATAATGCTGCCAACTCAGAGTGGAGCAGGAAAAGGGGCGAGACCAGCTACGGCCAGAGCTAGCGTTTGGAGATGATGCACTGTGACCATAGGAGCGAGAGTACTCGGCAGAGTGAGACACCAGCCAACGTACTGAGGAAGTGGCAGAATGCCTAGAAAACACAAAATTGACCATTGAAAGGAGGAGAGCTGCAACGGCAGTCCACGGAGATGAAGAGGTTGTAAGATTAAAGCTGCTGATCGAGGGAGTGAATGGCCCAAATCACCTTCGAAAAGGATCCTATGCAAGATCTATCATTTGGGGTCAGGAAACCATATATCAATTGCCCTATGTATTCTGGGACAATGAGTCCAAGTTGCCAGAAATCCGTTCATGCTGGGGCACCGAGGCTAAGGGTCCAGAGTGAATTGAAAGAACTGCAGAAGAATTTCTCAAGTTGGGGACTAATGATACTAGTCGGGTTTTGTTATCTTTTGGAAGTCTGCATGAGACAATTGGCACAAAATGGAACTAAGGAGATGATGTGCAATATTGCTATCTTCACTTTAACATTGTGGTCCTGATGAAGATGTGGAACAAAAGGGGGGCATCCAATGCAAGATCCTGCATGTCTATTTCCTCTATTATGTAACAAGTGGCACAGCGACATCCACTGCCCTGCTTGTGTATAATACAGTATTTAATGGGTGTTATTCAGTGAAGGCTGATCATAGTTGAACGTGTAGATCGGGTCTGACATCTTGAAGGAGTGAGAATGAGTAGTAGGCATATTTTCCTTTTCCAAACAGGATTAGGCAGTATCTACATTTTAAGGATCTCTTATTAGTATGTGTTGTATATAATGTTTTACTTCTTGCTACTTGCAAATATAACTTGTTACTTAAACATTTTGATTATAAGATATTGGGGTGGATTTGATTATAAAGAATATTGGTGATTAAATTACAGCATTGGCAACATACATTTTTCAAATTGATCATCCCGCTAAACCATTTCTTAATGTTAAGTGCAGCTGCAGCAGAGCTCCAACAGAGGCAACAGCTGCCCCTCTTTGACATGGTAGCCATTCGCCCCCAAATGAAGAAAACTCTTTTCATATTTTTCCTGTCACAAATTGGTCCACTGTTTCCTTGCGCTCCCAATTCAAGTGTGAGACGCTTCTCCAGTCATGTTTATTGCTTTCAATTCTGTGATGTATAGATTTCTATTTCTATTGGAGGAGGCAGAAGTACGCAGCTTCGGCTATCAATATTGTGATAATGCAAGGGTGAAAACAGAGCTGGAGGGTAAGTAGAGTAGACTGTGTTTCAGCATGAAGAGATCTGGATTAAGTGGGATAGGAAAGATAGTTCTTGTGGTTGTTCACTACTGGTTGAGTTAGATGGTGTAAACCACCTCGTGGGAAGGGTGGGAGCAGATTAAGCAGAGGTCTATATATAATCTACAGTGCACAGGCTCATCTGAGTAAACTGTACCTCCCTACACGGAGTGCTTGTTGAAACGAACGTGCAAGACCCAATCGAAGGTCACAAATAATCGAAGAGGGTAGAAGACCCCTAGAAAGATCAGCCGATCACAGCTGTTTTCTATCATGGGGAAAACGTAAAATATATTGGGCACTTTCAAAGGTTCCCTACTGCTTGCCCACTTCAATTCCCTTTCCCTGCACAGTAAGAATGGTACACGTGATGAGAATTGGGGAAATTAATATGCATGTGCTCGAACAAAAATGTATACATATTTGCTGTTTTCAAACTGCAGTTTTGTGTGTCTTTTTCTTTGTAAAAATATTCAATTGATTCAGGCTTAAAAATATTGCAATGAAAACGACCCCAGTATTTCAGTTTCAATTATTTTCTTTTGATATATATAAACAAGAGGAGAAAGGGGAGACCGCACTCTCCGCGGATCCTGAGGCAAAAATCCACACAAAAAATACATGAGCGCAACTCACACGAGGAAGGTCATAGAAAAGTATTTAATGAGATAAACACAAAATAGTGTAAAAATACGGCTGGGAAAGCAGCAGAAACAGAGGCAGGACACCCGTGAGCACGACCTGCTTACAACGCGTTTCACGCTCAACTGCTATTTCTCCAGCATGGGGTCTGGCATGGATTCACATGCTCATGAATATTCCCTGTCGTCCGGCCGGGAATCCTCGGTAAAGTAAAAATCAGTATCAGTTTCTTTCTTAGTAGTAACCAGTCATTGATCTCTGGGTCATACTTCCCCCAGCCAATGACTGCCCTCTACCTAAGCCCCTCCCCTGGCAGCCATCCTCAGATTTTTACCGCACGTTCAAGTGTTGGGAGTCCTCGTGTTTAGCTCTCAAGCTTTTACTGCGTTTTCACGTTTTTCAGGAGATTTTTCTCATTTTTTTGGTTAATCGAGCCTCAAGCTCCACCGTTTCTACTTCCGATAACGGGGACCCGTTTCGGAATTCTTCTACGCCCCTCAAAGGTGAAGTTTTCGTCGAGTTACGCTAATTGGAGGATTCCAGAAGATCTGTGGCCTACCTCAACGGACATGGCCCAGGACAAGGGAAGCTCGACGCCCGGATCCAAGCTGCTCAGGAGCTGCCCAGGATGTGGATTGCAAAATGTTTTCAAGGAGGACGAGCATTCGAGATGTCTCTACTGCCTTCATGAGGACAAGACTCACGTGGAGAAGGACTGTGCGTTTCTGCAAGAACCTGTCGGAACGGACCAAGCAAGATCGTCGTTCCCGCCTCGGCGCCTGGCTGGAGAAGGGCACAGCAGGTGAGAAGGCGAAGAAAAAGTCTGAGCGGTCTTCCAAGTCCTGTGAGGGCGCCCCGGCGACGGGGGCCCAACATAAGGTCAAGCACCGCGAGTCCGCGGGCACCGGGAGCGCTGAAAGTTCGGGCTTCTCGGCTGCCAGGCAGGGCGCGACTTCCCAGGCACGATCAACCACGAGCCAGCGCTCTGGTTCGGGGAAGAGGAAGTCCGAGAACCCGGGTAAGCTTCTGGAGAGGCCCCGGTCCCTCTCGAAGGGAGCCGAGGGGGAGTGAGGCGATGACCCTCCCCCCAAAGCGAAGGCCCAGGACGCACCTAAGGTGGTGAGGGCCTTGATCCACCCGGCAAAGGCCTCTATCGAGGTTGTCGCAGTGGCCCTAGCGAAGCTGGCAGAGGCTATGCCAGTGAAGGTGGCCTCGGGGCCCAGAGTTTCCCTGCCGCCGCGGAGGGAATCCTCTTTCCAGACCATCGTTCAGACCCCCGTGAAGTCCCCAGCGGAAAAAGAGGGGGGGGGCGGTGGCCATTACGGACTCAGATTCAGCCTCCGAGGAGGATCCGGTGGAAACCGAGAAAGGCCTCAACGAGAGGTTCATAGGCCTCAACGAGAGGTTCGAGAAGGTTCGATCCCAGGGGACGATTCCCGCTGATGTGATCGAAGATAGCGACGATGGCGACGACGACGAGGGCCCAGTGAAGCAGCCATCCCGTCCGTCGCAGCCATTACCTGAGCCCCAGGATAGCTTGGCGGCCATTTTGTTGGCGATCCAATCCTTATGTACTGAGATAAGGACGAGGTTACCCCGGACCCTGACCCCGACGGAGGATCCAGAATCGGGCCCATCGGGAAGCCCTCCGACAAGCGGAGGAGAGTCCACCCCCCTCCGCCCTTCATGCCCGCAAGACCTGTGGACCCCTCATCCCCCTCGCCGGACCCTAGGGAGGATACGGCGACGGATACAGCGACGGGGACGGACGATGATGGGGGCGATGACACAACGGACATCCCGTCATCACCCCCCCTCCCTCTCCCTCGGGCTTCTCCGCCCGACGAAATTGGCTCTCTTCACGCCATTATAGCCAGGGCATCCAAGCTCTTCCAGCTCTGCCCTGATGAACAGAAAAAGGAAGGTTTTCTTTACCAACGACGGGAGGCCAAGAGAAAGACGGTCCTCGCGGTGCCGTTGCTCGACGACATCTGGGACGAGGGGCTGGCTATCCTAAAGAACCCTTCCACGACACCTGCCAAGAGGGTCAGGTACGAGAAGAAGTACCAGGTCCCCGATGCCGCCCCCTTGTGCCTCAGGGCCCAGCCCACGCCGGGACTCTGTCGTCTCGGCAGCGGCCAAGAAGAAAGCAGCGGTTGCGGCGGGTTCAACTTCCACTTCCCCGCCGGACAGCGAGGGCAAGAAGTTGGACTCCATGGGACGGCGAGTCATCTCGTCGGCGGCAATGACGATTAAGGCGGCCAATGCCTTAGCAATTGTGGCCCGTTACGACAGGGAGCTTTGGTTCAAGATAGCTCCTCTGCTAGACTTCCTACTGGATGGCAAGAGGGCGGAGGCCCTACAGATTCTGCAGGAACGAGAGTTGGCGTCGGATCATGCCATAATGGTGGCAACGGACATTGCCGATACCGGATTTCGCCGTCTGGGCAATGGGGTTTGGCTTCGATGACGAAGATGGCTCAAGGCTACAGAATTTCGCCAGGACGTCCAGACCACAGTTTTGGACATGCCGTTCGACGGCAACAACCTGTTTCGAAAGACGGTGGATGAGTCCCTACAGGCCATCAAGACAGACATGGAACAGCCTGAGCCCTAGGAGTCCTTCAGCAACAGCGGCCCTTTCGGAGCTCTGGAGGCAGACGGGGAGCCTCCAAGGGATCCAGCGGCGGCTCTTCTACTTACCGCCAGGCGGCCTGCTCCTCGTCCCAGGAGGCCTACAGAGGCCGCGGCAAGCAAGGAGGGTCTCGCTGCCATAGGCAAGGCGGCCAAGGCGGCAAGGCCTCTTCCAAGCAGGACTGAACCGGCCGAAGCGTCGGGCCCCCACCGAAGCACCCCGGTGGGAGGCCGCTCACGAAGTTCGTCAGCGTGTGGGAGTCCATCTCCACCGACCGTTGGGTGCTGGACACCCTGGCCCGCGGACACTCGCTGGAATTTCAAAAGAAGTGTCCTCGCCTTCCTCCCGTGGCCAGGAAGGAGAATCGCGTCCCTCAACTGCTGTTGGAGGTAAGGGCGATGCTCAGGAAGGGTGCCATCGAGCTAGTCCCCAAGAGGCTCCGGGGCTCCGGAGTATACTCAAGATACTTCCTCGTCCGAAAGAAGAAAGGCGGTTGGCGCCCCATCCTGGACCTGCGTCGGTTGAACAAGTACCAATTCAGAGCCCTGCCGTTCGGATTAAAGTCGGCACCCAGGGTGTTCACCAAGTGCCTCGCACCTGTGGCGGCGCGGTTGCGCCTGCAAGGGATCCACGTCTACCCCTACCTGGACGACTGGCTAATCCGTGCAAGGTCAATAGAACTCGCCATCGAACACACAGCGAGGACCGTCCGCCTGCTCACGGAGCTGGGATTCACCATCAACTACCCCAAATCCCATCTGGTCCCGTCGCAGGTGGCACTGTTTCTGGGAACGAAGCTCGATACAGTGAAGCGATTGGCATCTCCGTCGGTCGAAAGGACGAAGGCCATTTTGGGCAAGGTGCAACGCCTGTTAGCCACGGATGTGGCCATATTGAGGTCCATCAAGTCCCTCCTCGGGATGATGTCTTCATGCATCTACCTTGTGCCCCTTTGCAGACTTCGGATGCGTCCGCTACAAGAGTTCCTCGACGCCCGCTGGATTCAAGCGGCGGGCTGCTTCGAAGACAGGATTCCACTCGAAGAGGAGTTCCGTCGGGTGATTCTATGGTGGGGTGCCCGTGCGCACCTCTCGGCAGGCATGGACTTTCAGGCCCCAGCGTATCAGGAGACTGTAACGACGGACGCCTCCCTGGAGGGATGGGGGGCCCACACCGGAGATCTCCATGCAAGAGGCCTCTGGCTCCCGGAAGAAAGGTCTCTTCACATCAACATCCTGGAGCAACGAGCCGTGTTCTGGGCGCTCAAATCGTTCCTTCCGTCCCTCAAGGACAAAGTGGTGAGGATCTTCACCGACAACACCACCACGATGTTCTACATCCGGAAGCAGGGAGGCACCAGATCTCCAGCCCTATCCAAGGAGGCCCAGGATCTGTGGCACTGGGCCGTCGCCCAGGGGATGTTTCTGGTTCCTTTCCTCCTGGCAGGAATAAAAAAACACCATCGCTGACTCACTCAGCAGGGAGCTGCACTCGTGCCACGAGTGGGAACTACGCCAGGACCCGGTGGATCAGCTCTTTAAACAGTGGGGCAAACCCCAGATAGACCTGTTTGCGACGGCGACGAACTTCAAGTGCCAGAGGTTCGCCAGCAGGTTCGCCCAGCCGAGGAGCATGGGCGATGCTTTCTCGTTCCCTTGGGACGGCCTGTTCCTGTACGCATTTCCCTCCGTTGCCGTTGCTGCTCCGTCTCATCAACCAGCTGAAGAGGTCCAGGTGCAGGATGATCCTAGTCGCACCGGCGTGGCCGAGACAGATCTGGTTCCCGGACCTTCTGGACTTGTCAGCGTCCCCACCTATCAAGCTGGCGACGGACGCGGATCTTCTCTCCAGAGAAGGAGGAGCCATTCACCATCACGACCCGGAGTCGGTGCACTTGCAGGCTTGGCTCCTGCAGCACTACAGTTTGGGGGGATCCGATATCCCGGCTGACTGCAGAGAGGTTCTTGCAAAAGCCAGGGCGTCCTCAACTCTCAAATGCTATGGACATAAGTGGAAGAGGTTCTCTGTCTGGTGCCGTTCACCGAAGATTAACCCTCTGCGGATTACGGCCCCTCAAGTATTGCCGTACCTACTGTCGCTGGCCAAAGCTGGACTGGCTCACGCCTCCATCAAAATACATCTGGCTGCCATTTCCCGATACACCAGAACTACAGGACGGGCGTACTTGTGGTCTCATCACCTGGTGAAGGAATTTATGAAGGGACTATTCCAATTGTTCCCGCAGGTGAAGCCCCCTGCCCCGGCGTGGGAGCTCAACGTGGTGCTGACCAGGCTCATGGGGGCCCCATTCGAGCCTATGCATTCGGCGCCGTTGAAGTTCCTGTCGTGGAAGACAGCATTTCTTGTGGCCATCAGCTCTGCACGACGAGTGGGAGAAATCCAGGCCCTATCTTGCAAGCCTCCATACTTGACTTTTCACGACACAAGGGTGGTGCTGAGGACGCACCCCTCCTTTATGCCCAAGGTGCCGTCGGTATTCCACCTCAACGAGCCCTTGGTGTCGCCAGTTTTCTTCCCGTCGCCTTAGTCTCCGGCCGAGAGGACTTTGCACTCGCTGGATGTGGCTAGAGCGCTGAAGTTCTACGTGGACCGCACGAAGAGTTTTCGGAAGTCGTCACAGCTGTTTGTGAACTTTGGACCTGTGAATCAAGGGAAGGCTCTCTCGAAGGCTTCCATTTCCAGATGACTCTCCGGCTGCATCATGCACTGTCACCGGTTGGCAAACCGATCGCTGCCTGGCCGTCCGAGAGCCCATTCCACCAGAGCGATCGCTGCTACCACAGCGTTCCTGTCTGCTGTGCCCCTGCTGGACATCTGCAGGGCTGCTACGTGGAGGTCGACGCACACCTTCACGAGATTCTACTGCGTCGATCGGGACTCCAGGGAGGAGTCCAGGGTCGGCCAAGCAGTGCTGTGCAACGTGTTCGCTTAAGGTGAGCCTGGTGAGGAGGTAAGAGATGCTTAATGTTGAGTTGTTGTATTGCTTAATGTTGAGCCTGTTGCCACCTCCCGTGGTTGTGCATGTGTATACTGCTATGTATTCTTATATTCATGAGCATGTGAATCCATGCCAGACCCCATGCTGGAGAAGGAACAAGTTACTTACCTGTAACTGTTGTTCTCCAGCATGGGTCTGGCATGGATTCACATGCGAACCCTCCCTCCTTCCCCTCTGCGGCTCTTCACTTGGTCATGCTGCCACTTTACGTGCTACCAAATCTGAGGATGGCTGCCAGGGGAGGGGCTTAGGTAGAGGGCAGTCATTGGCTGGGGGCAGTATGACCCAGAGATCAGTGATTGGTTACTACTAAGAAAGACAGATCAGAAACGAAACTGATACTGATTTTTTTCTTTACCGAGGATTCCCGGCCTGACGACGGGGAATATTCATGAGCATGTGAATCCATGCCAGACCCATGCTGGAGAACAACAGTTACAGGTAAGTAACTTGATATATATATATATATATATATATATATATATATATATATATATATATATATATATATATATATATATATATATATATTTCTGAGGCTTGTGGAATCTGCTTAGATCACATGCTGTGCATAGGCCGACATCTAGTGGAAGCTGCGGAGTATTACAGTTTGTTTTTCGAAACTCGAAAATGGGCGTCGACACAGGCGTGCCAGTAATACTATCCCTAGTGTGACGTCCACTGTACCCAAGATCCCTCACGCGTCTAGGATCCTCAGATTGTTTTTTTCCGCCATACTGGTCGGAAGCATCTTGCGGAGTCCCCTGGCCTTAGCCTTACTTTTGCTAATTATTGAAGTTTAAAATTATTTATTGACATCCTTCCCCACCCCAACGTCGACCCTCGACACTCGACGACGGCTGGAGAAGACATCGACCGTCGGCTGCTGCACGACGGATCTGGGCCTCGGAAGGCCGCTGGCCTCGGCCCGGGCCTAGTAGGCCGCTGGCCTCGGCCCTGCAAGTAGGGAGAGTGGGGGGTGGTACATACTCTTCACTCTTGGTATATAGGTACACCTTATATATTTCCAACACTTACCAGCCCGCTGCCTCAAGGTGCGTATGGAGGGTACCCCTTTCCAATTCTGCCCCAAGTGCAACCGCAAATACCCTTGGGTCGACAGGCACGCCACGTGCAATCTCTGCTTGCCGAGGGACCACCCCGAAGCGAACTGCAGAGCGTGTAGTAGGTTTAAGCCTAAGACACTTAAGGACCGTTCGACAAAGCGTTGGGCCCACCACGCCAGGCAGGCGGCCATGGCAGCGGAGGGCGCCTTCAGCGATGGCAGCGACGCCGTACTTTCGGACGGCGAGGGCATTACGGCGTCGAAAGACTGCCGAGCGCAGGTCCCCGACCTCGGAAGGTTGTCCGGCAGGGCGGCTATGGGGAAGACCCCCGGCGACGCAAGCGCTACAGACCCTACACACACTAAGCACACTAAGTCCAACCGAACCTCGACGACGTCGACTTCTCGGAAAGAGGCACAGATAGAACGGTCCGACTCGGTGTCCTCTGGGCGCTCTCGATCGAGATCGCCTCATGACGCAAGGCAATCATCCACTCTTGCCAAGAGTGCCTCGCTCCCTAGATTAACGGAAGTTCGATCGTCGGAAGACGAAGACGACTTCCACCCCCAGGCCGCGCTCCAGGAGACCGAGGCCGCAGTTAACACCAGCGAGGCCCCACGCTCGAAACACACAGATACCTCTCCCGACCCTCGACGCCAGGCGTCGAAAGTCTCTGGGGCCTCCAAGGGGCAGGGAAAACATTTTTCCACGCACGGGGAGGGGGGGAAACAGCGGAAAGCACAGCCTTCCACTCCTGTAAGACCATCCTTCCACCCTAAGCAGACAGACAAACACAAATCTACTGGGACATCAACATCCAGCAAGGGTACCCTTGATAAGCCCTCCAAGTTGCCTACTAAAGTCATACCCTGTTCCAAAGAATGGTCCAGTGAAGACATAGACAGGGTCATGTCAAGGATGTCTTCCTTAGCTGATTTTTATGACAAAAACCCAGAACATTTCCTTTCGTATGACCCTCAAGGGGCCACACCCTCAGGCTCCTCTGATCCTATCCCCCTAAGTAAAAAGGCCCGGTTCGAAAGACCTGAACCCTTCGAGGTGCAGCCTTACTCTACTCCATACTCTACTCCACACCCCAGATACCAAGGACAGCCTTTCCCTGAAGGGGACCAGGAGTTTAACATTATGGAGGAACAAACCGGGACTGAATACTATGCGGATGATGAGGACCTGGAGGAGGTAGAAGATGAGCAGGAAATTTACAGAGTAGATTCCCCGGTAGAGAGCGAAGCCCCAGTTACCGACTCGCCAGTTGATAACCAGCCCCATCTTAATGAAGTTCTCGCTCGCGCAGCAGAACATTTTCACATCGACACCCACAGTGTACAGGAGGAAAGGGACTTCGCAGAAGAGTTGGTGGGAGAGAGGAGGCCGGTCGCTCAGACCATCCCTATCCTTAAATCCATCCAACGTAGAATAGATCCATCCCTGGTGAATCCTAACCTCACCAGAGCCGTCAACCCCAGAGTCGAAAAACTTTTTCGGGCAGCCCAGTCTGACCCTCTTTATATAAGAGGACATCTTAAACCAGACTCCCTAGTGGTTACCAACACTCGGAAGAGGGCTGGGACACCCTTATCGTCGTCAGAAGCTCCTCCCGACAAGGAGAGCAAAAAACTGTATGGGTTTGGCAGGAAGGTAGCCTCAACGTCCGCCTACCAAGCAAGGATTGCAAACTCCACCACCCTGTTGGCAAGTTACAACTGCCATCAATGGGAAGAGGTCGCGGCGCTCATAGCCTCTGCTCCTGAACCGTTAAAGGGCCAGTTGGCTCGGATCTCGGCAGAAGGGAGAGCCGTGTCTGGTTGCATATTAAAAGCAACTTTCGACGCCGCGGACAACGCAGGAAGATTGATAGCGGAAGGTACTGTTATCAAGAGACATGCGTGGTTACGGCAGTCGGGGTTCAAAACAGAAACCCAGGCTTCATTAATAGACAAGCCGGTGGAACCCGATCTATTGTTTGGGAAAGAATGCCAAGGACGAATACGAGACTCTCAAATCCCTTGGCCAGCTTACCAACAAACCCCCTAACCAGAGGGGGAACGGTAATTTTCGTCGCCCACGCGGCCAGAATTCACAAAGAGGCAACTATGCCCAAGGACAGGGTACACAATGGAACAACAACCAGCAGTCTACCCAAAGTTACGGCAGGGGTAACAAGAGAGGTCGTGGAAGAGGCAGCCCCAACAAGGGAGGTGGCACGCCTCCACCAGAGCAGTGACGCTCAGTTCAGGGTCCCTTCTCACGCAACCCCAGTAGGGGGACGCATTTCCAACTTCACCCAGGCTTGGGAAGGGATCACCTCAGACAGATGGGTGCCGTCAACGGTGTCCACAGGATATTGTATAGAATTACTGCAGCGTCCCCAGAACCACCCTCCACGACAAAGAATACACTCCTTAGAACATCAGAAGATCCTTCTCGAGGAGATCGCCATTCTGCTAGAAAAGGACGCGACAGAACTCGTCCCAGGACACCAGGTAAACAAGGGTATCTATTCAACTTACTTCCTTGTGCCAAAGAAAGATTTGACAATGCGCCCAGTATTGGACTTACGGCCTGCCAACAAGTATGTCAAGCCCCAAAAATTCCGTATGACCACGCTACAAGAGGTAATCCCCCTCCTAAAAAAGGGGGAATTACATGGCAACCTTGGATATGAAAGATGCTTATTTTCATATTTCCATGCTCCCAGCGCACAGAAAATACTTGCGCTTCAAGGTAGACAGTCGCCACTACCAATTCAAGGTACTACCCTTCGGAATAGCTTCAGCACCAAGGGTATTCACCAAGGTACTGGCGGTGGCAGCTGCACACCTACGCAGGGAGGCAATCCCAGTGTACCCTTATCTGGACGACTGGCTCATAACGGGGGAAACCCCAGGAATTTGCAGGTCAAACATTCAGAGGACTATCGACCTCCTCCACGAATTAGGCTTCTCTATCAACGAGAAGAAGTCAAGTCTGGTGCCAAGCACCTCAAAACAGTTCCTAGGAGCAATCCTAGATACTCAGAAAGGGTTGACCTTCCCTTCGGAAGAGAGAATTCGAAATATACTACTGCAAATTCCACATTATCAGTCAGGTCAACAAATAACGGTACGCAAAGCAATGCGGTTACTGGGCATGATGGCGTCATGCATTTACCTGGTCCCCCACGCGCGTCTGCGCATGCGTCCCATGCAGCAATGGTTGGCGAAACAGTGGTCTCAGGCAAGTGGTCAGTGGGACGATCTAGTGGTCGTTTCGCCAACACTCGTACAGAGCTTACACTGGTGGACAAGAGAGAATCTCGCAAGGGGAAAACCCTTTTACGATCCCGAAGTACAGGCAGTGGTGACTACAGATGCATGCCTGACTGGGTGGGGAGCTCACCATCTCCACCACACAGCTCAGGGTCTCTGGTCTCACTCAGTAGCCAAGAACCACATCAACCTGCTAGAGCTTCTGGCAGTATTCCGAGCGCTTCGGGCGTTCGAGCCCCATCTGCTAAACTTGTCGGTGCAAATCCGGACGGACAGCACGACAGCCATGTTCTATCTGAACAAACGAGAAGGGACTCGTTCGCCAAATCTGTCCAAGCTTGCCCAGAAAATCTGGATATGGGCACTCAGACGGAACATCTTCCTGTCATCACAACATGTTCCAGGGGAGCTCAATTCCCTAGCGGATGCCCTAAGCAGAGACTCCCTCCCAGAAGAACACGAATGGGTCCTTCACAGAGATATCGTAGAAGATCTCTTCTCTCAGTGGGGTTTCCCCACTATAGACCTATTCGCCACAAGCGAAAACAAACAATGCCCAGGATTTGCATCCAGGTTCCCCCAGCCAGACTCCCAAGGGAACGCCCTGTGGATGAACTGGTCAGGGATGTTTGCGTACGCTTTTCCACCAACTCCTCTCATCAGGCAGGTGGTGTACAAGATGAACAAGGAATCGATGACGCTCATCCTAGTTGCTCCCATGTGGGCGAGACAACCATGGTTTCCACACCTACGCAGGATGGCGGTGTGCGAGCCCATCAAACTCCCAGCCTGGTACAACCTACTGTCCCAGCAACAAGGTCAAACAGTGCACCAGGACCCCAACTCAATGAACCTGGCAGCATGGCTCCTGAGGTCATAGAGTTTGGGCATCTCAATTTACCACAGAGGTGTATGGACATCCTAAAAGAATCCAGGAAACCAAACACAAGGCACTGTTACTTTGACAAGTGGAAGAGATTCGTTTTGGTGCCAGAATAAACAAATCAACCCAGTTGATTGCACTCCTTCCAACGTTGTAACATACATGCTCCACCTGCTGGACGCAGGGTTGGTTTTTAACTCTCTGAAGGTACACCTGGCAGCCCTCTCGGCTTACACCACATCCCATAACAAAGTATCGTGGTGGAAAGTACCAGTAGTTAAAGCCTTCATGGAAGGAGTAAAGAGACTTCACCCTCCTATTTCGAACCCACCGCCAGGATGGGACCTCAATGTGGTGCTAGCTAAGCTCATGGGCCCCCCCTTTCGAACCCATGCATAAAAGTAGTCTCAAACACCTGACTTATAAAACGGCCTTCTTAGTAGCCATTACCTCGATAAGAAGGGTCAGTGAAATTCAGGCTCTGTCAGTGCAGGATCCTTTCTTTACTATCCACAAAGACAAACTGGTTTTACGCACACACCCTAGGTTCTCACCTAAATTTATATCTAAGTTCCATGTAAACCAGTCCATCGAGCTTCCGGCTTTCTTCCAGAACCCGCAAAGCTCAGCTGAGGTGAAACTACACACCCTTGATGTGCGTAGGGCGGTCCTCTACTATGTAAATAAAACCAGACCGCTAAGGAAAACAGATCAACTGTTTGTCTCCGTAGCTACAGGCAGAGAGGGGGATCGCGTCTCTAAAGGCGCAATCTCGAAGTGGATTATCAACTGTATACAGCTGTGTTACTCTCTTTCTGAAAAAACTCTGCCTTTTACGCCAAGGGCCCATTCTACTAGAGGCATTGGGGCCACTCTGGCTTTCATTGCAAAAGTTCCCCTCAACACCATTTGCAAAGCAGCTACTTGGAGCTCTATTCACACTTTTACTCAGCATTACTGCATTGACACTCATTCCAAGGCAGATACACAAGTGGGACAAGCGGTTCTAAGACACCTGTTTGCTCATGACCCTTCTCACATCCCACCTCCTTCTTCTGGTACTGCTCGCTAATCTATGCACAGTATGTGATCTAAGCAGATTCCACAAGCCTCAGAAGGGATACATTACTCACCGTAATCGTATTTCTGATGCTTGTATCTGCTTAGATTCACATGCGACCCACCCTTCCCCCCCCTCCGAGAGAAGGCGCATGATTCTCCAGCATGGGGTCTGGCATGGATTCACATGCTCATGAATATTCCCCGTCGTCAGGCTGGGAATCCTCGGTAAAGAAAAAACCAGTATCAGTTTCGTTTCTGATCTGTCTTTCGTAGTAATAACCAATCACTGGTCTCTGCGTCATACTGACCACAGCCAATGACTGCCCTCTACCTAAGCACCGCCTCTGGCAGCCATCTTCAGATTTTTACCGCACGTTCATGTGTTGGGATCCTCGTGCTATTGCTCTCGAGCGTTAGTGCTATTTTTTCGCGCTTTTTCACAAAAACTTCGATTCTTTCGGTCAAAAGAGCCTCAAGCTCCACCGATCCTACATCCGATCAACGGGGACCCGTGTCGGATTCATCTGTGCCCCTCAAGGGTGAAGATTTCGTCGAGCTACACTTCGGAGGACTCCAGAAGCTTCTCAGGCCCGGTCTCGGAGATGGCCCAGGAGAAGGGAAGCTCGACACCCGGAAAGCTGTTCAGGGCCTGCCCTGGATGCCAGCTGCAGAACGTCTTCAAGGAGGACGAACACTCTTTCTGCCTTTACTGCCTTCATGGGGACAAGACGCACGTGGAGAAGGACTGTGCGTTTTGCGGCAACATGTCGGAACGGACCATGAAGGACCGCCATCAACGTCTCGCCAGCTGGCTGGAGGGTAAGAGCCCGTCTGGCGAGAAGAAGAAGAAATCTGAGCGGTCTTCTAAGACCTTTGAGGGCGCCCCGGCGACGGGGGCCCAACATAAGGCCAAGCACCGCGAGTCCGCTGGCACCGGGAGCGCCGAACGGTCGGGCTCTACGGGCGCCAGGCAGGGCGCACCCTCCCCGGCACCATCAACCACGAGCCAACGCTCTGGGTCGGGTAAGAGGAAGGCCGAGCACCCGGCGAAGCTCCTGGAGAGACCCCGGTCGAGCTCTAAGGCAGAGGAGGAGCGTGGCAGTGCCCCCTCCCTCAAGGATAAGGCGGTGAGCGCACCTAAGGTGGTGAAGGCCTTGATCCATTCGACCAAGCCCTCTATCGAAACGGTCGCGGCGGCCCTGGCCCAGCCTGTGGAGGCTGCACCAGTGGTGGCGGCCTCGGGGCCCAGAATCTCCCTGCCTCCTCGGAGGGAGTCTTCTTTCGTGCCCATCGATAGGACCCCCGTGAAACCCTCCGTGGGGAAGAAGGGGGGGCAGGGCGTCGTCGTAGATTCGGCCTCAACCTCAGAAGAGGAACTGATCGAGGTCTTAAGCCACGGCCTAGGCGTGGAACAAGACCAGCCCGTCGGAATGGGCCCCGACGCAGGTGACGACGACGACATCGTCGAGGATACCGACGGGGCCCCTGCTCGCCCGTCGGATTCCCCTCTGCCAGCGCCGCAAGACAACTCAGCGGCCATTTTGTTGGCTATACAGTCCTTATGCTCCGAGATAAGGACGAGACTACCGTTACCGACGGAGGAACCTCTCCCGTCGGGGGATCCAGAACCGGGACCTTCTGGTGTTCCCCCTACCAAGAAAAGAAGGATCCATCCACCGCCTCCTTTTCAACCGTCGCGCCCCGTCCAGCCCTCCTCCCCGTCCACCCGAGGGGATGATACGGGGACTGACACGGCAGCGACGGGTACGGACGACGAGGCATACGACGAGGGCTTCTCCGCCCGACGAGATTGGATCGTTCCACTCAATGATCGCCAGGGCATCCGAGCTTTTCCAACTCTGCCCTGAGGAGAAGAAAAAGGAAGGCTTCCTTTACCAACGGCGCGAGACCAAGAGGAAGACGGTCCTCGCAGTGCCTCTGTTGGACGACATTTGGGATGAGGGCCTTTCCCTTCTCAAGAACCCTTCCACGACGCCAGCGAAAAGAGACCGGTACGAGAAAAAGTACCGGGTCCCGGACTCGGCCCCCCCTATGCCTCCGGGCGCAGCCTACCCCGGACTCCGTCGTCTCCGCGGCAGCCAGGAAGAAAGCGGGGGGGGGGTGCGGCCTCCACGTCGACTTCCCCGCCGGACGGCGAGGGAAAGAAATTGGATGCCATGGGACGCAGAGTCATCTCGTCGGCGGCGACGACGATTAAAGCGGCCAACGCCTTGGCTATCGTGGCCCGCTACGACAGGGAACTCTGGTACAAGATAGCTCCCCTGCTGGATTTTCTGCCGGACGACAAGAGGGCGGAGGCCCTTGAGATCCTGCAGGAAGGTGAGGTGGCCTCGGACCACGCCATCACCGTGGCGACGGACATCGCCGACACTGGGTTCCGCCAGATGGGCAACGGCGTTTGCCTTCGACGTCGCGGATGGCTCAAGGCTACGGACTTTCGGCAGGACGTCCAGACCAGGGTCCTGGACATGCCCTTCGACGGGAACAACCTGTTTGGGAAGACAGTGGACGATTCCCTTCAGGCCATCAAGGCGGATACTGAGACGGCCCGGGCCCTTGGAGTACTGCAGCAACGGCGGACGCCCTTTCGGAGCGGCGGAGGCAAGGGCGCCTCCAAAGGTTCCGGCGGCGGTTTCGCTTCCTACCGTCAAGCGGCCCGCTCGTCGTCGCAAGAGGCCTACAGAGGACGAGGCAAGTCTGGCGGACCCCGCCGTCGTCGCCAAGGAGGCCAAGGCGGCAAGGCCGCGTCCAAGCAGGATTGAACCGGCCGTGGGGTCGGGCCCCCACCGAAGCACCCCGGTGGGAGGCCGGCTGGCGGGCTTCGTCAGCGTGTGGGAGTCCATCTCCACCGACCGTTGGGTGCTGGACGCCCTGGCCCGGGGCCACGCGCTCGAGTTTCAAAGAAGGTGCCCGCGCGTCCCCCCCGTGGCCAGGAAAGAACTTCACGTCCCTCAACTTCTCCTGGAGGTAAAGGCGATGCTCAGAAAGGGCGCCATCGAACTCGTCCCAAAGAGGCTTCGGGGCTCCGGAGTCTACTCGCGTTACTTCCTCGTGAAGAAGAAGACGGGAGGATGGCGCCCCATCCTGGACCTGCGACGCCTGAACAAGTTCATCAAGGCGCAGAAGTTCCGGATGGTCACCCTCCAGCACGTCCTGGGTCAGCTGGAGGAAGGAGACTTCCTATCGTCGTTGGATTTGGAGGATGCCTACTTCCACATTCCCATCCTAAAGGGGCACCGAAAATTCCTCAGATTCGTGGTCCAAGGGCGTCATTACCAGTTCAAAGCCCTTCCCTTCGGACTGCGGTCGGCACCCAGGGTTTTCACCAAGTGCCTCGCACCGGTGGCGGCGCAGCTGCGCCGCGAGGGGATTCACGTCTACCCCTACCTGGACGACTGGCTCATCCGCGCCAAGACGAGGGAGCTCGCCGTGGTCCACACGGCAAGGACCGTCCAACTCCTCACGGACCTGGGATTCTCCGTGAACTACGCCAAATCCCACCTGGTGCCCGCGCAAGTCGCACTGTTTCTGGGAGCGAGGCTCGACACAGTGTCCCTTCTGGCCTCCCCGTCGGAGGAGAGGACCAGGACCATCTTGGGCAAGGTGCAACGGATGTTGGTGGCCGACGCGGCCAAGGTGAGGTCCATCAAGTCCCTCCTCGGGATGATGTCTTCCTGCATCTACCTCATTCCCATGTGCAGGCTCCGGATGCGCCCGTTGCAAGAGTTCCTGGATGCGCGCTGGATCCAGACGACGGGCAGCTTCGAGGAAAGGATCAAGCTCGACGAGAGTTTCCGACGAGCGATACGGTGGTGGGGCACCCGCGCGCATCTGACGGCGGGCATGGACTTCCAGACCCCAGCCCACCAGGTGACTGTGACCACGGATGCCTCCCTAGAAGGGTGGGGAGCGCACACCGAAAATCTGCACGCAAGGGGACTCTGGCGCCCGACGGAGAAGTCCCTGCATATCAACGTCCTGGAGCTCCGTGCAGTGTTTTGGGCCCTCAGGTCCTTCCTTCCGTCCCTCAAGGGCAAGGTGGTGAGGATCTTCACCGACAACACCACCACCATGTTTTACATCAGGAAACAGGGCGGAACCAGGTCCCCAGCGCTGTCCAAGGAGGCGCAGGACCTGTGGCATTGGGCCGTCGCCCAAGGGATTCTTCTGGTGCCGTTTCATCTGGCAGGGATAAAAAACACCATCGCCGACTCACTCAGCAGGGAGCTGCGCTCGTGCCACGAGTGGGAACTACGGCAGGATCTGGTGGATCGCCTCTTCCGACGGTGGGGCACACCCCAGATCGACCTGTTCGCGACGGCGACGAACACCAAGTGCCGGAGGTTCGCCAGCAGGTTTCCCCAGACGAGGAGCATGGGCGATGCTTTCTCGTTCCCCTGGGAGGGCCTGTTCCTCTACGCGTTCCCTCCCTTGCCTCTGCTAATCCGGCTCGTCAACCAGCTCAAGAGGTCACGGTGCAGGATGATCCTCGTCGCACCTGCGTGGCCGAGGCAGATATGGTTCCCGGACCTTCTGGACTTGTCGGCGTCCCCGCCAATCAAGCTGCCGGCGGACGCGGATCTACTCTCCAGGGAAGGAGGCGCCATCCTCCACCACGACCCGAAGTCGCTGAACTTGCAGGCCTGGCTCCTGCAGCGCTAGAGTTTGGAGGATACGACATACCGGCCGATTGCAGAGAGGTTCTTGCAAAGGCCAGGGCGTCCTCGACTCTTAAATGCTACGGACACAAATGGAAGAGGTTCTCTGTCTGGTGCCACGCACAGAAGATTAACCCTCTACGGATTACGGCTCCCCAAGTGCTGCCGTACCTGCTGACGCTGGCCAAAGCTGGTCTGGCACACGCGTCCATCAAGATTCATCTTGCTGCGATCTCCCGATACACCAGAACCACGGGCCGGACGTCCTTGTGGTCTCATCGTCTGGTGAAAGAGTTCATGAAGGGACTGTTCAGATCGTTCCCGCCGGTGAAGGCTCCGGCCCCGGCGTGGGAGCTCAACGTGGTGCTGACCAAACTCATGGGACCTCCGTTCGAGCCTCTGCACTCGGCCCCGTTGAAGTTTCTATCGTGGAAAACAGCTTTTCTCGTGGCCATCACCTCCGCACGACGAGTGGGAGAGATCCAGGCCCTTTCCTGCAAGGCCCCGTACTTGACTTTCCACGACACGAGGGTAGTGCTCAGGACGCACCCCTCCTTCATGCCCAAGGTACCGTCGGACTTTCATCTCAACGAACCCTTGGTGTTACCTGTGTTCTTCCCGTCGCCTTCGTCGCCGGCTGAGAGGACTTTGCACTCGCTGGATGTAGCTAGAGCGCTGAAGTTCTACGTGGACCGCACGAAAGGTTTTCGGAAGACGTCACAACTCTTTGTGAACTTTGGACCTGTCAATCAGGGGAAGGCTCTCTCGAAGGCTTCCATCTCCAGATGGCTCTCCGGCTGTATCATGTACTGTCACCGGTTGGCAAACCGACCGCTGCCTGGCCGTCCGAGAGCCCATTCCACCAGAGCGATCGCAGCTACCACGGCGTTCCTATCTGGTGTGCCCCTGCTGGACATATGCAGGGCTGCTACGTGGAGGTCGACGCACACCTTCACGAAATTCTACTGCGTCGACCGGGATTCCAGGGAGGAGTCCAGGGTCGGCCAAGCAGTGCTGCGCAACCTGTTCGCCTGAGGTGAGCCTGGTGAGGAGGTAAGATGCTTAATGTTGAGTTGATGTGATGCTTAATGTTGAGCCTTTGCCACCTCCCGTGGTTGTGCATGTGTGTACTGCTATGTATTCTTTATTCATGAGCATGTGAATCCATGCCAGACCCCATGCTGGAGAAGGAACAAGTTACTTACCTGTAACTGTTGTTCTCCAGCATGGGTCTGGCATGGATTCACATGCGAACCCTCCCGCCTACCCCTCTGCGGCTCTTCACTTGGTCATACTGCCACTTCACGTGCTTCCAAATCTGAAGATGGCTGCCAGAGGCGGTGCTTAGGTAGAGGGCAGTCATTGGCTGTGGTCAGTATGACGCAGAGACCAGTGATTGGTTATTACTACGAAAGACAGATCAGAAACGAAACTGATACTGGTTTTTTCTTTACCGAGGATTCCCAGCCTGACGACGGGGAATATTCATGAGCATGTGAATCCATGCCAGACCCATGCTGGAGAACAACAGTTACAGGTAAGTAACTTGTTCCTTGCTTGTAGTCTTACCTTTCTGTCTATCTGCTTGGATTATCTGTACTCACGCTACTCCTCATGCTTCCTCATGTCAGGGAAAAAAAAATACAATCTGAGGATCCTAGACGCGTGAGGGATCTTGGGTACAGTGGACGTCACACTAGGGATAGTATTACTGGCACGCCTGTGTCGACGCCCATTTTCGAGTTTCGAAAAACAAACTGTAATACTCCGCAGCTTCCACTAGATGTCGGCCTATGCACAGCATGTGAATCTAAGCAGATACACGCATCAGAAATACGATTACGGTGAGTAATGTATCCCATATATATATGTGTATATATATTTATATATATATTTCCTTAAGGTGTAATGCACTGTGCATCAAAAGAAAGAAAGGTCCATTAAATAAACATACAGGTCCCTGTATTGGGTTACCAGTGAGACAAGATACTTTAACCCGGGCTCTTCACCACAGGTTGTCTACAAGCACAAGTCACGGCAAGACATTTTGGGAAACATTGTGGGTTATGTGAATTTAGAGACCTTTTTCATTTCATGGGGTGAATCAGTGCTAGTCACGTTATGGCAATTTACAACTACCATAGCTGCAACATACTTGATTGTAGCGATATGGGTAACAATCATGCATTCTATACTGCAGACTCAAATGCACTATGCACTTTACATCGTGGACCGAAGACATATACTATTCATATGTGTCTAAACATTGGAATTAGGTCAGCTTATCGTAGAAAAATAATGCAATATCCATGTATGCCAAGCTTTTTCACTATGCGAATTTAAAACTTACAATTATCTCTTATGCAACTAAATGTAATGACATGAGGTATTGTATATTAAATGCACTATGCACTTTATACTGTGCACACTCACTCTAATAGGAGAATTTGAAATTTTGTCATTGCACAGCTTAATATAACGTTCTATAACAAAATCACTCCAAGATGGCGGGCGGGCTGTACAGGCATTGTGTATTGCACATATGGTCATAGTCCTATGTTGGTTTTAACTGCTTCTCAGTGGGAAAAGATTCAAAAGCTTTGTCTAATCGAGTAGAATTCATGTGATCAAGCTACAAGCCGTAGCGAAACGCGTCACCCCCGGGGTTTTCCTTTGTGTTGCTGGGCGAGGGCTGGAGGTTTCCACATGGAATTTTAACTTTTGTAACTAATAAAGAAGAAATGTTTAATCGCAAGAAGTTGCAGTCAGTTTTGTGAGAACACGAACACTTACTTGAATTTTGGCACACAACTCCAGGAGTGCGGCTCAGGACTGCACCGTGCACACGGTGAGGAGAACAGGGAGATAGATATTTAGATATATAGATATGGCAAAAAACAAGGAAAGGTGCGCACTCCAGTTCCCTGCATAACCTTCCAGGCCACTGGTATTATCCGACGACCGGTTTCTGTGCCAATACACGTCATCAGGGAGGCTGTCTTAACTTGCAGCTCACCGCAAGTGCAGGTGATGATAATCTGCTGCAAGGGCTTCTGGTGGATGTAGTCATCAGGTTAGCAAGGAAATCGCTCACGCCCAATCCCACAGTGGAGAAAGGTGGGGGGTGGGTGGAGTGTAGCCTCCAGTGAGGCACTCCAAAGCCGGGCATATATCGCCCTGGTGCAGCACCCTGTCAGGTCTTGAAGATTCCACCCTTCAAGATCCTGCAAAAAATGGCAAAAAACAAGGAAAGGTGCGCACTCCATAACCTTCCAGGCCACTGGTATTCTCCTCCGACCGGTTTCTGTGCCAATACACGTCATCAGGGAGGCTATCATCAGGGAGGCTTTGGAGTGCCTCACTGGAGGCTACACTCCCCCCTTTTCTCCACTGTGGGATTGGGCGTGAGCGTTTTCCTTGCTAACCTGATGACTACATCCACCAGAAGCCCTTGCAGCAGATTATCATCACCTGCACTTGTGGTGAGCTGCAAGTTAAGACAGCCTCCGACGTGTATTGGCACAGAAACCGGTCGGAGGAGAATACCAGTGGCCTGGAAGGTTATGCAGGGAACTGGTTGGGACTGTATTTTTACTATTTTATAACGCACCTAATACTGTACTTGTTCGGTTTCTAAGCGCAGATCCGAGATTTGAACCTCTGTTGCTCTGCGTGGTCTTGCTTCCAAGACCAGCGCGTTGCACCTCTGCTATCCTCCATTCACCTTGAATAGCCAACAGTGCTAAACAAGTATGCATCTCATGCCGCCACGCAAACAAACCCCTGCCTCAGACGCACCTTTTCCTATTTTGAGGTCTACTTCTTTGCAATTTGGATGGCAAAAAACAGAATGGAGAGCTTTGGTTGACTTGACACAAAGAAAGAGGTCTTCACCCTCCCTCGCTGATACCCTCACCCCGCCTCTATTTGTGCTAGGGCTGCCTCTGTTTTCTTTTGCCTTTTTGTTGCATCTAGTTCTATAATTTAACTATCAAAAATGTGCAGGCACCTTTTTCACCTAACCCTCAAGCGTCACACCGATCCTCGAGCCCCTTATTCCTTTACTGCACTTGACCTGTGTGCATAGCTTCCCCCTGTACAACAAATGCCATTACCATATGTTTGAGGAAAGACTGGCCTACAATTGCTGGTTTTTTTTTTCCTTGTTTTTTTTTTTCTGCAGTTCCAGCAAAACGGCAGGAAAAAAGGGAAAGGTCCGCCTTTCCTTAACATTGCAGTGAAGACGATTTGTGGTATTCCAAAAGTTAATGATGAGAATGCAAGCTAATTGGAAGCCTATAAGGATTGTGGAGCTAGTGACCAATGAGAAATTATGCTGCTAATAAAAGCAATGTTTTTCTTGTGCAAACATTATTTCGAATGGATTGTGTCCTCCCACGTATTCCTTATCTTATATTTCCAATATCCAGCTTAGCTGCTTTGGAAAATTCAGCAGAGGGTGCTTCGCGTCGATGCCTGTCGACTCAATGTCCCTCGGAGGCCTCCGTCTCAATGTCGACTTCACTGAAGGTATATATAGTGTGCAAAGCATCAGTTGGCTTAAGTTCTGTTTTTCCATGCTAACGCTTCGGATATGGTATGCTCCCTTCCATTTGTGAAGAGAAATCTTTGAGAAAATGGCTTCGTCATCAGTGTCTTCAGAGTGAAACTTGCGGCAAGTAGGACCCATAAATCCCTATCGACTCGTCGAAAATACAGACTTCGGATGAGTGGAGAACTATTTCTCCTTGCTGTAAGAAAAGTAAGCGATCCCGACCACAAAGTGGTTCCCACCATTTGTCATTGCAAAGACATTCAAAGAAATGGCACCATAGGTCGCCGTCTTCGAGTTCCTCTGCGGAACGGGTCATATGCCCAACTAAAACTGCCACACTAGCTGAGTGGGAAGAGTTTAGGCTTAAAATGATGAGTGTTTGAGAATGCGCCCTTGACCCCCTCGAGTACTGTAAAAAGCCATGCTCCGGTCAAAAGACTCGATAAGCATAAGACCTGTGCGCGTTCGGGCACGGCAGGCAAAACTCCTCGGAGCGGTCTATGGATTCCTCGAGTCGAGGAAATTCCCTGCGAGGACTGAGTCGTTGACGCCATCGATGCCGAGAGACTCTTCATCGACGCCGAGAGACGCGTCATCGATGCCATTGGTGGCAAAAACCCATGAAAAGCCATCAATACACCGGGCTTCGATCTCCTCAATGCTACAGGCATCAAAGTCCTTGACGCAGACATCGAAGCCGTAGACGCCGACAGTTTCGACAATTTCGGCACCTTTTTGTCAACAAATATTATGACACCATCGGGTACTATGGAGAAAACATATACCCCTTTACCTAGGGTTGACTTTTTCAAGTCTTTCCTCTATTTATGAGGGCGCAGAGCCATCATCAGATGAATCTAGACCTTTTGACCTCCGGTATGGTACGCCATCAGTCCCTAACTTCTGAAGAATCACGAATAAAGGATCTTCAAGACTGCCTGCATGATACGAGTTGTTTGGACACCTCACCACAGGTAGAGTTTGGCAGATCGGATCCATCTGATCATGCAGAGGTTACCTACAGGCAGTTGATGTCAAGGGTTGTTAAATATATGAGATGGGCTAGACCAAGTCCAGTTTTTCAACAAGATGACCTGACCGACATTCTGCACATGGGACCTCAGGAAGACCCAATTGCTCCATTCCATGCAGCTTTGCAAAAACCTGTAGCTACCAATTGGGAGGCGCCTGAACTCAGTCTGCCTGTTGACAAAAACTGACCTCTAAATACAGGGTGTCAAGCAGTGATCCCTATTATTTATCAAAACACCCAACTCCAGAGCGTCTGGTGGTACACGCTGCCACCTCAACCACTAGATAAAATGCCTACCCTACTATCCCTCATGATAGGGATAATAAGCGTTACGACGACCTAGCCCAAAATGTTTTTTCGGCTTGAAGTATTTCCCTGAAGTCAGCAAATGCTACGTGCAGGTTTGCTAGGTTCACTCATACCCTTTGGGAGTGTATATCCATGGCAGCTGACCAAGCAGTTTTTAAACATATAGTCAAGGATGGAAAGAACCCTGTGTGTGATTCCCTCCAGGCTGGTCTCGACTCTGCTGTCAGTATCAGCAGAGCAATGGCGACTAGTACTGTTATGCACAGGTTTGCCTGGTTCAGAAAGTCAGGATTTTTTCCAGACTTTCAATCCAGACTGCTCAACATGCCCTTTGACGGCACACATTTGTTTGGTAGCAAGGCTGATGAAAGTTTGGAGAAACTGCACACTTGAAAGGCAGCAGCCAAATCCCTTGGTGCTCTGATTAAGCAACCTCCAAATCGCCCCACAGGTACACCATGGAGGGGTAGGTCCTTTTTGTCAATACTCCACATTTGAAAGAGGCAGAGGACAGTCAGTTCAAAGAGGCCAAAGAAGATTCCCCCGTGGTGGATAGGGAAGAGGTACTAGGATCACCTCAGCAGCGGCTACTTTGCCATCAGCCACTGCTTCAGCTGCTCCAACAGTTGCCCAGGGTTACTGCCTTGCCTGTCTAAAAAAAAAAAGTCTGTCATCCACAGGGAACAGCTCTTTCAAAGTTCCAAATCTGCTCCTTGTGCAGGAAATATTAACCCTGCTAGAGGAAGGTGCTATAGAACCAGTACCTGTAGCGGAGAGGAACATGGGTTGGTACTGCCGTATTTTCTAATTTCAAAAAAGGATGGAGATTTGAGAACCATCTTGGACTTAAGAAACTTGAACAAGTTCCTCAGGAAGGACAAGTTCAAGATGGTTACCTTTCTTAGATCCTTCAGGCCCTCCAGCTTCAGGACTGCTTGGTATCACTGGACCTTCAAGATGCTTACTTTCATGTGCCAATCCATCACGAGGACAGACAGTACCTGAGGTTCGCTGTTGGTGGTTTTCATTACCAGTTTCGAGTTCTTCCATTTGGGTTGACCTCTGCCCGAGGGTTTTCACAAAGTTAATGGCGGTGGTGGCAGTGAGTCAAAGGAGAGGGGGGATTCGCATGTACCCCTACCTGGACAATTGGCTGATCAGGGCCAGTTCCCCCGAACAGGTCCTGCAACATCTCCGCTCCACCTGTCCCTCTCTTCACAGAATGGGATTTTCCCTTAACTTCAAGAAGTCTCACATGATACCAGCAAAAAGGCTTCAATTCATCGGAGCAGTCCTGGATGCATCCCTGAGAAAATCCTAGCCACCAGAGGTGAGGGCTCAAAACATTCTGCAGATGGTCACCAAATTCCAGATTGCCCATTGTCTCCCGGCCTTCGACTTTCTAAGTTTGCTCGGCCTCAGGGCATCCTGCATTTTTCTGGTACCAGAGGCTCGCCTGAGAATGAGATCTCTCCAATGGGCTTCTCAGGAAGGATGTCAGACCTCCTACAGATTCCGAGCAGAGTCTCTCAGGACCTATGGTGGTGGGCCTGCCAGGAGAACATTCTGAAAGGAGAACCTATTTGGCAACCATGGCCAGAGATAACAGTAGTGATGGGCACTTCACTCACGGGGTTGGGGAGCCCACGCCAATGATCTGACAATTGGCAGTCATTGGTCTTCATCGGAGTCCAAACTGCACATCAACCTTTTGGAGCTGAGGGCAATCAGACTAGAGCTGAAGGCCTTTCTGCCCTCTGTACATGGAAAGAATGTCCTAATAATGACGGACAACACAGTGGCCATGTACTACCTCAACTGAACAGGAGGTGTAGGGTCACTTCCACTGTGCAGAGGCAATGCAGTTCTGGTATTGGGCAATCCAAGAAGGGATCTCCCCGTCATCAGTTCACCTTGCCGGAGTGGAGAACATTGCGGCAGACGCTCTGAGCAGGCAGAGCACAATCTCCCACGAGTGGAAAGTAGCTCAAGTGGATTTGTTCGCAACCAGTGTCATCGGGAAGTGCAAGCTGTTCTGCTCCAGGTAATTTCCCCCAAGAGGAGCTCTAGGAGACGCGTTTGTGGTGGACTGGGAATTTCCACTCCTGTACGCGTTTCCCCCAGTCCCTGTCATTCCTCAAGTCATCAGGAGGTTGAAAAACTTTGTTAAATCCATGATCCTAATTGCTCCGGATTGAGCCAGGAGGATGTGGTACCCGGACCTTTTCCACAAAGAAAGGACCTTCTCTCATGAGAGGAGGCTCGGGTTCTCCATCCAGAGAACAAGACACTCTCAGCCTTCATGCATGGTTTCTGAGAGGCTGAGATACAAGGATTGGGACCTCCCAGATGACGTAATTGAGTTTTTGCTTCCAGCCAGGAGGCCAGCAACTAAGTCTTTGTACCGCTGCCGTTGGAACAAATTCTGCAGCTGGTGTAGAGATAAGAATGTTGATACATTTACAAGTAATACACCTACGGTGTCATCCTTTTTGTTGCACCTAGCTAATCTGGGGCTCCAGATTGGTATTTTTAAAGGATTTCTTGCGGCGCTTTCTATATTTAAGCGCACTTCAGAGGAAATATTTTACTTAAAAATCCCTCTAATAATACAATTCCTAAAGGGATTGACAAATGTTTTCCCTCCGATCCTTTTTCAAGTCCCGGTTTGGGATCTCAACTTGGTGTTGAAATTCATGATGTGTGCTCCTTTCGAGCCTATACACTCCTGTCCTTTTTGAGGCTGCTATCCCTAAAAAACATCTTTTTAGTAGCCATTACATCTGCCCGAAAGGTAAGTGAACTTCAGGCTTTATCCTGAAAGCCTCCATGCACTATTTGTTATAAGGACCCTTAAGGTGAAACACAACTTTGGGTAAAAAGGTGGCTCCGAATTCCATCTGACTCGGAAAATAACATTACCATCATTTTACACTCCTCCGCACCCTGGGAAGGAAGGGACGAGGCTACACAGGCTTGATCCTAAACCTGCACTAAGCTTCTGGATTACCAGAATGGCAAAGATAAGGCAAGATGACGGTTTGTTGGCTACTCGGGCCACAAGTTGGGTATGGCTATTACTAAACAGACATTATCCAGTTGGATAATACTGGCAATATCTGAATGCTACAGACTGGTGGGAAATGATCCTTCAGAGAGCCTTTGGGCTCATTCTACCAGAGGCATGGCGACCTCCTCTGCATCACAGAGGGGAGTACCAGTAAAAGAATGTGTGCGCCTGCCACATGGTTGTCCGTACATACTTTCACCAAACAATACAGTTTGGACTCTTCTTCAGGCCAGGAAGGCTTATTTGGTAAAGCAGTGTTGCATTCTGTAGACACAGACCCATGAGATCTACTAAATTTTCATAAAAATTATGAATCCCTCCAAAAATACTATAAACTGCTTTGGGAGTCCATCATAAGATGAGGAATATGTGGGAGGACACAATCAGTTCGAAGAGCAAGTTACTTACCCCTGGTAACGTTCTTTCGACTGGATGTTCCTCTCATGTATTCCTTATCGACCCTGCCAACCTACCCTGCAGTAGAATTTACTTTGCTCTTGCATTATTGCAGTCTGCGCTCTCTCAGGAGGAGTAACTGTCAGGTATGGGATAGAGCCTATATTTGTAAAAACTAAATTTAAGCCAACGGATGCTACGCACACTATATATACCCTCGGTGATGTCGACATCGAGACGGATGCCTCCGAGGGACATTGTGTCGACAGGAATCGACCTGCAGCGCCCTCTGCTGAAAAATGTGTAATTTCCGAAGCAGCTAAGCTGGAAATGGGAAATATCATAAGATAAGGAATACGTGGGAGAAACATCCAGTTGAAAGAACGTTACCAGGGGTAAGTAACTTGTTCTTCTATCTCAAACAACTTTATTTCTGGGGTTTGTGAATCTGTTCAGATTCATATGCTATGCATATTCTACCATCTAGGGTTAGGCTGTAGCATTACAATTCGTTTACTTCCAAAGTAAAAGATGGGCGTCTACAGAGGCTTTCCTGTCATAATATCCCTAAAATATGTGTTTGGGTACCCATAATGCTTCTCTGAGTCACTGCCTGTCCGGTTACTTGGATAGAAAGCCCTAACCTGAACTCTAAGGAACCATGTGGTGAATGCTCCTTTGGCAAGGAGGAAGAAGAATGTCAGTGAATGTTGAGACATACCCAGGGACTCTGTTTCCAGTCTCGACAGGTATAAGTCTCAACACTTTTCTGCACCCGGAAGGGCAAGATTGGGTGGGAGGCCAGAATTCTTCTTGTTCAGAAGATAACCGCAATAGGGAAGAGAAATAAGAATGTAATCAATGGCCTATGTCTATAACCCTGCTCTGTCCCTCTAGCGGCCCCAATTTTGATTTACCTGAAGATGGATGACTAATCCTCCATGTGGGAAGACACACAGGCACCCTGTTCAATCCTGCCTTGTTCAAAATGCATAAATGTCAGTAAAAGGTGCAGTTGCGGTCACACTGGAGACCAATCGTTAACACAAATTGGATGGATAGAAAGAAACAACAACGCCTAATTACCTATAGCAATAATCCTGAGAAAGTCAGTGGAATTGTGCTGTGATGGCTCCGGGTCCATGAAGTTCTTGTTTGTAAGACACGCAGTCTTACATCAGGCTTCATTATATACGCTTGTCGCATGTGTCCAGATTTAGGTGCATAATGCTGTGGTAGTGCCTGCCACCTTGGATGGGGACACTGCAACGGCTGATGACGGTTGTTCTGTTTAGACTGGGGATTCAGAACCTTGCAGCATCATATCGCTGTGTCCAGCATGGTTGCCAGAGGCACCCCGGCACCAGGCGACTCTGACCCCTGCGCTAGCGAAGCATTTCCTGACACTACCTCAGATTGTTTTTTTTGTTTCCCCATTGACTGGTTTCAGGAGTGAGGTCTAGCTAATAATGGACATTGAATGACATGCCAGCCAGAAACATGTAAAACAACTCCTATGACAACCCAGTTCAGAGAGTGGTTTCAATCCAGATTCGAGAAGATACCTTGACTTGGCCCAGATCTCAATACAAAGCATTGGGGACAGGTCCTATATGAAAACGACTCCATATATGAATTTAAAAGTGTGGTCTCAAGACCCTGGCATTGATGGCTCCAATGGAGAAGACTTTGTTTTGTATTCAGGTCAATTCGAAGTTCACGTGGATGGATGATTCTAAGTTGTGCAATCACTGCCTTGCAGGGGACCACAAACGAGTCTGCAGCTTGCAAAAGGTTCAAGCCAAAGACTATTGAGTCCTAAACAGCTCTAAATTGGATAGGTATGAAAGCCACAAAGGCAGGTACTTACAAAGACTGGGGACCGAGTATAGTTGAGGTCGAATCACAAGGGAAGGCAAAGGATTCAGACCCTGAGGAGGCACTCGCCCCTAATTCCAAAACAAATGAAACTTCAGAGGTTTCCAACTATTTGCCCCGGTCTCCAAACAATTCCCAACAAAGGTAACTTATTAGCCTGCACAAGACATGCAAAATGCTGGGGGATAACATCCAAGAAACTGCCTAGGACTATGAAGGGAGTCTGTATGCAGCCAACTCCCATCTGCAGTGCAGATGTCCCTAAATCCAAGAAGACGTGGCAAGGGAATATATAAATCTGTTGTGTATCAAAACACTGCATTGAGGAACTCTGCACCAAAACATATAGCACCGAGACAACTACTGTCACAAAACAGAGCCCCAGGAAGATGGAGACTTCGAAATATGACCATCAGGCCGGCATTTGAGAAAAATGCCGACCAAGGGGAAAACAGAATATCAACTATGGTGCTGAGCATACCAGAAAAAAAGATAAAAATCCAAATGATCTTCCTTGAAGAGGACCATAATAAAAGACACATCCTTTGTTGTCAAATTTATTAATAAAGTAATTCAAATGTATTAAGGTAAAAAAACACTGTTTCTGCTTAATCCCATAGAGAAAATGTCAAACTTTTGCTCCAGTGCACAACCAAAACTACTGAACATAATTGGACCAGTTAGGAAACAACTTGGGCATGCCCGTCCCGATTTCCGGGGAGTCGGGGGTTGGGGGTGGGGGGGGGGTCTTGGGCTATTCCATCTAGTAGTTTTTAAAATATTTGATGTTTAAGGGGCTGTTCCTTTCTCCCGAAATTATAGCTATATCTCCCATGGTGCTTTGCAGCAGAGGCGCTTACAGCCTGCACATTCTGGGAATAAAACGTTGCAAAATGTTTTCTTAACAGCTGTAGCGCAAAAACCGCTGGGCAGATTTAGATTAAGAAACTACTTGGCCACTGAGCGTTCACTTACATTTCTTGACTGGTTTGGGGTACATCATCCAGTAGTTTTTACAATATTTGACAGAGAAGGGGGTGCCCCCTACTCCATAAAGCCTTTATATCGACCATGGTGGCTTTTACAGCAGGGAGGCTAATACATTTTGACTTGCTCGACGGATTTGGAGGACATTTTCTAAACTAAATGTTAGTCGAGGGCCGCCCAAACTGGATATTTTGGGAACAATTTATCAAAAATGAAAAAGTTATTAAGAAAAGATAAAAATGCAGTTACAGGCTACTGCTATTCATTTTCCCATAGAGAAGAACAGGCAGTTTTTGAACAGCCGCAGGGTGAAAACCACTTGGCATATTTGTACCAAAGAAACAATTTGAGCACAAAGTGTTAACTTTATTTCCTTGCCTAGTTTGTGCTAAATCCATCCGTTCGTTTTTAAAATGTTCAACAGAGAACGGGTTGTCCCCTGCTCCTTAAAACATTTATATCGTTCTTGGTGCTTTTGCAGCAGAGAGGCTGAGAGGCGCTAATAAAGTTCCCGGGAAGGGTCTGGGGTTATTCTGTCCACGAGATAACATATTTTTTGGAGAAGGGGCTGACCACCTTCTCTCAAAAGGATAGCTATATGTGTCCCACAATGCATCAGCAAGGCTTTTCAGAAATGAAAAATCTGGGATTTGTAAAAAAATGTATTCTCAATGCGAGAGATAACCGTTGTTAAAACTGGTATAACGGAGGTTAGCTGAAAATCCACAGTGGAAAAAAAATGCCATTTGGAGGATAAAAAGATTAAATGGCATGAGGTGGGTTGGGGGAAAGAGGTACCATGTGAAATTGGGTAGTCTTGGGGGTGGGGCAGGGGGTTCGGGGGAACTGAGGCTGGTGAAAAAGTTCAGAGCTCAAACTTTTTCGCATAACCGTGGTTATTCGGCAGAATACCCAGTTATAATAGAAAACTAGATCAAGAATGAAATTGTGTCCGACAAAAGGAAGAGTATTGGGGGTGATTGAATGGGAGGGTGCTACGGAGGGGAAAAAGAATTTAAGGGGAGTGGGGGAGCATGACATTATGAGTTTATTTTTTTATTTTGTGCGCTTTCGACATAACTGCAATTTTTTTTTAACCGTTCAAAATAATTAAGTATGATTTTTTAAAAAGGGGTAAATGTACAGCTACAGTGAGGTGGATGGTAATGGGTGTGGTCAATGGTAATGGCCCATAATGTCACCCTCAGAATTCCGACTCCTGAAATTCGGACTTTTTTTCAGACCCCCCATCGTTGCACCACATATTTATGTGGGGCGAGGTATGGGATATAATAGTAGTATGAGGCTGCGGTGTGGAATCAGAAAATACAATATTAAGGCTTTTACACCATGCAAAGAGAAATACACCAACACAGGCTTGTAAAGATTCCCAGAATCTTTATTGCAATACTGTACAGTTTACAAAACAAAGTATACAAATAGCTATTTGGCCGTCAATACATCAGAGACCACCAGCAGGTTCAATGTGAGCAGGGAACAGGAATTGCTAGCTGGACATCAGCGTATTTATACAATTTCTTCATAACGATGTCCAGCCTCCTACAAGTTAATCATGTACTGAGCTAGGGTCGCGCCAGGTTCATTCCTAATTTACATATCTCGTGCATGCGGTTTATTTCTTAATACATTTACTAATAAACACTATTATTCTCTGGGTTAAACTTTACACTCTTTACACATTTGCTTTAATGCAGGTCAAACAGATGTTTTCGTATGACATGTTTAAACAGCGTCATTGTTCTTGTATACTTGTAGGTTAACATTGCCGATTCAAGTAATCCCCTGATCCCGAGGTCAACAAAGGACAAGGTCTACATGACCCTAACATGTAGCCTTCAGGTAGGTTGGACATGAACTCTCCTACAGAGGTTGACGAGGTTAAGTAAGAACAAGAGAACGCAGGTCGGCCATTTTAGGCCACAGGGTGACTTTGCACGATAAACCAAAATGGCGGCTTTAACCTAAAATGGAAGCTCGATTAACTTAAGGTTACGACCTTGCGATGCGGATTTCCTCGCAGAGCGACTGGGCATAGGCCAACATATACAATGAGGACGAAACAATATTATATCAGTTTTAACAAACCCTCCTTTTGGCCTATGCCACGCGCTAAACTACTTCCAATCATTTTACGTCTAACTCCACATTTCAATGTCTATACACCCCGAATCATTATCAGACCTATCTATTGCCATCAGATCAGACACTAGAGTTTCTTTCAGCACATACTCCTTGGAAACCTTATCTGTGGCGTATATCTTATGTGTTGTGTCTTGACTGTCATGTAGAACGAGGATACCTCCGTCCACAAGTGCCGCACAGGGAGAATACGAATGTCACTCTCTGTACAGCCCTTGAGGCCACAGGTGGGAGATGGTCTTCCGGAGCCACGGACTTCTGGGAACCCCTGGGCCACTACAAATAAACACCGGTTAAGTAACTAGCCACAACAATAATCTCAAACCAACCAACAAGAAAGGAACGGTCTTACCAATGGCTGATAGACGTAGTTCAGTCGAACCTAGTGAGGGGTTCCGGGACCCGCCAGTGTCTTGCCTTCGATGCAGGTTGTTCCTCCCCAGAAGGTAGGTGGAGTCCTTTGAAGGCACCGGGCTCACCTGTTGTTGAAATCCAGCAAGAAGTCCAGAAAAACAAAACCAAGACGAGTATCCGAATGGAAGACCAAAGGCAGTCTGTGATTCGTAACCAGAGTTCCAATATCCAAGATCCAGAACACAGGGCAATCCAAAAAACAGTCCGTGAAACCATACAAGATAGAATTCCAAGACAGCCAAAGATGAACGTAGCGCCAAACAGTAGTCACTAGAACAGCTGTGAAGCACTGAACACTCGTATTCGAGCATTTAAATAATGGTGCTACGTTTGTTTTCCGGTCACATGGTCCGAACCCGCATCACGTAATCGTGTTGTTGTTGCACGTGAGCGGGAGATGTTGGCCACGTGACGCGGAAGCAGGAAACGCGGTTGATCCCGCAGCCGCCACGGATTACGCCAATGGAGCGGGCGTCCGCGGTCATGGGCTGGCCGTTGGCGCTGCCGCCCCGGAACACGGAGGAAGACAGCAGTGGGTCCCGGATACTAGCCTGCAGATGGGGCATAGTGGAGGTATGGGGTCTGGGGTTTTGGGGGGTGACATCGGGATCAAGAGGAACTCCTAGGGACGTGACATTATGCCCTAATACACTTGTTGCTTGCGCGCAACACCCCCCTAATACCGAACATATACCAGGGAGACACTGTATACAACAACAAAGGAATAGAAAACTACCCAAGATAATCAGCAGGGCCGAAAACAACTTCCATCCTCACGACCGTACGAGGTCCCAAAACCATGTACTAAGTTCCCAGTTTCCCTCAGGAACATGTACTTCCGAACTAAGAACATGTAGATTTTGGATCGCCCCAAAGGTCATTGGAGAGAGGTCTGGTATGTAAACGCAGCCAGCGGACCCCACTAATTTACATACTCCTCCACGATCTGCCAGAATGACATCTAATGCCATCCGGTTCTAAAGATCTACTAATCTTATCGCTTTCTGTTCTAACGTCATATTATAGAGTATGTCAGTGGTCCGGTTGATGGTTCTCTCCAGTACTCTCGCTAGTCCCCCGATATCTTCTGAATTCGTAATTTGCCCAAAAAATGGCACAAAGGATTTCATTATGTCTCCTAGAGTTTGCGCTGGAGTATACCCCTTCACACCTCGTCGTGGACGAGTCTTCGAAATGTCTGCAGTACTGGCAATAAATACCCCAGGTAATAGAATCCTTAAATAGCAGGTTCCTTGCCAATCCCTGGGCAACCATGGAAATGCCACATTACCTCAAACAAAATAGACAGGTTCACCTACGTACAGAGGTCTGTTCTCACTAGTCAAATTTGCAGCGTTGGCGCATTTTCTAAAATTACCCATTGACCGCGTTCCATTCCTCTGCAGACGGAAACTGAATCGGGGCTATGGTTAACAGAATAAGATGGAGGCGTGGCATCCTTATTGCCTATAGGAGCCATTTTGAAAGAGATCAAAGACTGAAAAGGACGAGACAATCTATCATAGGACCTAACAGAAGCAACATTTGGCTTAGTCCTATTTGCAGAAAGCGAGCATCCCAAGGGCATCAAAACACGTTTTTTTCAAAAATATTCAAATTTGTACCATCAAAGTTCCCCGAGATGTCATTCCATCGGCCAAAGAATAGTGCTCTAAGAGAAGCATAACAAGCAGTTGTCAAAGGTAAAGAATGAATGTACCAACCTAGCCCCTTATCCCCATGTTGCGGTAGATGTGAGCAGATCCAGCAGTTGGTCCTATTCAAAATTGCATGAGTGGCATTCATTATTAACAAAAGAGTATTATTCTGATAATTCCGTCTATGCGAAGAATCTCTAGGCGACAAGGTATGCAATTGCATGGAAGGAGTGGGGAAAACAGATACATTTTCAACAGGTAAAAAGTCCTCTAGCGGATATGCTTCCTCCAGATACCATAACCCAAAACCAATAGTTACTACAAACCCAGTTATTATTATTAAAAGGCAACAATACATTTTCGGGGTCCCCTTACAAGCTTGATCGTTGTCTCTGCTAGCCACATCTTTAGCTAAAAGTTCAGTGCAAGCGGTAGCGGGTGCAGGCATCGTCGTCTTCAATCGAAAAACACCAATTGTTCGTTTGCTGGCGACTCCAGTCGCGCGTCTTCTTAATGTCTTTCCCACAACCCTTAGCCAACAGAATCCTTTCGTACAGTCGGGCCAAAAGGCAAGCCCTCAAATGATTTCCTCAATCGCACAGTCAAACCGTGCCGTACGTCTATCTTCTTGGACGTAAATTATATTTCACAATTTCCGATGCTCAAGGATCAGAAAAAAGTATGTCGTCACTTCCCAATGGAGGCGGCGAGTGAACGGAAATGGGATCAGAAAATGATTGATCCGGAAGTACCACTGTTGGAGAGTGCGGAGACAAGATGGCCGTTTTGTCCGACCTTACGAACTCTGGAACGGTCTCCGATACTCGATTGTTGCTGTTTCGGGCACGTTGGTTACAGCATTGGAAAGGGATTCTGTGCCTTCTGTATCGTATGGCACGGGCTGCAGGATCCGTTTGGTGTGTGTCGCGTGGATCCAGTTCTTTCGCCCTGCTACCCGCACAGCAGTCTGGGTGACTAGCAGGACCTGGTAGGGACCCCTCCACCGAGGTGCAAGGCAAGACGACCTCTCAAACTTTCGTGAGGATCCAGTCCCTCGGTCGTAGACTGGGACCAGGACCCTCGGACCGTACAGGTAATGCCTCTCGCACCTGGTGATAAATTGAAAATAGATTTTTAGTCAACTGGTTACAGTAATCTGAAAGAAGCACATTCTCAATATCCCGCAACGAGCGACTTTTTGGCATACCCCAAATATTAGCAGGCCTCCCCATTACCACCTCAAAAGGAGAGAGCTCAGTCTTAGTTTGAGGGGTTGTTCTCATTGACAGCAACACGATCGGTAAGGCGTCCGGCCATTTTAACTTGGTGCCAGCACACTTTTTATCGAGCTTGTTCTTTATAATGCCGTTGTGCCTTTCCACTAATCCGGCACTTTGGGCATGTCTGGCCGAATGGAACCGTTTATCAATCTGCAATCCTTTGCATATTTGTAGGATTACGGCAGCGATAAAGTGTGACCCATTATCCGACCAGATGACTCTCGGCAGCCCGAACCTAGGAAAGAACTCTTTCAACAGAGTTTTTGCCGTGGTTATGGCCGTTGCATCTCTAACAGGGAAGGCCGCAACCCACTTGCTAAATGCACAAATGACAACCAACACATATTTAAGATTGCTGAAACGTTCCATCTCAACAAAATCAAAGTGTATAACTTCAAATGGAACAGAAGGTGGAGCGAAACTTCCTCTAGGAGTCGAGGTACCTTTTGCTACATTGTGCTGCAAGCAGACCATGTACCCTTGAACAAAGCGCTCTGCAATTTTGAAAATTTTATCATTGGCCCATACACTGTGTAACATTTTAGTCAATTTACGCGTGCAGACATGTGTCGGACCATGAGCCATAATGACCATCGTTGTAATATAGGCGTCAGGGAGTAACCATTTTCCTTCAACATTGTCCACCCAACACCCATCACCATCCAATCTCCCTGCACCCTCGACCCATTTCTTGGTCTCCTCTACAGTAGTATCTTTTACAGAATCCATACTTTCACCAAAAGTGCAAACATTTACAATTTCTCTTACAGTATACATTTCTGAACTAAAATCAGTGGCAGTTTGTTTAGCTATCTGGTCAGCGAAAGCATTCCCTTTTCCTATATCATCTGTAACCTTTTGATGTGCTGTATATTTTATAATGGCTAACTGAACAGGGAGTGCGAGCGCTGAAAGTAATTGCACTATTAAAGTGCCATGCTGTATTTTAGTGCCATGTGAGGTCAAGAAACCTCGTTCTTTCCACAGTCTACCGAAGTTGTGAACTACCCCAAAGGCATACTGACTGTCGGTATATATATTTACTGTAAGCCCTTCAGAAAGTTCACAAGCTTGCGTTAATGCTATAATTTCTGCGGCCTGCGCGGAATTATGCATAATTCTTTTGGTTTCCACAATCGTGCATAAGCAGCCGTGGATGTACCATTCGGAAGTTTGAAACAAGAGCCATCACAAAATAGCTCTCCTTGTGGGCTATTCAAAGACGTGTCTTTCAAATCAATTCTACCTTTAGTCTCTTGTTCTGTAGTGTAAAGGCAATCGTGTGACGTTTAGTCACCATCAACAGTATCTTGCGGGACAGGTAAAAGTTCAGCCGGATTTAATACACATCACCTCTGAATTTGAATGTGGGGAGCAAACGAGATCAATTCGTATCTTGTCAATCGTGCAGAAGTGAGGTGTTGCGTTTGAGTTCTATTCAATAAAATATCTACAGAGTGAGGTACCATTAGGGTTAACGCATGTCCCAGGACCATTCCCTCGCTCTGTTTTACAGACGCAGCAGCAGCAGCAACAGCTATCAAACATCTCTGCAAAGCGCATGCAACAGGATCAAGGATGGATGAGAAATAGCTGCACGGCCTATTCTTCCCTCCATGTTCCTGCGTTAACACAGCCAAAGCACATCCATCACGTTCATGCACATGCAACACAAAGGCCTTTTCATAATTTGGAGTTCCTAAAACCGGTGCCGAACACAGCGCGGTTTTGAGCAAATCAAATGCTGTCTGGTGTTCCAAAGTCCATGGCAATGACAAAGAAATGCCCTTCTTTGTCAAAGCCAACATTGGTTTAATCGTTAACGAAAAGTTAGGGATCCACAATCTGCAGTAAGAAGCCATACCTATCGGGGCTCTAACTTCTTTTTACGTATTTGGGACAGACATGCCAGAAATAGTTTTTATCCGTTCAGGTGTCAACCTTCTTCCCTCCTTTGACAGGAGATAGCCTAAATAGGCGACCTCCTGACAACAATATTGGAATTTCTTGAGTGAAGCTTTGTGGCCATGTTTTTCTAGATGACAAAGCAACAACACGGTGCCTTCTTTACAGGCACTCTCAGAATCAGCAGCCAAGAGGAGATCTACATACTGTAGTAACGTGCAAGTAGTAGGCAACTCGAGAGTATAGAGTTGCTCTTTCAATGCTCTACTATAAATACTTGGACTCTCAGTGTACCCTTGTGGTGCATGAGTGAATGTGAATGAGCATCCACCTAGGGTAAACGCGAACAAATACCTACTATCCTTATGTATAGGAATACTGAAAAACACGTTTTTTAAGGTCAACAACGCTAAAGTGAGTGGCAGAAGCCGGAATCATAGTTGGTATCGTGGTAACATCATGTACAATGGGAAATTGAGGTGCCACAATTTTGTTAATAGCACACAAATAATTTATAAATCGAAAAGGAATCGCATTATCACCTTTTTTATATACTGGCAAAATCGGGCTATTACACACACTACCTGTAATTTCCTCAATTACTCCATGATGTACAAAATCAGAAACTATAAATTTCAAAGCCTGTTCGCCTTCAACTGAGATCTTATATTGCGGGGCAATTTTACTCCATGTTTCAGAATAATTTTAACAGGTTCAATTTGAAGAATGCCCACATCATTATCATCAATTGCCTATAAACATTCCGGAATGTTACTGAATTCTGGCGGTAAAGGTTGAGTCAAAAACTGAGAGGCGAGTGATTGCTGAGGTGAAATTGTTAACCGAACTCCGTCCGGGGAGCAATGTATTACTGCATTCAATTCCTTCAACAAATTCAACCCCAACCCCTACAGTTTGTAGTAAGTAGAAATGGACACTGCTCCGTGAAGGGGACCCAGTGTTATCGGTACCAGCAAAGAGACCGGACAAACTACATTTGTGCCTGAAAACCCCACAGAAACGTTGGACTGCCCTGACAGGGGAATGTTTGGAACCCGTGAATAGTCAATGGAACACTTTTGTGCTCCCGTATCTACTAAAAATAGATGCTTCCTATTTCCCACTGCCATCTCAACGTAGGGGCCTTTCTGATGAACGGAATAGGCGTTGGTCCCAAATCATGTTTTGGGCAATCCTAACGAAACAGAATGTCATCAAAAGGGAAGCTCTTCAGAGAGGTTCGCGGCAGAAGGGTGATCAAAAATGTTTCTATTATCCACATTCGAAACTTGTTTATCCTGTGAAGAAGGTTGCTGTGATTCTGGCACAAACTGACCTCTACCAGGGCCCCCTGCACCTGGGCGACCCCTGGATCGTCTACCCATGTTCCCAAAAGACCTTTGCTGCAAGGTCGGACATTGTGCGCGCCAGTGACCTTCCTGTCGACAATAGGCACACTGGTTAATGGTTACCGGCACCAGGGGCGTACTTCCCTGTGGAATGTATTGACCTCTAAATTGATTACCTCCTCTAGGGTTTCTAACGATCTGTTGCAATAGTACTTTTGTCTTTAGGTCACCCTTTTTTTTTTCTCAAGTTTTTCCTTTTCATTATTTACACGATTTTCATAGTACTGAGCCATGTGCAGTACTTCTGCTTGAGACTTCGCCTGCCAAGCGCTTTCGGAGGACATAATCTGTAACTGGATGTCAGGCAGCAATCTACGTACAGATTTGTCGACAAACAGCCTTTTCCCTGACTCTGTGCCTAAGTCTTGTCCACTGAAATCTGAAAATACCTGTTCAAACCGATTGAAGAACTCGGTAGCACCTTCAGACTTTCCTTGGACACAGGCAGTAAGCTTGTCCCAAATAATTCTTTTTTCAGGAACTATAGTTTTCAATTTTACAATAATCCTATCGGGCAAAGTTAATAACACTTGAGGCGGTCGCTCGCCAGCTGGTCTTTCTCTGTCGAGCCTAACCATGTTATCCCATGTATCTCCTAACCCAGGTACATCATCTACAGTCCTATCTGTTTCCATAAATCAACTGGCAGGAGTACGGGAAATAATAAATCATAATAATAATAATAAATCAATATCACGTAAGGTGAATACCGATGATTGTAAGACCGACTCTATTTCTTTATAGAACCCTGTCGGATTTTTTCTTATATCAGGAATAGATTGCTTTATGGTGTTCACTTCCTGTCTTGAGAACGGGACGTGAACAAACTGCGATGCATAATGTGCAGGAATGTCCACAGCGAGTATACCTCATGCAGCATCGGCCTCAATCTCAACTTTTGGACAAATGTCGGAGGGACCTCTCTCATAGGCAACTGAGAAGTAGGCAGCTCTTTTGCATTTCTAACGTATACTGACCATACGTGTCATATACTTCATCTGGAGTTATCGACATATCCGAAATCCATCTTATCGCATCCTTCGTACAAAATCATGCTTTCTCACCTATCAATTCACAGCGAGGAGAAAACCGTTTCTGTAAGAACATAGTACCTAAACTATCATCATCTACTTCTTCATCCTGTAACTCTTCCAACTCTTTCTTATACACAAAAATCTTCTTGACATGCTCATATACTTTCTCTGCAGTATCTCTAGACAACACTAAGGCGTTCAAATCCCGTAACCCTTGTGGGAGATCTACATCGTTTAATCTATTCCACATTATGCTCAATTGAGTTCCTAACCCTTCAATAAAAACATTTTTCTCAGGAATACCTTTTTAAATTTTCGAGTGTGGAAAAAACATTCGCTTGTTCACCCTTCTCCATACAGTGTTTAGCCCAAGCAATTAATTCATTCTTTTTATCTGGGGGCACAGTACTACAAGTCACAACCCTTGATCCCGCTCCCTGGTCTACTACAAGCGATACGGAATCACTTGGAAGAGGAAGAGTCGGCACATTCTGAATGTCAACAGGTGTAGGCAAGGGGGCAGGCAAAGGAGCGGCGGCTGGAGGGACAACAGGAAGAACAACGGGGAGGACCGGAGGAACTATAGGAGGAGGAATAACAACAGGAAGGGGCAAAGCACCAGGAGGAGGGACGTACGGGGGTGGTGCAGAGGCATCGGGCCTTTTTTCATGCAAAGGTTTGTTAATCAATTCATCGGACGTATGAAAATCTTTCGAAGGGTAGATTTTCTGAATGCCTAATTGAAACGCTCTGTCCGTGTTCCTAACTGATTCCAATTGTTTATTTTGATCATATAACCGTGCCTTTTCGACACTCGTCATATGTCGACGTATATGCTTCTCTCTACTCTTTTGTTGCTGCAAAGCTTCTGTTTTCCAACTGTGCAATGCGTCAAATGCTGCAGGTCTAGCCTTTTTCTTTACCAATACAGACTCTAAATATTCTATACGAGGGATTTCAAAGCTACCATTGGTTGGCTACCGAAGATTAGAATTATGCCTGGTCTGTCTGTGCCAAATGTCATTAAATGCTATACTACCAAAGCCTTTCTTACAGTACATAGTACATGCAAGCGACCCCTCCTGTGGTGCGGGACGGCTATCTTCCAAAGATTGTCTGTCGCTGCGGAATAATTCCCTGAAGCAGGCAGACAATTTCCCAGGCATATCAGAGTTCTGGTGTGTCCTGGTCAAATAATTGTGCTCACAAGTACAATGCGCTAAATTCAAATTGTCAGGGTTAAAATAAGAATCGGGTCACGATTCACCTGACCAAAGGACTGGGAGGCCCGATCGGGTTACTAAGAACAGTTCTAAGGACCCACGTGTCTGGTGATTTCGGCAAATTTACCCACCTCGATATATGGACCCTCGTCAAGACGTCGTCTCGGGCTACAGCTCACCGTTCAGGGATTGGATCGTGCTGTTCCGTCGAGGAATTCACTTCTCGTCCAGAGGGGCTGTTTTGTTCGCACCGTCCGATCACGGTGCGATAGCCGAGCCAACCTTCAACGAGACGAAGTCCATCTTGAGGGTCCCTATTCGGGCGCCATCTGTGGAATCAGAAAATACAATATTAAGGCTTTTACACCATGCAAAGAGAAATACACCAACACAGGCTTGTAAAGATTCCCAGAATCTTTATTGCAATACTGTACAGTTTGCAAAACAAAGTATACAAATAGCTATTTGGCCGTCAGTACATGAGAGACCACCAGCAGGTTCAATGTGAGCAGTGAACAGGAATTGCTAGCTGGACATCAGTGTATTTATACAATTTCTTCATAACGATGTCCAGCCTCCTACAAGTTAATCATGTACTGGGCTAGGGTCGCGCCAGGTTCATTCCTAATTTACATATCTCGTGCATGCGGTTTATTTCTCAATACATTTACTAACGAACACTATTATTCTCTGGGTTTAACTTTACAATCTTTACAAATTTGCTTTAATGCAGGTCAAACGGATGTTTCGTATGACCTGTTAGCGTCATTGTTCTTGTATACTTGTAGGTTAACATCGCCGATTCAAGTAATCCCCTGATAGAAACGGGCGTGGCCAACTGCGAGATGCCGTAGACGTGCGCCTCGTGAGCGGCCGCGGCTAACATCCTGAGTCAAACGCCTGCATACCAGCACCTACTGACTTCCAGAGTACACCTATTGGTGCATGACGACCTCAGGCACATTTGTGTCCAGAATTGGCCCGTACCGCGCCTGGACGGTGAAAATAGAAGCATCTGATGATCGTGCCGAAACAAAACATCAGGCACTCAAAATGGCCACCGGGGCCCTGGCCGCGAATTAACTGCAATTGGAGCGGCCCCGACATCAGCAGCCTGACCCTGTCAAGAGGCACCGAGGCATCAGAGGGGACTGAACACCTGGCCGACCCACGCCGGTGGTGGAGACCCGAGCGCCCTTCGCCGGGGGAGTGGCGGAGGCGGTTCCCGGCGTTGTTTCTCAGACCGGAGGAGTCGTAGACCCGGGTTGCCCATCCGGGCGAGAAGGGAAAGGGAGAGACCCGGCCATCCACCGCCGCAACGGCCCGTGAGCGGCGGAATCTGTTCCCACCGGTGAGTGCTAGCGCTGGAGTTTCCCCGAACCTGCCCCAGCCGCTCCTCCATCCCGTGGCGCCGCACACAGAGCTGGGTTTCCCCCGCCCCAGGCTACGAACGCCCAGCCTACTCCAGCCCTCGGCTGCTGGGCCCACATGAGCTGGAGGCACGGCCCACCCGTGGGCACACCGACCTCCAGTCAACAAACTACTGGCAGCTCCTAACCGCCTGACCCCCACACAAGGTAACCGCATTGTCACTGGGTGAACACTGGCAACGGGGGGAGAGCGAGGACATAGCGGGGAACACCTCCCTCCAGGCTGAACTACTGCCACTGATCCATGCAGCAGACGGTGGGGTGACCTACCGCCGTGCGGGGCGAATCACTGGGGACAGAACTCAACACCAGGAACCACCCCCCCCTGGCCTCACTCAAGCAGACACTTGGCCTCCGGAGTGGGGTATCAAAAGAACCACATGGCCAAGTCCGCTAAACTACCAGTGCGGACCAACGACGCCTGCAAGCGGAGCGGCCAGTCCAACACAGCCGCGCACACAAATTTGATACCAGGGCCTGGGACTTATCACTTGCTGCCCCGGAGTAAAGAAAGCTCCACTCTGCCGGATTCCCCCCCCCTTTCCCCCCTCCACCACGGAACGAAGCGGCACCCTGTCAATATCACAGGGCCATCTACGGCATAACAAGCTGGGCAATAACCCTGGGAAGTCAACCCCTCGAGCAACCGGACAAGCCTCTGGACATAGAAACACGCCCGCAGGTCCTTGCGACAAATATGGGGAAGGACAAAACCAGGAGGCCCACCGGGCAAAACAGGATCGAGCAGTATACGATCCCCCCCCCCATCACAACCCAGCGAACTCCAACCGTCGCCTTCAGAAGAGGTCGACCCTGAGCCTGCGCTCTCCTTGAGGGACGTCATGGCAGCTATTGCGGACTCCCGCTCATCAATGGAGCAGAAGATGGACGGAATAAGCCTGGATGTATCCCTCCTCTGACACGACCTGCAGAAGCTATCCGCACGAACCGGAGAAGCGAATCTCCAACAATGAGGATGGGCTACACGCTGTGCAACAACAACTCCAAGGAGTATCCACCAAACTTAAGATCCTGGAGGCTAGAGTGGAGGAGGGAGAGGGTCGATCCAGGCGCAATAACATTCGAATCCTCGGCATTCCCGAGAAAGCCGAGGGTCCTTGTATGGAGCTTTTCCTGGAGTAGTTGCTGATGGACCTGTTCGACCAGCAATCCTTTTCCAGATTCTTTTCCATAGAAAGAGCACATCGAATACCCACGGGCAGACCAGTCCCCGTCGCTCCCCCACGAACGGTGATAGCAAAGCTGCTAAACTACCGCGACTGTGACACACTGCTCCACCTTGCACGAACCAAAGGCACTATCACCTACAATAGCTCCAAGATAACCTTTTTCCCAGACTACACGAGAGACGTGCAGAAGGCTAGGCAATCCTTCGAAAAGCTCAAAAAAGAACTCCAAGTGCTAGGAGTCAAATACGGCCTACTCTTTCCTGCCCAACTTAAAATTTATCATAATGGCACAACGCTCATTTTACCGATCCTAAGGAAGCCTGGCGATGGGCGGAGCAGCACATCGAGGGGGACTGGACGGCACCCCGAACCAACAGGGGCAGAAATCCTAGACCACCAGCGGACCAACGTCCGATACGGGACCAACCACCCTCACCGAACCGGCCGGAGGAGGGGGGACTGATGTAACGCTCACCTGGTTCCCACAGAGGCGCAGGTCTGGCTTCGAGTGCTGATGCTTCTTCAATGGTGAAGCGCAGGACTCTGAAGATGGACAGGAAGGGCCCTCTACTCTGGCTTCTCCGGCTCGTAGGAATATACCCCTGTGCATGAAAAGGGAGTATTACCTACTGACTGAGTTATGCTCAAGCCTCCCACTCTCTTCCAACCCTCCACGATACCCTTCCACGATTCCCCGTGAAGTCTCACCTTAGGGTCTGAAAGGACGAGCTCTCCATCTTGCTTCTGACGCAGGGGCGCGTTGAACCCAGTTACTTCACTGGATTGAGGTTGGATGGGAGTTCAGGTAAGCTTGATTATACTGGTAAGGCGCTGTAAAAGTTCTGTTGCAAGTTCAAAGCTTCAAGCTTTAAATAATAATGTGCATTGTCTTTTTTCAGGTGATGAATGAAGATTCCTTTGGAGACTTCTTGCAACAAAGCGCTAATGTTGATGTCTTTTCCCCATAGGGGCCGGGGTTCGGGATGCCGGAGATATGGCGCCGACCCGAAGTGTAACGTGCAGTTCCAGTAAAGATCTGGTAAGTCCTAGATGAGCGCTCAGGTAATGTTTTTGAATTCGCTCATTTAATGTCTTTGTCTTTTTTTCCCCATAGGGGCCGGGGTCCGGAAAATGCTTGGAAGCAGCAAGACCCGAAATGAAATGGGAATGACCCAACAGGTAAGTCTTAGAAGGAAACTGAGCTTTTCCTATTCCCTTCCTTCTCTCACCTCTTATTCTTGTCTTTTTCTCTAGGCTCTGGGAAGTGGCTGTGTATCCGGATGATCGCTGCTGAAGATGGAGGAACCCAGGAAAGGTGAGTGAAATGCAGCGCTGCAGCGATCGTAACGAAATGCTTTTAAAAATGATGTCTTCCCTTTCAGGATCGTCGGTGATGTCTCCGTGGTTCAGATTAGCTGGTAGGTCTCTTGTCTCCCTTTGCAGGTGACCCAGGATGCTGACAGGCGTGGCTGAAGTCCAGCTGCAGGAGCTGACACGGTGAGCGTCCAGCTGCGAAGAGCAGAACAACGCGAAGCGTGAGTTGCTGATCGGGTGTGGTTTAAATAGCTTTGGAAGAAGTTCCAAGTGTGTATCCTTCCTCCGATCAGGTATGTATCCTTCCCCGACCACACCCGGGTGGAAAGTAGTCCCACAGGTAAAGTAGTTCCTATTCAGGCCTCAAGAGGGCCTGGATGTGGCAGCATGGTCTGCATCAGGTAAGTGCACATTAAAACACTTGAACACATGTCTAGCTTTATGAGCCTGGCGCCTAAGGCGCCAGGACAGAGGTCCAACATGAGCCTGGCGCCTAAGGTGCCAGGATGCGTCCAAAGGGCCCCAGCTTGGGCCCACTGGCACTCCCCTGGGGGAAATGATGCCTGCCTCTGGGGTTGCTGGGTCGGACCTGGCTCCTTGGAGGTAGGCATCATGACAGTACCCTCTCCCCCTCCCCCCAAGGTTCTTCCCTCCGGGGGTTTGGGCTTGTTCGGAAATCTCCAGTGAAACCTTTGTACTAATTGAGGTGCGTGGACATGGTTACTAGGCTCCCACGATCTCTCCTGAGGTCCATATCCCTTCCAGTCAACAAGATAGAAGAGTTTCGACTTTACCACCTTGGAGTATAAAATGTCTTTAACTTCGAATTCTAATTCCCCTTCAATTTGAACTGGGTCTGGAGGCTTGGACAATCGGGTTCCTGGTTGTACTGGCTTCAAAAGTGATGCATGAAAAACTGGATGAATACGCATGTTGGACGGTAGATCCAGTTTAAAGGCCACTGGGTTGATTATAGCTTTGATGGGATAAGGTCCTATGAATCTGGGATTGAAGGTTCGCGGGCCCTTGAGGGGTAAATGTTTAGTTGCTAGCCATACCTGGTCTCCTACTTGGTAAGGAGGAGTTTTACTTCGGTGCAAATCAGCGTTTTCTTTATACTTTTTCTTGGCTTGCTGTAAATGAGTTGCAGCTTCTTTGAAGGCTCGGGTTATTGTGGAATGCAGATGATTTACTGCGGGCATTTCCAGGGTCAGAGGTGGATCTAGGTCAGAGGTCCGAGGATGGTGACCATACAAAGTATAAAAGGGGGGTTGTCCGGTTCCAGAATGCACTGAATTGTTGTATGCATATTCTGCGATCCAAAGGATGTCTTTCCAATTTAACTCGGATTGGTGTAACATGCACCGAAGATATTGCTCGAGAGTCTGTTTGGTTCTCTCGGTTTGTCCGTCAGTCTGGGGGTGGTGGCTGGTGGATAACCGCACATCTATTTGTGGTAGTTGGCAACACTTCTTCCAAAAATGTGAGATAAATTGACTTCCACGATCCGAGACTAAAATGGAAGGGAAACCATGTATGCGAACTATATTCTCCAGGAATTCCTTGGCCAAGGTGGAAGCTGAAGGCAAACCCTTTAAAGGGATAAAGTGGGCCATTTTGGAGAATAGGTCCACAATTACAAGGATTGTGTTGTAACCAGCACAAGGAGGCAGATCTGTTATAAAATCCATTGACAGGGTGTGCCATGGTGCCGGTGGAATATCCAAGGGTTGAAGTAGGCCGGCTGGCCTTTTCTTTTGAGCCTTGTTTTGGGCGCAAATTCCACAAGACAGTACAAAAGACTTTGACTTTTCTCCAAGAAGGCCACCAAAAGTGGCGTTTGATTTTTTTCCTCCGTTTTAGCGATACCAGGGTGTCCTTCCATTAAAGATTCATGATGATGGGCAATAACAAGTTCTTGCAATTCTTTACTTGGCAGAAACAACCGCTCTTGGAAGTAGGGTAAGTCATCCTTAACGGTGTAATGAGGACCCTTTTGACTCCATTCCAATAAGGTTGAAGAGTCTAGAAGTTGTTTTACTTGCGTTTGGATATCCTCAATAGTTTGCAATGAAGTTAAGCCTAAGATTCTTTGCTCAGGTATGATGGGCACAGGTTCTAAGCTCGAATTAGGTTCTTCCATGCCAATCCGGGATAAGGTGTCTGCTTTTCCATTCTTGCAGCCAGGGCGATAGGTAATTACAAAATCAAATTCCGCAAAGAATAGAGCCCATCGGAGTTGTCGTGAAGATTGAGCTTTGGCCGTCTTTAAATACTGTAAGTTTCTGTGGTCCGTAATTACAGTGATGGTGTGTCTTGCCCCGAGAAGGTAGTGACGCCAAGCCTTGAAAGCAGATTTGATGGCCAGTAACTCTTTATCGGTAATTGCGTAATTGATTTCAGGAGAACATTTTCTGGACCAAAAGGCCACTGGGTGTAGTTGGTTAGTTTTTGGGTCTCTTTGCGACAGGACAGCTCCCATGGCCGAACTGGAAGCATCGGTTTCCACTATGTACGGGAGATCTGGGTGCGGGTGCTTCAATACAGGTGCAGAGGTGAATTTGGTTTTCAGGTCCTGGAAGGCTTGTTCGGCCTCAAGAGTCCATTCGAAGCGTTTGTTTTTCTTTAGGAGAGCGGTGATGGGTTGGACTGTTTGGGAAAATTCCGGGATGAATCTTCGATAGAAATTGGCAAAGCCGAGCATGCTCTGAACTCCCTTCACCGAACTTGGAGATGGCCATTTGAGGATGGCGTCCACCTTTCGCGAGTCCATTCGGACTCCTTCAGGTGTCAGGATGAATCCGAGAAACTCAACTTCTGTGGAATGAAAAATGCATTTTTCGAGTTTTGCAAATAGTCTGTGCTGGCGCAGTTTCTCAAGAACTGCCCTAACATGTTTTCTGTGATCAGATTCTGAAGAACAGGATGTCGTCAATGTAAACAATGACACAGACATCGATAAGTTCCCGAAGAACATCATTCATAAAGTACTGAAATGCGGCAGGTGCATTGCACAAACCGAAGGGCATCACCTGATATTCGAAGAGCCCAAATTTGGTGCGGAATGCAGTCTTACATTCGTCGCCTTCTTTTATGCGCACCAGGTGATAAGCTCCTCGGAGATCTAACTTGGTGTACACACAAGCGTCTTTCACCTGGTCGATAAGCTCAGGGATCAAGGGCAGAGGATAACGATTCTTAATCGTTATTTGATTTAGGGCACGATAGTCTATACACGTTCTAAGGTCGCCTTCTTTTTTTGGCACGAAGAACAGAGCTGAAGAGACAGGAGACTTGGACGGGCGAATAAAACCATTGGCTAGGTACTGATCTAAATACTGACGCAAATGCAGGTTCTCAGGTTCCGTAAGAGCATAAATCCTACTACAAGGTAGTTGAGCATTGGGTACCAGATCGATCTGGCAATCATAAGACCGATGGGGAGGTAACGTGTTAGCCTGTTCTTTCTGAAAAACGTCTTGGAATTCTTGGTATTCAGACGGTAGCTGTACAGGGGTGGAAGTTGCTGTGGCTAGACCCATAGCTGGATTTCTTGGATAACAAGTTGGTTCACAATCAGGAAAACTTATCTTCTTTGCTTGCCAGTCAATTCTGGGATTATGTGTTTCTAACCAAGGAATTCCAAGAATTACTTGAAATTGTGGGGCCTTGATCACATCAAACACGATTGCTTCCCGATGTCCATCCTGACCCACCAGTGTCACTTCAACAGTGGAATGCGTTACAGGCCCTGAGGCTATTTCGGTTCCATCTACTGTAGTAATGACATCTTGGGTTACTTTCGGGCGGAGAGGAAGCTTAATCCTGGAAGCCAATTCACGGTCTATGTAATTTCCAATAGCTCCACTGTCGATGTATGCTTTTATAGCATGCAACTGCTGAGGCTGTTTTGGGTCCACGAGCACCATTGGCATGACGAAATGCGAGGTCAAAGAATTAGTTTTCAAGCTCGGCAAGCGGACCCCTACGCTTGCCGGGCTAGGTCGTTTCCCGAATCAGGTGTCACTAATTCGTTATCAGTAGCTCCAACCACCTTCTTAAGTGGTTTAACTGGACAATTTCGAAGAAAGTGACCGGAAGTCCCGCAATACAGACAAAGTTGCATTTGCCGCCTTCTCTCTCGTTCTTTCTGCGTTAATGGTCCTTTAACACCACCGATTTGCATAGGTTCAGATACGTCGGTACTCTTGGAGGTAGCGTGGGTTTTGATTGGTGCTCGGTTTTCATACTTGAACCGATCTGCTTTTCTATTTTGAAGTCTGTGATCAAGTTGACCCACCAAGTCAATGTAGTCTGCGCAGACCTGGGGTGGGTTTACTATCTGAGCTAGAACATCCTTAAGCTCTCCGCGCAGGCCTCGATGAAACAATGTGATCCTTTTGCTTTCTGGCCATCCAGTTTCCACAACCAGTCTGTTAAAGGTGGCTATGTAGGACAGAAGATCCTGATTACCTTGTCGTAAGGATAGCAGTTCGTTATCAAGGGCCTGTCCTTGAGAGTGTCGAGCGAACAATCTTTCCATGCTGGCCTGGAAGCCCTGAAAATTCTGGAGAATGGGATCATCCTGATTTACCAATGGAATAGACCAATCGGCAGCACTGCCACTGAGGTAAGATAGTATAAAGGCTACCTTGGTCTGGTCGTTGGGGAAGGCTCCGGGTCTGCATAGAAAGTGTAAACGACATTGGTTCATAAAGACGGCATATTTCTTGGAATCCCCCGCAAAACGTTCAGGCGGGGCCAAAGGCATGTGTCCAGGTAGATTAATTTGTACCGGGTTACTCAAACCCATTGATGTGGAAATGTCTCCAGAATTAGGTAAAGGAGTGTGCCCTGCCTGGGCCTGTAATAACCTTTTGGCTAGGTCATCAGTTCTTTCCTTAGATAAGATCAGTTCTCTTTTGAGAGCGTTAGTCTCCTGGCGGGCTGAGTGCACCTCTGCCCGTAATTCCCCCAAAAGAACTCTCTTTCCACATCCTGGGCAGATAGTCATGACTCGCTTGCCTTCTCATTCCACCTCCTCAACCCCACGTCTGGCTTTCAACAACACTCTTATGCTTTAGAAAGAGGACTTCAAAAGTACACATAACATAGTAAGGTACCCACTCAAACATATACATCATTACAGAAATATGTTAAGTAAAAAGTGTATAAATGTCGCAATAGTCCCCCATCTTGACTGGGAGACTACAAATACCAGAATGCAATTCAGCAAAATTCAATACCTGTTTGTGTTTGTGTTTGACAAATGCCGAGTTCATGTATGATGTGATGAACATATCCCATTCTATCAAAAAGAAACTCTTTTTGCTGCGTTAAATATGAACAAATGAAAATAATTCAGCCAATTTAAATGTAAAACTGTTTTGTTTGATATATGTAATTGACCTGGAGGAGAGCGGAGATTTAGGCAGCTAAGGGAGAGGGGAGGGGAGGTGCTTTCAGAATGAAAATGCTATTTGCATTTCTTAACACAGAAACGTTGTGAACATCCCCTCCAAAGCAATTCTCTTAAATGGGCAATCATGTGTAAAGTGCACCCACTTTAATGCACTGCTTAAAGAAAGTGATGAGCAGTAATTAAAGGGTCTGCAACATCTGATGGGCTGCTTGGAACGGTGCCTCTCTCTGGAGAGCCACATTAGGTTGGTTGGCACAACGTGGTCTCACGTGAACTTTGTACATAAGCTGCACAACAATTGAAGCCGACACTGGTGTCTTGCGGGGACCCTCTGAAAGCGGGGTCCTGGGTCACACGCTCTGTAAAAGTCGACCCCTTTTGTGAACCTTTAAAAGTGTTTAGTTTACCTCTTCTTCTTAAAAATAGCCAATCGACTGTGCATACGTCTCCTCAGTTTTGGCAAAATAATATTCGTGCATTTCATGTATATTTGGAACTTTTCCCATAAGTGCCACTCGTAATTAACTTGCTGTCTCGACTCATTTCTCATTATTTGGGGACCGATGGGCTACATTGGCAGACAACTGACCGTAAATTATAGCATAGAGAAAACAGAAATTAAACTGTGTTTTTGGGTGGCTAGTATGACACTTCAGACCTGATAAGATATGGAAAACAAGACCCCGTTACAACGAAGAGTTCTTCAGATCAACTGTTAAACTAAGCTTAGAGGTGCAAAGATGATGTGTGGAAGGGTGGTCCAGAAAATGAAGTCGAGTATGGGCAACATTACCAGAAACGTAAGGGCTTGAATATAAAATACTCGTAAATGTGCAGTTACCAGAGCCCCGTGTGAGTCTTGCCTATAAATAGAATTCATATCACATGTCAATCCAGTGACACCAGCCGAAGCACTGCTTTTCTCACCCACGTGCCAGCTTTTATAATGGTTTTTCTGTACCATCGGATCCTGCGCGCTCGTAGATTGCAACGTGGACGAGCATGGCGTGCTTGATGTACAAATTCAAGAACTTTTCACCAAACGTATACGTGAAAATGTCATTAAATAACATTTGTAGAAAAGGCTCACAAAGATATGTATGGCATTTTGATATTTGCGATGTTCTGCTACTTCCTCGCCGAGGCAATGCACCGTTCAATTTCCAGCGCTAAGAGCCGTCTGCCGCAGCGTGCATTCATTAACTCCTCAATTCTACCCTTCATCCCAGCCTCGCGAGAGTTAGACATGCTTGGCACCGCAGACTCAATGGCGCGCAACAAGCAAATTGTGGTGGACACAGATTATAGTTTGGAGACATTCTTGGAGCTGAAGACATTGCTGCTTTTGTACCCAAGGGTGCTAATGACTGCGTCTGCTCCCGCAGCCCTTGTGTGTAGGACCTCTTGGAACATGAATGCTTAATAAAATAAATTGTTCCACCAGCGCTGATTAGTTACAGTGCCTGAGTTTGAATTATCCAGCGGATCCCTCTTTTGCGTGTTCGTGGATTTTCGACAAATTGAAGTTTCAGCAGCTGCGACAGGGCACAGGCAAACCAACGAATGGCAATGAGCACTGCTCCTGCAGATCCCCGGTCTCCTGTGGATCCCCACATTTGGGGTCGGCCTCCAGCTGCCAGGCAACTTGGTGCCTTCTCTGCAACATACACTGGGCAAATGCCAGGAAACGATTAGTCGGGGCCTGTCCTAGGATTTGCGTGGACAAGTGCGGCAAGTTAAGTGCGGGGCACCTTACTGCGCATGGGATGACAGCAGAGGAAGTGACATCACAGGAAGTAATAATTTTAATATTGCCCCAGACTTCTTCCCTCTCCACTCGGTTTTGTGGCACCTGGAAGCACTATTTTGTTGTATAAGTGCCTTACAAATGCTCAATACATAAATTGAATAAAAGCACATACAAGTTTTAAAGTAACAACTACATTTCAGATGTTCAGATTTAACTCCAAAAAGCGCTTATTTTTGGAAGAATGTAATATTTTCATCACATCATAGAGGAACACTGCATTTGTCAAACACTGAAACAGTCTCCCATAAGAAGCATCTCTCTCCCTCTTTCTCCCTTTTTCTCCCTTCCAGGGAAGTAAACCTGACTTTTATATACAAAAATGGAAATGGCATATTTACTTATAGGTTGACATCAAATAATGTATAGTACTTTTGTAAGTGAACTCATTCTGCGGTATTCATTTGTGTCACTTTGCAAAGTGCTTGATAGTTATGCTGAATGTCTCCTGCACCAGCTGGATGACGAAGCAGTAGCAGGGCCCGGGACATTGACCACCGGCTTACGAGACCTGGAGTATTTAGGATGCAACCTTCTTCAATTAAGCAATAAAGAAAACTTTCGAGATCGTAAACCTCCCGCACCGTTCCTCAATCGCAATTGCCAGATATTTAGGGCAGCTGCCAACCAGCATTGTCTGCTTTTCTTTATTTTTTTCATTTCCTTCTCCTGGGAGCTCGAGCTGGCAGATTCTTCCCTGCGACCTGACAAGGCTTCAGACGGCGCACCATTGCCCGTGTATCTCCTCACACATGAGGTAGGAGTAACTCTTGCAGCATTACAAAGAAACGAAAAGGTGTTTGCTGACAATTGATTCTTTTTCGGAAAATCGGATAAAAAAGAAAAAACCGGAGCATTTTGCGTTTCATCCCTCAGTTTATCCTTTTTCTTTCCCACACCTCGACTGCTGCCCTCCGCATTCTTTTTCTATGTGGCCTCGTGGCTTTTTAAAGATTGCTGTCGCCTTTTAATGCTATTGAAGGCTCACTATGACCCCAAGCATCTGCCTCTTAGGCTTTGCTGATTGGCCACCTGCAATTTCATTTCACACCTTGTCTGTCGACCTCCCACTTCACCTGATCTGGACTTCAACTTAACTTGCCTTGCCCAGTTACTGAATATGTCACTGTTGAGACTGATTTCTGAACCTGGTGGGCAGAGGTTCAGAAGGCCAGCCTAGTTTCTTGGAACAGGCCAATCAAGGTAGCATTGGCGGTGGTCAAGACTAGGTCTCAGGAGGGGCGAGGGTGACTGAAAGACCTTAATGAGCACACAGAGTAAAGGACATTTAAAAATCACTCCCAGGTATATGTATATGTGTGTGTATATATTCAATGAAAAAACTTTGTTAAAGGGACGTTATGGTTCCAAGTAAAATCGAAAACCCCCTGAAATTCGCCAGTTATGGTAAACTAAGCAACCATAACTCGCGCCACCACCGTGCATTGCTAAGACTAACACCCAGGACATCAAAGATGATATCACAAATGTCATTGATGACATGCAAACAACTGTAACGTTTCAAATTGTAATAACTGTAACCTTACAAATGGATCTAAGCATTCTTTCTTGGGCCGCTTATTGTAACCCGCAAGCAAGCCTCCTAAAGTTTCCTTAAAGCGCCTCATTGCCTGTGGGCTGTAGTGCGTTCTACAAATACAAAATAAAATAAAATGCTGAGGTGTCCGCAAACTTTTCAGGACTGTTTGCGAACATCCGAACTGTTCGCGGACTTTCGTGGCAAAAACCACCCGTTATTTTGCTTCTTGCAGCCAAATCCCATACCATCCCAACCTCCCTCACCTCCTCAGAGATTATTTGATAAGTTTGACAAGTGCAATGTTGTGTTTTTTAATGTTTTTACTGCGATGTTCGCAGACACCAGCAAATGTCCCTGAATCCAAGATGGCGGGCGTTTCCAAAAATCTGACGCTCTTCACCATCCAATCAGCGGACACGTATGTCCACGGACATGACGCAAGGCGATTAGCCAATTTGTGTCCTGTGTCCACGGAGCAGACATAGATATCACACATTTTTTGTGCCCTACTTTTTGGTAATTTTTTAAAAAACTACTGGACGGATTTTCACCAAAGTTACAAAAGCAGGCTTTCGGGACCAAGCCGCTGCTCCTGCTGCAAATTTGGGGAAAATCCGTCCAGCGGTTTGGGCTGTAGGCGTGAGCAGTTTTTTTTTTCCCCCATTCAGTCTGTGGGAGAAAAATACATTTTGGGACGCCCCCCCTATAACTTTGCCCCCCTGGACCAAACTTTGCAAAAAAATTCAGAGTGGGCCATATACTTTTTTTTGTTGCAAAGTGAGGATTCGTCCAGTGGGAGCAAAGTTATAAGCCGCCCAAAAAGTGATCTTCCTATGGGATTAGCAATTTAACCATAACTATATATATATATATATATATATATATATATATATATATATATATATATATATATATATATATATATATATATATATAGTAAAAAAAACTTTGTTAAAGGGACGTTATGGTTTCAAGTAAAACCGAAACCCCCTGAAATTCGCCAGTTATGGTCAGCTAAGCAACCATAACTCATGCCGCCACCGTTCACTGCTAAGACTAATACCTAGGACATCAAAGATGACATCACAAATGTCATTGATGACATCACATGTGCATTTACTTTTCATGAAAAGTCTGTACAAGGAATTCTTATTATAATGTTGACAAAGTGTCAAGGATCATTGGAATAAATATCTTGAGCTACTTAGTGCATTAAGCAATACATTGATATAAATAGCATTCTATTATGAAGTTCTATCCAGTATACTGGGCTACTCATGTAGAAACATAGGCGTTGTATACAGCATACATGATGGAGGTGCAATAATCATAACCTTGCCATGTTGAACAGTGAAATAACTGCTTTCTTATTAGAGTTTTGCATACTGTGAAAAATGTAATACGTAGCTAATAAAATCCACTTACTACATAATTGCATTATTACAGACCAAACGCAAAGAGGAGACAACACATACAAATATTAGTATACACAGGGAAAGTGAAATGAGCAAAAAACAGCAGTAGTGGCAGAAAGTGTTCATAACCTAACTGATTATCTTAATGCAGAGAAATGATTGCTCTGTTTCAAAGCTGCTACTTACCCTATGTATATGTATCACATGATGTGACTGGACCCTAAAGAAAGTAGTGTGAGTACAATGTATACAAACATGAGCATATACAGGGAAAGTACAGTAATAAAAAAAACAGAACTATCAAAGTGCTGATAACCCCACTGATTCTCTTCATGTACAGAAAGGATTGCTGTCTTTCAAGCTTGTGTCCTCCCCTATGTATATGTTTCATATGATGTGACTGGACTCGCAGGGAATTACTGTAAGAACATACTTGAAGGATAAGTCTACAAATGTAGTACCTTTCCAATTTTTAGTTCCTGACTGTTACTGAAGAAAACCATGTGGCCTAGATATGTCAGTAAAGGAAAGAAGGGGGAGCAAGACATGTGATGTCATCAGTGATGTCATCAATGACATTTGTGATGTCATCTTTGATGTCCTGGGTGTTAGTCTTAGCAGTGCACGGAGGTGGCGCGAGTTATGGTTGCTTAGCTGACCATAACTGGTGAATTTTTTCGGTTTTACTTGAAACCATAACGTCTCTTTTAACAAAGTTTTTTTCATTGAATTTCATAGGTTTTTATTAGTGCAACTTAACCATAATGTCTACGAACATCTGACTTTATTGCGGACCTTCCGGACAGTGCCACATGACCATATGCTTGCGCGCAGCATGATGATGTGTCCGAGAACCCGTACGCACTTCACAATAAAATCTGTGCTTAGCGGACAGTTTGAAACTGCATTTTCTACTGATCTAGGAACTTTCAACTCCAACATTTCCCTTGCACAGCTCCAACACCTATTCCTACACATCCATTAACAACCTAGTACACAGTACAAACATTTACCAAAACTTCTATTTATCTTAAAATGGCATCAGCTAAGCCACTGCTGTAATCAAGGAGCATGAGAAACACTGCCCCCTACCTTAGAAATAACACAGGCGCAACATTTTCCCCTGTCCACCTGCCCCTCCATATTAGTGTTTGGTGCCTCTTCCCTCATTTCCCTCCCCACCTTTCGTTCGAAGCTCTCCTGCCAAAAATAATCCATCCAAAAACAAAATAAATGTTCCTTTAGGAACCACCTTTCACAGTTAAAAAATAGAAATAAAAAAAAAAAACGCATAGACTCTATCTACTTTATATTTCTCAGTAAAATACATAGACTCAATAAGATTTTCCAACATTTCCATTTCCATTTTGTTTTATGCTAATGGGAATTTTGGGGCGTTCATCCTCTGTTCCACAGACTGGAACGGTGGACACCGGCCCAGCAGCCCAAGTTATCAGCCCAAGCGAAGCAAGGGTGGATAACAAGGTCTCTGAACCATTACCCCCCCCCCATTCCAGTCCCTGAAATGGGGGATGAAGGCGATTAGCAGCCTAGGTTCCCAAAGCGGTAACTCGTGGTACTAAAAAAGAGATTTTTCGTCCTACACCGGGACGCCACCATGGAAAGGCAAGGCGGGGGTTCCATACAGGGCCCCTCTTCGCTTTCCATGGCAGCCTGCAAAAGGCAAAAAGAAAACCCTATGACCATATTACCACAAGCACATTTTTCGTCCCTTTCAAATCTATCCTAATTTTGAATACCTTTATCACAAAGCCAGTCCCAGGTGGACATGGCCACTTTAATCCTATGTTTTGTCCCTTCTGGTCATGGCCAGTAGCCACATTGTCCGGATCATGACCTTATTCCATGACCCAGACATTCTGGCCACTGCCCATGGCTACAGCCTACCCCTCAGTCACTAAAGCTATACCGCTATTTTTTTTAACTACATTATGACACTTGTCAAATAAGAAAACACTGCCACATTTGCAAAACCATGCTTTTCGATCCTTGCCAATGCGCCTTACGCAAGTTTGCTGGAAATCCACCCACGTTTTATTTTTTCAAAACTGTCAAATGAATGCACATACAATCGTTTTATAAGCTCTGCACAAAATCCCACCAAACTTTGTAAACTCATTCGAAATCGCGTCAGAAATATCCACCCATCATCACCCCTCACGTCCCCAAACATTATTTCATAGGTTTCACAAGTGCAATGCTCAGAAAATATTATTGTCCCGAGGGTTCGGCCATGTATTTTTATACATACGTTAATCTATCACAAACATTTCCAATTCACCATACCTCACTTTTCCTCTTTTAAAAACATACGAAATCTGGCAGCAGGGCGCGTCCATCTTGTGCTATTCTTATCCATTGCTGCATCTGCCTAAGGTAAACTGCCCTGACGTCACTAAATCATATGCCCGCCCCTGACTCTCACATCACCAACCCTAGTGATATTCTACACCTTTCTCGGTGACGTTCCTCTTCAGCGTATCCAAACGCGCCCATAATCACCTACGTGACGTGACGCAGGACCCGAAAATCAACACACATCGACTAACACAGCACGTCACAGTTCGGAAAATTAAACCGTTCTTTAAAAGAAAACAATAACACTGTGCAATTTGTAAAGTACTTTTATTTCACAATAAACGCTCCGACAACATCCGACTATTCCCATATTAAATCATATTGCAAATTTGTTTCTTCGCTCGTGATCCAAAATGTTAATCGTGAGGCACACGTTGTTCTTTTTCCGTACACAAACTGTTCGTTTTCGATAAAAGAACCGCTTGGGTCGCACAGTGAATTCCAGGGCTTCTGCATCAACTTGGGCCTATACCACCATAAAGGATGTTAAATTACTCCTAATCGCTAGTACAGCGTACTGGCACATTGGCCCTAGGCGATAATCCCAAAAAACAGTCACTGTGATCCAGCCGTTGACAACTACGTGCAGCTGCCAATTGAAGAAGCCGTCAGTTGGCATCTAGAATCTGACAATCGCAGAAAGGCAGTCTGACTCCATTATTATTTTAAATACATTTTAACACAGACACATTAGTCCTTTGCCTGTACTTAACGCACATTATATTGTGGAACACCTCCAAATGTACCATATGACTTTCGTGTAAAAAAAACCACCACTTTTTTGCTTCTTGCTGCCATATCCCATCCCATTCTCATCAACCCTCACCTCCCCAGACAGTACTTGATAAGTTTAACAAGTGCAATGTTGTGTTTTTTAATATGTTTTTGCGGCGATATCCACGGACACCAAAACACGTATCCAAGATGGCTTGCGCATCGGAACAATTTGACGCACTTCACGCTCTTCACCATCCAATCAGCGAACGCGTCACATGTCCGTGGACATGATGCAACCGATTAGCCAATCGATATCTTGCCCGCGGAGCGAACGGGGAAGTGTGTCCACGAAGCGGACATAGGTATCACACATTTTTTGAGACCTACTTTTTGATCGTTTTAAAAAAAACTACTGGACGGATTTTCACCAAATGTACAAAAGCACACTTTCGGGACCAAGCCGCTGCTCCTGCCGCAAATTTGATGAAAATCCGTCCAGCGGTTTGAGCTGTATGCGTGTGCAAAGGTTTTCTGCTCCTGGTGGATGGATCAGGCCAGTTCCACTGTAGCAGGCTTCAGGGCACAGAGGGGCACAGCTGCAGTGAACTTGCGAAGTTCGTCACCGCGTCTGGGCGACACGGTAACCATGTGTACTCCGATTCGGGCGCTCTCTTTACTATAAACCTGGGAACGCCAAGTGTACGAAATTCAGTGTGAGAGTGCCGTGAACACGGAGCTTGCGATGCACCAAGTTTCAAGGGCCTCCTCGAAACGGCGGCGGTATCAGAGCAAAGGTCCTGCACAAGCTGGTCAGCCCACTGTTTGGCCCAGGGACACTTCCAAGAAGGCTTACTTGCAGGGTTTGATGAAGGTGCCGAGAATAATTGGTCCCACTATTCCAATGGGTCGAAGCGTCTTTGCAGACCTTCTAGGACAACCAGATGCAGAGGGGTCCAGCGGGATGACAGCAGGCTCACAGTGCCAAACCTTCCAGCGGGTCACCAGGGTTTCCTCGGTTCGGCTTCTTAGTTTCAGGATACTTGGATCCTATCCTTCGTTCAGTGAGAACGCCAGAGATCGGCATGGTATTGGTGTTTAGAGCCTATTCTTATCCAAAATATCCTTTGTGCCAAAATGAAGAGGACCCAATGGGAGATCTGCTCACATACAGGCATACCATACGTGGATCGATCATGGACCACGGTGGTCCCAGGCATTCACAGCACACCAGACTCTCTGGCACCCAGGATGTGTATTGGAACCAGACAGGTTAGCCCACATCCTGGAAGCACACACACAAGGCATGCAGAAGCCCATGAAAGCTTGGTGTTTTGCGGGTGAATGCATGCCTAAATAAGGACTGACCCAGGTCGGCTTGACCTGGGGAAGGCGAAGGGGCAAGATGGCCAAAGGGCAGGACCAAGAACCTTTTACCTTGCAGGAAAATGGTTACAAATCTAAAAAGATAAGCTGCCACAAGCCCTGTCCAAGACACACCTGCACCTGTTAAAAAAAATCCTTCGAGAGTATCTAGGGCCTTTAGAAATGACAGGAAGACCCAAGTGCACTGGAAGGTACATTGTACACCTATGTTGCAGAAAAGTTGAAACTTAACAAGGACTAAGGGAAACAGTCTCTCAGTACTGACTGTCTGTAAGAGCATGTCTGTTTCCCCATAAGAAAGTGAGCGAAAAGCCCAGGGAAGTGCGGCACAAGGCTGTGCTCCTCTGGCAAAGTCGGACTATGGTGTTTAACATCAGCAAAAGTCGGGGGGTACAACTGGCGGGAACATTGTCATACGTTAATCTACGTTAATCTATGCACTGCTTGGAAAGCGAATTTAGCCTTTGTTTAGTGCTGCATGTATTTCACCTGCCCTGCTGGCAAATCAAATTTTGCCTTTGTCTAGTGCTGCTTGTTTTCTCACCTGCTTTCCTCCTCCTCTGTACAGGTGCCCCTGCCCTGCCTTACTGCCCCAGCTCTCTTGCCGACCTTGGCTCCATTGACATCCTCCACTATCCCCCTGGCCCTCTTGCCTCTCTCTGGAGGGACCACTATCCCATGTTCCCCCCCCACCACCGAGGAAGATCTTTAAACATGGCAAGCTGCACCACATTGCCACACTCAACACCTGCTCTGCCATCAAACGCTCGTCTGACATTTGCAACCGCCTCAAACTCATGGATCTTGATGTGCTCGCCATCTCTGAGACCTGGCTCAAGGATAGCTCTGTCACAAGCTTTAATACACTCTTCCCTGAAGGCTACAAAATCCTCTGTGCGCCCAGGCCTAAGAAGATGGGTGTGGGAGTGGCACATGTCTTCCCAGATTGGATACCGGTGTCCATCATCCCTACTCAGGCCTCCTCCTCCTTCGAGTGCCTAATCTGCAGACTCCCACTATCCCCAAAATCTTCTCGCACTATGGCCACATTCCATCGGCCACCAGGTCACTCCACTGTCTTCCTCTCTGAATGGGCTGACCTGGCCTTCTCTCTACTTTTCTCCTCCTCTCAACTCCTCCTGTTGGGTGATCTTAACATCCATCTGGACTCTCCGGACTTGTCGGGTCCTTTCCACAATTTATCCGACTCTCTCACCCTTTCTATCCTTCCCTCTGGCTCCACACACACCGCCGGACATACCTTGGATGTTCTCATCTCTACTGACATCCCTCTCACTACTTCCCTTTCCTGGACTGACCACTCCCTTATCTCAACACACCTGAAGCTCTCCTCTCATCTTGCAGCAATGTTTACAGCACAGCCGCTTGGCTTCAGTCACCAGACCCATGAAAAAAGTGACAGTGGCTGCATTTGCCTCCTCTTCTGCCCATTCCTCCGTCTGACTGCCACCCTGACACAGCCCTTGCTAACCTCAATCTCTCTATCACCAACACTCTTGACATTCTTGCCCCTGTCATGAGGGTTCGACTGAAGCCTTCCAAAAAGTGTAACTCTTGGTATGACTCCGACCTGGCTGCCCTTTAACGCAAGTGTAGGGCAGCTGAGCAGAAATGGAATGCGTCAGGCGACCCATCTGACAAACTGGTCTGCCGCCGCTTTCAACAGCATTATCGACTTTGCATCCACACCAAGAAGTGTCTTTATTCAAGCCTGCATCTCTGCTGCCTCAAACAACATAGCCGAACTTTTCAAAGTCTGCAAAGAACTGGCCAATCCTGCAGAAGCCTCTTCTTTTGTCATGCCCACCCAGGACCTTTGCTCGACCCGAGCTGCACACTTTACCACAAAAAACCAAGACATTCTTTCCACCCTTTCTTCCACACCACAACATACACCAACTCCGGAGCCTCCCTTGGCCTGTCCTCCTCTTACACTCTCTTCTATTTCACCCGTCACACCGGATGAGGCCACCAGACCAGGCCGATTTATGAAGGCTTCATCCAAACAGGTGGACCCCTGTCCCTCCAAAACCATCAAAGACCATATTGACTCCTTCGCCCCAGCCTTGACTGATCCCTGCAATCTCTCCTTTTCCTCTGGAGCTTTCCCAACTGCCCTGAAGCATTCCCTTGGGCACCTTCTGCTCAAAAAACCCTCTGCCGATCCATCACTCCTTTCCTGGGAAAACTCCTGGAGAAGCTGGCCATCTCTAAGCTGACCCTCCACACCGAATCTATTGGTTCATTCCACAACCATCAATCTGGCTTTAGAGCATCCAGAGGCACGGAAACTGCTCTTCTGAACACCTGTGAAGACCTGCTCTCAATTCTTGACACAAACACCCCCTCTATCCTCATTCTCCTTGACCGCTCCTCTGCCTTCGACATGGTTAACCACGACATCCTGATTACACTTCTTTGTGACACTCTGGGAATCACAGTTCAGGCTCTGGCATGGTTAACCTCCTTCCTCTCAGACCACCCAGCCCAGGTGGAACTCGCAGCCTTTCACTCGTCTGTCACTCTCTCAACCTGTGGCATTCCCCATGGATCTAACCTATCCCCCTGGTTCTTCAACGGCTATATGGCTGCCCTAGCATGTCTGATCGCCACTTTCACCTCTAACTTCCAGTGCTACGCAGATGACACTCCACTATCTTTCAAGATACCCTCAGCCGCCGCTGCCGCCTCCTCCTCCTCGCTCATATCTGACTGTCTGCTATTCAGTCTTGGTGTGCTGCAAACGACCTTGGCCTCAACTCCACTAAGACTGAGATAGTTTGCATTGGGACCCCTTCCCCCGTTTTCCCACTTTCCCTCTGGCCGACCTCCCTTGGCCCTGCACCCGCATCCACCTGCGACGTAAGAAACCTTGTGGTCCTCTTCGACTCAACTCTCTCCTTCTCCTCTCACATTTCAGACCTCTAAAGTCTAACTATCAGCTACACCTCCTCAGAGGTACTCTGCCTTTTCTCACTTTCCCCCAGAGGCTCCCTGTCTCCAGAGCCCTGGTTTTCTCCAGGCTGGACTATTGCAACAGCCTCTTCCTGAACCTCTGTTCTTCAGCTCTGCACCCTCTGCAACTCATCCAGAACAGAACCGTGAGACTTATCCTCGGCCTTAAGCCCAGGGACCACATCTCTCGGCACTGAAATCCCTTTACTGGCTCCCTGTGGTGGCAAGGATCAAATTCAAGACCCTTTGCATTCTTCACAAGGCTTTCTGGGGCCTGGGACCTCCCTAACTGCAACGCTGTCTACCTAAATACTGTCCCTCACGAGCCCTCCGCTCATCTACCTCCAACCATCTGCGAGTGAGCCTGTTATCCAAGCAGAGATTGGAGGGAGATCCTTATCCACAGCAGGTGCCTCCCTGCCACCCCTGTCTTGAGCCAGATCTCCTAAAATTCCAGAAACTCCTCAAGACTTTCCTCTTCCTTCTCTCTCCCTCTACCCTGCTAACTTCTCGGCTTTTCCCTCCATCCCTCCTCCTCCGTACAGCATGCTAACTGGCCGCCGGGTGTACCTCAGAGTCTCACTGGTCCCCGGTACCCCGTCAGTCCACCCTCGCACTTGCCTCAGGGCCCTACCCCACTCAATGCACTTGAGAAATTAACCCAAGAGTGACTCTCTGCACTTACCCCAGTCTCAACCGACCAGGTGCACTTGATCCTCCCCCTCCCTGTGTCCCTCTGCACTTGCTCGATCTGTACACACTGCGCCGAAGATCGTATGTATGTTCTCCCTTGTCTTGACCCCTTAATTGCACTGTCTAAAACTGCAGAATCGCTGTCAGGCCGATTTGCTGTCCCCCTATCTGTTAAATGTACTTTTTATGCACTTACTCTGTCTGTGCAGACTATTATCTTCTCAGAATTTCAAGGGCTCTGAACGGCTGTTTTTTGTCCCCATGCTCCCACCCTCCTTGAGCACTTTGAAACACTTCCTGTGCATAGGCGCTATATAAATAAACAATACAATACCATACCATACAATGTATCGCAGCTTAGAATCTCGAACCGTAGAGCTGCTAGGGATCACACATTGCTTTGTTGTACCGGCACACAATACACACATTCCACTTGTACAATACCCCACACTGGGAGACCACTGCTGTGGTAATGGGCTCAGAATAAATCCCTATTACAATGTACGCTATGTACTGCTTTCTGGCAGGGGAGAGTGGAAACCAGGAATATTATAGATGGCAGCGTAAATGAGGACGTATATCAACATCTCTACACTCTGTACATGGGAACCAGGCTACACATGAATCTGACTGATAGTGGTAGATGGTGGCTGATCCAGCTACCTCCCAAGAACTAAAATTCACAATGGAGGAGGTACGCATCAGAAAAGTGTCCGGCATCTGGTCGGGCCGGATACGGTTCCAGAAGACATATTAAAGGCACAACTAGATATTTGGAGAAGTGACTGCAAAGGCAGTTGAGGCTGTGAGGGAGGCTAAGCAGCTGTACATTTAGAGACTTTAGACAAAAGGAAAGGGAGGCTTCAAGGCTCAGGAAAACGATTGATAGTGTGTGGGAACTGTGTGGATACGCAGTTCATTGCATTTATCGTGGTAAGCACTATACACGCTGGGGTAGATTTAAATATTTCATGGTAGAAAGCACACTGCTGCACCAAAGCCCAGCCACCGGAAGATGGTCAGGGTTATTGTTTACTGATGCTGCGGTGTTAATGGTCACTAGGTTTCCAGGCAGGCCCGTTGTAAGATTTATGTATGGTTTATTTATTTATTTTTAACCTTTTCTCTGCTGCAGGTGGCATTGGCTGCCCGTGTGTGTGCCTGAGCACTCGCGACATGGGAGAAATACATGTCCCATGCTGCAGCCTGCAACAGCGGGAGGGAGGGAGTCGATCAACGGCACCCTCTGCGTGGTGCCCCACCATGAGTGCTGCGGACACGGTGCCAAGTGCAGCGCACTTGTTACACACACCCAGCGCCAGCCCTGATTACAGTGCTATTTTGTAACGTGGCCTTGTGAAAATGCTGCTGCCGATTTAAAATAAGAATTGATGCTAAAAACAGGTGCTCCTACAAAAGATCACAACATAAGTGTCAAGGGAATATAAGGAGTACTGTGCTCATCACAAAATGGTACACTAATAGACCCCCGACTAGTGAAATGGTTGGTCGCCTTTACCCGGGTTCAATCATGTAAAGTTCCTGTTACGCACAGGTTCTCCTGTGGGGATTCCGGAATGTTGGCCAAGGTGACAGCAGCTTGAACCTGCAACTCCTGGTCTCCTCCCTGAAGACATTTTATTTTTGATTATGAATTAAAAAAAAAAAAGATTCAAGAACCAGAAAACCCAACCTCTAAGAAACAGAGACAGATATTGGATATGGATGAAGACAATCCCAGTAGCCAGGACATCTATAAACTCCTGAGACAAGTGGCTTTGGACATGATTGAGGTCAAGACTACCTTGTCTGAACTTAATTCAAAAGTTTGTAACCTGGATGGCAGAGTTGAGGAATTGGAAAATAAATCATCTTCTTTGAGCTCTGAGATGGCTGGAAGCTATAGGGCTTACAACAATTTAAGAAAAGACCTTCAGGGTGAGAAAAATCTGCGCATGGACATGGATCTGAAGCTAAGGGAGAAGAATATCAGGCGTATAAGGGTTGCTGAGAACCCCGATCCCAGGAATGCAAACCTGCTTCTGTTGTTACTTGGGATTTTTAAAGACTGCTACGACATGGCTTTCAGTGAGGATGATTTTGACAATGTTTTTCGGGTAGGCAAACTACCCAGCGCTAGGCCAAGACATATCATTGTGTCCTTTGTTCTGGCAAGGAAAAAGGAAAGCTTATTGCATGCAGCAAGAGGTAAGGGGTCGGTCACATAGATGGGGAGATCTTTATATGTTTATCAGGATTACCCTAAGGAGGTCATGACAGCCAGGAGGAGCTTTAAAGGTGTAAAAGATATGGCTAAGTCCTTACAGGTGAGAGCCTTCCTTAATAGATACAATGCTTTGACTGTCTCTTTGCCTGATGGGGAGAAAACCACCTCGGATCCAAAAGAAGCTCTTGTGTAGCTGGAGACCCTTAAGGATACTCGTGCTACAATTGCTGATTAATACTACCACCAATGATTTAGATTGGGGATAGTGTCGTATTATTATTTTTAATGATAAATAGTTTTTTAACTGATGGTTACATTGCATCAAAATGCATCAAAATGGCGCTGGATGTGGCATGCAGTTAAACCTTTGTGGAACCGGAATGTTTACCTTTGAAATAGTGGCTGCCGGCTCGTGTTACTCGATTTCATGGAGTCTCTGAAGTAAAGGACCTTTGTTTCGTCCAGGGTCAGCTGATCGCTGCAATGTACACGTCGTTACGTTGCGCCATACTGTCATCGGTCTCTGCAATGCATGGATTGTCTTACACCGGATGGCCCCGCCCCTCCAAGGGTGGGGGCTGAAGCGCTCCGGTCTCCCGTCGGGATGGCGCACAGGGATTATCCTGGGAGTGTGTGCTGTTTCCAGCTCGCTCGTTCAGCTGGTCTATGCGCTGTGCAGTGTGCTGATGTGTCCCTCGTTCCTGATGGAGATCCGGATCACGCGGACCTATTGATGATGGTCGCGTAACAGCAGTGAGTGGATATAGGAGTACTTCCCCTCCGGATGCCCTCAGATGTGACTTGTGATGTACTGGCATTGAGGGGGTTCTACTTGTTCGCACTGATGGCCTCTGGGGTTGTGTCCTGCCGGCATACGTGGATACGTTGAGGGCCTCGCTTGCCACATCTGTCAGAGGTCTGTGACATGTGATTAACAGTGGTATTCTCTACATGTAGGATGGAATCACAGCCTTCGTTGGTCCTGCTTCTCACACACACCTCAGCTTTCTGTATAGCAGACATGGATTGACTTTACCGAAGCAGCATAATTGAGTATGGGGCCATGGGGGCTTTTAGGAACATTGAGCGGGGGGTCTATGTCACTTAGATTACTTTTGCTTTTGGCCTTATCTTTCCCTGCTGTGATAACTGTCTTACTGGATTCCCCGTTGTCTAGGAGTGAGCCCTTTCACCTAATTAGATCCTTTACTTTTATTGTACATTCATGGATTGATGACAGTTTTGTTGAATAATTCAATAATCTTATGGACAAGTCAAGTGTGCTGGATATTTTACCTGCATTGGTTTTACAGTTCTTGTTCATAGGGGCAAGTGCTATGGTCGCTCTGATGTTCTGTAATGACAACTTTCGAAGCTGCCCTGGTCTTGTAATGAATGCATGGTCCGAACATGACTAGTATTGTGAGGCATTGTGTGTGGGATGTGGGAGCGGTTCCCATCGACATTGGGACTTGCTCTCTGTTTCGAACTGTTCATTGCAATATTAGACCTTTCTTTGCTCTTGCGCCTTTTTAGGTGGTGAGGGAGTGGCTCTCTGATCATTCTTGACGGTTTCATGACATGTCCATGCCAGTATACATATGATTAATGTTTGCAATGTTTATCTGTCCAGTCGGTTGGATGGAATTGGGGGTTGGGTTGCCAAGAAATTTATCATTTAACTTGTGGTTATCTGTGTTTCTGGTTGGGGATGTCTTGTTTTTATTCTAATATGTGATTGGGGGGGGGTACCGGGTGTTGGTCTGGGGTTTGCTAGTGCTATTTGACGTTGGATTCATACTTCTGTTGTTGGGGGCGGGTTTTTGACTATTTAGGGGGCAGAATTTTTAAGCTTGTTTTTTGTCTTTTTGTCTTTGCAATGTCGCTGGGGTGAGGGTGCCTTTTGTCTGTCTCCTCTTGGAATGTGAATGGTCTCAACAATCCTGTCAAACGGCAAACGATTTTTAACTGTTTGAATGATATGCACTGCGATGTTTATTTCCTTCAGGAGACTCATTTATTGTTGGATGAAGTTAACATGTTGCACAAGCGGTGGATTGGGGAGTTTTTTTGTCTCGTGTTTTTCTTCTAGGAGTAGAGGAGTGGCTGTCTTGGTACGGGAAAATGCCCCGATTAAAGTCTTGCGTTCACGCTCAGATGATGAGGGTAGAGTCATTGCACTTTTGGTGGATGTTCAGGGGGTCCAGACTGTTCTTTGTAATATTTATGCTCCCTCAGTGGATGACGGCTCCTTTTTTGGAACAGTTGCTCAGATGTTGCAGGATTTTGGTTCACAGAATGTAATTCTGGGGGGGGGGGGATTTTAATTTGGTAATGGATGACGCCAGAGATCGTATTAGTCCCTGTGCTAATCGGAGGAGGGACCCAACATATTGTTCTTTCCGCTCACTTGTGTCTGAATTTGCCTTGGAAGATTGTTGGAGATTGCATAACTCTGATTTGAGGGAATATACCTACTATTCTGGCTCACATGGTTCACACTCTCGTATTGATATGTTCCTCACGGATTTGGCAAGTTGTGAGATTGGTTGTATTTCTGTTACTGATCATGCACCAGTGTTTCTGAATGTGGGTCTGAAGTTTGATACATGCAAGTCATTTTGTTGGAGAATGAACACCTCTATTCTTCAGGATGAGAAGATTGTGGAAAAAATCAAATCCGAGGCTGAACATTTTGTGGTGGAGAACAGGACGGATGGGCTTAGTGTTGGGACAATCTGGGAGGCTTTTAAATGTACTATGCGGGGTGTGATCCTGGGTTTGTCCAGTGGCAGGAGAAAATGTTTGGAGAAGAAAAGTTTAGATTTGGAACAATGTATTAAACAATTCTCAAATGCTTTGATGAATGATCCTGCAAACGTAGAGAAAAAGAGGACACTAAGGAACATGCGGAGAGAGTTGAATGAGATTTTGAGAATCCGATCTGAAAAAGATTTGTTCAGGCTAAAATGTTCCTAATATGAATATGGTGAGAAATGCGACCGCTGGCTTGCGTACAGATTAAGGCAACGGCAGTCGGAAGGTACTATCAGCTCTATTGTAAAAGGGGATGGTATGGCGACTTCTGATCCAAAACAGATTAATGAGACATTTAAGGAATATTACACGAAATTGTATCAGAATGATTTGGGAGTCAGTGGTGTGGATGAGTCCTTTCTGGATGGTTTAGATATACCTAGAGTGAATGATTTGGAGAAAGACACGTTGGGTGAGAGTGTGACTGTGGATGAAATGAAGTTGGCTATTGGAAGACTGAACACAGGCAAATCTCCGGGTCCTGACGGCCTGCCTGCTGAATTTTATAAAATCTTGCCAGATTCGGCAGTGGAACTTTTACGGGATGTTTATATGGAGTCTAGGGTGGGAGGGTGTGCTTCCTGCTTCTACCAACCATGCCACTATTTCAGTTTTTCTTAAGAAGGATGAAGATGGCAGTTTGCCTTCAAATTATAGTCTGATCCGTTTAATTAATAGGGACAACAAGATATTGGCGATTGTTGGCTGTGCGTTTGCAGACTTTGCTTGTGAAACTGGTGCACACTGACCAATCAGGTTTCGTTCTGGGTCGGAGAACATCTAGTAATATTAGAAATTTGTTACTGCCGATGACACATGCACAGGATTTGGATGATGATGTGGCCATTTTTTCTTTAGACGTGGAGAAGGCGTTTGATCGTGTCGATTGGAAGTATCTTTTTTTCGGTGCTACGTGCCATGAACCTAGGGAAAGAGTTTATTTCATGGGTTGCCCTGCTTTATGCTTCTCCTACGGCTTCTGTCAGAACTAATGGACAATCATCAAATTCTTTTGTGCTACAGAGGGGTACGAGACAGGGATGTCCTTTGTCTCCTCTGATCTTTGTTTTGGCAATGGAGCCATTAGCAAAAACCTTGAGGAGTGATGTGCAAGTGCAGGGATTGAACTTTCATGGTGCCGATCAAAAACTGTGGTTTTACGCCGATGATCTTCTATTATTGCTGCGGAATTTGAGTGTGTCCCTTCCGGCCTTACTGGATGTTTTGGATAGATTTTATGCAGTGTCAGGGTTTAGAACAATTGGTCTAAATCCGAGGTGTTGCCGGTTTCGGGATACTATGATAAGAATTTGATTACGGGACATGGGTTTCAGTGGTGTGAGAGGAAACTAAAATATCTAGGTATATGGTTGACCCGCAGGTGGATGAGATGGTTGTGGTGAACATGAGAGTGGTGTGTAGTGACTTGAAAATGAGCCTTTTGCGGTGGTCGTTACTTCATTTGTCTCTCTGGGGCAAGGTGAACGCTCTTAAGATGAATGCGGCTCCGAAAACTAATTACATTCTGGGTATGCTTCCGGTGAAAATTGGTCAACAGTACTGGAAGAAAATTGATGGTTTGTTGCAGTCCTTTTTATGGGATAACAAGCCGCCACGGCTCAAGTTATGGAAACTTCAATTACCTGTGGAAAAGGGAGGACTGGGAGTTCCGAACTTTAAGGCATATCATTTGGCTTTTTCCAGTCACTTTATTGTACCCTTTTTGGTAGACTCACCTGATAAATGGGCAATTGCTGAAGCGAGTCTGTTAGGCCCGCTTCTTCCTAGGGCGATCCTCATGGCTACAAACAAATTGTGTAAGACATCGCCTTTGACAGTTTTTCAGAGAGAAACGTGGAGACATTTACATGAATTGCTATGATTGGTTGCTATGAAAACCACTCATGCATCCATCTGGTTGAACCCGTTGATTTCTGGTGGAGGTAGGTCTTTATTCTGGCCGGACTGGTTTTTGAGTGGAATTTACTGGATAGATGATGTCTTTTTGGATGGTGATTGGATTGGAGAAAGAGAATTACAGGCGCGATTTGACATTGACAATTTTCGAACTAGTGACCTCAGAAAATTGAAAAGGTGTATAGGTGATGTTGTAGGGCAAGGGGGTGCAATGGTGAATCTCTTTCTCAAGGAGAGGGAGCCAGGTGGTAGCTCAATTGTCAGTAGGATTTACAATAGTATTGTGTCTGCTTATGAGGAGAATTCTGGATTGAGGGATGAGTGGGGGAGGAGATTGGAGTGTGAGATTTCGCCTGAGATGTGGTCTGGAATGTGTGCGAATGTTAAGCTTTGTTCTATTAATTTGGAGGAACGGTCGCGACAAGTTAAGATACTTAAGAGTGTTTTGGTGTCCAGAACGAATGTTCAAGAGAGGGATGATTGATTCGGATGATTGCTGGTGTTGTGGAAATGGATTGGGAAGTTTGGAACATCTACTTTGTGCGTGTGCAGGGATTTTGGCATGATGTTTGTTGTGTCTGTTTGCGTGTTTTGAATTTGGATGTTGAGTTGGATTTCATGACGATGATTTTGGGGGAGGTGAGTTGCTAGAAGATCTCTGTTTCACGGAAAAAGTTTCTGCTCCGTGGTGCTAGTATGGGCAAGAAAATAGTTCTGAGGGGCTGGAAAACACGGATTGTACCTATTGTGGAGGACTGGATTGAGGGGATGTCTGGGCTTTCGGCCATGGAGAGGGTGATTTATAAGCGACAAGGGAAGTTGAGATTACATGCAAAGAATTGGGATGATTTTCTGAGCTTGTGCTAGTTCTTTGATGGTTATTTGTAAATTGTATTCTGCGTGTACTTAAATGCTTTGTACTTAAATGCTTTGTTTTATATGTATTAATTGATTTGCTTGTTTATCTTTGTGTAAATATTATAAATAAATAAATTAAAAAAACAGGTTCTCCTGTGGTCTGTCCCCTTTTCTCCATAAGCCTGGAAGTGGCATAGTGCGGGGAACTGTTGGTGAACAGGTAGGTGTATGCAGCAAATGACCACTCCCTAACTGCTATGTAGCATGCATATGTAATGGCAGAGCCATAAACAAGGTACGGTGGGAAAACATAGGCCGTAAGCGTTATTACACCCAGCAAAATACTCATAATAAAAAGCACTGATAATAAACAACGCAAGATATGCTTTTGGGGAACATGAGGTCAGGTGAGCGGTGGCCCTGCTCCATCGTAGGGCCAACTCGAGGCTGATCCCTGCCGCCACCCTGAGGGGGGTACATGGCCACTCGGGTCCCCAAAAGTCCCTTGTATGCATCTTTCTGCCAATGTCCCAAAACATTTTCTCGTGAAAATCTCCATCCCCACTATTGGGAGGTGGGCCCCGTCTTGGTGGAACAATTTGTTGTTGTTCAAAGAAAGGGCCCGTGTTTGATGATCTTGAGACAGGTGTAAGAGCAGGAATTGCTTAATGATTTGTTTAATTTCCTTCTGGATAGCTCTATTGCTTTATTCGAATCTGCTCACTGCCAATTCTGCCTAGGTAGTATCTCGGAGGCCATGACCTCGGTCGGTCTCCATAACACCCTGTAATCCTCGAAAGCGAGGTGTACACTTCCCCCACGAGTGCCTTCCTTCCCAATTGTGTCCAATCATTGCCCCCTAAATGTATTACCAGAAATTCGGGGGGAGGGTCCCTGACCTCTAAAAGATCTGCTAACCTGTTGTGTAGGTCCCCCCCACTTCATGACAGGCGTGCCCCACCAGGATGTAATTGTTCTTTGAAAATGTAGACCCTCTTTTGTGTCCTCTAGGCGTCTGCTTGCTCTTGCCACAAGAGTGGTCTCCAATCCAATCTGACTTGAAGGGGAGGTGGTCTGTGGGGAGAATATCCAGTGTTAAATTAAATATTTCATATTTGTGTATTTCTTATAAGCCCCCAGGATTCCAGCCCACAATTCCTTTCATTGATTTTCATCCATCCCTACCATCCAAGCTGAGGTTGCTGCCCCAATCCGGAAAGAATGTGAACCGAACTCTGCGGGATCCCAGCCTACCGCACTGATTTGCTTTTTTAAGGACAGTATGTAATTGGAACCTGCTGCGGGCCTTGACATTTTTTATGCCTAGTTGTGGGAATAAGCGGAGGAATGCTCTGGTGGTGCAAATGGGGCAGTACCTCTTGTTTATACAGTTCAGATTATTCTCCCTTTTCCCAGCTGATCTGTTTTGGATCTACTTAATCTAATTGCCATGTATTCCTTGCCCAAATTGATTTTGCATAGCGCCAGACCTTCCTCAGATATTGTTTTTCATCACTATTTCGCTGATCGTAGATGCCCCAAAATAATTTAATGCAAAATGCAGCCCTGAATAATTCTGTCTCATGTGTCGTTGCATACCTTGTGCAAGATGTCTATTACATTTTTTAGTTTTTCAAAGTTTAAGGGGCGCGTTTTGTCCTTCCTAACTCCCTCCAATTTGGCCCAGCCTTTTAATGCGTACCATGTCAGCAAGCTGTTTGTGGGGTCCACCCCCCCCTGCTGTCCACCCCCCCTGCTAACCTACTACAGTAAGAGACAGCCAGCAAATGTGATGATGCCCACGTTTTTCTCTTGTTTTGTTTGAATGCCCATTCAAGAAAATCATTCACATGCTTTTCTTGGATATCTCTGATGTTGCCTTCCTTGGGTATTTCGGCAAAAACTTTAAGGCATTTGCTGTAAAGTTTGGCTGTTTTTTGGGCCATTGAATTTCGTGCCAGCTCCTCCAAAATGCCTGTGGGCTCACCTGCCTCTGCTAGATGGGTTGCTTTGAGGCCTGCAGCGCCCGTACCTTGGGTGCGGTCATGTGCAGGTTTTTGCCTCGCCCCACCCTTTCTTTTGTATGGATGTGAAATCATTTAGCTTATTCTAATATCTTCCATACTTCTGGTACTGCTGTCATCAGCAAATCTGCTTGAGGATTTATTGCTCTGAAGGTTTGTAGCTGAAAACGAGATAATGCATCAGCAGCATCATTGTTGCCAGCAATATGTCAGACTCCTATCACAATGTTGTATTTCTGTGGATCCTTTGTTTATGACGTGCACCACCACCATGTTGTCAGACCAGGTAATATGCTCCATATTGATCAGGGTGGCACCCCATATGTAGATAGCCATCCATATGGGAAAGATTTCCAAAAAAGGGATGTTTTGTGTCCAACCTCTGTTCCGCCAAAGGGTCGGTCAATGACCTTAGCACCATTTGTTACCAAATCAAACTCCAAAACCCTTGCCACTGGAAGCGTCTGTGAATAGGACTCTTTTGTTGCCGTCATTCACAGGCATGCGCCAGATGACTTTACCATTGAAGTTTTTGAGAAAATCTTCCGAAACCTTTCTAGAGCCTTCCGGATTGTGCTACCTAGCCTTATTTGATGGTGTTTTTTTTGTTGCCTCTGTCATTTTCATTTATTTATTTTTTTGTTTTTTTTGTTTTTAATCTGTAAGATTTTTACAAAAGAAGGAATGATTTTCCGTTACCACTTGATACTGTTTGTCTGACTTCATATCCTGAGTCTCTGTGAAACTGTCAGCGAAGACACTTTTATTTTAATGTGGAGAAGACGTTTGTGGAGAGCCGAACACCACTACATTTGCTGGAGCCTGCAGGATTTCCTGTAAGTTGCGTAAGATGTTATAGGATGCTAACAGCCATGGGGTCTTGTCGCCCGCTATTAGCCTTGACCAACAAAGTGCTTCGTCCTGCAGCACATAGTCCGAGAAGATGTGTCTCAGGTACAAAGATCTTAACTTCAAGGTTTCAGGACAAGAAAGCAGCAAATGACGGATGGTTTCTATTTCTTCCGTTGGGCCACAAAATCTGCAGGAGTTTGTAGTCGCGAGCCCCCGTATGAATAAGATCTCATTTGTTATAGCAAGTTCAGTCTAGCTCTTAGTAACAGAGACCTTGCTTGCTTGGACGGGAACTGCTTGACGAATGGTTGTAGCTCGTTTAGTTTGTGAATATTCACCGGCAGGTGACTCGTTAGCTTGTTTGAGGCCGCTTTCTCAATTGTTTTGATCCAATCGAGTTCCTTCACTCTGGTCAGTACTTTTACTGGATTGGTGTTAAGAGTCTCCATATCGAGTGAAACTTCTCGAAGGATTTTCTTGATTCGGTCTGACCAGCCATTTAGCATCTGACATTTTTGTTCGTTTATTTCTTGAAGAATCAAGTAGTAGACAGAAGGACTGTCCGCCGTTTGACATTTACGGAAGAGCATTATGGAATTGCATCTTATTGATCCCTCGAGGGAAAGGAGACTGAGTTCTTGTCTTATGCACGCTATAGGCACGCATTTTGGAAGCCCCAAGATAGACCGCCAGAACATTGCCTCCAGGGTAGACCAGATGGATGTGGAAATATTAGGCAACGCATCTGCTCCGTAGGCTAAAGTTGGGACCACCTACATTTTATAAAAGTTGATCACCGGGATCAAGGAAAATCGGCCAAATTTCCTATCAATAGCTTTTGCTTGTGCTATGAGTTTTCTAGTTTTTTCTTTTAGGAGGTTTTGCATACCAGTCTCTTTTTTGGAATTGTCCAAAATGACGCCCAGATATTTAAATTCCGTCACATTTTTGATCTGGTTTTTATTCAGGACTAGATTCGTCTTATTGGTGGTTTTAGTGTTTTTGGACAGAGACATTAGTTTGGTTTTTTTGTCGTTTATCTCCAGGTTGTTTCTTTCCATGTACTGCTGGAGGTTGCTCTACTGACGTTGCAGTCCAATTGGTGTATAATCAAGGAGTATAACGTCATCTGCATACAGGAGCCTTCCCACGTGCACTTTCCCAATTTTAGGGGCGAAACTGCGCACCATTTCTTCCGATATCTTAATGTCTCCCAGGAATGCCAGGAACAGTGCCGGAGCCAAAGGGCAACCTTGTTTGACACCCCTTTTTGTGGGAATCAGGGCGGATAAGAGACCCTGTTGATCCAGGCGCACCCTCATGTTGGTCTCCGAGTATAGCGCTTTAATGGATTTAATGGATGGAAGGCGGACAGTTCCATGCCTCTAACTTGCCTCTAACTTGTCCCATAACAGGCCTCTGTCTATACGATCAAAGGCCTGAGTAAGATCCACGAAGACAGTGAAGATCCGTGGGCCTCCCTCAAGGACTTTGTTTCATGATATTCATTATCAAGATATTTGCAGATGTACCGAAATTTTTCTTGAACCCTGATTGTAAATGGTCCTCGCAAGGCGCCATTTTAGCCCACGCCTTAAATTCCTTTAGCAAGAGGGACCCAAACACCTTGCCTATACAATCGAGCAAGGCGATTGGGCGGTAGTTTGCCGGGTCGCTTTTGTTGCCTTTTTTGAAGATGGGCACCACCGTCGCTGATTTCCATGATGGGGGGATTGATTTTGATAGGGCACATCTCCGGAACATTTCACACAGGAAAGCCGTCCATTCTTCAGGATGTGCCTTTAGATCCACGTTGGTGATCCCATCAGGGCCGGGCGCTCTCGGGGGTTCTTAAGTGACCTAAGCTGACAACTTATGTCTTCGATGTTATCCAAGATAATCCATTGTGCAGATTTGGAGTTCTGCTTAGAAGCCCTAGTTGTTTCTGGTAGGGCAAAGAGGGTTTTGAAGAAGTTCACCCATTCGGATTCTCCTACGTTGTTAATTATAGTTGATTTTTCTTGTGGTGTAACTGAGTTTATTAGCGACCAGAATTCTCGGCTTTTGTTCCCTCGTATTGCTGTTTGGATTTCCTCTGCGTCTTGCTGGAACAGTTTCGCCCGATGCTGTTTGAGCCATGATCTGTACACCCTGGTGGCCTCTATGACTGTCTTGTTTGTTTTTGTGAGACCTCTAACGAGGGCTTTCCTCTTCACTTTTCTTAGGACTCTCTTCTTTTCAACCAAGAGTTTATCGTGCACATGCTTCCTGGGTTCTTCGTTGTTTTTGGGGCCCCTCTTCTTTTTGTAGATCTCTAAGAGCGGTAGATAGTCTGTCTCATTTGCTTGAGTAGTGATGTTTTGAGCACAGTACTTCCGTTTGAGGTCGATTATTGCGTTAGCTGACAATTTTATTTTTGTTCCTCTGATGTTTGTTTCCAGTTGAGTTGATGTCTTTGGGTTTTGGCTCTGATTTGTCTGCCAGGTAACGTGCAGCAAGTTGTGGTCACTTTTGCTGGTCCTTGTCACCCCAAATTCCATAGTTAGTCTCGCCAGGCTGTTGGAAACATAGATGTAATCGATTGTTGCGTTACATGGGCCATTTTCCCAAGTGGGGAGAAAGGTTTCTTTGGCTAGGACCTCGCTCATGTTGTGTAGATCCCTGGATGCCATCAATTTTGACCATGCCCTCCCTCTTGAGACTGTGGATGAAGTTTTTTGGGCCGAGTGTTCTTTTTCATTTTTTTTATCACAGGAAGTGTTGATATCGCCACACAGCAATAGATGTAATGCCGCGTGCGTAGCTGTTGCCGTGTCAATGGCTTGTTCAATCATTTTCAGGAAATTTCTGGCGTCGACAACCGCTGGATTCCAGTAAATGTTCATTATAACTAATGTCGATTTCGCATTTTTACCTTTGTTTGTTTTATGCTCATCCAGTTTTGTGCTAATCATAAGTAAAGATTGATTACTTCTCAAAACTTTTGCTTCAGACAGGCCGCAGTTATGTCGGATCGCAGTCAAGATTCCTGATGTCGGACGCCCTTTCGAGCCCTTTTTTGCAGGGGCCAAAAAGATGTTGTACCCGTCAAGGGAAGACGACTCCATTAGCCAGGTTTCCTGGAAACAGAGGACGTCAAATTCTGATAGTTTTACATCACTAGGTGCCGTACGGTGCCCATGGCCTCTTGTATTCCAGGAGCAAAGTTTTAGGCCACCTGTAGCTGGTTTTCCGCCGCGTTGCTGTTGGTCAACTTGCTCCGGGATAAGCGATTGCTAGCTTTTGTGTTTTTGCAGCATTTTTGGGAACCAGTCCCACAGCTTTCTTGCCGGAGGTTTGCTAGGAAAAACCACCATCTTTGCTGGTTTTACGTCTCGTCCACGAGGGTTAGACCTCAATTGGTCAGGATGAACTTTGGTAGAAGATCTGTTTGAAGCCATATGGTCACTTTCACGACACTTTCTGTTCCTCACTGGTGACCTGTCATGATAGTCTTCCGATGCGTGGTCTAAAGGTTTCCGTGGGCAAGTATTTTCAATTCTACTACAATTTTTGGCTTCCTTGCAGAGGTCCTTGTCTTTCTCCCTTTGATCTTGCAGGTGGTTTATGGCCTCTTTGTCTTGTTTCTGGCTCAGAACGGGCTTGCGCCGGGGCAGAGCTGCACCGGCCCTTGAAGTGATCTCTCTCGTTGATTCCGTTAGATCATATCCCATTTTGAGCAGTTTGTTAGTCGTTTTCTAGTTGGCTTTTAATGTTCTTTGAGGCAATGTACAGGTGAGCCACTGCCTTTTTCCGTGTGTGACTCGGGTCCACGATTAGTAAGTCTTCGGATCTTATTTGGGCTAATGACGGAATGTAGCTGAACAAAGCGAGTACACCCCCTCGATTTAGCGTAATTACATCGTCATTGCCCTCAATCTGTTCTAATTTCATAATCCATCTTGTCGTCTCTCTTTGAACGTGAGCTTTGTTGTACTTTTCTGTTTTTGAGACGTAATGGAATTTAGGAGGCCCGTCGTATGTTGGCCTTGCCTTTGACGATGTTTTGTGTCTTTTTGGTGTTGTCTGGCCGGGGGACAATCTGTCCCGCCTCTTGTATTGCTTCCGCAAAGAACTCGTTGCATTTCCATCTTTTTTATCCTTTGTGGACTCTTTTTGATTTCCATTTCTGGTGTTTTCGTGTCCATACTCCATCCTATGAACTTTTTTTCCTTCTTTGTTGTATTTGCTTAGGTTTTCTGAGTGTCGAGGAGTTGAGTTTGGTGACTCTTTTCTTACACTCTCAGTTCTTCTGTTTTTGTAAAGTTTGTGGACGTTTTCTTCTTTATTATTGAGTTTGCTTTGGTTTTCAGCGTTTCGGGGATCGACTGTCGCTAAGTCTTTACTTGTTGTTTCGTCCCTTTTTTCCTGCAGGACTTCATCGTCGCAGTAGGTACTCAAGTTTATCAAATCCTCTTGCATAAATTCTTCTATTGTCTTTGGTGACTTGTTTGTGCTCAAGACTTCGATTTTGTTTGCTAATGACGCTGGGGCCGTCGACAGTGTTTTTTCCCCTAGTCTATTTTTTGGCTTTTCATTATCTTTAGACGACCCTTTGTTCGTTTTGTATAGGACAAATACTGGCTCTAATGCTGGACAGGTTTCACTCCTCGCCGACGTTTGCCCCCCTTTGGCGTTAACTTTTGGTACTGACGAGAGCACAGTTGTGCTCTCCGTTAGATCTATCGTGAGAGCAGTTTGGGAGCCAACTACTTTGTAAAGTGAACTTTTTAGGGCCTGGACTGGCCCAGTCCCCGCTGGGCCCAGAACCCTCGTTTGTACTTCGCTTACTTTGATGTTTTCCTGCGATATGATGTAAGCTTCCAAGAAAGACAATTTTGTCAATAATGATGCTTGGATGGACGTGTGGTCTTTCAATGTGTCACTTATCCCTTCGTATAGCTTCATAAATGGACAGAGAGCTATTGACATTGTCGACATTATTGCAGGCCTATCCAGGTTATATGGCGTGGAAGTTCTTAGATTCTGTTCAACGGGCAGCGGTGGCAACCCTTTTGTCGAAGGGATGTGCCAGTCTGGCAAAGAATTCATTTGAAACGGGCATTGTAGCTGGGTGACTTCTGTCGGTTTCCTGCAAGGTTCATGCACAATTGGGTGGTCACAAAGCGCTTGATCGATATTGGGAATTGAACAGTTGGTTTTTTGTTTGCATGATGGTGTGCCATTTATCTGAAAACTGCCCTTTTGCATCATCTTGTTTTGCGTGTTTTCCAGGGGCTCTTTGGCAGTGTCTATAATTATGATTTCGTGGTTGTCACCTTTCGCCAACGGTGTCTCTTGGCCCTTCATTTGTCCACCACTCTTTTCTTGGGTTTTGAACTCAAGTGATGAGGGTAGAGGATGATCGTTTTCCTTCATAGTCGAGGGTCCATTCGCGATCTTTTGAACTATGCGAGAGCTCTCTGGGCCCTCGGCCAGCTCTGGCTTCTCTACTTCCCCAGGAAGTAGCACTTTCCTCTGGGGGCGTCTGTTTTTGGGGGCTTAGAATACTATCGACGCGGGGCGTCAGCTCTTTGGTCACTTCAGTTATACCACGGACCGCCTTTCCCATGTTAATTGGAACCTGCGGTGTAAAGTACTCAATCCGTCTTTGTTTGGAGACCGGCAAACAGTCATTCAGGGCTTCTAGGATTTCAAGGTCAGTTAGTTCAGCCCTTCCAACGTTAGTGAAGGATGGCCTGAGGTCTCCGACTACGTCATCGCCGCATCTCGGCGGTGAACGCACCCGACCCCTCGCCACCTCACCCACCTTGGCCGGCGCCGAATCCCCTCCGGGAGGCGACTCCGGCTGGCGAGTGGGCGGCCAACCTGGGGCAGGCGCATCGACGCCGGCCACCAACGCCACCGGCGCCTGCTCTATGGACGCCGCGTCCACGGGCTCCTCTCTGCCAGGCCCCGCCGCAGCAGCCGACGGCTCCAGGTTTGTGTGGTCAATGCAGATGGTTTTTGATGGTGGTGTGTTAAGCAGTTTAATGACCTTAGGTCTCCCTTTTGATTTTATGCGTAATGGCTGGTCCAGCTTTGTATTGGTTATATCTTGCAAAGTTATTATTTTTTTTGTCGGTGTGGAGACTGTTGTAAGCGTTTTTAGGCAAGCACTGCGAAGACATCGTCCGTCGTCGTCTTCAAGGAGGGGAGGGGAGTCCATGGCGGCCCTGGCTCTGGCTGCCCGGCCTGCCAGGACTGCAGGACTGTCACTCTACGTCCACTCCGCGGCACAAATGCTCTTTTGTACTGTGGGTCCACCCACCAGCACAACAATGGTGAGAAGACTCGGGAACAGGTGAAAGCAAGTAGGAAAGGAGTGCAATCCTCTCTAGCAGGGCAGGACTGTCACTCTACGTCCACTCCATTTCCACACTAATGTGAAAAATCCTTCCTTGTGGCATAACCTTTGTTGGAAAATTTAGTTGGCATGGTAGGGATTGGATTTCCTTCAATGTCGCCTTGTTTCTGTTAGTTGTTTTCCTGATAGTGTCTAGTAAATCCGCTACCTTCTCCCTTGGCATGCAACATTCCCCCTTGCCTGAATCAAGTTCTATTCCTAGGAAAGCCAGCACTTGCGTTGACCCTAATGTTTTGTTGCTAGCTAGTGGGATCCCTAAGCCTGCCATGATGTCCCCAAATTTACTAAGGGCTGTGGTACACAAATGAGTTCCTCCCGGTCCTGTAATCAAAATGTCATCCAGGTAATGGGCAACTAAAACCCCTGGCAGTACCTTCTGTAGAGTCCACTGTAAAAAGGAACTCACTTGTTCAAAATGTGAACATGACATGGCACAGCCCATAGGAAGGCATTTATCAAAATAAAATGTGCTGTTAAAATGGAAACGGAGCCAAGGGAAAGCACTTTCATGAACTGACAACAGCCTAAAAGCAGATTGTATGTCTGCTTTCGCCATCTGTGCATTCCTTCCCGCCAATCTCACTATTTTCTTTTTTATTGAAACTTCAGCTTGATGGACTCAATGCAAGCATCGAGACCTCAAGCTTTTGTTACAAGTTGTTGATCATCGATGTTGAAAGAAATCCATATTCATAAAAAAAAGAGTGATATACGCCCAAGTAGGTATATATATCACTAGACAATCACAGTTTGTCAAGTCGTAGTGAGTCTAAAAAGTTAACTACAGCACAACTCAATTTAATACAGTGACCAGCACTGGCGTAAGTCCACCAGTCTCGATTTCCTTCTGCTGCAGGCATAAATTCACTTAGATGCTGTGTCCGGTGTGCTGCAAGCTGCTCACACTTTGTTAGCAGGTGTTCGGTTGTTTCTGTATCGCTATTACAGAAGCGACACATATTATCATTTTCTTCGTTGATGTGTCGTTGCCGCAGCATCTCTTTTGTTTTAAGCACGTTTAAGCGAAGTCTCAAGAATTGGGTCCTGTGATGATGAGGGACAGTTTGTCAGATACATGCTTGGCACATTCAATTTATGGGCAATAGGTCCGGAATCTAAAGTAGTCGGCATTTGGTGATGGCGGTCAGTGTTCTGAATCCAGCACCAGAGTTCGAACTTCTTTTTTGTTACTTGGGGGCCCAAGATCAAGTCATTCAAATTTAGATCGGCAGCTGTTAGAGTTGAGATCATCATCTCTTTCCACTCTTCTAGTAACTTCGATGAACTCTGGCCTGGTTGTGTGCAAAAGATTTGAAAAGCTGGTGTCAATGGAGTCAGACACATCTTCCGCAAAGCCATTAGTGATTTCCACAAAACATAAGAGTGGAGCGAGTTCAAGGACAGTTCGTATCTAATTTGGACCATCGAAATGTATGAAGGTAACCTCAGAACTCGCCGCCAAAAAAGGCCTTCCATCTTCTGCCAAAATAAGGTGTCGATATTCCATGCAGCTTCTGAACCAAAGGTAATTGCTGGAACAACCTTTAAAGCATAGGTTAGAACTGGAGTGAGGGTGAATTTGCCGTAGTTTCTGTTCAGCAGCCTCGCTTGGATGGTAAGTTGTCATTCTGTTTAATATGTCGAGTTTCCAGTGGTGTTCATGTAGGGACTTGTTAAAGGTGATTCCTAAGTAGCGAATAGAGTTGACGATCCCGAGAGCTTTCCCATCGACTTTCCATGAGAAAGCTTTCGTTTTTTGGGATTCCGTTCGCCAATTATGACAACCTTTGTCTTGTCGATGTTTAGTGTCAGGTCATTGATACTTAAATATTCTTGTAAATTTGCTAACTGCCGCTGGAGACCAATTTGGGTACGGTCCAGGAGGACCACGTCGTCGGCATAGATTATGCAACCGATTTCGTTCTGGTTGACTTTGGGAGGAAAGCATCTTAGATTCTTCCTGAAATCTGGTAGATCACAAATGAACATTTTAAACAGATCGGCTGCCAACGGACACCCTTGTTTTACTCCTTTGGTTGTGGGTATTTGGTTTGATAAAGTGCCATGATCATTCAGCCTGATGCGAATAGCAGTTTGGGAATGCAAAGCTTTTATAGGGTCGATTTAAATTGTGGGGGCAATTCCAGTTAGTCAATTTTTGCCACAATTTATCTCGGTTAATGCTGTCAAAGGCGCCTTTTAGGTCGATGAAGGCCAAGTAGAGATGGGTCTTGGACTTGAGAGTTTCTAGCTTTAGCATGTTTAACAGGAGATTTACTTCCACACCTTTGGTGAAGCCAGTTTGTCTGATGTCAAAGATGTGGTTAGACACAGACCATGTTGCTAGTTTTTGGCGCAGAAATGAGGCGAAGATTTTTCCTATTGTGTCCAACAGGGCAATCGGGCGATAGTTGGCAGGGTAAGCCCGATTGCCCTATCTCACTATGTCCTCTGTTTCATGAAAGCTACTATATGAAACTGCTGCATCTGTGGCGAGAATTCCATCATTCATTGAGCTGCCCTGAGGGTAGGATAGGTGGTGGATAAGCCTTTTTTTTTTTTTTAAACTCCTTGCGTGGGATTTTGTCAAAAGGGCTCTCCACCCTGCCTAGTTCCAATCTTTCTTTAGTTTCGCCCTAACTATTTATGAGTGAAGCCATGATGGATTTCAGGTTGTTGATGATGTATTGTGAGCCTTGATCCCTGAATGGTATTATGACACCTTCTCTGAAATCAATAACATTTTTGGCTGTGACTGTGTTAATTTGTCCAACTTAACCAGGGATGCCCCTAATGCAAATTTAGTGGGGGTATTTCCCCTCTTAGTTTTTAGGGCCTGTTCGGTAGGACGGGTTTTCCTTTGTTTTGGCTTTTTCGCCTACCCCTACACATTGGTGCAAAGGAAATGGGCCGTTTGGTTGCCCCCTTTCCCCTTTGTCATGAAGGAGGCACTTCCTCCCTTCGTTTCCACAGTCCAGCTTATGTCCCTGGGCCTTCCACCTTTGGGTCCCAGTGTAATACTTGTGGGATGTCGCTCAGTCCTGCAGGTAGGGGACCAGCGACAGTAGAAAACCCTCAGTTAGCCAGTGAAGCCAGGGAGCATCCACAGATGATGCAGCTTTAGCTACTGCTAGGCTGGGTGCCCAATCCCTTTTCTCCATGCTGGCGGAACTGTTCAGGGTGGGGGGGGGGCGGGTTTGTAGAAAGGACCCCTTCATTACAAACACGGCAACATCAAAGGGAAATTGCAAAATGATAAGAAAAGGAAGCGGCAGGGGTGCTCCAAAGAATAAAACTAGGTCACTTGGGCTGCAACAGGTCTGGGGAGGGCAAAGTCCCAATACACCTTTGGTATTGAAAAGGCATTGCCCCATGCACTTTTTACAGTATAAAAGTAGGTACAGAGCTGCACACCACAATCCCTTTTTCAATTGTGCCACCTCACGGAGGCAGATTGCGAGAGAAGGGAAGGAAATGTTTCCTGCACACCCACTCCAGGAAATAGTAACAAGGGAGAGTGGTGAGAGAAGAAAGAAAAGTCGCTGGAAGAAGAGGACGGAGAAGCACAGTGACGCGGGTCAGGTCAGAGGAGCCCATCTGCGAATAAGGGAATTGCCAGCTAAGAAAAGCACAGCCATTTTAGACGTATGTACGCCATGTCCGCTTTGCTAAACGCCAAAGGCGACCATGGTAAGAAAACAGAAGTTTAGCCGTATAACCCAGACACCGTTTAGACCTTTCAGTTCTGATCTGATAATGGTAAATTGCTGGTTGGATTTGGGTGTACACGCCATAACCACGGTGCCCAAAAGCATCCATAGTTTTCGTCATATTTCAATATGTTGTCTGAATAAAGCCTGCAGCCAAAGATTTTCCACATCAAATGTGTATATTGTTTTATTATTACCTGGTTTCATTATGCCTCTGCTTAGCTTAGGGACGATTCTCAGTAGAGCACTGGTATTTTTTTTTCCTGATTACTTGTTTTCTTTTTTAAGTCTTTATTTTTTATGCTCTTCACTTTTGAGAGCTATCTTCTCCTATTTAAGCCATGACATTTGGGTTTCCGATTCGCAGGTCCTGTGCACAGGGGTACACAAAGGCTAACATTCTATGGAGGCTAACCCTTCAAATGTTGATAGTCGCCAACTTCAGAGACTCTGCGGGAGAGGCAAACTTACTTGTGTGAGTGCATCTAACTTCATTACACATTCTAATGAGGCTATTCTGGTGACGCTTCAATGTTGCAAGCAGTTAACTCTCCATTTCTGAAGCGTCACACCTAAGAACTCCTTTGAGAATGGGCAGTCTCCTCTCCCCACTACCCTTCTAATCACTCCCCTGACATGGAAGTGCTAACCCCAGATCACAATTAAATTAATGTAAACTTCGGTTGCATACATCTTGCAACTGGTGCTCCCATGAGCGAACCCATACTCCTTGACATTCTATATATTCACCCTGTTGCTTTATACCAGGTACCCTGAAAGTGAGATGACCACAAACTACATAATTCCACCTAGTTTGCCCAGTTCTCTGCCTGCTATGCAATCCACTCTGCTTAGTCTCTTTCTGGCTTCTTACATAACGAATACACAAAGCCAACTAGATGCTTACGCAAAGTAGTGATCAATAATTCCATCCAGTCTATACATCTACAGATCGACTGCAATACTAAACACTGTAGTTGTCCTCCAGAGCTCGCTTTGCTTTATGATTATGATTGCATTATATATTGCACCCTCCTAGAGACCGCTGGCCAAACTGTTTTTAGAGCCTTTTTATCTTATGTATGTTTGTGTCCATTCATGCAGCGGACCTTTTACAGACACTCATCTCTGGCTCGCAAAGTCTTTTCGCCCACTCGCATAGGCAAGAGGATTTCATGAAGGGGGCGAGTAGCATTTGCATGAGAAGTTTGAAACATTTATTTAACATTTACTTTGTTTGCAGTAAATGTCAAAATGTCAAAAGATTCACTGTGCATGTCGGCCTCTGGGTGGCAGCAGTGTTCCAAACATAAAGTGGGGTTGTAGTGACATGCACCATTTTACAGAAATCACATTTTAAATTTGTTGTCCTCAGTTGCTATGGGAAGAGTACAGACTGTTACCTGACCTGCAGGTCTAGCTGAAGAATTTGCAAGGCCTGACTCCTCTCACTAGTCTTATTTCAGCGGTACGCAAAACTGCTGTGTTGTCGCTCATTTCTTGTCTTGGGTACAAATAACTTCTGGTGACATTAACAATATTGGTACAAAATTGCCAATCAAATCGGTCTTTTTGCTAATCAAATAAGATTTAATTAGCAAACTCTGCTAATTAATTTTTGAAAACTGATTTATGCCTTGAATGTATGCATTTAAACGCAGGTGCTAACTGTGAAATACTTTGTTAGTTGTTGCAGGGCCTTTGTTAACAGCGAAGCCACAGGCACTGTCTTGTGTCCTGTTTTGTCTGTTCACATCTCTGTAGGTCAGCCAGGCCGAGTCAACATAGCCCAAACTCTCGCGAGAAGCAGAGGCGGCTAGAGCTCAATTTGCTCAATGGTATTACGCCACTGCCTGTGCACAACAATTCAGAGCGCACAATTCCTATGTGCCTCATAAAATGGAGCCTAAATGGCCTGATAACCTCTGCAAACTGTTTACTTTGCGGCTCCATTTGGTGCACACAATGCTGTGAGTGTTCTTTCGGAAGACCTCTACACTTTTTAAAGGTGTTTTAAGGTGTTCGTTCAAGAACAAAACAAAGTCAGTAAGGTCTCACATTTTTCAAGACTACCCAGTCCCTGTGACATGTTTCCGTGTGTCACCGGCCCAGTAGGAATTAGGGATGTACCCAATAGTGAAACTACTATTCGGCTGAACCAAATAGTTGGCCCACGTATTCTTTCAAAGCCGAATACACAGTGCCGAAAAGAGCCACATAGTTCACTATAAGGTCATAGTGTGGTTCCTGCCCGTTTCTACAAAAAAGTCTAATATGCTGCTTGAGGCATATTATGGGAATGGCACAGTATTTTCCTATGGATACATGCACATTTTCTGAAGAGTTTAAGAATGTAAATCTTAATGTACTGCTGGAGCCGAATTATGGAAATGCATTGCACACACCAGCAAAGGTGGCATTTACATAATGTGCCTCTGCTTGCAGCACGTTATGTAAACACCACCTTCACTGTTTATTCGTGAATGTATTTTGCTTACAGAGTCTCTTGGAGACCCTCAGTGAGCAAAATACATTCTGCACACAAGGGAAGATGGCGTTTTGTAAATACTAACTTCCTTTGTGTGCAGCATGTATTTGACTCGCGCAAAGTCTCCAAGGATTTCCTTTGGAGATGCTCCATGAGCAAAACACTGCCAGAGGAAGGCTTCAGCAGCCAATACGCTATGTGGTTATTGGCTGCAGCAAATGATACCTCCGCTTGAGTGCCGAATGGATTTTGCTCATGGCTCCATGAGCAAAGTACATTCGGAACACTAGCGAGGGTGGAATTTACAGAAGTCAATGAGCAAATAGCTCATTGGCTGCTGCAGCCTTCCCCTGGCAGTTGCACTCTTTGTGATTGGCTTTTGTCTCTCAAACAGAGAGAAGATGGCTAATCATAGAATAGGACTGCGACTTTGAGTGCGTGTTCCAGAAAGAATTTGGCTGAAGCGGAGTAACTGGATTTCAGCCAGACTTTGGCTGAATACTCCCTCGAAGCCCAAGTTCGATCTTCCCCTAGTAGGGATCTTGCACATCCTAAAGCAGCTTGCAACCGTGCCATCAGAGCTTCCTCTAAACTCCTGTACCGGGGCTTGATCTGAGATATAGCAACACTGACTGCTTGCTAATTTTGGGGTTAAGATGGGAAAATCTGATTTCAAGGTTGTACCTCCCACCTAAACTCACTGATGAGTTGGTTATAGCAGACAAAGCTGCAAGGTTAGTGGAAGAGGTTCCATCTTCCGCTTGTGCTTTTCATGGGAGAATGCAACTGTTCATCCACGTTCTGTGTTTCTGTACCAAAGGAGCCCAAAGTTGTGGAAAATATTCTGTCTTTGTTGGCTAACAGAGGAGGACCTCGTTCAGGTCTGCACTCAAAAAGAGGATGTCATGGTGGTGGTACATGTTGGAAATGTCCCATTCTGTCCAACCTGTCAATAAAATGATTGATGGTCACTTGCTTCACATTACATCATGTCTCCTCTGCAGGTGTCCATTGTTACAGCAGCTATGCTTTGGAACACGTGTCAGCCTTATGATTGGCACCCATAAACCACGAGGAACAACTGTCTGACTAACCGGCCCTTTACAGACTCGGCCTAGTAGAAGCAAAAGTACCAGATGTGATCAATACTTCCTTGAATCAGAGACACTTATAAAGTGGCTAGTAGAGTGGATTGTAGGTGCAGGGCATGGACATGATCTGTGAAATTTAGTAAGACCATACAAGAACAAATTGCATTTTGATGGTGTGAAGCATTTTCATCCATCTGTGGATAAAGAGTTGATCAAGTAGCCTCAGCCTCTTTTCATGGGTCCAAAAGAGCCCTCTAACCCCTTTTGACTTCCTTTTCCGTGAAGATAGTTTACCATCTTTTGGAAAGTTTATAGGACTCAAAAATAACCAGCATCACCACAAGGATCGTTTGCCAAACTGAAGATAACATCTCCAAGGAGCTTCTGCTCATTCTGCTATGGGGAATGCAAGGCAAGGATACACAATGCTCTGTGTCTCAAAGTGTAGTTCCAAACGTTCTTCGACCATAGTTCAAAGTAGACAGAGTTCAGGTTCGGTAAGCATCGGACTAGGTAAAACTACAACTAAAGGGGGATTTCTGAATACAAATGTCAGGATGGGTTACATTAAATGGTGTTTCCTTAGTGGTCCCAGCAATGCCTTTGTGATCACATATGACAGCCAAAACCTATTCTAACAAGTCCTCAAACCTCCAGGGATGGCCTATTTTTAATAAAGACAATCCCAAAGGGTTGTTCAACAGAAATGTTTGAGTCCATAGCCTACTGGCTATCCTAAGTAAATGATATAATAATTCAAGGATTGGCCAAAGCAAACGATTCACAAATCTACTCTTCAAAGTCGAACCCTGTTGTAAAACAGCAAAACAGAATTGTCCGTTGATCCTCTCTGGTTTTACAGCAGTGTTAAGGATTTCAATCGGGCGACACACAACTTGGTCTCGGCCTAGTATGCAGCGCACAACTGAAATGCTTATCTTTTTATATTGATTCCAAATTGAGATGATACACCACTCATATCACACCCCCTTTTCAACTTACCCGGGCCACAATGGACCATGAACCAGGCTGGTAGGTAAAATACAATATTTATTTATTTTAAAATTCAAAATAAATCATACACTTTTAATATGGGTCAGCAATCACCAATGGGGTGATAATTACTATGAGAATCTGAGCAATGCACTGGGTTTAACTTTCTAGTAGAACATATACACAGCACAGTAGAATAGGAGCACTTTTTGACAGAGGAAAGCTAGCACCCAAGTTAAAATTTCCCCCTGCAGTGGTCCCTCAACCCATGAATAATCAAGTCTGAGTGGATAAACAGACACAGCAGGTAATCAGAAATAACAGGCAAGAAACGGAATCCAAATCTGAACTTCCCTCCGCAAATGGGAGAGAAAAACGGATTTTAAACCCCTTTCAATTTTATAAAATGACACTCTGAAATGGACAAATAAAAAATGAATGTGTTTAAAAAACCTTGAAGCAAATCCTCACTAAAGCAACAATGCAAAGACACTAATAAACACAAAGAATGGATTACCAAAAGCATACAGTTCGAAAATGAGTGGAAAGTTTAACACAGATTGCAGCCAAATGACCTGTGTGAAAGTTGCATTTTTTTCATTCCAGCCTAAAATTAACCAAATGGTTTTTAATAAAAACGGGTGAAATACACTGATTCGGAGTGCGGTTGTTTGGTTGTGGAATAGCTATATATCTCGGGTACAATATGGAAGTGAAAGTAAGTCTCTAGGTGGTAAATTGAGAGAGATATGGAAGATAGAGTGAGGGTTGTTTTTAAGAAAATAGAGCAGTGAAAAGAGGAATCGGTTTTAAAATTGAAAGGCAAATCTCACTTAAGCTAGATTTAATGGCTAAGAAAAGAGGAACGCCACCTGTGAATATCAAGTTACACTGCAGTTGTAACCCTTCACGCAGTGTACCCCTTTTCTTAAAGGAAAATTAATGTATTTAAACACAATATCGCTGATGACTTAGGATCTATGCAAGACAGAAATGAAGAGAAACTTGGCGTTAACACTAGAAATCAAGGGCACGGTGCACGGATAATTCTGACAGTTTTACAAGTTACCTGGGTAAGGATGGGGTGACTTAGAGTGTAGGATAAAGACCAAGGCAAGACAAGGTATAGTATGGGTTTCTATGGGACGGTGATTTATACTTGCAGTCCACTTTTAGTTTGGGATTTCTGGACCGTCAAGGTTTCTGCTCACTACACGGCAGGGCACCTGACAAACAGCTGGGCAGTTCTGGTCATCAGATGACACTTCTGGACTGGCATTTCTGGTCACTGGATACTAAAGATCAGCTGGATGGCAGGTTTGCAGGATGCATGCAGTTAGTGGGATCAGGATGCTTCCCAAAAACACCACCGCTTTCCCCTTTTGGTTATTTGGGGATTTTAGTGGATTTTCAGAATTGAGGGCTTACTGGAGCAGGATCAGCAATGCTTGGGTTTGCAGTGGGTCCTGGAGTAGGGTCAGGAATGTTTTGGCCTTGCAGTTGGGATCTGGAATCTGGATAGATGGAACAGGACGCCGGCGCAGGAAAATCAGGAAGAGTGTGTGTCTAGAGTATTGTCAGGGACTATTATTTATAATGCCTAGTGACATCATCAAAGTATATGCCTGGGGAGGCTTAACTAAACACGCCTCTAACGGGATTGGACAAGGGTGATAGTCTTCGCCTCGCTCTCAGCTGGTTGGATTTTAGGAAAATTATGTCAGATTTATGGTGAGTGTTTTACAATGTCCAAAAACCTCCCACAGTTACTTTAACTAAAATCCGATTTTGCCACAAGCATACATTTATACCATTGCAATCTCTTAGCAAATTATATACACAGGTTACATATTTTGTGCAGCACATAGCAGTCCAATCCTCCAGTCCGTGAGACCTTGTTTCGCCTTTCTACCAGTTTTTGGCGCTTTTCAATGGGATTTATATTACTCAAAATTCTATAACGTTATACATGGGTGTGGATTATCTTGAGGGATGCATGTACAAAAATGTGCATTTGCAACATGGATGTTTTTCTTGTAATCTGCCGGACTTTGCCATTTCTGTCCCCAAGGTGTCAGTGAATTCTACCAAGTCTTAAAAGAAAGCCCATAAAATGATGTTTAAAACTGCAAAATGTTTACATTTTTACTAATTCGTGCTGCAGAGATAAACATTCTTTAAAGTTTATTTATAAAATAGTCTTTGGAAGCAAATGGCAGTCCTTTGTCTTGCACTGGACAATTCTTTTTTTCTTTTTCAGCTGTAACCAACTGTCACTTCAGCCCTGTGTGCAGTGGGGGTTCCCAGTTTGATTGAAGGTTTTCTGGCCCCCTCCACTTGACAGGTTAGTGTCCCAGGACTTCTATTGTCCCAGCCTGTAGCACAGACTAATGTCTGACGAGCGTGTGAACTTTCTTTGTCCTGGCCCATTCAAAGTTTTTCAAGCTGGCAATTATCACTTTCGTGTCCTGGAAGTTTATGGTGTGTCTCCCTTACTAGGCGGAAGTTTCAGGGCTCTGCCATCTGGAATAACTGGTTTTATGGGAGTGTCATGATCTCTGCTTCCAAAAGGTCAGGGTTTTCCCAACTCCCTTGGAAGCAGATCCATAACCCAGGTTCCGAGTGCCAACCAGTCCCAATTGGGACCTTTTGGACCCAGTCCTGGCGCCAGTGGCACCAGGCTCATAAATATGCCCAGTCCCAGCGCTGGAAGCGCCGGGCTCATAATGCTTGGGTGGACTTACCTGCAGCAGACCATGCTGCTTACTTGCCTGCCAGTTGAGTCTCTGATCCTCTTCTGTTTGGAACTACTTTTCCTGTTGGGTGGGGCAGGAGCCACTCCCTAGATTCAGAACACTGGAACTCTTCTGGAAAGCAGGAACTCTTTTCTTAGGCGTGGCTGTGGAAGGAGACACCTAAGCACTACAGGAGGCTATTTAAACCACACCCGATGGATGAATCTTGCTTTGCGTTATTCTGCATCCTCAGCAGCAGAACGCTCATCGTGTCTTCTGCATCTGATCCTGGGCCTAAGGAAAAAGGCTTACCATTCTGAATCCAGTCTTCAGCAACACCTATAAAGACAAGAAAGAACAGGTTAGCATTACGGTCTTCAGTGACAGCTCTTCACTTACCTGGTCCATCGGCTGTCACCAACGCCTCGCGCTGCATTCCGGCATCTGAAAGACAAAGGCTTACCTACTCTTCGTGCACTCCGGAGGTCTTCACACTGCATTCCGGCATCTGAAAGACAAAAGCTTACCAACTCTTCGCACGCTCCGGAGGCCTTCGGCGCTGCATCCCGCATCTGAAAGACAAAACAAGGTGCGTTTAAAGACATTGGGGAACTTTAATACTCACGTGCCATTACTCCTTTCCACATCTAACCCAGTGGGTATTCCGGCACCCTGCAGCCGCCCCGAACTTGTACCTGCAAAATAAAAAGACAGTTAGAGCGCATCGTGAAGCAGGCAACAAGCGCTTACTTACGTGCTTCCAGGCGCTTCTATTCATCACACGGGCTCCATCTTCAACTCACTTCAGCCCGCCATCCGCCATCGCCGGAACCCTGCAAAACAAGAGACATCATTACTAAAGACTTTAAAGACATTAGAATTACTCGAAACTTACCGTTCGTGCAGTAAACGACGGACAGCAGTCCTCTGAAGTCAAGAGGCCTGCTCCCCTTATCCAGTGAAGAAACTGGTTACAGCACCCTGCCTCGAGGCAGATGGAGAGCACGGCGTTCACTTACCTAAGGTGAGAGCGTTAACCTTTGGGGTTCTACAGGAGAAGAGAAAGGGAAGAAGAGAGAGACATTCAATAACCCAGTTCATTAATCCCACATTTTCTATCTGCAGACATCTTACCCTTCGAGCCAGACATACAGTGCACAGAGGTCCAGCCCAAAGAGCCAGCCGTGTGTTACACATCACCTTTGAAGATACGGTATACGCCCAGTCAAGACCGGCGCCTCTACGGGAATCAGGTGAGCGTTACAGGGAGCTTGCAAATTAAGCCCATGTGTTTTTAAATCTTTATTTTCTTATTTTGGGTCTTGAATTAAAACAAACCTGTGGAATAAAAATATCTATTATTTCTTTTGCAGGGTTCATTCCTTTAACACTTTATAGCCCAAGATAAAGCGTTTCCCGTGCACAGCAGAAAGTGAAGTTTCTTGTTGATTTTTCTCAGAGTTGGTTTGACAGGGCCTGTCATTCAGAAATTATGCCTGGTTTTGGTGAGGCACGATGAACTATCCTGAGCATGACAGGGCCTTTTTAATCACTGTAGTTTAAGATGGCACAGATGGAATTAGTGTCAAAGCCCCATTTTTAAAGTGTGAAAATGTTTCATTTTGAAGGGGAATGGGTTTTCAGCAAAGCAGTGCTGCCTTTTCGCTTTATTCCCTTTATTTCAGAACACACTGGCCCGCTCCTTAAGTGTGTTCTCTTGTTCCATCTCGCCTGAAGTGTACTTGGCAAGATGGTGCAGCCATCTTTTTGTTGCTGCAAAAACGCAGTTTTGAGGTCCTAGTGCGGACAGGAGCCAGCACAGCCATTTGCTATTTTCTGCAAACATGCAGCTTGGTGATGTGGTGCAATACTGTTGAGTGGGTCAATATATCCCACAGTAGGCCCCCTCCTGTCAATTGATGATATTCATCAGGCTTCTCAAATGGTCCCTCTATTGGATGTTGAATTTCACGTTTCATGACGGGTCATTCCTGGACTTTTGGAACCACCTACTGCATGTATGCTTTCGTAGCCTACCTGCGATGACACCTATTCTTCTCAGCCGGTGGGCTGTTGGGCAATGTAGTCTGCTGTTGTAGTGGCAGCAGACCTTCGTGGCATAGGCTCAGAAAATGAATCAAGTGCACTATTTGGTAAGGGGAGCAGGAATCCTGTGAGACCGTTTTGAAAACACTGCAGGCCCACAACCAGTAATGACCAGTTGAACCCCATCGTCGTTCTCGTCCCTCTCCAATTGGAATGTGCAGTGTTCTCCAATTCACCATACAACCTGCACTGAAACAATGACGTCCTGATTCTTTATCTTTCACCACCCTGTTGGTGGGTGTAGCAAATCGTTAAAATCCTGGGCCTCAATTGGCAAAGATGCCTTGATTTTGTTGGTGTAGAGCAGAGACGTTGCACACCCTTTTCTCCGGTGGCAATCGACATTGTTCGCTGAGAGTTTAAAGTAAGTCCTTAAATTGACAGTAAAGGAGGTTGGTGGGGTTCAATTAAAGTTTTTCCTTTTTGCAGTGCAAAATAACGAGCTCTCCTGCACACCATGAGGGAATTCTTGTATCTGAATCTTTAACGAAGTTCAATATTGTCTCTCCAGCACAGCATCATTTTGTCTTTGTCAAAGGGATGTAATTTGTGCTGTTCTGAAAGATGCACAACTTTATATTCAAGTTTGGCTCCAACATTGCTGACTCCCTTGCTTCTATCTTAGGGACTTTTAATTCTAGTACATTTTATGATTTTGCCTTTTGCATCAGTTTGGCTCTTTGAGTCTTTACCAAAATGTTTGCAATAGTGACTTCACATGCGATAATTCAGGAGAGACCTTTATACGCTTTAATAGGACAACTGGCCAGTTCATGCTACCAATGCTGTGCAGTCTGTGTTGGGTCCCCAGACATTTATGTTCCATATTGTTTCATTTGATCGCTCAGTAAACCTAAAGAAATCGTCTGGGGCTGACATTCATTGGCTTTGTCCGAGACACAAACTTGGAATGCGTTCCCAACTGCAGAACGCATTTATGACATTCGAGAAGAAAAGCATTTCATTTTACCCAGAGAAACAACCTCCTCCTGGTTTCTGTGCTGGTGAGTCGCCTAGCCCTACTCAAGATGTGCTGGGTCCAGATCATCTTAAAGAGATAAAAAAATAGAGGCATGGCCATTCAGGCAGGCTCAAACCTTCTGGCCAGAATACACATCATCGTCCACAGCTGAGCTGGCTTCACAAGAGCTGACCTATCAAATTGGATATGGCTGCAATGGTCATAAATGGTGCCTTGTGCCATGCCTGAACTCATGCATAGTTCATATTTAGAGTTTACCCTTCCACCAGCTTGGACTACATAAGATCATCATAGGTTTGGTACATGGGTGCATATTTTAAATGCAGCCCCTGCGCTGTAGAGACTTGACTTTCACTGCAGCTGTGAAATGGCTGTGAACCTGCTTAATGCCACTGTTGGAGCAGGCAATGCTAATCGGTATACTGATGCAGCAGGACACAGGTACTCACTTTGCTTTTGGCATTGAGCTTCTGAAACAGAAACCTGACCAGCAGATTCCCCTTCAGAGATGGATTTCTCTGCATCATTTTATTTAATAAAAATCAAGAAAGCCAGGGATTTCACACCCTTGCCAGATGGCAATTCATCAGTATGTCATGGAGGGCTTCAATAACTCAGACTCTGAAGGATGGTTCAAGGGTTTTATTTTCAAAGTAAGTCACTGGTTTTATTCTGGTCATGGTGCGGTCAGGATACTCTAATGGGCTTCCCTTTCTTAACCTCCAGTGGGCTTCCCCCACCCTAACTCAGGCATCCGGAACACGCAGGTCTTCCAGCTAGTGATTGATGACACCTATTATGCAAGGCCGTGTGTAGTTGATGGCCTAAAGACAAAACAGCTCATCTATCTGTGCCCCTTCGGAGTTCTTATAGGGGGTCTCCTCAGTTAACATTTCCACTGTTTCTCAACAGGGGATGAGTTTTCTTGTGGTGGTAAGATACCCTGGACCGCTCTCTCGCGCACGCACTCTCTCTCCTCTCCCTGAGGTCCCCACTCCTTCCTCTTCAGCCTCTACTCTACTCTCTCTTCCCCCCTCCCCTCCTCTGCCTTTTCACACCCTCTGGTCCTATTCCTCTACTGTCTCCCCTTCGGACGATCTAACATCCACATCATTTCCTCACTTCTCGCCACATCCAACCTCCTATATATGCCATATGCTTCTTTTGCTTAATCCTAACACACTCTCTCTGCCCATCTCTTAAAACTACCTCCCTCTCCTACTTCACTATGTCCTCACCAGTACTCCCACTTCCGCCCTGCATTCTCTGCATCTTCCTACCATACTCTTTTGCTCCATATCCCTCTAATTCCTCAATGCGCCCCCTCTGTCTTCACTCTCATTTGCCAAAACCCTCCTCACACTGCACTACAGAGTTGATTCCGTTCTCTCTCAGCAAATACCCCACCTGTACTCTGCCCCAACTCTGCCACCAACTCTTCTGCAATCTACTTCACTGTCCATACTCTGCTTGGTCTTTTGGTCCACCTCTATTCCTTCCTGAGCTCACCCCTAAAACCAACACTCTATCATTCACTCTCCTTTTTAAACTGCTCTCCACCCGGTTCTACCTCCCCACACTCCTACCGTTGGTCCCAACGCACGCATGACTGTGAGCCGATCTGTGGCAGTTCTTTCCAAAGGGACAGAGCTACACAGGTGCAAAACTTTAAAGAGCCCTCTTATTGCTGCCCCCTTTTAAAGTCTCCAGTTTCAGGGTAGCAGCAGGTGCTCAGGCGGCTCATTTTGCTTGTCACTTTCGTGATGTGCTAGCATGTATTGCTCCCAATTCGGTTTGGGGAGGTTTTCTGTCTCCTTCTCACCTGTAGTCTTTTCTCAGGCTGTTTTCTGTTGCCGCAACATGCCACTGGGCCTTCTTCTTGTGTTGGTAGGTCGGGGGATTGATGTCTCATAGCTGTTTTGGCAAGAAACATTCTAGTCAGTTTTATTTCGCTCCTTGATTCCATTTCACTGGTTCACTTCTGTCTGCTATCTAGGAGTGGTGTGCCACCTATGACGTCTGCCTTAATGCCAGTAAGACTGAGATTCTCCTCATCAGCACACCCGCCGCCTCCTTTCCTGTAGCTCTCTGGCCGGCCTCTCTTGGCCCTCTTCCTGCTCCCACCTGTAAGGCTAAAAACCTCGGGGGTCATCTTCGACTCCACACTCTCCTTCTCTCCTCACGTCTCTGATGTTTCAATGAAGTCACACTACCAGCTGCACCTCCTCGGAGGTATTCTTCCTTTCCTCTCCTTCCTCCAGAAGCTCACTGTCTACAGAGCGCTGGTTCTCTCTAGGCTGGATTACTGCAACGGCCTCTTTCTAAATCTGCCTGCCTCTACTCTCCGCCTTTTGCAACCCATCCAGAACAGGGCTGCGAGACTTGTCCTTGCCCTCAAGCCCAGGGATTGTATCTCCCCAGGACTGAAACCTCTGCACTAGCTCCCAGTGGCTGCAGGGATTAAGTTCAAAACCCTATGCATTGTCCACAAGGCCTTCTGGGGCACGGGGCCTCAATACCTTCAACTCTCTCCTAAATATCTTCCTTCTCGAGCTCTTCGCTCATCCCCCTCCAACTCCCTCAGGGTCAGTCGCTTCTCCAAGCAACGAGTTGGTGGTAGGTCTCTTTCTTCAGCTGGGTCCTCCCTCTGAAACAGCCTCCCTGCCTTCCTTAAACTTGAGGAGAACCATCGCCGGTTCCGGAAACTCCTCAAAACCTTTCTCTTTGCTTCAGCTTTTTTTCCTCCTCTTCCCCTGCTGACCTCCTGGCTGTAACCAGAACTGCACTGATTACCTGGACACCCTCTGATCTCGGGCCCAGGTCCCTCCCCAGTCAGTCAGTGTCTCTCTCTCTCTCTCTCTCTCTCTCTCTCTCTCTCTCTCTCTCTCTCTCTCTCTCTCTCTCTCTCTCTCTCTCTCTCTCTCTCTCTCTCTCTCACACTCACACTCACACTCACACTCACACTCACACTCACACTCACACTCACACTCACACTCACACACACACACACACACACACACACACACACACCTCTGATGGCTGCACTTACCCTTTCACTTGCCACTTGCTGGCACTTGCGCGATCTGAATGACACCTGGCCTAGTAGGATCGCTGTCTGTCCTCCCTTTCCTCGTCGCATCTTGAAACACTTGTGTATAGGCACGTTATAAATGCCATATCATATTATATATCACGTCAGAGTTTTCTTGTTTGCACCTAGGTGCCTTCTGGGAGTTGCTGTTTTTAAAAAGACAAGAGCACTCTGGCCAGAGAAATTACTGGGAGGCATTGTGTGACAGGGTGGTACCCACATTAACATTCAAAGCATGTGAGGGGGTTTCAGTGAATTGGCCCTGCCCAACTCACCATTCCCGCCTCTGGGACCTGCTGACTCTGTCTTTTGCCCAGGTAGGCCCTCTGCCACAGGTTGCAAGGGGTCCCTGTCCTCCCCTCCTCTACCCAATCCCCCGACAGGATGCAGTTCTGGACCGTGGGACTTTAACGTTTTCAAAAGGGGATGTAATCCTAATCCTTCTGGCCTGAGAAACACCTTACAGTGCTGGTCCTGATTCAGTGCCTGATTGATTTATGTAGGTTTTTGTTTGATTTCTGGGCATCCTGTTTCATAAGTTTTTTTTAATGCTTCGATCCTCATTATTTGCAAACTGCCCTTGTTCCAATTTATTAAAGTGAGAAATATGATCATGCCATTTCTTTCCACGACTGATTCAAAGGTTTTGGAGATGTTATATATTTGAGTATTTTGGGATGGGTCGTGCATAATGAAATCCAGAAACGAAGGGCAACTTTCTTCAAGATATGTTGAAAGTTAGACCAAGCAATCAATCTATCTCCCAGTGAGCAAGTATGTTTAAAAAAACAAATCTCAAATTACTTAGCTTTTGTTGTCCTTAACTCTACATTCGACATGGCCGAGGCTGTTGTCTGTCTTCAATGCTCAGGGTTAGGACCCTGTGTTTGAAGATAATCGATGTGCTTTTTCAGTATTCTACAGAATCAGTCAGGCTTGTTTGTAAGTGGAGTGTACAGCATCGTTTCCCAATGCTAGGGGAGTCTGCCAGGGGTGCACGTTCGAGACACTTTTCTTTAATTTGTATTCCAACTCTCTGCAAGCTGAGCTTGTTGCTAATGAACTGGATGCTCTGATGGCAGGGGGTTGCCAATTCTACTGTTGTGCTCCACGTACAATGCTGTTCTCTTGGCATATATACTCTAATCCCTTCAGTGATTACTTATAAATGTGTTTATGGCTGATGATTGAGGATCTTGTGAAAAGCACAAAATCAAAGCTACTGATAGTTTTGTCCAAGAACACCTCTGCTACATTTCACGTTTAGCATGAGAGACTTAAAAGGCTGAGGAAACATTTCAAATGGATTGTGTCCTCCAGCGTATTCCACATCTTTGACATGTAATGTTCACAGCTGTGCTGCTTTGGAAATTCTTCAGCAGAGGGCGTCTTGCATCAATGGTGGCGGGTCGATGTCCCTCGAAGGCCTCTGTCGAGGGTGACCTCATTGGATGTTATAAGTAGGACGCACGGCGCCCGTAGCCTCAGCTCTGTTTTTTTCCACAAACGCGTATGCTTCGAGAACTCGCTGCGCGCCTTGTGTTATCTTTTTCGATAATGTCTTCTTCTTTTACCCCACAGTCGGGCTTCAAAAAGTGCAGGGACTGTTAGTTCAAGATGTCCATCATAGACCCGCACTGTATCCACTTCTGATGTCCGTGCGAGAGCCACGGCACGGACGACTGCTTGAAATGCCAGTCGTTGACTGCCAAGGCCTTGCTTGAGCGTAAGGGAAGTTGCAGGTAGGTCGGGTATCCAAACCCCCTAAATCCAAAAAGACTACTGGTCTTTCCCCTGACGACTGAAGGGGTGACTCTCCCCGTCAGAGGGAGTGCAGGGGATCTCGGTCCTGGAGTTGTCTTCGTCACTCGTCCTCGTCGAGGCACTCCCGGAAGCGGCGTCACCAGTCGCCTTCCTCGTCGGATGATGGCTCAGCGAGGAAAGTGGCTTGCCCCACTAAATCCTCTACTCCGGAGGAATTGGAGGCATTCAGGGAGCAAATTCTGGTGATTTTTCAATCCCAGGGCACTGTTCCGTCTGCACCTTTTGGTTGAAGCCAGCGGGGAACGGTCTCGGTCCGACACTCGCACGCCTTTGGGTCCGGGCAGTCGGCGCTATAAACATCGGGAACCGTCGAGGTCCCGTTCGGACAAGGTTTAGGTAGATCGCCAGGGACATGCCTGATCAAGGTCGTGGTCTCCGTCCCCAACGAGACTGTTGAGGTCTGGGAAGGTATCGAGGAAGGTGTCAATGCCAGCAGTGCTGTGCCCTTCGAGTGCAGCTGTCGGGGGCCTTGCCCTCGGTCAGGCCCTCGGAACCCTCGTCGACGCCGAAGCCGCCCTAGACGCCGAAGCCTCCCTCAATGCCATCGGGGCCTACAGGCCTGAATTTGCTGGTGGAGGCTCCTAGAGCTGTGGATCCTCAGAGAAAGGCTCTAAGACTGTGAGGCCTCCTCATGATTCCAGGGCTACCCTGTGCCTAGGAGGGAGTTCTTTCTTTCTCTACAGAATATCTATGAGGAGAGGTCTGATGTGGAGTTCGAGCATTTTGATGCTCCTGTTGCCTCTCCGGACATGGTATTTTCGGAGTACAGTCAGCTGGAGGATCTACGTCAATCTTTGCATGATGCCAGTGGCCTGGACACATCTCGTGAGATGGGGTTTGACAGGCCAGAGCCTGGGGATCATGCTGAAGCCTCCTATAGGAGGTTGATGTCAAGGGTCATGGAGTACCTTGGGTGGTGCGGCCCTCCAGTTGAATTCGATCAGGATGACCTGACTGACATTTTAGATCAGGGTCTTCACATGACGTTACAGAACAGGATGGCTGCTGCTTGGAACACCCCAGAGTCTCTTCCGGTAGTGTTACTCACTGTTCCGTAGGCAGGTCACTGTGTCTGGATAGACGACCTTGGCAAGGGTTTTTACAGGGACTCGTGAGTCAGCCTCCAGTATTCCAGCTCCCCTGAATTCTATGATTCAGGCTTCCTCAAAAAGAGGGGCTCTTCTCTTCTCTACCATGTGCTTCTCTGATGTTTCAATCCGTACAGGCAGAGTTGCCAATCGCCTAAAAGAGCGGCGAAAACGCGCACCGCCAAACCAATGCTGCAAAGAAATGCAAAGAGGATTAGAAGTGCCAAAATGAGGAAGGAACACAACAAAAAAAACACAATAACTAAGGCAATACCTAGACAAGGAATAGAGTTGTTCACTATGGGGAAGAACCTACAAGGAAAGAATAGACCCAGTTACCATAAGCAATAAGACAACCTAATCATCTCTTCCCAATTGAAGGAATAACCCAAAAAACCAGACCTGAGGGAGAATCTCTCAAGGGTTAAAGGTGACCAGTTAGGAGGGTACGACGACAGGATAAAATAATAAACAGGGAGGTTAGTACAGGAAGGTAGACCCGGGCGGCACCAGGGTCGCACTAGTGACGGGTTGGTGAATGAACAGGGAAGCATCAATAATGCACTTGGATAGTTGTTTCCATGCGGTAATCCAGGAAGGAAATGTACTAGTAGATTCACACAGGAAGAAAAACCAGTAATGTTCAGTAGAGCTGATCAGTTCAGCAGAGATTGTGCTGACCGGAAAATACCCAACTGAAGGATCTAGACTTGAATTACCTTACAGACTCGGGCAGGATGTTGAGCAGCTGATTTCCCGAGAGAGATAAGGTGAGGAACTGCAAGGAGGCAGCGGGCGCGGGCAGAAGCAATCCAGAAGCGTTCCGTGTCAAGGCTGGGGATGCCGGAATTCAACAAGGAGTAATGCAGGCAGTCCGGGAAACAGTCCGGGTCAGAAACGTAATGAGCTCAGACACGCCAGAGGGAGTAACCAAAAACAGTCAAGGAAGACGCGCGTAGGTCGATAACCAGGAAATCAGTAGAGTACGAGACAGGAGTTCACAAAGGATATGGGACGTAACCTTAGGAGAGTAACATCGCAATTAGCAGCAATGAGCCGGCAGGAGAATGGCATTTTTAAGCTGCAGTGGGGCGTGGCTTCAGTACACGCTGCTTACGCACGCAACGTGTCAGCTGACAGGGGTTCCTCCGGAGCGTGTGCAAGCGCCATTGTAACCTGTATCTGCTCCACAAGGGAGCCGGAAAATACGTTTTCCTCCTCAGGGAAGCCGTGGGATAGGAAAGCACAGTGCTTCTTGGTCGGTAGGTAACGGGCGGTCAACAAGTCATTAACTAAGAAATACCGCCCATCCAGTAGGTGACCCCAGCTACCTATCTACTCACCCCACCCCTGAGAGTTTGGTGGTTCAGGCGGCCACCTCGAGGCAGTCGGCGTACCCTACCATCCCTCCAGATAGGGACGACAAGCGCGTCAGTGGATGGGCATGCAAGGTATTTTCGGCTGGGAGTATGGCCCTTAAATCGGCCAACTCCACCTGTGCCTTGGCCAAGTTTTCGCACACTCTGTGGAATTGTCTCTGGCGACTGAGCATATTCCCGAGGGGGAAGAAGGGATGGGTTCCTTTCTATTGTGCAGGATGGCAAGGATGCCATTTGTGAATCCCTTCAGGTTGGACACGGCAGATAGTGTCAGCCGGTCCATTGCTGCGAGTACTGTGATATGCAGGTTTGTGTGGTTGCGGAAGTCGAGCTTTGCACCGGAGGCACAACATGCCCTTTGACGGCTCTCATTTGTTTGGCAGCAAGGCTGATGAGAGCCTTGAGGTTGCAAACCTCCAAATCAGCTGCTAAATCTTTGAGCACAGCTGTGCATCAACCTCTCCCTTTTTGTCCTAGGGGACAGCAGTGAATGGGTTCCTTTCGTTACTACTCTTCTTTTGGTAGAACGAGGGGAGCGGCCAGTCAAAGAGGCCACCGTAAGGGTACTCGTGGTGGACGAGGATGTGGTGCCAAATCCGCTTAGGCAGCTGCCTCTTTGCTTTTAGGTGCTGCCGCAGCCACTCCGAGACAGCTATGAGGCCAGGTCTCATTGTTCACCGGTTGGGGCAGACTGTCTAAGCATCTCGAAGAGTGGCGAGCCACTACTTCAGATGTGTGGGCTCTGGAAACCATAGCCCACGGCTACTGCCTACCCTTCCTAAATCGGCCTCACGACAATCCACCGGGGAAACTCTCTTTGAAGATTATGGATCCGCTCTTTGTACAGGAAATCTTGACCCTGCTGGAGAAAGGCGCTATAGAACTAATGCCTGTGGCGGAGAGGAACAAGGGCTGGTATTCCCCATATTTTTTGGTTCCCAAGAAAGACGGAGGACTGAGACCCATCTTGGACTTGCGTTGCCTGAACAAGTTCCTCAGGAAGGACAAGTTCAAGATGGTCACTCTTTCTCAGGTCCTTCGACTTCAGGATTGGTTGGTGTCATTGGACCTACAGAATGCTTATTTTCATGTGCCAATCCATCCAAAGCACAGAGGCAGCTCACACTTTCAGTTTCAGGTCCTGCCATTCGGGTTGACCTCCGCCCTGAGGGTCTTCACCAAGCTCATGGTGATGGTGGCATCGTATCCCAGGAGAGGGGCCGGTTCACGTCTACCCCTACGTGGACAACTGGCTGATCCGAGCCCGTTCTCCTGAACAGGCCTTGGATCATCGCAGCCTCACCTGCCATTCCCTTCACAAGCTGGGTTTCTCCCTCAATTTCAAGAAGTTGCATATGACACCTTCCCAACAGTTCCAGTACATCAGGGCTGTGTTGGACACATCCTTGGAAGTGCTCGCAACCCAAGGTGAGGGCTCATCACATTGTCCAGATGGTCGACAATATTCAACATGCCCAGAGTCTCCCGGCTTTCGAATTCTTAAGGTTGCTCGGCCTCCTGGCATCCTGCATTTTTCTGGTGCCAGAGCCAGACTGCGGATGAGATCCCTTCAATGGGTGCTCAGGGTGCAGTGGTCCCAATTCTCCGGCAAGATTTCGTATCTCCTTCAGATTCCGCTCAAGGTCTCACAGGATCATCTGTGGTGCGCCAGCGAAGGGAATCTGATGAAGGGAGAGCCGTTTTGGCAACCGTGGCCTGAGGTGATGGTAATGACAGATGCTTCCCTCACGGGATGGGGTGCCCACGCCAACAAGCTTATCGCCAGCGGTCATTGGTCTCTGTCGGAGTCCAGACGTCACATAAATCTTTTGGAGCTGAGGGCCATCAGGCTAGCCCTGAAGGCTTAACTGCTGTTTGTACGCAGGAAGAGTGTTCTAATCATGACGGACAACACAGTGACCATGCATTACCGCAACAAAAAGGGGGGTGTAGGGTCACTCCTGCTGTGCAGAGAGGCGATGCAGCTCTGGTACTGGGCAATACAGCAAGGAATCTCACTCTCAGCAGTTCATCTTGCCATAGAGGAGAATGCGGCGGCGGATGCTCTGAGCAGGCAGAGCACGGTCTCCCACGAATGGGAGTTAGCTCAGGAAGTCTTACAGGAGATCTTCACCCTTTGGGCAACCCCGCAAGTGGATCTGTTCACGACCGGTGCCAAACGGAAGTGCGAGACATATTGCTCAAGGGAATTGCCTCAGAGAGGAGCTTTAGGGGACGGGTTCGTCGTGGATTGGTCTTTCCCACTTCTGTACGCATTTCCTCCGATCCCCAACATTCCTCAGGTTTTAAGGATGTTGCGGAGGTTCGGGTGCCACATGGTCCTAATTGCTCCGGAGTGGGCCAGGAGATCGTGGTACCCGGACCTTCTGAGAGGATCTTCTCTCCCACGAGGAGGGTCAGGTTCTCCATCCAGAGGTCAAGACTCTCAACCTTCACTCTTGGTTTCTGAAAGGTTAGATATAAGGCTTGGGACCTCCCGGATAACGTGATGGAGGTGTTGCTTTCGGCTAGGCGTCCGGCAACCAAATCCCTGTACTGTTGCTGTTGGCATAAGGTTTGCGACTGGTGCAGAGGACACAATGTCGATCCTTTTCAGTGTTCCATTCCGATGGTTCTTTCTTGCTTTCTTTGAACCACAAGGGTCTTCAAGTGGGTACCATTAAGGGTTACCTGGCAGCGCTGTCTATTGTCAAGCGCTCGTCAGAAGAATGTTCTCATTTTAAGATTCCTTTGGATTACCCAGTTTCTAAAAGGGCTCACAAATGTGTTCCTGCAGCCCCCTTTTCAGGTGGCGGTTTGGGATCTGAATCTAGTCTTGAAATTCTTGATGGGTCCTCCGTTTGAACCTTTGCACTCTTGCCCTTTGAGACTGTTGACCTTCAAGACAGTTTTCTTGATTGCGTTCACTGATACTGCTTTGGGAATCTGTCAAAGATGTGGAATATGTTGGAGGACATAATCCATTCGAAGAACAAGTTACTTACCAACTGGTAATGTTCTTTCGACTGGATGTTCCTCCAACTTATTCCACCTCTTTGACATATAATGTTCACAGCTGTGCTGCTTTGGAAATTATTTGGCAGAGGGCGTTGGTTCGAAGGCCTCCGTTGGTATCAGATGGTAAGTAACTTGTTCATCTGGGTGTTTCATTGTCAGAACATTTTCCAGGGAGCCCCATTTTAAAGAAGCAATCCCCCCTTAAAGACACAGGCAAGTGGGTCAATACACAGGCAATTTTAACTTCATAGGGAAGCAACCGGTGGATGTTACCTTATGTATCTACCGTGCAAAGCCCCAGACCTTTTCCTTTTCAGAATTCACCAATAGGGTATTGATCGATATGCACGCATACAGGTTATTGAAAACTCACGTTTTAGAAGGGTATTTTACCTACCTTCTGTTTCTTTCTTTGCTTTTTATAGTGGACTAAAGTACATTTTTGATGAATTGTAATTCATGCCACTATTACGATGAATTGCTATTGGGTCTAAACCCAAAGCTGCACTTGAGGGAAAAATATTTTGAAGGATATCCTTGGCAGTGATTATCCCTTAAAGATCCCACAGTTCGCCCACATTAAGATTTAATTTGACGCTTATCGTCCCCATTAGTTGCCTGCCACCAATTATACTTTGTACCTATGCTCAAATCTGAGGTGAAGACTCAATTTTATGGTAAGGCTGGAAAACGGAGGAAAGATATGCAAACTTTGTAAAAGACATATCGACATTATTCTCATCTAAACCTGAAAGCACAAATACAGAATTATCTGTGATGGATTCCAAACCCACAGAGAGGGAATGGTTGACCAATTGTCGGTTCACAACTGTTTACTGACTGAAATGACTTACAACTTTAGAGTCTTGTTCCAGCAAAACAGTTAATTCATGGCCTTTTTGTATTTACCATAAAGAGACACCTTTGCACTTAAAATTGTTTTCTTTGATCTCATTCTATTAATTTTACGATCCAGGAGCATTTCCTAATACAGGCCTTCTTTACTTCCGATAGCTTGTTATGGATGGTGCAGTTGCGTGGGCTCTGCCCTTGTATTTTAGTAAAGCTTTGAAAATGAGGGAGAATGCTTCCAATCTTGTAGTTGTTGCAGTCCACCTTGGTATTTCCCATACAGTTTTCTTTTATCATTGTATTGCCTAATTAACTGGTTTTAGTTTATGCTTCTGATGTATTGAGTGTAAAATATTGTGTTTAATGTTAAAGACCAGAAATATACATAATATGATGTTGATGGCTTATACTAGTACAAATCTGTTTTTCTCATGGATCAACTTGCTGAGATCAATGTTGAACCCTAGTGTTTCATCAGCTTCTGTCTTAGTTGATGTTACCTTGGAGTAATCATTATCAATTAATTTAGTCCCTTAATCTTGTGAGGGAATCTAACTTTGCCTGCTCATTATGCATCCCCCAGGAGTTTGGTATAGAAGCACCAGTCTTAGATATTCAATACCATCGAGCCAAGCATCTACACTGACCATGACAGATGAGTGATGCAATTTGGTTTAATTTCTGTATCATCCTTGATATGAATGCAATTCTCACACTTTTCATTACTGATTCTTTTGATCCTTTTTATTCAATTTTGGAAACACTTAGGACCATATTATGAGTGTGGTTGTAACAGTAAAAATGTGGTATTTTAAATGAAACTTGTAATTAAAATGCATTCCCAACTCATACTTAGATGATATGGAATATCTACTACATGCTGCACGTAGAAAGTACTGCATTGGATAAATGTGTTAACCCATCCAGTATGTTCAATGTACCTAATGCACTGCATATTTTGACACTTTAAAAGCATGCAGTGCGCACTCGGCGTGTGTATTCCCCCGGCATGCCTGCCCGCTTCCTGGTGTGCCTCTGCCCGCCCCCCAGAGCTCCCTCCCAACGCGACTGTCCCACAGCAACAACAGCAATCACAGGCCAAAGACCCGCTGCCCGCACTGCAGCCAGGCCATTGCAGCGAAAACCCTTGGCAAGGTAAGATCCTCCTGGCTCCCTCCACCATAGCCCATGCCCAAAAAGTAATTTTGGCGCTTTAAAAGAATGCACTGCGCACTTGGCGCGTGTATTCCCCCGGCATGCCTGCCGCTTCCTGGTGTGGCTCTGCTTGCCTCCCAGACCTCCCTCCCAACGTGATTGGCCTTTTACGGCCTCATATTTACACCCCTTGGCAGCCCTCTGCCCGACAGCCTCTGCGGCCAAGGGCCCCAATGCAAAGGGTGGCTCCAACAGAGGTGGCTCCATAAAGTGTCAGCAGGTGTACGCAGGGAAAGCCAGTGAAGCCGATGACAAGCCGTCAACCACCAGCAACCCAAAAGTAAGTGTGGCATGGGCGGGGGAGTACACCAATTACTCTACTCTCAGAAATCCTGCCACTCAACATCACCTTACCTCAGAACTATGAATGTTAGCAATGGCGTTAGATTTGTTAAGACTTGGTTAGAATTGTGAACATTAGCCTCTGCCAGACCCAGACAAGACTGTGATTGTTAGCAATGCCTCACCTATTTAGAATTGGAAAAACTAGCCTGCGTTGCACCTAGATAGGATTGTGATTTAGCCGAGGGAGGATTTTCTTAAGTTGTGCAGCCAGGATCTTAGACAAGACTTTACTGTCCATATTCATCAAACTAATGGGCCTATAGCTTCCTGGATCCAGCCCTAAACGGTCAGGTTTGAGCAGTAAGGAAATAGAAGCATAACGCAAGGGAGGTGGAAGAATTACTTTAGATTTGCTCACACAAAACATGTCCCTCATTAATTCCATGACCCCATCAGGCATCACACGATAAAATTCCGACGGCAAACTGTCTGGCCCAGGGCATATTCCAGTATTCAGTGTCCAAAGTGCTTTTTTGACTTCTTCAAGGGTGATTTCCGCATCCAAAAATTATTTTTCATCCTCATTCATTTTTTCCATATGAATTGAATCAAAGAATTCTGAAACCTTTTCTGCATCAAATTTACATTCCTCGCTATATACGCGGTTTTATTAAAGGGAGAGTGTCATCTACGAATTTAATAAGATTATTGCTAACCATGGAAGAATGTCCGAAGTCAAAACTCGAGTCTGTTGCTATTTCCCTAGATGCCGAAAAGGCTTTTGATAGGGTGAACTGGAGGTTTTTGCAATATACAATGTAGAAGATGAACTTTGGTTTGGAATTTAGAAACTGGGTGAAGGTCTTATTTAATAAACCATCTGCAGTGATCAATACCAACGGCCGGCTATTGGAAGAGATTGAATTACAATGGGGGACTCGTCAAGGTTGTCCACTGTCCCTGTTTGTGATCTCAATAGAACCCTTGGCGGAAGCAATTAGATCTGCTACTCGAGTAAAGGGTGTGAACTATGGTAAAAACTGCCAAAAACTTTGTATGCAGATGACTTATTGGTGGTGGTGCAAGATCTATCAAACTCAATTGCAGAGCTGATGAAGATGTTGAATGACTTTGGCGCAATCTCAAACTTTAAGATCAATTGGTAGAAATCTGAGGTTCTACCATGTACGAATAGCACCACAAGTGAGGTGGTGAAAAGTGTTGGATTTCGATGGTGTGCAAATAAGATGAAGTACTTGGGTATCTGGATGACTAAAAATATAGGAGAACTTATGAAAGTCAACATGGGCTTATGCATACAGAAGATTAAGCAGGAAGTTGATCGATGGACTTTGCTTGAGCTATCTTTCTTTAGGGGGCCGAGTTAATGCAATAAAAATTACTTTGGCGGCCAAGATTACTTACATTCTAAGCATGGTCCCACTGCAAGGGCAGAAATCAGATTTGGAGAAAAATAGAATGCATGCTACAGTCCTTTTATTTGGAATGGGAAAATTCCAAGATTGAAACTCTGGAAACTGCAGCTCAAAAAAGAGAAAGGCGGCTTAAACACACCGCGTTTTGAAAGATACCATCAGGCGTTCACCTTGAGGCACATCATTCCATTTCTAACATCGGAAGATGCATGGGCCCGAGCAGAAGCAGGGAAAGCAGGGCCACTGGATGTAGGGGCCATTCCATCGACCACCAATTACAGGAGTGCTCATAGATCTGGTTTAAAGATTTCTTGAGGACAACTTGGCAGGCTCATGAGCTCATAGCTGGAGTGGAACCTGGTAAGAGTGCTGATTCTTCAATATGGTTGAATCCCAAAATAAAAATTGTTAAAAAGGTAATATTTTGGAGAGCCTGGCTCTTAGCTGGGATTAAGAAAGTTGGAGACTTGTTCCAGGGCCAGAACTGGAAAACATTCAGAGAACTAAAGATGGAATTCAATCTTGCAGATAATTTGTATGGTGACTATAAGAAACTGAGAAAGGCAGTGTGTTTGCCATCTATGGGGGATTATTCGTTGTTATCCAGTGTCAGGAATTTCAATGAAAAAGGTCACAAAGCTTCCAAAATGTACAACTGTTTAAGTGATTTTTCAGAGCCAGATCATAAAATTCTGTTAACTTGGTAAAATATTTTGAAAGAGGAAATGACCCCTCGTCGTTGGTCGAATTTGTGTGTCAAAATTAATAAAGTGTCTCTGAACATTGGTGATCAGGACCGTCAAGTGAAGATACTTAACAGAACATTCTGGACTCCTCCGGCTTTTCAAGCATGGTCTTCTAGACTCAGATGCATGTTGGAGGTGAGCCCAAGGACAAGGTACATTGGAACATATGTTGTGGGACTGTATTATATTGAAGAACATTTGGAACGGGATCGTGGAGGTGATGAATACCACCATAGGTGAGGAACTGGATTACGACTTTGAAACTCTCATCTTGGGTGAATCGGTTTTGCTGGAAGATTTGAACAAAAATCAAATCACCTGGATTATGAGAGGAGCGGCTGTGGCAAAGAGATTAATATTAAAGGCTTGGAAAACAACTGACTTCTTAAATTGCCGCAACTGGTTAGAGGAAATATTGTAACATTGAACAATTAAATTATATGGTACAGAAGAAGTTTTCAGAAGATTTGGGGGTTCATTCTTGGATTTAAGCCCGTAAAAGAGGGTGTTTGGTTTGCGGGCTACAAGATAGATAAGTAATTGTTTCATTAATGTATGTAATTTAGTTCATGTGAATATAGTTTTCTTTGTAATACTCAAATACAGTAGTGATAGTCATTTTTGGTCATTTGAGACATATTCCTGAGTAGATTTTGGTGGGGGGGGGGCGTGGTGGGGTCGGCAGGTTTTGGTGAGTGGTGGGTTTTCTTTCTTTTTGTTTTTTTTGTTCTTGTTGGTTAATGTTTTGTAAGAAATTTGTATATATAGGTTCTCACTGTTATGGATGTTTATAATGTTTTTTAAGAAAACAATACATTTATTCCAAAAAAATAAAAATAGGTAGGATTGTGATTGTTAGCAATGCCACACTGTTAGAATTGGGAACATTAGCCTATGCCGACCCTGACAGGATTGTGATTGTTAGCAATGCCTCACCTACTTAGAAATGGAAAAACTAGCCTGCGCCAGACCCAGACAGGATTGTGATTGTTAGCAATGGCACACTTAGTTGGAATTGTGAACATTAGTCTGCCCAGACCCATACTAGACTGTGAATGTTAACAATTGCCACACCTAGTTAGATTTGTAAGCCGTAGCCTGCGTCACTTCTAGATAGGATTGTGAATGTTAGCAATGCCACACTTGGTAGACTTATGAACATTAGCCTCCGCCAGACCCAGACAGGACTGTGAATGTTTGCAATGCCACACTTCCGCACTTAGTTAGAATCGTGAACATTGGCCGCCCCAGACCTATACTAGATTGTGAATGTTAGCAATGCCACTCTTAGTTAGAATTGTGAACATTAGCCTATGCCAGAGCCAGACAGGACTGTGAATGTTTGCAATGCCACACTTCCGCACTTAGTTAGAATCGTGAACATTGGCCGCCCCAGACCTATACTAGATTGTTAATGTTAGCAACGCCGCTCTTAGTTAGAATTGTTAACAGTATCCTGCGTCACTCCTAGATAGGATCGTGAATTTTAGCAGTACCGTACTTGGGTAGAATTGTGAACATTAGCCTGTGCCGGACCGTGACAGGATTGTAAATATTGGCAATGCCGCACTCAGTTAAAATTGTGAACATTAGCCTGAGTCGCTTCTAGACGTAATTGCAAATGTTTGCATGTCCCACACTTGGGTGGAGTTGTGAACATTATCCCGAATCGCATCTGGATAGAAATGCTGATGTAAATGTTAACATGCCCCACAAGTTGCATTGTATCATTGTGTACCCTGCTTTCCTGTTCCCCATGTTGTTGCTATATATCTGTATCCCCCCTCCTGTCGCTGTAGGCCCAGCCCCATGTCTGTGTCACCCTGTTCCCTGCCATCCTGTTCACGTGCCTGTTCTCGGGCGTTTTAAAGATAACCATCATATCACATCACTACGCTTACTCTCTACTATACACCATCGTTCAACTAGAACACAGCTATACCCCTGATTAATTTGGCCTAGCTGTTCACATACGCATGTGACCCCACAAACACCTCATCGCCCTAATAAAATGCAGCTAGCCAAGCACATTCCGGGCTAGCTGCTCACGTATGCATTGTTCAGGACTAACGTAGCCAGAGCCCAGTCTGGGTGTCCTCCCACCAGACTGCACTCATCCACCTGATATCTTCAGCACCACATCTAATGCTAGGATGCAGCTACCATCTGGCAAGTACATCAGCTGCACACATTTATTTATTTATTTGCATTTTTAAAGCACTCACACAGCCCGGGGGCATCGAGGCAATGTTACAGAATTTTTTTGTTTTTTTTGTTGTCTTAGTTGCATATTTATAACGCGCTTAAATACCCAGAGGTTTCTAAGCGCGGTCGTGGGGATCGAACCTGTGTTGCTTCATGTCGTCTTGCTTCTAAGGCGAGCACGTTGCCACTGAGCTATCCTCCCAGGACATATCTGGTGCACCCACGAACCCTAGGACACGATCTCTCACTCCTGACCAGAACTACGGTTCCCGAGGGCATACAACCTACCAGCGCTTTGATGTCATATCAATGATATATAGAGCGCTATATAAATGCCAAGTAACATAACATATCCCATGGAATCTAAACTCACAATTAGGTTGTATTTTAAAAATAGGACGTTTTGAAAACGGCACATGTTTTTTACACTACCACTATACTCAGCAGGTAGATGTCATGGGGAGGGAAATCCGCTATGAGACCAGTGACGATTACCTTGGGAGAAGGTGGTATACACCCCATGCATTTCTGTCCCCTCTTACCTCTCGCTCGACTCGGGCCTCGGTGGCCCCCCACAAGTCTATGATTCTCTGTAGTGTAGAAGACTCCATCCATCATCCATACAGATCATACTCGGACGAGTGAGGCTTACCCAGATAGAGTACATACAATCACTGTCATAAAGAAAAAACGGCAAGAAGGCAAAAGCCCACAGCAGAACCAACTTACACGGTACAGTCAACTAGAGCTAGCCCCAATGATAAAAAGGGAAGATGGACTGTGTAAGAGACGGCTGGAGGCTCGCCACAGAGAAAAGGAAAGGCTGACTGAGCCTCGCCAAACACACGCTGTGTTTCCTGTTGTCCAGGCTGGAGAATTGGAAGTCCGGGGAAGACCGGGAGTTAAACCGCATAGTTGTGCTGTGAAGCAGATGCTGAGAGAGACGGGACCTGGGAATGCTGCAAGGACACACTGAGACCGCTGGAAGACATGCAGAAGGTCGTGGCAGGAGGAAGCTGTTCCACGAAGCTGCCCAAGCTATCCGGTAATGCCAGAAAAGGTACCTGGGTTACTGTAGCGGATTGTGGAGATTGAAGAGCATGAAGGAGGCGGTTGGGGAAGGCAGAAGAATCCCATCCCTCTCGTACCAGCACTTGGTGGAAAAATTAAGAGTCACCTGAAAACCAGTGCCTGGCAGGTTAGTGAACCAGGCCTGCGTAAAACATGCGATAAACCTGATAGAGGGGTCTGGGACCCCTACGAAGTTGGGGAAGCCCTGCAAGAGCAGCACACCAGGGTCTGGAACCTATACTAAGTCTGGGAGGCCCTGGAAGAGCAACACACCAGGGTCTGTTACCCATACAAAGTCGGACGAGCCCTGCAAGAGCAGCACACAGGGGTCAAGGACCACAACCAATCTGTAAAGAAGCACACAATCAAGGGGCACCCAAATGGGGGAGATCCTGAGACCACCCAGAGGGGTCTCGAACCCACATAAGAGAGTAATAGAGGTGCGAGAATTGAAGGGAAGGGGTCGAGGACCAACTGCCGAAAGAAGAGAAATTTTCTGGAATAGTAAGATATACAGTCCAGTCTGGTGGTACAGTGAGCCAGACTGTATGCTACATATGTGAGCTGGAGAAAGAACAGGGCATGTGCCTCCCCCCTGATACTTGTGAACTGTTTTGTGATCAGATGAACTACAGTCAAGTCTGGCAGGATGGTGAACCAGACTTGATGGTGCATTTTTTTAAAAACAGAGGGAAGAGATTGTCTCTGGGAACAGTTGTTTTTCTAATTAAGAGACTGGGAAAGAAAAGAAGAGTTGTGTTTTTGTATACCTGTGGAGGAGCATCCAACAGCAATAACCTTTAAGAATCACTTGTGGTTTTTCATCAAGAGTTGAACATTGAATTTGCATCTGGAACAAGAGAAGCCTCCTTCTGGATCAAGAAGACACCCAGTTTTTCCTTAGTTAGTCTAGAGGGTAAGGAACGGAAATCGGTTTGGACACAGGCCGGTGGACATTTCTACTTTCATGGACATCCTGACAGAGTCCTTAATCTTTTTGTTGAGGTAGCGCAAACCCTAGAGAAATAGGACAAGATAGGTTTTCCTTTTCCAAAGTATTTGCCAACAAACATGCCACCGCTGTGTCAGACTCGTACTTCTGCACCATTACACCCGTTAAACCATAAGAGTTTAAAGGTAAAACACCAACAACCTGTGATGACAAAGAAAATTATTTCTTGGTTGTGTTCCTTTTGCATAACTTCAGTGGGTTACTTGCCCATAATTGGTCATTCATTGTCTTGTTAGGTTGTTGTTTACCTCCGTCTCCACCTGCCACTACCAAGATGGGTGTCTGATCAATGTATATACCTTCCACCACTTCTTTCATTTGAACCTTTTCGGTAGTATATTCAGGATTTCAGATCTCTTCTGCTAATCTTTCCCAATCAGTGTTTCATTTTGCCTTCTTTTCTTAAACCCCTGGTGCCTTCCTGTCCTGCTCTTCTACTTCTTTTTCAAGTGAAGTGACACATCTCTCCCTCAATATGTCTTGTTGTATTCTGATGCTGGGGTTTACCTTTTCTATCAACGTTTGTTCTTTCTTTTCCTGAATTATCCTAAGTGGTACTTGAGACATTGATTAAGTTAAGAGGCCTCTAACTTGTGGAGACTGGTGCTTCAACTGTCTCCACTTAATTATAGCTAGTTGAGTCCAGTAAATAGGCCAGTCTGACATCTGTGCTCCAGCTTTTTAAGTTTTTGCACCATATCACCACCGCATTGGTCCTAAAGCACATATCCATTCAGAGTATAGGCATATTGTGTCTCTGCTAAGGGATTTCAAGACCTTAGTCTTTTGGAGGAAAATATGTCATGTAAATAGAAAAGATAAAGAAGGTAGGGTATTCAGAATGGAAGGGTCCTTGAAATGTGTGTGAAGGAGTGAATGGAGAGCTACTATTCATGTATTATAATTATTTATTTTAAAAAGTACAATATAAGCTAACAAATATACAATTTTAAAAATTAAATCTTACCCCACAACTTAGGCAGTTGATGTATCAAACCAACATCATTACCTTCATAAAATGTGGACCATATGGAAGTTAAATTAGGTTGACATGTCAACTCTGCATGCTAATTAAGTGGTCTTTCTAACATCTAATAGGGCCTTGCACTCCCTAACTAGATGTTTTACGTTCTTCAAAACACTTCCACCACATAGTCTACAACAGCGCTGCATTCTTGCCAGGCCCATCCGGCCCCCGAAAACTTCAAAGGTATCAACGAGATTGAATTTAAAGTCACAAGTATTTGGCAACAATCCAATTGTTTGGATATAGCGAGAAATGCCCACGAGTTTCAGAATAATTTATTAATTTTTCAACATATTCCTGGCTCAAAGATTTAGTTGCTAAATTAGTAAGAGATTGCTCCTGATCAATTTCATATATCGCCCTTTTGTGTGTGTGTGTGACCTTATTGAAAGGGTATTTGTTCGTATTATACCCAAGTCGATAAAACCAGTTGAAAGCCTTATAAAATGTGTACATTGTAATTGCTGTGCTACATAGGCATTGAACCTTAGTTTTCTCATCATTTAGAAGTAATAGTGAGTTAGTAGGTGCTTGGAAAATTTTAAATACAACTTTTTATCAGTCACAGTCAGAGCGCTATGTACAGAGTTTAACTTTGCTTCCAATAGCACAAATTCAGTGGGGATGGATGACAGCAATTTAAGTAAAGTTTTTAGGCAACACTTTTCCATGTAATGTATTGCATTATAATGTAATGTATTATAATGCAATGCATAGTTGGGTGCATGAAGGGGTGGAGTTGTTCTCGGGCTATGCTACATATTGTATCGGGCTATCTTAAGTATGATGTGGGCAAGATGGACTGGGTCAACGTCCTGGATAGACCATACCCTTTAATAGGTAGAGAAGTGGGCTGGTAAGGCTGTGGACATCAAAGTAATTTTATATATGTGTTGCTCATAAGTATACAGAGGAAAAAAGGAATTTGATTAAAGAGTAAGACACTACGGGTAAGCTAAGGATGCAGAAAATCAGAGATTCAATTCCAGGCCTGAAAAGGTCTGTAAAGGTGAAGAGTTGGACAGAAAACAGCGAACCGAGAGGCTTTCCTGGAATCAGCAGATATAAGGAACATCAGAACATGAACAGTAGATAAAGTATGTGGATATTTCAATAGCAGAAGTAAATACAACAATAGGATATTGTAGTTTAAAAAGGATATAGAATAAAAATATAAAGGCTAAAGTAATATAGTGTTTCATCAATGATCATGAAAATAAATTGGTTTTAAATAAAATCAAATAACGAATTGTAGTGCTAAGTAACTTACGGGGAAACGTTGAACAGGGACTTGCTTGTGTTCATGCAATACATTCAGTTTGTTCGGCTGTGGATCATATATCATCAAAAGGATACATCGGTATAATTTAAGGGATCCGCTGTATTCTAATAAATTGCATTATTGGGGTAGCCTATCCTTGGTAAAATATCTTTGGGACACAAAATCCTTTTTCTTGAGCAAAGCTCTACCTCTCTACCTTTCTAGATGAGGAAATTAAGTATTGCAGTTTACGACATTAGAAAATGTACTATGCATCATCCGAAGACTGGATTCTCCAGTCACATGAGGGAATGTTCTACTTTGGGTTCATGTTCCCTACTTTGGCCAGCACAGTCCCCAAATGCCAGGTCCTTTAACTTCATACTGCAAATCCTGAAAGTGATGACGTGATGAATACTGTTATACCCATTTGTTTCAAAGTTTGTCTACTGCCCTTTCTGCATAAATTTAGACTCTCTGCAACTAAAGAATGAAGAGTATTGCCTTAATCGGAGGATGCTGATAAGAACTTTCCAGAAACAAAGGAAAAGGGCAAACGAGTAGAAAAACTAGAGGCAGACAGAATCTAACATAAGAGCTAAAAAGTTAAAACAAGGGAAATCTAAGGCATTAGGGGGAAGTGTATAGTTGCTTGAGACAAAAGGCCAAGAACCCTGGCGCCATGGAAAAGAGAGGGTGTGAGAAAAGTAGGGCGAAATGAAGGTAGGTGTGATGGCCACTATAGTGACCGGATGTGTGTGCAGATAATGTAGATGTGGGTGGGGGAGTTTGGAGTAAGGCGATATATTGTGAGGGGTTGGTGATACGTCCCTGCGACTGCTGTCATGTAAACAGAAGCAATCCTAGGGCACGGGCACCAAATTACTAAGCCAAATCTTTAGATCTAAAGAAGGGTGGGCAGTGTGGAGGGAATGAAAGATCAGTAGACGCACAGAGGAAGTACCTCCAGCCCAGATGAATATTAAGCGATGGGCAGGACTGTGAGGCAAGTGTTATAAAATATGTAAGAGGTTGGGAAGCGAAGTAGTCCAAGAAAGGGATGTGAAATGGGAGCCAATTTCTTGTCGGTGGGAGGGGGCGCTGGAGTGCCGTTTTAAAAAACACACAGCCACAGAAAGATGTTCTCAAGAAACGGAGAAAAGCCTGAAGAACCAATGTTGCTGGTTAAGTGGCATGGGGTAAGGACAGACCAATCCTAGGAGACCTAGTGAAATCGCTCAAATGTCTCCAACAGTGCAATACCCAGCTAGAAACAATATCAAGAAACGCGCCAAAAACAAGATACACTATTATACAAATCAATGAATCGGCGCTTTGCACTGTGTCCGAAATAGACAGCAGCGTACTTCAGCAAATCCCAACACGCATTCATGGTCAACAAACGAATTAAAGACACACCGGCCATGCAAAGTACACTAGTGTCCAAGCAGCATTAATAGTGCAGTGGGCCAAACAGAAAGACGCCAAGCGGAACAAAGTTTACTGTGTCCTTTTAAAGGCATCCGTGTTTTCGGGGTGAACATATTCAGGTGATACATCGAGTAAAAAATACAATACAAATCTCACTTGGAAACACCAGATTCTACCAAAATCCCATTTCATCGTAAACAAAGTTGAGACAAAATAAAAGCAGATGTGAGAGCCCTTTTCTAGTTTTAACAAGCCTGGCCAAAGTTTCATGATTGTGAGAATCATTATTGCTTCATATCCCACTTTCATTGAGACATCACCTTCCATGGATATGCCTCACAACGCTGCTTCCCTCAAGCTTTTCTGTGTGCTGTCGCCCTAGAAGCTTGCCTATCCAACTGAATGCAAGAGAACCACATTTTAAATCCGACTTTATCAGGGCACCTGTGTGATCCTGGGCAAAAAACGTTTTTATTTATTCGGGTGTAAAGTGGAATTTAATGGTGAGGTGTGAAACTCTATTGTAAATGTTCCTGTATGGAAAAAAAACATTTAAATGGTTGGAGAACACTCCAATACATACATTATACAATATTCAGACACAAATGTAAGAAACTCTAGTTACTGTCAATGTTCAAAATGAGTTTGGCAAGTATGGCAGCAAGAATGCACGTATCCAGGTGCCCACAGAGCCAATGAAGAAGAAACCAGTGTTTGTCAACAAATTGTAAATGGAGCAATAAAATCATACCTGAAGGAATAGGCAGTTGTGTAATAAAGTCCTGTCAGGAGAGTATGCCAGGTGAAGACAAGGGTGTATGAAATAGTGTATAAACTGTTAAAAGGAAAAGCAATATATGAACTGTGAAGTGATGGGAGAAGTTAAAGAAAAGTAATAACGTTTTTAAAGTGTGAAATTATGAACTGTGAACAAAGTGCTGAAAGGAAGGGTCCTGAGAAGAAAGGTGTCTTTGAAACTGGAAGTGTAGAACAACCTTCCAACCTATTTTGGAAACAATTTATTAACACCTATAATAGGGGATTGTATATGGCCTTATTCAGGATCTGGAAGATGTTGGACGTGCTCCTAAACAATGGCTTAGGAGCTTGAGACTGCTGATCGGCCACTGGCATTTACTAGGTCACTCCTATCCGGGAGATATATCCCATACATTATCACACTTTTAATATCACCATCATAATGTTATATTCTCTCTGTATGTTACTGTCCTTTTTTGCAATTTTTATGCTATGAATTTGAATCACATTTTGTATATTGGCTTTTTATGTGTAAAGTTTTATGTTAAAACTATATCACATTAAAATAAATAAATAACTTTTGGGGGGGGGGAGCAATTCCTGCAAGCTACGTGAACTCTGAGGGGAGAGAAAAGTGATCTTTGAAACTTGGTGCTTACTTTTGTAATTGGATTTTGAATGCAAAGAACTTAGGAAAGGAGGTTCTTTATAGAACTGTGAACTTTGTCCATGAAGAAAACCTTTAGTTGGATTTTGAACTTTTGTGTTGAACTTTTACACTTTTGTATACTTTAAGAAGACCAGGAATATTACCATTTGCACCGTACAGTTGTTTTAGAGTGTGAGGGCCAGAGTAGGATTACAGACACAGGACCTACTTATTTGGATATCTTGACATTGACAGACTCATTAGCTTTTGGTTGAGGTAGGGAAATCCCTTCTAAGTTAGGGATAGTGAGGCATTTTCCAACCATTTTTCATTTAAATATTTGTAGCCACACACGGTTCTTCTAAGCCTGTCTCTTTTCTGGCTCATCACAGGACACTGATGGGTTTTATGAACTTCAACAGTTGCAATGTGCTCTGTGATCAGATGTTCCTGCTACTTATTGTAAACCTGTAAGACTAAAAGACCAATCAAACAACATATATCCCAGCATAGGTAATGCATTCGATACCAAGTAGCAGAGAAACCACTCACTGAAAAGTTTACTAGATTTGGTCACACAAAGATTTGACGTGGTTGATCATACAACAGAATACACCAAACCTGATGGGCGGTGTTATTGACCACCTACTTTACATATACTGAACAAAAATGGATACCCCAATTGAATACCATTGGTAATGGTCTCAATGTATGTATTATTTGGAATGTAATGTTGGTGTAACCATCTCCACATGAAATGGAGCTAAAGTTATTGATGGAGACACAGCGGGGGAGGATGCAGTATGGGCCCCTCACAATTTATTGCTGCATCGTATGATTGACTTTGACTTTTATTTTAAGAGTGTATGGTTAACAACACATTTGTAAAAATAATGTACCTCTTACGTTAAATGTGGAACATAAGGTGTTACTGTTTCTTTAAAAGTCTGTAATGCCGAATCCAGTTGGCATGCTCCTGCAATATGGGTAGGGAAGATAATGGCACAGAATATTATTGTTTCTAGTTCCCTCTATAAAAGTTGTGAAGTACGGCAACTGCATCAGGAGATGAAGATGAGATAAAAGACAATGAGCCTCATTGCGAGTTTGTTGGTATCTGGGTGGTAAATCTCAGATACCACCAAACTGTATTACTGTTGCAGCCACTTGGTCTGGCGGTATTACTGTCGGATTACAATTGGCGGTGTAAATCCCCATTTGAATGGATTGTGACCTCAAACGTATTCCTCATCTTTCACATGTAATGTCCAGCTATGGCTGCTTCGTAAAAAATTTTCGGCAAAGGGTGCCCTGCATCAATGGCATCGAGTTGATGTCCCTTGAAGGCCTCAGTCGAGGGTGACGTCATCCAATGTTGTAAGTAGCACGCACGGTGCCCATTGGCTTCAGTTCTGTTTTTCCACAAACATGTTTGCTTCGTGAAACTCAGCGCGCCTCAAACTTCTGAAGTACTGCTGTTATTCATCTTTATTGACGATGTCTTCGTCTTCTACCCTGACTCCTCCTCGTTCTGAGTTTAAGAAATGTAAGAGTGTGGCTCTACGATTTCGATTACAGATCTGCATTGGGTCTGTATGTGGTGCCTGGGCGAGGGCCACAAGATGGATACCTGCTTGAAATATCAGAGCATGATGGGGAAGGCCTTGCGGGAACGACTGGGGAAGTTAAAGGGAGGCAAGGTGTCCAAGCCCCGTAAATCCTGACCTGCTGGATTTTCGAGCAACTAGTCGTTGGTCGCCTTCGTCAGGGGCTACCCCTAGGTGAGTGATGTACCCGTCCAAAACGTCGACTCCGGCAGAGTGGGAAGCTTTCCGGTTGGTGATGCTTAACATTTTCGAGAAACAGGGCAAGGCTTCATCTGTGCCTTCTGTGGAAGCCGGCAAGGAGCGGTCTCGGCCTGATACTCATGCGCCCTCGAGCCCGGTTTCACGGCATGATCCACATCAAGAGCCCTCGAGGCCTCGAGACAAGGTGTCGAATGATCACTCGAGACGGAGAGAGAGGTCAAGGTCTCCATTGCCGTCGAAACCTTCAAAGCCATCGAAGCCATCATCCCATTGGGTCTTCAACGCCAGTCAAGCCTTCGGTTCCTTCGGCGCTGCTGTCGATGCCGATGGGGCCTAGTCTACTGGCTCAGCCCCCAGGTCCTGTGGATCCGCCCAGGAAGGTTCTGGCTAAATCTAAGTCAACACCTTCAATGTTTTCTACGCCTCTGGGCTGCATGGCAGAAAAATGTTGTCCCCTTCCTAAAAATGATTTTTTTGGGAACCTCACTTCAATTTTTGAAGAGGAGAAAAATTTGGATGGGGAGGATGCCCACTTTGGGCACCAGTATGGGACTCCTAATGTGCCGGAGTGCCTCATTTCTGAGGAAAGCAGGATGCAGGACCTGTGTGACACTTTGCATAATGCCAGTGGCATTGATACCTCTCCGGAATTAGGTTCGGCAAGCCGGAACCTGGGGAGCATGCCGACTCTTCTTATTGACATCTTATATCAAAGGTGGTAGAGTACTTGGACTGGTCCAGGCCTCCAGCACCTTATGATCCGGATGATCTTACGGATACTTTGGATAAGGGTCCGCCTAAGGATCCTGTTACCTTTCCATGTGGCTCTGGAGACCCCAGAAACTAATCCGGCGGAGGGCAAGTTTTTTTACATTAAAATACCGCCCCTCCAGTAGCGACCCCGGCTATCTGTCCCAACACCCCACTCCCGAGAGTCTGATGGTCCAGGAAGCTACGACTACCTCGAAGCAGGCCGCGTACCCTACCATCCCTCCTAATGGAGACGATAAGTGCTGTTAGGCAGAAACCTGTTCAGTTCCCTCTGGGACCACTGCAAAAGATTTAAGACTACAGGTGGTTGGCAGTAAACCCAATTGGTAGCAGTCTGTACCACCCAGATTTACCTGGTAGCTGTGGCTGAGCAGTCAGACTTCTCACAAGAAGAGTTAGGCAGTATACAGAGTATTCACAACAGGTCAGAAGAACACAGTAGAACAAGCAAACACTGACCAGAGCTTGGTGTAAAAGAGATATAATTATTTATTTAAAAACACATCTAGTTAAACACACTGGCACTAGTGTTAAGCAGTTCAGAAACACGGTCACTAAAAGATATACGATTATTAGACAAGTCTTAAGTAAGGCAACACTTATTTTCAGACAGCGGTGAACGCGATCAATCGGTTAAAAAGGGAGAGAAAGGCAGAGCAAAGATAGAAACAGATCCCAACCCTTTCGTAAGAACACAGTAGGAGAAGAAGGCAGGTTAAAACCGTAAAGTCAAAGTTAACAAGGCCGGACCCACTTTGAGGCTCCGGTCGAAATGTGTCCAAGGTCACACGGTTAAAAGTGCCCAAAAGTCTCGCAATAGTTTCAGAAGCAGTTGGATCAACAGAAAGGGACCAGTTAGATGGTCAAGGCGGCCAGCCCAGTCCAGCAGGTTAAGGGATTATTGTTACCTTGTAGCAATCTTTAGAAAGGGAGGCCTGGCGGACACGGTACCTTAAAATGGTGAGAACGCTCCAGCGGGGGCAGTTGTTCCTGGCAGCGGGTGCAAGTCAGTGCTTCGTCCGGGGGAAGAGAGGATCTCGTCGGGGAGGAAAGCAGGAGTCCGTTGCCCTGCCAGGGAAGAAACCAGCCGCAGAGTTCTCAATTAAAAGGAGCGGTCCTTTTATTCGCGGTCCAGGGGTCAGTGGCTATCCGGTTGCCGGGGTGCTTGGCACGGGCCATTCGACCACAAGACGTCCTGGGATGCGAGCAAAGAAGGTAAACTGGTTGTGTCCACCAGTCAGGGGAAGAAGACTCTCCAGCAGGGAGATCTCCTCTGTCGTTGGGAAGTGGCGAGTTGGTTCAGCAGGGCTCCACCGGTGGTGTCGTCGTAGCAGGTCGGCTCAGCTTCTCCCTCGTCGGATTTTCAGGTCCGGTGGCGACTTCTGAAGTTCCAGTTCCAAAAGCCCTGCTTTTATGCAGCACACCCCCATTCACTCAGCCTAGCTGTCAATCAAACATGCTAAGTGGTGAGCCGGCCGGCTCACGACTTGGGCCAATCACACAAGAGTGCGACTTGAGTTGCCAAGGCAACTCAGTCCAGGGTGCCTAAACCCCTTCCCGCACCCCCTGTAGTACCCAGACAGAGTGGCACCACTTTTGGAGGCTTCTGTGGAGAAGCCTGCCAAAAAAGTGGAACAAAGGGCTCGACCTTTGGTTTGGAGTTACAGTGGCGAACACAAACGCCATTTTAAAACCGAGTTCTGGCAGAAAATACCAACCGGTGAATTAATATTAAATAAATAAACCAGCGGTATGTTAGAAGCTATGTTAAAAAGTATTAGCCTCGAACAATGGGAAAATCCCATAGAGATATATTCGCGGTTGAATATAAAAAGTAGTATCCACTGCCACCAGCCAAAATTCGACGAGGGGGGACGGGACAGTGCCCCCTCGAATAACAGACCCAGGGGCAATCGAATTGCCCCTACCAGTACGTCCACAATATGATGGTTTGTACTGCTTCTGTTAGTAATTTGGGACTAGTAAAGCCAATGGTGACTTCACATGCCCTGGGAGACAGTAGTCAGTCCCAGGGTATGGAGTCTATGGTGGGGGGTCACTATGACACCCCGGTGTTACTGCACGGAGGGTGCGGTGTAACACACACAGAAAAAAAAAACATATGAGACCCTATGGAGTAAAAGACCCCATAGCCCATGAAACACATTAACATTCAAAGGAACACCACAAATCATGTCCAAGAGTGGGAGAAAAAGAGTCTCACTCTTGGCAGGAGAAAAAAACAAACTCCAGAAATCCAGCAAAGCTGCTGGGGGACTCACTAGGTTAGGAAATTCAGCCTAAACAGAGAATTCTCCCTAACACTCGCCCCCCCCCCCCCCCACCCCAGACTAAGGGACAGGAGGATTTAATCCACTCCTGGATGAATCACATACCTCAAGTCAATGACACATCCTAGAGAGCCCATCAGCGTTTTGGTGGTGACACCCTGACCTGTGCTCAATGGTAAAATCAAACCCTTGCAGGCAGATTGACCATCTCAGTAGTTTTGGATTTTCCCCTTTCATTTGCATTAACCATCTCAAGGGTTGGTGGTCAGTCTGAATGACAAAAGTAGAACCATACAAGTATGGCCTAAACTTCTTCAGAGCCCACACAATAGCAAAACACTCTCGTTCAATGGTTGCCCACCTTGTTTCAGGATCCTTCAGTTTTCTACTGATGAAGCAAATGGGGTGCTCCCTACCTTTACCATCCAGTTGACTGAGGACTGCACCTATTCCTACATTTGAAGCATCTGTCTGCACAATGAAAGTTTGGTGGTAGTCAGGAGCTCTGAGTACTGGGGCTTGGCAAAGAGCCTTTTTCAGGGTTTCAAAGGCCTGATTGCATTCCTCATTCCACCTAACCTTTTTAGGGAATTTAGGAGAGGAGATGACATTCAGTGGAGAAGCTATGGTCCCATAGTTCTCTATGAAATTCCTGTAGTACCCAGTGAGGCCTAAGAAGGCTCTCACCTGGGTCTGAGTAGTAGGTGTTGTCCAATTTTGCACAGCTTCAATCTTACTGGGCAAAGGCCTTATTTCTCCACCTCCTACCTCATGTCCAAGGTAGACAACTTTACTCTGTCCAATCTGGCATTTACTCGCCTTTATGGTCAGATTGGCCTTTCCAAGAGCCTGCAAAACATATCTCAAGTGGTCCACATGTTCTTCCCAGGAATTGCTGAACTCTGTTATGTCATCCAAGTATGCCATGCAGAAGTCCTCCATCCCATTCAGAACCTGGTATACCATCCTTTGAAATGTAGCAGGTGCATTTTTCAATCCAAAAGGCATAACATTAAACTGGTATAAGCCAACTGCGGTAGAAAAGGCAGTTTTCTCCTTGGCATGGTCTGTCAGGGCTATTTGCCAATAGCCTGACGTCAAGTCAAATGTGCTGAGGAACTTGGATGCACCAAGTCTATCCACCAACTCATCTGTCCTTGGCAAAGGGTGGGCATCAGTCTTAGTGACTGCATTAAGAGCTCTGTAATCCACACAGAATCTAAGTTCTTTAGATCCTGCCTTTGGTACTAACACAACTGGGCTAGACCATGGACTAGTAGAGGGCTCTATTACCCCGAGATCAAGCATCTTGCTGACCTCACCTTTGATGTGGGTTCTTACATTTTCTGACATTCGATATCCTCTGCTTTTGACTGGCAGACAGTCACCAGTGAGTATGTCATGCTGTCCCCAAGGGGTCAAGCCTGGTGAAAGTGAGAACGGAGAGGCAAATTGATTTAACATAGATTTGCACTCTTCCTGTTGCTCAGGTGTCGGATTTGAAGAGAGATTTACTCCTTCAATCTTTTTGTCTAAAGGTAAGCCTCTGAGGAGATCAGGAAGAGCTTCACTGTCTTCTTCCTCTGATGACGCTAGAAGCAGAGCTCCTACATCAGGTCTGGAGACATACGCTTTTAGTCTGTTGGTGTGGAAGAATGTTGGAGCCTCCTTGGGATTGCCCAAGTCCACCAGATAGTTGACCTCTCCAAGTTTACCCACAACCTTGAAGGGTCCCATCCATTTGTCTTGCAAGGCCCTCTGCCGTGTTGGAATCATAACGAGAACTAGCTGGTCTTGAGTAAACTCAACCATGTTAGCCTTTTGATCATGCCAGTGCTTGACCAATGCTTGTCCAGTTTCCAAGTTGTCACTTGCTTCTGCCATCATGTGCGACATTCTCCTTCGGAGACCTATCACATAGTCAGTCACTCTGACTGGCTTGGGGGAAGGAGCACTCTCCAACCCCTCCTTGATCAGGGGCAATGGACCTCTGACCGGATGACCATAAAGAAGTTCGAAGGGAGAATAACCTACTCCCTCCTGAGGGACATCTCTATAAGCAAAGAGAAGGCATGGCAGCAGAAGGTCCCACTTTCTTTTAAGGGGGTCCTCTAAAGCACCTATCATGCTCTTCATGGTTCTGTTGAACCTTTCAACCAACCCATTTGTCTCAGGGTGGTATACTGTTGAGAACTTGTAAGTAACTCTGCAGGTTTTCCACATGGCTTTCATGTAGTGGGACATTAAATTTGACCCCCTGTCAGAGATTACTTCCTTAGGAAACCCAACCCTGGTAAAAATACCAAGGAGGGCCTTAGCCACAGCCGGAGTTGTAACAGTCCTCATAGGAATTGCCTCAGGGTACCTAGTAGCATGGTCTACTACAACAAGTATAAACCTGTTGCCTGAGGAGGTTGGAGGATCAAGGGGACCAACAATGTCAATCCCTACTCTCTGAAATGGGACTCCCACTACAGGGAGAGGCACTAAAGGTGCCACATTCTTGGAGCCAGCCTTACCAGAAGTCTGGCAGGTGTGGCAGCTCCTGCAGTACTTATCTACTTCAGCCCCCATCTTTGGCCAATAAAAGTAGAGTGAGAGCCTTTCCTTAGTCTTCTTGAAACTGAAGTGACCAGCCAAAGGAATCTCATGGGCTAACTGCAAGAACTGTGGTCTGTTCTCTTGGGGTACTACAAGTCGTTTGTTGTCCCCAGGTGCAGACTCCGTTGGTTCACTGTAGAAGAGGCCATCTTCCCAGTGTAACCTATATTTCCCAGGCTCTTGCCCTTCAGCCTGAGCATCTGCCAGGTGGCGAAGACCTTCCAGAGGTAGACATTCTCTCTGTCCCCTACTGAAGTCTGCCCTGTTGGGTCCACCTTCTGCCAGTAAAGACTGCAGCTCAGGATGGTCAACAGGATCCAGATCTCCAATGAGTTCCTGGCCCTCGACTAGCTCTTCCTCAGTCTAGTTCAACCACACAGTGTTGTACCTCCCTCTCACAAAAAACTAAAGTAACAGAGAATACCAGGTCTATCCAAGCCCTATGGTCTAACCTGGAGAGAACTGTTAAATTTATAAAGGCAAACAAAAGACCATAAAGCGGGGTACTCTGTGTGGTAAGCTCTAGACCAGTGAACACACTTACACAGAAAATATATCATATAAACAAACAAGACATACAAAGTGACTCAATCCAATTTGCTTCACTAAACTCATTTTTTTTTAAATGTTGATTTTATTTTTTAATAATAAATGATCAGAGAAAGATATATCAATACAAAGTCATCACATATATCTAAAAATCATCCATCGTGCTACCATAATAGCACCTCTAAAAAGTTTCAGACACTCAGTCAGTCTCATACAACCCTCTATTAACATCCTTACCCAGAAACCATACTGCAAACACACTTCACTCATACTCAACCATTCAAATTCAATTCACTATTATTTCTTTCAATTGTGATTGTTGTTTCTTTCAATTATAACAATTCACACACAAGTATAAAACAGTATACTAAAATACAAACTCCAATATCAACAATATATCAGAGAGTATCACAGTGAAGTAACAAAATATTCTAAATAATACACAACAATGTGATATAGACTTTTGTCTTATTACAACATCAAATTCCCCGGCCCAACATGTTTCTTTCTATATATATTCCGTTTCTTCAGAAATTCCTCAGGGGTAAGTGGGTCCAGTATTTTCAGGGGAGTTGAAATAGAGATACAGACGTGTGGACAGGACACAGAGCTTACCTGAAAGATAAAAACACACTTAATCGGGCTCAACTGCGTAATTGTACCAATTGAGAACTGCAACACCCACTGAATTAATAAGCGGGGTGCACACCAAGGGGTTACTCAAAACCTCACTTCGTCCTTCCAATGAAGAGATCACAAGTACCCACTAGGGGACTATGACGGGGGGACCATCTCAATTGTGTCTCTCCCCAAAAATAACCACCATCACCACCCCAGTCACTATACCACCTTCAATCCATCACAATCACCTAGGTTTAAACAAAAATGCAAACAAAATTAAAAAAATTTAAAAAAGTGTCAGACATTAACTTAATAATAGAAGACACTGAATCGTACCACCACCGGCGAACACCCTGAGTAAAACCGAGTGCGCAGACACGTATGGAAAAAAAGACTCACAATCCCAGGCTGCACCGATAATTCCAAGACAGCCACACCACTGGCTGTACAAATTCACAGTGTGACCCCTTCAATGGGTCTGCTGACAATGATGATGTTATTATATATATGCCACAATTATTTCGCCCACTTGGTCAGGCTGGAATTGATACACAGCCACACAGCAGTGCCGCGCACATATAAAGGAGAAAGAGAAAAGAAAAAAAGAAAAAATGGAACAAATGGAACCCGCTCCATATCAAACGTATCAGTTGATTACCAAACCGTTAACAAAGCCAACAGTCACTGTGCATTCTATCATTTTTAGCAAAGAAGAAACAACCGGTTATCCAACCAAGTGGTACTAACCTGATGTTCCAAAAACACCAATTTTAACGCACGACGCGGACGGAGCTGCCAATCATGCCGCAATGCTGCCAAAATGATTCAAATCCAACAGCGCGCACTGGATTGTAATATCCATATGAGATAATATATCTAAATGGCAAAAAGATCACTCGCCATATTAGAAGACCAACATAAATATAGTCAACTGTCCAACATACTGCGTGTCGCTGGATCTCTCCAACGGCACTGCTATAGTGGCATTCCACAGTCTAACTACAAAAAACGTAATGACTTAGAATCTAACTCAAGTGTTAATCTCTTATCTTGGTTCTGACAAGTTCCCGGACATGAATCCAATATACGTGCTTACCTCCAAAGCCGCCGTGATGAGCCACGTCTAACGCCTAAATACTCTGTCGAGTTGCACATACAATCACGTGACACTCGACACCGTACCGATGGCACTATTACTCATCTGGGCGAGTCCCGTAACGTCACCTGACCACAACGTGAATATACAAATTTAAATGCTATCAACGCGTAATTTTAGGACACCATGTCTTCGCAACCAATAGAATTTAAGCAACCTGCTCGTATGCATACAACCGCAGTTAACAACACATTTGTTTGAAATATCAAACTCGATGCGCTAGGGAAACAGAGGATCAGAAACAAGTGGTAAGGTATAAAATAGTGTATGTCATCACGTTGCCTACAAGCACAATTCCATTAATTTACACTATTATTTAACTTACACCATTTCACTTGATAGCCTCTGATGTTAAAATTGATAGATTTTAACATTCACCATGTACGAGGCAGTAATTGTATCGTATTCGCAAGCGAGCCGCTCGTCGAGATCGATTCGTTCCCAAAATCTAAGAACTGAGACATCTCCCCACGAGTGCTTCAAGTGTGGGCAGTCTTTTCATAACAAAGCACTTTGTCCCCTGAAAGCTTTTTCCGTGAGGATCCTAACTAAAATAACGACAAGGTGATCCTTGCCAGTGAAGCTGTGGATTAAATATCTATGTATAACTCGGATGAATTTGTATCATCGAACGAATTACACTCTCTCTAGAGCAAACAAATCCACGACGTTCCATCCACATCATATAAAAGACCAAGTGTGAAGAAATCATATGTCCTGAAGATGGCCACAATACTTATTTCGGAATGGACATTTGAGGAAATGTCCAATTTCTGTGTAGGCCGAAACATGTCGACAACCCATGCCTCAGCTAATGTCTAAAGACTGACAATATAGCTTATGAATTTGTTCTAAAATAGGGTCATTGTTTGACACATTTTTGTATTCATATGTGTATTTTATGTCTTTTTAGCTCCTTGGTATCTCTTTGATACCTTGATGTAGGAATTGATTCTGTTTTTTAATATTTACATGATTAAAAGTATTTTCTAGTATTTTCTCTGGGTGAATGCCTTTTTTTGTCTAGTCCCACTTGTTTAATGGTAGTGATGTTCGTCTGGTTTAGGTCTACGTGACTATAATATTTGAATCTCTTTGTATCTCTAGAGTTAGAGTAGTGAGGGGTAATTAATTCTCTGTGCCTTCCGGCACTTTTGTTTTCCCTACTATTGGGTCCCGTTTGAGAATTTCTCCCCCGTGAACAAAAAATTTGGGATTGTGCCTTCTTTTTTGATTGCGAAGGCTAAGGAGACAAGCTGGACCCCTGAATGTTTACCCTTACATCTGGGATCTCCTTTCACATGGTCAGTAGAGCCACAAACAAAGCATTTGCCAAATGCTTTCTGGAATGGTGGCTTGTTCTGACCTCCTTCTGGTTTGGCACCAGGAGGTACACTAGCCTGATTTGGTTTCCCTTGTGGCTTACCCTTATGGTTTTGTTTGGGGCCCTCTTTGGAATTGGAATTATTAGAATTCTCTTTGGAGTCCTTTTGTGTCTGTTTTCCCTCATCCTTTTTCTGAGTAGCCCCAGAATCCTTGTGAGTGGCCCTGTTGGCAACTCACAAGTCAGCAGCCTTAGCTAACTTCCTGGAATCCAATTCCTTTGAATCAGCCAAGTGCTGTCTGACCTCAGGAGAGCAGGCATCATAAATGGACTCCAACATTACAAGATTCTTCATTCCTTCATAAGTGTTAACCCTGTAACCCTTAATCCATCCCTCTAAGTTTTTCAAACTTTCACTCACCCAGGTAGCCCAAGGGGTACCATCATGCTTTTTGAGGGTCCTAAACCTCTTAAGGTACTGGGAAGGGGTCTTCCCAAATCTAGCTATTAAAGTTAGTTTCACACATTCATAATCCTTCTTATCCACCTCCCCCAATTCCATTACCACATCAGTTGCAACAGGGGGAAGCCTAGAGAACAACCAGGGAAGTAGCTCATTCCCTGTGATGTCCTGGAACCCATGATTATACTCAAACATTTTTAACCAATCCAACACATCCAACTTAGGTTCATACATACCCACTAATTCCTTAGGCATCTGGGGTCTTTTGGGACTGGAACTCCTAGAGGAACCAGAGGAGAGAGAAGCATTTTCCACAGACAACCTTTTCATTTCTAGTTCATGATTAAGCTCTATTTCTCTGAGTCTCAACTCAGCTTGCTTCTGCTCAGCCTGGGCATTCATTCTTCTGAACTCTAACTCTTGGTTTCGTTCAGATTGAGCAATAGAACGTTTGTACTCTAATTCAAGCTTCATTTTTTCAAGCTCAAAATAAGCAGGGTTACATGTAGGACCTGGTATAGGCCCAGTAGGTACAGTAGGTAAGGCAGACGGAGGCTCAAAGTGGCTAACTTCATTAGGTTCACTTTCCTCTTCTGACTCATTATCAAGGCTCTGATTCAGATCAATACCATTATGTCATGCATGCTGGACGCTACGCTCGTAGAACAGCTAGACCATTCTACTCCAAATGGAGGTTATACGATACGTTACCGGGAAAACGACGTTTGCACTTTTCACGTCGCTAACTTCACGTGACTTTTGCTTCGTCACGTGAACTACGGTATTACGTATTTAAGCAGCGTAGAAACTTCACTCGCTGCTTCTGATCGTCTCTATTGGCGTTGTGTAGCTGAACCTCTGATCTGCATCCTGGCATATTTCTACAGCTACTTTTGGGCCTTCGATAGCGTGTGTTCCGCCACACGCTGATTCCTGGAGCTATCCCTTCGCGTGATAATTCACACGCGTTCTCTGTCTTCAAGCGTGGCTGGTCCGGACTGCGGGAATCCTGCCCGCGTGTAATTCCACACGCTCACGCTGTCTCTAAACGCGGCTGTTCCGGACTACGGGAACACCGCCCGCGTGTTATTCCACACGCGCTCTCTGTCTTCAAGCGCGCCTGGCTAAGGCTGCGTGAATCCTGCCCGCGTGTAAAATCCACACGCGCTCTTTGTCTTCAAGTGCGGCTGGCCAAGGCTGCGTGAATCCTGCCCGCGTATAAATCCACACGCGCTCTTTGTCTTCAAGTGCGGCTGGCCAAGGCTGCGTGAATCCTGCCCGCGTGTAAAATCCACACGCGCTCTTTGTCTTCAAGTGCGGCTGGCCAAGGCTGCGTGAATCCTGCCCGCGTGTAAAAAATCACACGCGCTCTCTGTCTTCATACGCGGCTGGCCCGGACTGCGCGAATCCTGCCCGCGTGTAAAATCCACACGCGCACGTTGTCTTCAAACGTTATTTTCTTCGCGGCTGTTTATAACCGCGTGTACTTCTAACTCCTGCATCTGTGGAATTAACAGAAGGATTGATCCCTATAGTGGGAAGGAAGCCTTTCAAGGATTATTGGGAGGTGACATTGAACTGAACTTTGGACGCTATCCTGTGGTGAATTCAACCCGTATCTAGCGTGAGCCTCGTTCCGTTCGGGATAAGTCTCCCTTACTAATTTTCCCTTCCTTGTCGTTTGTTCTTCATTCAAATCCATCAAGAGACTTCTGGATTATTCTACCCATGATACTTTAAATTGTCCTAGGCTGGATTACTATACCTTACCCACGCCCTTTCCAGTGATCCATCGCTCTGCCTGTTTTATCAGCCAGAGGGTTGTATCATTTGGAAGGTCTTTTATTGACTTCACGACTATCAAATCGTGTGAACAGGGATCCGGAAGACCCTACCTCCTGTATCCTTTTGAGTATCGTATCCTTTTCGGTTAATACTTTGGTACATTCTGACACATTACTGTTTTCTACATTTGCTGGGGGGGTAGATTCCTCTGTACCACCCAGACTTTGGTTATTTAACCATATTTCTACAAGTTCCATTTTCTTACCCTTCTCAGAGAGATTCTTATGTCTACACAACACTTTTAAACAATCAGCAGTTTTGGCAGACAATGATTCTAGGGTATAACTCTCCATAGCAGACATAGTTAGAAAATCAGCTTTTTAGTGCTGAGCTTTGTGGTTAGTTGTCCTAAAGTATTCAAAAAGCACACTTAAGTGTATAATCAATACAAATCCCACCGCTGTGCACCAGTGTTAGGCAGAAACCTGTGCAGTTCCCTCTGGGACCACTGCAAAAGATTTAAGACTACAGGTGGTTGGCAGTAAACCCAATTGGTAGCAGTCTGTACGACCCAGATTTACCTGGTAGCTGTGGCTGAGCAGTCAGACTTCTCTCAAGAAGAGTTAGGCAGTATACACAGTATTCACAATAGGTCAAAAGAACACAGTAGAAAAAGCAAACACTGACCAGAGCTTGGTGTAAAAGAGATATAATTATTTATTTAAAAACACATCTAGTTAAACACACTGGCACTAATGTTAAGCAGTTCAGAAACACGGTCAATAAAAGATATACACTCCCTTCAACGATTATTAGACAAGTCTTAAGTAAGGCACCACTTATTTTCAGACAGCAGTGAGCGCTTAACGAAGATGGCACTCTAATCAATCGGTTAAAAAGGGAGAGAAAGGCAGAGCAAAGATAGAAACAGATCCCAACCCTTTTGGAAGAACACAGTAGGAGAAGAAGGCAGGTTCAAACTGTAAAGTCAAAGTTAACAAGACCGGACCCACTTTAAGAGGCTCCGGTCGAAATGTGTCCAAGGTCACACGGTTAAAAAATGCCCAAAAGTCTCGCAATAGTTTCAGAAGGAATTGGATCAACAGAAAGGGACCAGTTAGATGGTCAAGGCAGCCAGCCCAGTCCAGAAGGTTAAGGGACTATTGTTACCTTGTAGCAATCTTTAGAAAGGGAGGCCTGGCGGACACAGTACCTTAAAATGGTGAGAACGCTCCAGCGGGGGCAGTTGTTCCTGGCAGCGGGTGCAAGTCGGTGATTCGTCCGGGGGAAGAGAGGATCTCGTCGGGGAGGAAAGCGGGAGTCCGTTGCACTGCCAGGGAAGAAACCAGCTGCGGAGTTCTCAATTAAAAGGAGCGGTCCTTTTATTCGCGGTCCAGGGGTCAGTGGCTATCCGGTTGCCGGGGTGCTTGGCACGGGCCATTTGACCACAAGACGTCCTGGGAGGCGAGCAAAGAAGGTAAACTGGTTGTGCCCACCAGTCAGGGGAAGAAGACTCTCCAGCAGGGAGATCTCCTCTGTCGTTGGGAAGTGGCGAGTCGGTTCAGCAGGGCTCCACCGGTGGTGTCGTCGTAGCAGGTCGGCTCAGCTTCTCCCTCGTCGGATTTTCAGGTCCTGTGGCGACTTCTGAAGTTCCAGTTCCAAAAGCCCTGCTTTTATGCAGCACACCCCCATTCACTCAGCCTAGCTGTCAATCAAACATGCTAAGTGGTGAGCCGGCCGGCTCACCACTCGGCCCAATCACACAAGAGTGCGACTTGAGTTGCCAAGGCAACTCGGTCCAGGGTGCCTAAACCCCCATTCACACCCCCTGTGGTACCCAGACAGAGTGGCACCACTTTTGGAGGCTTCTGTGGAGAAGCCCGCCAAAAAGTGGATCAAAGGGCTCGACCTTTGGTTTGGAGTTACAGAGGCGAACACAAACGCCATTTTAAAACAGAGTTCTGGCAGAAAATACCAACCGGTGAATTAATATTAAATAAATAAACCGGCGGTATGTTAGAGGCTATGTTAAAAAGTATTAGCCTCGAACAATGGGAAAATCCCATAGAGATATATTTGCGGTTGAATATAAACTGCCACCACCCAAAACTCGACGAGGGGGGGCGAGACAGTGCCCCCTCGAATAACAGACCCAGGGGCAATCGAATTGCCCCTACCAGTACGTCCACAATATGATGGTTTGTACTAGTTCTGATAGTAATTTGGGACTAGTAAAGCCAATGGTGACTTTACATGACACCCTGGTGTTACTGCACGGAGGGTGCGGTGTAACACACATAGAAAAAAAAAACCTATGAGACCCTATGGAGTAGAAGACCCCATAGCCCATGAAACACATTAACATTCAAAGGAACACCACCAATCATGTGCAAGAGTGGGAGAAAGAGTCTCACTCTTGGCAGGAAAAAAAAACAAACTCCAGCAATCCAGCAAAGCTGCTGGGGGACTCACTAGGTTAGGAAATTCAGCCTAAACAGAGAATTCTCCCTAACAAGCGCGTAGATGGATGGGCGCGGAAGGGGAGTTGAAATCAGCCAACTCCTCCTGTGCGCGTGCAAAATTTTCATAAACTCTGTGGGAGTGCATCTCCACGGCAGCGGAGCACATTCCCGAAGGGGATGAGAGGGACCGCATTTTGGCTATTAAGGACGGCAAGAAAGCTATGTGTGAGTCCCTTCAGTCTGGATTGGATTCTGCGGATAGTATCTGCAGATCCATGGCTACGAGCACCGTAATACGCAGGTTTGCGTGGTTGCTGAAGTCGGGCTTTGCTCCTTATGTGCAGGCTAGTCTTAACATGCCATTTGATGGGTCTCATCTTTTTGGCAGCAAGGTTGACAAGAGCCTTGAAGTTGCAGACCTCTAAGGCAGCAGCCAAATCTTTAGGCACCGCTGTTAGACAAACTCAGCCTTTTCGTTCTAGCGGACAACCGTGGAGGGGTAGATCTTCTTGCTAATACTCATTTGGAAGGGCGAGAGAAATGCCAGTCAAAGGGGCCAGCGAAAGTTCCCTCTTGGAGGACAATGTAGAGGTACCAAGTCCGCTGCAGCAGTAGCCTCTTTACCATCGGTCACTGCAACAACCGTTTCTAAACCGCTCTGAAGGCTTCATTCACAGTTCTCCAGGCTATCTCAGCATCTCCAAGAATGGTGAGCCATTACATCAGATGCGTTGGCTCTGGAAACAATAGCCTACGAATACTGCCTTCCCTTTCTAAAAAAGCCTGACCAATCCACCGGGGAAACGTTCTTTGAGGATTCCAGATCCGCTCCTTGTGCAGGAGATTTTGACCCTGCTAGAGAAAGTCGCTATCGAAACGGTGCCTGTGGCGGAGAGGAACAAGGGTTGTTATTTCCCATATTATTTGATTCCCAAAAAGGATGGGGGACTGAGACCCATCTTGGACTTGAAATACTTGAACAAGTTCTTCAGGAAAGACAAATTCATGATGGTCACTCTTTCTCAGATCCTTCAGGCCCTCCAACTCCAGGATTGCTTGGTGTCATTGGACCTTCAGAATGCTTATTTTCATGTGCCGGTTCCACTCAAGCACAGGAAATACCAGAGTTTTGCCGTTGGCGGCTTGCACTATCAGTTTTGAATGCTGCCATTAGGGTTGACCTCTGCCCCAAGGGTATTCGCCAAACTGATGGTGGTGGTGGCAGCGCATCTCAGGAGAGGGGGTATTCACGTCTACCCCTACCTGGACGATTGGCTGATCAGGGCACGTTCTCCCGAACAATCCTTGGATCATCTCAACATTACCTACCAATCCCTTCACAGTCTGCGCTTCTCCCTCAATTTCAAGAAGTCCCTGATGACACCTTCCCAACAGCTCCTATACATCGGAGCTGTTTCAGATACTTCCGTGGGCAAGTGCTCACCTCCCAAGGTGGGGGCTCAAGACATTCTCCAGATGGTAACGAAATTCAAGAATCCCCAGAATCTTCCGGCTTTCGAGTTCTTGAGGTTGCTCGACCTCATGGCATCCTGCATTTTCCTGGTGCCAGAGGCCCGCTTGCGTATGCGATCCCTTCAATGGGCTCTCCGATCACAATGGTCCCAGTTCTCAGGTCAGATGTTGGACCGCCTTCAGATTCTGCCTAGAGTCTCACGGGGTCTTCTGTGGTGGGCCTGCAAGGACAATGTTCTGAAAGGCGAACACTTCTGGCAACCATGGCCGGAGATCACTGTAGTGATGGATGCCTCACTCACAGGGTGGGGAGCTCACACCAAAGAGTCGGAGTCCAAGCTACACATCAATCTTTTGGAGCTGAGAGCGGTCAGACTAACGCTGAAGGCTTTTCTGCCGTCTGTACGGGGAAAGAAGGTCCTGATAATTAGACAATACAGTGGCCATGTACTACCTCAACCAGAGAGGAGGCGTAGGGTCACTAATACTGTGCAGAGAGGTAATGTAGCTGTGGTATTGGTCTATTCAGGAAGGAATCTCCCTCTCAGCGATTCACCTGTCCATGGAGAACACGGCGGCGGACGCTCTGAGCAGGCAGAGCAGTCTCCCACGAGTGAGAAATAGCTCAGGAAGCCCTTCAAAAGATCTTCGCCCTTTGGGGAACCCCTCAAGTGGATCTGTTTGCGACCAGTGTCAACCGGAAGTGCGAACTGTACTGCTCAAAGGAAGTTCCTCCAAGAGGAGCTCTAATAGATGCGTTTGTGGTGTATTGGGAATTCCCACTGATGTACGAGGCTCCTCCAGTCCCTGTCATTCCTCAAGTAATAACGAGGTTCGGAAACTGCATGCCCTGTATTGTGGCCAGGAGAACGTGGTACCTGGACCTTCTAGACATGTCCATCTGTCCTCCGATACGTCTTCGACAAAGGGAGAATCTTTTCTCACGAATGGAGGGTGGGGGTTCTCCATCCAGAGGGCAACACACCTTCACGCTTGGTTTCTGAAAGGTTGAGGTACAAGGATTGGGACCTCCCGGATGATGTGCTAAAGGTGTTGCTTTCGGCAAAACGTATAGCAACAAAGTCTCTGTACCGTTGCCTATGGAATACGTTTTGTGACGGGTGCAGAGACGAGAATGGTGATCCCTTTCAGTGTACAACAAAGGATGTTCTATCCTTTCTGCTCTGTGGCACGCAAAGGTCTTCAGGTTGGTACCATTAAGGGTTACCTAGAAACGCTTTCATTTTTTAAGCGCTCTTCAGAGGAATGTTCCTATTTTAAGATCCCTCTGGTCACTCAGGTTCTAAAAGGGCTCACAAATGTGTTCCCACCTTCTACATTTCAGGTTCCGGTGTGTGACCTCAACCTGGTTTGAACATTTCTGATGAGTGCTCCTGTTGAACCCTTGCACTCATGTCCATTGAGGTTGTTGACCTTTAAGACTATATTGTTAGTTTCTCTTACATCTGCTAGAAGAGCGAGCGAGTTGACAGCACTTTCTTCCAAGCCACCCTTTACTATATTCCACATGGACAGGGTTTTTTTTTTAGGGTGAGACCCTCCTTCTTGCTTAAGGTGTTTTCGGACTTTCACCTACGGCAGAAAATTGTGCTGCCAGCATTCTACCCTCCTGCGCATCCTAGTAAGGAGGAGGAAGGGCTACATTGGTTGAACCCTAGGAGAGCGTTGAGCTTTTATATTTCCAGGATGTCCAAATTGAGAGTGGATAACCCGCTCTTTGTAGGGTACACCGGACACAGACTGGGCCAGGCTGTTTCCAAGCAAACCTTGTCTAGGAGGATCATCCTCACTATTTCTTAATGCTACATGCTGGCAGGCAAGGACCCTCCTGAGGCTTTGCATGCCCATTGCCCCAGGGTCATGGACACCTCGACTGCCCTGCAGAGAGGGGGTCCCTATTAAGAAAATCTGTGATACGGCAACATGGTCATCTATACATCTGTTTGCTAAGCATTACTCCCTGGATGCTTCCCACGCTTAGGATGTTGCATTTGGTAAGGCAGTCCTTTATTCTGCCCTCAGAGAATTCTGCATGTCTAAATGCTTCTCCCCCCTCCTATCATGGATACTGCTTTGGGAGTCTGTCAAAGATGTGGAATATGTTGGAGGACCCAATCCATTCCAGGAACCAGTTACTTACGCCTGGTAACGTTCTTTCGACTGGATGTTCCTCCAACGTATTCCTCATCGCCCTCCCAACCTACCCCTCTGTAGAATTTCCCATGCCATTGCAGCTGTCGAAGGCTGAGTACTGTCCTGCCCATATTTCTGGGCACTTCTGAAACACGAGGAGGGAAAAACAGAACTGAGGCCAACGGGCGCCGTACATGTTACTTATAACATCTGATGACGTCAACCCACTACGGAACCCTTCGAGGGACATTGACGCAGGGCGCCCTCTGCCGAAAAAATGTCTGAAGCAGCCGAAGCTGGACATTACATATCAAAGATGAGTAATACGTTGGAGGAACATCCAGTTGAAAGAACGTTACCAGGGGTAAGTAACTTGTTCATCTATAGGACGCAATGTGGCATTTGTGGTGAAATTACCACAGCGGGAATTCTGCCGTAATTTGGCAGAAACCTGGTCGATTTCCCTCCAGCTCATGGCTGGAGGTGAATTCTCCAACATTTCCGCTTAGCCTATAGTTGGGTGGTGTGGTACTGCAGTAGTATACGGTAATATTGCTGTATTTAACTCGCACCGCCCAACTTATGAGGCCCAGTGTCTTTTTTTTCAAAATGAGTTGGTGACTTCTGGTATAGTGTAAACTCATTCCGTTGTATATTCATCTTATATGAAAAAGGGTATAGACCAGGGATTATAAATGATCAGAAATTATTTTTACAAAACAAAGACACTGGGGTGCTAAACCTTAGTCAACATAAGTTTAGAAACATTATGTCTGCACTGGATAGCCGCGGGGTCGGGCCTGTGCACACATTCACATTTGTTTTTATATAATCGTGATGAATTGCCATTCATGTAAGTAAACATGGCGCCCTTCGAGCCACTAGTGTTTGACACAAGGCATGAGTATCAGTCTAGTGGTTCTAGACCTTACTGTGGAGCGCAAAATAAACCCAGTGGAGACTGCGGCTGCATCCTTATGCCGGTGACCTGGATCACTTAAACTTGTACGAGGTAAGCTTCATAAGCATGATTCATTTAAACAGTTTAACCTATGAACAGGACATAAATGACATTACCCCTTGCTTTCTTATTAGTCAGAAAGCAATACATTCATCTATACCAAGCCGCACGGCTTGCTGACACCAGGATACATTGCACAATTAAAGTATTACAGGTACCGTTTCTTGATCAGCATGTGGAAAAAGACTTAAAACATGTGTAAATTACATTCTTATCTCTTCCCAAACTTGGGTGGATCAGTTGAATTCTGAAACAAAACGGGTCTTGTGGAAAACCAGTTGTTTACTAATATATGGCAAATAATTTGATTATGATTAATCCTAATAAGATTGAGGGAGGTTTGAAATATTGTCTAATTTATGTTTGTTAATGATCATAGATTGTCATGAAATAACATGCAAGAATTGCAACCATTACAGGAGTGGATCCCTGCATTGGTCCTGAGAAATACTTTTGTCCTGATGAAGGCAGTTGTTAATTGAGCGAGGTAGAGGAATCTACTCTAGTGTGGCCAAAACACACTGTGTCAACATTTTTAGAATGAATTCTGAATGGTGATTTTTGTTCCTATGTATTGAGAATAAAAGGTTTTTGTCAATTGCACTGTCTTAGTATGAGAATTGTTAAGGTGGTACACAGCCTTGTATCAATGATGACATTTCTTATGTCTTAAAGCATATAGTTGCTGCATGTGTGATGCATGTATTTTTGTGGTCTCTTTTTTTATGAACATAAAACAATAAAGAGCATATATATTTTTGACACACAACCTCATCGACTCATCTGTTCTCACAAACTGTAATCAAATCTAAATGTAAAGCCCAAAGGCGTGCACATCTTGAAAATGTTCCAACCCGTGGCACATACTTTGCATATGGGATACATTAGGCTGACAGACTTCGGCCTCCCACAAGTGGGAGCTCTGTCAGTAACTTCTGGAGGAGGTATTTTTTGGTTGGGGGACTCCTCGGGTGGACCTCTTTGATTTCAGTATGAACACGATGTGCTGGGGTTTCTACTTTAGGAAATTTGTGAGAGCTCTGAGGAGGGGCTTTTTGACGGTAAAGTAGTATTTCAACATGTTCTACTCTTTCCCACCGATCCGTGTCATACCGCTCATTCTAAGGAGGCTACTTTTGTTGGGTTCCAATATGAATTTTGATCACCCCAGACCCGGCCCAGAGTTGCTGCACTTTTTCATCTGCCCGTCCTGGTGTCTTCTGCAGAGAGCGGGCCACCTCTCCCAATTTCAGGGATGAATCCTGAATCTGAAACCCAACAGCCTGAACCTTTTGTGTTGTGCTGCTGAAAGGTTAAGGTAGAAGGAATGGGATTTGTCAGAGGATGTCCTGTACATGCTCCTCTGCTAAGGGGCCCACCACCAAATCCATTTGAGCCTGTAAGTGGCATATGTTTTCGGCTTGGTGGCAGGAGAGGGATCTGGACCAGTTTACCTGTTCCACATCCCCTGTTGTGACCAAACAGCCCCTGTCAAGGTGGATCATTCTCTGCATTTCAGAATGATTTCATCTGGCTGGTAAGGATGTGCCTGCGGGTCTCGAAGGCACAGTCTGCCAGAGGGCTGACTGCCACTTCTGCTCTGCAACTTGGAGTCCCTGTTCTGGACATTTGCCAGGTGGCTACATGGGCTTCTTTGCACATGTTTGCTAAACCTTGATGCTTGGATTCTCAGCCCAGTCAGGATGTATGTTTTGGCAGAGCTGTCCTTCAGAGTTTTCTTATTTAGGTAGTGTCCTTGCTCACATCCCTCCGCCACATCTAGATCCTGTTATGGGAGTCTATCAATAAGGAATCTGTGGGAGGAAGGAATCCACTAGAATAACACTTTACTTGCTGGTCCGTAATGTTCTTTCTGATGGATGTTCGTACCACTGAATCCTCCTCGCCCTCCCAACCTGCCCCTCTTTTCGGATAGCTAGTACACCTTGCTTCGAATGGATTGTGTCCTCCCACATATGTATTCTTCATCTTTGATAAACATATATCTCGCCAGCTTTGCTGCTTTGGGAAATATTTCTCGGCAGACGGCGCTGTGCACGATGTTGTGGCGTCGATGTACCTCGAAGGCCGCCCTGGCGTGTCGACGGACCAGTAGTATATGTAGCTTGTGCCCCGCCTGTTGGCTTCAGTTCTGTTTTTCCGATAGGTTGGCTTCGAGTAATAACGGCGCGCTTCGGTTTTTTTTTCTGAAAAATGTATTTTTCTTCAACCCCTCCTAGCCCTAAGTCGGGATTTAAAAAGTGTCACTACTGCGGGACGAAGATGTCATTGACCAATCCTTACCGTGTCTGCCTTTTAGTGTTTGGGTTCCGGCCACCAGACCGATGACTACAGGTCCTGTCAGTCTGACTGAACAAGCTCTCCGGGAAGGCAGAGGTAAATTGGCGGGGAGAGGGAAGCTTCGAAGGCTACTTTGAAAAAGTATAAAATGTCTGGTGAGTTTAAGGACTCCACTCGGCAAAAACATTCGAAGAGGTCCCGGTCGAGTAGTCGGTCTAGACAATCTTCGAAGAAGATACACCATAGGTCTCACTCTTCATCATCGGATACATCTACAGAGGTTATAAGATGCCCGACGAGGTCGGATTCCCCCAGTAAACGAAATGCTTTAATGTAGAGTCAATGTTCTCAATTTATGTAGAGGAAAGTGCTTCAGATGAGGATGTTTCTCCATTGGGAGTGAGATTAGGCACTAGAGAGGTGCCTGAAGAGCTAATTGACCCTGAGTCAAAAATGAAAGATCTCTGTGACGAACTCCACTCTGCCAGTGTTCTTGATACATCACCAGAGTTGAGTTTGGTAAACCTGACTCATCAGACCATGCTGATACAGGTTATAGAAATCTTAAGAACAGGGTCACTGAATACATGGGTTAGAGTAGGGTTTCACCAACTTTCTAACAGGATGACATGACGGACATCCTGGATCAGGGTCCCCAAAAAAACAATTTTACCTTTTCATAATGCCCCTCAAAGGAAGGTGGTAGCTAACTGGGAAACTCCAGAATATGGTCCTCCTGTCAACAGGAACTTCGCTAGGAAATATAGACCCTCAAACAGTGACCCTGACTATCTCAGTAAACATCCTACGCCTGAGAATTTGGTAGTCCAGGCTGCGACTTCGACCAGACAGTCTGCCTATCCCTCTATTCCCCGAATTGAGACGATAAAAAAGTGGATGCATGGGATCACAAGGTTTTTACCTCGGGCAGTATGGCTCTGAAGTCCACTAATGTTACCTGTACCCTGGCTAGGTTTACTTCTACCCTGTGGGACTGTGTTAGCTTGGTGGCTGATCATATTGCAGAAGGCGAGGAAAGGGATGGCTTTCTGAACTTAGTTAAGGATGGCAAGGAGGCGATGGGAGCGTGTCTCCAATCAAGACTGGATACTGCTGACAGCATTAGCATATCCATGGCTGCAAGCACTGTACTACGCAGATTTGCGTGGTTGAGAAAGTCTGGGTTTGCACCGGACGTGCAGGCCAGGCTGCTCAACATGCCCTTAGACAGCTCGAGTTTGTTCGGCAGCAAGGCAGATGAGAGTCGGGAGAAGCTGCAGACCTCCAAGGCAGCGGCTATGTCCCTTAGCGTCTCCATTCGACAACCTCACTAAACTTATTCAGGCTCATCTTCCTGGAGAGGTGGTTCTTTTTGCTTCTATTCCTCTGTTGGTAGAGGAAGAGGACAGGCCGTACAAAGAGGGCAAAGAAGATTCCCTCATGGTGGAAGGGGTGCTAAATCAGTCCCAGCAGCGGCATCTTTACCCTCAGCCGCTGGTGCAGCCGTCTCTAAACCACTCTGAGGCCTTGACTCACAAGACCCTGGTGGGAGGCGGAATCTCTCAGCATCTGAACGAATGATGGGGCTGTCGGGGGGGAAATTCTGCCGGGGTCGGCCGGGCCGTCCGCAGACCTCCGGGCAGGGAGGCCCCAACTCCTCCCGTATATCCCAAAAGAGATAGAGTATGAGACACACGCAAGAAGCAAGGTGGTTCTGCTGTTTATTAAACAAAACGGCAGGGATGGGTCAAGGATCGTACGCGTCCGTCCTGACACACACACAATCGTGGGGCTCGCAGGCCCTTTTTACCTTAGTATGACGCGCTACTTGCGTCATCTTGGAAAGTTAGCAAAAAACCTATCTCCACTCTGGATTGGTTGCTCGAGTGGTAGGGTTAGTATAGCATACATATAGAGAACGGTGTTAGTGGTTGAGGGTAAGTCAGGTGATATACTTGGGTTGTCCCTTCAATTTGATACATGAAAATTGTTACATGAAGACCCCTGAGGATTGGTCAATATTAATGGCGTCAGTGATAAGAGCCCCATGTTCTGATTGGTCCGCTCGCGAGCCTCCCAGTCTGGGACCATCGCTGTTCCCAGCTCGCGGTGTACCTGTCATTTGCAACAATGTTTCACTATGGGTAGGTGCAGACAATGTGAGGATTTATTCATATGCTGGAAGGCCGACTACTCCCCCTGTCGCAGATGTCCATTGGGTCTTTTAATTGTATCTGCCTGTGTCTTGAAACGTGGGATCCAGGTGTCTCCTTCCTCCTGGGCTTGGCATCCTATCAGGTTTGGCTTGGTCACGTGAGGTGGGACCGTGTCTGAGGCAGAATTCTGCACAATTAATATTGTTTCTTCCACTGTGTGCCTGGTTTATCTTGCAGGTGCGACCTTGGCGTCGGCTTGCGGTTTGCGAGATTGCAACATTGTGCCCTTGGCTGTGTGCTTTTGCCGGGCTCATTCTGCAGGGTCAGCAACCGAGCTCTTGCTCATTTAATGTTCATGGAAGCTTTTGCTTGCGGCCTACTTGGGCCTGGTGCATAGGTGGAACCGTTTGGTGCACCGCGCTTTAGGTTACAGTATCATATTGCTCTATCCCCAGTATCGTGTCTCCGTTATATTCTTCATTATGGTACATGGTTTTAGAAGAAGCTTGAGCAAGCCTTTTTAGATAAGTTCATTATGCGTCTTGCGTTTCTGCATTTTGAGAGCCTATGTGGAAAATAATAAAGATGCACGTCCGTGGGTGTGTCCGTCGCCTATGTCATAGCACTGAGTATGTTCTTCGTGTGGATTGGTGTGGGAGTGTCCGGGGTGCATGTTTGCACAGGTGTGCTGATCGTTGGCTAGGTCGTCATGGCATCTCTAACGACGTGTTGGTTTAGTCGAGTTGATCCATGCCGCAGGTGTCGGCATGGGCAGGGCGGGCTGCTGGGCAGGTGGGTGGGCACATCCGTATGTTCCTGTACCAGGGTATTTGGTCGTCTGGTAGATAGGCAAACTCCTCTCGTGGCGGGTGCCTTGGCCGTGATCCTCTAGGCCAAGCGCGAGAGGGGATTGGCGGGAGCCTGTTGTTCCATTCTCCCACTTCAGGGCATTACTTCAGATGCTTGGGCACTGGAAAGAGTAGCTCAAGGTTACTGCCTTCCTTTTCTAAAAAGGCCTCAGGATCATCCATTGTCAAAATTCCAGATCCGCTCCTTGTGCAGGAAATCTTAACCCTGCTAGAGAAAGGTGCAATAGAACAGGTACCTGTAGCGGAGAGGAACCAGGGTTGGTATTGCCCTTCCAAGAAGGAAGGAAGATTGAGACCCATCTTGGACTTAAGAAACTTGAACAAGTTCCTCAGGAAGGACAATTTCAAGATGGTTACCCTTTCTCAGATCCTTCAGGCTCTCCAACCCCAAGATTGGTTGGTATCATTGGACCTTCAGGATGCTTACTTGGTATCAGGTAATAAAATTGCGGCAAAAATGTCGCTGGTAAAAATAAATCGCGGCACAAATGCTGTGGTTTGACCCAGTAAAGGTGTACCCCATTATACCATTTAAGGGGGTTGTGGGGGTGTCCCCGCTCCCCTTAAATGGTATAATGGGTCCAGGGGTTGCAGGGGTGTCCCCCGTATCCTTTACATGATTGTGGCGGCAAAACCACTAAATTTTTGCCTCAATATTTTGTAAACCGCCATTTTAAGACATGGAACCACTTACTTACATGTGCCAAACCATCTCAAGCACAGAAAGTACCTGAGGTTTGTTCATAGTTGGCTATTCTCACTATCAGTTTCGAGTTCTGTCATTCAGGCTGACCTCTGCCCCAAAGGTTTTCACCAAACACATGACGGTAGTGGCAGCAAGTCTCAGTTCTTCAATTTCAAGAAGTCCCATATGATACCATTCCAGAGACTCCAGTTCATCAGGGTAGTCTTCGATACTTCCTCTGGGAAATCCTTGCCTCCTGAGGTGAGAGCTCAACGCATTCAGCAGATGGTAGTAAAATTCCAGGATGCCCAACATCTTCCGGCTTTTGATTTTTTTTTTTGGAGGTTGCTCGGTCTCATGGCTTCCTGCATTTTCCTGGTGCCATAGGCCCGATTGAGAATGAGATCCCTTCAATGGGCTCTCAGAACTCAGTGGTCCCAATTGTCAGGGAACATGTTGGATCTTCCTCAAGTTCCGAGCAGAGTTGCTCAAGACGTAATTTGGTGGGCTTGCGAGGACAACATTCTCAAGGGACAATCTTTTTGGCAACCATGGCCAGAGATAACTGTAGTGACTGACGCCTCACTCATGGGGTGGGGAGCCCACAGCAACAAACTGACAATCAGCAGTCGTTGGTCTCCATCGGAGTCCAATCTACGCATCAACCATGTCCTGGTAATGACAGACAACACAGTGGCCATGTACTACCTCAACAAGAGAGTAGGTGTAGGGTCACTACCACTGTGCAGAGCGGCAATGCAGCTCTGGTTCTGGACAATACAAGAAGATTTTGCTTTCAGCCAGAAGGCCAGCAACGAAATCCTTGTACCGGTGCCGTTGGAAATAATTCAGTAACTGGTGCAAGGACAAGAATGTGGCCCCTTTTCAAAATGGCACTCCTATGGTGCTTTCTTTTCTGTTGCATCTGGCCAATCTGGGGCTCCCGATTGGAACTATAAAGGGGTACCTGGTGGCGCTTTCCATCTTTAAGCACTCCTCTGAGGAGGTGTCTTAATTCAAGATGCCATTAATTGTCCATTTTCTGAAGGCACTCTCTAACGTGTACCCTCCAGTACCATTTCATGTCCCTGCTTGGGATTTAAACCTTGTGTTAAAGTTTCTAACATGTATACCCTTTAAGCCTTTACATTCCTGCCTGTTAAGGCTCTTTACACTGAAAGCTGCTCTTCTTGTAGCACTAACCTCAGCCCGCAGGGTAAGTGAGTTGCAGGCTCTTTCATGCAAACCACCTCGTACTACTTTTCAGAGTTAAACCATCATTCTTGCCGAAAGTAGTTTCTGACTTTCATTTGTCACAAAAAATAACACTCCCAACTTTCTACCCTCCTCATTTGGGCAAAGAGCAAGAGAGGTTGCATAGACTAGACCCAGAAAGGGCTCTGAGTTTTAACATTGCAAGAATGGCAAAATTTCACCATGATTACCAACTTTTTGTGGGTTATACGGTCGTAAATTAGAACTAGCGGTAACAAAAACTATATCCCAGTGGATTACACTGACTATTGGAGAGTGTTACAGACTTGCTGGAAAGGTCCTGCCGGAAGGGCTTCGAGCTCATTCCATGAGGGGCATGGCAACTTCTGCTGCTCTTCAAAGGGGTGTCCCCGTAATTGACATTTGCTCAGCTGCAACTTGGGTGTCAATTTATACCTTTTGTTAAGCATTACTGCTTAGACTACTCTTCGTCTCAAGAAGTCCTTTTTGCCAAGGCAGCCCTTCATTCCATTCATGATAAATCTAAATAGTACTCCCTACTCCAAATTGTCACTGCTTTGGAATATGTGGGAGCACACAATCCATTCGAAGAACATGTTACTTACCAACTGGTAACGTTATTTCGACTGGATGTTCCTCCCACGTATTTCTCATTGCCCCTCCCATCCTACCCCGCTGTACAATTTTCATGGATTACACGCTGCGTTTCCTGAGAGCTTGCAGTTGGGGGTGGGTAGGGGATACGCCTGGTTAGTTCCTCGAGTTATGGAATGAAAAAACAGAACCAAAGCAAAAGGGCTTGGCACGAGGTACTTATACCACTGGTGACATTGACGCCCCACAGCGGTCTTCGAGGGACATCGACGCCACGACATCGTGCACAGCGCCCTCTGCCGAGAAAAATTTCTGACGCAGCGAAGCTGGCGAGATACGTATATCAAAGATGAGGAATATGTGGGAGGAAAATCCAGTCGAAAGAACGTTACCAGTTGGTAAGTAACTTGTTCTTCTACAGCCAGTCTGTTTCAGAGTCCTGGGGGAAAGGGAGAAACTAAGGTCATGGGGTACAGCGCCTCAATATAATACTGCTCCCGTCATATCCGGTGTGGGGCACATAGAGGCATCAGGTTGAGCCCTGCTGCGCCAGCTGGCGAGAGAAACTTTTCCGAAGGGCAATTGCGCTTGGAAGTAGATATCAAAGTTGAGGCAACTGTGGGAGGAACATTCAGCAGAAAGAACATTACTGGGAGGTATTTTGTTAGTCTGTGGATGGGGGTAAAACTTAATATCATTCAGTATCTGACGCTCCCTCTATGCTTCTACGCATTCAGTACAATTAAATGCACGACTGTGGATTCTTTGTAGTTAAGATGGCAATGTGATTTATAGTAGAAGTATTTTATACTCCAAGATGACTTTTGATAGTCATTGTCACACACATCTCCCCCAGCATAATGGGGAGTTGAACCAGATAAAGGAATGTCCGTGAAACACTGCACTCCTTCCCAATCTCTGACAATTGTATGTCCCCAGCTTCTTTGGTTATGAGGCAGACATTAATAGTTTAATAGTAGAGTTCAGCAGGAAAGGCAGGCATGGGAGTGACGCATCACGCAACTGTGTGATTTTTAAAACACTTGCTCGAAAGGATTGAGAGAACAAACATCAGAGACTTTGATGACCGACATTCCTCAAGTAGTTGAGTTTTATATTTAGATATTAGGATTCTGTTAGGACTCTGTTTATTTTTTTATTTATTATCGTATTAATACAGTTAACACAAGTCAACTTTCAAAACGTCACTATGCCAGTAATCAATAGAAAAGATCTGTTAAAATAATGTGATGATAAAAACAATAGCCGCGTAAGGCATTAAGAAATAAAACCACAATGTAATTCCAAAATGACCAAAATAGATGCAATCTTCCTCCAGAGAATGGTAAAGTAGATAATGCATGCTTCATGATTTCCATTCATAAACATAGACCAATGTTCTTCCCTTGAAATAATGTCTTTGATTCCAGCTGACCTTAAGGTAATTCCCGAATATTCACAAGTGATGGACATTCGGTCAGCAATTTTTTCATAGTTTCCTTTAGGGTGTCTCCGCAGAGACAGCGTTATCGATTTTCTCTGAATATGTTCGACCAAGCTCTGATTTCCTCAAAGGACTACCACATTGAATTTTGTTTTAATAGTGTCCCAGACCTGTCAGTTTCCCACAAAATTAACTATCTAACTAGTGGGATTTGCCCGGTCCAAAAAATGATCTACAAATTCTACTGATTTGCTCTTGGTGGCTAAATCAACAATAAGTTGTTTGTAACTATTCCGTTAGAATGGCCTTCATGATGTTTTTTATAATTATTGAATGTCAGGCTGGTGACAGTCTCTGGGGCCAGTACAAGCCATTTATCAGTAATTAATTTAATTTTCACAATACAACTTGCAGGAATAAAACCAGTTTTAGTCAACACCACGTCGTGAATCAACCCAAGCAGGGTGGTCTTAGAGCCATTTTTCAACATCCAGTACGTATTTAAGCAGGACAAACAAAACTTGACATGAATCGAAATTATAGTATATTCGAAGTATACCATTTCCGAGGCTGCATGGGGATGGAGTTGTGCAAGTCTCTTTATAATATGACGCTCTAAATTGATCATCCCTGAGGCCCAAATCTCCGCACCATACAGTATTTGAGGGTAAGATTTTAGCTTTGTAAACAAAATAGCCCCCACCCAAGGTGCTGATGCCCCCAGTAATTTGGCCGATATGGATGTTCAATTTCTCAAGGTGGCGTGTGCCCCGTAACTTAGTCTATGTGAACGCCTAAATATTTATACTCTGCGACCACTTAGAGACCTCACCGCCCATATCCCAACCCACCCTTTTCCCCTTTTTTGATGTTGGAGATAAACCCATAAGTTTAGTTTTAAGTATATCCACAACCAAAGAGTTTAGTGGACTGCAGGACTCCTGGGGATAAGTCTAGAAAGACGAGATTGTCTGCATAACTCGTCCATTACAGGGGAGTATGGTCCCAATTTCGGTGCTATGGAATGTGGAGTATTGATGAACTCACCTAAGTCTGACAGATAAGGATTATATATGGGAGCAATATTACAGCCTTGTTTTAGGCCTTTGAGTGAGAATCCAGCCTTTAGTCCTACCATATTAGTCAAAGTAGACCTTTGTCCTGGTTTGCTCATGTAGTTGAACGATCATCTTTAATAAGCCAGAGGGAACGTTCCAGCTAATCAACTTACTCCATAGCCTGCCTCTGTCTACAGTATTGAATGCTGCGCTAAGATCAATAAAGCCTGCATATACCATGTTACTTATCCAAGCTTGTTGGATAGTAGTCAGAGCCAAACCATTTTACGGCGGTATTGAGACCTTTCTGAAACCCAGTTTGGTTGATAGGGATGACCTCTGCCCATGCCCCAAGTTAGTTTAATAGGACACGTGCAAAAATCTTGCCCAAGGCATCCAACAGTGCCAGTAGTTGATAGTTGCAGGGATCAGCTTGAGTCCCCTTTTTGAACACAGAAACGAGTATGCTATCCCTCCATGAGGAGGGAATAACTTGAGTCTCATCTGTACAGCGAAAAAGAATACAAGGTGTGCGCACATAAGATCAACCTTCAATAAAGCGTTGCAAATCCCATCAGTACCAGGGTCCATGGATAATTTGCTGGCACTAATGTCAAGAAGGCTGTTAGTGAAAGACCAAAGCACAACAAGGTAGGTAGTTAACCCCCCCCCCCCTCATCCCTCTAAAAGATCATAGGTGACCCATGCCTGTTCTGAAATGCCATTGATAATCCTGCCCTGAGTTCTGTTGTAATTGATTATCTTCCAAACCCTAACAGGGTTATTGTTAAAAGAAGAATGCACAAGGCCCCTCCAACGTGAGCATTAGACTTTATATTTGTGTTGGCCATTTGTGGTAATTTGTTTTTAGATTTTTCACTTTCAGTGTATATTCAGCCAAATTGGGCTTCTGTGTTATTAAGTAATACAATCAGGCGATACACCCTGGTTTCAGCCTAGTATGCAGCATACATCTGAAATGCTTATTTTATTATGTCTATAGGTTCAATATTCTGAGTGATATACCACTCATATCGCACCTCTTCTCAAAATACATCAGGTCACAATGGACCAGGAATCAGGCTGGTTGGTTAAGGTAATATTTATTTAAAATTAAAATCAAACATATACTTTGTAATAGGGATCAGCAATCACCAATGTGGTGACAATAACAGATACGAAGGTATGTAAGGCAGTTACATACATACTTCAGATAAAAGAACACTTTTGGCTTGTTTGTAAGGATAGCACTTAAATTAGGATTTCCCCTTGCAATATTCCTCAACCCACAAATAAGCAATTCTAAACCAAAGGTATTCAGGAATAAAGAACAGTAAAGAGAATTTTAATGCAACCTTCCCTCCCCAAACAAGAGAGAAAAACGGGTTGGAAATCTTACACTTTTAAAATGACATTTGAAAAGCAATGTGTAAAACAATGAATGTGCAAAAGTTCTTAAATCAATACAAGGGGAGCAAGATTGACAAGATGCTAACAATCATCAGCTATAGTTTGAGCAAAGGTAAACACTTTGAATCTTAATGGAAGTTTGAAAATAATTTAAAATGAAATTCAAACATGTAAAACTTTGCAGAATGCGGATTCCCGCCTAAAATTAACCAAACGATTTTTAGGATCGACGGGTGATATAGACTGATTTTGAGTGCGCTTGGGATGTAGCTACAGGTCTTAGGTATAATCCAGAGTTGAAATGAAGTCTCTAGCTATTAAATTGAGTGAGTTATGCACTGTTGAATGAGATGCGTTTTCTTTTTTAAATAAAGGTGTGAAAAAAACAACTGAAATCAATTTTTACAAGGATAGTTCTGCTCTACACTAGGGCATTCAAGCTAGGTTACCAGATTGAAACACAGTAAGCTCTAGAGTTGATCTGCGGAACCAACCCCAGCACCTCCGCGCCCGCCTTGACTGACCCAGTTCGATTACCCGAAGGAGGATTAAGGGTTTAGGATTTCACAAGACAAAATTATTTAAAGAAGTTAGCACTAGCGCAAATAATCAAAGGCAAGGTTTCAAGAATGGTTCTGACAATGTTACAGTGATCAGAATAAGGATTGGATGACTTGGAGATTGGGATGGAACAATACAAGGCAAGGTATGCTATGATTTTCTATGCTTCCTATTAATACTTGCAGTACACTTAAATTTAGGATTTTGGACCGTCAAAGGTTCTGGTCATCACACGGATCAGGCTAACCAAGGACAGCTGGGCACTTCTGGCGGGACAGGATCAGGTGGGCGGTTCTGGTCTCAGGACTGCACGCTGGAATGCGCTGGTCACTGGAGACTTGAGATCAGTGATATGGCGAGTTTGCAGCAGGCATGCATTTGGCAGCAAGCCAGCTGGATCAGCATGCTTCCCTTAGGTTTTTGGGATTTGTTTAGAGTTTGAGACCTAGCTGAAAAAGGAGTTCAGCAATGCATAGGCCTTGGCTTGGTAATGAAATCAGGAATCGGGATCAAGGATGAAGAAATCAGGAACAGGACGCCACTTGGAAAATCAGGAAGAAGTCAGGAATCAGTGTGTTTGTGTGTTGTCAGGTTCCCTTATTTATCATGCCATATGACATCACTTAAGTATATGGCAGGGGCAGGCTTACTGTCCACACCCACGAGGCTAGGATTGGGTAAGAGCACAGTTTCTGCCTTGCTTTTCGCTGATTGGATCACAGAAAAGGATGTCATGTTATGATGTTACTTTTACAATGTCTAGAAACCTCCCCTAGCTCCTAGAACCAAAATCTAATTTTCCCACAAATACATGTTTATGTAGTTATGACCTCTAAGAAAATGACATGTACAGGTTATATATTTTGTGGGTCACATTTCAATCCAAACCGCAAGTCTGTGGGACTTGGTTTTGCCTTTCTGCTATATTTTGGCAATTTTAACCATGAAAGATGTGGCCTAACATTTTCCAACTTTGTACATGGATGCGCTATTACCCCTGGGATATGTGTACAAGATGTTAAGTTAGCAACATTAATACTTTCTGCACAATCGGTCATTCTTTATAACTTCTGTTCCTTATGCAGTAGTGAGTCCTACCAAGTCTTCAAATGAATAGCAGAAAATTAGATTTAGAATTATACACTTTTCACATTTTTCCTCATTCTTGCTGCAAAGTTAAATGTCTTGAAGTTCAGTTGCAAAATAGGCATTTTAAAACCAAAAGGAAGTCCATTGTCACTTGAGCAGTTTTTTTTCTTTCAACTGTAAGCAAGTGTCAAATCCTTTGAAGCAGGGTGGGGGCCTCTCTCTTGACTGAAGTTTCCTGCCCCTCCCACTTGAAGGGTGCGTGCCTTAGCCTGCTATTGTCTCATCCTGGGGCAAAGACGAATGTCTGACTACTTGGAAGTCCCATTGTTCTGGGTATTCAAAGCCTCCAAGCTAGCAATTAGCCTTTCCTGTACCAGAAGTTTGAGGTGTCACCCTTTCTCAGGGCTAGCAACTTGCAGAGCAGGTTTTTTTTATATAGTTTACCAACTCAACCTGGGTTTTAGCTTTGATTGCCTTTTAAATCTTTACTTCAGACCTATGGAATTAAAACAGTTTATAGGTGGATTGTTAACAGTAGCCAATCCTTTTACATGTTTAAATAATCAAGCCTTTAAACAATAATATACTTTTAAAATAGGCGATTTTGCTCTTCATTCAGGAAAAAGCCTATTTAACTAATTTCTTTAAATTCGGTTTTCCTCTGCAGCAAATACACACTTCGGGCAGCTCTAGTCCTTTCCTTGAGTGCTGGAATTGTTTGCAGCATGCATACATGTATCATGCATCTGTTTAGAGTCTTTCTCCGGACCGCTGATTCTTGATACTTGTTGCAAAGAAATAGCTGCGTTTCCCTGTGAAAAAATGAAAACCCAGTCTCTGGGTTGCTTTTTCAAGGATACAATTGTCAGTAGCTGTCATTCGAATGAAGCCCGGTTCCTCTGAGACTCAAGGCTGATCCTGGGCATTGAAGCGCCTTTTTGATCATAGTGGTTCAGGAGGAATTGATGAATTTAGCACCAAACGGCACTTTGAAGGTTGAAAAGATGATATTTTAATGAGGTATTTTGGTTTTACAGCAAAATAATGCTGCTTCTTTCCTTTCACTCTGTTAAATGTTGCAGAGCACACTGGCATACTCCTGCAGTGAGTACTCTGTTCCACCGCACCTGAAATGTGTGTTGGTAAGGCGGTGCAGCCATTTTCTGGTTGTTGCAAAGCGCAGTTTCAAGATCTTGGCACGCACAGGAGTCAGCGTGGCCATTTTGTGCCGTTTCTTGCCCCAATGCAGCAAAGTGATCTAATGAAGCATAGCTGAGTGGGTCAAAATATCCCACAGTATGGCTATGGCACGTAATTCTCTTCGTAACTCCCTCTTTTTGTGTTTGATGTGCCTATCAAATATGTGCTGATGTAAGGTTTTTGGGCCTGTTCCAGTTCGAAAGCAAGTGCCAATCCTAGCAAGGGCACTGTTTTTAATTTTCTCCATACAGGTTTTATAGGCTTTGACGGCCAGTTTGGCCGATGCCAGAGTGATATTAGCTTCAACAAGCAGGCACGTCCTCGTATATTCGCTTAGTTGGTCTTGTGCCACAAGATTCACATCCCCCAGCTTATTGCTACAAAAGATCCGGTTCTGTGATGGATTAATATTTAAATGCCCAGATTAAACGGAACTTGAGGAACAATGGGGCAAGTTAAGGTGAGCTACGAGGGGAAAATGATAGCTTTCTTCTTGCTGTACAGCGCACAGTTTTGCATTTTCTTCCTGCTACAAGGTCATTATACATAATAGCATGCTTAATGACTTTTCTCCTTTTGTGTTTTTTACCACACAGATGAGTTATGATCCACCTCGTCAGCTTTCCAACTTAGCAAAGTCTTGTCTGCTTTCTTTTGGAACTTAAGCCGAGGATGTAAACGTGGCAAGACTCGCATGGATAGTATCCAGAGTGTTAGTTGCTCTTTGATTTATTTTTATTTATTTATTATTTTGTTCAGAGAGCGGTACAACAAGACCAAACTGGCCAGCGGCTAGCGAATCACAGCATGATATAACAACATAGATGAACATTTACAGTATACACTACACATTTGCACTTTGTTTGACAGTACTAGAGCGGTGACAATGGATTGTCCTCTTCATCAGATAACATATTACATAGAAAGAGTCTGAACAGCGTCCATATGTCTTTGGGGCGGCATCTCGATAGCAATGTAATAATAAATTGTTCTTCAAGTTCATTAACCATCGACCGGTCTTTCAAGAAGTCCAGTCGCCTGGGAGGATCTATGGACTTCCAACATTTCAGTATATTTCGTTTGGCTACCACATATGCTAAATTGAACAATCGTCTAGCGGTAGTTGCAGCCTTACCAATATCCCCAAAAAAGGTATTTGCGTGGGGAAGGTGTAGCAGGTATTTCCGTAATGTCTTCCAGAATCTCTGCCAGCTCCCCCCAGATTTTAGTTATCGGCGACAGGCCCAATACATATGATGGGAAACTGCATCAGGGGCGTCACATTTAGGGCATTTTCCCGTGTGGCCCTGCACAAACTTAGCTAACTTGGCTGGGGTGTAATGCAACTGGTTCAGAACTTTAAACTGAATAAGATGTAGCCCTGAGTTCATGGATACACATTTAGTCAACTGGCAATATCTCAACCATGTGCTTTCACACAGTTCCACACCCAGATCTCGTTCCCAGGTCTCTTTTAATGTTATTGCATGGCTTGGAATGGATCTGAACAAGGCTGTATAGTGCAGACAGACTTTTCCTGTGTCCCCCTGGTTCCGTCATGGCTGCAATACATTTGTGTGTGGGTGGCTCTTCTGGGAAGGAGGGCCATTTGGCGGCGAAGGCAGATTTCATCCTGTGAAACTGAAATCGCTTAAGGTGATCTCCACCCACTGCCCCGACAAAATCGTCTAATGCACAGTATCTCCCTTCCGGAAACATGTCTCGCATTTTAAATTGCTTCTGTGGGTCCCAGGTACCCTGGAGTGCCTTATCAAATGTGGGGCTTATGCCTGGGAAGTTCCACAATGGCACCTCCGGATAATATGGGGTTGTAATGGCAAGTCTCTTATATATCCTGGCCCATGCACGCGCAGTAGCGCTTACAGGATCATATTTGCACGTGTCCTTCTGATTAAGGTCAAATGTAACAGCTCGCAGGTCGGAGGGGGATGCCGCAAATCTTTCCAGGGTAATGTGTGGTGCCGTGTGCTCTGGGTCAAACCAGTGTTTCGCGAAGTGTGCCTGTGATGTTAGGTAATAAAGTTCAAAGTCTGGTGCTGCAATCCCACCTTTTGCAAAGGGTTCTGTCATTTTGGACCACTTCAACCTGGGTGTTTTTCCTCCCCATACAAATGTAGTGCCGAGCGTATTGAGTTTGGTGAAGAATGTTCTGCCCGGCCAAATCGGTATGTTGCAAAAAAGGTATAGGAGTTTGGGTAGCACTACCATTTTAAGTAACGATATTCGCCAATATAGGGTTAGAGGGAGCTTGTTTCAGACTTATAGTTTAAGTGTTAGGGATTGTAGGAGTTCACCATGATTTTGTGCGAGCAATGTACTCCCGTCTCTGGATACCCTGATCCCCAAGTAGCGTATGTGTGTTGGTGACCATTTGAATCCCTGTGTGTCTGACATATCTCTAGTTTTAGGTGTAAGCGGAAATAGTTCTGACTTAGAAACATTACCCTGTACCCCGAGTATTCAGAGGACCTCTTAACCTCAGCCATAATTGGCGCTAGATTTACCTCCGGGTTCCTAATATATAGTAGGGTGTCATCCGCATATAAGGAAATGATTTGTGGTCTCCCTGTCATACGAAGACCTCTACATGCATGGTTTTGACGGACCTATTCAGCCATGGGTTGTATTGTAAGAGCGAAAAGGATTGGGGCGAAGGGGCAGCCCTGTCTGGTGCCTCTACCCAGGCGAAACAGGGATGACATGGTTTGATTTGTTAGTACCATCGCTCGCGGGCAAGTATACAGTAACCTGACACAGCTAACGAAGTATCTTTCCAACCCAAATCTCTCAAGGACCTGAAACAGATAGACCCAGGAGACAGTCAAAGGCTTTCTCGGCATCAAGGGACGCTGCCACCGCATCCGCCGCTGGGTCTATCGGTGTCATCACTCCAAAGAGTCTGCGCTGATTACGAGCAAGTGGACCTTGTTGGTATAAAGCCAGCCTGGTCGGGATGCACCAATATAGGCAGATAGGGCAGGAGCCTGGTAGCTAGGACCTTTGTGAAAATCTTTGCATCAGTATTAAGTGAGAGGGGTCTATATGACCCCATGTCGTGAGGGAGTGTACAGGGTTTAAGAAGGACCGTTATCACTGCCTCTCGCATAGTGTCTGGCAGTATGCCGCACTCCATCGCCTCTTCCCATACTTTAAGTAAGACAGGGATAGTATGTCATGGAATTCTTTATATAATTCGGCACCTAGACCGTTGGGACCGGGGACTTTACCTGATGTTAATGCTTTCATTACCTCTGTAATTTCCTCAAGTGATATAGGGGTGTCTAATATCATGCGTGTCTCCGACTCAGGGTTGGGAGATCAATCACGTCCAGATACTCCACTATTTCTTCTTTAGTTTTGGTGTCCCTATTGGAATATAGTGATTTATAGAAGGCGGCAAACATATTAATTTCTTGGTCTCCATTGACTATGTCACCACTAGGTGTCTGGATTGTCGCTATAGGGGGATGGCCGTGTTCGGCCTTGAGCATCCGGGCTAGGAATCTCCCTGCTTTATTGCTTTCCCCGTATCTACGAGTTCAGACCGGGGCAGCCATGTATTGTACCTCCCTCGCAGCAAGTTTATTAAATTCTGCCAGTGTAGTGTGAATATCCAGAAGGGCCTCTTTACTATGTGTACAGGTGTATTCGAACTCCGGGAGCTCAAGTTTGGCCTCCATTGTGTCCAACTTTTGCCTAACTGCCTTCAGTAGACACGTAGTTTTGGCCATAATTGCGCCACGTACCCATACTTTAAATGTTTCCCACAGTGTAGCGCACCGGTCTACCGACCCTTCATTTAGTTGAAAAAATTCCTCGATTTCAGTGCGCAGTGATTCACAAACGTTAGGGTCTCTTAGTAGAACAAGGGGCATTTTCCAGCATCTGGCCCTCGGGGCAGCTTTGCCGATACACAAAGTAATTGTCACAGGGGAGGGATCTGAGAGGGTACGGGGGTACATATCGCAGTGCTGGACCATATTCGTGAGTGTTGAGCTGATAAGCCAGTAATCAATTCGAGATTCAGAATCATGGACTGATTAATAGAAAGTAAAGTGCTGTTCTTGGGGATGGAGTTCTCGCCAGATGTCTACCATGGTCATCTGTTGCATTATTTGTCGTATAGCTAATGCGGTTTTGGTCAAGGTTCTATGGGAAGTTGTAGACCTGTCGAGGGTCGTGTCAAGTATCGTATTAAAATCACCTCCCCAGATCACTGCTGCATCCTCAGCTTCAACCAACAAATTATATATAGCATTGTAGAATTCAGGGGCTTCTATGTTGGGGCCATACGTGTTAACTATAACCATCTTCCGTCCCGCCAACTCGCCCCAGATTACAACATATCTCCCTTGTGTGTCAGTTTTTGCGTCCTGGATACGGAAGCCCAGATTCGGATGTATTAGGGTCAGAACCCCTCTGGATTGGGAGGAATATTCAGTATAATATCGCAATGCGCCCCATCTAGGGAGAAAATTGGAACAGACCTGCCCCAGTGCGTGAGTTTCTTGCAGTAATATGATCTGGGGGTTATGTCTGGTTATGTATGCTGCGAATTTCCTGGCCTTAATCAGGTTGTTTAGGCCCTGGATATTCCATGAAAGAAGTTTAACAGTTACCCCCCTGTCACCCAGTACCATGGTATTCTATTACTATCAATGTATGAAGTGATTTGCTTACGCCACCAACCTTAACAGTTGAACCCAATGCAACCAGTCTCTGCATTTTAGAACTCTTGCCAACCGTGGCAAAACTTTGTACCCTACCCCCACCCCCACCATCAACCCCAACCCGATGATGTAACCCTTTCCCCATAACCTGTGGAACTTTCCTGAGGGTCGCTAGTTGCAGTCGCAGGGCCTCCATCAGTACAGGCTCACAATCCCACCCTCTTCAAACAATATCAATTGGAGCCGTTGCTCTCGGGAGAGACATCTTCACAGCTTAAGCAAGTATGTTTCCGTAACTCCATTTCAGTCAGCTGAGTCCGGGACTTCGTCACCCTGTCGTGGTGGCCTGTTCCGATCTCGTGGATGTTCTTTGGGAGGAATGGGGATGGATGCCTCAATGTATGCTATGGCTTCCGCAGGGGTCTCAAAGAAATGCAACCTGCCTCCATGTTGAATCCGTAGTTTCGCCGGGAAGATGAGGGCGTATGGGACATGACTCAATCTCAGAAACTTTTTGGCTTGTTCATAGGATCTGCCTTGCATTTGACGCTGGTCGAAAAATCCGGATAAATGTGGACTCTGTTTCCTTCATATTTCAGGGAGCCTTTTTCCCTTAAAAGTTTTAGGATCGCATCCCTGTCCCTATAGTTCAGGAGGCGCACAATAATCGTGCGCGGTGGCGCCCCAGGCTTGGGTGTCGGCGCTAGGGTGCGATGAGCCCTCTCAACAAGAAAGTAGTTAGAAAAGGATTCCGTGCCCAGAAGAGTTTTCAAAAGGACCTCAACTTGTTGCTCCATCGGACCCTTACAGAAGGATTCTGGAATGCCGACGATACAGATATTGTTTCTTCTAGATCGAGATTCCAGGTCATCGCATTTTGCTGGAGTCTTACGCAGTTCCCCTTTCAGCTGTGCTATGTCTCGACCATGTTGTGTTAGCATATCTTCATTTGTGCTGATTCTGTTCCCAGCTTCAGTAACTCGAGTGCTCTCCTTGTCCACTCTAGCCTTAAAGGGATGGTCTAGTAAAAATGTTTTTTCAAAAAATTGATAGGCAACATAAAAAAAAATACTAGCATTCTCCGTTTTAAAACTTCCTATGTAAAATTTTGAGCTATTCAAGCTCAAAATTCACAAAAGCAAGCACATGGGCACATTTTGTGAAATGGAGGCCCTCCTGTGCTGGCTTTTGCTTTTGCGGCACTAATGAAGGAAAAGCCAGCCATCTGTAGTAAACAAAGGCTACCGCTGGGTGGCCTTTTCTTCATTAGTGCTGTAGGCGGAGGACGGGGACCGGAGACCAGAGCAGGAAAGCTGCAGCTGAATCTCGGTAAGTGCTATTTATTTTTTTTTTTAAAATAAGCACTAGCTGTGTTTTTTTTTTCTAAGTTTTCCGGGCTGGAGGAGCCCGGAAAACTTAGAAATAAAACCGCAGCTTTAAAAACATTGTATTTATGTTTACGGTCGCTTTTGAAGCATACATAAACATAAATACAACGTTGTGTTGGAAAACGCTGCGGTTTTTCTTTCCAAGTTTCTCAGGCTCCTCCGGCTCGCCCGAGAGCCCCAAATGGTAAAGCAGATTCAGGCAGAAACAACGCGGCATTGCGGAAAACAACCGCGTTGTTTCTACCTGAATCTGCTTTCCCATTTGGGGCTCTCGGGCTCCCCACGGGGAGCCCGAGAGCCCCAAATGGGAAAGCAGATTTAGGCAGACAACGCAGCATTTGGCGTTTCCCATTTGGGGCTCTCGGGCTCCCCACGGGGAGCCTGAGAGCCCCAAATGGGAAATCAGCTGCAGGTAGAAACACTACGCGGCATGTAAACATAACCGCGTGTGTTTCTGCCTGCTGTGGCTTTCACTTTGAGTCTCCGGTGCTCCCCTGGGAGCACCGGAGACCCAAAGTGATAGCCACAGCAGGCAGAAACGCACGCGGTTGTGTTGGAAAACGCTGCAGTTTTCTTTCCAAGTTTCTCCGAGCCGGAGTAGCCTGAGAAACTTGGAAAGAAAAACCGCAGTGTTTTCCAACACATAACGTTGTATTTATGTTTGCGGTCGCTTCAAAAGCGACCGCAAACATAAATACAACGTTTTTAAAGCTGCGGTTTTATTTCTAAGTTTTCCGGGCTCCTCCAGCCCAGAAAACTTAGGAAAAAAAACCGCAGCTAGTGCTTATTTAAAAAAAATAAATAAATAGCACTTACCGAGATTCAGCTGCAGCTTTCCTGCTCTGGTCTCCGGTCCCTGTCCTCCGCCTACAGCACTAATGAAGGGAAAGCCACCCAGCGGTAGCCTTTGTTTACTACAGCTGGCTGGCTTTTCCTTCATTAGTGCCGCAAAAGCAAAAGCCAGCACAGGAGGGCCTCCATTTCACAAAATGGATGCGCCCATGTGCTTGCTTTTGCGAATTTTGAGCTTGAATAGCTCAAAATTTTACATAGGAAGTTTTAAAACGGAGAATGCTAGTATTTTTTTTTTATGTTGCCTATCTATTTTTTGAATAAAAATTTTTACTAGACCATCCCTTTAAGGGAGCTGATAGTTGAAACTAAATCGTCCAGCTTGACGTTCACTGCCAGGAAGCCGTTTTGTACCATGGTCATTAGGCGGTCTTCTCTGTTGTCATGTTCAATCGCAGCAGGATTGTCATCCCCCATGTTTATGGTGCCGGCGTCCCCTGAGGTTGGGAGCTGCCATAGGAGTCCATTGGGGCAGTTTTTTTCACGCCCGTGCTTTTTTTCGCGTTGCGGCCCATGAGTCAATCGTGCGGAGCAAGGGTCGATGACGCGGGTCAGGCCAGCCGTCCACACAGGATTAGTGTAGCCTGTACAGAAAAACGTCAATACCTATATTGTGCAACCTGTTGGGTACCAGTGTACCGAATCTTATGTAACGTATATGACGTTGCCACACGGGTCCTTGGTTGTTCTGCGACCTCCCACGTTAGCACTGTCTCTGAGTGGCAGCCAGTGTAGAAAGGATTTTATAAAACTTTACTTCGTGACACAGCCACTGTCTCTGGGTCCGCACGCTTCTACATCTCTCGCAACGTCGGACGAGAGCTCGCTCGGCGGCAGGCCCGAGGCATGAGTCGGCTGGGGCCCTGCATGAAAGATGGCGTGCCGACCCAGTCGTTATCCGGGAGGTGGGCCAGAGCCACAGACCACTTCGTGTCCACCCTGGGTCCTGATGTCTGCCCACACGGTCCGCCCCCAGGCCCGTGCTGTGGGGCTGCACCGCGGTGATCGGCGCTCCTCCCTCACGTGGCCTTGTGCTGATGGTGCCTTGGTCTGGCATAGGATTCTTCCGGAGCCCTGGGGCGGGCCGCGGTCCACTGGAGAAGCAGATAGTCCGAAGGGAGCTGCGAACTCCCTCACGCCTCCGCGGTTATGAGCAGGATTTGCACACAATGTGCAGCAGGAGTACGGGAAACGGATGGTGTAGTAGTTTCTTCTCTCCGCGGCTCCAAAAAGGATTTATTTATATATAGGATGTTCGTGGGATCGGAGCTCTCTGATCAGGCGGCCATCTTAGTTGCGGGCAACAGCGCCCCCCAGTTGCTCTTTGATTTTTGCAAGTTGATTCAATGTACCCAGTATTTTAAAGATGGCCAGGTCATTTTTTTGGCTAAGTGTTATGCTTTCCCATTTAGTGTTAACTCTCCAAAATGTTAAACATCGCGGCAGAAGAACTGCTCACGTCAGACACTTGATGTGTCGCTACGATCTACAAAAATATCGTCCGGGATTTACATAACATTCTGCAAACAAATGGTAGAACCAGGTGTGGTAGGCACATTAGATATGTAAAATAGTTCCAACACAGCTGCTGTCCTCTTCAGTTTGTTTTATCAGGCTCTTGCTGCAGGTTTTCCTTAGTTATTGGTGAACATGTTGTCTCAGCTATGAGAGTTAACACACCCTCTTTAACTATTTATTATGAACATTTTTTTTTTCAGTCACCACCAAGTTAGAGCATCAGCGAGTTAAAGGTATGCCTAGAGTGGATGAATTCACCATGACTGTGTGTGATGCCAGGCACTGCTCCCTGTTGCGTAGAATCAAAGCTTAGCCACAGTATCAATGGTTTTGAAGCTGAGGCAGGGAACTGACGTCATTAACTCCTCTAGCATACCGGTACAAATGTCAGTTGCTATGTTGTCAGTACTTGGCATTGGGTCGTGGGCAACAGAAGTCTGTGATCTAGTTCCCGATTTGTTGCCCCTGGCGGTGTCACCCAATTTAACAGTTCTCTGAAGACATGCTCACAGAGGTTTGTGTAGACTTGTTGCTAAAGTAGGACACTTAGAATCATTTTATGCGCTTAGGACATTCTCGTTGTTTCGCACCATGCAGTGGGTGGGCTGGTCATGACTACCAGGGACTCGTCTGCATTGACTATCTGGAAGGGGGGGGATGTTTGAGCAAAGGACTCTATGCTTTGCAGCTTGTAAGTGATTTCAATCCGGCACACACCTAAGTCAAAGCCCAGCATGTAGTGCACAACTGAAACCCTTATTTATTTTTGTCTATAAATTCAATATTATGAACGATATACCACTCATATCACACCCTTCTACTGAGACCCCTCTGGTCACACTGAACCAGGAATCAGGCTAGTTTGCAAAGGTACATATTTATGTATTTAAAATTTAATCACAATATGTTTTAATAGATAAACAACAATCACCAGTGGGGTGACAGAACACAGAATATCTGTAATACACTAGGAATAAGTAAGGAGCAAAACAGATGCAGCACAGAAAATAATACTTTTGTGTTTTGGACAGATGGCACTATGGTTAGAGGTACCCCCTACAACACCCCTCAAACCCCAATAGGCAATGTAAAGAGATAGGAGGAGAGAGCATGTATTCAGGAATAGCACAAATCAAACAGTATATCAGCCCCACCTTCCCCCCCATAAACACAAGAGAAAAACAGAATTGACTTTTCAACTGTCAGAATGGCTTTTACAATTGACTGGGCAAAAACACCAAATGTGGTAAAAAATACTTATTGGAGCTGCTTTGAACAGTTGCACACAATCGCAAGCAATAATTTAGTCCAAAAGTTTAGAGCTATTTCACACGTGTAAACCTTTCAGATTTTTAAAATCTCAGCAAACTTTTCTGTGCGCGGTATTCATAACTGGTGAATCGTACTGTTTTGAAATGTGTTTTCTATCACAAAAACTGAGGGAGTTATAGAGGTTTTTAGTAAAGGTCGTTTTTGCGAGAATGGAAAACAGAAATGCACTTTTGAAAATGACAAATGGGTTTGCTTACACTAGAGGATGACTATGAAAAAGCGAATACCACACAGGGATCTTAGTCACTTGATCAGGGTGACCCGCCTGCTAAGGAAACTCCACTTCTTCAGATGAGAAAAGGGTCAGCGCAAAGATGGTTCTACAATACTGGTTCTGAAGGAAAGATAGGATGGGTTTGAGATAAGGATAAGACAAAGTAAATATACTATGGGCCACAGTTCTTCCTATTAATACTCAAAGAATACATTTTTTAAATGGACCGTCAGCTCTGGTCATAGGATTGGTCTGGTCTAGGAAGGACAGCACCTCTGGCACAGTACTGGATCAGCTATGCCGGTCGCCGGATTTGCACAGGATCTGCCCTCCTTGTCTGTTTAGTATTTGAATCAGCTGGATGGCGAGTTCCTCAGGCAAGCCTAGTGGTGGCAAGCCAGAGGATTTCAGGATACTGGTTCAAAAGGCCTTCTCACACCATGTCATAAAGTACCAAAGTATTGACTGAAAAGGATACGGTACTCAAAAGGATACAGATGGTAGGGTCTTCCGGATCCCTGTTCACACGATTTGATAGTTGTGAAGTCAAGTTTAGACCTTCCAAATGATACAACTCTCTGACTGATAAAACAGGCAGAGAGATGGATCACTGGAAAGGGCGTGGGTAAGGTATAGGAAGTCAGCCTAGAACAAAATAAAGTATCATAAGAAACTGCCCCAAATTGACTCTCTATGATAGAACAGTATTTGACATTAATGCACACACTGACCTTATGTCTAGGGCAGAAGAATCCAGCAGAAGTCTCTTGAGGAAAATCCAGAAGTAGAACAAACGACAAGGAAGGGAAGATTAGTAAGGGAGACTTATCCCGAACGGAACGAGGCTCACGCTAGATACCGGGTTGATGCACCACAGGATAGCGTCCAAAGTACTGTTCACTGTCACCTTCCAACAGTCCTTGAAAAGCTTCCTTCCCGCGTAGAGAAAAGTATAGAAATGAATAAATCCCCCTGTTAATATCACAGGTGCAGGAGTTGGAAATAGCGCCCTTTTATGGTATAAACAAAGTACACGCGGGTCTGAACAGTTGCGACGAAAATAGTGTGCGCGTGTGGAATTACACGCGAATAGGATTCACGCAGTCTTGGAACCGCGCTTGAAGACAACGTGCGCGTGTGGATTTACACGCGAACAGGATTCACGCAGTCCAGGCCAGCCGCGCTTGCAGACAACATGTGCGTGTGGATTTGCACGCGAACAGGATTCACGCAGTCCAGGCCAGCGGCGCTTGAAGACAACGTGTGCGTGTGGATTTACACGCGAACAGGATTCACGCAGTCCAGGCCAGCCGCGCTTGAAGATAGCGTGCGCTTGTGGATTTGCACGCAAACCGGATTCACGCAGCCCAGGCCAGCGGCGCTTGAAGACAACGTGTGCGTGTGGATTTCCACGCAAACAGGATTCACGCAGTCCAGGTCAGCTGCGCTTGAAGATAGGGTGCGCTTGTGGATTTGCACGCGAACAGGATTCACGCAGCCCAGGCCAGCCGTGTTTTGAAGACAACGTGCGCGTGTGGATTTGCATGCGAACAGGATTCACGCAGCCCAGGCCAGCCGCGTTTCAAGACAACGTGCGCGTGTGGATTTACACGCGAACAGGATTCACGCAGTCCAGGCCAGCCGCGCTTGAAGATAGCGTGCGCTTGTGGATTTGCACGCGAACAGGATTCACGCAGCCCAGGCCAGCCGCGTTTGAAGACAACGTGCGCGTGTGGATTTACACGCGAACAGGATTCACGCAGTCCAGGCCAGCCGCGCTTGAAGATAGCGTGCGCTTGTGGATTTGCACGCGAACAGGATTCACGCAGCCCAGGACAGCCGCGTTTGAAGACAACGTGCGCGTGTGGAAGTACACGCGAACAAACAGCTCCAGGAATCAGCGTGTGGCAGAAAACACGCTATAGAAGGCCCAAGAAGCAGCTGAGGAAAACTGCAAGGACGCAGATCGGAAGTTCAGCTACACAACGCCAACTGATTCGATCAGAAGCAGCGAGTGAAGTTTCCACGCTGCTTATATACGTAATGCCGTAGTTCACGTGACGAAGCAGAATACACGTGAAGTTAGCGACGTGAAAAGTGCAGACGTCGTTTTCCCGGCAACGTATCGAACAACCACCATTTGGAATAGAACGGTCTAGCTGTTCTATGAGCGTAAGAGGTAGAACCACGTCCAGCATGCATGACACACCACCCAGCGCTTTACTGGGTAGAGAATAAATTTGAGGATTTGGGCCTTGCTGAAATCAATAGTCTCTATTGCTGGCAAGAGCCTTGGCATCTGGAGCGGGAAGAATATTAAAGCTGGATCAGAGTGCTTCGCCGGAATCAGGAAAGTGGCTGGATCAGTGCGTCCCTATGTGTTGTCAGCTGTCTCTATTCATGCTATAGGATGACATCACAAAGGGGGTGTGTGGGCCGGTTTAGCTAAGCTTGCCCCTGTGAGCTGGGATAGGATCACACTTCATCTCCGCCTTGCAATTTGAGTGATTGGATCAAGGCCAGATGATGTCACGTTTTATGATTTGCTTTACCATCCTCGGAGACCTCCCTTTAGCCACTGGTCTCAAAATCGGATTTGATACTAAATGTACATTTCTACATAGGTCACCTTTATACAAATCACACACAAAGATGCCATATTTTATGTAGCAGCTATTCCTCAAAACCCTGCAGCGTTGGGATCTTGTCTGAACTTTCTACAGAATTTTGCTCTTTTTGCTACGAACACAATTTCCAAATTTTATGCAAATTTCCACATATGTGCATGTTTAACATAGGGATATGCGTGTAAGTTTTCACCATTCTAACAGTAATACATTTTTCATAAAACCACATATATTGCCATTCCTGTCCATAACATGTCACACAGCTCTACCGCGTCTTCACATGTGCAGCCCGAAATTAAATTAACAACTCTGCCCTTTTTATATATTTCACCATTTTGAATAGCCAGTTATGAGTCTTTTAAACATTTGTTCTTTGTTCATGTTTAGCAACAGATGGTCCACCCCTTTTTGTCTACCTGCAGTCCAGGACATCCCCCTCCTTGCTTGTTCCTCCCAGAGGCCATTTACGACCCCCTTCACACTTCCAGTTTCCTGGGCTGCAGCTTAGTCATTGTTCCTTTGCTTTCTATAGACCAGATTCTGTTCTAACCTGCAATTAACACCTCCCAGTGAGTTTCTGCTGAGAGGAAGGCCCTCCTTCTCGGAGAAAAACCTGCTTTTCCAGTTCTTGCAGCTTCAGCCAGGCTAATTAACTTCTTGAACCCAGCAAAAACCAAATTTGTTACATCAAACATAAATGCAATTCTTTCTTGGCCTTACAATCTGTGGGAAAAACGCAACTAAAATCTGTATTCCTTTTTATGTTTGCTAATCCAGCAGATTTTTTAGTTTTTAGGTCCTTTTAAAGTTTCCTCAGTACTCCTCTGACAGCTGTCATTCAGGTAGCCCCGGGTACTGCACCCAGATTTTGTCCTATGCAGTCAGTTTTCAGACAATCCAGTTTGTCTGAAGAATGTTTTGCTCTTCACATTGGGACTTTGTATGTTCACACTGGTTCATTAGATACATGAAGTTTAGCACCCGGCAAGATTTTGAGTTTTGAGAAGTGTTGTGTATAGGCATTTGGGAGTTTTTAGCAAAAAAGCAGATGTCATTTGTAGGCATATTTGTGGGTTTCACTTGCAAAGTGCTGCTTCTCTCTCTGCACTCTGTGTGCAGGTCATGGAGCCCACTGGCACATTTTTGCTGAGTGTGCTCTATCCCACCGCACATGCACCATGGGTGGCAGGTTGTGCATCCCTCTTTTTGTGTGCTGAAGCACACGGTTTTTGTAGGTTTTTGGCGTGTGCAAGGGTTTTGACGCCATTGTTGCTGTTTCTTTCCCCAAAACTGGCAGGGTGATGCCGCATAGCATAGCGGAGTGGGTCAATACATCCCACAAGCTCACACTATCATTGCTTCGGCTGCCCGACTCTTTCGGCGTGGCTGCAGTGGGAACTCACAATACTAAACCGCACTGGGCTTATAGCTCTTCTAACTATAACATTAAGTGTAGCGACAACTATTTCTCTTCTCACTCCCAATAACTAACCAATCACACACAGCTCAAAGGGTGTCTGATTTTAAACTACCCCTGCAGTCACTGTGTCGAGGGTAGGAATCCTTATATAGTGGATGGTAGGTGGCGTGTGCTCCCAGCCAACCTAATACTACAGGTTATAAGCCCATACATTCAAAATACCCTTTGGTGTATAAGGCATTGCAGATACCCACAATTGATCTTAGAGCATCATTACCACCACTCGGTCTGCAGGCCTCAGGCATCTGCACACTCTAAACAGCCAACTTCTAGGGTGACCGTCGACCGAAAGCAGATAGCCTGGCGAAGAGCACCCTCACCCAATACTGCTCTCAACTGGTCAATGGAAATCCACCTCATGCAATGTCTCGCACAGTAGCATTGCCTACCGCGGCTTTACCTGCTGCTGTAGCTCCGCCTGCTGCCTTATGGCTAAAAATTTTGAGGAAAGGCCTTCCAAACATCCACAGTATCCCATTGTGATTGATAGTCAAGCCGAACCACAATAATGGTTGCTTCTGACAATCCACATTTTATTTTACAAACTGCAGATGAGCCCAGCATTTGAAAGCTCTAGTTAGTACACATAAAAACACAACGTAAATATGAAAACAATGCAGTGGAATCAAAAGATTAATTGCAAAACCTACTACAAGGAGAAAACCATCACAGATTGATGCAAAATAAGGGCGCTCGTGAGAAAGCCACAAAGGGCCAATGGAAAGAAATTCAAAATGGCCTAGCAGCTCTGTTGAAGGACTGGGGGATGGCAGGACTGTGGCACCCCTAGCCAGAATGGCCTCGCTAGTTCCCACGAACATTAACATTATTTGGCCAAATATTCTGAGTGACTTACGCGAGTGACTTTGCAGGTCAGGCAATTGATTTTAAAAGCAGTTGGGCATTGATGGAGAAACCAGACAAAGCTACAGAACATGGGGTTGGCTGGTGATATTTACGTATATTTACGCCCTTCCCTCGCAACGGCAGGGGAAGTTGCTTTCAGTAGGGGAATACTAAGACTGGTATTTAGGGTGCCCTGGGCAGTGCCGGATTAAACCCTGAGGAGCCCCCTAGGCAGTCAAAATTTCAGGGGCCCCCATTGTAAATTATATCCATCCATCCATATGTATTTTTTATTTTCTGCACCCTTTTGGGACCTCTTCTTTTTGGGCGCAGACATTATGGATCTATAAAAGGGCGACGACAAACAATATTTACGCTTTGTTCAAGAAAATGAAAGAATTCTTAAGGCTCAGCCAAAAATAAGGAAAAGTGCATGAACAAGATAGATTGCTTCTGTTACAGTAGAATTTAGATGGTCAAGTTAATCAAACTTCATTATAACTCAGAAAACCTAATTTAGTAACGCAGACGTTGGGTACTGTATTTATACTAGTCAGTGTTCTCAAAGCTTCTACTCACGAATGTTCTACTAGTGTTTGGATTTGGCGGGAGTCTTGAGACACACTAACTCACAAAAAGCTTTGTTTCTGTAGGCTTCTCGAGCGCACGCAGGAACTCTAGCCTCTAGTGGGATAACATTGAACTAAGTAGTGTGCACACCGGCCACTGGCACATAAGCCGGGGCTTACTCTGCCCATTTGGTAATCCATCACTGGCCTTGGGATAATATCTTTTCACACAGGGGAGGGAGGGAAACTGTGATTCTCAGACAATGTGTGTGTCTGTGGATAGCAGCGCCCCTTCCTCGTGTGAAAAGATATTATCTCAGGGCACCATAAATACTAGTCTTAGTCTTCTCCCACTGGAGAATGGGTCTGTGATTGGTTGGTGACCATTATGCCCTCAGTGATGATAGGATCTGGGCCGTTCATGGAGAGACAAAGACAGGCACACCATTCCATGACCCAAATAAAATTTCAAAGCACATTTCAATAAAATAGTGCATCTCCATGCACGCTCATTGAATAAAACGTTGTGCATGTGCAACACAGTTTCAATCTATCACCACACTATGTAGAGAGTAAACCGGTGTTCTTAGCAACTCCTTAGGACTTTCTGCGCTGGGGGGAAATGAGAGCTCCATCTCTGAGACAAAGGGTCTTGTATAGAGCAAAGGGTTCATAGTGTCTGTCGATATTTCAACTGTTGACAAGTACTGTACTTGAGATCTGTAGTTAATATAGAAAATTATACAGATATTTAATATGAGCCTACTCTTATTCTGCATGCTGAGAAGAGGTATAAGCTCTCTGTGGAGAGTTATGCAAGCCAATGCTGGACTCGGTCCTTTCATTCATTTATTTTGTCATTTGTATAGCGCCTTTCACCATAATTATGGTCCCAACGCGCTGTTAGTTGAACGCCCTTGGAGTGACCGGAGTTCATTTTGGGTAAGTTGGGAGGTGCTATTTTGCATGTTTGCATTTCAACCATTAAAGTTAGGGTGGCCAGGACCTTACTAGTCACCCATGTCTGAATGGCGCCTGGATGGGCGCAGCGGAAGTAATATGAACTAAGCAGAGGTAGGTTTTGATTAAGGAGATAAGGAGATTTATGTGAGAAGCTACGCTTCATATGTTTGTCGTTAAAAGTAGCTTAATTCTAATGACAGTATTTGTGTTATATGTCAGTGCAGAGTGGGTGGAATGATCCTGTGCCTTGCATTAAGTTGCGAAGGTGCGGTGTTCGAGGGGAGAAAATGTGTTAGCTGTACAAGCAACGTCAACATTCTAGGTGCCATCTATGTACACGGAGCAGTGCCACACTTCAGACGATCTAAGTGCTAAATGAATACATAATACTCACTCTAGTTTGAATAAGGCCCCCTTTCATGTTTTCTTACAGCAGCATGGCCCACCTACATGTGCTATAGAGTTACATACAGTGCCGACTACGAAGGAGGGATCCCATGTGCCTGATTGTTGTCGTCCTTGATGATCCAAGTGTTTTCCCAAGGTGCAATGCATTGCCCACCCTTCGAGCTCATATGAGAGCAATACCCGGCCCACTGTGAGGATTCTTATCATGAGCAAGTTACTGGGTGACCTTCTTGAGTCGTTCATATGGGGTTGGCCGCACTCAAGGCGGGGTTTGTGGTTGTGGTGGCAGTGCACAGGAGAGATGAAGGAGGTAGCTGGGAGAGGGATACGTGGGAGGGACTGTGTTGGGGCAGTGGCTGCTGGATGAGATTAGTGGTCGGGGAGTGGACAGGGGGCGGTTTCAGGATGTGGGAGGGAACAGCCAGGTTTTGAGGGCCTTTCTGAAGGCCAGGTGATTCTCTGAGACAGCGCGCGTGGGGGGTGGAGGTTCCATTCCACGAGAAGGGGGGCAAGGACATAGAAACAGTAACATCCTAGTCTGTAGAACTGGAAAGCGGGGACTACCAGGATGTGTGCAGAACCTGATCTGAGGATTCAGGTGGGGCCTTAGTGTGTGATCTTGTTGTGAAGGAATTGAGGACCTTTACTGTGGATGGTGTAGTAGGGGATGCACATGGCTTTGAAGAAGGCCCGTCAGCTGATGGACATCCAGTGAAGTATCCTGAGCGCGCGTAGATGTGTTCTCTGGGGTAGAGTGCGAAGAGGAGCCTTGCTGCCGAGTTTTGGATCTGTTGGAGCTTTCTGAGTTGATATGCAGGGTCGCCTAGTTAGAAGGAGTTGGAGTAGTCTAGGCACACAAATTCATGGCCGTGATCATCAGTGGCTAGGTTTGTCCACTGGCACCAGAGCCCTATTCTGGTGTGCCCACTGCCATAGTATTCGGTGGCACCCTTGCCAGCTACCTAGGGGAAATGAAGGGAAGCACAGTAATATATGGCATGCAGTCCTGCACTGATTTCACAGGATATTAACCTTTTACATTCCATATTAGATGCGACCAGAATTAAGCCAGTGCATTTAAAACACCTAGGCCTGTTAATTATTACAATCAATATTAACTGTTATGAATAGGATTTGGGCAATACTCGTTTGTTGTTTAAAAGTAACACATCTGTATGTTTTTAATGGACTTCTTGCCCAAAGTTTTCTCAAAATCGTACATTCTTGAGAATCAGTGGTCACAACTAACAGGTTGCCAGCTATGCAGAGTGCCCGGTTTAACTAAATTGCACAATGGAATGATGACACACATTGCATTCTGCCCAATTAAAAAACGCGGGCAGCATCGATTGCCCCAAACATATATCTTTCAATTTACACCTCAGTGAGTGGCACCAGCCAATCATGACGCTAGGATTGCAGGCTTGCCCTCCTGGTATGAGTAAGTCGGTGTTCTTTTCTAGAGTCTCCCTGTTCACCATTCCTTTTGTCCGATGCCCAGCCCCCACCTTTTCCATCCCCTTTCCACCTACCTTTTCTACACCAACCCAATCCTCCTTTCTCTTCTCCACATAGCCCTTGGGTCCCTCAACACCCTCATTGTCCTGGCCAGATAATGTCCGCAACATCGAAAAGGGATTCTATGTTGCGTGGTGGCCATCCTGATTTATAGATTTCTTTGTTTTAAGGAATCGGGCTAGCGCTAAAGGCTTGGTCCTGATTTCCCTGAATACAAAATTAATAAAGCAATATTGGCACCCTGTGGGCAAAGAGGTGTTAAAAGCATTATTCAATGCTTTGGGGCAGGCTTGGCATGTAACACTCACCCTCTTGTGGAAGCCCTTAATTCACTTCTGCCTACCACTGCTTGGGCTAATGGCCATTACTGAACAGGCACACTACCCGAAAGCGTTGATTAATGCTACAGTGAAATCTTCTTTTAACTTTTCTAGTTCCCAGTCAACACATGACCTATTTTTTGTCGTTACCCAGCAAAATGGTCTTCTCCATTTCAGTGAACTTCAGTGCGAATGTTCAATCCCCAAACCTGTATGGCACAGTAAGTACCTGCAGAGTTGTCAGACCTGCATTTGAGCGGTCGAGATGCTACTTTTTATAGCGGCATCTGCTGCCTTTTGAGTCGTGTGGACCACTGTAAGGATTATACTTTTTTAACATTACTAAAGAGTGGCGTGGCAGAATGAAGTAAAAGCTATGAATTGTTTTCATCAGGAATTCAATACATTACAGCAGCACTTATTAAAGCTGATGACCTTTCAGGAATGAAGCGTGTTTGAACAGGAACTGTCACTCCTGGAAGGGAGTATCCACACCCCCTCCCTAACCACAGAAGCAGCATTGAGTACGACCCTCCCACCTTGATTGGCATGGGTTCCAGAACTTAAAATAACATGTCGCTGCGAGGCATACAGCCGGTGGGGGATTAGGGAGAGCTTGTGGATATGCATGGGGAAGTAGGAACACTAGAAAGTGGATTTAGGGATACATGGATGGGAAGGCGGAAATCGAGGAGGGGTGAAAACACTGTTCCGCACCACCTATTTTACCAATGATCCTCGCAGTTGTAAACAGCTGGTTGTTCTTGTCTTGAATGACCACTCTTACCTTTGTCCCACCTGTCCTGTCCTACCCCTTTGGGTGTTCCTCCTATTCTCCCATACCAAGCATAACCCATACATATTGCGCATAACAAGTAGCAAGTAGTTTCATAGGCTTACCAACATGATCTCGAAGGTATCCAGCTTGCACTGACGAAAGCTTGACACTTAGGTTCGTGAACATAAATGCTAAGGTGTGCGAATGCGAATAGAAAGCAACCAGAGCCTATACATACTGTTTGAACATGGTAGGTGAATTCAGACTTTGTCTGAAAAAACACTTCTCCACTCTGTTGCCTCAGAGTTTCTGCCATGCATATTCTTGTTCGCTTGTTTGGTTTTACTTGGCTTTTGCCTGGGAACCCCTGCAAGAATTCCCTGGGCGTAGTAGCAGAAGTGGAGAACCACATGCGGAGTATGGTTTGTGAGCCTTTTTTTTGTCGGAGCAGGGAGGGGAAAAGCACAGGTCCGAATTCACTTGCAGTGGGGCTCTGGTGAATGCCACTCCGCTTCCTTGCGCCTTGCCCGGTGCAACAATATTCAGCACGGGTATGCACAGGGCTTAAATTGACTTCCTGGCGGCACACACCTTGCCAGGAATCCTGGCCAATATAACCCTGGCCCCTACTGTCCCATACCTTCATGGTGGTTTTTTTTTAGCCCATTCCTGGTGGATCTGGCCACAGAGACCCCCATGTGCCCAATCCCCACAATCCTGACAGGAAATTTCATTATGCCAGAATAATATCAAGAAGCCCAAAATAAGGAATACCTTCCTGGTAGAGCAAGAGAAATTATGTGCACAAACTGTCATTTATTGGAGATTTCTGCCTCTTGCTTGCCATCATGATAAAAAAGGATGCCTGTCAAACTGCATAGCGCACCCACATTTTATGAATATGGTGAAAGTGATTTTTTTGTACAACCTTATTTTCAAAGAATGAACCATGTTACTTTGATAGGCCCAGAGCTGAAGAATGTATTTCCCCAGGAATACAGCAAGCTATGGTATTAAGTGTTCAAGAACTGGATTTCTTCACATGTTCTAATATGGATGGTTGTATTCCCAGTCTCAATGTGATGAATCAATATTTAATGTGCTTCTTTATTCTGCCATGTTAGTAATTCATTTCAAGCTGTATTGTGTTAAAGCTAAAGTATCGGAGTAGAAATACTGTTGAGTTTCGTTTTTTTTCCAGTACCATGTATATTGAAATGACAGGTCAGCATTGCATGGAGAAATTAAACCCTCAAGGGCTCGCTTCACAGGCACAGACAAAGGGGTTTTGAAACATCTTCTTGGGTGCAAAGATCATATAAACAAGCCCATTGTCATATGATTCTGGGCAACCCCAAACGGCTCACCAATTGTACTAAAGACAGACTTTCTAAGGTGGTGTGGCCAGCGAGCAACTGATGCGGCTGTGAAACTTCAGAGCTCCAAACCGCACATCATCCTGCTTTTATCCTGCAGGAAAGCACTTAGTCATCACTGGAGCACCCCCGCATGAACCGGAAACATCTAGAGAACCTGGGAAGCACAAATGTGAGAGAGAAGAGGGGTCTGTTCAAACCCTTTGATCGAGAAATCGGAGAACAGAGCAATGCTGACTCTGAAAAGGCAAGATGGGGGTGATTGCTTAAACTTCAGTCCGGGAGACCCTGACATCAGAGACTCATTCGGCCTTGCAGCACTGTTGGCAGGCGAGTGCTGCACCCCAGATAACACTGGAGAAGTGATATCAGGTGTCGGGTGACGTCAACGCCTCAACGGTTTGAGGGACGTAGTGGTGACAGTGGTGACACCAGACATGGCGGAAGAGAGTCCTGGGGAGCGAGGGACTGCAGTCGCACGGAGGAGGTGAGTGAGGAGCAGAGCAGTCAGCATGCTGAGCAATCTGGCAACAGACAATGTCAACCGGCAGAGCACGGACCCTGCTGGCCAGGGCGCAGGAAGAAGGTAACGGGCGGTGCCGACGCAGAGCCGGACTGCAATCGTTATACGGGCAATCATCCACACCAGCAGCAGGGCGTGAATCGTGAGGGGAGAGGCACAACAGAGAACTCCCAGAGGAGGACCAGCAGTGGACCAGAACAAAGCTGGAGCAGTGACGGGAGAGGCGAAAACACAGGCGAGTGGCTGGGAGCATTTCAACAACACAGATCACTGGGAAATGGGATGTGAAGTGCCTCCTGCCCCTGGGGAGGAGGCGACAATACAACCCACGCAGGAGCCAGAGGAGCCAGAAGTCCCAGAGCAACTAAACCAATGGAGGATTGAAGGCAGTGGATAGACCAGAGATTCCAGGAGAGGGGTGACTGTGCAGAACACGTGGGAGAAAGGAGTGCAGGCTGAAGGAGGACTTCAGGTGGAAGCGGAGCCTGTGACTCCCCTCCGGGTGCTACACAACATATGAGGTACCGCAGAGGGAGGAAGTGAAGTAGAAAGGCACAACACAACCCAGCAACTTTAGATAGACAGGAGGGGTGAGGAATGGCCCCAGGACACTCGCTGGCCTTCAAAACATATGAGGCAAGATGAGCAGTGGCTGCGACCAGTCCTGGCTGGGAACATGCAGGACTGGCGAGTGCTTGAGGGAGGAACTAACTGTGCCACCTGGAGCTAAATTGAAAGAATCTGGGGGTGGGTGGGAGGTGCTTGAGGTGGACTTGTGGCCCACTAGGAGGTCCATGACCCGAACCCAGATCAATTAGCACCCCCTCACTGATTGAACAAGTGACAACAACACATACTAACTTCTAACCAGGGAGAGAAACTGAAATCACTGGATGTTTGTCAGACAGCACTGGGAGGAATCAATATGTACAGGTCAGGGGCCAACAGCAAGGGGGACAGAACTGGTTAACCATAAACGGACCAAAGAAGGAACACCAGAGCCAATACGGGGATCTCATCCCGCATAGCTTCATAAAGAGACGGTGTAAAACAAAGCCAAGAGAGCACCGACTGCTGGGAGATCACGAGGTCGGAGGTCTGAGGGGAACTGCAACCCTCTCAGGATCCTCGAACAGAAACTATGGTGAAGGGGCAGCATAAAATGGATCACTACACTGCAACGAAGCATAAGCCCACTAAGCTGGGGGGGGGTGGAGACACCGCGGCATCCGAATTGGAAGGAGGGTTCCCGGAAGGTTAAGAAGGGCACAGTTCTGAGCAGTACATGGAGAAACTGATCTTGGAATCTCTGCAACCCAATGTCTATCAAAGCTGGGCGGGTACCCAGCAGACCACCACCTCCGGGAGGACAGCCCAGAGTGATTGTGGCCAAACTGTTAAATTATCGAGTCAGACACAGTATTGCAGGTGGCATGCAAGGTTGAGTACATAGAAGCAGTGAATGCCAAAATCCTGATCTTTCCGGACTTCACACAGGAAGTCCAGACACAGAGGAGGTCCTTTGATTTGGCCTGTAGAAGGCTGCGGGAACTTAATCTGCAGTATATGACCATCTTTCCGGCGAAGCTGCGAGTGATGGATGGAGGCAAATCCTTCCTATTTACTTCCCCACAGGAGGCATGGGACGGGCTGGACAAGAAAGGACTGGCGAGCACCTGGAGGCCTCGTGGACTGACAACCAGGGAACAATGACAGTGGAAGGGGTGGAGCGTTGGACCGAAATTACCCGAGTGGGTTCAAGGTATGGTCTGAGGATGGAGAGGTGCGATGCAGAGGATATCGGTGCTTTGGCATAATGTATTTTGACTGGAGTGGGCACAATCTAGCCCCCCTCCTCCCGGATATCAGGATCACACTGAGAACTGGTGTGGAATGGAGGCTGATCTCGGTTGGTATAGGTTGAGGGTAGGGGTAGGGAGGAGGTCGAAGGGAGTTTGGGAGGGGTTGTTTGATGTTGGGTGGAGTTGATTGTTTTGAGCGAGGGGCAGGTGAACCGGTGCCACAACAAGCGTTGGATGGGAAGGAGTGATCTCAAGTGGACTTACTTTACTCAAAGGTACAGGCGCGAACCCCCTTAAGATGGGCACGTGGAATGTGCAGGGTCTGGGTTTCAGGGGAAAGGGAGCAAAGGTGGCACAGTACTTGAAGAGGCATACCATACAGTTGGCACTGTTACAGGAAACTCACATGCACGGGGCAGATCTAGAAGTGCTGGAGTCCAAGTGGGGAGGGCAGATGTCAAACTCCTTGTACTCGACATATGCTAGAGGAGTACTGATATGGGTAGCACTGGGATCCCCTTTCAGGTGCAATGAACAGTGGGAGACACGGAAGGGTGGGCAATGGCCATTATGGGTCAATGGGAAGGATAGGAAATTTGCGTGATAAACATGTATGCCCCGAATGCAGATGATGGGGACTACTTCCCCTCAGTGGTGAAACTGACAGGAGGTCAACGTACTGGGCTATACAGTTCGGGGGGAGACATCAACTGCGTCCTAGACCGGGAGCTGGACAGAACAGGGAAGGAGAATGCCACACAAACACAGGCAGGGGCAGCGTTAGACCGAATTCTAGGGGACTTGGATCTAGTGGAGCTGTGGCTGGTAATACATGGAACGGAGAGGTGATACTCGTATCACTCGGGGGTTCATGTTACGCTCACCTGATATCCCCAGGGTCGTCTAGAAAGGCTCTGAGATCTGGAACCCTGGATGCGTAGTTGCCCAGTGCTGAATAATGAATCTGCAATTACAGAAGGGAGGATTTGATAACGGTCTCTAATGGGTGAATCTCCCACATCCCTCAGACCGATTCCCTTCCCACTGGGTTCTTTTTTCACCTTAGTTATTTGAAAGCGAACCCGAATATGTCTCTTTTTCTTTTGCAGATGTTGCTTGGGTGCTCCGGATGGAAGCGCGGCGTAGCACGATGGAATTCAGGTAAGACTGATGGAATTCGATGTTTTGGAAGTGCGCGCGTTCTAATATTGTTTTTCCTTTTCTCGTTATTGCAGGTCACGATGTTCGAGCAGCAGGTGTGGTAGCGATTCGCTGGAAGTCCATAAGCTAGTACTCACAGGTGGGTGATGTTTGTTCTTCTTCTCTCGGTTTCCATAGATTGCAGCCCGGTTGAGATGCTGAGTGCTGGATGGTGTTTTCTCAGGTAAGACAGAATAATCTTGTTCTTGCAGGACTACAGGAAGATGCTGAAGACCAGGAGCTGGACACGGTGAGCATCACGCTGCTGGTTGCAGAATAACACAAAGTGTGTTCTGCAGTCAGGGTGTGGTTTATCTAGCCCAGGTAAAGTAGTACCAGGGAAAGTAGTTCCAGGCCTGCCGCAGCCAAAACACTAGACCACATGGCTTGGAACTTAGAACTAGGCTGTGTGGGCGCTTCCATGTTGGATTTAAAGGCCCATGTACATAAATGGGACCTAGTTTGAACAGAATAGTAGAGTAGAGGTGGGCACCACAATGTTATTCTTTCTTTCAAAAATGTTTGATTTTTCAATTCTGAATCTCAAGTTAGGTTTGTAATGGTAGTTTTAGCCTGGGGCTGCCTGTCAAAAATGGTCCTATGGCACAAGGACCTAACAGTACACTAAGAAAAAAATAGGATGACACCACCTTATTAAAACTGGCGCTCTCAGTTTGTCCCCAATGGGACTGCACAATTAGTAATAGTAAATGAAAAAAAACAAATTATTCTGATTATTAGGTAACTCAAAATTCGTTTTTTTCAAAATGTGTCCTCAAGATTCCCTCCAGGACTCATGGATACAAGTCCCTGTAGCGAAATGAAAGGAACTCTTTGCATGTATATCAAGAATTGTTTACTTCACAATTCTAAAAAAAAATTGCTTTTGATAATGAGGCAAAACAATAATAGCAATGGGCCGTTAAGTGTACATGTGCCAATGCATTTCGGTAAAAACCATCTTCAGGGCTGTACACTTATAATGCTGTAATTTGTAAACCTATACGAAAACATGCAGTCAAAAACATTTCACGCCATAATTGTGCTGATTGAAATAATACAGTTAAGAAAATAATAGTAACATACCAATTCATGCCCATTCAAAGAGTTCAATAAAGGTTGTCATTCCAATGTGTAGATTAGGGGAAAAGAAAGAGAATGCAAGTCAGCTTTGATAACATTCCCGTGCTAGCCGTCAATATGTATAGATAACCCGTGTAATCCTACCTCCTTCTATTCAAAAGCTGTGTTATCTAACGTGATCAGCGCACGTACTGGGAGCCGCTTCTCTGAGGAAATATAAAGATAATCAACCCCTGTATCTATTCAGCGTGAGGCGAAAGTGCTTTGGTTAAAAAGCCGCCATCACCTTGGAAATGTTATCACAACCAGCGAATGCCGGTCAGAGCTGTGTGGACGCGAGTGCGGCAACTCTGTGTCTATTTGTTGCCATGGAGACAGTGCGAGGCGTCGCGCTCCCGCTAGGTATGCGGAGCACGTATGCCTTGCGCTCTACCCCCCGTGTGTGAATGCGGAGGGGCGGGGTTGTCTCCATGGCAACACGTGGACGCCTCGGAGAGCGTAATGGATTAATCTTACAATGAAGCACTGTGTCGGCGTGTCAAAGCTGCATGATCACAACCAAACTCTATAGATAAGCAATTAAGCTGAAAGCTGTGAAATAAGCTGATTGCTGCCAAGCCCTAAATAATGTCGATTCAGATGCAAGTTAATAGATGAGCCCAAAGAAAAACTCCATCTAACTATGGAGAAGTCTAATAATGGGAGGTTTAAACATGCAACTTCACTAGTTGTGTATTAATCAGTATGTACCACCCTATTCATAAACACATAATGGTATGACAGGCAATGTAAGTTTTCCAGTGTCTAATAAGAAATACTTTGTTTAAGAAAATCGGATATTATAGCGGAACAAAAGCTTACATTGCCTGTCATACCATTATGTGCTTCATTGTAAGATTAATCCATTGCTCTCTCCGAGGCGTCCACGTGTTACCATGGAGACATCCCCGCCCCTCTGCGTGCACACACGGGGGGTGGGGTGCAAGGCTTACGTGCTCCGGCTTCCTAGCGGCATTCCTCGGATGGGACCTAGACGCCCCCCGCGATCCGGTGTGAGGCTGTGGCGCGGTCTGCAAGTGCTCACTGGAGGTTTGCCGTTGGCCGGTTTCCTATGTGGGCGGACTCAGGCAGGGCGGAGCGGTGACTGGGAGGAGGGTGTTGGGCTTGAGGAGGCTGAGAGGTCTCCTTAGGCGGGAGCAAGGGGAAAGTGTGTCCAGAGGAGGAGGTAAGGATGGGAAAGGGGGACGGGAAGCCTGGAAAGAAAGGAGGGGTGGAGGAAAGGGAGAAGAGGGGGAAGGTGTCATCTGTGAGATCCTCATCTGTGGAGGAGGGGAAAGGGGGAAATGGGAGACGGCTTCGCAGCAGGTCTCCTCAGAGGAATAATGAAGGAGGGTTGGTTCAGGACATCTCAGGGTCGGAGTCTCAGGAAAAAGGTGGTTTGGAGGAGCTGGGGGCTTTGGGGAGCGGTGTGCTGGAGGAGGAGAAGATGCAGTGTGATAGTGTGTGGAAGGTGGTATTGAAGCCTGATAGTCGCGAAAAGACATTTCTGGGGGTGAATCCATTGGAAATTGCTAGATGGATAGAGGCAGCTGTGGGGGATGTTACTCGGGTGCTAGTGGTGGCTGGGGGTCGGTTGCTAGTGGAGGGAACGAATGCTGATAGCAAGGCTAAGATTCTGGAGGTGCGTTGTTTGGGTAGACATGCGATTGATCAAAGTGGTGTGTCGTGTAAGGGGGTGTTGTATGGAGTGCCGGTGGCTGTGAATATGTCTGAGATAGAAGATAAATTGGTGGATGTTGGGGTGGTGGAAGCGTGGAGGTTGGGGAGGAGAGATGCACGTGGGGATGTAATATCCACGACAGTAGCAGTGAGATTTGCGAGGAAGGAGTGTCCGGAAATGGTGGAGTTGGGATATCAGAGGTTCCGTGTGAAAGCTTATGTAGCGATGCCAATAAGGTGTTATAAGTGCCAACAGTTTGGGCATATGGCGAGAGTATGCAGGAATGAGAGACATTGTGGGAGGTGTGGAGGGGACCATGATATTAAGGAATGCAAGCTGGAGACCCCGATGAAGTGTGTGAATTGTGGGGGAGGGCATTCTACTGCGTTTAGGGGGTGTGAGAGTCAGAGGGTGGCGAGAGAGGTGGTGCAGGTTAGGGCGGCGGAAGATTTGTCTTATGCGGAGGCTGTAGCAAAGGTGAAACCGGCACGGGTAGTAAGTGAGGTGAGTGCGAAAGAGCTGGTAGTGGAAGAGGGTGTGGGAAGGAAGAAAGTGATGGGTGAGGTGAAAGGCGAAGAAATGGTGATTGTTTCGAAAACTGAGTTTATGTGCTTCATAGTGAGTGTGCTGGAGTTGGTTCAGAGGAATGCGTCTATCAGTGTGTCGGATCTTACGAAAGGAGTGGTGGAAGCGGGGAGGAGGTATTTGAGTGTTGTGGATGTGGTGGAAGAGGATGTATTTAAGATGGTTGCTAAAATGCGGAAGCAGAGTGGGGTCCCGGCATGAGGTTTTTGCAGTGGAATGCGAGGAGTTTGTTGAGGAATGGACAGGAGTTGAAAGCGGTGTTGTGTGGGGAATTGAAAGTTGACGTGGTTTGTATTCAGCAGATGTGGTTGAGGGGTGATCTGAGGTTTGTGATTCCGGGTTTTGAGCTGTTTCGTAAGGATAGGTTGGAAGGGAGAGGGGGGGGTGTGGCTCTAGCGGTTCGAAAGGGGTTGGTAGCAAGGGAGATTGTGGTGGATGGAGCAGTAGAGGCGATTGGGGCGGGAATACGGGTAGGAGGATCGGAAGTATTGGTGCTGAATTATTATAATCCGTGTGAGGTGGTGGAAGTGGGTGTGCTGTCTGAAGTAATAAGGGGACATGTGGGACCTTGTGTTTTGTGTGGCGATTTTAACAGTGCCAACACGTTGTGGGGTAGCGATCGGACAGATACGAATGGGGAATTGTTGGAGGACATGGCGGATGAATTGAGTCTGGTTTTGCTGAATGATGGTTCAGGTACGCGGTTGGATGAGGACTGGGAAGTTGTCGTGCTTGGATTTGACCTGGGTGTCTGCTGCAATAGCGGGTGAATGTGATTGGGAGGTGCGTGTGGATGGGGACATGGGGAGTGATCATTCTGGTATCTTGGTGACGGTAAGGGGTGAGGTAGGGATCAGGCCACGGATGACTGGGAGACGGTTGAATTTTAAGAAGGCTGATTGGGAGATGTATAAAAGAGTGTGTCAGGAAGTGATTGTTCCTCGAGGTAGAGATGGGGGGGCGGATGAATGGAATGAATATTTGGTGCAGGGAATGAGAGCAGCGTCTGAGGCGGCAGTTCCAGAGATTGAGAAGGGGAAGAGTGGGAAGATTGAGATACCTTGGTGGACGGTGGAATGTTCGAGAGCTGTGGCGGAACGTAAGAAGGCTAGGGCTAGGGCGGTAAGGTCAGGAATGATAGTGGATTTGGTGGCATATAAAAAGGCTAAAGCTATGGCGCAGAGAGTAATTAGGGAACGGAAGCGTGGTTATTGGAGGGGTTATTGTGGGTCCCTGGGGAGTGATTCTGGTGTGGGTGAGGTATGGAAACAGTTCAAGCGGATGTCTGGATTAACGAGACCACAGGGTGGAATATCAGTGTTGTTGAAAAGAGAAGAGGTGATTAGTGAGGATGGGGAAAAGGCGAATTTGATGGGGGAGTATTTTGCGGGGGTGCACAGTTCGGGGAACTTCCCAGAAGCGGTGAGGTTACGAATGGTGTGGTAGAGGAGGAGATGCGGAGGTGTTGGCGAATGTTGGACCTTGGGAAGAGCAATATGAGGTCCCGTTTTCGATGTTGGAGTTGGATGGTGCGATTCGAAAGGGGAAGTGGTCAAGTCCAGGGGTGGATGGTGTTATGTATGTATTTTTGGAGAAGTTGCCTGTAGAATGTAAGTTGGAAGTATTAGCTCTGATCAATGAGATTTGGAAGATTGGTGTTTTGCCGAAGTTGTGGAAAAGAGCTATTGTGGTGGCGATTTTGAAGGGTGGAAAGGTTCCAACGGAGTGTAAGTCGTATAGGCCGATTGCGTTGACTGTTGTGATGTGTAAAGTTATGGAACGGATGGTGGTTGAGCGATTGGGGTTTTATTTGGAGTCGAATGGGTGTTTGAGTGACTTTCAGAGTGGGTTCAGGAAGAATCGGTCGGTGGCTGATCCATTAGTGAGATTAGTGACTGGGGTGGAGGAGGCATTATGTGATGGAGAGTTGGTGGGAGCGTTCTTTTTGGATTTGGAAAAGGCATATGATATGGTGTGGAAGAGTGGGTTGTTGGTAAGATTGTTGGAGATGGGTGTGAAGGGGAGGAGGTTTCGGTGGATAAGGGCATTTTTGGCGGATAGGACCTTTCAGGTGAGAGTGAGGGGGGTGCTGTCTGAAGTTTGGAAGATGGAGAATGGGACACCGCAGGGAAGTGTGATTAGTGCAATGCTGTTTAATGTGATGGTGGATGGGCTGATTCGGGCTATGATGCGAATCGGGTGTCAGGTAGATTTCTTTACAGATGATGGTGTGGTATGGGTAAGAGGGCGGAGTTTGTTGATGGTGCAGAGTCGGTTGCAAGCTGTGATAGTACGCATGGAGGAGTGGTGTGGGAAATGGGGCTTTTCGGTGTCTGTGGAAAAAAGTGTGAGTATGGTGTTTTCGAGGAGAAGAGTGCAGCAGGAGTTGAACTTGGTTTTGAAAGGTGTGAGGGTGAAGAGTGTGAAGGAGTTCCGGTACTTGGGGGTGATTCTGGATAGAAAGTTGAATTGGAACGTGCAAGTGGATGGAGTGATGGACAAGTGTAAACGCAGGCTGAATTTGTTGCGGGCGGTGACTGGGAAAGAGTGGGGTGCGCAGCAGAAGTGTTTACGAATGTTATATAAGGGATTGATTTTGAGTGTGTTAGATTTTGGATGTCAGGTGGCAGTGGGTTTCACAATGAGTCAGAAGTTGCGTTTGGATAGGGTGCAGGCGAGAGCATTGAGGGTGTGTTCGGGTGTGATGAGGTCCTCTCCAATGAATGCGGTTCAGGTACTTGTGGGGGAGATGCCATTGGGGTTGAGAAGGGATGTGTTGAATATGAGGTGGTGGGTGAAGTGTAGTGCAAAGAGTGTGGCTCATCCGGTACGTGAATGTTTGCGGTATAATTGGAGGTTTGACTATTATGGGGATCGGTGGAGGAGGAAAGGGGGCACTTTGGGGTTTCACATGTGGGAGAAGGGGGTGCAGTGGGGTGTGGGCGAGTTGATGGTTGTGACAGATATGGATCTGGTGAGGTGTCCGATGTGGATGATGGGGTCTCCAAAGGTGTGCTTGGAGTGTGGTGTCAAAGAAGCGGGGATTGCGGGGTGAGATCAAAGCTTTGGGCCAGGCATATGTGGCAGAGAAAAAAGGGTGCAGGGTGTTCACGGATGGTTCAAAGGATCCGGTATCTGGAAGAGTGGGAATGGCGTATTATTTGGAAAGCACTGGGGAGTATAAAGTGGGGCGTCTGACGGATGATGTGTCAATTTGTACGGCAGAGTTGGTGGCGATTGCAATGGCGATTGAAAGGGTGTGCGAGTTGAGGTTTGAGAAAGTAGTGGTGTTTTCAGATTCGTTGAGTGGGTTGCAGGCGATTGTGGCAGGGGATGGTGATAGGAAGGATGTGATTTTGGATATCAGGAGAAAGATTGATCGGTGTGTGCGTGGGGGGATGGATCTGGAGTTGGCGTGGGTCCCCAGTCACAGCGGCATTCTGGGAAATGAGTTAGTGGATCTGGCGGCGGGTGAGGGTATGAGAAGGGAAGCGGTTGATGTAAGGTTGCCTTTGAGTGTGGATGAGATGAAGGCAGTGATGGTGAGGCGGGTCATGGATGAGTGGCAGGAGAAGTGGGTGAGTGGGGTGAAAGGCAGGTGGATGTTTGGTATTCGTGAGAAAGTGTCAGTAAAGGTGGATCCGGGAAGTCTAGAATGGAGGAGGGGGGAGGAGGTGATGCTGAATCGATTGAGAATAGGGCATATGGGGCTGAATGACTGTCTGTTTAGAGTGGGGAAGCGAGAGTCGAGGGACTGTGCGGTGTGTGGAGTGTCTGAGACTGTGGAACATTTTCTGTTTAGGTGTGAGAGACATGGTGTAGAGAGAGAATTGATGAGGGTTCGGTTGTCTGCGCAGGGTGTGGCTGAGTTGAGTGGGAAGGCTTTGTTGGGAGGTGACGGGGTGAGAGGCAGGAGGAGGAGTAGTGTGTTGTTGGATTTTGTGAGGCAGACAGGGCGGTGGGAGGAATTGTGAGTTTACGTGGGTTGAATGCTGAATGGTGGATAGGTGCACATCATCCAATTGGATGGGGAAGCGCCTGCGTGGGTCCGCCCACGCCTACACTAATTTAAAGAAAGAAAGGCTTCCTAGCGGGAGTGCAACGCCTCGCACTGTCTCCATGGCAACAGAGTTGGCGCGCACTCGCGTCCACACAGCTCTGCCCGGCATTCGCTGGTTGTGATAACGTTTCCAAGGTGAGTGCGGCTTTTTAACCAAAGCGCTTTCGCCTCACGCTGAATAGATAGAGGGGTTGATTATATTTATATTTCCTCAGAGAAGCGGCTCCCAGTACGTGCGCTAATCACGTTATTTGACACAGCCTTTGAATAGGAGGTAGGATTACACGGGTTTTCTATACATATTGACAGCTAGCACTGGAATGTTATTAAAGCTGACTTGCCTTCTCTTTATTTTCCCCTAATCTACACATTGGAATGACAACCTTTATTGAACTCGTTGAATGGGCATTAATTGGTATGTTACTATTATTTTTTAAATTCTATTATTTCAATCACCACAATTATGGCGTGAAATGTTTTTGACTGCATGTTTTCGTATAGGTTTACAAGTTACAGCATTATAAGTGTACAGCCCTGAAAATGATTTTTACCGAAATGCATTGGCACATGTACACTTAACGGGCCATTGCTGCTATTGTTTTGCCTCATTATCAAAAGCAAATTTTCTTAGAATTGTGAATTTAACAGTTCTTGATATACATGCAAAAAGTTCCTTTCATTTCGCTACAGGGACTTGTATCCATGAATCCTGGAGGGAATCTTGAGGAAACATTTTGAAAAAAATGCATTTTGAGTTACCTAATCAGAATAATTCGTTTTTTTAATTTACTATTACTAATTGTGCAGTCCCATTTGGGACAAACTGAGAGCGCCAGTTTTAATAGGGTGGTGTCATCCTATTCTTTTTCTTATTTTACCTAGTTTGAACAGCCCTTCCTTCCTACATATGAGCCTGGTGCCAAAGGCGCCAGGGCTGGCTCCAGGAGCCCTTTTTCAGTGGTTTTAAGGCCTTGGGGGTTCTGGTGGGAGACTGCTTGTGGCACAACTTGTGCCCCCTCACAGTGGTCATGACAGTTCATGGCTCATACTCCAGACTAGATTCCCTATTAATGGGTACAGAGAACTTTCAGTGGTTCACTGCACCATAAAACCTAGACAGGACCCTGTCGGATCACTACCCATTGGTGGTGAGGCTGGGGGTGATGGGGACTCCTCGGGGTGAGGGGGGCACATTATGGAGGATGAGGCAGGGGTTACTGGAGGATATAGCCAATGCGCAAACTCTGGGGAGGCTTTATCCTCTTTCTTTGAATTGAATGAGGGATTGGTGATTGATGTGGGAATACAGTGGGAGGCATTTAAAGTGACCCTGAGGGGAGTCTGCATGTCCCATATGGTGGGGGTTAGGCGGACCCTAAACAACTCCATGAAAATTCTAGAGGGGGAGCTTCAGTAACTAGAAGCAGATTTAGCAAAGGGACATCAAGTCGGCGAACTGCTGGCTGAAAAGATGTTGGTACACAGGGAGGTCCAAGACTCTGTGGCAAAGCTTGACCAGAGACGTTACACTGAACTTATACATGGGGAAGGTGTCAAGGTGGGCTAGCTCCTAGCATGGTTAATACGGCAAAAACGCCCAGGGAGCATGATCACACAATTGCGAGACCCGGTGGGACACTTGGTGCTCATACAATGGGAAATAAATGAGGTGTTCCTGGAATAGTATAAGCAATTGTGCGCAATGGAAGGTACCTATTCGGAGCTAGAGGCCTCGGATCTGCTGGATCTGGTATGGCTGCCCAGGTTAGAGGGCGAGGCAAGGGAAACACTTGAGGCACTGATAGAAGAAGGGGAATTACATGGAGCAATACAATTGATGCAAGTTAATAAAGCCCTGGGAGTGATGGCCTCCCGGTGAAATTGTATAGGTTTGAGGACAGACTGGTCCCCCAATTGAAAAAGAGTATATGACAACACACTTTAAAAGGGTTGGTTACCGGAGTCCATGAGAGAGGCAGTGATCACAGAATTGTTGAAGAAAGATGAGTACCGGGCCCAATGTACATCATACAGGCCTATTTCCTAACTAAATGTGGATTCTAAGATCCTGGGGAAATTGTTGGCATCCAGGTTGGCGAGGGTAGCTCCCACTATAGTACACCCAGACCAGGGTGGATTCATAGGGGGGGGGAATGCAGGCACGAATCGAAGTAGGTTACACCATGTGATCGATCCAGTGAAGGACTCATGGAGGGAAACGGCACTGGCAGAGCTGGACAGAGTCAAAGCATTTGACTCACTTGAATGGCCATGTTTGTTCAGAGTGCAGGAGGCCTATGGCTTTGGAGATGGGTTCTTGAAATGGGTATGCCTGTTGTATCATAACCCCACAGCTAGGGTGAAAAGAGGTAACTGGGTATCACAATGGTGGTCATTGGGAAGAGGGAGAAGACCGGGCTACCCACTCACCTATGCTGTTCGACTTAGCACTAGAACCACTGGCAAGATATTTTAGGTCATACATCCCGGAGGTGGGCATATGCGCTGGAGGGACACGTCATAATATCTCCATTTACGCAGATGACATTTTGTTATATATGGATGATGCTCTTGGCAACATGCCTATAATATTGAAGGTGCTTGACAACTTCCGCAAATTATCGGGTTCTCGGGTTAACAGAGAAAAGTCGCTATTAGTCCGGTTGGCGGCACTGAGAACACGGGGGAGAGACTCCCGGATTGGGGTCTCCTTTGGGAGGGAGTATCCTAAAAGTACTTGGGGATCCAGGTTTTCCATGAGATGGAGGAGACCTTTACGTACAACTCTGGGTGGGGAGGGTCTCTCGTATTGGGGAGGAAGCACAATTCTGGAAGAGGCTTCCCCTCTTGTTGATGGGAGAATTAAAATTTGCAAAATGGCGGTCCTCCTAAGGCTTTTATATTATTTTAGACATCCAATATGTTATCAAAAAGGTGTTCTTTCAGATGCTGGACAAAATGTTGGGGGGGAATTGCAGTGGAACATGGGATGGGGTTGGGTCGCCATGCAAACGCTGCAACGAAAACTGGAAGAGGGAGGGTTGAACATGCCCGATTTTGAACTATACTAAATGGCGGCACAGTTAAAAGGGGTAGCACACTGGCAAGTGAACGTGGGAAGGAGGGCAACCCATAACAAGGAGCACAGAAGGTGTTTCTTGACACATGCCTTTAGCAAAATTAGAAATAAACACTTTGCATAACTTCTACCGCTACTTTTTTTGTGGAAATGTGTACAATGCTTTTGTCATCAATGACATTTGTGATATGATATCATATGGCATTTGTAACGCGCCTATACAAAAGTGTTTCAAGGCGCGAGGCATGTCATCTTTGATGTCATGGGTGTTAGTCCTTGCAGTGCACAGTGGTAGCACGAGTTATGGTTGTGTAGCGTACCATAACTTGCGAATTTCTGGGGTTTTTATGTTTTACCTGTAACCATAACGTCCCTGTAGCAACGTTTTTCCATAGGTATTGTAGTGTGCTACTTAACCATACTTAACCATAACGTCCTTTTTAACAAGGTTTTTTGTTAGTGAATATATATATAGTTAATGTCCTACCCTTGCTTAACTTTTCAAGTCTACATAACATTCCAGTTCTATATAACCCCATTCTACTTTTCCCTACTTAACAATATTTAAATATACACATATAAGTACACATTATGGCTGTGTAGTTATGGTTAAATTGCTGTTTCCATAGGAAGAGCCCTTTTTGGGCAGCTTATAACTCAGCTCTCCCTGGACGAATCATCACCAAACTTTGGAAAAAAAGTATATGTGTCACTCTGAATTGTTTTGCACAGTTTGGTGAGGTTTGGTCCGGGGGGGGGGGGAAGTTATAGCGGGGGGGGGTCCCAAAACTTCTTTTTTTCCCATAGACTGAATAGGGAAAAAACTTTGCTCACGCCTACAGCCCAAACCGCTGGACGGATTTTCACCAGATTTGGACCAGGAGCAGCGGCTTGGTCCCAAAAGCGTGCTTTTGCAAATTTGGTGAAAATCCGTCCAGTAGTTTTTAAAAAAATGACCAAAAAGTAGGTCACAAAAAATGTGTGATATCTCTGTTCGGTCCGCGGACACATTACCTGTTCGCTCCACGGACAGTGTCTTGACTGGCCAATTGGCTTGCATGATGTCCGCGGACATGCAACGTGTTCGCTGATTGGACAGTGTAGAGTGTGAAGTGCGTAAGATTTTTGGAAACGCCTGCCATCTTGGATTTGTGGACGTCCGCGGACAGCGCGGTGAAACTTGGTGGAAAAATACTATTTAGCAAAGTGTTTTGGTGTGTAAGACTGTTTGGGGAGGGTGGGAGAGTAAGAGATGGGTTAAATGTTGTATTTATTTAGGTGGCAGGCACCCTGTTGTGTTCGTTCTGACCGCGGACAATACGGGTGCCCTGAAATGTTCGTAAATAAACGAAATGGAGGTGTCCTGAGGACGCTATGCGTGTCCGTACTGTTCGCAGGCAAGTTGAAATTGTTCTAAGAACACATCAAATGTCCTCGGATGTTCGTAAATAAACAAAATGGGGGTGTTCGGAGAATGCTAGAACTGTCCTAATTATTCGCAAGTTAGCTGAAACTGTCCTAAGAACACACGCAGTGTCCTAAAATGTTCGTAAATAAACGAAATGGGTGTGTCCTGAGGATGCTATGACTGTCCGTATTGTTCGCAGGCAAGTTGAAACTGTTCTAAGAATACAGACTATGTCCTGAAATGTTCGTAAAATAAACGAAATGGGGGTGTCCTGAGGACGCTATACTGTCCGTACTGTTCGTGGGCAAGTTGAAACTGTTCTAAGAACACTCGTCATGTTCGCGGACATTAAAAGTGCCCATATGGCATAGTTAAAATGTTTGACTCTATGGGTGTGATATGCTGCGGTGGTTGTGGCCAGGGCCTAGAGTCTTGGTGCATGGTCAAGACCAAATTTATAAACACTGAAGTTATAAGTCACTATGGGTGTGATTTGCTGCAATGGTTATACTTATTATAATATACTTACTGTTTGGTTTAGTAACTGGAGTACATGTATTCCTTGTTAATTTCTGTGATAAAAGAAAAGATCATGTTAGTATTGGTTTTTTGTAACGATTTAGAACATTGAATAATCAACATTTTTTTTCCCTCATATTTAGTAGATTACAAACCAGTGTACTGTGCAATTTGCTCAGTTTCTGTGTTTGTTGCTCAAATCATTGGGTCTGTGGGGAAAAAAAAAATCCATGTAGGATTAAAAGAAAACCTTTTTTTGTTATGCTACAGTCTGTTTGTTTGTTTTCAGTGTTCACTTGTTGTTTCTGGCTAATGTTCTATACCTTGGCTTGTTGCAGATTTTTGGAGCAGTTAGATACCTGTTGACATATTGTAACTGTCTATTTTTTGTTATAATGAAGTGGTATTGATTTATCTGTTTGGATATTGTAAAATCTTGGGGCAGTTAGATACCAGTTGGCGTATTCTGTCTATTTTTCGTTATAATGTAGTGGTATTGATTTATCTGTTTAGTTGTTGTAGAATCTTGGGGCAGTTAGATAGCTGTTGGCATATTCTAACAGTTTATAGTTTTTTAATAGAAGTTTTGTTAATGTTTAAGTACAGTTTAGTTAATAAATTTTGGTTTTAAGAAGATTAAATAGGCGTTTGTAAAATTTGCTGGTAATCTCTGCTCTAGAGTAATGGTACTATCATTACATTCGAACCATCCACATTTCTTTTATATATATATATATATATATATATATATATATATATATATATATATGCAGTATAGTGACCTGCATTGGTTGTGGCTCCTGTGTGGTAAATTATACCTATTGTTGTGAAGGTTTTCCTACCAAGTGATACTTGACCATGTGTGAATCCAGTCAGCTTGCAGTTGTTTTTGGTACCATCTGCATTGTAACGTAGAAGCATTAGTATTAAGTATTTACTATGTGTTTGTATTAGTAAGGTGGAGCGATTATCCGAATTGCAGGTATTCCATAATCTACCATGGTTTGCATTTTGTACAAGTTGCTGAAATGGAACAGATTCACAATTAGGTATTGATACATACACAAAGCTCTCATTGGGGATTTGTTCTTGTGTCACATTGTTGCAGAGAGTGCATGTTTGTTTCCACATGTATGAAATCTGGAAGATTTCATTTATAGGTATGTTTTTGTTTTCCAGTACTTGTAGTAAGTACATTAGAAATTCTTGTGGATCTTCCTGTGCGTTTATAGTGAATTTCACCATTCCAGCACAGTAGTCCAATTGTTGTCTTATTCCATAAACACTATACGTGTTGTCAGGATTGTTTGTTGCGTTTCTATGAAGTACTAACATTTGCAAACACAATTGGTCTGTACTGTGTAAGTAAATGTTGTCAACAATTGGTGGTGATTGAAATAGAATAGTCATTGCAACATTTGCGTAGCAACTTACACCAATTATATTTGAAAATTTAAATGGACCAGGTAGTTCTGTATCTGAGTGCTTTTTTTTTAGTTTGTCTTCCTTCTTTGAAGAAGTACCTGGTTTACTTTCCCTAATAGTTTTTTGTTTGTGGTACTTGATGAGGTATTTGTGTTTTTTTTACTCTCTTTGGAGGATTCGCAGTGACATCCTGTTGCATTTCTGTTTGATTTAGTTTTCTTTTACAACATTTTAATTTTTGTGGAACAGGATATGTTTTTAGATGGGGGTGTATAGTGAACGAAGTCTATTGTATTCTAAAATGCAAGGAATATCAGCGTTTACTTTACTTGCATCAAAGTTGATTAGAAATAGACCGTCAAGTGTACATAAGCGTGATAGTGCTACGTAGCTTAAGCCTTCTTTAAAGACTGTGTTACCAATGTCTATCAATGCTTTGTCTAGGGTAAGACCTTGTGATTTATGAATGGTGACTGCACATGCAAGAGTTAGAGAAAATTGTTCTCTGCGTACATACATGTCTTTGAAGAGAAGGAATCGAGCTGTTGAGCGTCCTATCCTTTTAACTTCTGAAAGTTTGTCAAAGAGAATATTGACAAACAATGTTGTTGTCACGTGGGTATGCTTGAAAGCCAACAACGGTACCCAGTGCTCCATTAACTAGTCCTTGATCCACGTCAAGGTTACGTTTAAGCATTACTCTGCAATTTAAGGATCATTTTAATATTTTTTCCAATCCAGCTGTGTTGGAGATTGAATTTTCTAAACTATTTAGTCTTGTTGTGGCTTGTTCACACATGGGTAGTGTCATACCATGTATGTCTAGTTTGTCTGTGGTGCTAATTTCAATTATTGGTTGCATTTCTTTTTTTAACATTATTTCATTGAATTTGAAACAGCTTGCAAGAGTTGGCATTAAGGCCATACAATTGACATTTTTGTGGGCTAATTGTTCCATAACATCCAAAGCACATGCATTATCGCCATAAAGTGCATGAATGTGCCGGGTTTTCAATAATGCTTGTGCTTCTTGAGATAGTATACCAACTCTAATACTTTTTAAGATGTTGGCATAAGTGAGATCTGCAGGTTGCCACATGTTTTTTGTTAATTCTCTGTTTTGGAAATGTTGCCAAAGGTTGACATTTCCTATGCTGCCAACAGTTTTACGGCAGAGTTTGTGTCCTAAGGTTTTAAAAATAGGCTCACCTTTCACTGGTGTCAATTGAAGATGATCTCCAAAAACAATAATGTGTTTTCCTCCAAAGAGCTATTCGTAGTTTGTTTTGAGAACTTCTTGTAATCTGAGGTGAATCAAAGCCAACATTAGGTTGGAGACCGTGCTCACTTCATCTATTAGTAGCATTTTCATTTGTTTTAATACTCGGCGTAGTTCCATTGCAGCTTCTGTAGAAAGTTTGTAATAGTCTAATTTTGTTTTGGTGTTCTACTGGCAGGAGTAGTAATCGGTGTAAAGTGACACCGCCTATGTTGTAGGCAGCTAAACCTGTGGGGGCAGTGACAACAGCTGACAGTTTGTTATTTGTCAATTGTTGAAGGAATTTGCTGATGATTTTGATTAAGAATGTTTTGCCAGAACCAGCTTCACCACTGATGTACAGTAGTATAGGTTTGTAATTTTGGCAGGTGCATTCTTTGTTTTCATGTTGTACACCATGTGCAATTTCTTTTGTTACTTCTTGAAAAATGCTACGTTGCTCATTGTTTAGTTTTGATTGTAGTATAGTTAAGTCTTCTTTATCTTCATACTGACACATGGTGTTTTCTACTTCCGTCATAGCTAATTCTGCCTCATTCTTTATTAGTGGCTGTGCCAGTGGTTCTTGGCTTCCTGTTACAGAAGGTTGACTACTGTCAGCAGTGTCCTTATCTAGTTGGGCCTGGAGTTCTTCTTCGTGTTGCTGTTCATTGTGCAACATTGTTTTGTAGTGTTTAAAGTTTACATCGGTTATAGTGCTTTCATTTGCTTTGAAAGCGTCTTCGTAGGAGTCATAGTTATCTAGTATTTCTTCTTCTTTTCTCCATGGTTTAAAGATTTGTAGCAGGGGCATGTAATATAGTTCTTTATGTTGAGGAGTCTTGTTAATGACAATTTGATATGATTAATTCAATTTGGTTTGGTGAGTTTTACTAAACTGCCTTCACAATTTGACACTCTGTATCTACCTTTTTTTCCATCGGGTTTTATATTTTTGTATTTGAAGTTTTGGGCTATGTGGTATAGACACATGGTTTCCAAAGTGGTACTTCTGTTTGGGTAGTATGTGTCCAGCAAATTGTTTTTTTAAAATGTCTTGGCTGTTGGGATCATATTTGGCTATTGTTTCTTTGTTGTCGTATGATTTCAGAACTCTTTTTCTAGATTTAGCAGGACCAAGACTTAGCCATACTATATTTTCAGATTTTCCATACAAAGCAGTACCGGTTAAAGGATCTGCTGCTTCATAGGAGCCACATTCTCTATGGGAGAGCATTTATATGCCCAAGCTCTATAATTTCTGAGACAGTGTATTGTCTGATGACAGGTCATTCCAGAGGTCTTGGATGTCAGGAATCTGAGGAAAGCTTTCGGTCGGCGCTTCTTGCTTTGCAAGAGGCGATAAACTACATTTCCCATGAGGCGTGGGAGAGGTGTAGTTCTTCTATCGCGCGCTACAACAGCTGCTCATTAGCAGCAACGGTTAAAACTTGCCACCGCCCGTGCCTCGGTGCAGGTAATTAATGATTTTCAGCACAGGCGACGGCAGCTTAGGAGCAGGCATGCAGAAATTCTCAGACGCCGAAGGACTCTTGGAGTTTCCCCGGGCCGCGACGGTGACGGACAGCTGAATAACCACGGACCGCGGCGGTGAAGTGGGCTCCCATAAGCTTCGGGCATCGCTCTTCAGGGTCCGGATGTCCTTGTGAGGCATCCGGACCATCAGTTAAGTGTTTTCATATTCTGGAGTTGCTATATGCTTACTTGTTTATTAATTGACTACTTCAACGCTGTAGTGGGTGTGTGAGGAAACACGCCCTAAAATACATGCCATGCATTAGACACGCCATGTGTAGAAACATGCTATAAAACTCTGAACGGATAAAACTGGGCACTGGAAGGATATAAAGACTATGTAAAGAACACGCATGGGTCCACACCGTACAAGGGCATGTTCGTGTGTGTCTTTTTTCCTAAATCATTGTTTGTGGCTTTATTGTGCCCGACGGGCCATGTGTCTCGTGTCTTCATAAAAAGGGACACCCTTTTGTTTGTGCCATTTAGCTTGTAAGCAAATCTATGTGTGTTCAAGAAATGACTGTCCAAGTCCTACGTTATGTTCAATCCATATGTTATGTTCAAAGTGTATGTTCTAGGTTATCCGCTTGTATTCTATGAGGTGCAAAGTGGAGTTTAAGAGCTCTTATGATTCATATGTAACAAGTTCATTACAGGTATAGGAGGTCAGGTTAGGCGTTCAGGAATATCGCTGTATTGTATGTATTTGCTTGTGTATGTTCCCCTCCTTTCCTTTGTCACTCCATCCCCTTTTCCCTAACTCCATCTTCCCCCCATTGGCTGCCACGTGGCTTCCTGTGATATCAGTCTTCAGGCGCCCGTGCCAACCACGGTGGGAGGGGTCAATCTATTTCGGAAGAGGGGATTGAGACCCCTATTCCCTTATAAGCTTGACATTGGAGCTCTGTTTTTTTCTCCTTTGGTTAAGTATGCTGTAACATATTGTGCAACTGCAGTGGAATTGTCTGCAATGTACTGTATGTCTATGTTTGCATTCCATAAGTGGGCAATGATTGCATTGTAATCATTGATATATTTTTCTTCTTCTGTTCTTTTTATGTAATATGTATTTTTAGGTGATTTACCTTTAACACTATGTCTAGCTGAAGACATGAAGTTGTTTACTTGACCTGTTTTTGTAACTGGTCTAGGGAAACCAAAGCGGCATTTGGTGTAGTATTTCCCTTTGTTTTTTTATTTGCGACAACAATATTTGCCACATTTGTGTCTTTGAAATTGTAAAATGTGTGCATGAAGATCACGATTTGTTGCTTCCGATGGAATTTCACAAGTGACATATTATTGTCTTGACCAAATTTAGGAGCATCTTTAATCCATAAAAGCATGTGGATATGTGGTGCTCCTCTGGCTTGGTATTCTTTTCTCCAAAAGAAGTGTTGCACTTCTCCAAGGGGAGGAACCGTTTTATTACAAATAAAGTGTAGCATAGCAATGAAGCGATGGTGAAAATATCTTGAAACATTAACAGGATCTAGAGAACAAAGTTCTCCAGGTGTTAGTATATCTATGTTTGTTTTTTTTTTGTTTGATATGCGTAGGAAATCATGTAAATCTTCCCATGCATATTCTGCACAACTTAATGTATGAAACCAAGTGGGTAGGCTAAGGTTTCTGATCATACAACGTACATCGCCATGACGTCCGAACCAGTACTCTTTAGTACCACGCATGTTTGCTAATAGATTTGTAATACTTGATTATAAAACCTCATCGTTTTGTTGCACTTTTTGTAATAATTGTGTAGCTGACATATTTTGAAAGTGGGTTCCTGATTTTAATGTGTGTGCAACTCCGTAACTTAAAGTTGCTAGTTCACTTTCAAAGAGTAGGTGGAATATGTATTCCACATTTGGGATCTTCAGAATACATCCGTAACGAGCGGTATTCTGATGCTGTTATTTTGAATAGGTCCATCATCGTACCTTCCTCCTTTGCCAGTAGGAAAGAGTATAGGAAAAGCACGTGCTTTTATACTTTTTTCCCATATGCTGATTGGTGATCCTTTTGTTTGTCGCATTTGGTAAGTTTCTAGTGCGTCTTCTACTGTGTCATTAGAGTGCAATGGATGAATTGTATAATGGTCTAACGTATTGGATACTGTAGCAGGATCTAGAAGCTCAAATTGACCAGCTTCTGGTGACTTGAATTATTTCAGTGGTTTGTTTCAAGTTTTCTTCAATATTAATTTCTTTTGTAGTATTCATTATTGTCTTTTAGATATTGCAAGGCTTGTCTAACTTTATGTAAATCTACCAGTTGTTGCCAATTTTTTTTGTCTTTTGTAGGTACACCATTTACTAAGATAATTAAAGATTGCTCCATTGGACGTGCACTCCCAGAGTGTGCACATTTTGTTTTAAATCTAATGGTAAATACACTACTTTTCCACAAATGCCTTTCACCAATTCAGAGGGAGGTAATTTTGCTGTTTTTGGTTGAAGGCGTATTATTGCTTGAAAGGGGTGCACTGTTTGAATTAGGATGCTCTCATATAAATTGATTTGTTGTAGGGGTTTTGGTAGTGGGAATAATTCCAAATGATTTGTGATAGCACGTGAAGGAGTTTGGTTGTTGTCAAGTTTTGTAGTGCAGTAACTGTAAAGTATTAAGGGGTCAGTTATTTCATATTTGTTTTCTGCTATAAGTTAGAGAGCTAATTCAAACCATTTAGAATCTTCATTGTCTTCTATTTTGTATGTTAGGTCTACAATTTTTGTTACTTTTATAAAAAGTTCTGCGGCAACATACACACACATGGTTTGGTACTTCAGCAGATGTACTTTTAAATTTCAGTATTTCTTTTTTGTATGTGTGTAGTAGAAGGTTGCCATGCATAGAATTGTTGCTAATTTGTTTTAAAGCTATTTCATTCTGTAAGTGGCTTTCACTTCCAAAATATTTTTTCTGGATATAGTTAATTTCTTCAAGTAGGTCTTTTGCTGTTCCATGTAGAAGAATGTTATTTAAATTGGCTAGTGCTAAAGCAGGACTTTAAGCATAGTACAGTTTATAGACTAGATTTCTTATAGTTGAATGATGTGTTGATATCATTTTGATATGATGGAAGGGGGTTTTGCAAGTAGGTCCTGAAATGCAGGCCAATGAATGTCCTTGTAGTCCTGTGTACTTGCGCACTGGACAGGTATCCATATTTTGCAGTAGTTTAATTTTGATTTTGTCTTTGCCTTTCACATACTGATTGAGTAATTGGCGTAAAGACTTGAAAGATTTTTTGGGAATGTTCCACATTGACTTGCATGGCCATTTGTATTCTAGACGTTCTGATTCAGTTGAATGGAGTGGTAATTCTACGTTTTCTGGGGATATTTTTGTAAGCAGTATTTCTTGTTTCATTATGGTATTTAACTTTTTCATAACCTCGTCCACTGCTATGTATGGCAATTGTATTTGTTTGCTTTTGTTTGTATGCTTCTTCATTAAAGTATGGTTCTGTGCTTGTAGTGTGATTCCACTCACCTCCACAGATATTTAAGAAGTTATTTTTGTTGACATTTCGTTTGAGAAGTCTTTTTTGTAATTTAGTCATTAGTTTTGTTAGTGGTTTCATTTTGTTTAACACTAAAATAAATACATTTCTTTTGAGAAGGATTGCACTGTCTGTCAAAGCTTCTAAGATTAATTTCCTACGGTACGTTTTTAGGGTTGTGCATGATTTCTCTCCTGTTTTTATAAGATTTTGAAGGACTCTGTGGCGGAATATTTTAGCTAAAATACTTTTTTTGGTATGCTTACTTGGCACTATATCAAGAATTATAGGAACAGTATCAGTAGTGGTAGCTGAATTCTTGTTAATTGTTTTCTGTTTCGTTTTACATTTTGATAGAGGAGGCAAAGTTTCTGTACTTGAAGCTTGTTTTGTTTCGCTAAATGACTGTATTAGCTGTTTTTGTTTTGAACTTTTTTGACAAATTCTGCTAGAGATGGATGCTTATTTTGGACACTTCTATTTTCATTTGCTCTACTTCTGCGTTGCTTTCTACGGACTTGATTTTTGGTAGGCATTCTTTAGGGTCTGTTGAAACAAATAAAGTATGGATTGGGGTGTTCTGCAATGTATGTGTGCTGTGTGCATGAGTGTCTGAGTATGGGGATTTGTGGACAGAATGGTGCACAATCTCTGTTTTTAAGCGCAGAAATAGCATGAATTAACCCTACAGTGTGTTTGAGTAATAGTACAAATATTATGGTGTAATATTTAACTTACTTTTTTTGTGGAATGAGCAGGTTTCTTCTTGTTGTTTGTACTTCAAATTCTGCTGCTGCTTTTCAGGAGTGTGGTCTTCACTGCAATTGTAAAGGAAACAAATTAGTAATTTTGTTTGTATATAGCACTGATTTTAATTTAGACATTGATTTTTATGTTTTTGTACAAGTATTGTTGTTTGATATTTGAACATAGTGTGTGCATGCAATTTTGTTTGACTATGTGCAGTCTTTATATTGTACTTTAAATATGTTAGCTCAACATGCTTTGCAAATGTGTGTAAAAAGAAATTAAATAGCAGATAGGTTTGGAAGTGACAGTTGATTATAGCAGATGGGAAAAATTACAGTAAGTTCATTTTATAGGTTATACAAGCTAAAAGTCAGTTAATCTGTTTATATGAATGTATAAGAATTGTACATGTACTATACAGAAAATATGCATACCTGTAGTTTGTTGATGCATATGGATATGCATGCAGCTGCAAGTAGAAATCTTGGAGACTTGTACAGTATTTCTTGTAGAAGGTGCTTTCCAATGATATGACACTTGTACTCAGAGTGATTAAATGTACATTTGAAGTGCTGATCTATGATGATGGAGTTAGATGTAGAGGTCTTGGATGTGATTGGTGGATGGTCATGTGACTGCTTAGCTATATCCAATGAGGGAATGGCACAGAAAGTGAAATGGAAATGGTAGAAGGACTGTCCATGTTACGATATGTCCACGGACATAGCGGTAGTCCGCGGACATCGCGTGTTACATCCGGGGATTTTGGGGTGGGGAGGCATGCAAATGAGAATGAGCAGAGCAAGGGATTAGCTAGTTAAGTTTAGTGGGTGTGCTGTGCCAGGAGAGATTGTCAGATACTCTTTTTCCTGAGAGAAGAACAAATGGCTATGGCTGTGTGTTTCAGAAAACAGATTGTTTGGATTTTGGGAGACAAGTGGATACATTGGTTGAAGGTGCATGCAGAAAGCTGTGGAGTAGCTGTAGATCTTGGATTCCCACATGTGGAAGTGCACTGGCATGGAGTACGTGGAATGAAGTGGTTGGACTTGCTACCTCTGTGCTACTTTGGAGACAAAGCATCATCCAGATATGATTGTAATTCATTGTGGAGGGAACAGTTTAGGACATGTGTCTGGAATTTCTTTGCAATTTGCAATGAAAGAAGGATTTGGGAAGGTCATGCACATGTTTCCAAATTCTCAAGTAATTTTTTCTCGGATTTCGCAGAGATAAATGTGGCTGCGTTCTTCTTCATTTGGTCCACAAATGGAGAAAGCAAGGCGCAATGTCAATAAGGCTGTTTGTGCCTTTATAAGAGATGTTGGCATGTCCTCTTTTCACAATTAAAATATGTTTCGTAGCACGTACATTTTTTGCAGAGATGGAGTCCATCTTACTTTTGCTGGCAATCAGATTTTTCTGAGGAATGTACAAAATGCATTGCGACCTTTTTTGGAATTACAGCATCCATTTTGTAGTAGGTGTTGACCATTTCAAGTTTTTCAAACACAAACAAACAGCACCAAAAGGCTCTTTTCAGAGCCACCACTTCCTCCTAGACAAAACTGCAATGGTTATGATAGGGCAGCACCCCAAAATTTTAGATGTTCGCGAACTGTCCGGACTTCTAAAAAAATACACAAAGCCCTGCTCCATTTATTTTCCACTTCTAGTTTTAAACTGTGAAAGGCGGCTCTGAAAAGAGGCTTTTTTTAAAATATTTTTTTGGGTTTTTTTTAGACACGACACACTAGGAGAGGAGGGAAAAGGAGGGGACACCAACCACGGGGATACCAACCACAGGGATAAGAAAGGGCGGGTGTAGAGAGGAAGATGTAGAGTGGGCCTTACTTAGGAAGTGAGCAGGTCTTCTCGTGCTCTGAGACCAGAGTCTCAAAAGCACTTCGAAGTCTCTCCCCCCTGCAGAGTACTGCGTCACAGTATATACATACAACTGTGACCCTCGAAAGGTAAGGGTCATCAGCATTGCGAATGGCCTGTGAGGCAGCTGGAGGAATACGCTGTCCCACAGGAGTGTTCCTTGTGGTGACAGGATCGGAAACGGAGGATGTAGTAGAGGAAGTCAACCTACTACGCTAATGGCCCCAGCGTGGAATGACCTTAGGTGTTGCGTCATAGTAGTCGTACCAAAGCTGTACGAACCAAGCCTCCCGCGACTGAGCACCATTTTGCACTCTTTGCAGGTGACTTGGTTCGCACGCGCCTTAGGTCCGTTACCATGAATGGTAAATGACTGCCACACCCAAGACTCGCAGCGAGTGCTGGTAGTAGGGACTTCCACTACCTCATTCTCGTCATCCTCTTCATCCTCCTCTGCATCCTCACTCTTGTTCCCCTCTTAAGGCCCTTGGGGAGGTGGTGGTGGTGGTGGAGGGCATGGGGTGGTGCTGAGGCAGATGTAGCACCAGGTGGCAGTAGTGAAGCCATGGATGCAATCAGGTTTCAGAAATAAATCTGGAACATTGGCAGCAGAAATGCACTGTGTTCTGTAAGCCAGAAACACCATGAGGATGAGCTCTGGGGTGTGACCCTTTTTATAGGGGTGCTTGTGCGCGGTTTGCGGACACACTCTGTCCGCGGACAGATCGAACACTAACACTAAGAAAAGGATCAAAAAGTCCCAAAAAGTATGTAGAAAGTCAGGATTACTGTCTGGGACTTGTGCTAAGGTGATTTATTTTTGAAAAATATTGTGGATTGCCTGAAAAGATGGTTTTAAATTGTTTGGGGACAAGAACAGTGTCCGCTGTCAGAACACACGCTCAGCGTGGGCGCGGTCACATGATAAATTCGTGAACATGTCCGCGAAGGGAACGGGTGTCCGCAGGACACCAAATGCACGGGAACCGTTTTGCGCATGCGCGTTGGTGTTCTACGGACACTGTTCGGGTCCTGAAACTAATTAAAAGTGCGATGCAAGCGAAAGGAACAGTTACGAACAGGCGTTTGTTCTTAGAACAGTTTCAATCCACTTGCGAACAGTACGGACAGGCATAGCGTCCTCAGGACACCCCCCTTTTGTTTATTTACGAACATGTCAGGACACCGCGTGTGTTCTTAGAATAGTTTCAACTCGCTTGCGAACAATACGGGCAGCGTCCTCGGGACACCCCCATTTTGATTATTTACGAACATTTCAGGATATTGCCTGTGTTCTTAGAACAGTTTCAACTCACCTGCGAACAATATGGACAGACATAGTGTCCTCAGGACACCCCCATTTTGTTTATGTACGAACTTTTCAGGACACCGCGTGTGTTAGTTTGATTACGGACATCCCGGACACCGAATGTGTTCTTACAACAGTTTGGACTTGTTTGCGAACATTACAGACAGGCATAATGTTCTTAGAACATCTCCATTTTGGTTAATTGCGGATATCTCGGACATCTCGTGTGTTCTTAGAACAGTTTCAACTTGCTAGCGAACAGTACGGACAGGTATAGGGTTCTAAGGACACCTCCATTTTCGTTTCTTCACGGACATTCCGGACACCAGCACTGTCCACGGACACCAACTCCTTTTTTTTTTAAAAAAAACAAGAAATGAATTAGGACACAATATAATAATTTTACTTTATTATATATGGATGTTAAATTTATGACACAGAAGGTGAAGCAGAAACTAACATAAAACCGAGGAGAATTGGGGGTTTCAAGAGGATTCATATCAATTGAAGTAGGGATGGAAGTCTCATCAAAACGTTTTTGTTCATGGAGAGGGTTTGCGGATAATTGACTGGGATATGGTGAGGGGGGACAGGTACATGTGGGACAGTGGTATCTAGTTTTTTGTTTCAAGTGATCCTCCACAAAGTTTTTTAAATTGTTGAAATTTTCCATATATAGGTCAATTTTTTTCTTTCATGTGCTGGAGAGTCTTATCCAATATTTCTTTTTGTTTACTATTTTCAATGTTTGTATGGTCTGTACAAAAAAGTATATGTTAAATGTAAATGTAAATGTCACTCCATTCCTCCCAGAGACCGGAGTCTCTCTACAGTTTCCAGCCTTCCATTTTGTGGGTGGACCCATAAAAACCTCATTCAGCCGCGGAGCGGCCGCGGAGTTGGCTGCAGAGTTGCAGTCTGTGGCAGTCTGTTCATGGCTGAATTGGCTGAATCGACCTCAACGCCAGTGGGCCCACCCTCCATGGCCATGGACCATGAACCCGTGGAAATAGAGGAGGGCCGCCTGCTGAGAAGCGCGTGCCCACGCCCCGCTGCAAAAGCCCTACAACAACATAGTGCACAACTACACCATCTGCCGAGTCTGTCACAAAAACATCTAAAAACCCCAGCAGCAACAACAGCAAACGCCCGCCTAAAACGGGACTTTTTTGATCAATCCGCGGCAAAACTCCCAAAACATCAACAAATTTGCCAAAAACAAGTCTCACAGAAGCAGAGGACCCGCTTCAACATGTACCTGGTCCCTCGCCTTCAGCGTCGGATCCGGTCTTCGTCAGAGACTTGCCAGCGCTCCCTCGCCCGCGCAAACACGTTCCTGCTCCCCTGCATTCTGCTTTGGATACGGACCTCGCCGGCACCCGGCCAGCGCTCCCTCGCCCGCGACCCCCACAGCTCTGGGACCCGATGGCCTCCGGAGGGAGGATCGTGGACCGTGAGCGGGGGGGGGGCTCGCACCTGTGGGGAGCACGGAGCAGATGCCGCGAGCCTGCCTGGGGGGAGAGCGAAGTCCTGCACCCCCGCTCTTGGCAATGGCTGCCCCGCAAATGGTCCCGAGCGAGGCCACGCAGTCACGGCCCTTTCAGGGGGAGGAGCCTGGCTCAATCTCTCCTCCCCCTGCAGGACGTGATCAGCACTCGGATGGGCTCGGTGGTCAGAAGGCCACGCCCCCCGCCGAGGAGGACGTGCATCCAGTATCCTCGCAACCAAACGAAGCGAAAGAGCCCTCTGGGGAGGATAGAGGCCTCGAAAAGCTTCCAGTTTTCACTACGGCAAACCCAGTCACTAATATGCCGCTACAAACAGTTGCCCAAGTGCACTCCAGCATGCCACCCAAAGTTTTTCCTTGCCATTCGGCAGACGAATGCAGGGTCTCGGCGACCCCAGGAAACGAAGACCAGAACCCTGGCCTGGGAAAGCCTACGACCCCCTTGCCTAACCCTTTGGTAGGCCTGATAAACAAACAAAAATGCAGTAGGAAAGAGGTGGAGTCCCCCGACACAGGAAACACCAGAGCCTCCAGGAAGAAAGTACCCCCAAAAACTGTCAACAAAACACAAAAACTTACAAACAGGCTACAGATGCCAAACAATAAATCAAATGGTCATCCACCAAAAAAAACAGGGATCTCAGAATCCATAAAGCCATCGGTTGCCAGCCTCGTAACTGACTTCTTCCATGCATTCGCACCAGACTCCCACTCCAGGCAAACTGACCTTACAGATGAGGAAATCCTGGAAGCAATTAAAACCTGTCAATCCTCAGAAAAAGTGAGAAAAATAGGCTCATTGAGAGACCTGCGTGCTCAGCCCCAAAATTCTGCAAATGAGAAACAATCTCCTCCATCCACAAAACGGCCTCCGCAGGAGAAACCAGTAAAGCAAATCGACTCGACCCCCCCATCTTGATTTGGGGCCCCAGATCGTATCTGAAAAGGAGAAACCGCCAAAACAAACACCAGAAACTGACCGAGACATCCAAGCCACTGACAAGCTCACCGGCGTTACACCAATAGCCTCTCCCTTGGAAATCCCTGCTCTTGTCAAACTAAAAGCCATTCAAACTCACATGGAAGGTTCCTTAAAATCAACCCCGCCGAAATCTAAAGCCTTCCCTGCAACCTCAGGGCAGGCAGGGACACAGTTGTCTCATGAACAAGCCTCAGAAATCCAGAGCCCAACACTACCGTCAAATGGACAGAAACCTGAAACTCCCACACAACGCAGGCTCACCCTGGTCAAACAAAGATCTGCCAGTCGGCACCCGGCAGGAAGGCGCCCCAACCGTCCATCTACTAAAACCACAGCCTCTGGGGCGACGCAGTGGTGGCCAATCTGACCTACCATCCTCGCCGGTAGTAAGACGGCTCCTAAACGAGTCCAATTCTTCTTCTCCAGCTCCCAATCAGCACCCCCTCCCCCAGGGCGCGCCAACAGATTCTCCAGCGCAACACAAGAGAGACCTTCTATCAATAATGTCAGCAGTCACCATTTCAATGAACCCATTTACCAAACTTTACGAAGGTATCAACGAAAACTTGAGACACCACCTCGATCCAAGCAACAATGTTCTCGAAACTAACTTTCCTGGAAGGATACATCACAGCCTTAGACGATAAATTCAAAGGCCTAAGGCTGGACGTGGAACAAGGACATAAAGATCTTGCGAACCTTTTCACTACATCCCTCTCGGGGATCAAACCGGGAGGCTCAAACCCTTCAGTGCAAATCTTATCTCCTCCTTCCAGTGCCGTCGCCGATCAGCCATCGAACCTCAGCCTGCCAAATCCCGAAATCCACGAGGTGATTGACATTACAGACGACACTGCCAATGCCCCGCTTCCCCTGGTACCGCCAGTGAGGGTGGAAGACCCTTCGTACCCCCTGTTTACAGGTCCGAGACCAGAAAAATCAGCTCCCGGGGAAAACCCAAACCCCAGAAACTAAACTCAGCCAAGCAACAAAGTTCATGCTCATCCAAAAGAAAAGAGAAAGTAAGAAACCTGGCCCAGAGTCCGGCCGAAAGCCAAGAAACATCAAAGGCACCAAACGCCTCCCCCAGAACATCAGACGATTTCCTGGCAGACGAGGTCTTGATGAACATCTCTCAGCACCTAGACGTCACTCAAGATATATCACCGGACAAAAGCGGAAAAAAGTCCCAACCATCTAATCGGCAGGCCTCTTCTCGCCAACGTGAACAAAGAGCTGAGAAAGAAACCTCTGAGGAATCGTCTGAAGAGGACTTTGCATACAAATTTACCACTCTGGAAGAGCGTAGGAAATCCCTCCAATGTCGGAAACCTTCTAGCCCCTGTAGCCCTCCGAGATCTCGCGTGGTGTCGTTCATATCCCCATCAGCCTACGAGCAGTCAACTCGCAAAAAAACAGCCTCTGGCGTCCAACATCCTCAACAGTCCACGAGACGAAACCAGGACCACCACTTAAAGCCTAAAGGAGGCTCATCTTCGGAGTTAAAGAAATCCGACAAAAGGGGGCAACACTCGCAACCCCACTACACCTCAAGGACTGAGCAACACCAAAAAAGTCACGAGTCCTTTAGGGAAACTCCCATCAAGCTCGAACAACACTCTGAAAACGACCATGACATAATTCTGAATAGAAGAGGGATACTCACGTTATTCAGCCTGATTCCAGCCCTCAGGGAAATAAAGTCTTCAGACTTAAAAATAGTCGACCCATATCACTCAAACGAAAGAGCGAAAGCCTATATCCATGCACCGTCAAAGCGCACCAAGACGGTAATTGCAGGAGCAACAAACGACCTGGCTGCGCTAGGATACACCGTGCAAAGGGATCCTCAAAAAAGCCAACATCTGGAGAAGGCTCGCTCGGAAAGGAAATCGGCTCGTAAGGACAAAACCCCAGACAAAGAGAAGAGAGTGGAGCATCGAAGAACTTTGGAACTCACTCGAACAGTGGTAAACTTACACTCCAAGCCACAGGCGAGCCCCTGTGGAAATACACAAGACAAACCCAGGCGCGACAAGCCGTCAAAGTCCATCGATGCGAAGACCCCAAAGCCCAAACAGCCAAACGCAGATCTACCTAGCTTGACCACGACCGTGCCTATGGCGGAGAGAAACAGGTCAACCACCAGAGCACCAAAAGAGTGTCAATACGTCCTCAAAATCAGCTGCTAAACTACAGGGGCTGTGGGCCTGGCTCCCAAAGGCTCTGTCCCAAGTGACAAAATAGCAATCCGAAGGTCGGCTTGCTGAGTCCCCGGGAAAACGGAAAGTCGACCACTCCACATCTTCACTACACTTCTGCTGTTGGAACACGAGAGGGCACTTACACCTTACATCAACAGGCGACGCAAACCTAGCCTCATTTGACATCATCTGCCTCCAAGAGACCTAGCTTAGGCAAACCCCGGCTATGGATGGCTACGACACCATCTTGGCTCCAGCCAATAAAGGGGCCCTGGGTCGCCCGACATCAGGTCTCCTTGTGGCCTGTCGACAGGGAATCGGGCTGACACTCAAGTCCACTCTCCAATCAAACCTCTCAATATTAGCAGTATTACTCGACTGGGCCGAAAAACCCCATCCCAATCCATCACAAATAGCGCTGATTAATACCTACTGGAACCCAGCCGCCATCAACCACCAGACCTACTTCTCAATGATGGAAAACCTGGTTGATGAAATTCAAGCAACTCACCAGGTCTCTTCAATCATAATCTGTGGGGACTTGAACGCCAAATGCTTCAAGGAGACGCGAATGCCGATGCAACCTCTCAAATAACAACAGCAGTGAAAAGAGGGTGTCTATGGTCCTCTTTGATGTCCTCCAGAAAGTTCGATAACCTGAATTTCGTTTTCCCAAACGATCAGCGCTTGCCGACTTGGGAACAAGGTTCACTAAACGCGACTATAGATTACATCTACGTATCCAGACCCCTCCTGAGCAAAGTAAATACCTTTGAAGTTCGAAAGACCACAGCCAGCGACCATAACAGCTGACGATGTCTCTGGGAAATCACTCCAAGGAGCCTACATCGTACGCCATGGAAGTGGAACCAAACGCCTGTGGAAACCGCCTAAATTTGACAACTCGAGCGGTCACATCGTTGCTGGCAAATTCTACCGGGGAAGGAAGTCCCAAGGGCGCCAACTGTCTGGACTATGTGCCTTTATTGCTAAAACATGTGGTGAAATCAAAACAGAAAGTCCCGTCCTCCATCTCTCCAAATCACACTTACGACAGCATCCTGGTGGCAAAACGACAGGAACTCCGTAAACTTAAAAGACAGCTGGGAAACCATCCGTCGAATAAAGAAAAACTAAAATCGGCAATCTCAACCTACAAATCATGGGTGAAAGAACATCGACACCGACTATACCAACAAGACGCGGAAACCATGTTAAAAGCCATTTGTGGCAACAAAGTCAAAGAATTTTGGTCCTTGCTGAAATCTGTGGTGCCTTCATACAATAACTCGACAATCAACGCTATGCCGGAGCACAAATGGATCACACACTTCACCACGGTCTTCCAAGCCCCCGTTCCAACCACCCTCCTGAACAACACATCTCAGACGACAGCCTGGCTCAAACTTGATGACCAACAAGAAATCAGCAATCACATCAAAAAACTGAAGATCTCCAGAGCAGCGGGCCTGGATGGGATCTCAAACATCGACCTGAATGCAAACCGACCAGAATGGGCCGCGCTGATAGCGTCTATCTTCCAGAAATGTTCTGAGCAGAAATCTTTGCCGCCGTCATGGACAAAAGCCATCATTGTCCCCATTTACAAAAAAGGGGACATCACTGACCCTCTAAATTATCGTCCCATAGCACTGTTAGATTGCATCGGGAAAGTCTTCGGGAGTTTGCTTCTGAACCGTTTTCAATCTTGGGCCGAATCGGCCCCGTGCAACGACAAGTTCCAATCAGGCTTCAAGAAAAACATGGGTACGCCGGCAAACATTCTAGCGATCAGTACCTTGAAAAGCAAGGCTTGGGAAAGAAAATCTCGGATCTTTATTGCCTTCATCGATCTCTCCCAGGCTTTTGACCTTGTCGACAGGTCTCGCTTGTGGAAAAAATTGGAGGGGTGGAGCTGCCCACAGGAAATACTACAACCAATTAAAGCCCTCCAAACAGACACCACCCTCAGGGTTCGCCTTTCCCAAAGAGGTACCCTATCAGAGGAAAGCCAAATAAGACGGGGGGGTAAAACAGGATTGCCCTCTAGCTCCTGCACTGTTTCTTGCATACATTGGCGACTTCGGGGCCTCAGAAGATTTGGAGCACACTTTTCCACCGTCACTTGCATCCTCGAAAATAAGCCTTTTTTTATACGCTGACGATTTAATACTACTCGATCAGACCCAGATTGGCCTCCAGAGACAGTTAGCTAATCTCTTGAGCTACACTGCTGAAAACAACTTAAAAATAAACCAAGAAAAAACAAAAATCATGATACTGGAAGCGGGCCAGAAGAAGAACAAAACATCAGAAAAATTCAAATGGTTCCTTGAGAAAAAAGTGATCGAGAGGGTCACCGACTACAAATACCTAGGCGTCCAGATTGACTCCTCGAAAAATGAGACATCCATGCAGAACGCCCTCCAAATCAAGTTAAAGAAATTAGCCTCTCAAGGAAAGGCTATCGATTCAAAATTCGGAAAATTTTCTTGCATTCCTGTAATAGAATTTTACAAGAAAAAAGTTGTCCCTTCGATCACCTATGGAGCCGAGGCCATGCCAACGATCCCAGAAAGAACCTGGCAAAAATTGGAAAGCCAGTTCTGGAAAACGGTCCTGGGTCTGCCGAATTCTACACCAAGTGCTGCAATCTGCCGGGAGCTAAGCCTATTGTCACTAACAGCAATAGTCAACTTAAACTCACTCAGGCTATTTAGGAAATGCATCATGGACGATAGCGAGCAAATCTTTGGCCTGTTGAACAAAGAACTACAATCTGGCAAAGTCAAAATGCTAACAAGCTGGAAAGATAAAAACATGTCCCTTCTTGACTCAGTTACGTGCTCGGAAGCCGATCTCATCACAAACCCGTCGAGAGTCTACAAGGAGATGAAAGAAACAGACTGGATCCAAACTCAAAACTTAGTAACCAGAAACAAACTCCTTTTTCACCTACCTCCTTCGTTCTCCAAACTAAACGAGCCGATGCAGTACCTCCAAAAATTCCCAAACAGGGGGTCACGCAACTTCATGCTAAGGACTAGGTTGAACTTGCTTGAAACCAACGAAATTCTAAACATCAGAGGCCTATCAGACTCCAGTACGTGTCGACTGTGCAAAGCCAAGACAGAAACCATCAGACACTTACTGCTGTCATGCCCGAAAACTCTAGACTTGAGATTGGCCTACATAAAGCACTTCAGCCTAGAGGAATGTGGGTGGGACGAAGATACCTGCTGGCAAAGATTGATCGGAGGAGACCGAACCTCCTGGCTCCTAGCAACCATCAAAATACTCCAAACTACTCTGACGAGGATAGAGGGATGAGGGTCCCACCCTTTGTGTAGTCACTGCTCTTTTTTGTTTTCTCTGCTCAACTATCTTCTTTGTAAAGTTCTTATGAACACACACAAATAAAAAAAATAAAAAAATGTATATAAAATAATATTTATTAATTGGTTAATATAGAAAAGTGTCTACCATTATGATCACTATCTTCAGACATTTCCTCACGTGGGAAATGTTCCTCTAGCCACTCGAGAGTACTAGACATTTCTGTGAGAAAAAAAAATATTACTTTTTTTGTGTCTAATACAGAAATTTTAGAAATATGAGTAAAATGAAGTACACTTACTAGCTTCTGGTAAGGTGTGTTCTTACTGGTCTGTACATCTGCTGTTGCTTTTAGTTGTGGAGTTTCTGTGAGGTAATCATGTTGGAAGCCTATCTTTCTTCTTTTGGTATATTCCATTTTAGAACATATTGTATTTAAATGAATGGTTGATGTGTTATATATATATATATATATATATATATATATATATATATATATATATATATATATATATATATATATATATATATATATATATATATATATATATATGGGTTACACTTCTTATTTATTACTACATATGTGTATGTGTGCTGGTTTGTGAATGTGTGCAGTGTTCATATGTTATGATATAACAATTAAAGATACCCCCAGACTTTTTGGGTAGTGCTGCTGTTGTCCGCACATGTCCGCGGACATTAGAAGAGTTTGCGGACATCAAGTTCAGTAGAGGGGGTTCAGTATGTTCCATGTTACATGTACATAAAGTAGAGATATTCTTGTAGAGTTGTGCTAATAAAAACCTATGAAATTCAGTAAAAAAACTTTGTTAAAGGGACGTTATGGTTAAGTTGCGCTACTAATAACCTATTAAATTCAGTAAAAAAAAACTTTGTTAAAGGGACGTTATGGTTCCAAGTAAAACCGGAAAAAAAACCTGAAATTCGCCAGTTATGGTAAGTTAAACAACCATAATTCGCGCCACCACTGTGCACTGCTAAAACTAACACCCAGGACATCAAAGATGACATCACAAATGTCATTGATGACATCACTGATGACATCACATGTCTGGCTCCCCCTTTATTCCTTTACTGACATATCTAGGGCACATGGTTTTCTTCAGTAGGAGGCAGGAAATAACAATTGAAAAGGTACTATATTATATGAGTTATCCCTCAAGTTTTTTTTTTTTTACAGTAATTCTCTTAGGGTCCAGTCATATCATATGAAACATATACATAATGAAAGACATAGGCTTGAAAGACAGCAATTGTTTCTGTGCATTAAGATAATCATTAGGGTTATCAGCACTTTTGATATTTCTTTTTTTTATTACTATACTTTCCCTGTATATATTCATATTTGTACACATTTTACTCACACTACTTTCTTTAGGGTGCAGTCACATCATGTGATACATAGGGTAAGTTTCACCTTTGAAACAGAATAATCATTTCTCTACAAAAAGATAATTAGTTAGGTTATGAACACTTTCTGCTACTGCTTTTTTGCTTATTTCACTTTCCATGTATATACTTATATTTGTATGTGTTATTTGTGTTTTGTCTGTAGTAAGTAGGTTTTATTAGCTACTTATTACATGTGTAACAGTATGCAAAACTGTAATAATAAAGTAGTTATCATTTCAGTATTGAATATCGCAAAATTATGTATATTACACTGCCATCATGTATGTTGCACACAATGCATATGTTTCTACATGAATATGTTAGTATACTTGATAGAATTTATAATAGAATGTATTTATATCAATGTATTGATTAATGCACCAAGTAGCACATATTTATGCAAATGATCCTCGACACTTTTTTGTGAACATTATAATAAGAATGCATTGCACAGACTTTTTATGAAAAGTAAATGCACATGTGATGTCATCAGTGACATTTGTGATGTCATCTTTGATGTCCTGGGTGTAAGTCTTAGCAGTGCACAGTGGTGGCACGAGTTATGGTTGTTTAACTTACCATAACTGAAGAATTTCAGGCGTTTTTGGGTTTTACATGGAACCATAACGTCCCTTTAACAAAGTTTTTTTTTACTGAATATATATATACATTGACATATACCAGATATACAACCTGTAACACTATATAAACAGTATGTTACAATGGGGGTGACTGCAGCAATGAGTCAGCCCCTTTACCAGTACCATCAAGGGCTGTCTCTGATGACCCTAGCACCCTGAGGCCTGGCTGCCAAGCTGGAAGAAGGGCTGGCTCGGCGCCTGTCCCCTGATGACAGATGGGGGTTTGGCCCTGCTTCCTTCTTCAGGGTGGCCCGGTTCACCACCTTGGGCCACCTGTGCTCTGATGGTCTTCAGGGCAACCCCCTGCCCAAGTGGGTGCCCACCCGTCATCAGCACGACTCTCCATGACCTCTTTCATTCATCTGGATGGCCCAGTTGGATTAGGGGGCACCAATGAACACCGCCGTGCCTGTGGTGCTTTTTAAATCTTCTGGGCGGGCCCCATTGGCTGACATCCGCTAGGGCCACATGGCAGTGGACTTGCCCCAGGCATAAGAAGTTTGGCCCCTAGGCTCGTGCTTCAGGGGGCTCCACACATGCCTACCACATCCAGATGCCTCAGGGGTGGGGGGGGTGCTTGAGGCAGAGGCCCCCAGGTAAGTCTTTTTCTCATTCTCTGCTGTCTTTTGCTTCTCTTTCTTCCTGTCATTTACTAGCTGTCTTTTTCTAACTCTCACTTTACTTCACAATCCTCAGGAATATTTTCTCACCTGGCCAGCCCATTCTTGAGCAGGGGAGTTCTCTTCCTTTGTTTTCCTTTCTTTTCTTTATGAACATTCCATCCAGCCCCATGGTGGGCTGGATGGTTTGATCCAAAGCCAAACATTGAACTCACACACACACTCACAGAAATTAAACATACCCAACACATTTAATAAAGTATGTTTCTCCAGCATGGGGTCTGGCATGGATTCACATGCTCATGAATATTCCCCGTCGTCAGGCTGGGAATCCTCGGTAAAGAAAAAACCAGTATCAGTTTCGTTTCTGATCTGTCTTTCGTAGTAATAACCAATCACTGGTCTCTGCGTCATACTGACCACAGCCAATGACTGCCCTCTACCTAAGCACCGCCTCTGGCAGCCATCTTCAGATTTTTACCGCACGTTCATGTGTTGGGATCCTCGTGCTATTGCTCTCGAGCGTTAGTGCTATTTTTTCGCGCTTTTTCACAAAACTTCGATTCTTTCGGTCAAAAGAGCCTCAAGCTCCACCGATCCTACATCCGATCAACGGGGACCCGTGTCGGATTCATCTGTGCCCCTCAAGGGTGAAGATTTCGTCGAGCTACACTTCGGAGGACTCCAGAAGCTTCTCAGGCCCGGTCTCGGAGATGGCCCAGGAGAAGGGAAGCTCGACGCCCGGAAAGCTGTTCAGGGCCTGCCCTGGATGCCAGCTGCAGAACGTCTTCAAGGAGGACGAACACTCTTTCTGCCTTTACTGCCTTCATGGGGACAAGACGCACGTGGAGAAGGACTGTGCGTTTTGCGGCAACATGTCGGAACGGACCATGAAGGACCGCCATCAACGTCTCGCCAGCTGGCTGGAGGGTAAGAGCCCGTCTGGCGAGAAGAAGAAGAAATCTGAGCGGTCTTCTAAGACCTTTGAGGGCGCCCCGGCGACGGGGGCCCAACATAAGGCCAAGCACCGCGAGTCCGCTGGCACCGGGAGCGCCGAACGGTCGGGCTCTACGGGCGCCAGGCAGGGCGCACCCTCCCCGGCACCATCAACCACGAGCCAACGCTCTGGGTCGGGTAAGAGGAAGGCCGAGCACCCGGCGAAGCTCCTGGAGAGACCCCGGTCGAGCTCTAAGGCAGAGGAGGAGCGTGGCAGTGCCCCCTCCCTCAAGGATAAGGCGGTGAGCGCACCTAAGGTGGTGAAGGCCTTGATCCATTCGACCAAGCCCTCTATCGAAACGGTCGCGGCGGCCCTGGCCCAGCCTGTGGAGGCTGCACCAGTGGTGGCGGCCTCGGGGCCCAGAATCTCCCTGCCTCCTCGGAGGGAGTCTTCTTTCGTGCCCATCGATAGGACCCCCGTGAAACCCTCCGTGGGGAAGAAGGGGGGGCAGGGCGTCGTCGTAGATTCGGCCTCAACCTCAGAAGAGGAACTGATCGAGGTCTTAAGCCACGGCCTAGGCGTGGAACAAGACCAGCCCGTCGGAATGGGCCCCGACGCAGGTGACGACGACGACATCGTCGAGGATACCGACGGGGCCCCTGCTCGCCCGTCGGATTCCCCTCTGCCAGCGCCGCAAGACAACTCAGCGGCCATTTTGTTGGCTATACAGTCCTTATGCTCCGAGATAAGGACGAGACTACCGTTACCGACGGAGGAACCTCTCCCGTCGGGGGATCCAGAACCGGGACCTTCTGGTGTTCCCCCTACCAAGAAAAGAAGGATCCATCCACCGCCTCCTTTTCAACCGTCGCGCCCCGTCCAGCCCTCCTCCCCGTCCACCCGAGGGGATGATACGGGGACTGACACGGCAGCGACGGGTACGGACGACGAGGCATACGACGAGGATTTTCCGTCGTCGCCTCCCACCAGGGCTTCTCCGCCCGACGAGATTGGATCGTTCCACTCAATGATCGCCAGGGCATCCGAGCTTTTCCAACTCTGCCCTGAGGAGAAGAAAAAGGAAGGCTTCCTTTACCAACGGCGCGAGACCAAGAGGAAGACGGTCCTCGCAGTGCCTCTGTTGGACGACATTTGGGATGAGGGCCTTTCCCTCCTCAAGAACCCTTCCACGACGCCAGCGAAAAGAGACCGGTACGAGAAAAAGTACCGGGTCCCGGACTCGGCCCCCCTATGCCTCCGGGCGCAGCCTACCCCGGACTCCGTCGTCTCCGCGGCAGCCAGGAAGAAAGCGGGGGGGGGTGCGGCCTCCACGTCGACTTCCCCGCCGGACGGCGAGGGAAAGAAATTGGATGCCATGGGACGCAGAGTCATCTCGTCGGCGGCTACGACGATTAAAGCGGCCAACGCCTTGGCTATCGTGGCCCGCTACGACAGGGAACTCTGGTACAAGATAGCTCCCCTGCTGGATTTTCTGCCGGACGACAAGAGGGCGGAGGCCCTTGAGATCCTGCAGGAAGGTGAGGTGGCCTCGGACCACGCCATCACCGTGGCGACGGACATCGCCGACACTGGGTTCCGCCAGATGGGCAACGGCGTTTGCCTTCGACGTCGCGGATGGCTCAAGGCTACGGACTTTCGGCAGGACGTCCAGACCAGGGTCCTGGACATGCCCTTCGACGGGAACAACCTGTTTGGGAAGACAGTGGACGATTCCCTTCAGGCCATCAAGGCGGATACTGAGACGGCCCGGGCCCTTGGAGTACTGCAGCAACGGCGGACGCCCTTTCGGAGCGGCGGAGGCAAGGGCGCCTCCAAAGGTTCCGGCGGCGGTTTCGCTTCCTACCGTCAAGCGGCCCGCTCGTCGTCGCAAGAGGCCTACAGAGGACGAGGCAAGTCTGGCGGCCCCCGCCGTCGTCGCCAAGGAGGCCAAGGCGGCAAGGCCGCGTCCAAGCAGGATTGAACCGGCCGTGGGGTCGGGCCCCACCGAAGCACCCCGGTGGGAGGCCGGCTGGCGGGCTTCGTCAGCGTGTGGGAGTCCATCTCCACCGACCGTTGGGTGCTGGACGCCCTGGCCCGGGGCCACGCGCTCGAGTTTCAAAGAAGGTGCCCGCGCGTCCCCCCCGTGGCCAGGAAAGAACTTCACGTCCCTCAACTTCTCCTGGAGGTAAAGGCGATGCTCAGAAAGGGCGCCATCGAACTCGTCCCAAAGAGGCTTCGGGGCTCCGGAGTCTACTCGCGTTACTTCCTCGTGAAGAAGAAGACGGGAGGATGGCGCCCCATCCTGGACCTGCGACGCCTGAACAAGTTCATCAAGGCGCAGAAGTTCCGGATGGTCACCCTCCAGCACGTCCTGGGTCAGCTGGAGGAAGGAGACTTCCTATCGTCGTTGGATTTGGAGGATGCCTACTTCCACATTCCCATCCTAAAGGGGCACCGAAAATTCCTCAGATTCGTGGTCCAAGGGCGTCATTACCAGTTCAAAGCCCTTCCCTTCGGACTGCGGTCGGCACCCAGGGTTTTCACCAAGTGCCTCGCACCGGTGGCGGCGCAGCTGCGCCGCGAGGGGATTCACGTCTACCCCTACCTGGACGACTGGCTCATCTGCGCCAAGACGAGGGAGCTCGCCGTGGTCCACACGGCAAGGACCGTCCAACTCCTCACGGACCTGGGATTCTCCGTGAACTACGCCAAATCCCACCTGGTGCCCGCGCAAGTCGCACTGTTTCTGGGAGCGAGGCTCGACACAGTGTCCCTTCTGGCCTCCCCGTCGGAGGAGAGGACCAGGACCATCTTGGGCAAGGTGCAACGGATGTTGGTGGCCGACGCGGCCAAGGTGAGGTCCATCAAGTCCCTCCTCGGGATGATGTCTTCCTGCATCTACCTCATTCCCATGTGCAGGCTCCGGATGCGCCCGTTGCAAGAGTTCCTGGATGCGCGCTGGATCCAGACGACGGGCAGCTTCGAGGAAAGGATCAAGCTCGACGAGAGTTTCCGACGAGCGATACGGTGGTGGGGCACCCGCGCGCATCTGACGGCGGGCATGGACTTCCAGACCCCAGCCCACCAGGTGACTGTGACCACGGATGCCTCCCTAGAAGGGTGGGGAGCGCACACCGAAAATCTGCACGCAAGGGGACTCTGGCTCCCGACGGAGAAGTCCCTGCATATCAACGTCCTGGAGCTCCGTGCAGTGTTTTGGGCCCTCAGGTCCTTCCTTCCGTCCCTCAAGGGCAAGGTGGTGAGGATCTTCACCGACAACACCACCACCATGTTTTACATCAGGAAACGGGGCGGAACCAGGTCCCCAGCGCTGTCCAAGGAGGCGCAGGACCTGTGGCATTGGGCCGTCGCCCAAGGGATTCTTCTGGTGCCGTTTCATCTGGCAGGGATAAAAAACACCATCGCCGACTCACTCAGCAGGGAGCTGCGCTCGTGCCACGAGTGGGAACTACGGCAGGATCTGGTGGATCGCCTCTTCCGACGGTGGGGCACACCCCAGATCGACCTGTTCGCGACGGCGACGAACACCAAGTGCCGGAGGTTCGCCAGCAGGTTTCCCCAGACGAGGAGCATGGGCGATGCTTTCTCGTTCCCCTGGGAGGGCCTGTTCCTCTACGCGTTCCCTCCCTTGCCTCTGCTAATCCGGCTCGTCAACCAGCTCAAGAGGTCACGGTGCAGGATGATCCTCGTCGCACCTGCGTGGCCGAGGCAGATATGGTTCCCGGACCTTCTGGACTTGTCGGCGTCCCCGCCAATCAAGCTGCCGGCGGACGCGGATCTACTCTCCAGGGAAGGAGGCGCCATCCTCCACCACGACCCGAAGTCGCTGAACTTGCAGGCCTGGCTCCTGCAGCGCTAGAGTTTGGAGGATACGACATACCGGCCGACTGCAGAGAGGTTCTTGCAAAGGCCAGGGCGTCCTCGACTCTTAAATGCTACGGACACAAATGGAAGAGGTTCTCTGTCTGGTGCCACGCACAGAAGATTAACCCTCTACGGATTACGGCTCCCCAAGTGCTGCCGTACCTGCTGACGCTGGCCAAAGCTGGTCTGGCACACGCGTCCATCAAGATTCATCTTGCTGCGATCTCCCGATACACCAGAACCACGGGCCGGACGTCCTTGTGGTCTCATCGTCTGGTGAAAGAGTTCATGAAGGGACTGTTCAGATCGTTCCCGCCGGTGAAGGCTCCGGCCCCGGCGTGGGAGCTCAACGTGGTACTGACCAAACTCATGGGACCTCCGTTCGAGCCTCTGCACTCGGCCCCGTTGAAGTTTCTATCGTGGAAAACAGCTTTTCTCGTGGCCATCACCTCCGCACGACGAGTGGGAGAGATCCAGGCCCTTTCCTGCAAGGCCCCGTACTTGACCTTCCACGACACGAGGGTAGTGCTCAGGACGCACCCCTCCTTCATGCCCAAGGTACCGTCGGACTTTCATCTCAACGAACCCTTGGTGTTACCTGTGTTCTTCCCGTCGCCTTCGTCGCCGGCTGAGAGGACTTTGCACTCGCTGGATGTAGCTAGAGCGCTGAAGTTCTACGTGGACCGCACGAAAGGTTTTCGGAAGACGTCACAACTCTTTGTGAACTTTGGACCTGTCAATCAGGGGAAGGCTCTCTCGAAGGCTTCCATCTCCAGATGGCTCTCCGGCTGTATCATGTACTGTCACCGGTTGGCAAACCGACCGCTGCCTGGCCGTCCGAGAGCCCATTCCACCAGAGCGATCGCAGCTACCACGGCGTTCCTATCTGGTGTGCCCCTGCTGGACATATGCAGGGCTGCTACGTGGAGGTCGACGCACACCTTCACGAAATTCTACTGCGTCGACCGGGATTCCAGGGAGGAGTCCAGGGTCGGCCAAGCAGTGCTGCGCAACCTGTTCGCCTGAGGTGAGCCTGGTGAGGAGGTAAGATGCTTAATGTTGAGTTGATGTGATGCTTAATGTTGAGCCTTTGCCACCTCCCGTGGTTGTGCATGTGTGTACTGCTATGTATTCTTTATTCATGAGCATGTGAATCCATGCCAGACCCCATGCTGGAGAAGGAACAAGTTACTTACCTGTAACTGTTGTTCTCCAGCATGGGTCTGGCATGGATTCACATGCGAACCCTCCCGCCTACCCCTCTGCGGCTCTTCACTTGGTCATACTGCCACTTCACGTGCTTCCAAATCTGAAGATGGCTGCCAGAGGCGGTGCTTAGGTAGAGGGCAGTCATTGGCTGTGGTCAGTATGACGCAGAGACCAGTGATTGGTTATTACTACGAAAGACAGATCAGAAACGAAACTGATACTGGTTTTTTCTTTACCGAGGATTCCCAGCCTGACGACGGGGAATATTCATGAGCATGTGAATCCATGCCAGACCCATGCTGGAGAACAACAGTTACAGGTAAGTAACTTGTTCCTTATTACCCTGTTGTCTGTGTCTTTATTTCTAGGTGTTCTCTCAGGGGACAAGCACATACCCCCCCCCAGCCATGCCCTGTGGGTGGTCCACGGGCTACAATCAGCCCCACCTTGTGGCTACTTTCTGTGGCAAAATCCCTAATGAGGCAATTGTGTGAGAGGGGATAACAGGTACAGGCAATAACAGCACAGGTGCATTGCCTCCACACAGCAAAACAAAGAACAGCAGCCAACGAGGCGCTGAAACCCTAAATGACCACTTCAACAATTAATGCTTAATCTTTTTATTGTATTTTTTGTCGGTGTCCTCCCCTATATGTGGAGGCCCATTTCAATTGTTAAGGTTAAAATGCCCTAACTCCGTTACGCAACAGTGGCTGACAACAATTACAGTTAATTGGGGCGGTTTAATGGTTCAGTTGAGTTCATTGTGTTTTTTCTGCAACTTTACAGAAATATCCAAGTCGAAAAGGATAGAGTGTAATTACTTGTATCATTTTCATTGTAGCTGAGGGGGCACGTGAGTTTCCCTTTAAACAGCAGAATTTGAGTTTTTAATTCAAGATGCAATACACTGCAATAATGTGTAGGCTGCTCGGTTCATGAAAATGTATGCACCTAATTAACGACTAACGTAGGCTGCTGTTTCGTTTTACCTCCGTACCAGGCGCACTTTTTAGAGTTCATCAGCAGATGGCAGTGTGCCTCAATGTAATTGCGCATTTAAAGCCGAGCCACTTGTCAGGCAAGAAGATACTGCAGTGCAGCGAGCGCTGGCTCGTAAATTTTATATTGTTTTTACTGATATACAGCCTGAGCTCCAGCACTGTGCTTAACACAGAAATCCACAACGGTATGCTTGTATTAGCATGAACCAAAAGAACGCATTTTGTCCAGCAGGGGAGGGGTCGCCGTTAAACTATTGGGGGTAAGGGGTATATCGCAAGTATGCGTACAGCATGCAATGATGCGCCTGTTTAGTATAAGCGTTCTGCTGCACTTAATGTATTTCCGGCGGAATGTCCGTGCGTACTTTCTTCTGTAAGTAAGCCAATTTTATCAAAATGGTTTAAAGCTGCTTTTCCCAAGGTTCATGATTTGTTTAATGTGTATGAAACTGTACCAGCTGCATGCTAGTGTCAATGTCCAGTAAAACGAAGAATATATTTAGACTGCTTTTAAGCCTATAACCAGATGTCAAAGTGCGCGAGAAAACAAGGTTACGACGTTCGCTTACTTTTCCGGGAAAGGCCTTACTTTGAGACCCGGAGTACCAATCTAGTATGGTAGGGAAGGCCACCATTGTTTTTATGTATTTAACTTTTCCCCTGCTGGAGATTCGAACCTGGGCCCTGCAGGTAACAATCTAGTGCCACATAGTATTGCACTATCGCTGGAATGGCTTTATTTTATGCAATAGAGAAGTTGGTAGGGGAGTAAAGCCCATTCCCAAGGAGTCAACACGCTCAGTTTGCGAATTGCTGTAGGTGCAGCAGTGTTTGAAGGTAATGGGAGGGTTGTGCAACTATACACATGGGCATTTCCCTGAGGTGTGAATGGTGGGTGGGTGGAGGGAAGGGAAGGGAAGGGAAGGGGGGTGGGGGGTAGGGGGCTGGGACTGCATGAAGCTTCATGCTGAAGGAGACAATGACGCACTAATGGTGGTCATGTAAATGCATATTCTTTCACGATTTCCTTCAGTGTGAGTCGAGGAAAGGAAGGACCAAGGTATGGGGTTTGAATTGGGTGTGGGTGGTGTGGGGGTGAAGATGACAATGAGATGGTGATTAGGGGAGTGGAGGGAGCAGAAAAGTGGGGCAGGGCAGAGGGAACATTACTACACTTCGACCACTGCCTATATAATAGCATGGCCGGTTTATAAAGTCATGTTGCTGTAATGAGGGGAGGGCGCAGTGGTGAGCGGGAAGCATGTTTAGCACGGAGTATAAAGGACCCCGGACCAGGGGTCAAAATCTTTACCCGACACTGCCCGTCCCACCAACAGCCGCACATTCCAACTTCCAGCATCACTCTTAAGTCTGGAACATTGGTGAAAGTTACATTCCAGTTTACTACCCATGCTCCCTTTTTTATATTTGTCGAATTTGACATTTCACCTAATAATTAGGTAGCATCATAGTGTCAGGCGGGGGAAAGGTAGTGAAATGCTAACGAGGGTAGCACAGGTCAGCAAAATTGAGCCCCTTTAGGACCACAATAGAACACCAAAGAGAGACTGCACGTATTCCCCAATCCACCTATTGTCCATGCAACCACCCTAGTATGTAGTCGTCCAACATCTGGGATGGTTTCCTGATTCTGGTGCTGTGGCAACCCGCCACATCTAGAACATAGTCATTATCACCCCGAGTTAAATGCCCTTTTTATCTCTGTAGCAACACTGCCTGGTACCCAATAGATCTGGTCCTACTGATTATTGTAGTTGACTGAATTTTGCACCACACTTTCTTCATTACATTTACCTGACCCTGTTCCAGTGCTGACCACATCCACTGCTACATGGTGCAGACCTACATGCTTACTCGTGTGTGGTGCAAAATACACAGTCGACCTTTTATGAACTAGGAAAAGCTCCTGCACTCTTACCAAACTCTCCCGGGCAGAGATCTTTAGCTTGTCCCATTTGCGTTTTGTACCTCAGTTTATATCCACTCTGGCATTTCTATCCCCTTTCAGCAATGCAGTCTTCATCTAACACCATTTCTCGCACCCCCTACCCCAACCACAGGAGGACATACATCTGTCCCCATGTCCCTCCTCATCATTACAAAAAGGACTGTACCCACTGGCATGATGGGAGTTTCCCGGTAGGTGGTGATCGTCTCATTCAATACCTTGTCCCGTGGTTATCCACTGACAAGGGCTAACTGCAGGTTCTCCTTAATTAGGCAGTCCACTTTCTCTACTAACCTATTGCACCGTGGGTGGTACAAGGTAATTCTCAATTTTTTTTTTTATCCCATGGGCATTCAAAAATGCACTATTTCTGCAGAAACAAACCGCACACCCTTCTCACTCACAATATATTTGGAAAATCTCACCTGGCACAGACTTCTAAAAGAAAGTCAATGGGTCTCATTATGACCCCAGCAATAGCCATACGGGTATAAATGGCACGACTGCCGCCGGAGTCATGTTTTTTTTTTTTTTTTTTTTTTTACCAGTGCCTGGCTTTGGGGAATAACCTGGGCATTACAGCCCCTATGGTCCCAGTAATTCTCCAAAGCCAGGCGCCTGTAAAAATTACTCCCCATTCCCACTGAGTCCGTTAGGACTCATTGGGAATGGGGAGGACGGAAACGCCGGCATCTTTCATAACAGTGCTAGTGCTTCTGTCAAAGTCTGCGAGCGGGTGCCGTTCCGCCTGCCAGGTCAGACCTGGCAGGAGGGATTGCACCCAACCGCCGAACAGGGAGCATGCCAGTCCGGTAACAACGGTGCAGGTAGTTTACCGGCACAGTTGTTACCAGACCGACATACTCATGATGAGGCCCAATGGCCACATGAGTTATTAGGATAAAACATCCAGGCAGGTCGAGGGGCGCTAGGCGTCTGCAAACTCAGAACTCATGGAAGGCCCAACTCTTTCCCAAAAATAACATTGTCCCAGACGGACAGCAAGTTCAAACTTCGCTTTATTACAGCCAAAACCAACAGGGATCAATACAAGGGACAGGCTCCTGGAACTTCTCAGAGGTCTCTGACTCGCAGGCCAGTTTTGTAGCACTGTCATCAGCATGACATCACACTCTGGGCCCATCTCCAGCAAATCTATCAAGGGAGTGGATTGGGTGCGAGTTCTAGTTATCCTATAGCAGCCTCTATGGGTGTTAATTAACTGACTCTCATGTCGGGTGTCAGGCCTGGACCATCCCTGAAAAATGCTACTTCTACAATGTTGTAGTGCGAGAGTCCGGTTATTGGGTCTTGCCCACTGCTCCCCACCCCTAGGGTCCTCTACTGTGATTGGCTAGAGCTGTTGCACCCAGGCCTGGTACCAAAATCGGTTCTCAGCTCGGAGTGTACCTTTTCAAGGTAATGGAAGCAACTATGTGTCTGCAATATACATGTGTGAACCACCACAAACTACGAGAGTGCTCATTCTCATCCTGCAACACTTGGCTACTATTTGTAACAACTTTGTTGCAAGCCTTTGTCTGGCTGCGTGAGCCTGCTCCGTTTTCCCAGATTCTAGTTTTGGTTCATCATCGCCTCAGCTGGTCACATGTCCCAAGGCCGTGTTTCTAGGTTCTGCATCTCTGAATTAGTCTGAATTATGGAGATTTGTTTGCATTTCTTGCAGCCAGCGTTACTTTAGTTCAAGAAATGTAATGTTACTCAAATCTGGTGGCCTTGGCAGCAGGCCGTATCCCACACGGTTGCCCCTCTGTTTTCTCTGAATTCGGTTCGGCTCACCCTCTAGTGAGACGGTCGTGGCCTACTGTAATTTTCCTGAGCCATGGCATGGCCCCTAGCCTGTTTGTGCTGTTCTATAGTATCCATAGGTTAGTTGTGTATGGCACTGTCAGATCTCTCAGGTGTTCCTGCAGTTCCATAGTTATTTGCACCTAAACATCTGCAAGCATTTACACTGGATCTCTTGCTTTGTGTGGTTTCCACGTTGCTGCGGTCAAGCTAATGACAAAATAATAAAGGTAAAGACAGTGGGCCTCATTAGGAGTTTGGAGGTAACCATGGCGCCCTGGTGAATGGAGCTATTACTGCCCCATTCCAAGGTTGGCGGGGGCGGTAATTCCCCATTCACCAGGGCCCTTCCCCATTCCATCCCCCATAGGGCTCAATGGGAATGGGGAAGGCGCTAATAACGGTACCGCAAATTGGAGTACCGTTATTAGCTCCAAAGTCCCTTTGCGGGTCCCATCCTTAACGCCTGGAAAAACCAGGCGTTAAGGGAGGACCCGCAAAGGGAACTCGTAGTAAGGCGGTAAGGGATTACCGGTGCCGGTAATCCCTTACCGCCCACCTTGTAATGAGGCCCAGCATGTATATGTGACTGTTCTCTAGCTTATAGAATGGTACGCACATGTTCTTCATGTATTCGTGTGAGTGATTATGTCCCGATGTGCGGATGGCACGTGTGCTTCATGTCTAATGCTGCTACGCCATGGTGTATCTAACGACTTTGTACATTTTCGTGGCGCTTTAGTCGAGGCTGTCAATCGAAGTGTCCTTATCCGCATCCGGAGGCTCCTCATCCACTCTAGGCAGTGTCTGGCCCTGGGCTGTAGGATTGGCGGAGTGGGTACTTTTCAATGTATTTGTCAATCAGGGGAGCAGTAGGGGTCGGTCCGTGATGGTATTAACGGTCATGATTCCTTTGTTTCTTCTTCCGGTTTGTGTTTGGTGGCATGGGAGGCCTGGATGGATTTCGACCTTCCCTCTTCAGTTGTCCTAGTAGGCACACTCTTAATCTCAAACTATCTTGATGTGTAATCCGCGAGTACCATTGTATAGCAATAGCCATAAAATAGCATCTCCATCTGTCCAATCACACGTTACCTAGTTTTTGCCACACCCATAATGGAATACCAAGTGGTTGTAGAGGTACCGGATCCAACATCTTTGTCTTGCCACTTTCTGAACATGCGGAGCAGTATTTTACTACAGAACATTCTCTTAGGCTACGGCGTAGAAACACATCATGAGCATTTGCAACCATGTTGGGTCTTATATATTTGGAGAGTACTGGTCCCTCACCCTTGCTAGACCACACACATCAATTCATCCATCATTGCCTGTGACGACTCATGCTCTGGCTTGGTTGCCCCCCCCCTCTCAGAGTAGCTTATAACAAGATTTAACTCCTCATCTTCCCTAATCACCCTCACCATACTTGCTCTGACACAATGGCATTCACCTCTTCCTTCATGGATGCTGCCCATGTATTCATCTCCTCTGTTTCCTCTTCTTTTCTACCCTGTGACGGTAACTGGACAGGCATTCCGCCACCGGCTTGTCCTTTCCAGATGTATGCTCAATGGAGAAGCTGAATTCTTGCACTTTAACCATCTGGCTATCTTGGTGCTGTCTATATCTGAGCATGAGTTGCAAAGAGGTGCATTCATGGTTAATGGTCACTACGCACCGTAAATGGGAGCCCCCACAAATAAATGCTCAAATAACAGGCTGCCCCACAGCAGACCCATGCTTCCCCCTCATAGACTGAGAATCTTTTCTCACTCTCGAAGAGTGTCTTGTATGCAAAACTATGGGAACTTCTGACCCCTTTTGATGTTGACTTTGCACCGAAAGTAGACCTCACACGTGCACCTACTGTCAGTTAAGTCCTTACTCCCACACAAACCTATATATATTGGGTGTTGTTGAGATGGCCTATTTTATATCCAGGAATGTTACTTGCATACCAGTCGTCCACACAAAAACTACGCCCTTCTGTGCATCTCTTGCAGTCTTCTGAGAACTCTGGCACACAGTTTGCATAAAACACCTACCATGCCAAGAAGCAACCTTGTTTTTGGGGTTCTTTTACCTCTTGGATTACCTTCACAAACTCTGTTTTTAGTTGGAGACTTTCCTCTTTTAAAACATGTTCTAGATATGTGACCTGTGGGACCTTAAATCTACACTTCTCCTTATAGACTGTTAAACCCCCTCTATCAAGTGTTTCTAGTATGTGCCTTAACAGTTGGTAGCGTTCCTCTTCTTCCCAGGCACTTAATGTCATGCCAATGGGGGGATTGTTCCCATCTTGAAGCATCGAAAGCGGCTGCTGTAGTGAAGTGGAGCAGCAGTGCAGCTTCACTCTGTGGGCTTTCCTCTAGTCCCGTGTGTTCTGTGTCGAGACACTTAGACCAGCATGCCCTGGTGCCAAAGTCGTGCCGGAGGCTGTGCACAGGAGTGCCCCAGAGCATCCCAGTGCAGGTGCTCCAGTGGGCTGATGGGACATCCTTTTTACCCTGCATTTTTTCCGCATTTTGGCGGCCCTTCGTAGCAACCTCTTGACTTGAGGCTCCTTTCCCAGGTAAGCAGCGCTGGGCTCCTGTCTGGCTGCCTGTCTGTGCTAGGGTGGCTACGCTGCAGTGACTGTGGCAAATAGTCCCCATAGCTGATCAGAGGATCTCTGTATAATTAGCCAAAGCTATCGCTATTTGTATAGCACCTGGCAGTCTGCTACCGGACGGTTTATGGTCATAATGTCGAAAAAAAAATGTCGACAAACAATAATGTCGACATCCTATGCATATAATAGAGAAAGTCAATTTTCCGAAAAAAAAATGTCGAAAAAAATGATCAATTAACGTAGGCAATAACACGAAATAAATAAACATAAGAAAAATACTGTTTATTATTGGGGGGGTTCCCCCCCAAACCCCCAACCTCACCCTACATCACGAACCATCCAAAACACCCCCTCCCCTCCCCCTCGCCCGTGATCACCCACTCGTCTAACACACTGGAGAAAAGTAGGTTACGAAATGGTTAACACAATAGGTGACATTCCTGAGTAAAGCGCCTTCTTTTGATAGCAGGAAACCAGTAACGGCTGTGGAAAACCGTCATTACCTGACAGAACATCTCGTGAGAGCGTACTTCAGGCAATAGATTACAATTCATTCATACTCAAAACAGGTAAGAGACACGAACATTAAAAGAAAATAAAATGTACTATAAAACACATAGTATAAAATACCACAAAAAAACATTTTTTGTATCATTTCAGGTGATATAATGGAAAACAAAGTGGAATTCATAAGCAGTCAAAAAGGCGGAAAGCAGTTAATTTGAAATGGTTACGTGTTCTATAAAGAACTTCAGAGAAAAGAACAGATTTACTGGCGCTGCGCGGAATATAGAAAAAATAAATGTACAGCACGCGCAATAACAGTCGAATCGGAAGTACAAGGTAAACAAGAACACAATCACATGCCTGATCAGACTAATATAATCATCAGGAAAACCTTGACGGAACTGAAAAGAAAAGCAATTGACCATCAGGGGGAAGCTAGCGGATCTGTGCTCAGAGAAGTTTGTGGCCAGTTACCGACCCATATAACAGCTCAGTTGCCGGCTGAAAAATCAATGCAGCGCACAATTAACCGAACAAAACATGCGAATGAAAACCTGCCACCACCACCAATGTCATTTGAAAATATAACAATTCCGGATATTTTTAAGGTAACTGCAAGAGGAGAGAATTTTTACCATGGCACAATTGAAATGAACACTGACAAAATCTTAGTATTCTCTACCGCAAATAACTTTGAGCATCTGAGTCGAAGCAAACAATGGCACAGTGACGCAACATTTAAAGTATGCCCTCAACCGTTTTTTCAATTTTACACAGTACATGGGACAATAAATGACAAAATAATACCGCTAGTATACTTTTTGATGCCAAAAAAACCAGAGGAAACATACAAAATCGTGTACAATAAAATTAAGGAAACAGCACCAGAATCGAAACGAGAGACAATAATCATGGATTACGAAACAGCTCAGATCAAGGGATTTTCAACCGTGTACAGAGAAACTAAAGTAAAGGGATGTTTTTTTCATTTTACACAGAGTATTTGGCGAAAGATACAAAAATTAGGTTTGGGATCAAAATATACAGAGGACAGTTGCTTTCAATTTAACATTAAGAAACTTTTTGCTTTAGCTTTTGTACCAGAAAATCATGTCATTGCTTTTTACGAACATTTAATAGAAAGTCAATACTATAAAAATCATGAGGAGGAGTGTACAAATTTACTGGACTACTTTGAGAACACCTGGTTAGGCCAATTAACGAGAAGTGGAAACAGACGCAGACCAAAATACCCAATAGAATTGTGGAACTGCTACCAGGCTACCATGGAAAACGCACCGAGAACGAATAACGCATTAGAAGGCTGGCATAGCCGCATAAATAAAAAATTCAACACACAGCATCCGAATTTATGGCATTTTTTAAAGGATTTAAAATTAGAAGAACAGCACCAGGAATTACATATTTCACAAACAATATCATTGGCAAACCAAGCACCGAAACGAAAAAAGTACAGAGATTATGACAGTAAATTGATGCAAATAGTACACGAATTCAACATGGAAAACAAAGAAAATTATTTAGATTCACTGGCATTTAACTTAAAATGTTGAAAAACACTTAAAGTTAATGGTCATCACGATTCCACGGTGAAATAGTTGAAAACTCCAAGATAAGCCCTTAAATCCTGGTGTAAAGCTACATACCATATAATTGATCCACGAAAAAGCCAACCGAAAAAACAAAATTCCAATGAACAAAAAAAGTGATGATTCCAGGCGAAAATCCAAACCAACAGAAAAAAAAATATCCACGCTCCAAGGAAGGAATCCCTAAATCCAGATGTGAAATTTCAATCCTAATGCCTGTTCCAAGAAAAATACATAATCCAGGAAAAAAAAAACGTATTAATCCATAGGAAAAAAGCTGCCGCTCGAAAAAAACAATAATCCAAGAAAAAAAATGTATTAATCCTTACGAAAAAAGAACTCCGCTCGAATAAAAACCTGACTCCAGGAAGCATCCAAGAAGACCCAGTCCATCCAATGAAAAATGCAAGAAAAAGTAGTGAAAACAAGAAAAAATCCCAAAAAACGAAGACCGAACTAACGGAGACGCGACCGCGGGAGAAGCTTTTGGAGAGTGAACTTTAAAAATGGCGCTTACGGTTACGTAGCAGAAGAAACCAAAACAAACATTTGTTATTAGTAAACATGCATTTTTAGCACAATAGCACCATCAAATGGTCATTTAACATATTACATGTTCAAATGAAATTTAGACTTAGGAGACAGTTATTTATTTATTTAAGTAGTTACATGCATCTAAAAGTTTTTATTTAGAAACAATAATTGGATTTAAAAACATTATTTATTATACTAATAAGTTATAGTGATATATTTACTATTTGAATATTATATTGTGTTAATAAAAAATGAAGATAACTTACCTGTGATGAATGCTTTGCTTATTATTTTAGTAATTGATGAATGCTTCTTATTTTAGAAATTTCGAAAAATAGATGTCGAAAAATAGATGTCGACATTTTTGTTTGTCGACATTTTTGTTTGTCGACATTATTGTTTTCGACATTTATTTTTCGAAATTTTGACTGTCGACATTATTACTGTCGACATTATGACTGCCCACCCTACCGGACTGGTTCAGTTTGCAGTCAATTGGACAGGTAATAGGCTCAATAAAGCAGTAGACTTTGCTTATCTTTCGTTGTACATGTTGTGAAATTCTTTCACTTCCCCATGGGAAGTCTGGCTGTAAAAAGCAAATGCGCTGCTGTCCGACACAACGAGCAGATTGTTTGTTACATCTTCTTGTGTGATGAAGACATGCAAAGCAAGTCTGCGGAGGGTGTAGTTACAGGTTCTCCTGTAGCCCCTACCCTGTTGTGCGACCAAAGTGTGTCTACTCCTGCTGTTTTAGGGCATTTCTTGGTTCCCTCTGCTACTAGTGCGCCTATAATCATTGATAGCACAGATTTGCCCAATAAGCTATGGGAGGACAATAAACCTTAGCGCATGGGCTCTACACAAGCACCGAGCGTCGGCGTTCTTGAAACCCATTCCATTGACGTTGTTAGCAATCCATCTGCATAAGGCTCCATTCGTTATAGTGCTACCTTATTTATTCAGACACTCCACTCTAGTTGCACCAACCGAGCCTGCTAATTGGCCTGATGAAGGACCACCACTCTGAAATGCATTGGCATTGTTAGCGTATTGGCACACTGGTTTTACACTAAAATAGAGTTGGACTCTTAACTTCATCATCGAGTTGTGTTTTACTTATGAATAGAAAGTATTCCATGTAAATCTGTCACACATAAATTGAATGTCATTCTAGCGACAAAGCGCTAAGCGTGAGCAGCCCTTAATGCTGGCGTTTCTTAGCCAACGTCCACAGTTCTGCCACTATTTGTAATGCCCTGTGCTGAGGCATTTTCTATAGGGTATGAAGCCACATTTTTGACATCTAACAACCATAGCTTCAACCAACTTAATTAACTTAATTAATCCAGTTGTGCCCACTCTCACCCATGATTTAGGACAATAATCCTGTCACAAATGTAAAGGTGGCCTAGTGTCGAAAGTCCATAACCTAGTACGCAGGAGGACCACTCTGTGAACATGAAAGTCTGAGTTTAGCAGAAAGGACAGAGTCCTGCTCAGCCCTGGTTCCCCACACAAGTATTGAAGATACTGAATTACTGGCTGGTGTGGCTGATGAGAATATACTGGAGGCGAGAATGGCTGCAACCTGTGACTGTGGGAATTTTACCACTTTGCCTTCTTCACCCAGCATGTTTCATTATAGTACTTTGCTGTCTACAATTGACTCCTCAGGCCTGTCGCTTTTCCTGGTGGCTATAACTTCAACAAATTTCCAAGGAGTGCATGGGGGCAATTTGAGCTTGGGAGTGGCTTATATCTCAGCCTTGAACTTGGTCCTGACCTCCCTCATGGACATGTAAAACATCAGGGATGAAGTGTGACAACATGCAGCCATATTAAACTCCATCAGCCTGAGGCTGGACAAAGTATGCTCGGTGGCGCTCTTTGCTAATGGCAACAGCTCTAAGCCTCCCACAGCTCCAACACTAGTCCTGGTTAATCAAAATAGGGCTGGTTCTGAAAATCTGTTTCTGTTGATTGAAGAAATTGACTTGATTGATAACGTGGAGCCTAACTTGTGGGCATGGCTATCCCTAGTGCACAGAGAGGAATGTGCTTCTCTTATTAGTGGCAATACTCTGTAGAAGAATACAATCCCAAAATCGCAAGGAAACCAGAGTGAATAGGAGGTTATCTAGGGCATTTTTACGTTCACTACACCTGCCAGAGCCAGTGGAGTATTTGCCTAACAATTGAAACAGCTTAAGATCACTAACTGCGCAGTTCCCAAGTCTCGTAAAGTACAGAAAAGGAATCCTTTTGTGTCAAACTATGCTGAATCCTGGATGCCATGGTTCTCCCCCAGGAAAGTCCCCAGAAAACCATATGATCAATGTTCCTGAGACTAACAAACTCCTTACCAGTAGCAAGGAGAACAGTACGCAAAGGACATCCCGGAGAATACATACTAGGGATATTTTCCCTGAAAGAGCTCAGTCCATTCTGGTTGTGGATAAAGGACTGGACCTAAGACCACGAGCGAGTCGCCTGGCGGAAAATTTGGAGAAAATGTCAAACACTTGATAACAGGCCTCACTCGCTCCATCTTTCGAGAGTCACAATTGAATTTCTAATGTTGGACCAGCAGAGGGCATTACTACATGGAAGTAACATCTTGGTTTTGGTTTTTTAAATGCGTAAGCTACGACTGACAACCTCCTTGGGCATTGATCAGGTTTTCTTTATTGATGAGCATAGACTGGACATTGTTTCCATTAACATTCCATCCAAAATAGTTAGGCCGTAGTCCTATCAGAAGTAGTACATTTTAGGCTGATGGGCTATGATGTTATGCCAGAAGCAGATTGGGAATTGCAACAATACAAGAGTTGTAGTGGTCCACGGTGAAATGACAGGGATCCCTACCCACCTTTAGATTTATTGATTAAATGTAAATTCAATGGTGATGGTGCACATGCACCCCAAATGGAAAATTCTACTAAATTGCTTGAGGGGGACCTGGACTGGTGGTGGCTACCAGCAGCCTTCAATAAAAACCCTTGCCAGCTGCGGTCTACATCTTTAGTCATAATACTACTATAGAAGTCCATTCCTGCAACATTAGAGGTAATGCCCAAATAATGAATACTGTTCAATTGGGTAGCAATTCTCAGTTCTTGCCCTGCAGGAAATTTGGCTATCCTCAAATGTTTTAGTTCTGGAATGGATCTAGCATCTCTCAGCAATTCGTGGCAAAGGGTCCCCTGGGCCATCCATCTGGGGGTCTCTTGATTGTAATCAGGAACTTAATGCGTTTGATTTTGAAGGAGTATTGCTCTAATATGTACGGGCTCCGGGCTTATTGGTTCGCAATTAAGGAAGGGTGTATGACAACTTAATGTTTACTGGAATCCAAAGAGAAACCCTTTAGTGCAATATCTTTTAAAAAAAATTAAAACATTTTTATTGCCATTTTCAATGTTACAACATCAGACATTCCCCCTTCCCTATCCCCTCCTCCACTTCCCCCCCTCCCTGCAGTTGAAGCCCCATTGGTAGAAGTTCTTGCGACTTGGAGTTAAGTTGCCGTTTTACATTATGTCCAAGATCTTCAGATTCTGGGTGCACCATTGTATAGAGTAGTCTCATTTTAGGTAGTCCTGCACCATTCCTCACTCTTGACAGAACTTGTCCCTCTCCCCTTGTAATTCCCTATGTAACCCATTCAATTGTTTCTATGCCCCATACTGTCCGTAGCCAGTCCACAATCGTGGGAAAGTCTTTGCATTTCCAGGTCTTTGCTATTGTCACACACACCTCTATAAGTAGGATCATGTAGGCCTTATGCTAGGGTTTTGTCGGGATCTGGAGTTCTGGGTCAAAGAGGCCGCACATCCATTCCTTTTGAGTGTATTCTGGGTGGCCCTGTACCATTTTTGAAATCTGGGTTTTGATGTCATCGCAGAAATCCTGTATTTTCAGGCATTCCCACCAAATGTGACTCCAATCTCCCCTCCCAGAACATCCCCTCCAGCATTCCTGAGTTATCCCCGAGTACCTAGAGTGAAGTCTCTCCGGGGTGTAGTGCCATTGTATCATCACCTTGTACCACACCTCCCAGATCTGGATTGATCTCGTTAGTGTCGGGATTTGCGACCAAAGTTTTTCCCAGTGCTGTTTGGGTATGTCCACCCCAATTGTGGTCTGCCATTTTGACATGTAGGGCCATTTAGGGGTGGGGTCTTCCCCCTGTAGTATCCCGTAGAGGTTTGAAATGAGATGCTTGTCCCCCACATGTGACGTTATACATTTTTTGAATGAGGTCAAAGCTTGTGTCCCTGCTTGTTTAATTGCTGGTTGCTGCAACCTATCCCTTAGTTGATACTATTCCAATCTGTCCTCTTCCCACAGTCCCATATGTTTCTTGCACTCCTCAAATGATCTAATCTCTCCCCCTTCAAACATGTCCCCCACTTGTATACACCCTAGTGTCCTCCAATTCACGAAAGATCCCTGCACCATGCCTGGGGAGAATTGTGGGTTCCCAAACAATGGGGTGAACAGGGAGGGGATCATGGACTTACGGCCCTGACCAATTAATCTGTCCCATACCTCGCACACAACTGAAAGGATGTGGCTCAACCTTATGTTCTTGGGCCTATCTTGCTTGTTCGTCCACAGTACACCCCCTGCCACCACCTGGTCCATCTTGGTCCATGGCTTGGACATATCGTTAGAAAACCATTCTCGGAGGACTCTTAGCTTGGCCGCCCTGTAGTATCTTTTGAAGTTTGGGAGGTCAAAAACCCCCTTCAACCTTGGCACCATAGGATTCTCCAGTGCAATCATGGGGCGTTTATTTTGCTTAATAAATTGGGTCACTATTCTTTTTAGGACCTTTAAAGAATGTTGGGATCCTTCCTGGGAGAGACTGGAAAAGATAAAGCATCCTAGGGAGCACTACCATTTTTATGGAGGTTACCCTACCTAATCACGATTTACGAAGCAGAGTCCACCTATTCAGGTCCGTTTTGATTTTTGCAAGTATCCCCGGATAGTTAGCCCCATATATAGACATGATTGAGCCTGTTAAGTTCACCCCGAGGTACAATTATCGTATTGGTTGCCACTTTAAACAGGGAGGCCTTCTGCAATAACTGCAGGTGGTTCTGGGGTAGCCCCAAGATCAACAGCTCTGATTTTGCCATGTTAATTTTTAGCCCTGAGACTTTTTCCACCCTTGAGAGCTCTAGGGCTGGTATTGAGCAATCCGGTTGTGTCAGAGTGATCAGCATGTCGTCAGCGAAGACTATGATTTTGTACTCTCCCCTCCACCCCCCAAATATTAACCCTTGAATTGCCGGATTATGCCTAATAGAAAGTAGCAGTGGCTCTAAATATAGGACATATAGGAACGGTGACAGCGGGCACCCCTGTATTGTACCGCTTGAGATTTGTACTATGTCTGACAAGCATAAGTTGATAGGGAGTCTCATTTTGGTGTTGCTTTATACAGCCTTTACCATTCTAATGAATTTAGGGCCCACTCCCGTTCGTTTTAGAGCCTCGAAAAGGAAAAGCCACTCAACGCAGTCAAACGCGTTTCAGCATAAAGAGCAATGAGGACTGCTGGGCTTCCGCAGCTTTCAGATTTCTCTATTAGATGGGACGCTCTTCTTGTATTGTCCACGTGTGTCTACCACTAATGAACCCTGATTGGTCTGTTTCCATCAATCCTGGAAGTAGAGGTGACAGTCTAGCTGCTAAACCCCTTAGGAGCGCTATGGGACTGTATGACCCGCAGAGCCCGGGGTCTTTGTTGCGTTTAGGGAGGAGCACCACCATGGCCTCTGTCATAAAGGGGGTCACCCTTCCTCGTTGTTGAAAGGAATTAAAAAGGCTTGCTAATTTTGGTTTTACTTTAGAGCATAGTCTTCGATTGAAATTCGCTGGGAAGCTGTGAGGTCCCAGAGCTTTGTTACCCGGCAGGCTTTTTATTTCCACCTCTACTTCCTCGCTCGTGATCTCTTCCTCCAGACCCTCCCTGTCTTTACTAGTCAATTTGCGGGTTACGATTTACTCGTAGTACTGCTTTACCTCGTTTTGGGTTGGGTTATCTGACTTGTACAGGGACCCATAATATGTTCCGAAAGCAATCATTGTATGCTCCCCATCCAGTTGTTTTATTGTCGTGATGGCGTGGTCCACTTCAACCTTTATTTGTTTGGATAGGAGGTTGTGTGCCCTGTTAGCATGTATGTAATATTGTTGTTTGGTTCTCCAGAGTGCCCTCTCTGCCCTCCGCGACCGGAGTAATTCGAGCCGAGATCGTAGGCCCCTCAGCTTATTGTAATTGCCCCTGCTGTTGCAGTTTGCTAAAGTGTGTGGCTGTCTCTATCTGAGATACCAAGTTCCGATCTAAGGCCTGCCACATTTTCTGTTTCTGGGATTGTAAAGCAATGATCTCGCCCCGGAGTACCACCTTAAATGGCTCCCAAATCCCTTCTGGAGTTGAGCACCCCTGTTCATTTTTGGCAAAGAATTTGTTGATCCTGTCATTCAGTTTGCCCACTAATGTTTCATCTGTCAGAATCCCTTCTGGGAGTGACCAGGCCCACAACCCATGTGCGATTCCCATCTGCGTATTGTAAGCGTTAAAGGCGCGTGGTCAGACACTGTTATCACCCCGAAGTGCACTTCTTCTATCTCCCCCAAGATTGCTGCCCAGACCCAGATATAGTCAATTCTGGACAGGGACTGGTATACGTGGGAGAAGCATGTAAAACCACTCTCCTTCCCCTTCATCTCCCGCCACACAACCCTTAGAGCTGGCTTGTCAAAGAGCTCCCTCAAACGCTTGATTAAAGTCCCCTGTAATAATAATCTCACCATCCGCAAATCTCCCTAGTTTCAGCATAACTACTTGAAGGAAGTTGGCCTGGTTAGTGTTGGGTGCGTACACCGTCCCCAGTGTCATCACCTTTTGTTCCATCCGAACTCGTAAAAATAGGTATTTCACCATCTTATCTTCTAGGGTAGCTATTACCTGCACCTGCAAATGTCTTTTAAACCCTATGAGCACCCTTGCTGTTCTCCACTGCGCGTTCGCCTGGAGTATGTGGGCAAAGTGGTGAAATCTGAGTGTCTTGTCAACTTTCTTTGTGGGTCTCCTGAAGTGTAATGTCCGCATGACAACGCCTGATCATCCCCTCTACTTTCTTATGCTTGGTGGACAAATTTATCCCCCCGTATATTATGTTGAGGATTTCAATCCGGCAACGCACACCTTAGTCTAGGCCTAGTATGTAGCGCGCAATTGAAATGCTTATGTTTTGATGTTAGATTCAATATTGAGATGGTACACCACTCCTATCACACCCCATTTTCAAATACCCCGGGTCACAATGAACCATGAACCAGGCTGGTTGATAAAATGTAATATTTATTTTAAAATTCAACAGAAATCGTACAAAGTTAATATGGGGCAGCAATCGCCAATGGGGTGATGACGACAATAGGAATGTAAGCAATGCACTTAGTTTAGCCTTCTATTGACAAACCACACAACACCAGGGAATAGGAGCACTTTTTGATTTTATGCAAGATAGCACTTGAGTTAGAATTTCCCCCTGCAATGTGCCCTCAACCCACAAATAATCAATTCTAAGTGGATAAACAAGCAGCAGGTAATCAGGAATGACAAATGGACGACAGAATTGAAATCCGACCTTCCCTCCCCAAACAAGAGAGAAAAACGGATTTTAAACCTTGGCAATGCTAAAAATGACACTCGGAAATGGATGAATAAAACAATGAATGTGTTTAAAACACTTGAAACAAAAACAATTCTTTACTGGAGCAACACAGGAAAGATGCAAGCAATCACAAGCAATGGATTGAACAAAAGCATACAATTCAAAATTGAGTGGAAGATTTAAAACAGTTTATAATCAAAATGACACGTTGTAAATTTAGCAAACTTTTGCAATTCCCGCCTGAATTTACCAAAACGGTTTTTAATAAAAACGGGTGAAATATTGTAAATCGCGATGCGGTGAAATTAAGTCTCTAGCTGGTAAATTGAGTGAGTTATGCAAGAACTGGTAAGGTGTGTTTTGAGAAAATGAAGGCGTGAAAGAGGCAAAGAAATCAGTTTTGACAAGAACAGTTTTACTCTACCCTAGACCATTCTGGCTAGACTACCAGATTGAGACAGAGTAAGCTCCAGGGTTGACTCTCAAATTCAACCCCATCACCTCCGTGCCCACCGTGGCGGAACCAGTCCAATCACTCAAAAGAGGACTAAGGGCTTAGGATTTCACAAGACCCAATTATTAAAGAATTTGGTGCTAGCACAAGAAATCAAAGGCAGGGTTTCAAGAATGATTTTTGACAATATTAACAGTTATCGGGATAAGGATAGGATGACTTGGAGAGTGGAACTAAGGACAAGGCAAGGTGTACAATGGTTTTCTATGGTTCCTATTGATACTCACAGTCCACTTTTTAGTTTGGATTTTGGACAGTCAGTAGTTCTGGTCACCACACGGATCAGCGGGACAGAATCAGCTGTTCAGGGACTGGATACCAAAGGATAATTCTTCTGGGCTGGCATTTCTGGTTACTGGATACTATAGGTCATCAGGGTAGCAAGATGGCAACAGCATGCAGTGTGTGTCGGCAAGCCAAGCTGGATTAGGATGCCAAAAGTACCACCGTTTCTCCTGGTTACTGGGAGATTAGTTCGTTTTAATATTGTACGGTAGGCCTTGCTTGAGCAGGATCAGCAATGCTTGACCTTGTAGTTGGGATCTGGAACTGGAAGATGACTGGTACAGGAACGCAGCGCAGGAAATCGGGAAGAGTGTGTCCAGGGTTTTGTCAGGGACCCTTATTTATAATGCAAAATTACATCATCAAGGTAGAGGCTGGGCAGGGTTAACTACACCCACCCCTAAACTACTTGGATTGTGCAGGGGAGCTAGTCTCTGCCTCGCCCTCAGTTGGTTGGATTACTAAGGGAATGATGTCAGATTTATGAAGTGAGGTTTACAATGTCAAAACAGTCGCACATTTACTTTACTTAAAATCCGATTTTGCCAAAACCATACATTTCTTCACTTGCAATCTCGTGGCAAATTATACACACAGGGTACATATTATGTGCAGCCTAGATCAGTCCAATCCTCGGGTCTGTGTGACCTTGTTTAGCCTTTCTGATACCTTTTGGTAATTTTAAACATTAAAGATTTGGCCTAAAATTCCACAATTTTATACACAAATGCGAATTGTCCCTAGGGATGTATGTACAAAATGTTATGTTTGCCACTTTAATGCTTTCCTTGGAATCTGTCATATTTGGTAACTTCTGTTCCCCATGCGGCAATGAGTTCTACCAAGTTTTAAAAGAAAGCCCATAAAATTAGATTTGAAACTGCAAACCTTTGACATTTTTACAAATTTTTGCTGCAGAGATAAAAAGTCTTTAAAGTTTCTTTATAAAATAGTCTTTTTAACCAAAAGGCAGTCCATTGTTAGTAGATCCTTTTTTTTTCTTCCTCCAACTGCAAGCAACTGCCATTTCCTTCAAGGCAAGGGGGTGGTTTCCCATCTTAATTGAAGGTTTTGTTGCCCCTTACACTTGACAGGTTAGTGTCCCAGGACTTCTATTGTCCCAGCCTGGAGCACAGACAAATGTCTGATGAGCGTGTGAACTTTTTGTCCTGGCCCATTCAAAGTTTTTCAAGCTGGCAATTTTCACTTGCGTGTCCTGGAAGTTTATGGTGTTTCTCCCTTCCTTGGGAAAGTTTCATAGCCGACAACTGGAATGACTGGTTTTTCTGAGAGCTTGCAAATTCAGCCAATGTGTCTTAAACTCTTTAATTTCTTATTTTGGGTCCTGATTTAAAACAATCTGTGAAAGAAGATAGCATATGTGTGTATTATCACCACTAACATAATCCCTTTACATTGCTAAGTAAGCAGGCTTTTATTCAACAATTTATTTTTAAACCGGTCATTTTTTTCCCCAATCATTAAAGCCCATGTGTTAAAACTGCTAGCATTTTTTTCTTTAAATTCGGTTTTGCAGCTGCCCACACTGTCTTTGTCAAGTGGCACAGCGAGTAGAGCGCTCGCTTTGACATCCGTGCAGAGCCTGCTAACGCAGGTTCGAATCCCGGCGGGGCCAATCTCAGCCTTTCATCCTTCCGAGGTCGATAAATGAGCACCACACACCGTGGGTAATAATAAGCAGCGCTCAGATACCTGAGGGTTTGTAGCGCTATATAAAAGCCTAATTATTATTATTATTATTATTATTATTTGCAGCTTTAGTCATTTCCTTGAATGCAGGAGTTTTATCTAATGCATAGATACATTTGCCACTGACCTGGCTCAGAGAGTAAATGTCTCTTTGAACTGCTGAGCCCCTTGATACATTTTGAAGGAAATAAACATGTGTTCCCGTGCGATTGACAGGGAAGTTGCTTATTAATTTCTCTGAGTTGGGTTGACTAGGCCTGTCACTCAGGAATTATGCCTGGTTTTGGTGAAGCACAGTGAAATATCCTGGGTATGACATGGCCTTTTGAATCAGTGAATTCAGAATGAACAGAAGGAATTGGCATCAAAGCAGCATTTTTAATGGGTGAAAATGTTTCATTTTGAAGGGGATTTTTGGCTTTTGCAGCAATGCAACGCTGCCTGTTCACTTGATTCCATGTTTCAGAACACACTGGCATATTTTTTTCAGTGTGTCCCCTTGTTCCATCTTGCCCGAAGTGTGCTAGGCAGGGTGGTGCAGCCATTTTTGTTGCTGCCACAACGCAGTTTTGAGGTTCTAGTGCGCATAGTAGCCAGCGCAGCCAGGTTGCTGTTTCTTGCGCAAATTCAGCCTAGTGATGTGGGGCAATGCCGTTGAGTGGGCCAAAATATCCCCCCCCCCGCCACCCGACTTCTTCTGGGCTTTCAAGTCGAGGGAGAGTCTGGCAAGCGGGATTTCTCATGGGCCACAGCAGGATCCGGCAGGTATGAGTCCCTCTTCCATCAGAGAACAGTGCGTCCTGCTCCTCTTGTTGTCTCTGGTCGAAACGTGGAACAACACCCCTTCTTTCCCTGGGATCTTTTTTTTTTTTTTTTATTGTTATAACTGAACTGAATCAGCTTTACAATATTTCAATATTATCAATTCTACATTTCCATATTTCTAAAAAAGAAAAAAAAAAAAAAGTACACATATACCTGCATACATTCAATAGGGTTAAATTGACTATCACCGTTCGACCATACATTAGAAGGGGTCATCTAATCAAACATTGTAAACATTGCAAACACTGCCGTAAGGATTTTATAAAGTAAAATAAGTAAAATAAGAAAAGGGGAGCTAACATAGTTTTTAAAATTAAAAACACTTGAAATAGTTACACTTAAGTCACAACGGAATAGAGGTCAGAGACACCTCATGCCCCTTTAGCACTTCACTTTAAAAACCAATAAAATTGCTCCAAGCTGCCTTACAATTTGTTTCTTTACAAAAACCTTTCAATTCTTAGGTTCTGATTGGTCAGGTCATGCCCATCTCTGCAGAATCAACATCTGTTGGTGTATATGTACTTAACATTTCAGATATGCGGATAGTAGGTCATCTTTTAATCAGTTTCCTAATAAACATCATCTTTACCAAGGAGTGCTCATCTAACTATTTCCTCATTATTCTCTTCAATCCGGGTTTTCTTCCTCATTTTAACTTTCTTCCTGATTACTTGTCGCCTAATCTTAGATCATTTAAGAAAGAAATAGTAGCAAGCCTTAGAGTGGTTGTACGTCCACAATAAATTAGCCACCAAAGGGATTCTGTTGTAATTTGTGTATATTCATATAGCAGTGGTTTAAAATATAGCTCCTGTTTTTGTTTAAGAGCTACACATTCTGTGAGAAGATGGCATAAAGTTTCCGGTATATCATTAGTCTTACAGAACCGGCATACATTTCTCTCATTTGTTATCAGTTTGCGTTTGGCTTCCAAATCTCTTGTCTCATATAAGTTAAACCTCAATCTCATGAATTTCTTTCTGTGTTCATACGTCGGAGATCTGAGTAGGTACGGTTCCACTACAGCACACCTTTTATGTAAGAAGGCGTTTTTCGGGAAGTCGAGATAACTCATACATGTCTCTCGGGTGCGAGACCAATCTTGAATAAATATCTTAGTTTTTACTCTGCCTGGGTTCATAATAAGATCGTCTAGAGAGAGTTCAGCTTCTGCAAGAGCTTCAATTGTGATATGGCGCCATTTCATCATAAACTGATCGTTGGTTGTAAATACATAATCGGCAAGCGTGTTTAACAGTTTAGGTCTACCAGAGGCTAAAATGCATTTCCTGAATAGTGATATCATTTGCCAGGTGTAGCGCGCATATAGAGATATCAACCCTATTTCAGTCCTAATCCAAGCTATAGGTACACATTTTGGTAGACCTAGAATTCGTTTCCAGAATTTACTCTCATAGCGCTGCCATATATTTCTTACTATATAAGGCTTTGTTTCAGCTCCATAGAGTAACACTGGGGTTACTTTCTGCTTAAAGTATGTTAGCGCCGGGATAATAGTGAATTTACCATATTTGCCCTGAATAATTAGGGCCTGTGAGATCATCATATCCAATTTCATATTAAGGTTCTGCAAGAATATTTTGTTACTTGGACCATCAATAACAACTCCTAGATATGTATATTGCGTTACTCTTTCTAGAGCCTGGTCTTGTAAGCTCCACTTAAGTGTTTTTTGTTTCTTATTTCTAGGTCTTTTTATAGTTGGATTACAGATCATTACTTTAGTTTTATTCATGTTAGCATGTTCTTAGTAACATATCTTGCAAGTGCATCAAGCAGATTTTGTAGGCCGCGGGGTGTCTTTGATATTAGTACCAAATCATCTGCATACAACAACGCGGCAATTGGTTTCCCTGCCAATTTTGGAGCATCGGACATTACTTCCTTAAAGGCTTTGCATATATCCGAGATAAAAAAATTAAACAGGGTTGCTGCTAGTATGCAGCCTTGTCTTAGCCCTCTATAAGTTGTAATCTCCGAGGTAAGCAGGCCTTCTAAGTTCAGTCTCACTCTTATGGTGGTTTCAGAGTGTAGCATATTAATCAGATTGATTAGGTACAAGGGACATTCTTCACGGTCTAATTTATCCATTAATATAGATCTTACCACTGAATCAAATGCTGCTCTAAAATCGACAAACACAAAGTAAAGCGGTTGTTTTTGCATATTGTGATGTTGGATTAGAGCAGTATTTGTCAACAGATTTATTGACGTCCCCATGCCTGGTACAAATCCTGTTTGATGCGGATCTTGTTTCTCGCATGCTTTAACCCAATTGTTAAAGTCTCTCAGGATAAACCTACAAAAGATTTTACCCGGTATGTCCAAAAGTGCTATGGGTCTATAGTTAACAGGTTTGGATCTATCGCCTTTTTTAAAAATAGGAACCACCACGGACGATTTCCAGGATTTTGGAATACAGTTGGTTTGTTGTACGTGTGTAAAGATATTATATAGTATCATAGCCCAGATCTCAGGGTGCTGTTTCATCATACAATTGGTTAGGCCATCAGGGCCCGGAGCTCTTGAATTGGTGGCTTTTGAGATATACATCAATATATCTTCTCTAGATATTTGTAATAACTTCATATTATCGTTTGCTGACACAGGGCTATTTTGCTTGACCTTTGGATCAGCATAGAGCTCTGTGTAGTATTGAACCCACACTATTTCAGGTACCCCATTGATCTGTACCGGGCCCTGTTTCAAATGTGTAGCCGCATTAAGAAGGGTCCAAATTTGGGCTATATTTTTAGTCATAATTTCTTTAAGAATTTCTTCCCCATCAGTCTGGTATAAAATACATTTATGTCGGCGTACCCATGCTGTATATGCACGTTGAAGCTTACGAATTGTATCGAACCTTATACTTATTGGCAGTAATAGTGCTACTTTCTTATCTTGTCTCAATGTTGCTTTCCGTTTTTGCACCTGTTCATTTGGACAATGTCTGGGCGCAAAATACGTATGCGTACGTGTCGTCGCGTGCACTCTAAACATTTGGAGTGTAACATTATATGGCTCTTTAGTCCACAAGTTACCCATCTGTTTTCCCAATAGTTCTTTGTTCAATTCAGTCAGCGAGAGGTCATTCCACTTAAATCGTGTTCTAGAGTTGTTTGCTGTTAGATGAGTTACATAGCGTTCTGTTTCTGTAATTAAAGGTTCTTTTATACAATTCCATTGAACAGTTAACATGAAGTGATCACTCACTTTCTGTGGTATCACTTTAAATGTAACAATATTTTGGAACATAGTTTTATAAGTATAAATGTAATCAATAGTAGAGCCACTAGACCCCCTACGCCAAGTTTGACTAAAAGGTATATCATCAGGTATAGCGCCATTAAGCATCATCATATTTCGATTGCACATCACATTCGCCCATGTTTCATACATTGGTCCTTTTTTCATATTGGGTACTTCCATACATTGCATATTTAGGTCACCTACGAGAATAACATTCGTTATTTCTGGGGCCATGGAGATTAGATTAAAGAGATTCTCCAGTTCTTTAATGAACGTATTATCAGTTATTGCAACTGGATTCCGGTAAATATTAATAATAGCAAAACACCCACCAGCGTATGAGATTTTAGCTAGTTGCATAAATATATTGGGGGCCGCCCATGGGGTGATAGATAGTCCTCTTCCCATTTTAGTGGCAATCAACAGCCCAGCCGATGGTCGTCCTTTTTTATTTGCTTTGGCAGCCACGAAGGCTATTTCGTGATTGTTCCATACTGGACAATCCACCAGCCAAGTCTCTTGTAGAGCCACTATGTCGTAATCATTCAGTGTGTTGCCATCTTCTACCAGGAGATGGGTATGACCACAGGTATTCCAGCTAGCTAATGTCAACATGACAACTTGTCGCTCCTTGCATTATGATCTTTGGTGATCATTTCTATATCCATTATTCTCTGGTCCTTTTATCATCCTATTTGGATCTCCTATACTTTGCTTGTTGTAAATATTTAGAGTTCTCGTTGTTACAGTATCATTTGGAGCTTGTATTTGTTCAGAGTTCATTTAGTTGATAGGGTTGTAGGATCAACTGCTAACAGAAATCCCATGGTAAACAGTTCCATCCTTGCTTGCCAAATGGTATTTCTTACAAGATTCGATGAAATCCATAAACGTACGGCATCTAGCTTCTCCTCATTTAAAAATTCAACTTGTTGTATATCAGTTGATGAGATGTCTCTCAGCTCTTCAATGTCTTCAAATATTGTTAACACACTTGTTCTATTTAGGTCATACGATATATAAGGCGCAGGGCGACATTTAAAAATTAATCTATGAAATAGTTTAGGATCGAGTGTATGTTTTAGTTTCCTTTCTACCTCTCCATTCCCGCGTTCTATCTCAAGTCGTGAGTTGGATCCAGCTTTCTTCTCACCAATTTGTGTTACGTTTGGTTGCAATGTTGGGATATTGTTAGTAAATTGAACTTGACCCTTCTCCACTCTGGTGTTTATTAAAGGAACTTGTTCTTGTTTCCATCTTAGATATTCATCTATCGATCTTTGAATCGTCTCTCTAATATCTTTCATAATATCTACAGGCAGTTCTTTAGTTAATATAATGCTTGGATTTTCAGTCGTTGTTATATCACTGCTCTTTAAAGAATTTTCTTGAGCAGCTCCCACCAGAGCTGCTGTAGGTGTAGCATTAATTGCCGGGTTACTCACAATTCGTTGTGCTTGCAGTTCCTCAATCCCTTTTTTAGCTAGTAACGACACTAAGTGATCTAATGGTGCATAGTCATTGGAGGGTGCAGCATTGAGAAGTTGACTGGATACCGGTTCTCTAGACTGTCTTAAGTTCGTACGATTAACATTTAACCCTTTCGTACCAGCGGCTCTAGTTTGAGTGTCAATTTGCAGTCGCTTCAAAAATTGGTTAGTGGCGGCTTTCGTGGGTCTTGAGGTATTATTTTGATTCTTAGTTTTTTTTTTGGTATTATTAGTTTTAGAGACAGCTTTCTCATTTTGCTTAAATCTAGAATCAAATATGTTGTAAACGCCGTTTCCATCACCAATAAAACTCACAGCAGTTTTGTCTACATTCGTTTTAGCAGATGTAGAGTAGTCTACTGAGACCAATTTGCTGTTAACATAAGAAGGATTTTCTGTTGATACCCGTTCTTTGTTGGCGAATGCAGAGTGCTCTACTAATGTTGGAGCACACTTAGTTGAACCACTGGGGACATCTACATCTTCGGTTGTAACTGGACATATGATAGCATCACATAAGGGCAAGGCCATTATTACATTGGCAGATTTGTCATTCCCAGTTATCTCAGGTGTCACTGGCATACATTCACACATTCTCTCATCTTTCGAAATCTTGCATAATTCCTGGGCACCCTTATCTATGTAGCTAGACATTTTGTCTAAATTCTTAGTGATCACTTCTAGTTGTTCAGCCTGCCGATTTAATTTTGTGTCTAGGGTCTCAAATAATTTAAATAAAGACATGATCGATACATTTATGGCATTCAGTGTTATTTCGACCAGCGAGACATTGTTGTTTTGTCTGGCATTAGTGTCTTCTATTTTCCCCAGGTTCATATTTACTTTCTTGTAAGGGGCACGTGGAGTTGGGTACACAAAGGATGATGTCAGATCTCTTGGACACTGTGTATGTTGATCGAAAAGACACGGCGAACCATAGAGACTACCATCATTTCCTTTAGTTCTGTCATTAGCAATGGGGGATTCAGACCTCTCCATACAAGTTCCCTCTTCATTGCTATTGGAATCATCTATATTACGACTATTTGACCCAATGGGACTTTCAATAACTTCCTGCGTCTCTTCGTTCGCGTTGCCACAACCAACCCCCATTGTGTGAGGCTGTGACTCCAAATGGCACAGAGCACTGGGGTTTTGTGTGGTTAAATCAATCAGGGGACATTCCACTGTTCCATTAGACTCTTGTTGGGTTATGCATATCTCCTCTGCAATAATAGTGTCTGAAATAGAGGCGTTGAGATTTATAAGTTTCGGGTGAGGTACCAGAGCTTCACTTCCCGTTTTAGTAGACCACTCAAGTCGAGTGTCAATACACATAGGGGAAGGTTGCTCCAGATCATCTCTGAGTAAACAAAACCCTCTTATATCACCACTACGGATCCTTTGCTCTGGTAACGTGGTAGGCATGCCTCCTATTTTCTTTTTAAGGGCAATGGTCGGAGAGGATTTGGGGGTTACAGCCTTAAGATTTACAGAGGCTCTTGTAACAACAATGTTAGCAGGCATCCCAGACGTCAGGGTGTATGTGATTCCTTTCATTCCAACAGTTATCAGGTTATTGATAATCGGCAAATAAACAAAACCGCTCAATGTTTGATCTAAGTTGGCAGCTCTCGTCCAATCACAATCGACTTCACAGTGGTAGTAACAATCTCAAATCTGAATTACCAGGGCACGTATGAAATATCCGTTTACACAGTTACCTGGAGAATAACACGGGGAGTTACTTTTATAGCCCTGCGTTACCTCATGAGGGCCCTAGCTAAGTTGGCTCACTGTTCAATCAAGGGTGATAACGATCCAAGCAGTCACCAACTTCCTCCCACCGGGGCAGTCTCCAATGTTAGATCAAGTTGCTTACCGCATACCAGCAGTCAAACAGCGTAAAACAGCGTTCTAATGCGCCCTTCACTCCAACGGGCTTAACGCCACAAGGGCGCTCAGGTCAGCCTTTTAACCTGCTTCCGGGAGGGCGTGGCTTGATGACGTAGGTCGTTAGGGACGCTCTCCTCAACTGCTACAGCTCCAGCTGTAGTCTTACGCGAATCGGCGCGTCTCTGCAAGGAAAGTGCGATGGCTCGGGTCAGTTTCAAACAAGCTCGGGAAGAGCTGCAATGCCACCAGGCAGCGTAAAACAGTGTTCTAATGCGCCCTTCACTCCAACGGGCTTAACGCCACAAGGGTGCTCAGGTCAGCCTTTTAACCTGCTTCCGGGAGGGCGTGGCTTGATGACGTGGGTCGTTAGGGACGCTCTCCTCAACTGCTACAGCTCCAGCTGTAGTCTTACGCGAATCGGCGCGTCTCTGCAAGGAAAGTGCGATGGCTCGGGTCAGTTTCAAACAAGCTCGGGAAGAGCTGCAATGCCACCAGGCAGCGTAAAACAGCGTTCTAATGCGCCCTTCACTCCAACGGGCTTAACCCTGGGATCTTCCTTTCATGGTGTGGAGTGACACTTCTGGATCTTCTTTGCTTTCTCCCTTCCAGGTTGCCAGGGAGGTAGGCACAACGAGTACGAATCTATGAAAGAGAACACAAGCCGGTTACGACATTTTCCCACTAACTCCCCACCAATTGGGTTGACAGCAGTGGGATACACAGGCATTTAATAATGACAATTGATAATGAAGGAAATACTCCCTGTTACATGATCCTATTTATAAATCCTATCGGCTCGCTTCTGGTTCTTATTTTACTTATTCTCAGGTTTCCGTTGTCTCCTTGGTTTGATCCTCTCTGGGCTCGACAATTTGTTGCAAAGTGTGCCTAGGGTGACAACTCTTTAGTTGATTAATATGGACCCATTTCTCTTCTGTCAATTTGCGATTGGGGATGCGGATTCTGTAGCGACGGGTGAGATTTTTGTGTACAATTTCAAAAGGTCCTCGCCAGCGAAGCAAAAATGTGCGCTCTTTGGTCTGGTTCCTTTGGAAATTGTACAAGTAGACCCTCTCTCCTACTTGGTATTCCTTTTTGGTTGTTTTTAGATCATACTGCGTCTTCATCCCCTCTGCAGATCTTTCTAGATTCCGCAGAGCGTACGCAAAAGCATGTTGAAGGTGTTTTCTTAGGTTCTTAACATACTCGTGAGTTGTGGAGGCGTTAATCAGTGTCTGCTCCTTTGTTCTATAGAGCAGATGCTGAGGTAGCACCATCCTTCGTCCGGTCATCAGCTCAAATGGAGACATCTTAGTTGCAGAAAAAGGTGTAGATCTGATGGCCATCAGGACAAGCAGTAATCGGATGTCACAACTAGGCCCAGAATCTGACACAAACCTTTTTAAAATGCTCACAATGGTTTTATTGTACCTCTCAACTCCACCACTAGAGGACTGGCGGTTTGCAATGCGAAGTTTCCTTTTTACCCCAAGTATCTCCTCCATCTTTGTCATCACTTCGCTGGTGAAGCGACTACCTCGGTCGGACTCAATCCTTTGGGGTAGGCCAAAACGCAAGAAGATCTGGTTGATTATCAGGCAGCTGCTGTTTCTGCCTTGCAATTTGGGGCCAGGAGACATTCCACCATTTTGGTAAACAAGCATGTTACGGTTAACCCATAATTGTTCCCCCTACAGGAGCGAATCACGGCCCTGATGAAATCTACTTGTAAATCTGACCAAGGTAGTGTCACCCCCCTTTTCTGAAGGGGAGCTCAGTGTGTGAGTGAAGTTGGCTGAAATTGTGCACACACAAGACACACCTTCAATTATTGGTCGAGGTCGTGCCCCAGGTGTGGCCAGTATGCAACCTCTTGCAAGATTTCTAAAGTAGTGTGAAACCCCCGATGACCGGCTGTGGCCGCATCATGGGCGTGACTTAGCATCAGGCTTCGGAATGAGGTAGGGACCACCCACTGGTCACAGCCAGATATGGATCTCCTTACCAACAAACTGTCTTGGATTCGGAACATTTTTGGACATTTCATCAACACCCTGAGGTCCTCTTTCCCAATGTGATCGGTATCCGTTGGGGGAAAGTTCTCAGGGTCCTCAATGTGTTGATGATAAAACTTACCAATAATTGGATCCTCTTTTTGTGCCGTGATTAAATCAGCATCTGGGGTCTCCTTACTCCATTGGGCAGTTAAGAGATCATTGTGAGCATTTGTCTGGGACCTAGTGATAGCAGTGACCTGGAATTCCCCCAACAGGGACTAGATCTCGAGGAGCTCATCGTGGATGGCTCAGTTTTTGGGCAGCTGATCAGCTAGGTCATTTCCAGTTTCGTCTGGCCCCTCTATTCTGGAATGACCCTTGATCTTCTTCCAATATATGGTCATCCCACTAGAGGTGACCAGATCATCAATATTTTGGATGAGCTTGCCATGTTTGAGCGGTTTATTATTAGCACATAGCATGCATCTGGTTTTCCTCTTAACCAGGTGCTCCACGAACCCGTTCCGGACATAATCTGAATCTGTGATTATGACCAGTTCCATGGAGTTGATGTTGGACAGCAATGAGGATGGCTTGATGAACTGCCATCAACTCTGCCACCTGACTACTGCAGGGACCGATTTTGTACCCAGCAGAGGGTTCCGGGGCATCATTCATGCAGGCATTCCCAACACTGGCCACCAGTTCCTTTTCCCCGTTGTCAACATGGTAGGAGCACCCGTCCACATAAACTGTGGGCATTCTCATGCACTTGTCTTCTTCATATACTTTGTGCAGGGAATTAAGGTACGCCTCCGTGTTGTCCTGGGTTTTAAGACTTTCGTCATCGAGACAGTTTTCTCTGCCAAAATCATGCAAGTCAGCCAGACCTTGCGCGAAGGGACTCTTCTTGTTTTGGCCATATCTGACCTCCACAGGAAATCCTTCCATTGACAGAATCCAGGAAGTAATTCTGGAATTATCCGAAGGGAGTCCGGGTCCAGGTGTACTGCTGCCCCCCCCCCCGAAGGTAAAGGCCAGCTTGTATTGGTCCTCCCTACTGACAGGCACGGTACAGTACCCATTCGTCAGGTCAATGGCAGTGTATACCTTTGACCCCTGGATCTGTGCCAGCCCTTAGTCAATGTAGGGGAGAGGCCATCAGGACATGTGGACCCGTTTATGCAGCTCCCTTAGGTCAGCACAGAGTCTCCACTGGCCGTGCGGTTTTAAAATTACCAGCACCGGATTATTAAAGGTGTTGTGGACTGGACGAATTATCCCATGGGACTCAAGGTTTTTAATTATTTCCGTCAGGGAATCCAGCGATGCGAGAGGCAAGTGGTATTGCCTCACAAACACTGGAGTCGTTCCTGGGTCTGTGGGAATAATTGTTGTATGGATTTCAATGTAACCAGTCATACGAGTCCACCGCTAAGAGATCTTGAAAATCTAAGAAAACTTGTTTCAACTTTTGCTTTTTCTCCAGAGTCTCGCAGGCATCAGCTAGGTTGACTCGCTCTTCAACCATTTGTCTGAAGCCTGGAAAGACTTCCAGTCTTGCTATCTCAGCAGCCTCCTCCAGCTGGGTGGAGAGGTCCTTGGTTAGGGTGTTGACCTGGACCGGGAAATTTCAGGTAAGCGAGTCTGTCATCGGGGACCTGGAAGATCACCTCATCCTGTCTGATGTCACAAGTCACCTCTTCCTCCCCGTAAGGGCAGGAAGAGTACACCATGAAATTCCTCCCTTGCTGGTTAAAGATCCTGTCTGGTGGTATGTCATTGTCACTATTACTGTCAAAACAGTCATTGGGGATTGTTGCTATCAGTTCATTACCTAGAACCATGGAAAAATGTCGGTCATCAACCGCCATTCCAATAATGGTGCCTGCGCCCAGAGTGATACTCCTAAGGTTGCTGTTATCCATCAATATTGGAATGGTGTTGTGTTCTACATTGACTAATGTTGTTGGGTTTAACCCTAACCCCTGCTGTTGGAGATGGGCATTGAGGTGTACATATGCGTCAGGATTTTGCAGTTTCTGTCCTCTTCTAATTTCTAATTCAAGTAGGAATAGTCATATCTGTCCTGAGTTGGTGAGCTCCTCTCCAATTTGAACTTCAACTGCATACGGCAGCAGTTGGGCTGACTGAAATGCTTTTTCTGAATCATCCAAGTCCATGGGATTACCCCGTAGTCGCGACCAGGCTTTGTAATTTATCAGGTCCAAATTAATGGCAAACCGATTGAGAATGTCACTGCCTAAATAGAATGCAGCAGGGACATCTCGCACGACCCAACAATTACATACTATACTTTTGTTTCTGATAGAGATTATGAGCATACACCTGCTAGACAGGAGATGTTTGGAATTTGGAGTTTCCAGGCCCATTTCCCACTTATTGATCAATTTAAATGTGGGAATGGCTGGATCTTTTGGGAGCTGTCGGAACATGGCTTCGCTGATGTAACTCTTATCGTTGTTCACGCACCGTCGGGCGAGAACAGATTCCTTCCCCTCATTTAACTGAATAGGGATGAATAACTGTTCTCTAATTTTCTGAATATCAGCTAAACTTTGAGCTGGTTTTTCATCACTATTGGCTATGGAATTGGGATTTTCAGATTGTGAATTGGTATAGAATTACAGAGTATTTCCTTCCAGTGTGGAATGCCACTTGAGACTGGAAGGAAGGTTGGTTTTCAGGAATGGAGGAATTCCCATCACCAGTTTGTTGTCCTACAGCAATTACTGTTATGTCAGGTATTTGGTTATTCTGGAAATGAAACTGAATATGATCCGATTTTTGTTCAACCATGTGGCATGTGCCAATTAAACTAACGTGGTTGACACACTGTTTCATTTCTATTGGCCTGCTAGTCTGGGACCTTGTTCACACTGTCTATTAAGGGGGACAACCTTCGCAGGATGTCATTCCCTAGTAGACAGGGTGCACCCTCTGGAGTTACGACTATGACAGGGTGTTTTACCTCATGTTGCCCAATTTTTATTTCCAAATCCGTAGTCCCCTCAACAAGAATTTCATTCCCGTTGAAGTTCTGGGGTTGTCCAGGAAGAGGGGTGAGAGGGATCTGGTATCTTCCCCCCCCCACCCCCCTTCCTGAATTTAGCTGCTCAAAGGCCCTTTTTGACAGACGAATGGCTTGGGATCCAGTGTCCACCAGTTTTGGAATTGCACATTGCCCTTGCACTTGGACGGAGGTGTAGAATCTACCTTCTTTTTCCTCCAATGGGCAAAGGTAATGGGCATTCTGGGCAAGCTGGGTAATCAATTTCCTTATTTTTGACTACTCCGACACAGGGGTAGTTTGGGCATAAATCTGTGTAGGAGAATCTGAAAGAAAAATTTTGCACTCGGAGATTCGAGGAGTTTCGGGCTCCTCCTTTTCTGATTCTGGGCTGCCCCCCCTTTTTGGAGGCAGTCACCAGAGTTGCTTTGGGGAGTTTGGTACCCCCTTTTAAGATTGTCTTCTTGATGCTCATTCTGGGCTTCTCGGATGGGCGATTCAGAATCAGTCCCCACTCCCATCCAGTCTTCATTTAAATCCCTTGGGGCCCATTTTTCTTTGGGAGGAGCCCCCCATTCCCTGAAGGAGAAGATCTTTTTCTCAGAATCCTCTGAGGAATCCTCTCCTTCAAATTGGAGGACACTAACTTCTGCCCCAAAATTGGTCTTTTTGGGATTTTTATTTCTCCTACCTGCCCTCTGTTCCTTGGGTGGCAGGTTTTTGGGGGCAGGAGATTTTGGTTCTGGTTCCTGGGTGTCCAAGGGCTTTTCCCGAGTGAGGAAGGAAGCTTCCTCTAGGGCTTTACCCTTTCCCGTGTAGCTCCTCCTCTGGAACCGGTGAGTTGTCAGGGTTCTCACCCTGTCATTGTTCTGGGGTGCCAGATCCTTGGTTTGTGGGGTTCTGAGCCTCCATGTTTGTCCGAGGGTACTGTTGAGCCCTCAACATGCGTCCCAGATCCTGGGTTAGGCTTTGGACCTGGCGCTCCAGTTGGGACACCCATTCCGGCTGGTACGGGGATCTCTGGTCAACCCAAGGTGGATCACGGGAAGGGTAGCTATCCCTTCTCCCATAGTACCCTGGATATGTCGAATTTTGGTAACCCTTCACCCTTGGCCTCCCCTCTCCCGGATTGGGTTGTCTGGGTTCCTGAAAGCGGGGAATGAAAGGAGAATTGTCCTGTAGGTTGGGGTTTTGTGGGTATCTGGGAAAGAAGCTTAACCCAGCATTTGGGGAAGTTAGGAGGGAAGTTTCCCGGGGCAGCACTTAACTGGTTGGATCCCCCCCCTTGGGCCGGGGGAGTCCAGACATAGCCCAGGATTGGTCTGTTGCCCTTGTATCGGGGCTGATATAATCTGGGGAGTTAGGGGTCTCATTTGTGGGATTACCTCCTTGACTACCACTGTTTGTGACTGACCAGAAGGCCTACTGGGTATTGGAGTATGCTGACTTTGTGCAGGTGTATTTTTAGGCCCTCCATCTCCAAGTCTAAAATGGGGGCAACCTTCACCTCTGCCACCTTAGCAGCAGCAGGGGTGTTGGCTGGTTTGGGGTTTTTATTCACTTTTATTTTCTGCAGGTTTTTGGACCTCATAAATGCGGGTCGCATGCTCTGACCCAGTCCAGCATTCTTTTCTCGTGGTAATCCCTCACCAACTGGGTCATAATATACTTTGGGAGTGTATGAAACAAGGTGGTTACAAACTCCCTGCTATCTGTGCACACCCTCCTAGTTGTCTGTGCAAAGGCACGTTTGAGCTCCTGTACAAACTCTCGTGGGGCCTGATCTTCCCCGCACTGCAGATTGCGAGCCTCTTAGGGGTTTCTGTGGGCAGAGAATTGTTTCAAGATGGCCACCCTATAGGTGGACCATCTTGAATAGTTCTGGTCCTCCAGTTCCACAAAGAAACTGGAGTATTCAGGGGAGAATGTCCACTTTACATACTCGATTCAGTTTTGGTTGCCTTTCATGTGAAAAGTGTCCATCATCTGCTCATAGAGCTTCAGGTGTTCCCAAACAGAATATTTAGCATTTCTATGGTAGGGGGTTATGACACTCCTAAGGGCCTTAATCTGCCTAATGGGGCTATAACCTGCTTGAGTTTGTTTGTCTTCTTTGGCTTAGCCGCCCGAGTCCACTCGCTCTCAGACTCAGAGGTGCTACTAGCTGATGTCCCCTCTTGATTTAGGCCTTCCCAGATTCTGTGAGCTTGAGAGGGGCTCGCAGAATGGTGGGACCTAGTTTCTCCACTCCTGTGGGACACCGGAGAGTAGTCTTCTGACTCCTCCTTACTCCCAAGGTTGCGAGAGTATTCCCTCCACTGCTCTAATTGGGTAGAGGTCTTCAGGATACCCTATTTGGGCCTCATTTCATTGGGTTCTTCTTGAAATTGGACCAACTGGTCCCTTGCAAAACAATATTTCAGTGGATCTAATTCCCTGACCCTCCCCTCATAGGAGACTTCCCTGTCAGAGACATCAGCCTGAATGTTTGGGTATCTATACAAGGACGCCCTTCCATCAATTTCTGTGGGGCGCTGACCGGTCAGTTCCATCATGCTGGGTCTATTGAATTCTGCCGATCTCATTGGTTTCTGACTCATGTGAACCGGTAGGCATGAAGCTGGGATTGTTCACAGTTTTAAATGGGTTGGAGTGCCTTAGTATAGAGGTTCTTATATGATGATCCGGGGTTACACTGTTCCTCTCTACCTGTTCGGGGTCTCTTCAGTTAAGATTAAATATAGCACCCTCTTGCTCAAACCTTGCTAGTTTCTGCTTTTCAGCCCCTGCTTCTAGATGAGAAGCAAATATCTGAGCTTTTTGTTCAGCTATCAAGGCTTTACTGGCCTCTTTGACGCACTCTTGCACTGCCACTTGTTTGTTGAGCCCATCATTCTTTTCACAGAGAGCCTCATTTTCTCTCTGCGCTTCCTATATGGTCTGGTAATACTGGGACAATTTCTGCTGCAGGAGACTCACCTTCTGAGTTTTAGCATCTTTGGTCTGGGTGTTCTCTTCCAGAGCACCCTCTACCCGTCTGGCGTGCTCCAGTAGCTTCGCATACTCTGTTTTTAGTTCATTGAGCTCCTGGAGGGCTAACTCTCTTCACTCTAACTCAGTAACTTGCTTATTTCCTGCCCTAGGGCATCTTTCTCTTGATTTAGGGTGCCCCTCTGTTCAGCCAGGTCATCCCTTTGTTTTTGATGATATGGATTTTCTGGCGCTCTTCATCAAACTCTGTTTGAGAGGTCTCTCAAGATTAACTTATTATCTTGCTCTTTCAATCTATCTGATTTTGCAACATGGTTATTTGTCCTGAGCAGCCTCTGTTATAGGTTGAGTCAGCTTCTGTTGACTCCCTTTTAGAGAGTCAACCTTCTCCTGACACTCTATTTTTGCTGCTTCTAGTTGGGCCTCTTGATCTGCATTATTTTGCGGTTGGTGAGCCAACTCCTCTTTTAATTTTATGATGTAGTTTGCAGATTCTACCTCCAACTCTTGGCTCTTTTGTAATGTTTGTTCTGCTGAACTTAAATCAGTCTGGATTTTATTTTACAGTTCAAATTGATTCTGCGCTAGAGTTTCATTTCGCTCCTGCTTTTCCCGCATCACTTCCGTGTGGAGATACAGGTAGGCGGTGACTCTGGCAATTTTGCTTTGCTCCTCTTTAATTGTTGGGGGTCATATATAGCTCACTCAGAGCTTGGTGTAATAGGCCACCGTCCTGCCACATATCAAGGTCCATTTCGGTTACTTGTTGGGTTATTTCTTGTAGCCAGACCTTCGAATGGATTGTGTCCTCCCACGTATTCCTCATTTTATGATATTCGTATCCTGCCAGCTTCGCTGCTTCGGAGAAAAATATTCTCGGCAGAGGGCGCTGTGCACGAGGTCGTGGCGTCGATGTCCCTCGACGGGCTCCGTACCGTGTCCACGTCACCATCAGTATAAATAGTTTGCGCTGTGCCCGTTGGCTTCAGTTACGTTTTTCCGACTGCTTAGCTCTCGAACGGTGGCTTCCAAATTTTCTTCAGAAAATGTTGTCTTCTTCTACCCCTTCTACTCCCAAGACGGGGTTAAAAAAATGTATCGACTGTGGATCGAAAATGTCAATTACAGATCCTCACTGCGTTTGTCTTTGGTGCCTAGGTTCAGACCATCGAACCAGTGACTGTGGCTCCTGTCAGTCGATGACGGAGAAGGCCCTTCGTGAGAGGAAAGGTAAACTGGCGGTGGGGCGGGAAGCTTCCAAGGCCTCCTCGAAGGCCTCATCAAAAAAACATAGGAAATAAAGTGATTCGAAAGAATTGGATCGCCGTAAACATTCTAAGAGGTCTCGATCACGCAGTAGATAGAGACGTTCCTCATCTTCCTCTTCATAGAAGGTTAAGAGGAGACCTAGATCTCCCTCCTCTTCCTCTGATACGTCTACCGAATTGGTACGATGTCCGACTAAGTCAGATTCCCCAAGAAAATGGTATGAATTTAGAAGGAAGATGATGGTCTTTGAGAATGCGACCTCTACCCCCTCAAAGAAGCCTCAAAAGAGCCAGACCCCGGTCGCTCCTTTGGACGACACAGGGAAGTCAGGAACTACTGTGGAAAGATCCAGTAGTAAAGGTGAACCTTGAAAATCTCGAGTCAACGTCAATTCGTCGAAGATTCACCGAGAATCGAGTGTTTCCCCGACACTGACTAAAAAACATAAGTCGTTGAGGCCCTCGACGACTTCTTCGACGCCATCAGTGCCGACGGCTTCGTCATCGAAGCCAAAGCCGTTTTCGACACCTTTGTCGAAGATGTCATCGGTGTCTTCGAAGACTCCTTTGATACCATCGAAGATTTCTTCGATTCCTTCAACCCAAACTCAAGTACAGGAAAGGAAATTTACTCCTTTACCCAAGTCAGACTTCTTTAAGTCTATTTCTTCTATATTTGTAGAAAGTGTCTCTGAGGAAGATTTGTCTCTCCTCTTATAGTACTATGGTACTAGAGACATCGCAGAAAAATTAATCGATCCAGAATCGAAAATGAGACCTGTGTGACGTCCTTCACTCTGCTAGTGGCATTGATACGTCACGGAGCTAGAGTTTACAAAACCTGACCCTGCAGAACATGCAGATTCAGGGTACAGGACTCTAATGAATAGGGTTGTTAAATACATGGGCTGGGGTAGAGCCTCACCCACATTTGATCCGGATAATATGGCTGATATACTTGACCAGGGCCCCCAAAAGGACCCAGTTCTCTCCTTCCATAGGGCACTTCAGAGAACAGTAGAAACATTCTGCGAAGTTCCTGATACTGTTGCTGTAGTCAACAGTCATTTTCCAAAGAAGTACATAACTTCTGGTTCTGACCCTGATTATTTGAGTAGGCATCCCACTCCAGAAAGTCTGGTTATTCAGGCTGCAACTTCGTCAAGACAAACAGCCTATCCATCTATCCCCCCCGGATAGAGAGGATAAGAAAGTGGATGCTTGGGTCCATAAGGTCTTTACCTCAGGTAGCATGGCTCTCAAGTCAACTAATGTCACCTGTACCCTGGCCAGGTTTACCCATACCCTGTGGGACTGCATTTCGGCGGCGGCTGAACTTATTCCGGAAGGGTGGAAAGGGAAGGCTTCCTGAATATTGTCAAAGATGGAAAGGAGGCAATGGGGGAATGTCTCCAGTCTGAACTGGATTCTGCTGATGGTATCAGCTGATCCATGGCTGCAAGCACAGTGTTATGCAGATTTGCGTGGTTGAGGAAGTCTCGGTTTGCGCCAGCCGTGCAGGCCAGGCTACTCAACATGCCTCTTGATGGCTTAAGGCTGTTTGGTAGTAAAGGTGATGAAAGCTTGGAAAAACTACAGACCTCAAAAGCAGGGGCTAAATCTCTTAGTGCCTCTATGCGACAGCCTCTGAAACCTTATTCGGGCTCATCTTCATGGAGAAGTCTTTTTGGTACTCCTCTTTTGGTAGAGGAAGAGGACAGACCATACAAAGAGGTAAAAGAAATGTTGCTTGTGGTGGACGAGGAAAAAGTGCAAAACCAGCCACAGGAACGGCATCTTTGCCCTCAGCCGCTCCTGCAGCCGCCTCCAAGTCACTTTGAGGCCTTATCACACAAAACCCCGGTGGGAGGCAGAATCTCTCAGCATCTGAACGAATGGCGGGGCAATACTTCAGATGCTTGGGCACTGGAGACAGTAGCTCAAAGTTACTGCCTTCCCATTATAAAAAGGCCTCGGGACTATCCACCGGGAACCAACTCTCAAAATTCCAGATCTGCTCCTGTTGCAGGAAATTTTAACCCTGCTAGAGAAGGTTGCAGTAGAACATGTACCTGTAGCGGAGAGGAACAAAGGTTGGTACTCCCCTTACTTTTTCATCCCAATGAAGGACGGAGGATTGAGACTCATCTTGGACTTGAGAAACTTGAACAAGTTCCTCATGAAGGACAAATTCAAGATGGTAACCCATTCTCAGATCCTTCAGGCTCTCTAACTCCAAGACTGGTTGGTATCATTGGACCTTCAGGATGTTTATTTTCATGTGCCAATCCTTCCCAAGCACAGAAAGTAACTGAGGTTCGCGTTTGGCGGTTCTCACTATCAGTTTTGTGTTCTGCCATTCGGGCTAACCTCCGCCCGAGGGTTTTCACCAAACTGATGGCGGTTGTGGCAACGATTCTCAGGAGAGGGGGGATTCACATCTACCCCTACCTGGACGATTGGTTGATGAGAGCGCGTTCTGCCGAACAAGCTCCGCAACATCTGTCGATCACATGTCACTTCCTTCACAAACTGGCCTTCTCTGTCAATTTCAAGGAATTTGTTACGCTCGCCTGGTTCCCACGGGGGCGTTGACCGGAACTGGGCCGCTGTTTCCACCAGCGTGACGTGTAGCGCCGAGATGACTGACTGGACTGGCCCGCTCAGCCTAGTTTGTCTTGCTCGCAAGAATATTCTTCTGCAAAGGAGAAGAGGAATTAACCACCCGTGGAATTGAGTGTCAAACCACCTTCCCCACTCCCGTTGTCTTCCGACAGATCACTCTTGATGTCCCCTCCTTAGTCTCACCTGATGGTTTGGAAGGATGAGCTCTCCATCCTGCGTCGACCGCAGGGGCGAGTTGATGACCAGTTACTTCACTGGCGTAGAGGAATTGGTGAGTTCCAGTATTGACTCTAAAGTCCAATTGTTCATAAGAGTTCAAATGTCTGATCTTCACTCTGTCCGATTCCTTGCAGGTTGACGATTAATCCACTCGAAGATTTCCAAATGGCAATTGGTAGGATTCAGGTAAGTCTATTGTGGTTTTCCCCTTAGGGGCCGGGGTACGGCGATGAAGCAGAGTTGACTGCGCCGACCCGAGATGAGGTGAGTACCTCCCGTGGTAAATCAGGTAAGTCCTTGGGGTGGTAGCTTGTATAGCCTTAGAGAGTCCCCTTGCTCACCTTGCTGTCTTTGTCTCCTTAGGTGTCGGAGGGCGGCCGCGAGATGGAGAGAGCGTGATGGAATGCTGAAGTACCGCCAAGCAGGTGAGTTCAGCGCGGCGCCGTAGGAATGCGAAGCGATGCTTCAAAGACTTCTGTCTTTCAGTTCCATGGCGAAATGGATCAGGATTCTGGTAAGGATTAAAGTTAAAACTCCTGTTCTAACCTTTATCCTTCTTTTCTTCTTGTTTCAGGAGTCCCAGGACTGAAGCGGGCGTGGCTAAGACTGGAGCTGCTGAAAACACGGTGAGCGTTACGCTGCAGCAAGCAGAATAACGCGAAGCACGTGTGGCTGTCCGGGCGTGGTTTAAATAGCCTTGGAAGAAGATCCAGGTAAGTATTCTTCCACAGCCCCACCCAAGTAACAAAATAGTCCCTTCAGTAAAATAGTCCCTCCTAAGCCTCATTTGGCTTGAGTCTTCATGCAGCATGGTCTGCCTCAGGTGAGTATGCAGCATGGTCTGCTTCAGGAAAGTTATCAATAATGAGCCTGGCGCCCATGGCGCAAGGACTGACTTTATCTTTATGAGCCTGGCGCCATAGGCGCCAGGACTGCACCCAAACAGCCCCTAACTGGGGCTTTTGGGCATGCTCCAAGTGGCATGATGCCTGCTTCCGGGGCTGCTGGGCCTGGTCTGGTCTTCCGGGGGCAGGCATCATGACAGAATCTCACATGAAACCATCCCAAACGCTCCAGTTTATCGGAGAAATCTTGGATACTTCCTCTGGGAAAGCCTCTCCTCCCGAAGTGAGAGCTTTGCACATTCTGCAGATGGTAATAAAGTTCCAGAATGCCCAACATCTACTGGCCTTCGATTTTCTGAGGTTGCTTGGCCTCATGGCATCCTGCATTTTTCTGGTGCCACAGGCTCGACTGAGGATGAGATCTCTTCAATGGGCCCTCAGAACTCGGTGGTCCCAGTTCTCGGGGAGTATGTAGGATCTTCTGCAAGTCCCGAGCGCAGTTGCTCAGGATCTACTATGGTGGGCTTGCAACGACAATATCCTTGAAGGAGAATCTTTTTGGAAACCATGGCCAGAGATGACAGTAGTGACCAACATCTCACTTACATGGTGGGGAGCCAACACCAATGATCCGACAATCAGTGCTCGGTGGTCTCCATCGGAGTCCAAACTACACATCAACTTTTTGGAGCTGCGGGCAATCAGACTAGCGCTGAAGGCCTTCCTGCCCTCTGTTCCGGGAAAGAATGTCCTGATAATGACGGTCAAAACGGTGGCCATGTACTACCTCAACAAGAGAGGAGACATAGGATCACTACCACTGTGCAGAGAGGCAATGCAGATCTGGGCAATACAAGAGGGAATCTCTCTATCTGCAGTTCCCCTAACAGGAGACCAGAACACGGCGGCAGACGCTCTGAGCAGGCAGAGCACAGTCGCCCACAAGTGGGAGCTACCTCAGGAAGTCCATCTGGAGATCTTCGCCCTTTGGGGAACCCCTCAAGTGGATCTGTTCGCGACCGCAGTCAACCAGAAGTGCGAACAGTTCTGTTCAAGGGAATTTCCCCCAAAAGGATCTCTAGGAGACACGTTTGTGGTAGATTGGAAGTTCCCACTTCTGTGCACATTTGCTCCAGTCCCTGTGATTCCTCATGTAATCAGGAGGTTGAGAAAGTTCAGGAAAACCATGATCCTAATTGCCCCAGATTGGGCCAGGAGGACCTGGTACCCCGACCTTCTGGACATGTCCATCTGCCCTCCAATACGTCTTCCGCAAAGAGAGGATCTTCTCTCGCAAGAGAATGGTCGGGTTCTCCATCCAGAGGTCAAAACACTCAACCTTCACGCATGGTTTCTGAGAGGTTGAGATACAAGGATTAGGATCTTCCGGATGACCTAATGGAGATCTTGCTTCGGTCACAAGGCCAGCAACAAAATCTTTGTACCGGTGTCGTTTGAACAAGTTCAGTAACTGGTGCAAAGATAAGAATGTGGACCCTTTTCAATGTGGCACCCCAATGGTGCTTTCTTTCTTATTGCATCTAGCCAATCTGGGGCTCCAAATTGGGACAATTCAAGGATATCTAGCTGTGCTGTCCATTTTCAAGCGCTTCTCGGAAGAGGTTTCCTACTTCAAAATTCTATTTATTAATCAGTTCCTGAAAATGCTTACTAATGTTCCCTTTCATGTCCCAATTTGGGATTTAAATCTGGTACTTAAGTTTCTAACTTGTATACCTTTTGAGCCTCTGCACTCCTGTCCCTTGAGGCTTCTTACATTAAAAACTGTCCTTCTTGTGGCCTTAACATCAGCCCGCAGGGTTAGTGAGCTACAGGCTCTCTCATGTAAACCTCCATATACTACCTTTTACAAGGGCAAAGTGGTTCTTAAGGTTAAACCCTCTTTCTGACCAAAAGTAATTTCTGACTTCCACTTGTCACAAAAAATCATATTACCAACTTTCTGTCCCCCTCCTCATTTGGGCAAAGAAGAGGAGAGATTGCATAGACTGGACCCTAAAAGGGCTCTCAGTTTTTACATTTCAAGAATGTCAACATTGCGCCAGGATTACCAACCTTTTGTAGGTTATACGGGCCATAAACTGGGATTAGTGGTGACAAAACAGACTATATCCCGCTGGATCATTCTGGCTATAATTGAGTGCTACAGATTGGCGGAAAGGACCCATCGGATGGGCTTTGAGCCCATTCCACTAGGGGGATGGCTACTTCTCTGGCTCTGATGAGGGGAGTCCCTGCAGCAGATATTTGTTCAGCTGCAACATGGGCATCAATGCATACCTTCATCAAGCATTATTGCTTAGATGCCTCTTCTTCCAATGAAGGTTTATTTGCCAATGCAGTACTTAATTCCGTCCATGAGAAAAATAATTAGTACTCCCACCTCCAAAATTACCACTGCTATGGGAGTCTATCATAAGATGAGGAATACGTGGGAGGGCACAATCCATTCGAAGAAAAAGTTACTTGCGTCTCAGGCAGATAGCTCAGCGACAACGTGCTCGCCTTGGAAGCAAGATGACATGGAGCAACAGAGGTTCGATCCCCGAGTCCGTGCTTAGAAACCTCTGGGTATTAAGCGCTTTATAAATAACCTATCATATTACCAACTGTAACGTTCTTTTGACTGGATGTTCCTCCCACGTATTCCTCATCGCCCCTCCCATCCTACCCTGCAGTACAGTTTACGTTAGTTACACTTCCCTCTCATGAAAGGTCTATCAGTCATAAGGCACGCCTGGGTGTTCCTCAAATATTTCCTCTTAAAAAAAACAGAACTGAAGCCAACGGGCACGGCACACGCTATTTATACTGACGATGACATCAACACTGTACGGAGCCCGTCGAGGGATATGGACGCCACAACCTCGTGTACGGTGCCCTCTGCCGTGAAAATATTTTTCTGAAGCAGCGAAGCTGGCAAGATACGAGTATCATAAGATGAGGAATACGTGGGAGGAACATCCAATCGAAAGAACGTTGCAGTTGGTAAGTAAATTGTTCTTCTCATCCTGTTCTGGCCACTCACCTCTGACAAATAGCTTGTGCAGAAGGTGCTCCCTAGCCATATTGATCACTACTGGAACAGCCATTTTGGAAATGCTCTTTCTTTATTAATTATTTTGCGGTTGATTTACTTTTATAGACAGGCCTGGTAATTGGAATATTTGTTTTGGGAGGTGCTTGTACAGTATAACCCAGTATCCACACCACGCAAAATATTACTACCCTGCACGTTAGTCTGCTGTGTTAGACTATCACTAGTGGCAACCAAACTCCATCATGGACGAGCCCCCAAATTTGTTAAGGATTTCAATCGGGTGACACACACCTTATTCTGCAGCCCGCAATTGAAACGCTTCTGTTTAGATGTTAGATTAAATATTGAGATTGTACACCACTCATATCACACCCCCTTTTCAAATACCCCGGGTCACAATGGACCATGGTCCAGGCTGGTTGATAAAATGTAATATTTATTTTAAAATTCAACAGAAATCATACACATTTTAATATGGGGCAGCAATCACCAATGGGGTGAGAATAACAATACGAATATAAGCAATGCACTCAGTTTAATCTTCCATTGACACATCTACAAAACATCAGGGATCGGAGCACTTTTTGATTTAGGTAAGATGGCACTCAAGTTAGGTTTCCCCCCTGCAATGTTCCCTCAACCCACAAATAATCAATTCTAAGTGGATAAACAGAAACGGCAGGTAATCAGAAATGACAGATAGAAAACAGATTTGAAATTCGACCTTCCCTCCCCAAACAAGAGAGAAAAACGGATTTTAAACCCTGGCAATGCTAAAAATGACACTCAGAAATGGATGAATAAATGAATGAATGTGTGTAAAAACTTTGAAACGAATATTATTCCTCACTAATTAACAATGTAAAGGTGCAAACAATCACAAGCAATGGATTAGCAAGTGCATACAGTTCAAAAATGAGTGGGAGGGTTTAAAACATGTTGCAGCAAATGACACCTGGGGAATTTTGCAAACTTTGCAATTCCCGCCCGAAATTACCAAAACCTTTTTTTATTTAAATAAAAACGGTGAAGGATTGTAAATCGCAATGTGGTTTTTGTGTTGGGGTGTAGCTATAAATCATAGGTACAATATGGAAGTGAAATTAGGTCTCTAGCTGGTAAATTGAGTGAGATATGCAAGATCTAGAAAGGGGCATTTTGAATAAATGGAGCTTTGAAAAAGGAAAGGAAAGGAAATCAGTTTTGACGAACAGTTTTACTCTACACTAGAGCATTCAGGCTAGGATACCAAAGAGGGACACAGTAATCTCCAGAGTTGATTCGAGAATTGAACCCTAGTGCCCCAGCCCTGGCGGAACCAGTCCGATCACTTGAAATAGGATTACATAGTTTAGGATTTACACAAGGCAGAATGACTACAGAGATGGCGCTAGCACAAGAAATCAAAGGCATGGTTGCAAGAATGATTGTGACAGTTTGAACAGGATATCGGGATAAGGTTAGAGTGGCTTAGAGAGTGGGATGAGGACAAAGACGAGATAGGCTATGTGTTTAGGTGGGGTGACAATTGATACTCAGTCCACTTTTTCGTTTTTTGGATTCAGGACAGTCAGCGTTCTGGTCACCACATGGATCTGGTCTAACAAAGGGCAGCCGGACAAAATCATCAGGACAGGATCAGCTCGCCATGGACTGGTTACCGGGTAGCACATCTGGACTGGCAATTCGGGTCACTGGATAATATAGGTCATCAGGGTAGCAGGATGGCAGCAGCATGCAGTGAGTGGCAGCAAGCCAACCTGGATCAGGATGCCAAAAGTACCACAATTTTCTCCTGGTTAATGGGAGATTTAGTGATTTTCAGAATTTGATGCCTTGCTGGAGCAGGATCAGCAATGCTTGGCCTTGTAGTTGGGATCTGGAGTCTGGATAGATGATGGGTACAGGAACACAGCGCAGGAAATCAGGAAGAGTGTGTGTGTCTTGTCAGGGTCCCTTATTTATAATGCCTAGTGACATCATCCAAGTATATGACTGGGGCAGGCTTAACTAAATACACACCTAACAAAGGGATTGGGCAGGGGTGCTAGTCTCCGCCTTGCTCTCAACTGGTTAGATTTCCAAGGGAATGATGTCGGGTTTATGAGGTGAGTTTTACAATGTCCAACAACTCCCACATTTACCTTACTGAAAATCCAATTTTTGCAAAAAACATACATTTCTTCAATTGCAATCTCCTGGCAAATTATACACACAGGTTACATATTATGTGCAGCAGAGATCAGTCCAATCCTCAGCTATGTGCGACCTTGTTTCATTCTTGTGATACATTTTGGCCATTTTACACATGAAAGATTTGGCCTAAAATTCCATAACTTTGTACATAGATGCAAATTATCCCCAGGGATGTATGTACAAAATGTTATGTTTGCAACATTAATACTTTGCTTGGAATCTGTCATATTTTGTAACTTCTGTTCCCCATGCGGCAATGAGTTCTACCAAGTTTTAAAAGAAAGCCCATAAATTTAGATTTGAAACGTCAAACTTTTTACATTTTTACTAATTCTTGCTGCAGAGATAAAAAGGCTTTAACGTTTCTTTATGAAATAGTGTTTGTAACCAAAAGGCAGTCCATTGTTAGTATTATCATTTTTTTTTCTTCCTCCAACTGCAAGCAACTGTCATTTCCTTCAAGGCAAGGGAGGTTTCCCATCTTAATTGAAGTTTTGATTGCCCCTTCACACTTCACAGGTTAGTGTCCCAGGAATTCTATTGTCCCAGCCTGGAGCACAGACGAATTTCTGACGAGCGTGTGAACTTTCTTTGTCCAGGCCCTTTTAAAGTTTTTCAAGCTGCCAATTTTCACTTGCGTGTCCTAGAAGTTTATGGTGTGTGTCCCTTCTTGGGGAAGTTTCATGGCTGGCAACTGGAATGAATGTTTTTTCTGAGAGCTTGCAATCCAGCCAATGTGTTTTAAACTCTTTAAGTTCTTATTTTGGGTCCTGAATTAAAACAACCTGTGAAAGAAGATATCCCATGTGTGTATTATCACCACTAACATAATCCCTTTACATTGCTAAGTGAGCAGGCTTTTATTCAACAATTTATTTTTAAACAGGCCAGTTTTTTCTTCAGTCAGCAAAGCCCATTTTTCCACATGTGTTAAAACTGCTAGCATTTTTTTCTTTAAATTCGGTTTTGCAGCTCCCTCGGCTGCCCACACTGTCTTTGCAGCTGTAGTCATTTCCTTGAATGAAGGAGTTTTTTCTAAAGCATAGATCCATTTGCCACTGACCTGGCTCAGAGAGTTAAAGTCTCTTTGGACTGCTGAGCCTGGATACATTTGGAAGGAAATAAACACGTGTTCCCATGCGAGTGAAAGGGAAGTTGCTTATTTATTTCTCTCAGAGTTGGTTTGACTAGACCTGTCTCTCAGGAATTATGCCTGGTTTTGGTGAAGCACAGTACAATATCCTGGGCATGACTGGGCCTTTTGAACCACAGTGGTTTCAGAATTAGCATCAAAGTTACATTTTTTAAGGGTGAAAATGTTTCATTTTGAAGGGGATTTTTGGCTTTTGCAGCAATGCTGCCTGTTCACTTTATTCCATATATGTTTCAAAACACACTGTCCTATTGTTTCAGTGTGTTCCCTTGTTCCATCTTGCCTGAAGTATGCTAGGCAGGATGGTGCAGCCATTTTTTTTTTGTTGCGGCCCAAACGCAGTTTTGAGGTCCTGGTGCGCACAGGAGCAAGCGCAGCCAGGTTGCTGTTTCTTGCGCGAATGCAGCTTAGTGATGTGGGGGCAATGCCGTTGAGTAGGCCAATATATCCCACAATTGCATAATGTAATGCACCTGTCCAGTGGAGTTAAACTGCTGGTCTGATCCCTACTCTGTTTCCCCCCTCTCCCCCTGCTCTTACGCCCACCCCAATATCCCTTATCCAATCCTCCCACCCCCTGCATCCAACTCAAAACTTTTCCCCTTCCCCCGCCTCCCACCCTCCATTCCCCACTTCCCGGTCAGGACCTGAGTTCCCAAGAACTACCTCAGATACTATCCTGAAGCCATGGCCCTGGTGCAGACCCAGGAACTTGCCTGCAGGGGTGAACTATGCCCCTTCCGTGATTCCATGGTAGACTCCTAGTTTCCCCTTTGGCAGGGCCCTTTACCCCCTCATTCCTCTCCCCCACCCTGTGTTTAACCCCTCAACTGTGGCCTCGCCATCCTATGTCGAGCGGCAAGCCAAGGCCCCCCAAATCCCTGTCTTAGTGAATTGGTCTTCAACAAATGCCTTAATTTGGTCTGCGGACCCTCAAGACTATTTCTCTTTTCCCCTCTTGTGCTTCTGTTTGTCAAACTTAGCACAGGGCTTCTCTGAATCAGAACTATTCTCCTCCAGAACCCCTTCCTCCTCACCTGTATCTTCCGATGAGGACTTGTGTCTTCACCCCTTTCTCCTTGTTGATTTCTTTTTTGTGAAGAGAAAGGGTCTTCCTCAGTTCGAAGCCACCCTGCCCACCTGATAGAGCAGGAAAGCAAAGGACCCCTTCCCGAAGAGACGGATCTGAGAGGAAAGAAGCTGATGCTAAAAAAAATCTCTTGGATGTTGTGTCTTGACTGCAGAGTTTGTGCTACAGAAAGTCCAGGTAAGATAGTAGAACTGATGATCGGAATCCTGGTCACGTGATGAGAAGTAACGGAAGCGATCTGTTTCCAAGTATGTTTCTGAGTAGCTCTCGGAAATTAAGGAGAATTTGACTGAAGGAGGATTGCCAAAACAGGGTAATTAGAGGCTGGCTCCCCGTTGATGGCATGAAAAATCACACTAAAGGAGCGTGAGAAGGCAGCAGTGGAACCAAAGGCACGAGAGGAGGGTAGAGGTACAGGTAAGAACAGAAAGCCAAGAAACAGCCAAAAGCGACTAGTAGAGCATTCAGAGGGAGGAGCAGTGGAGCGGGGAGAGCAAGAAACAACGGGCGGAACTGTTAAGTAAACTGAAAAGAAAAGCGTGTTAGAAAAGGGAGTGAAATAAGGCTAAAAGGGCAGAAGTCACACCAGAGAGCTAAAGCAAGGGGAATACAGGACAGAAGGCGAGAATGAACCAGAATGGGACTGGTCGAAGAAATAACTCGGCAAAAAGCCTGAAAGAACACAGAGCGATTAACCGGAGCGATATGCAAAGGGTTGCAACGCGCCGGCCAAAACAAAGGGGCGTGATTAAGTACAGAAGCGAAGAAACGGATGACAGACTAGAGCGGGAATACAGGAAGTAACAGAAAATGTGGAACATCCTAATGGCGGCGTAGTCGCCAGCTGCTCCATAGTCGCCAGGGATACCTTTGTGAACACTGCATGACACTGTTACCTGACCATTCCCAGGGTCTGTTAGTTTCGTCTGGTTGTTTAGACTTAAGCTGTTGCATATGTTGTCTCTTCCTCCTCCAGATTCATGATTGCCAGGCCTTCATCGCATGTTGGGACTCTCCGATTTCTCCCTTCCCATATCAAGAGTATGCCAAACCGAAACGTTGACTTGTAAGCTCTGTTCTTTATGAGGATTTTTGTTAATGGGCGCATAGCCTTCCTTTTCTGTAACATGGCTAATGCAAGATCTTGGTAGAGGTGAATCTGGGATCCATTAATCGTTATCCCCTGTTGGGCCCTAGCCACTCGGAGCACATTTTGGTTCATCGTGTAGGAGGTGCCACCAGGACGTCTCGTGCTTGGCCCTCTTCTCCTGGGTCCCACCCTGTGTACTCGGTCGATCGTAACCTCTTCTGGGTGAGTCTCCTTTAGCAGGCTCCCAAAGCATTGCTGCATGGTGCTTTTCAAATCTGTGTCCATAATCTCTTCGCTCAGGCCCTTCACCCGAATATTTGATCTGCGGGAGCGATTTTCCAAGTCCTTGGCTTGTATTTCTCGGTTCTGGGTGGCACTCGCCACCTGTTCCAGGAGCAGGCTATTTTGTTTGGCGTCTTCTTCCACTTCTAACAGCCCTCTCCCGGTGGTATCCACTCTGGTCCCGAGGTCCGTAAGTTCTCTTCTGACTTCCTGCATCAAACTCTGTATTTCCTCTTTCATTTTGTCTATCCTGTCTTGGAAAGAGCTCACTAGTATATCTTCCAAGCCTCTAAGGCACTCCAGAAGGTCATCCTTGTTCAGGGCCATGGCATCTATGGTCTCTCTCGTGGCTATGCATCCCGTTGCTTCCCAGGGGGTAGGTCTTGCCTCTCTCCCTGTTGCTGCTTCCAATAGAGTTCCAGTTGGCCCTTCTCTGTGTCTGTGACCCCCTTTGGTTTGGTGGTGGCTACTTTAGCCTTAGGTCCTGGCATCTGAAGGGTCTCCCGCCTCGCCCCCTACTTATCAAAGTGACTCTCAGTGGAGGCAACTTCTCTTCACTTGTTCCCTTCGAGCTTGGAGATCTTCCTCTGGCCATTATGTCTCTAATTGTGTTCGCCACCGAGTCGGGGTGGGCGAGGTATCCTGGCTGACTTCTATATCCATCTTGAAGTGTCCTGTCCCCTTCCTGCCCGTTTGTTCGGGTGTCTGCTGCCCTTGTCTCTGGGAAGCTGACCGTGTAGCTGTCCTACTGGTTACCGGACTGGGTGAGTGACTTTATCCTTCAAGCTGCTCCTGCTGCGTGCCCACCTATTCTTGCACTTCTCCTCATGGTGTGTATGGTCCCTTCAGCTCTTATGTAGTATAGGCGTGTGGGGGGGAGGCGTTCCTTCTCTTACCAGGTATTGGAGTTCTCTGGCAGTGCGTACCAGTTTTGCTGTCATTTTCTTTAGTGCAATAGAGCCCCCGGATCTAGCCCGTGGGGGGGTGCAGGGACCAACTACGCAGATGGTGTCGGGCCCAGCCTGCACCGGTATTCCTCCCCTTATCTCCTCCGGGTATGCCCCTGTTCCCCTTGCATGCTCCTGCTAGTTGGGTGTGTGGGGGGGCACGCACCTTCCACCTTAAGTTGCTCCATCCACACCCTCCCACTTACTTGTTTGTCTCAATTGGGCGTCTGCTTTCCTCAGCTCGATCTCACCGCTCCAGTGGCGGTGCCCAGTCCTTATTTCCCTTGGGGCCGCAGTAGTCAGATGGCCTCATGCAGCAGTGCTCCACCTTTCCAGGCCGCCCGCTTCAGTACGTTCACTGGTCGGACCTCATCTACATCTACAGTGTTTTCGGCAGTTCTCCGCTTCCACTGGTGGGGTGGGGTTCTTCCTGGGTTCACTTCGACTCGGTCCTCTCTAGGAAGGGAATCTCCTCTTCCTTCTCTTCCCGTCTCCGTGCACCACCACTAGCCTAGGTCCACTGTGGCAGAGGGTTCCCTTACACCTCCAGGAACCAGGCTTGGTGTTCCGCTCCGGATGCTTTACCTTTTATCTCTCGTGGGACTCCATGCGTTGGCAATGCGGGTATCCCTGGTCCACTTCCTACGTCAGCTTTTGCTTCCTGCTGAGACGCCACGTATCCCAGGCGACCCGAATTGTGGTTTTCCTCTGTTTCCCCTTGCTACTTCGGGCGGATGTCCTGGGGGGAGGAGGGGACAGCACAGCAGGAATGTCCTTACGGGCCAGGCTGGTGGTGCTTCTGATCACTGGCTTATGTCCACTTCAGCAGCCACCGACGGAGGACAGTGAGACACGTCCTTGCGCTCCGTCGGCCATCTTGGAATCGCCCTTTGTGCAATATCGTGAGCAAATATCTTTGATTTATGAGCAGAGGTTTTTGAAATATGGAGGGGGCCCGTACTATTGATTGGCAATCTAAACTTAAATTTGCTGCCTGAGGGAGGCTTAGACATTTTGAGTGATGTCCAACCTTTCCAAGTTGTAACCTCAAATTACTTTTTTTTTAAAATAGTTCTATTGGTATTTCAACAAGTGGGTTCCATGTTACATGTTCAATTTGCAGCAATGGTAACAAGTATAAACATATAAAGACAGTATAGCGAAGGTGAGAAAAGCGAAAAGTAACTCCACCGTTTCAATTTTCTCCCTTGCCCGTCCAACCCGCCTCCTCCAACCCATCTCCTCCCACTTCATCTTGTGACAGCATCAGAGTAATAGTGAAGTTTCACAACTCAAAAACTTTTTGTACACTACAACAGTCACATTGCTTTGTGCTTGACACAACCAATTTGCGGCTAGGTATGCTTGGTTCCACAATAAGTTAGGCACAGAATTTCAGAGAGTAGAATTAGACAGTTTGTCCCATTGTGTCCCAATACTCTGTATAGAACTCTTTAAAGGGTAGCCAAATAAGATCTTTGCATGAGCGGGATTCTAGTAGCACTGCTGTTAGGCATTCCATTTCATAAATAGAGTAAGCATTGGTTAGTGTTAGGCAGAATCCTGTGCAGTGCCCTTAGGGACCACTACACACAATTAAGACTACAGGTGGCAATACAAGTTTTACCTTTGGTACAAGCCTGTAATACTATGTTGAAGTGGTAGCAGTAGCGGAGCAGCCAGGCTTATCTCAAGAGTATGAGCAGTAGCAGAGATTACACACAGGGACCACAATCACTGTGACTCAAGCAAACACTGACTCAAGGTTTCAGGTAAAAAATATAAGTACATTTATTTTTAAACCATTTGTTATTAACACAACACTTCTATTCAAAATCACACGTAAAATACACTACAACCAACCAATTGACTTTGGTACACTCTAACTCAAGGTAAGTACCCTATGTTTTAACAGACCGGTGTTGTGAAATAAAAGAGGTTACCGGGAATACACTTGCGATCACTTTTTGACAGTAATGACAGTTTGGTCTTAGTAAAGAAACGTGTATCCGTGGCAAGAAATGTTTCCGGGGCAAAAACACACTTTGCACCTGAGTTAACCAGAGAGAGTTGGGCGCAAAAATCATAGGCGATACTTTTGTCAAGGCAGACAGAATCAGAGAACACTATTTGACGGAATTCAAGAGTCAATAGGCCGGAACCAGTGTCAAGTGGAACCGGGTTCCTGTTGTCGAGGATCACACAGTCGGACAGTTCAAGATTCAACGTTGCCAGGAGTACTTGGATATTGTCAACAGAAGAAGCAAAAGTTATAAGGAAGAGGGAAAACAAGGGCAAGCCTTGGAGGCGAAGAAAAAGGGATTCACCCTAATTCCTCAAGCAGAACACAGTACCCACCGTTCCTGGAGCTTCTGTGCGAAGGAGGACGTCTGGGGGGGCTCTGCACCACACAGGGATAAAGTCAGCAGCAGCGACGGTGAATAAAAGGTGCACTCCTTAAAAACACAGGAGAGGCTCTTCAGATGGCTATCCAGACTACTACAGCAGTGTGCAGCGATTTCTACCAAAAAGAGGATCCTCGGGCTGTGGAAGATGAGCTGGTTATCCCCACCAGGCTCAAGGGAAGAAGACTCCGGACTGGATCTTCTCTGGTCGTCGAAGGGTAGATAGCTCAGGACTGCAGTAGGGCTTCACCAGGACGGGGTAGTTGCAGCAGCCATCGTCTTCTCTGCTTCTCTTCGGTTCCTTGTAGTTCCAGTGGCAACTCTGAGTTCTAGCCCAAAGAGACCTGCCTTTTATACGAGAAAATCCCCCATTCACATAGCCTGGCTGTCAATCACGCAGCAGGGGGATTGTCCAGCCCGGACAACCACCTCACCCAATCATGGCAAAGTGCGACTTGGGTTTCCTAGGATACCCTGTGCAGGGGGTGACTACACCCCTCCCTCACATTCAGCACACTTAGACACCCAGGTGCCTGGAGGAGGGCTTCTTGGCAGAAGCCCGCCAAAAGACAGTGAACAAAGGAGGCAAACCTGGTTTGCCGCGCAAAGTAAAACACAAGAAGAACTTTAACAAAAAGAAATGGCGAATAAACCCGACCGGAGCCAAAAGAAAAAGTATTTGGTCAAGCGGTTTCAAGGCTAATATAATAGCCTAAAACAATACCACATCTATATAATATAATCGTGGTAGAAAAGTTAGGGTAGGTACCACTGCCACCAGCCAAGTCTAAATGTTAAGAGTTAAACAATGCTCTAGGAGGTACAGATAAAAAGGGATACAGAGTGTAACCCTTTCCAGTACTCCATGTAAGATGGGGGTGTACTGGATCTGTGGTTAAATGACTAGATAAAGTTAATGGCAACTTTACCCTTTTCTGGGGGACTGTAGTCAGCCTCAGAAATGGAGTCAGTGGGAAGTCTAAAAGACAACCCTGTGTCACTGCACTGAAGGTGCTGTGTAACACACAAAAGAAGGGGACTACTGAAGTGGTGTACTCCCCAGTCCACAATCACAAAAACAGGTAGAAGACATATGGAAAAACATGGGTAAGAGTGGGGGAAAAGCTCACACTCTTACCAAGTGAAAAAAATAAACTCCAGAAATCCAGCAAAGCTGCTGGGGGACTCACTAGGTGAGGGAAATTAGCCATAAAATGAGAATTCTCCATAACAGTTAGCCATTCTCTTTTCAAAGGGAGGGTGGCGCATTTCCATTTGATTGTTAGGCACACTCTAGCAGCCAGTAGCAAGTTCTGGGGCATGTGTGTGAGTGTTGTGTGAGAGTCTTCTCCATCTGAATCCACCCCGAACAGTACCAGTACGGGCGTGAGTGCCCTGGTAATTCCATCTATGGCACGGATCCACCCCAGGACCTCCTTCCAGTAAGATTGGACTTTCCTGCATTCCCACCACTGGTGCCAGTAGTCACAAATTTCACTGCAATCCCTCCAGCAGTAGGGGGAGACTTGCGGAAACATTTTAGATAATCTTAGGGGAGTACAGTGCCATCTTGTCAGCAAGTGTACGTTATGAATTTTGTATTGCACAGATATCGATGAGCTCCACACCGCCCTATGTATGGCTTTCCACACATCTGGTTGGTTTGCAAGCTCCAATTCCGTGTCCCTTTTGGTCTCGGATGCTGGGCGTGGAAGGTGACCCCTAGTGATCAGTACTTTGTACAGACGGGCTGTCAGGCCTCTAGTGGTCTGGGGTACGCTAAGGATCTGTTCAAATGTCATGAGAGGACGCTGGAGGGAGCGGCTCCAGCGGGAGTCGCTGAGGATGCTGCTCAGTTGGCGGTAGAGCAAAGGGGGATTGTGACGCCCCTCTCCTAATTCGCTTTTGGATAAATGGGAGCCCTGTTTCCACAACTGCCCTGCTCTCACTAATCCTGCCTCGTACCAAGGTTGAAAGCGATGCACATCAACCAAAAGATTATGTATAGGGGCGACCAGATACAACTGAGTGGGGAGGGCCACATCGTGACCCCCTTCATGGCCTGGCTAGGGCGCCACATTGACTGCAACACCATTTAAAACTGGGTGCTTTCGTATTTTTTGGGGCATGTCTGTCAGGGTTACCCACAGCCATTCTCCCAGGGTAACTGGTGTGAGAAGGTATTCTCCCGTGCCACCCATTGCTTCTCTGGGTTCTCCCAAAGATGATCCAGGAGAATCCGGAGTTGGGAGGCTCTATAATATTCTCCCAGGTCCGGATACCCCAAGCCTCCCGTCTCCTTGGGCAGGATGAGTGTTGAGTATGTGATCCTGGGTTTCTTATGTGCACATCTCCGAGAGAAAGTGGTCTGGGACAAACACCGGGATGGACTGGAAAAGGAAAAGGAATCTGGGTAAGATATTCATCGTTATGGAAGTAAACCGTGCAGCCCATGACGGGTAGTTTGGACCATCTATTAAGGTCATCATTAATATTGTTCCACAGGGGGACATAGTTTGCATCAAAGAGGTTTGTTAGGGGGACTGTGATTTCTACTCCAAGGTACCTTATGGCGTGGGATTCCACTCGGAAGCCCCATTTTGTTATCAGTTGAGGGGGAACCTCTGCATCCATTCTCAAGGGGACTGCAACAGTTTTGTTAAGATTAGCCCAAAATCCTGACAGTGTCCTGTACTTATTCAATTCATCGAAGAGGGCAGGGATAGATTCTAGCCGTCGGGTGAGGTACAGTAGGATGTCATGAGCAAACATAGCAAGCTTATATTCCTTGTTTACCCTTGCGATCCCATGAATCAAGGTATTGGATGGGATGGCCTTGGCAAAGGGTTCAGTAACCAGAGCATATCATAAGGGGGGAAAGCGGGCAATCTTGCCTCTTACCTCGTGTGAGGGGAAAGGGACTCGAAGCCGTGCCATTAATTGAAACTTTAGAATGGGCAGCGCGAAACAGCACCTTGGCTCCCTGGATCCACATTGCTCCCAAGCCTGACCACTGCATCACCGCCTGTAAGAAAGGCCGTTCAACACGGTCGAACGCCTTCTCAGCATCAAGCGATAACAAAATGGGGCAGGCTTCAGCCTCATCAGGGTGGGCCATGAGGTCTATGGTCTTTCTGATGTTATCAGCTCCCTGTCTTCCTTTTACGTATCAACTTGGTCAGTATGAACTTGTTGGGGGAGGACCGCGGCCAAGCGGGCCGCTAGGATACTGGAGTAAATCTTTGCATCAACATTAATGAGAGATATCGGGCGATATGATGAGCATTCTGAGGGGTTCTTTCCTTCTTTGGGGATCACAATTATAATCGACTCTGTAAATGATCGGGGGGCCTGCCCTGTTATTATAATTTAATTGAAAAGCTTAGTAAGAAAGGGGGTAAGGGGTGAGAATGGAGCTATTCAATTTATAAAAGTCTGGGGTTTGGCCACCTTGTCCCGGGGCCGATCCTGCTTTCAGGTTGGAAATGGCTCCCTGTACTTCTGAGGTTGTAATTGGGCTATTGAGCACAATGAGGTGTTCTTGTGTTATGGGAGGGCGTGGAAGATGTGCTAGGTAGTTTGCAATTCCCAAGGGCGTGCCTTCTTCCTCTGTCGTGTAATACTTGGTGTAAAATCTCGAGAAGCGGTTTACGATCTCATGGGGGTCTGGGAGTGGGTTACCATATTCGTCATTAATCTTGTATACCGCCCTGTCTGCTCTCTGCTTACGTAGGCGGTTAATGAGCATTGTGTGGGCCTTGTCACCTTTTTCAAAGAATTTTTGTTTGAGATATTTGAGTTGTGTGAGTGCTTTGCCATTCCAGATGTCTTTTAACTCGTCCCTAAGCCCTTTGATCTGATCTGTGATGTTGTCAGTTTGTGGCGGGTGTTTGTGGAGGTCTCGTTCTCGTCTGGAAATCTCGTACTTGAGCTCCTCCTCCCTCTTTTGCCTAAGTTTCTTTTTAGATGCGCCCTCGGCTTTGAGGATACCCCTTATTGTGGCTTTCCCTGCTTCCCAAACCGTGTTTAGAAACATCCCACCTACATCGTTTACCTCAAAGTAGACCGTTATAGATTCGGAGAGGGTTTCTTTGAAAACGGGGTCTCTACTAGATCTAGTGTGTACAACTCATGGGTAGACCAGGCAACGATTTCTATTCAAGCGCTTAATCTAACATTTTCACACTCTGCACCCACCAGTAAATCTATGCGTGAGTGTGTGTGTGTGTGTGTGTGTGTGGTGGTGTGGTGGTGGTGGTGGTGGTGGGCGGGGGGGGAGTAGAAGGTGTATGCCTTTTCTCTGGGTGAACAGTGCACCAGGAATCTATTAAGTGATGCTCTCCGGGTTGACTGAGAAATCTGTCTCCCTGCAGGCTGCTAGTGGGCTGGGCATTCTGACGCACTGAGTACCAGTCCCAGAGAGGTGCAGCCACTATGTTAAAATCTCCTCTACAAATGAGTGTACCTTCGCGCCATTCTCCCAGAAAGTTGAATAGAGATGGAAAGAAACGTGATTGGTCTTGGTTAGGGGCATAGGCAGAGCAAAGAGTGAGCATGTGTGACCTCAATTTTCCCTCCAGTGCGACGTATCTACCTTGGCTATCCCTATGTAGCAGCTCAATTTGGAGGCCCAAAGATTTACTGCACAGAATCCCCACTCCACCTCTTTTTTTTTTGTGAACCCATCACCAATTTCCCTGCTGAAGATCCTGCATTCCCCTCTCTGGGTGAACTTTGTTTCCTGTACGAATAGCACATCTAATTTGGATAGTTTAAATTGTCAGGCCTGCATGGATCGCTTTTGCTGCGAATTGAGAGTCTTCACATTCAAGGACCTAAAGTCCTACAGTCATGCATTGCCATGTTGATGTGTGTGTGCAATAAGTGTAGAACTGTGGCGCTTTGTGTCATTTGCGGGAGACGCGCAGATGTTTGCATGTAAAATTGTTCTCCTAGCGTTGTGAGTGCATTTGGCTGCAATAACTTGATGTTGTAGGAGTGGAACTTTCATAAGTCTGGATGAGTGTTTCCCTCCCCCTCCCTGTGGGGGATGCCATAAATGCAAATACCGCTAACAAGACGCCCTAAAGAAGGAAGGGCCACACTAATGGGGCCCCTCTCCAGGTGTAGGTGTAAACTTTAACTGGTAACATGCATAATAAAACAGTAGAGCGAGAACAACTTGCACTGATGCAATCTAATCCCCAACATTCTTTATATTCTGTGGTTCTTGTCTTGGCTTCCTTGGCTTAGGGCGTTGAAGTGTGATGTCTATGGTGGAGTGTCTGGAGTTGCTTGTAGCGCCACCCCGCGGGCGGGAGGCTTCAAGTGCTGGAGGCAGGGTTTTACCCCTCTCCAGAAGTCTCAGCAGGTGTATAGGCATCTTAAATGGAAGCCAAAAGGAAGTAAAAGAATAGGGGGACTCTGAGTCTGGGTGTGTTGAGATGTTTATATTTCCATTTTACTTGTGCCCGACCCCTTCTCGGGGACTTGGGTGTAGTATCTTGGAGAGGGCCTGTTGGCCTCTGGAGGATGTCGGTTTCAGGGCCTGTTGCTGATTCTTGAAGATGGAGTAAGGCTCTTTTGGCTTCCTCTATCGAGGTAAGTCTGTAGTGTTCTCCTCCGTACTCGAAGGACAGGGAGAAAGGGTGGCCCCAGCGATAGTGGATTCCTCGTTCTTGAAGCCACGCAGTGAAGGTGGCGGCACCCTCTTCTTTTGGCGAGAGTTGCTGCCGAGAGATCTTGGTAGAGCTTCACACTGGAGCCTTCAAAGTCTACTGGCTCCTTTTCCCTTGCTTTCTGGAGAATCGCCTGCCGCTGTGCATAGTAGTGGCCTACCATGAGGCCCAAGATCAGTTTATGAGAACTGATCTTGGGCCTCATGGTGGGCCTCCGGCTCTTTGAACCCTGTCAAATTCCAGCTTGGGAGGATTTGTATCGCCAAATATGGACAGTATCAAACCTTTGACCCTGCTGCCGAGAGATCTTGGTAGAGCTTCACACTGGAGCCTTCAAAGTCTACTGGCTCCTTTTCCCTTGCTTTCTGGAGAATCGCCTGCCGCTGTGCATAGTAGTGGCCTACCATGAGGCCCAAGATCAGTTTATGAGAACTGATCTTGGGCCTAATGGTGGGCCTCCGGCTCTTTGAACCCTGTCAAATTCCAGCTTGGGAGGATTTGTATCGCCAAATATGGACAGTATCAAACCTTTGACCCTGCTTTCCAGGCCTGATGGAGTTTCCCCTTGCTTTCTGCGAGGCCTAGAATGCAAATATTCGTCCTCCGCTCTTGGTTTTCCTGGCCGTCCAACTTGAGCTCTATGTCTCGCTCTTTTGCTCTAAATCCTGGAAGCGTACTTTATATTGCATTGCGGTTGCTTTTGACCACTTCCATTCGATCTTCTACTCTCGGCATTCTCGTCTGAAGATCTGAGACAGTCTCCGTAAGGCTGGATTTGATAGACTGGATCAAAAGACGTATTTCCGACTTGGTGGCGCTGTCGAGGTCATTGCCAGGAATTTCTGAAGAGCTTTGAACCTCGTCAAAGTCCATGGTGGTGCGAGCCTGGCTGAACGTTTGCAGTTTTGTGAGGGTGCGCGGATCCAGGTTTTCAGAGAGTGTGGGGAACTGACTTTAATTGAGCGGGCGAAGAATGTCTTGTGAGTGGGTGCGTGGCAACTGGAGACTGACGCTGGTACGTATTGAGGACAGAAGGTGTTTTCTTTGTCCTCCGGGGCTATGTGACGTTGAGGAGAATCTGCGCGGCTTTATTGTGGTGGCCTGCCCTCTGAGGCCAGTTGTTGCTCAGTCTCACTGCTGTATCCCTCTTTAGAGAGCAAGCAGCGTTCTCTTCTCTGACCGTGGCTGGCTTTGTTCAGACTGCCAGTCCACCAGGGTCAGAGCCTTGAACGGCGTGCCTGCAGACTGATGTGTATGCAATGGGGGGGGTCTGGCTGACAAGATGCACTGGGAGGCACAGACTCAGAAAAAAGGTGGGGGGGAATGCTGTGGCTCTCCTTTGCAGAGCTGTTCAGGTGGTGTTGCCCTGGGGAAGGCTGTTCGGGTGTATCCTACCCCTGCTCCGTGTTAGTTGTTTGTTAGGCCTTCCGAGGTCCTCTGAGTTCGCTGCTGCGCACCTCGCAGCAAAGAAAAGTGTTGGGCTGGGGACAGCCCTGTTGATAGGCGGGTGTCCCTTCAACCATATATTGCAGTGTAGTCTCGGTGCAAGGGCCGGTGGTAGGCAGCCCAGTTGGCTTCGGGGTGCAGGCTTGCCAGAGGTTGGTGGCAAGTACTTTTAAGGCAGTATGGGGGGACACCATGTCTATCCTTCTGCTACAGCTCTGCGCTTGTTAGGAGTAAGTATATGTTGGCTTGAGCACACCAAGGTAGTAGCTTCTTGAGTTGTAGGAGTCAGATGAGGGGGCGTTGGATGGCTTTGTGCCGTGCCCAGGGTGACATCAAGCACGTTGCCCCGCTAGTGTAATGTTGCCTTCAGATCAGGGGAGCTGCTCGCCTGCCCGCGATCGCGAAACACAGGAAATGCATGCTGCCCAAACTGAGGATCCACGGTGGAGCGCTATCCGGGATGCGTATTAGATATATTTTTAAAAGCGCTCCCCTGCGGGTCTTCTCTGTTCGCGGCACAGAGGGCTCGCTCCTCGCTGGTGTACTGTAGCTCCTATGCTGCCTCCATCGCTGGTCATCAGGAGTTGGCAGTAGCAGTCTTCCGCTTACGGGGCGGGCACGAAATGATACCTCGTGGGGGTCAGAGCAGGTCTGGCTGCAGCACTTTCTCTCAGCTTGTATGGGGGCGGGGGGTGTCGAGGCACCGTCCGGGGCGCTTGCCTCGCATGTGCAGTGATCGATTCAGGGCTCTGATAACGAGGGGAAGCTTTGCTTCACATGTGTTTCCCCCTGTCCAAACCCCTTACCAGGCTCACGTTCGCTCTATTGTGGCTGGTGTGCCCCTAGGAAGAGAGGGTCGGGGCGGCCGCTTCCTCTGACACGTATCCTCCAGACGCTGACAGGTGGTCTAACTCCTGCCGAAGAGTTACAAGCAGTCCGCCATCTTGAAGCTTTTTGCGGTGAGTGTGGGTGCCAGACTTCTCTGGGATCATTTGCCTCAAAGAAGTCTGTGGTTACAGATGAAACTTCTCCACAGGATGCCCAAGGTGTTCATGAACCGGAATAATAATACCTCTCAATTTTTCACAGTGTTCTTGCTATTTGTTGAAGCCTGGAGATGGAGTCGTCAGACTAAGCTTCCATAACGTCTGCGTCCCCTGGTGGTCTCGTATCCTCAAATTCTGATGGCCAACGATGGATAAAATGTATAGAAGAATGGGAATTGATGAGCCTCAATGGTAATGTGTATGGGGATTTGGGTGCTAGAGATACCTGGTCTAATGGTATTTTCGCTTCCAGAATTGACTATGCTTTGGTCGATAGGTCGCTGCTCTCCCTCTGCGAAAAGGTTTGCATAGTCAACACGAAGTGGAGTGATCATAGAATGTTGACTTCCCATTTCTGGCTGTCCCATTCACAGATAAACTTGGGAGGGCCTTTAGGCGGTTCTACCAACTTGGTTAGAAAGCGGCTTATATGGGCATGGCATTCTATTACTAAGCTCAATGACGCTGTAGCTAGATTTTGTTTGACTCTGAGGAGTCGGTTCTTGAGAGCCTTATGTCCCAACTGACTTACTCTGTTGCTTGTTAACATAATTAGTGCTTTTCAAAGGGGCCCCAAAACCAGTACATAAACATGTTTTGATGTAGAAGTGCAATCTAAAAAAATATCCTTGAGAAGAGAGATCAGAAATATAAGGCAATTGCAAGTGACACAGGCGGTAAGGTTAGAATTTGTTAGGCAAACTATAAAAAATGAATGAAACATGATATTGCATTTATAACATGCCTGTACACAAGTGTTTCTAGGTGTGACAAAACAAGTGGGAAACAGAGGTAGGAGAAAAACAACAATCTTACTAGGCTTTGTGTCATTCATATCGCGCAAGTGCAGGTAAGTAGGAGGGGAGAAGTGCAGGTAACTTAAGTGCAGCCAGTGGGTGGTTCATAACTACAGTGAGGAGGGACTGTAGGGTTGCAGATACAGACCATACGTGTTGGGGGAGCCTGGAGGCAGTGTGAGGGCAACTGGAAATGCAGAGAGTAGCCAGGTTACCAGTCCGTGGAGCAGTTGTGACATCAGCAGGGGAAAGGAAGAGAGAAAGTGGAAGCGAAAAGGAAGGTCTTTAGTTGCTTCTGGAACCAGAGTTGGTTCTGCTCAAGTCCGAGAGAGGCAGGGAGGCTGTTCCAGAGGGAGACCCCAGCTGAAGAGAGAGAGATCTGCCTCCAACTCTCTGCTTGGAAAAGCGTCTGACCCTCAGAGTTGGAAGTTGATGAGCGGAGAGCTCGAGAAGGGAGATGTTTAGGTAGAGAGAGTTGGAGGTAGTGTGGTCTGAGGTCCCAGAAAGCCTTGTGGACGATACAAAGGGTCTTTAACTTGATCCTTGCCCCCCAGAGAGCCAGTGCAGAGATTTCGGAGCTGGAGAGATGCGGTCCCTGGGCTTGAAGCCAAGGACAAGCCTTGCAACATGTTCTGGATAAGTTGTAGAGGTCGTAGAGTAGAGCAGGCAGATTTAGAAAGAGGCTGTTGCAGTAGTCCAGCCTAGAGAGGACCACAGCTCTGGAGACTGTGCTTCTGGGGGAAAGTGAGGAAAAGGAATACCTCTGAAGAGGTGCAGCTGATAGTGTAACTTCTTAGAGACGTCAGAGATGTGAGGAGAGACGGAGAGGGTGGAGTCAAAGATGACACCAAGGTTCTTAGCCTCACAGGTAGGAGCAGGAAGAGGACTCAGAGTGGGCGGTCAGAGAGAAAGCTAGAGGAAAGGAGGGAGCTGGTGTTCCAATGAGGAGGATCTTGGTCTTACTGGCATTAAGGCAGAGATCATTGGCTGCACACCATTCCTGAATTGCAGCCAGACAGTCTGATACGAGAGAAGGGGAAGAGGCGGTTGACAGGAGCCTGATGAACAGCTGGGTTTCTTCCGCATAACACTGAAAGTTGGAGCTGAAATTAGCAATGCAGTGGACAAGAGGCACCAGGTAGAGGTTGAAAAGCCGGGGAGAAAGGTTAGACCCCTGGGGAACACCACAAGTAGAGAAAGTGGGATAGAAGAGAGGAAACACCCCAGTTGGACCTGATTGGGTCGGTTAATGAGAAAGTAGGTCAGCCAGGCCAGGACCTGATCAGGGATACCCAGGATATCATGAAGGCAATTGAGCAGGATGGCATGGTTGACCGTATCAAAAGCAGAAGAAAGATTGAGGAGAATGAAGACAGAAGGAAGGTTAGAGTCAAGGTTAGACAGCAGGTCTTGGTGGGTGTTCAGGGGAGCAGTGCTTCTGGCAGCTTTGACACCAGGCTGGTGGTCGTGGAGATAACTAACAGATTCAGTATGCAGATCAAGCTGGGAGATGGCAAGCTTTTCCAAGATAAATTCTGTATGCTACAGAATGACACTGAATCAATGTTACAAATCTTGATTTATTGTTTTCATGAATTATTATGAATGTTTTCTAACCTTTATGGAGGTACTGTATTTTACGGTCTATACAATGTATTGATATTGCATTTGTATTTTGTTTCTGATTTTTGTCTATTTATTCAAAACTGAAATAAAGTGAGTAAAAAAAAAAATCTTACTTAGCAAACGAGAAGGGCCGTTTTGGCCATTAAATGGGGTATAGGGTGGCCAGGTTATGGATCAGATTAACCCTATCTCAGAGGAAGTCTGGGTGATGCATTTTCTAACTCTTTATGCAGCAATAGGGACATCAGAAGGAAGGGCCTATACGAAGGATGGCACAAGATGGCACCTTCATTTTGACCAAGCAGATGTGCTTGGGGCAGTTAAAAAGACAAGCAACTCCTGCACAGTGGGTTGGAATGGCCTATATAATGCCATTTTAAAAAGAGATCTGGAACTATAGGTCAAGGCCTGTGTGCCCTCTTCACTGATATTGTAAAATACTGAAAAACTCTGCCCAGTCTGGTCTCTCTCATATGTAGTACCGATAATTAAAAAAGGCAACAGAAAGGAACCCATGAATAATATTGGATGTGGATAATAAAATCTTTTGTATTTTAATTTTAAGGGATCTTGAAAAATGGGCCATTGAGACTGGTTACATGAACAAGTTTGTCAGGTTTCAGGAAACTATTGGTATAAACCTGAATGGTTTTGTTTTAAATGTTTTCTGGAACAAGGCATGCCTTTCTAATGTGCTCAGTATATTGGTCTGTTTTGTGGATTTCTCTTCAGCTTTTGATGTTGTTAATCGGATGATACTTTGGGCTAAGTTAAAGAAGTGTAATCTCCCTTTTGAGTATCTTGATGCATCCGCATTCCAATACAAAACTGAGGGTTTGTTTAGCTCTGAATGGGGTGTGTTCTAAAGAAAGTAATACTTCTAGGGTTCTTCGACAAGGATGCATATTGGCCCTTGCCTGTTCAATATATACATATCAGATATTGGGGAGAGTATTGAGAACTGCAATCTAGCGTCCCCTAAATTGAGTGAGCTACACTTAAAGTGGCCCGATTATGTGGATGACATCCTTCTGATGGTTTCACACAAGTGGGTGTTCAAAGGTTTCTGAATGGCCTCGAGAGGTATGCCACGCGGAACGACCTAGTCACTAATAAAAGAGAACATAAATACCAAGACTTTCCTCATCTCTAAAACCCTTAAAATGTACGTGGTACCATGGGAATTTAAAGTTGGACACTGTTGGTCATTATTTATATTTGGAAATTCCCATGTTTACCTTTCCGAACAAGAAGACCCTGTATACCTACTTGAAAACCAAGATTGAATTAATGCACCCCAAAATGCGAAAGATTTTGTACAAGACATGTCTGTTCTCCATAGATCCGGCAATCTAATATTATACTGCGAAACTACTACCTACATTTATATACGGCCTTGAAACAATCCTATGGTTGGATTGGAAGGTGATGGAAAGTTTTGAGACCTCGCTATGGAGAGATGCCCTACATTTGCCCCAGAGTCTCCTGAGGGCAGTTATTAGATCCAAGTTAGGAATGATCTCTCTAAAAGCAAGATTAATGTGGTGCGTCCTGCTTCTTTTTAGAATCACCCCCTTGTGATTCCTCATTTATAGAGTTGAAAGCACTTTATTTAAGTAAAAAGGACAATTATTTTAACCGGTGCAATTAACTTTTAAGAACTATCGACTGTAGTCATGACAAATTAATTCAGTGTCAGAGGAAGGTAAATTCAAGTTATGGGTGTTTTCCTCCATCCACATTTAAAGAATTTCCCCAACATGTACTGGTGACTGTAATTTCTCTGCCTCAGGCTGAATTGACCAGTGCTTTCTGTAAATGGGAGTATGCCAATTTATGCACACTTCATATTTGGTGCAATTTTGCCAACCAAAGGCCAGCCTTGCACAGTGAATCTTTTATTTGCCATTTACTTTAAACAAAGTTTGTTTTCAGTACATGTCAAATAAAGGTTTCAAACATATCATACTCAAGGTTGAGTACCATGCAAATTCTACTCGCCCTGCACAACATTTGCTCGCCAATGTGAGTGGACTAGAAGATTTTGCGAGTGAGGTAGAAGACAAGCATCCCACTGCAGATTGTACATTTTGCAAATTGCCCCTCTCGGTGGAAACATATTGCCACATTTATGTGACTGTGCTGTTGAGGCAGCAGATTTTTTTAAAGGCTCAGAGGGACCTTCGGATATCTACGAGGAAATGTAATGGCGCATGATCAGTTCGAGGGTCAGCCATAGCCTCCTTTAGGTTATGATATGATATGATATGGTATTTGTAACGCGCCTATACACAAGTGTTTCAAGGCGCGACGAGGCAGGGAGGGAGGGAAACAAGGGGAAGACAGACAAACGATCCTACTAGGCCAGGTGTCATTCAGAACGCGCAAGTGCAGAGGTAAGGGGAAAAGGAGAAAGTGCAGGGGGAGGAGGTGGGGGGGAAAGTGCAGTACAAGGTAAGTAGCGTAATAAAAAATAAATAATAAATGATAAATAAAAAGGGCCAGCTGGTGGCAAGTGCGAGGAAGTGCAGAGCAAGTGCTGGGAAGTGCTGGGAAGGGGGCTGTAGGGATACAGTGACAGTCCCACAGTGCAGGGGGAGCCAGGGAGGCAGTGCAAGTGGAGAGTGGCTGGGCCCTGGACCGAGGTCGCTGAAGTGGCCCAGATGCAGGTTTAGTGCAAAATTCAGTGGGGAGTTAAGAAGGTTTAGCAGGGGAGAGGGAGAGAGAAGGCAGAAGCGAAGAGGAAGGTTTTGAGGTGCTTCCGGAACCGGAGATGGTTCTCCTCAAGTTTCAGGGAGGCAGGAAGGCTGCTCCAGAGGGAGGCCCCTGCTGCGGAGAGAGATCTACCCCCAGCTCGTTGCTTAGAGAAGCGGCTGACCATGAGGGAGTTGGAGACGGATGAGCGAAGGGCTCGTGAAGGAAGATATTTAGGAAGAGAGAGTTGAAGGTATTTAGGCCCCAGGCCCCAGAAGGCCTTGTGGACAATGCAGAGGGTTTTGAACTTAATCCTCGCAGCCACTGGGAGCCAGTGAAGAGATTTCAGTCCTGGAGAGATACGGTCCCTGGGCTTGAGGCCAAGGACAAGTCTCGCAGTTCTGTTCTGGATAAGTTGCAGAGGGCGGAGAGTGGAGGCAGGCAGATTAAGATAGAGGCTGTTGCAGTAGTCCAGCCTTGAGAGAACCAGGGCTCGGGAGACAGTGAGCTTCTGGGGGAAGGAGAGGAAGGGAAGAATACCTCTGAGGAGGTGCAGCTGGTAGTGTGACTTCTTAGAGACGTCAGATATATGAGGAGAGAAGGAGAGTGTGGAGTCGAAGATGACCCCGAGGTTTTTAGCCTTGCAGGTAGGGGCCGGAAGGGGGCCAAGGGAGGCCGGCCAGAGAGCTGCAGGGAAGGAGGGAGTGGGTGCGCCGATGAGTAGAATCTCAGTCTTACTGGCGTTAAGGCAGAGGTCATTGGCGGCACACCATTCCTGGATAGCAGACAGACAGTCAGAGATGAGGGAAGGAGAGGAGGAGGCCGAGGGTAGCCTGAAAATGAGCTGGGTATCGTCCGCATAGCACTGGAAGTGGGGGCAGAGAGCGGCGATGCGGTGGGCAAGGAGTGCCAGATACTGGTTGAAAAGCCAGGGAGAGAGGTTGGATCCCTGGGGGACACCACAGGTGGAGAAAAAGATGTCAGAGAGGAAGGAGCCCATTTGGACCTGGGAGGGTCGACCGGAAAGGAAAGAGGTCAGCCATGCCAGAGCCTGACCAGTGATACCCAGGTTATCACGGAGACGGTTGAGCAGGATGGCATGGTTGACAGTGTCAAAGGCAGAGGAGAGATCGAGCAGAATGAGAACACAGGGGGTGTTGGAATCGAGGTTCAGGAGCAGGTCCTCACGGATGTTCAGGAGAGCAGTTTCCCTGCTTCTGGCCGCTCTGAAGCCGGATTGATGGTCATGAAGATTACCAACAGATTCAGCATGGAGGTTAAGCTGGGAGATGGCCAGTTTCTCCAGGAGCTTGCCCAGGAAGGGAGTAATGGAGATTGGGCGATAGTTGGCCGGGCAGGAGGGGTCGGAAGAGGGTTTCTTGAGGAGGGGGTGCACAAGGGAGTGCTTGAGGGGGGATGGGAAGACTCCAGAGGCGAATGAGTGGTTGCAAAAGTCAGCCAGGGCAGGAGCCAGGGAGTCGATGTGGTCCTTGATGGTTTTGGAGGAACAGGGGTGAACCTGTTTAGACGAGGCTTTCATAGATCGGACTTGTCTGGAAACCTCATCAGCAGAAAAAGGTGGAAAAGCAGAGAAGGAGGGCGGAGGGGCGGCTGCAAGAGAGCAAGAGGAAGAGCCGGGAAGAGAGGGAGGGAGGAGAGAGGAGGAGAGCGAGGACAGGATGTCCTGAGTTTTTGAGATGAAGTGCGAGGCCAGTGCAGTGCAGAGGGCCTGGGAGGGGACAGGAGAGGTAGAGACTGCAGCAGGGTTGGCCAGCTCCTTGCAGATTTTAAAGAGTTCGGCCGAGTTGTTAGATGCCTCAGAGATGCGGGCTTGGATAAGGGCTCTCTTCTTGGTGAGAACGGAGAGCCGGTATTGCCTTTGTAGCAGGCGGCAGGCCAGTTTGTCAGAGGATGAACATGAAGCACGCCATTTCCTCTCTGCCACCCTGCACTTGCGTTTTAGGGTGACGAGATCTGAGTCATACCAGGAGTTACATTTGGCTTTGGGCTTCAGGCGGATTCTCATGACGGGGGCAAGGATATCGAGAGTATCAGATATAGAGGAATAGAGCATGGAGAGGGCTGTGTCAGGGTGGGAGTCAGCCGAGGGGGGAGGAGGGGGCGAGAAGGTAGCAGCGAAAGCCTCAACTGACACGCGCTTCATGGGTCGGATGACCGAGAAGGTGGGTGGCAGTGAAGAGGGTGGCTTTGCCTGTGGGGTAGGGAGGGAGAGGTGGGAGGATAGGAGAAAGTGATCGCTCCAGGAGAGAGGAGTGGAGAGAGGGAGGGAGAGGGGAAGGTCAGAAGAGATCAGAGCATCAAGAGTGTGCCCTGCAGAGTGAGTAGGCCCAGACGGGAGAATAGAGAGTGAGAGAGAGTTGCAGAGTTCGCGAAAGAGACCAGTGAGGGGACAGGAGGCATTGAGGTGGATGTTGAAGTCACCGAGAAAGAGGAGTTGGGTGGTTGAGGACAGGAGTGAGGAGGAGAGGTCAGCCCACTCAGAGAGGAAGGAGGAAATTTGACCAGGTGGCCGATAGATAGTAGCCACGGTAAGGGAATGGCTAGGAGAGAGAGAGAGTCGGCAGACAAGACATTCAAAAGAGGAGTAGGTCTGCGTAGGAGTGACAGTGGCAGGAATCCACTCAGGGAAGATAAGGGCAACACCACCCCCTGAACGGTTGGGCCTGGGCACGGAGAGGATCTTGTAGCCGTCAGGTAGGAGTGTGTCGAAGCTGGTGGCAGAGCTGGCAGTGAACCAAGTCTCAGTGAGACCGAGGACGTCGAGGTCCAGTTCCTCAAGAAGGCGACAGATATCAGAGGAGTGCTTGATGGCAGAGCGAGAATTTAGAGTGGCAATGTGGAGAAGGTTGCCACCCTTGAAAAACTTCCGGGGAGGGGTACAGATCAGAGGTACGCCCTGCGGAGGTGTTAGAGAAGGAGTTGAAGAGGGAGCAAGAGAAGGGGCAGGGAGGGAGGGGAGAGGCAAGGTAGCCGAGGGCAGAGGAGGGGGGACAGCGGGAGCGGAGAGGAAGTTGATGAGGCATGGGAAGCGTCTATCAAAGAGGAGAAGGTTGGCCTGAGGGCCTTGGACCAAGACGGTCCCATTAGCATAGACATTAATGATGGCCTTAGAGGAGTGGAAAGGGGCCAAGAGGACATCCCAACGGGTGCCACCATTAATGGGAGAGGTGGAGAAAGGAGAGAGCACAGCGACCATGTGAAGGGTCCATAGGTCAGGTGAAGGCACGAAAAAGAGAATGTCAGTGAGAGTTTCCTTGGAGCAGGCGCTCGTGTAGGTGTCAGCGATAGGGAGGCCTGGGTTGGAGACCAGGATGTCCTTTTTAAACTTTTTCCTACCGGATTTAGTGAGGAGAGCAGGATAGTCAATGGAGAAGCAGTTAGAGTAGATAGGCGAGATAGAGAGCACCATGGAGTGGGGGGGAGGCGGACGACACGAGTATACAGACAGGAAGTGAGTGGAGGGCACTAGTTTAACACAATGCTGAGCAATCAGTACTGCGTAGGTCAGGGCCACCTAAGTTTGAGAATCCTGCGAGGGGAGAAAAAAAAAAATCAGTTAAATTTGATCCAACTATATAAGACCGCTGCCCCAAAATAGATATTGGACACAACCATGAATTGTCAGTAGATTTTAAGACAGTCGATATTTTAATCTTGAAAGGTGTAAAGTTGGATTGTCCTGGAAATGTATATAATATTTCTAATCCTAATTGAGAACAATACTTCCTAATGAAATGTAATGTCACAAACTCCTGGTTGGGTCAACATACACAATTTAATTAGTAAATGCTGTTTCGTTGAGTTTAGTATTAGTTTTGATCCTATAGTAGGTTAAGGTCTATGAAGATGTTTTATAGGGATCAAAGTTGTTTTTATGAATTTAATATTTTCCTGTTTTTACCTCTCCTGATGACATGAACAAGTATTTTGGAATATGTTGCTTTTTTGATTTAGAAAATACATTTTGCATAAGGAATTGTAAGATGTAACATTGATTAATTGTTGTGAAAGGTTTGTATTTGTAACCATAACACAATTAGGACAAAAAAAAAGAATAAAAGAATGTCATCCTGAAAGCACTATGTGGCTTTGTTTTCAGGGCAAGAGGTTTTCCATGGATCTGTAAGGTCACTGCGAAAAACAAAATTGGAATACGGATATGATGACATTTGTTTTCCTTTCACCGCAAGTATATGCAGGGGGAGGCCCCCCCCGGATCCCCTCCCATACTCCCCTTACCTTTCTTAACCCACCTTCAGCATATACCTGCGTGAAATGCAGAGAAAGACGTTCAGCATGTTCGCATTAACATTTTTTGTAGGCACAGTTATTGTATGATACGCCATTCCATTGCCATCAAAGACTGCATCAGTTTATAACAATATTCCTTCAAAAGAATTAGGAATGACATAATTTTGTCATTAGCTGGGCTGCCTATCTTGTGGTAAGCATGCAGCAAGTCAATGGTGGAGAACCACTTTCACCTCCCTATTTTGCATAACATATTGCTGATGTTGGGCAGGGAATACCTATCCAACCCTATGTCTCTGTTTACATTTTGGAGGTCTAGACATATGCAAATCTTTCTACTTGGTTTCCAAGTAATCACCATTGGAGAGTACCGCTCACTGGACTCAATGGGCCTCATTATGAGGTTGGTGGTAACCCGCTGTTGCCTACGGCAGGTTGCCGCTGACCCTGAAACAGTTTTCGGCGCCTGACTTCCCGGTGCCACTGGGACATTACAACTACCGGCAGCACAGGAAGTCAGCTGTCGGATTTGGTTAGTCCCCATTCCCGTGGAGTCTCATAGGGAATGGGGACTAAGAAGCACTGAGTGCCAGTGCTTCTGTGACAACTCTGCCTGCAAGTGTCGTTGCGCCTGGCAGGGTCGGACCTGCCGACCACAACGGCCCCTGCAGGCAGAATTGTAGTGTGGTGGCCCGGAAACAAGGAAACAAGGATGCTGTTAAGCTTATCTGCACCTTTGTTTCTGGACCGCCACACTGGTAATGAGGCCCAATGTGTTCTATGGTACCCAGCTCACAAATGCTCCAATTCTAATTTTAGCTTGTCCATTGCAATTGTCAGTACTTGCCTTACGTTGTGTGACTCTGACATAGGACCCTGCCTAAGCTTGATTTTGTGTGAAAACCCTTTTAATGTTCCTATCCTCTAGCTAAAAACTTCAGAGAACATAGTCACCCCACCACCCCTTTCACCAATTTACTTATTTGCTAAACCAGTTATACCCTCTGCACTAGCCTAAGTTCCATTTGCACGTGTCCTTAGTAGCACCAGCCAAATCAACTTTCTCCCTTCTCAATTACATAAACTTTCTGTCTAACTGCATGGTTCCCTACACCTATTTTGCACCATACGACACCCAAAATGTATATTGGGATCTCCTCTACTGGCGGTGGGATCAAAAGAAATTTGATGTAGGGAGTTGTCCTTGCCTTGTATTAGTGTGCCATACATTGCTTTGGAATCAAGTGTTTTGGGGGACCAGGTCTGCCAGACTCTGTAGGAGTTTATCGTTCACTGTTACTAGTCGGTCAGGAGGTTTGCACGGTTGATCCTCTCCTCCTGCCTTGAAGGGCTGGATGTGGACCATTACTTGGGAATATTCCCTACTTTCATTAGTAGCAATGTCATACACTTTTGTGTTTGTTGGCTTTGAACGGATTCCATTGGCCTTACATATTCAGGCGAAATCTAGTCTATGTTTTGGACTTGTTGCACTGGGATCACATTGCTGAATATTTTCAGATGCAATATGTCCCTCTATGCCACACTGGAATCATGTACCTCTAGCATTGTAATTACTAGCGTGTTTTGGGATCCTGTATCTGTGGCTTCCTTTTACACCCTCACTCCTTTGTGCTCTCAACTGTGAGAACACATTCCTCTTCAGGCACTGTTACTGCATTGATTTCCTTGCTACCTTAAGAAACCACTGCTTTATTATGGAATTTACAAACCTTGTACGCTCGCTACTTAACTCTATGCTTTGGGTAATTGCTTTTGACTCCGATAGCATGTGATTCTGCCTTGCTACAGTGTCTCTTGGATGTTTGAGTTAGATGTGTGCAGCATTAGTTGCTCCTTGATGTCTTCCACTCCTGTGAAATTTCAAGTGGCTAATAAACTTCTCAAATTCACCACATAGCCGTCCACACCGGGATGAATCGGTGACGATTTCCCCCAGAAAACCTGGCCTGGGACCCTTCTCATGTGGTGAGGGAAAGTCAGATGCTTTCTGATCCCGACTCTGGGGGTGGTGTTCTGTGGGAGTATCACATGAGGGGGAGAGGAGCAGGTCAGGAGAAATAGAAAAACAACTTGTTCAACTTCCCCAGAAACCCCAACCTTCTAATGGCTTATTGCAAAACAGAAGACGTGAGAAAAACTAACTCTGTCATTAGGAACTGCAAATCCCATAATTCCTGAAGTACTGGGACGAAGAAGAGTGCTAAAGAGTAACTAAACTGCAGGAGTGGTCAGCTCGTTAATGGGAATGACCCACACCTGAGGGAGACTGGGAGGCCTAAAGGCCTCCTCCGGTGCAGGCTATTAGTGAGCAGGGAAAGCAACAGGAGCAGAATCTGGAGGAGGAAGAAAACAATGCTGGGACTATTGTTAAGCTGAGAACAGTAGCTGGTCCTGAGTGTCTTTACCTCCAGAAGCCTGTTATGCAGAGGCTGTGCAGTGAGAAGCGAAAGCGTGGCAAGCTTTATTTCCCATGAGGTGGTCTCCAGTAGCCGGTGAGCACCAGAGAGCCTTGGGAGCTAAGGAGGCTCCTTTTACAAGTGGCTTGGGCGGCGGCAAACTAAAAGTAGCAGATCTCCGGGTCGCGAGGAGCCACTGAAGCAGTGTACTTGTGAGCAGCAGGGGGAAACAGACGTGCGTGTGAGTGAAAGTGAAAACAAAGGAAATGCTGAATACCAAACTATTAGAAATCATAGAAATATATAGCAAAAGATGATCTAAACCGACCTTGCCAATGGCTAGGAAGAAGAAACATTAAACCGTATCCTGTCAGTGTGTGGTTGTTAACTCGGTGAGGAAACAAAAGTGGTAAGAAGGCTGCCCTTCTAGAAAAGGTTATTCAGAAGGAGATGAGCATAACCTGAAGAGGTTTTCGAAAGTGCGAAAGAGTACTAAGGAACACCAAAGTGAATTTGGTTTTCCCTGAATCGTTGCTTAAAAGTCTGATATACAATAATGAACACTGCAAAGTTGAAGTAAGTTGATCTTAACCCCATATGGACTTGTTTGTGAATTACTGTTCAAGCAGGGGAGTATACCCAATCAGCGACCCTTTGAAGTAGTAGTTGGCTTGGCATGGGAGTAAACCTGGTAGAAGTTGATGAAGTTCTGTGAAGTGGTGTTAACAAGTTATTCTAACAGACTTTCATTGCTGAAGAAAGAACTGTATAAAACAGCTGCAGAAGTGGTATACATGTAGCTTAGTGTAGTGCTCCAGCAGCTAATGTGGTGCTCTGTGTGTGGACTGGAGTAATGTTGCAGCTGCCTCTACACTCTTCCATCAAGCCAAGGTCCAAAGTCATACAGGATCATCACGTCCTTTGTCGCCACTTCTGTATTGAGGCAAGGTTGTTATAGGTCCTTTTTCCAAAGCAAATGGCCTTGTAATTTACTACAACCACACTAATGTATTTTTTTAATGGTAGTGAGATCCACATCATATCCCCACTGCCTTGCTACTACTACCCTCACTATGCTTCCTTAACGCTCAAAACGCACCTAAAATTGTACTTCCCCACTAATTTATGTTGTCAAAGTAAAGCACAACAAAGTAATTTATGTTGCCAAAACAATGGTGTATATATGCTTGCAAGCTAGTGTATTGCTCAGTATAAAATGGGCCCAAGCAATGCGTCGTCACCTAAGTCTGTCTCACCAACCTATCCACATGCCAATTTCCTGAATCACTTGTAAGTCTGGAACGCTGGCGATGGCTACATCCTGCATTAATGGAGTGATAGCATCGAAAATGCCAAGAGCATCATGAGATACGACATAACAGGAGTGTGCAAGGGACAAATAATAGGTGTGCAATATGTGAATGTCACTACTGTGATTATATATTGAGCACCTGCATAGAGCGTTATATGCATGCTAAATAACATAACATAACATAACATAGACCTCTAAACCATGATTAAGGCTGTTTTTGATGGACACTGTAAATCCATTTTAGGAACCCACAAGTTGTGCCAGATAATGAATTGCGTAGAATCAGAGTTTGGATAAGTATTGAAGCCATGATTTGAGGCCAATCTGCAATTTCGTCACTTGACCAGATATTTCCCCCACCCTAATTCGTATGCATATGTGTTCATGTCTGGTTACCTCAGGCTAAAATGGCTTGGAAAGTGCACATATCACAAAATAAACCAACCTGACATATTTATACCTTATTGTAGAAATATGTTAGGCAAATGAAAGAGGATTGAAGTTTTGAGTTTCCCTTCCTGAACTACTAATGCCAAAACTGAAAGTAACGTGAGCTTAAAAACTCTCTTTTGGGTTTTGTAATTTTACTTTCGAGCCTCACAAAAAGTGAATATGGGAGGGGCTAGAACATTATCCTTCATAGCGCTTGACTTGGTTTTTTAAATGAGAAATGGTTGGGTAAGCTTCCGGCTTATGCTGAGCCGTTTCACGCATTCAAACGCAGTGCCTCTATTTAAATAATGTAATACAGTCAATGGTGTGCAGATAGGTGCAAGTGCTGTAAGAATATACTATATTTAATACGTTCTGATTCAAAATTCATGTTTTACTGGGTAATTTATTCAATAATCTTCAACACAATTGATGACATGGTTTAGGATGATTTGGTCGAATCTATTTGGTAGTTGTAAAATTGGTAAAATGTTCTTTTTTGTTGTTGAAAACAATTGCAACCAATTCTCCTGATACGAAATCTCCGGCGCATGACATCTTAGATTGTGCCACAATGGTTCGTAACAGTTTGTGAGATGTAAGATTGTGCCCAAACGTGTTTCACCTTCATTGTATTTTTCAAGGCAGATGATGCATATAACCTTATCTTGCATATAAGGTTGTCAAAACCTATTATCTTGTTAATATATTAATTATGAACCCTAGCTTGTGTGAGAATATCATACTTATTAGCACCTGTGCATATACTCTGAGTGTTCTCCACAGCAAATGAACATACCTCACATCCTATTGAGACTCCAAGAGTGGTAGAAGCTGATGGTTTTGACTGGTGGGGCCCATTGAAGTCTATGGATGGACATGGGGGTTGCCATTAGTGTGAACATAATGCAGGGCAGGTGACACCCGCCAAAATGCATGTGAGTTTTGAAGTACGAAATGAAATTGTGTGACACTGTCACCTGCTTAAAGTTGGTGTTTGACACCAGCATAAAGATTGCTATTATGCAGGTTGTTTTTGATGTGAAGTTCCACAAAATAATTTTTCTCTGTTTCAAACCGTTGAATCATGGGTGTTTAGTTTGTTGACACTGTTTTTATTCGGAGAAGGCACAGATATTGGTAGCTACTTTGGGATGTCTGAGGCTTTCCCAAACAAATACCTGTATCGTGCTCTCTGAAAAACCTCAGGGTGTTTCACGACTCAGTCCCCGGGGATTCCTTATTCAGGTGGCCAGGGAAGGGCCGTCGCTATTGGATCCGACCTTGGTGGTCGATGAGCGAGGGAGGATCAACTGTGTAGGGAGTCCTCAGGTAGTGGGGAGGAGACACCTGACTGTGAGACATGGTATCCCCATTTCCTGACCACTATTTACCCCACATTCCCTCTACCTTTATGGGATACTACAACTCTCATAATTCCCCTACTTTCTTTTTTAACCAGACTACTGAGAAAAGGAAGAGGAGGACTGAGACTAGGGAGATTACTGCTGGTGATCTGCAATGGCTCTGTCCCACTAATGAGGCCAGGCAGGGTTAGAAACTTAGTCACCGCCACACACACCTGAAACAATTTGACAATCAGAGCATAAAAGGTGGAGCCCAGAAGCACCCTGAGAATGAGACCGGGTGCGAGAAGGAACAGCTGAGCAAAGGCTGCCAGAAACCAGGCTGAGGAGAATGGAAAGCCAAGATGCAGACATACTGCGAGTGAGAGCAAGAGAAAACAAGGCGAGGGAGTTGTATCTCAGAGGTTCTGAGAGGAAAGACAAGAAGCTGAAGGAATCCTTTCTTTAATGTGCCTGAAGTTTGCTTATTTCGGCAGAGATGCAGAAGGGTCTGAGGGGTAAAAGGGAGAGACCCTGACCTCGGACATAACTGTAAGTCGTTGAAATCACTCACAGCCGGTGAGTTCTTGAATGAAGGGAGAGCTATAACAGTGAATGATAACAATGTTGCAAGCAAGGTTACGCACAGCCCTCCAGATAAGGTACGTTTCGGGCCTTTTTACACACAGAAATCTTGTCAATACGCCCCTTTTAATTCTTCTTTGCAAACCACATGGCAGGCTATTTATGGCAGCATACTTGTAAGGGCTCAGAACACACACCTCATCAGGGCTGCTATAACTGTGATGGCTCAGAAGTAGAACACTCAAATAGCACAAGGACCACTATACTTGTAATGATTCAGAACAGACACATCTCATCTGGGATGCTATACTTGTAATGGCTCAGAACACACCACACAGCTCGTATGTTCTCTACTTTGTAAAGGCATACAGTATTGGTAAAGCATCTGCATTCAAGCAAGTGCTGCATCTGGTCAGACAAACATCCAACTCTATAATTCCCAGCCTAATGGCCACAAGAAGGTTTGTACACATCTAAAAAAGAGCACTCAATGGTAAAGCTGCACTAGATTTTTGAATAGAAAAGGCATTTTCAGCTTTTTGGGTATTTATATGTGCTTTGTTAAGACAAACATAAAAACAGGAGAGGAAGAGTAACTCTGAACCTAAGCAATAGAGGCGAACAAAGGTCTGGCGGGGGTGAGAGGTTGTATGGATAGACAACATACTAGACAATGCAAAACAGGAATTCGAGCAATGATCTACATGATAGGGCAGCAAAGAAAGTGAAAAGGTAAACATAGTTAATAATAGGACAAACAATAGGAGAGTGGGATAGAAGCGGAGCAAAAGAGACATTTAGAGACAGTAAAATAAAACACAGATCAACTGTAGGGTGGAGGGATGGAAATAGAAAAGCAAGACTAGATTAGGGAAGGCCAATAACATAAAAAACAGGGCAAGAAAGATAATGTTACGCTCACCTGGTCACTGCAGGGACGTTTGGGCACGGTTGCAGCCCTCCCTGGAACTGGCTCCCCTGGGTCAGGCTTCTTCCCCTGCTCCTGTGTTGTGGACTGCGTTGGTTGTTGATACTGCCCCTGCGAGAATATGCAAGGCCGTGAGAATGCTGTGGTTTCCCTCAAACCCTTCTTCCCAGAATGTGGTGAGCATGCGCTTACCCATATAGTCTCACCTGTTTATTTATGAGGGTGAGCTCTCCGCCCTGCTTCGCAAGTGCCGGGGCGCCTTAGATAGACCTAGTTTCTTCACTGGTCCATTTGCGTGGCAGCCCAGACCGGCTGTGGCTGAACCACTTCAAAGGTAAGTGTTCTTCAACAATGATTATTGTCCGTATTCTTTTGCAATGTCCTTTTTTCTGTGATTGTCAGTATCCCTTGTAATGTCTTTCCTACTCCCCCAATAGGTGATGAGAGGCCCAACAGAGTTGCGGTGCTGGAAGCGAGCCCCAATGGAGGCCTGAGGAATTTACAATGTCCCAAATAGATGGTAAATTTGGTTCTAAGGTCCAGCGCGAGGATTGCATTGCGCGCGACCTTAGTGTAATGTCTTTGTTATTTCTAACCTTATTTGTCATTTTCTCCTGCTGGGATGGCCTGGCGAAGTCAGACGGGGATCAGCTATCCGAAGACCTGGCAGCGGGTGATGGATGGCTGGATCCGCGAGGATGCTGGCCGAGATGAGCTCCCAAGTAAGTGTTGGAAGCCCGGAACAGGTAAGGATGCGCTCTGACCTCGGTGACTACTATGATCAGGTAAGATGCGCTGCGGGCGATGATTATTGCTGGAATCAGGTAAGATGCACTTCAGGCGATGGTATTGCTGGAATCAGGTAAAATGCGCTTCAGGCGATGTTATCACTGGAATCGGGTAAGAAGCGCTTCAGGCGGCGGTGAGTGTTACGCTGCTATGAGCAGACTAACGCAAAGCGCTTGCATGCGGACGGGGCAGGCTTAAATAGCTTGGTCCCAGCCACGCCCCTTTACTCTGCCTTGTGGCCCCACCCTGCCACTCCCAGAAGATGCTGCACATGCAGCCCAATGTATTCCTAAGGCCACATCCGACCTGGATGCACGTGGGTGCCCTGCAGCGGAGGAAATAACACTTGCACCAGAATAAAAGTGTGCAGAGTACACTTTATAATGGACCCTTTATGTGATGGAACTTGTGGTCTTTGCTCTGTGGCCATGACAGATAATCAAAAGGAGTAGTAACCACAACCAGGAAAATGAAGAAACAGATATAGCCAGAGTAATGACCTGAGAGAGGAAGAGGAGTTATATCAACTGATACAGTAAGATATAGGAGGGAAATAGCAACAGTAGAATGCAGAGATGGGAGAGGCAGAGTGACAGAGAAACAAACCCAAAAATGTGGAATTGCAACACTTAAGGGTGAGAGGCAGAGCATCAAAAAGTGAGGGACAGGGGAAACAGAGTAGCAGAGGGAAGGAGAGATGGAGCAAAAACATGGAGTGGCTGTCAAGCGGGTAGTGCAAGGTAGCAACGGTAGGTCCGAGAGGCAGAGAAGTGATGCTGGTAGAGTGAGGGACTCGAGTTATGAATCACCCGATGTAACTAGCTGGCATCTGAATTATCTCTTAACAGAGTATGTGCCCAAATATCATGAAGATGAAGCTGGGTAGTATGCATCTACATGGTTCTTGTGTGGGGGAAATGTTTTCCAAAGGTGCAATACATTACTTAGAATCACTTTGAAATACAGCTATTTTGTCACTGTTTTCGAACAAAGGTTTAGTTTTACACACAAATTAGATAACTGTTGTGCACTTTTTACTCTCTTGCGAAGGAGTTAACTCCTTTTTACATTGGATTGACTCTCTAATTCAAAAAATTGGGAGTAAAATACACGCACTCCAAAATCCTATCTGGACCACTGGTTACGCGTATGATGGCAGACGCGTGGAGAGAAAGATTCAATTGTTCAGAAGTACAAAGTAACAGAGTGGTCCTGCGGAAAAGGAAAGATGCATTTTCGCAAGTCTCTGTGAACTGTAAAAGACTCTCGCAGCCCAAGGGAGTTGAAAGTCGTTTTGGGAAACTGTTTATGAAAAGCAAGTCAGACAGGGAGGCTGACGGGAATAAGACGTGATCTCGAAAAGGGCTTGTTAACGAATAAAGTGAACATTTAACGAAATCAAGGTGTTAAGAAAGCCTGTATGAAATCAAAGTGCTAAGAGGGCACGAGTGAATGTGATGAACAGAAACTGATAACCAAGATGCTTTGTGTCGAAGTGGTTATGCATGGGTCTGAGTAAATCTATACAGTTTCGAAAGTCTTCGATGTGAAAAGACAACTAAGAAGGTTGGGGAAGGAAATCCTAAAGTTGGAAAGTGAATTGAAAGAAGTCGAGGCCCAGTCTCTGGTGAGGTAAGCCTAAGAGGCCTATTGTGGAAACTGTTTTATATTTGTCTAAAATGAAGTTCCAGACTCTGGTGAGAGAAGCCTGAGGGGCCCATGGTAAAAGATTCACCCTGAAACCTCGTTGCACCAGAATTCAGCATTATGTTTATAATAAGTTGAAACTGAAGCAGGAAATGAAAGCCTGATGAAACTGTTATTTTTAACTGATGGTCAATCGGGTGAGGGAAGTCTGAAAGAACTGTGATATGTTGAATTGAAATGAATCAGACTAGGGAAGTCTGTAAGTCTTGTGTGAACTCTGTGAACTGTACAAACTGGTCAACCAAAAGGAACATTTGAAAACCCCAGTGAATCGGCATTGGGAAGGGAGTTGTAGTTCAGCTCCATTGTCATTCTGACTTTCTTTTGACACTTTTTTTTTCTTTTTCTTTTGATACATTTCCATGCACTTAGTAATTGTAAAAGCATGAGGGCAAGCAAAGGTTTCTGACATACTTTTCTTTATTTTGACTAAATGACATTGACTGTTGTTTTACTTTGATGATCAAGACTACTCCCATTGCGAAGATGGGGCTAGCTAGGAAGTCTCCAACTCGCATTCTGAACTTAAATAAAGGTGTTGAAACTTGAACCATTGTGTCTGTGTGAGACTTACGATACCATGCCTACCTCACAGTTCGGATTGTGGTTCCTATCACTAAGCGTGCACTTCAGTTAGCATGTATTAGAGGCTTTTGTCCTGGAGAATTGGTCTCTCAAATTATCCCTTGCCCATGTCCAAGGCAGGCATTGTTATCTGGTGAATGTCAGTTACTCTTTTATGTTTATATGCATGAAGCAAAACTCAGCTGGAAAGCAGTGGAGGATTGTGCATAGGGGCACATCATGGGCTTTACAGGGGGCTGTGAAGGTAGTAGAGGTAGCGGGAATGTGTGAGGGACTATGGCGACAGTGGGATTCATATAGAGGCTAAGTTGCAGAGGGGGGAAAGCTTCAGAAAGGGGAAAAGTAGGGTGGAATGGATCATTAAGCTCTTCTCACAATGACTGTGACAGAGGCATGCAAGGCTGACACAAGATTTGTACGACAGGTTGCAGACCAGCTTGTGGGGCAGAGAAGGACTGGCCGAGTTGTAGGGGGTTGGAGAAAGGTTGCAAAATCGGATTTCTTTTTTGTTTTATTTCTTTATATTCAGGGGCGCAGTAGATGAGCCTGAATCTGCGTTGTTTTAAAAAGTTAGGGCTCACTACGGATTGCACTGGGGGCCTTCATGCAGGATGGGCTGGGCCATTGCTTGAATGGTAATGATGAGGTAGGGTGGTGGCACCGGCCTGTGGCAAGATTTAAAAATCTTTTACAAAATAGCTTTTTTCCCAAGCAGGTGTGGCTCGGCTCGTGTTTCACCTAGGCAGTGGTTTAAAACATGGGGCAAACTCAAGCCAGCCACTTGACCCTGGCTCACCTGAGCCCCACTGGGCTTTCGCACCTCTATCCTAAAATCATGCAAGCAAGTACAGCTTGTTCACTACATGTTGCATATGCTTTTTCAAAATATTTTGGATTCCAAGCACTGCTGTCAAATGTCCACCTTCATAGATGCGGGTGCTGTTGCACATAGCAACATGTGAACTTAGTTTAACAAAGATATTTTCCCTTGAACCTGTCCACCAGTTTCACTCCTGCTCCTATGTATCTTAGCTCCAGTATAAGTGGTGGCCGGTGCAGATCGAGTGGTGGGGCGCAGTCCTACTATTATGCCCTAGTTGCCACTCATTAATTCATGCACAGTGCTCCATTTCGGAAGCACTCTGCATTACAGAATGGTTGCTACTGTCTGCAGTGACGAAAGCCTGGCATACCCTCATTTTGGGCACTATCCCAAGTAAAGGCCTGCAAGGTTTCTATTCCTGCAGACATCAGATGGCAGCAAGAAGGCACATGCCACAGAAAGCTATGAGGGTGTCTAATTTTGACGCTCCTATAGAGCTTGATGTGTGCTATACTGGAGGTGGAGATCTGGGAGGAAAGCATTAATCATCTTCGCTCTCTGCTTTATGTTGTGCCGACAGGGACAGAGGAGTGGAGTTGAGGGGACCAGGCACTGGAAACTTGTGACTGCATGAGCCACGGTGTAAATGTGAGCTGTGTATGAGTGTGCATTGTGTGTCTGGTGGAGGAGGGATATGGGGCAAAGAGTCTGTGTTGTGTGTGTGATGGGTATGAGGGAGGTTGTAGTCATAATTGCTCATAGGTTAAATATTGCAGGAAGGGGCAGTACTATCACCAGTGTGTTGTTACAGGTACAGATACTGGCATTTTTGGCCAAAGCCAGTACACATGTGTTCTTACAGGGGCAAAAAACTGTAATTCGAATGGATTGTGTCCTCCAACATATTCCTTATCTTTGATATTTGCATCAGGCTTCGGGAAAAAAAATTCTCGGCAGAGGGCGCCGTGCATCAATGGCGTTGAGTCGATGTCTCTCGAAGGCCTCCGTCGAGGGTGATGTCATCGGGTGTACAAGTAGCACACGCTGCGCCTGTTGGCCTCAGTTCTGTTTTTCCACAGAACCTGTTGCTTCAGAGACTTGGTTCGCCCTGTTAGTATATTTCTGCTACGCAGTTCGTTTCGTCAAAAGAAAATCATTGAAGATGTCCTCATCATCGACCCAGACTACCCCTCGCTCGGGTTTCAAGAAGTGCAAGGAATGCAGTTCAGAGATGTCCATCACAGACCCCCATCGATCTTGCCTGTGGTGTTTGGGAGAAGGCCATGACACAGAGGCCTGCTCGAAGTGTCAGGCGATGATCGATAAAGCCCTGCGAGAGAGGAAGGGGAAATTACAGGTGGGTCCTAAAACCAAAACCAACCGATCCTCGACCATCGAGTTTGAGTTCATTCCCCTCGATGCAAGAGTGAGGAAAAGGGGTAGAGATCCTGAAGTGGCTCCTGCTACTCATCGTCTTCGACGGACAGATCAAAGAAGGGATACCAGGGATCGCCATCTTCTTTCCTGGACGGATCCCCCAGGAAATGTATGTGTCCCACCTAGCATTCTTCTGCAGAATGGTAGGCATTTCGCATAAAAATGCTTGAAGTGTTTGAGAAGGCCAAGCCTCTGTCCATGCCTTCTTTGGAAGCCAGCTGAGAGCAGTCATGTTCCAACACTCGCGCACCCTTGAACCCGGGTGATCGAAGAAAAACCCATGGGGAGCCTTTGAGGTCTACGATAAGAGTCACTAGAGTCGTGACGAGCGTTCGAAGTCTTTGACGCCGTCCAAGGCTCCACCTACTCCGAAGGTGGTCGTCAAGGCCTCAGTGCCATCGGTGCCATTTACATCGATGCCATCGATGCCCTTGTCGACACCGAAACCATTGGCGCCAAAAATTTCAGCTCAGCCCTCTGAGCATGTTGCAGCAAAAGAAAAAGATGCTAAGCCAAAGCCTTCCACAAAACTGACTCCACCTCCTGAAAAATCTTACATTCCTTTGCCCAGGAACAAGTACTTCAAATCCTTGTCTTCAATATTTGAAGAAGAGGAAAGATCTGAGGAAGAGGAGGTTCCTTTTGATCTGGAGTTTGGTACTCAAATGTGCCAGAGTTTATAATCTCTGAAGAAAGTAGAATGAAAGACCTTATTGACACACTTTACAATGCCAGTAGTGTGGATACATCCCAGAGACGGAGTTTAGCAAACCAGAGCCAAGCCAACACGCAGACTCTTCTTATCGACACCTCATGTCAAAAGTGGTAAAGTATTTATGCAGGGCCAAACCACCAGCTCAGTTTATTCAGGATGATCTTACAGACATTCTGGACCAAGGTCCACCTACACACCCAGTTTTACCCTTCCATGTGGCCTTGCAAAATATGGTGGCCAAGAGTTTGGAGTCCTCGGATTCTATCCCTGCTATGGATAAATCCCTCACTAGAAAATGCCACCCGAACAGTAGCAACCCCAGCTATCTGTCTAAACCCCCCCACTCCCGAGAGTCTGGTGGTCCAGGTAGCCACAGCTACATCTAACTAAGCGTTGTACCCTACCATCCCTCTGGATAGGGACGACAAGTGTGTGGATGGATGGGCATGCAAGGTATTTTCAGCTGGCAGTGTGGCCTTGAAGTCGGCCAACTCCACTTGTGTCTTAGCCAAATTTCCATACGCTCTATGGGAGTGCATCTCCATGGCGGCGGAGCACATAACAGAAGGGGAGGAAAGGGAGAGTTTCCTAGCTATCCTTAGAGATGGAAAGGAGGCCATGCGTGAATCCCTTCAGTCTGGATTGGACACTGCAGACAGCGTCAGTAGGTCCATGGATAATAGCACGGTTATGCGCAGATTTGCATGTTTTGTGGAAGTTGGGTGTCGCACCAGATGTGCAGTCCCGTCTTCTGAACATGCCATTTGACCGGTGTCATCTTTTTGGTAACAAGGCTGACGAGAGCCTTGAGAGGTTGCAGACCTCAAAAGCGGCTGATAAATCTTTAGGTGCCGCTGTTAGGCAACCTCAGCCTTCTCGTTCATCAGGACAATCTTGGAGGGGCCGATCCTATCGTTACTACTCCTCATTTGGAAAGGTGAGAGGAATGGCCAGTCACAGAGGCCAAAGGAAAATCCCTTGTGGTGAATGAGGTGAAAGTGCAAAGCCAGCTCCAGCTGCTTTGCCATCAGCAGCTTCAGCAACCGCCTCAAAACCGCTTTGAGAGCTTGTGTCACGAAACACCAGTGGGGGGCAGACTGTCTCAGCATCTGCAGGAATGGTGAGACATAACTTCAGATGCCTGGGCTCTGGAAACAGTAGCCCATGGTTACTGCCTTCCATTCTTAACACAGCCTCACAACAATCCACCGGGAAAACACTCTTTGACGATTCCAGATCCTCTCCTACAGCAGGAGATAGTAACCCTGCTAGAGAAAGGTGCTATAGAACCGGTAACTGTAGCGGAGACGAACAAGGGTTGGTGTTCCCCATATTGTTTGATTCCCCAAGAAAGACGGAGGACTGAGACCTATCTTGGACTTGAGATACTTGAACAAGTTCCTCAGGAAGGACACGTTCAAGATGGTTACTCTTTCTCAGATCCTTCAGGCCTCCAACTTCAGGATTGGTTGGTGTCATTGGACCTTCAGGATGCTTATTTTCATGTGCCAATCCATCTCAAGCACAGAAAATAACTGAGGTTTGCCGTTGGCAGCTCGCACTATCAGTTTCGAGTCCTGACATTCGGGTTGGCCTCCGCCCGAGGGTTTTGACCAAACTGATGGTGGTTTTGACTGCGTATCTCAGGAGAGGGTGGATTCATGTCTACCGCTACTTGGACGATTGGCTGATCAGAGCACGCTCTCCTGAGCAAGCCCTGGATCATCTCAAAGTCACCTGCCACTCCCTTCACAAACTGGGCTTTGCCCTCAATTTAAAGAAGTCACAGATGACACCTTCCCAATGGCTCTAATACATTGGAGCTGTATTAGACACATCCTTGGGAAAGAGCTAGTCCCCCAAGGCTAGGGCTCAAGACATTCTTCAGATGGTTTCCAAATTTCAAAGTGCCCAGAATCTTCCGGCCTACGATTTCTTGAGGTTACTCTGCATCATGCATTTTTCTGGTGCCAGAAGCCCGCCTGAGAATGAGATACCTTCAATGGGCTCTGAGAACTCAATGGTCCCAATTCTCAGGAAGGATGACTGATCTGCTCCAGGTTCCAAGCAGGGTCACACAGGATCTCCTGTGGTGGGCCTGCAAGGACAATATTCTCAAAGGAGAACATTTTTGGCAACCATGGCCGGAGATTACAGTAGTGACAGACGCCTCACTCACGGGGTGGGGAGCCCATGCCAACAGTCTGACAATCAGCGGACGTTGGTCTCCATCGGAGTCAAACTACACATCAACCTTTTGGAGCTGAGGACAATCAGACTAGCCCTGAAAGCCTTCCTGCCCTCTGTACGGGGAAAGAATGTCCTGATAATGATGGACACCACAGTGGCTATGCATTACCTCAACAAAAGAGGAGGTGTAGGGTCGCTACCACTGTGCAGATATGCAATGCAGCTCTGGTACTGGGTAATTCAGGAAGGAATCTCCTTATCAGCAGTTCACAAGCCAGAGGGGGAGAACGCGACGGCAGATGCTCTGAGCAGGCAGGGTGCAGTGTCCCACGAGTGGGAACTAGCTCAGGAAGTCATTCAAGAGATCTTCGCCCTTTGGGGAACCCCTCAAGTAGACCTGTTTGCGACCGGGGTCAACCGGAAGTGCGAAAGATATTGCTCAAGGGAATGAGAAGAGCTCTTGGAGACGCATTCGTGGTGGATTGGGATTTGCCACTACTATATGCGTTTCCTCCGATCCCTGTCATTCCTCAAGTAATCGGGAGGTTGAGACGGTTCGGAAGCCTGCATCAAATTGACGAGTGAACACATTTGAAAATGTACATGACCACATGCTTTTGATTGCAAACCTAGATGGCTGGTTGGATACATCTGTGCCACTGGTGCTCAAACCTTAAGTTGAGACCAAAGTTCTTCACATTCTATCTTGTTATTTTATACCAGCTCCTCTGAAAGTGAGATGGCTGCCAAACTACAGGACTCCACCTAGTTTTCCCAGTTCTCTGCCTGCTACGCATTCACTCTGCTTAGTCTCTTAGATAATGAATACACAGAGCTAAATAGATGTTTACGCAAAGTGATCAAGAGTTCCATCCAGTCTGTAGATCTACAGATCTACTGCACTACCATCACTGTAGTTCACCTCCCGTGCTCGCTTTGCTCTACGATTAGGATTGTATTTATATAAGGGCACCTGGGGAAGAGAGCTGCCAAGTGCAAGCCAAATCTGCAAGTAGCTGGCCACATTTAATGCCGGGCCTCTGCGCCTGTGCCCAGCCTTCACCCTGTCCTTGGAGGCGATGCCCCTGGCGAAGTCTCCATTGGAGTGACACACCTTGACCCCCCCCCCCCCAGCCCCTCCAACCCCTCCCTGCCCACTCACCTGCACACCTGTTTGCTCCCATTCAGGTCCTTGAAATACTTATTCCAATTGCAGACATATGGGTTATTTCTTTTTAAGGGAAGCATGAATTGTGCAAAGCCTTGTTCCCTTAAAACAGAGTATCAAAACCCCAGACGGCAGCTCTGAGTGCTAATAGTGAAAATATCGTGTTCATGGATACACAGGGCTGGAATGCTATGCTTGAGCTTACCAGACTCTTGCTTGAGGACCATTGGCAGCCCTATCCTCTTCCTGAAAATGGCGATGAACGCCATATTGAAAACAGTTGAAACCAATGAGAGACAAGGGCCATTGTGTCCACCTGAAGTTGGCAATTACCCTGCCTGCTGCAAAATTATTCTGTGTACTTGGTCTCAGGCTAGGACCTTCCTTTAACATTGTGAACTTCTGGGTTTTTATTAAACTTCTGAACTTCATAAACTGCTATTGATGGGTGAAGCATACAGGACACTGTCCTATGCAGTGCAACACTGACTGCACCCAGCTGCCTAGAGCCCTGCACTGAAAAATATTTTCAAGAACTTTATCATATCTATTTCCTAACATTTTGCATTTTACCAACACTCCTCTCACTGTTTTACACAAGCAGTACACATAAATGCTTTATTGTTGCTAATGTTATGTCATGCACAGTGCTCCAGATAAGATTTTGAGGTGGGAGTATTTTACACTCTACTTTTCAACTTTGAGAGTAAATGTGATTTCCAGAGAGTACAAATGACTTTTCTGCTTTGCAAGAGAGTAAAATGTATGTAACATCAAGGCGACATGCACAAAAACTGTATGGAAATCATTACTATGCAGCAGCTTTCTGCATGGTGACAGAATACACATTATTTCTGTAAGGTCTGGCCATTTGATCTCTTCTGTATAAATTTAAATGTTGAAAACACAAAAACCTAGCCAATTACAGAGTAAAGCAAACATGAATTGTATTGTGTGTTTTGAGGTTCGATAGCAGAATTGTCTTTTGACGTTTAATGAAAGTCCTCATTTCCTGGAGCTATTACTACCTAATAGTATGCCAATGATATGATACAACGGTGCAGAGAGGCAAGGACTCCATGCTAAATTATATATCTAATTTCATGGTCAAATGTTTATTTATATAGCACGTTTGGCAAATCGGTGTACATGGAATATATACATCACAATTATCACCAAACCGAAGTCGGTACTCCTTTATCGACCTCGAAAGGATGAAAGGCTGAGTTGGCCTTGCTGGGATTCAAACTCGGAACCGATAGATCACACACAGATCGCAGCGAGGTAGCTTTCCTTCTTACTAATTATACAATCCTAAAATGCTTGGAAAATAAATATGCACAGTACTTCCATTTGCTCCATGAGCATCAACACAGCAGAAGCTGAATGGAAAGAAACCATTCCTTTTAGCACAGTGTGCAGTTTCTTTTTTTGAACGGCTTCAGAGAAACACTTTCTGTTTCAGAGGCTTTTCTCCATGGCTTGCAATTACATCCATGTAGATAAAAATCAAAAGAAGCGTTCTGGTTTCTGTCAAGTAACCTGACTTAGCACTGCCCTCTGCTATAAACTTGTGAGTAAAAGTACACAGGAAAATAATAAAGCTGTCATATTTACAAGATTTTCATGCATTAAAAAAAGCTTTGGTACACACCTTATCTGGAGGCCTGGTCATGCGTAATAAATAATGTAATTTGGCATTTAAAATATTAGTACAAAATTGCTAATCAAATATGTTTGCTAAACAAGAACACTTTAATTAGCACATTCTGCTAATCAATTTTTGAAAACAAATGTATGCTTTGGGAATGCACTGATTCAAAACAATTGCAGTATTAAAAATGCACCTAGATTCAAAACAAATGGTAAACTTAACTGCAAACTGGAATAGAGATTAACCAAGGTTCCTAAAGAGCAGCAGGAATTAGAATAGCTTACACCCTAAATACAACTTGAGATCAATACTTTTGCTTTAGCTTGCATGCACCTAGGGTCAGGTAATTGTTACAGTTGTGAATGTATTCTAGTTTTGAGTATGTGGGGGAGTCAGCAAGGATATTGGGGAAGGAGTAGAATTTGAGAATCGGAGTGCAGGGGGTAAGGTGGGGATTGAAGCAGGGAAGGGGCTGTGTCCAATGTGTAGTACCAGTAAACAGAGCTAAGCAAGGTTACAAGCAATTGAGTCTAGCAGGGGTACTTGAGGGGCGGTAGAAAGGAGATCAGGTTGAAAGGCTTACAATGGGAGCGGCACAAAAGCATGTCCAAGGGGATAGGAAAGTGATAGAGGCTCTGGCTCCCAACAGAGCTTTTCAGGTGGTGGTTGCATCTTAACTTAACAAATTAACTTGTACAGTTCTGGCCATCCCTTCCTGGGTGACAAAGGGGCAAGCAGGGAAATGTGAGCTGCTCTTTGCTGCGGGCCATTGCTGCAGCCCTTTGCTGCAGCCCTTTGCTGGCTGCCTGGGCAAGGCTGCCCAGTTGGATCCTTTGAAGAGGGGATTACTGGGCACAAAGACCAATGGGGGAAAAGGAGGGTCGGAAGGGGGAGGAAAGCAAGGCAGATGGGAGCTGCGTGTGGAAGTCAAAGCAGTGGGTGCAGGACCTCACAAACACGGGTAAAATAAAAACAAACATATGCTCCGAAACGCTGACCAACCCCTTTATCAGGGCAGGAGGGCTGCAGATCAACAAAAAAAAGCGAGGGTGTTGGGTGTATCCAAATATACCTCAGCCTCAACCTTTTATGGGGCGCCCAAATCTGAAGCCCAGTCTTTATACTCCCACTAGTTGCACTGGAGTGCCAATTTTGCTAGAGTTGGTCCACCTCTACTATGACCTAACCCTATACCTAGAGAGGGCCTAAAGGCTGTATCCTCATCTCTCTGACTGCATCAGGGACTTCCGAAAGGACCAAGAGGTGGTATGTTTGTCCTGTCACCCTTTGCTCTTACTTCTGGTGGATCAGAAGGACATGTGCAGATTCGAACTCTGACTTGTAGCCCCAAATTCCAATCCCGTTAAGTTGTTTGAGGTTCTGGCACTCTCTAACAGGACACCATAATACAGCGTCTTTGAGAGGATGAGCCCAAAGAATCCTGCTGCATCCACCCCCTGGGTGGGGTGGCGGAGGGTAGCCCTTGGGTAACGTCCAGACCTTCCCAGTCACTTGTGGCTTTGCACCCTCATAGGAAAAGATGGGGAGTGCCTCTAAATCACTTTACTGTGTACAAAATGTCTCTTGACTGGAAATATAGGATACCACTCTCTGTTCCGCCGTGGCTCATGTGGAGTCCATGGCATGCCTATTCCATCCAGTTGCTCTCCCCAAATTTGCTTGTGCTGCAAAGCAGTGACAAAAATGAGGGCAGGACGCATGCCACTGTTAAGTGCAGGTGACCACTAAGCAAGTGAAATGAAGAATCAAAAATAACAGCGAGCCGTAGTGTTTGGAGAGTGGCGCAGCGAGCCACACCAGTAGTTCAGTGAGCAAGCATGAAAGTTTGCTCCCTCTTTCACTTGACTGCTTCCACCAGACGCCCACGCCCCTCAACCACCTGCATCGCCTGCAGCCACCAGGAGAGTGAATTTCAGCTATTCCCTCATCAGTACTCCTGAACCTATTTTTTCATAGACTTATTTTCTGGGACACCAAAGTCACAAGGGCGTCCTCTTAGTTTCTGGCCTCTGCTGTTTCATGGAAGAGAGCGCAAGAGTAAACAAATGCAGGGGCTTTGCTTGGAGCGCCGTCGATGCAGCTGCTCCTCTGATGGCCTCTGTACCGGGCCCGCCGAATATATGGATGTTCAATGACTTCGGCATTTCTGTTTAAGCTGACTTTTCATGCTGTACTATAGGAGGGTCTGAGGATTCTGCCGACAGAAGACTGAGGAGTTTTGGCCCCTAGGAAACCCTGAATGATGCTTCCCTGGCCTTGCTTCCTCGGACCCAAGATGGTGTATGGGGGCTCGCCCTGGCATTGCTCCTCTGTGCGAGTGCGCAACAGCTGACCCACTCTTCCATGGAGCCCCCGCCCGTGGCAACCTTCCATCTACCTGAGGCCCGGATGCTGGTACCTTCCTCCAAGGTTCTTCCGACTCCGGGGGCGGCTCCACTGGAGTCCCCTGATGCGGACTGCTCATCCCCTGCTTCCCGCCCGCTCACTCCAGGGCGGACGCCGTAGCCCGGGCTCGGCACAACAAAGATTGCCACCGCGCTGAGGGGCGCTGCCCCTGGAGTCCCAGGACGCCACCGATGCGGTGAGTGTTCCCTTGATCTCCTCCCCTGCCGCTGGGCTCTGAGTTCCTCCCGGCTCCGCAGGTGATCTAGGAGCACGGCAACTGTTCCTGCATCCCGGGGGGCTTGCTGACAGCCCTGCCCGCACTCAGCCTCTTTGGATCCCCCTTCATAAGCAGAAGACCTAGTTAGAAGGGGGGCCCTCCTCCAGCCACATTCTGCAAAGTTGGGGAGGAGCGGGAAAGTTACACTCCCATTGCTCTGCCCTGGAGGGGGTCACTCGGTGAAGGCTGTCCTTCTCACTCTCGTGGCCACATGAAACTCTTTCTACTTCCTGGGGTGCTCCGGCCCACTCGACGGCTCCCCTCCGGTGTGACCCAAAGAGGCTCATAACTTCAGCCACGGCCATCACTCCTATTGGGTGGACTTCTCCTCTTCTTGACTGTTGGGCTAGGAGGGTAGCCTTGAACTTCCTAAACATTTACAACGGCCTGAATCGAGACCTCTTAACCTGTTGTGGTGCAACTTCGCAGAGAGGGGTCTTCTCTCGCACATCCTGGGGTGCCCCAGCCCACTCAACGACCCTTCCCCCTTGCCCTCTGATGCTGCTACAAGTTGGTGAACTGTTACTGGCCTGTGGTTGACAGAGGCCTCTTCCTCATCTGGCTGCATTCCAACCTTCCTGGCTACTTGTATGTATACGCTTCAGGATAACACTGTGTGAGATCGCCTAGCCTCTAGCAAGATCAGGCGCTACTAAAAGCAATTCTAAGTGTGTGTCCCCCAATTTACCCTGCATTACAGGAGCAACTAACCCTACCTCCTATTAGCTGGTGGTCCATGATGGCTAAGCTATCAAAGCTAATAAGAACGCAGACATCACCACAATGTAACTCGCGGCGGACAGAGGCAAGAGAAACAACCTTCCCAAACTGTCCCCGCAAAAGTCCCCGGACGACAAGGGGTCCCTGGCAACCAAAGATGACATTCAAGCCTTCATGGCAGACATCAAGTCGGAATTCAGGTCATGTACCACGAAGCTTGAACAAACCAACCAAAGGGTCACAGAAGTAGAACAACGCCTGGGGGAAGCCGAAGACCGATCCCAGGATCACACTGTTGCTTTGGGGGAGATCCAACGCTCGATCCAATCCCTACAGGACAGATGCGAGATCCTCAAGTTCAAACCGGAGGACCTCGAGAATACGGCCCGGCGCAACAACCTCCGGATTCGGGGTATCCCATCCTCTGTCTCCCAGATAAGGACCTCCCAGAGTATGTGGGGAACTTCTTTCAGGCCCTTCTCCCCCAATTGGACAAACCTCAGCTGCTGTTGGACCGTACTCACAGGCTGTGCCCTCTGCGCAGAGTGGAATCGGGACCCCCCCACACCCACCCTCCCCCGGATGTAATAACGAGAGTGCATTTTTACACGATGAAGGAAGCCATTTCGGCAATAAGTCGCTCCTGGGACGAGCTGTCCTTCCAAGGTTCTACCCTTCAAATCTATCAAGACCTCTCACTTCTCACTTTGCAGAAAAGGAAATTCCTCTGCCCCTTAACTCTTTTCCTCCAAAGCCACCAGATTCATTACATATAGCTGTTTCCAACAGTGTTCCAATTTACTTACAATGGCTCCCTCCGGAGAATCAGTTATTTGGAAGACGCACAGAAGATTTTGCACTCAGACTTCCCTGGAGGCGCCCCAACCCTTACTGCAGAGGACAACGAAGGGCGGAACTCCTATTTACCCACCGAAACCCAGGGGAGCTTCCTGGTCTAGAGTACCAAGGTATGGGAGGAAAAAATAACTGATCGAATGCCACCTAAAGGATCCCTGCTTATCCCTACCCCTCCAATTCCCCAGCCTCTACTATGGAAAATGCTGACCCTACATTCTTTAGCTACAGGCTCTTCGCCGGGCCCCCTACGGTTCATGCCCGCTTCCAAGGTACAGATCACCCGAGTCCTTGGAATAATTCCCTTTTCCGTTTACTTGCCCCTGCCATGTTGGTGGGGGTGCATGGTTCTGGCCTAGTTGACCTCGGGGGGGGGGGGGGGCGGTCAGATGGGGGTCTGATCCTGAAACATCAACCCCCCCCTTTTGAATAACTTTCTGTTCTCCCTTTGGAGTATCGGGTAAAACTTCATATGCCGAGTAATCTCCAGCTACGGCTCCCTTACAGTGACAGCTGATCCTGGCCTGTCCTGGCCTCCGCAACCAGACTCCCCTGTAGATTCAATGCAGATGCTGCCCCGGATTGCCGAACTTTACGATTTGTCTCCCTTAATGTTGGGGCTGAACCCTCCCGCCAAACGCAAATCAATCACACGACTTCTGGATGAGGACGCCGGAGTGGCTTTACTACAGGAGATCCACCTGCTTCCGTACCGCAAAAGAGGGACTGCGATTCTTTGCAAGAAAGGCCGGAACTCACAGGTCTTAGACATGAAACTGTGCCCTGAAGGCCGCTACGTCGCTATCAAATGCCTCTTGCTGGGCCAACTATACACGTTGGGTTTCCGTATATGCCCCCATCGTAGGACAGTCCGCCTTCTATGACTCCCTGGGCATGACCCTCTCTTCCTTCTCAGAAGGCCAGATGGTGATCGGAGGTGACTTTAACCGGGTCCCGGATCCCACGAACAACAAATCACATCCACCTTCTCCCAAAGATTTCAATACGGCGCTGGGCCTCCTATGCCTTTTCAGAACACTGGAGGTGGTGGACTTGTGGAGGGTGCTTCACCCCACAGAGAGGGATTTCTCATTCTACTCCTATGTTCATAGGACCTTCTCAAGAATCTACCTCCTCCTGACATCGCCACAACCACCAACCTATGTCAAGGAAGTGTCTATTGGGACAAGAACCCTATCTGACCATGCTACTGTGGTATTGGAACTCTGAGTACACCAACCCAACCCACTCCACTCTTACCACGTCGCTGGGCCTTGTTCGACCCAATACTCAATGACATGCCCCTGAGAGACTCAGTCGCCACCACTATTCAAAGAAAACCTGAATGAAGACAGGTCGCCGGCGAACACCGGGATGCCATGAATGCGGTGGTCTGGGGGTAATTGATTGTACAAGGCGTGGCATACCACAAGTCCAGGAGACAAACCCGCCTGGCCCTTGAAGAGGAACTCCGGGAAGCTGAAAAACCACACAAATTGAAAGATTGGTCCCCGAAGACGCAGCAGGCCGTTCGCGTCGCCCACAATAAAATTGAGGCTCATTACGCTGAGCACACAGCTTACCTCCTGGCCAAAACCAATCAGTTCCATTATGCCAAAAATAATAAAGCGAACAAACTACTAGTGAGTAAACTAGCTAAAGAGAGGCGGAACAACACAATTATCACCTGCGGGACCACCAAGGCATTGTGCAATATGCAGAACAGGAGAAGCGGCGACTGGCAGCGGCTCATCTAGCTCAGGTGATGACCGCACCCCCTAGAGACCGAAGTGAACAAAGAAAATACCTACAGAAGGCGGCACTACCTCACCTGAAGGACTCAGCTCGAGAAGACCTAGACGCTCCGATTACAGGAGAGGAAATGGAGGCTGCTATCAAATCTCTCAAATCTCGAGCTCCTGGCGCCAACGGGTTCTCGACCAGGTTCTATAAAATCTTCTGGCCACAGTTAATTGCTCCCATGGTAACCCTTTTTAACTCCTTCAGGGAATCTGGATCTGTCACCCCCTCTATGTTGTAATCCATCACGATCCTGCTACCCAAGCCGGGGAAAGACCTCAAGGATCCGGCCTCTTACAGACACATCGCCTTGCTAAATATAGACGCCAACATCTATTCTAAAATTCTGGCCAACCACCTGTCACCCATCTTACCCAACATAATCCATCCGGACCAATCGGGCTTCATCAGAAATAGGTCAACTTGGGATAATATTCGAAGAGCCCTGGATCTGGTCGACCTCACTGCTCGTAACTCCCAGCAACTTGTGCTGATGGCCCTGGACACCACTAAGGAGTTTGATGGGGTGGACTGGGCCTTTATGCGCCAAACCCTTGACGCTTTCCGCTTTGGGCCTGCGTTCCAGAAGATGGTCCTGGCCAACTACCAATCCCCGAAAACTCTCTTCTTTGGGTCAATGGCGCTCTCTCCAATCCGATCTCCCTAATGTGCGGGACCAGGCAAGGGTGCCCGCTGTGTCCACTGCTTTTTGCTTTGGTTATGGAACCCTTTGCCCAGAGAATTAGAGCTAATGTAACAAAGGCCCCCAGATTGGCCCCACCCAACATTAAAATGGCCCTCTATGCAGACAATGTCCTGCTCACTCTTTCGAAAGCCACCTCCTCCTTACGACATGCCTTGGCAGAAATAGCTAGCTATGGGAAGGTTACAGGCTTCTCTATTAACTTTAACAAATCAGTGGCCTTGCGAGTGGGCCTGTCCCCAGGTGACCGTGATACCCTCGCTCCGCTATGCCCTGTTCAATGGAAGAAGATGATGATTCCCCATCTAGGAGTTCAAATCCCCGAAGACCCTGACAGTATACCACACAAATGTTCCCCCGCTGTTCCCCAATCTGGAAAGACTTGAAGAGGTGGGCGTCGCAAGAGATCTCTTTGATGGGGCAGATCACGGCCAGCAAAATGAATCTACTCCCTAGATTCCTGTATGCCTGCTCCTCTCTACCTGTAAGGCTTCTGCCAGCAGCCCTTCCGGGGCTTCAGAAGAAACTGCTCCAATTCATCTGGAGAGACAAGAAAGCTAGAATCCATCTGAAAACAATGTTGGGTAAAGCACGGCTGGGTGGGCTGGGAGTTCCTGACCTACAGAGCTACCAAATAGCAGCTCAGCTAGCCCATACCCATGCTTGGCTGATGGTCCCTGGGTGCCCCAGATGAGTGGAGATAGAACAATCTCGGCTACCCCTTCCCCTGCGCTTTCTCCCGCATATCCCACCCCCGCTACAGCAGAGCTGGAACAACCTGCTATTGTCCACCAAACACACTCTGAGCGCTTGGGATTGGGCGCTGCGACGCAAAGGGATCCTGAGGGGTTTGGGCCCCTTTTCTCCGGTTTTCATGAACCCATCTTTCTCCCCCTGAACCCACCCCACAACTTCAGAAATTGGAGTGCGGGAGGCCTGGATTCACGGGGCCAACTTTTTGTGGAAGGCCGCCCCCAAACTTTCAAACAATGCAAGGCAACCTTTCATCTTGAGGAATCGGACAGATTCTCTTATATTCAGCTCTGCCACTGGTGTTCTCAGCCTCAAACCCTTCAAGCAGCAATGCACACCCCCACCCTCTCAAACTGACCCTACAAGAACTTCCGGCTCGGGGGAGGATTTCAGCCTAATACAAATGCTTCCTAGGTAACTTCCTTACCTCCAAGACGCGCGCCATGGCTCAATGAGAGGCAGACCTGGGGCACCCATTGACAGATCAAAACTTGATTGATATATGGACACAAACCCACTCATCGTCCTCCTGTATGACAAATAGGGACTGCGCGTGCAAACTTTTGCTGCATTGGTATTAGCCTCCCCTGCAGCTACACCATATGAACCAGGCCTTGAGTCTGCTTGCTGGAGACTCTGTGGCCGACCGGGCTCCTTCTTTCACATGTGGTGGCCATGCCCGAAGACTCTACTCTTTTGGACACACTGCTTAGCCACTATTGAAGACATCACTCAATTGGCAATCCCACTCGAACCCGAACCCATCCTTCTGAGCTCCCCGGTCCCAGGGAGCTACTCCAGATTGGGACTAAAATTAAAACTGCTGACCCAATGTCTATTAGCAGCGCGAATTGTAGTTGCCCGTGCATGGAAATCCACCAAAGGACCTCTTATTACGCTGTGGTGGGGAAAAATGTGGGACATTCTGATTGCGGAAAAGATAACCGCGGCTAGAACCAGACATTTGCATCTCTTTCAAGATTTCTGGGCTCCATTTCTGGACTATGATAGGAAATTCCCGGCCTTCACCTACAAACCCCCTAACGCCAAGGGGTTCCTGGAAGGAACGGAAGCCTCTCGGGTAGAAGATGTCGATGCAGGAATGGGAATTTTTTGGGCTATTGAGACCCTTTATAGGGTGAGAGTGCTGGATGGCGGGGTGAGGACGGGGAGATATGGTAAGCTGTATGCCTTGTCATGATGTTATTTGTTCTGTAATCGCTCTGCTCTGTTTTTAAAAATAAACACAGTTTAAAAAAATAAAATTAAAAAAGAGTAAACCAGTGAGTTTGATATCAGAAGTGTATGAAAGACTAAGATGTGATATAAAGGCTTTGTGGCTATCAACAATTTAAAGAGGTTCAGCACCAATGCTGAGGGTGTGACCTTCTGTCTTTCAGGGACGGGGTTACGTTTCTGCATAGCTAATTTTCTAACCTTTAACCTGCGGTACTGATGTTTTCCATTACTGATGATCTACATCATGGACACTCTCTATTAGTCCTAAATATGTTGCAAGTTGAGTTTCCTAGCACTTCATTTCTGTTTACAGTTTATTTTTTTTATATGGAACTGGCCCTTTGGATAGTTAAATATTTCTTTACCATTTCACAATGCAGTTTTACTTCATTTTTCAGTTCTCAAATAATTGTATTATTTTTAACATTTAGTATTCACCTTTAAGACAGATTGGCTTTGACTACTGAAGGCGAGCGTCCCCTGATAGCACGATCCTTCCCACAATGAGAGACAATAATGGACTCTCCCAGAGGGAATAAGGCTAAGACAAAGTGCGGGTGAGCTTAATGGGAGTTTATATAAGTCAAAATAAGGCATGCAAAGGACTCTGCAAACTCTGAGAGCGCTCTGTCTGACATTAGCAAAGACAGGCGTATATATTTAAAAAAAACGTCATAAGAACCTAAACACTATAGGGGGCACATGTTTGTGGGGATTGGGTGGCGCCGACTAACTATAGGTGCATCTGTGATGTGGTGCGCCGTGGTTGGCGGACGTCACTGGTTGCCAACGTGGGCCGGGCAGGTCAGCTGGGCTCATCCGGGCGGTGCTGTTGTGCCAGGCATGGCCAGTGTCATTGATGAACGTCTTCCTTGGCTTTCTGCCCTAAGGCCACGCACACCGCATTCATTCAATACCGCAATATTATCTTCCCCGGTAAATCTTCCAGTAGGTTATTCTACAGGTTAATGCAACACAGGAGGAATGCACCTAGAGTGGGGTCCTTTGGTAATATATCAACACATGGTTACCATTATCCTGTTGACCGGGTATCATAGGTCAGGAGGTTGGGTCTCAGGGTAAGGGGCGAGCTGTCCAAGTTATCATGTCTCGTTAGAAGTCATTATGAATGTGTTCCTACAGTGTTGCTATAATAATGGGTGTCCTAATTTTATAGGGGCCATTAACCTGGGGTGAGCTGGTGGGTTGTGGAGCCTTAGAAAGGGCACCTTTTGGCCTGCGTTTATGGCCGGGGTTTACTGCTGGGTTGTAAATAATTCAGGTGGCTGGCCGCGGCCCTGGGAGCTGCGGGGGAACGTGAATGCTTGAAGCGGCTCCAGCCGAATTGGGGGAGGTGAGGCAGAGCAGCACAGGCCTCTGCTTTCCGTCTGGCAGGCTTCAATGGGGAGGAAGGGGGAATGGCCTTGGATATACCCACAATGGTATTTTCCTCGTGTGTTGCAGATTATGTGAAAGAGGCATAAATATTCATATAATGTACAATACTCATTGAGTCTTTTCAAAGCTTATATTTCTACATTGTTAGTGCCTTTACGTGGCCATTTCAAATGCGTTACCTATAGCCATTTTGCAATTGATAACTATATGTTAAGTATTTAACAACCACAACATTTTGTTACATTTTATGCATGCATGCATGGTAAGCGAGGTAGTATTAAGGTTGGTGGAGAACGCAGGAACAACTGGCCAATGAGACTGATGGCAGTGACACATGAGCTCCCAATGTGGTTGCACTTGTCTTGCTTTGCACTCTAGCAGCATTAGTTCAGTTATGGCATAGGACCTTGGAGTACATTCTTCTCGGCGAAACATATAACATAAAACCCCGGGACACTTTTACTATTTGCGCATAGCTACGGGGATGTGGGTACTTCAACTAGAATGCCATATGAGAACACACTCTGCCATCTTCATGGAGGTTACATGTTTTATCAAAAAGGTCATGGAGAGAAGAGTTTCATCACAGGCAGTTTGCTCATTAGTATTTGGGGGCTCTACTTTTGTCGGGGGACCATTTTACAGTTCTTTTCCACCCCGTCCCTGCTGGCCGGGTCATACTGAGGACAGTGATACACTGCGGAAGGTGAATGTTACAGTGTTTGGGTCTAGCACTAGCTCATGTCTGTCTGTTTGTGGGAATGGGCTCTCAGCGGATCTGCCAGAGAGCTGTGGCCGCAGGGACAAGTGAGGACTCTCCAAGGGTGGGGGCCGCGCTGCGGCGCACAGGGGCTCCTGTCATTCTGGTTTCACAAAATGGTTTCCAGGGCCTAGCGTAATACAGCACGTTTGGTCAATGTTTCAGCCAGTGGCCCACCCGCCACTTGGGCCCTGGTGGCAGGGGGGACCCCCGACGAGCCATGGACTTCACAAGGGGGGGGGAGCTGCAGGGGAGGGGGGTCCCTTGGACCTATCCTCCCATACATTTCCCCCCTTTCGTTACTTAAGTAACGAATACTGTAACTGCCTCAACCTCTGGCGTGCCTCTTCTTCAGCTATTGCCTCATCCCATACAGGGGTGCCTTTTATGGGCATCCATGCCCTACATACCCCTCGCAGGCTTTCTCCCCTTCTAGCATACTCGTCTGGTGTGCAGGTCACATATATACAACCTCCGTCCCCTTCAAAATCCACCCACACCTCCTCATACCACTCGGGTTCATGGGGCTCTTTGATTGTAGTGTGCCATAGCCTGTCTGCTACATCCCCGCTGTGGTATATGGGCACCGTCTGGAATCTTGGTGTGTTTTCTGCTCCTGTTTGTACCTCTACCTCCTGCATATTTTGTATTGTACCCCGAGCGTTGCCCATTGTCACATCATCATTGCACCATTTGGTACTGCGTTTGCACAACATCGAAGACCCACCTGGCACACGCAAAAAATAAAAAGAAAAAACGCCACTGCCGGCATCAGTAATTTAACAGTCATTCCCAGCCATGACGGGACCCAGGAGAAGATGTTGTCGAACCAAGTGCTTGCTTCTGCTCCACCTTCCATTTTCATTCTTTCTCCTAGGTTATGTACGGCTTCGATCACGTGGGATAAGGAACCATTATCTGCATCTTCGGAAGGTACGAAAGTGCAGCAGGCACTCCCAATTTTTCGGCAAACACCTCCGTCCATCGCTGTTAACAGGTCTAAGACATACCTATTTTGCATGGTCATTAGCCGCAGTGCTCGCAGTTCCACTTTTATTATGTTAAATCCTTCTTCAGTGTCATTTGCCAGCTGAATCAGTTCCCAGCGTGTTATTTGGAGCCATTTTGCATTTGCCCTGGCATGGATGCTGGAGATGAGTGAAGCGAAGAAAGTCTCTGCAGAGCTGAACAATCGATATCTGTCTGGGATCTGTGCCAGTAGTTCTGAGGATGCTTTTGATATATAGTTCGACGATTGTCTGTTCCGAGACCGCATCTCCCCCTTATTACCGGAAGACAGGACATATAATTGTGATTCTGCAGTTGGTTGGGCCTCATTCTGCTGAGGGGTCTCTCGCATTTTCTTGCTCCCATCAATGTGGCTCTCCGGTATCACCATTAGTGCAGAATGTAATGTGGCCAATGAGCAGCTGCCACAACAGGATTGTGGGAGGTGCAGGTATGCCTGGTTGCCACATACCCAATAAGATTCCATGAGGGCTGCTGTCCCTTTTCTCATATCCGGGATGGTGAGGGTCTTGTTGCAGTTTTTGTTTCCCCCCATGATAGTTTTCCCGTCTCCCTTGAAACACAGCTCATAGTTTATTTCTTTTTGTAGCTTGAAGGGCTTCTCAATGGCAGTCACCCAGGCCAATTTTGAGATGTGATCTTTCCATACTGGTGTGCATGTCTTCTCTATCCACTGCATTTTCTCTGGTGCCACACCTCGCAGCGCTTCAGCTTTGCACATTATCTCTTCATCTTTCCACTTATTTTCTAAAAATAATGTCCCTTGTATTATAAAAAATGGTTCTTCCAAACATATCACTCCTTCCGCTTTCGGGTAGCAGGTCTTCTCATTCTGCAGCATTTTAAAAGTTACCTCGTGTGCCTGAAGGTGTTCTTAATTCTACACAACGTGAGATGAAGGAGGCATTGGGCATCCATAATAGGCAACTCTTTTGGCAGCAATACTTTGGGTGTGCCTGAAGCATGGGGAATAAGGGAGCAGACATAGCAACTCTCATTTGTTGTTTGTTTTGCAGTTGCACTCATGTCTGCATACCATTTATTTGTCTGGTGGGGGTGTCGTGGGTCTTCCATCTTGTCCAGCCCCAACCTGTAATATTCGTCATATTTTCTCCTCCCCACCTCCCTTTTCCTCCTATTATTTCTCAGATATCTCCCAGCTTCATGGGCGAGGAACAGTCTAGGCCCCCCTTTCTCCTTTCCGCCCCCCTTTTCCCATTCATCATATAATGCTGTGTATCTCACTGCCATCTCTTCATTCTCTTTCTTTATTCTATCGGGTAGTGTGTTCTCTATTGTGGGGGTGGTTACATGGGTGGGCACGCTAGTGGGGGTGTTGTACATCCATGATATAACAGAGGGGTTGCGATCATTTAAACTGCGGGCATTGTAATCGGAGACATTTGGCGGGGAAGTTGTACTATTTTGCATTTTATCCTGCATTCTTTCATTTGGCGGCGTAACAACATTGGGCGGTTTTGTGTAATATCCCCATACAAGTTTAGATCCGTCCCACCTCAAAAAATCACCTTCTCTAGTATCCGCAGCTGTAGTTTGATTTGTTACATTAATCCCGTTATTCCCTCCCCAGAGATGAACACTATGAACCAATAAGTAACCAAGCCAAACAGCATTGTAAAAAATAATGTAATGCATACAGACAGTCCACACTCATACGAATATCTACACCTTTCAACTAAAGCATCCCTACATCTAATCAATCTATTTGTTGCAGGCTGCCCGTTTGTTGCCATGGTAGTTCCTGTTTGAGATATAAAAGTGCATTAAGTACGTGTATGTAAACATTTTTGTTGGCACTCTATGTACCAGGAGGTCATAAAAAAGGGAGATGGTTGGGAGGGAGGGGGGAAGGGTACACAGAGAAGGGTGCAGAAAATACATATATTTTACACTATTTTCAACTGAACACATTTTTTTTGTTGCATTTATCTCGATCAATAACCTGTAATAGAAATATTTCGTTAACAGCTTTATTTATCAGTTACTCATCCATTCATCTGTTCATGTTCACTCATCATTTCCATTATGTTGGTTTGCTGTTGTCTGTACTTCCCCATCCACTTCTTCCTGCACCCTAGTATATGCCTTCCGCACATCTGTCAAATGTATCCAATACCTGAGTCCTTTCACCTTTACAGCTGTGGGTGTGCAAAACACCACTTCATATGGCCCATGGAACCTTGGGGCATTCCACCGGCGCACAAAGCTCCGGACATAAATGAACTCTCCTGGCATTAGTTGTCCTTGTGTGTCCGGTTCCACAAAGGACACCGTTGTGTTCCCTTCTTCCCTTGTGAATGGTGGTGAGAGCTGCCTTGAAATTGCACGCGCTGCCCTAGTTAGCTTCTTCAGGTAATCTGTGTATTCATCTCCTAATATGGTCGCGCTTCTGTGTGCATCTGAGTGTTGGCGCAGTGGGGAATGTGCTGTGTGCATCCGTCTCCCTGTCAAGATTTCGCGCGGGGACAGATGATGATCCTTGCTCGGCGGATTCCTCAGCTCAAACAGTGCAAGGGGTAAGCAGTAGATCCAGTTTTTCTTTAATGAAAAACACAATTTAGACAATCTTCCTTTCAACAGGCCATTCATCTTTTCGACAACGCTGTTACTTTGAGGATGATAAATCAAGCAGAGTTTGCTTTATTCCCAATAACGCAGTCACCTCCTTGAAGAGCTCGTTCACAAAATAAGTGCCGTTGTCTGAGCGAATTACGTCACAAATTCCCCAACGCGGGAACACTTCCCTCACTAGGAACTTTGCAGCGCTCTTAGCATCAGGTCGCGTACATGGACCCGCTTCCACCCACCTGGAAAATGGACATACAACCACTATCATGTAGCGTGCCCCATTACACCTCTCCCCCATGTCTGCATAATCGATGTGCAGTTCTCTGAAGGGCCCTGTTGGTTTTGGGATTGTCCCCCTGAGTTTCCGTAGGGTCATCCCGGAATTATATATTTGGCAAGTTGTGCACTCCATTGTCAATCTAGATATGTGTTCCTGGAGACATGGCACGAACCAATCTTCCTGTATCTCTGCCACAATGTGTTGTTTAGTATTGTGCGCTGGGAAGTGTAATTGCTGGAATGCTATCTCTAACAGTTTGATGGGCATTACTACATTTCCTGAGTTATTTTGGCGCCACAATAAGTCTGTTGCCGATTGGCTGCACCCCCTTTTTTCCCACACCATCTTTTCTTCACAACTTGCACCTTCCTGTAGTTCTAGTATTTGCGATATGGGCATGGCATTGTATCCTTCAGGAAGCTCTTCGTTCGTCTGGTGCTGCAATAGGTACTCACCTGCTCCATGTCTTTCGAAATACGAAGCCTCTTTGGCAGCAGCGTCTGCTGCTGCGTTCCCCAAAGACACAACGTCAGTGTTGGACGTATGTGCTTGGCATTTCACTATTGCTACCATTGTTGGACCCTTCAGGGCCTCAATCAATTCCTTCAACAGTTCGGCGTGTTGCACTGGGGTCCCATCCGCCCTTCAAAACCCTCTCCGCCCCCACCGGGCTAGACCTCCATGTACGGTGGTCGTCATGTAGGCTGAATCTGTGTATATCGTTACTGCACATCCTTTAGCTGCATGTAATGCTTCCATTAGGGCGATAAGTTCTGCTGCTTGGGCTGAGAAATGGGATGGAAGGCGGTATTGTACTAACACTTCATACTCACCTTCTTCTAGCCTCACTACTGCTAGTCCCACATGTTTCTCTCCTGTGTCCATATCAATAGATGCTGACCCATCTACAAAATACACCTCTCCTTCGCTCAGAGCATTTTCACACACCACTGTGCCCTCCCCCGTTTCTCCTGTGTATGTTGCACAATTGTGTTCTTGCATGTCCTCCAGTGTGCATGGTTCTGTAATGAATGTTGCTGGGTTTACTGTCCTGCACCTCACTACATGGATATTGGCGCTGGACAATATTATCTCATAGGCGGTTGCTCGCTGTGTAGTCAGTGTACTCTTTGATCTCTCCAGTATTGCAAACAATGAGTGTTCCACAAATAATGTGACAGGGCACCCCATTAATATTGTGGCACTTTTCTCAATGGCGAACGCGGCGGCAGCGAGGGACTGCTCGCATGCGAAGTGACCTTGCATTACCGCATCCAATGTGCCGCTATAGTAGGCCAATGGTTTGTGTCCTAGGGAAGTCTTTTGTGTCAGTACAGCCGTCATAAGAGTCATAAGAGTCCCCTTGCAATGTGAGAACAGGTAAAATTTGCGCTCATAATCAGGATTGGCGAGTACTGGAGCACTCGAGATCAGCTCCTTTAGCGACCCAAACAAGTCACTCATTTCTTTTGACCACTCTATTTTCCTGTCCTCTTGCTGGGCCTCTTTGAGTGCTTGCAGTAATGGTCTGGTGTAGGCTGCATAATCTAGTATCCATGCTCTGCAATAGTTACACATTCCCAAGAATTTCTGCATCTCCTTCACTGTGGTTGGTTTTCTCACTGACCTTATTGCTTCTACTCTGTCGGGTATTATTCTTTTCCCGTCCTTTGATATCAGCTGTCCCAGGTACAGCACTTCTGACTGGCAGTATTGTAGTTTCCCTTTGTCCACTTTGTACCCTTTATTGGCCAGCAGTGTCAAGAGGGTAACTGAGTCTCTTCTGCACATCTCTTCACTTTGTGCGCAGACGAGCAAATCATCTACGTACTGAATGATCGTGCTTTCAACTGATAGATTACCCAGGTCTTCGTGTAGTATGCGGTTCAATATGCTTGGACTTTCACAGTACCCCTGGGGTAGCCTGCAATGCTCGTATCTCTTCCACCCTAGTGTGAATGCTGTCAAGTATCTGCTTTCTTCCGCCAAGGGGATGGAGAAGAATGCATTTTTCAAATCAACCACTGTGAAATGTGATGCCGTTTTTGGGATACTGCACAGTATGGATGCAGGGTTTGGAACCAAAGGAAATTCTTTTTGTATGACGTCATTTAGGGGGCGTAAATCTTGGATCATCCTCCAAGCCCCTCCTTTTGCTTTTTTAATAGGATAGATACAGGGGTTACATGGGGAGTTTGAGGGCACTATTATCCCTTGTGCTAACAATGCATTTATTGTCTCTTTTATCCCTTCCTCAGCTTCGCGGACAGTGGGTATTGCTTCACTCGGGGCACAATTGCCCCTGGTTTGAGTTTTATTACCACTGGTGTCACTCCATGCAACAAGCCTACATCATGGGGGCCTGTTGTCCAAAAATTGTTTGGCACCAGTCGCATGTCATCATCAAAAAATGACGGTGGTGCTCCCACCACTGCCATCAACTGGACGGGCACTTGTCTTGTTTGAATTAAAATGTCACAGGGTATTGCTATTTCCATTATTATCTCGCCATCACTCTCCGAATCAGAGAAGAGATCCTCATAAGATAAGTCTCGTAGGGCAATATCAGCATTGATGCACAGTACAGTGCGCCATTCACACCCGTCTATATCCATCCCAATTACTGCAATCCTTTTTGCTGATACTTGTACAGCATGCAGGTCGAAGGATACCTGGTGCTATGTCTGGGCGTACTATTGGGCGGAAGATGAATTCTGCTGGTATCCTCCACTCTAACTTTTTTAGCTCGGGAACCACTTGGGCCAGTGTTTTTAATCCTTCGATAAACATTCTTTCGTCCACTGGCATGCCGCGTATTTCTTGTGCTGTTGCCGGGCATGTGCCACAAGCATTGCGCGTAATGGGCATATTCCTGGGGTTGAGCACACTATCCCTCTTTCTGTAAATGATATTGTCATGTTAAGCTTGCTAAGAAGGTACCTTCCGCGCAGGTTTATTGGCGATTGTTCATAATACAGTAGGGGTGTCTTTACCGTTTTACCCCCCACGGTCACATCCAAATCTTCTGTGTAAGGAACTTCAATTACAGCCCCAGAGAACCCCTGTGTCTCTAACTTTCGGTTAGATAGCAGAAACCGGCCCTCACGGATACATGATTTCTCGGCTCCCGAATCTACCATAAATATGAACTGCTTGTCTCCTATCTGCGCCCCTACCAATGGTTCCTCCGCTGCATCGTAGGTGGTAGATAGTACAGGACACGCAAGTGTTCTCTGTGGGCTGTCCTATGCTTGTTGTCTCATTGTCCCCCCTGGCGGAAGATGTTTCCTGAAACTACTGACACACCACTATAGGGGACAGGGGCTGGTGCTCCATTGGCATTCGTTGCGAAAGGGTTGCCTGGGGTGTAGTGCATATTGTCGTTGTTTTGTGGGTGATTCTGTGTTCTGTAATGGTGCGCTTGCCTTTGCTCTGGGTACCCCTGTTCTTGTTCCCTCTGTTGTCGTCCCATTGGAAGACCGTATGGGCTTCCCGGGTGAGGGTTACCATAGTGTTCCATCTCTTGAAATCCGTTGTTCGATCTACTCCTGCACTCTCTGGGAAAGTGCCCCCACCTCCCGCAGTTCCAACAGCTTCCCTGCGCACCTCTCGGACCTTGCAATCCATTTCCTCCGTTTCCCCCGTACCCTTGTCCACCCCCTCTGCGACCACTGTACCCACCTCGTCCCCCTCGAGGGGCCCAATCTTGCCACTGCGGACCTCCGTTCTGCTCCTGCTCGTTCCACTGACGTTGCCCTGCTCCTGCCCAATTTGTTGCCATCCTTCCCTGTATTGCTACCAGCCACTGCTCCTCCTCTTCTCCCTCCCTGCTGTGAGGGAGCGCGGCTACTGCTGCAGAGACCTTCACCAGTTTTGTTTGTACTAACTTTGCCTCGTCTGCCAATCTTTTTTGCGCAATCTCTTTTTCCCTTTCCTTTATTCGTTTACAATGGTGAACTATTATGCTCTGTATTTCGGCCATCCTTTTGCTTCAATACCTGCAATTTTGTCAAGTGCCTTTTGTACCTCTTTATGGAGCCCTCTCTTTATTATAAAGTAAAATAATGAGGTTGACTGATACTAGGGCGTGCCCGTTTCCGCTCTCCACATCTCCTGGACCCGAAAAATGTAATCCATAGCATCTTCCCCATCATTCATCGTACATTGCATGACTGACTGCAAATCTGGGGTGTCTGGGAATGTCTCTCTTAATGCGTCCCACACCCTTGCACGTACTGTGTTAAAAGAGGCCCCATCATGGCGATCGCAGTCTAACGTTACTCCCGGGAAGCCAGCCTTTACCCATACTCTGTCAGCTTGATCCCCAACTGCCGATACTAGCAGACTTTTCACATCACCTATTGCTAGAGGTACCCCGGCTGTGTGTTTCTCAAATGCATATATCCACTTGCTTGCCCCTCCTGATAGCGGTGGTAATAGCTTTAACAGATTGGCCTTGTCCATCTGAGCCCAGGGTATGTAATTCGGCCTCCCTCCTCCCCTGTGTATTAGTGGGAGTTGTGACGTCCCCTTTGTTGTCTTATCTGTACTCACCTTCATTCCGTTCTTTCCTAGTGGCGCCATTTTCCCCAACCTATTCCTTAGTCGTCCTGTCCATTCTTCTTCCATTGTTCTTTCCGAACATGCGCCATCCAACCCCTCATTTCCTCCTCCTATCGCCATGCTTAATCTTTCACTTTCCTCTAAGTCCTAAGTTTACTATTGGTGTACTTACCTGTTCGCGCTCTCTATGGCTCTCATACGGTGGGGGTGCCGTTGGCCCTCGAGTCGCGGTGACTGATGTTGGGGGCACGTATGTGGGATCACTGTATCCTTCTGCGGGCACTGGTTTATTTAATATTGGGTACAATTTAGTTACCTCTACTGGTGGTTCCCCTTCTTGCAATATCTTGTCGTCTTTTGGTATTAGTAAGGGGTTGTCAGTAGTAGATGGCAAATCAGTACCTAGCTCTCTTTTTTTGGGAGGGGGTACTTCTTCAAACAATCTCCATAGATCTAATATTTCTCTCCTATTATGTAACTGCTTCCCCTTGTATTTTAAACAAATGCATGTAGCTACCATATCTAGGACACTCTTGTCAAACGATCCCCCTCCTGGCCATATTTGGGGTTACCCTTCCCCCTTTAATTCTGTAATCCACTGGTCGTGATATTTCTTAATACGTTCAGCATACCCAGGTAGATTCTTACAAATATGGGCCAATGGTGTCTCTGCCCCCATGGTTCGTGGTTGCTTGATATAGATATATATATATATATATATATATCTATCTATATCACCAGATGTATCTATGTATTTGTGTATCTTTGCGTGTAGGGACCTGTGTGTGTTTCTGCCACCTGGGCAATATGAGAATGGGCGTGCACAGCATCTATTCCGTATAATTTAGGGGCACATACAAAAGCAAACCACCCTTTGTGCACCACCAATATCTTCAGCACATTTATTAAAAAAACAGTCACTTTACTGCATCGGGCTCTTCCCCGTAAAATTTCTTCTGGTCACACTTACCATGACCACACCATAATTATGCACTTTTTACCACGTTTACACATTCTTCTTGACAAATATGTTTTGACACATGTGATGCGTACACACCAATAGACAACACTCTATTCACAGCTCAATTTGTAATCCCTTTCCTCCCTTGCTAGATGTCCCTTTCTTTCTTAATCTGATATGAATTCGTCTTTGTAGTTTTGATATAAACTCGTCTTTTTACTTAGGTTATTTTCTTTTTTCTTTTTTGGTACTAACCCTGTTTTTTCCCCATAAACCCAGAGAGAAGAATAGAAAGAATAGCAGTAACTAATGTATTCACTGTGTCTTCCTTTTACCAGACACCTTTAGCTCATTTTCCACTTCATATATTCCCAGTACTAGTCAAGATAGCACTATGCGGCGCCGCCTTCTACCCCCTCGCCGAGCTAGGTTCCCGTTTCTTTATCTCTTTTTACCTCTTGATCCTAATGGCCATATGCGAAGAAAAAGTAAAGAAAACCTAGAGTGGTTCTTAGTAATCCCAAAGTGTCCCTTTTCAAACAACCTCGTTTCCTGTCCTGTTTTCCTCCCCTGCTCCCTTTATGGTCGCTTGCAAGTGCCCGTCTTGAACCGAGAGTCTCCAAACTGGGTCCGTCCAGGCAGTGTTGCTGTACGCTCAACGGTCAGCCGCGGCTCCGGCGAGCGGTACTCAAAGGGGATTTTTCAACCGGGATCCCGTACCCTCTCTGTTGAGTGCGCACTTCTGAGCGTCGCTGTTGGCGGGCAGCCTTCCGGAGCCGGCGCACCGTGCGTATCCCTTTTCGACCAGAGATTTACGTGCCAAAGGGGACGGTAGGGATATATTTAAGGAAAAATAATCACGCTGTCGGGGTCACCACTGAAGGCGAGCGTCCCCAGATAGCACGATCCTCCCCACAATGAGAGACAATAATGGACTCTCCCAGAGGGAATAAGGCTAAGACAAAGTGCGGTTGAGCTTAATGGGAGTTTAAGTCAAAATAGGGCATGCAAAGGACTCTGCAAACTCCGAGAGCGCTCTGTCTGACATTAGCAAAGAAAGGCGTATATATTTACAAAATACGTCATAAGAACCTAAACACTACAGGGGGCACATGTTCGTGGGGATTGGGTGGTGACGACTAACTATAGGTGCATCTGTGATGTGGTGCGCCGTGGTTGGCGGACGTCACTGGTTGCCAACGTGGGCCGGGCAGGTCAGCTGGGCTCATCCGGGCGGTGCTGTTGTGCCAGGCATGGCCAGAGTCATTGATGAACGTCTTCCTTGGCTTTCTGCCCTAGGGCCACGCACACCGCATTCATTCAATACCGCAATATTATCTTTCCCGGTAAATCTTCCAATAGGTTATTCTACAGGTTAATGCAACACAGGGGGAATGCACCTAGAGTGGGTCCTTTGGTAATACATCAATACATGGTTACCATTATCCTGTTGACCGGGTATCATAGGTCACGAGGTTGGGTCTCAGGGTAAGGGGCGAGCTGTCCAAGTTATCATGTCTCGTTAGAAGTCATTATGAATGTGTTCCTACAGTGTTGCTATAATATTGGGTGTCCTCATTTTACAGGGGCCATTAACCTGGGGTGAGCTGGTGGGTCGTGGAGCCTAAGAAAGGGCACCTTTTGGCCTGCGTTTATGGCCGGGGTTTACTGCTGGGTTGTAAATAATTCAGGTGGCTGGCCGCGGCCCTGGGAGCTGCGGGGGAACGTGAATGCTTGAAGCGGCTCCAGCCGAACTGGGGGAGGTGACAGCACAGGCCTCTGCTTTCCGTCTGGCAGGCTTCAATGGGGAGGAAGGGGGAATGGCCTTGGATATACAAACAATGGTATTTTCCTCGTGTGCTGCAGATTATGTGAAAGAGGCATAAATATTCATATAATGTACAATACTCATTGAGTCTTTTCAAAGCTTATATTTCTACATTGTTAGTGCCTTTACGTGGCCATTTCAAATGCGTTACCTATAGCCATTTTGCAATTGATAACTATATGTTAAGTATTTAACAACCACAACATTTTGTTACATTTTATGCATGTATGCATGGTAAGCGAGGTAGTATTAAGGTTGGTGGAGCACGCAGGAACAACTGGCCAATGAGACTGATGGCAGTGACACATGGTGAGCTTGGACATTCAAATACATTCTGTGTATTTTCATACACAATTTACATGAGCTCCCAATGTGGTTGCACTTGTCTTCCTTTGCACTCTAGCAGCATTAGTTCAGTTATGGCATAGGACCTTGGAGTACATTCTTCTCGGCGAAACATATAACATAAAAACCCCGGGACACTTTTACTATTTGCGCATAGCTACGGGGATGTGGGTACTTCAACCAGAATGCCATATGAACACACACTCTGCCATCTTCATGGAGGTTACATGTTTTATCAAAAAGGTCATGGAGAGAAGAGTTTCATCACAGGCAGTTTGCTCATTAGTATATGGGGGCTCTACTTTTGTCGGGGGACCATTTTACAGTCCTTTTCCACCCCGGCCCTGCTGGCCGGGTCATACTGAGGACAGTGATACACTGCGGAAGGTGAATGTTACAGTGTTTGCGTCTAGCACTAGCTCATGTCCGTCTGTTCGTGGGAACAGGCTCTCAGCGGATCTGCCAGGGAGCTTTGGCCGCAGGGACAAGTGAGGACTCCAAGGGTGGGGGCCGCGCTGCGGCGCACAGGGGCTCCTGTCATTCTGGTTTCACAAAATGGTTTCCAGGGCCTAGCGTAATACAGCACGTTTGGTCAATGTTTCAGCCAGTGGCCCACCCGCCACCTGGGCCCTGGTGGCAGGGGTGACTCCCGACGAGCCATGGAATTCACAAGGGGGGGGCTGCAGGGGAGGGGGGTCCCTTGGACCTATCCTCCCATACACTACTGAGAGAGAGATCCCATGACTACAGGCATCTGCCAGTCTATATGAGAAAGGTAGGCTGTTCGGCAGGTAGGTCTATATGGAATATGCCATGTTTTGTATTCCCGGTAGACTAGCTGTGTCTTCATGGGCAGGCAGACTGGATTCAGCTACCATTGGGACTCCCACACAACTCTAAGCAACTGAAAACAGAGATATAATAAAACATCCCTCAAAAATCTTACAGTAAAGAAGCAGCCCATGATTTTGTGCAGTCAACGTGGGAACTGAATGACTCTTATGTCCTGTAGGGGTCTGTTTTCTTCCTTGTCACTGTGAACCATTCATCACACTTATGACACACTTTTATGTCTGAACCCATTGCTTGAAAATCACTGGCTTAGATTCAGTCCTCCAGCCTTTAGCTTACTGCCCCATCACCCATTGCACACCAGCAAAATCACTATAAAAAAAACACAAATAACAATGGCTTTGCAATTCTAGGTTACCAGGTTGTTCATAGCTCGTTTGCCTTGTGTTCTGTTGCAGTGTGGGGACACTGGAGGTCTTCCCTTTAGTGAAGGTGCCCATAGGGAAAATAAGGGGTGGCATGGGTTGTCCCCCACAGGCTTCGAGGACAGTAGCCGAAAGGGAGAATCTTGTGACGTGAGGACTCCCTTCTTTACCACAGAGAGAAATGATGGATGCCGAGTGTTATGACATTTGTAATGATCCATTACACATACCCTGGCTTTGTCAAAAGAGGGGAGGGTTGGTTAGAAAACAGCCAAAAGCTAGTCCTTCCAACTAAGGGGGAATCATGTTGTTGACCTGACTAATCAATTGTTCAGACTGTGTCTGGCTCTTTAGAAACTTTGCCCATTATTAAACTCAAGCTACTACTTATTTAGATTCTTTCTGGGGCTTTGAACTACATGTCCCAACATGCATCTAAATTGACCCTTTACTGTTTCATTCCCTCTTAGAGAGTTGTTGGGTCTTCAAATCGCATGTCCTACCCTGCAACTCAAATCCCTCTTTACCTTCTCAGTCCTTGGGCTTGTGACAGATCTTTGGATTAGATGTTGTAGTATGTAACTCAAATTACCTCTAACTCTGTCCTTCTTATAATTTTGCTGGGACTACCGACCTCACTTTCTTTTTTTTGTCTGGGCCCTTTATTTCTTTCACTCTACCTGGGCCTATTATCTTCCTGGTTTGTTTCACCTCCTCAGCTCCCCTCAGCTGTATGGTCTCTGATTTCACCTTCTCACTTAATTTTTTCTTACAGGTCCTTTTCTCTTTTGTCCTCAACTTCTCTGTCTGACATGCTGTCCATGTCTGATGGTACCTTCAGTTTCTCTGTGGTTAGACTCTTATGTTTGCTGATTTACTGAACCAGTGTTTGCAAGCTTATCTAAAACTTTGACACTCTGGCTTCTTTACACCATTGATCATACCTGGCATCTCTCTTCCCTTCAGCAGCTGTCTGGACGTTCAGACTCACCTTGCATGACACTTACTATTCACCAGTGGAGTCTCTTCCTTTCCATAAATCAGCATATCTCTGGCATTTCGGCCAATTTCTAATGAATGTCAGGCATACTTTTTTGGTCTTCTCCTTTTTGAATGATTTGTGGCTCTGCTGGTCTAACTACCAAAATGGAAGACAGACTTGAACAGCTCACCCTGAAATTTATGCGAGAGCATTGACGTAAATGTGTACAACATTAGGAAGACATTTGATACATCATGGATAATTACAGCTTTTAAAGATGCATATAAAAATCTGTAATAAAGTTGTGACAGTAGTTGGGTGGTCATTGGGGTGGTGGCTAATAACACCATAAGAATCTGGAATTCCCTCTTGTATGAGAAGGGAGTTCTAGTAAATGTAAATAGGAGCCGGAAGAATAGTGCAAATGCGGAGCCAACTCAGCATGTCTGGGAACAGTTAAATGGAGTAAGAATTAAGTGTACAGCGCACAAGGGGTTCACTAGTGTTGGAGGTAAAATAAGCCAGATGAATTGGGAGGTGGAATAGCTAAAGATCAAGGAGGAAAATGAGAATCAATGGCAGTGGCCCTGATGAGTCGGAGTCAGAATTAGAAATGTGGCTGAGCATGACTATGGAGGGCATACTGGAAGATCCAGAGTGAAGGGAATCACACTTGCAATTATCCTAAAAATAGGCAGTGGATTTGAATGCCACTCCTTAGAGAAGTTGATGCAAGTCTTAGGTTTGCTCTTGGGTGGGTTTTGACAGGATGGAATTGATAATAGCCATCTTGGAACATGCTGGTAAGATACCAGAGTACATTGAAAGGCTGAATAGGGAAAATAATTTGGAGGTCAGCAACACCAGTGCCTTCCCTGTGATGAAAATGGGTACATAGGAGGAGTTGGCAGACTGGATGAAGGGAGTCAGAGAAAGTATGTCAGTCACAACGTTCCGTTTCTCTTGAGGGGATATAGATGTCAAAGTGGTCATTGGCAGGTGAGGAGGAGAAAGAGGACAGTTTGTGGGGAATATGGCAAAGCACAAACTGTGGAGGGTATTTATAGCTTGCAGGGATGAGTGCAAATGTGAGGAGATTAGGCTTGTGTAATGATTTGAAAGTGGTTGCGTCCATAGCAATAGTTAGTGAAAGCTCTAATTCCTAGTGGGTTTGGCACCAGTGGCACTGCTTTAGGGAACATAAGTGCCCTTGGGTGCCCGAGGAGATCAATATTTGAGAAGTTAGTGGGTTAAAGGAGACCTGCTTAGTTGTACTGCAGTAATGTGTCTCGGTAGTCAGCAAGTAAAGTAGCAACAGCTTGAAAGGAAATCCTGGCTTGATATAGGTTAGTGGTCATTGTCATGTTTTAATTTTGGTTTTGTGATTATAATTCTTTTAGATTAGAGGATAGGAAGAATGGAGAGATCATAACAGCAGTGGATTGAGTAAGAGAGTGGAAAACGTGATGGGTCATAAAAGGGGCAGGAGAATTGGGTGATGAAGAGAGCGAGTGAGTGCCAGGACTGGAGTTTGATAGAGGGTGACCTGAGGAGAGTGGGTCTTAGTAATGCTGTGGCAGTTAAAGAGGCCTCTGTGCCCAGCTGGGAAGAGAATGTAGGGAGAGGGCAATATCATGGAAAAAGTTCAGGATGTCAAGAGACGTCTAATGATGGTATTGGAAGGGAGTGATGCAAAAAGATCAACTGAAGTGTTTCCGAAAGCAGATGGCATGGCCTTCTTGATCACAAGGCAAACACCGTGGCCTTTCTTATTTCGGGCAGAAAGGTTAGCGGTGTCTGTGTGCAAGGCTGCAATTCTGATAGTATCATGTAGGGGCATCCATGTTTCTGTAACCACCATCAAAACAAGATGGGGAAGTGTGAGTCAAAGTGGATAGTTAAAGAGAGATTTGTCATATAAGACCCTAGAGTGAGTTTTGTCAGGAGGTGGTGGATTGAAGATGGGGCATTCATTGATGAAGGGACAATGGTAAAATAGGTTGGATGGTGTGGGTGTAGGCGGAGTGTCTACAGGGTTGGAGTTGAGAGGTGAGGATGATCATTATAATGTGGGAAGATGGAGTAGAGAGGAGCTATGTGGGGAGAATGCATGGGAGTGAGCAAGGAGGACCAGGCTATGGGTAGGGAGAGGATGGTTAGGATGCCGAGATGCAGGAGCATGGTGGTAGTTAGGAGAGGAAAGCACCCCTGTATACTCCCGTAAATATGTATTCTTGCAATATGTTCTAATGTGTAGTTATTATGTGGAGAGTTGGGAGTCGGAAGGTCCATAATTACTGATTTGTTATGGTACTTTGTGTTTGCCAAGTGGAGAAAGCTTGTCCCTTGATGATTAGGTGCTTGTTCCTGCTTGAGATGTAAGAGGTAAATGACATGTTATTTTGTTCTTTATTTAGTGTCCAAGGTGCCTGCCTGCTGGTCCCAGAAGATGTGAGGACATTCCAACCCCAAAAGATGGAGTTGATATTCGGTACTTGCAGTGGTTGAATGGTAAACTGCAGTTTAGTTGGAGAGCGCTACATGCAACACAGCAGGAGAAATGTGCAGCGTTGTACAAGGTAAAAGCATGTAATTGTTAATGAGTCTGCCTCTGGCAAATTGTCCATCTGGTGTGTGGTAGAGAACATGAATGGGTTTAAAAGACCTGTTAGTTCTATTCTGCTTGCCTGTTGTCCCGTCTTGTTGGGGAAAGCCTCTATCTGCAGGCATGGTGGAAAAAGTCCTGCCTGAAATGCTGATACATTAGTTGGATGCCAAAGGTGCTGTCCAACGGCTGCTTCAATTTTATTGCTGAACCCTCCCTCTTCCATAATGGCACATTACCAATTGCAACACACAGTTCATTTCTTCCACCTGCAAGCAAGACTGGGATTTGGCGATTATTGCCACGCTTGACTTGCTGGTCTTTTAGCCTGTTGCTCCCTTTTATTACTTCTGTGGAAGTATTTTCCTTTTAGCCTTCACTTTTGTAGGTCATAATGCCCTGGAATTAAGTGTCAAAACCATACGTATTTTATTGCTCATGGGTTTCAGATGTACAGGAGCCACAGAAAGAGCAAAAGCAGCCATAACTAGTCAATGATTCAGTGACTGCAGCCATATTTTGGGAGGTAGTACAGAAAGAAATCTGATTGTATGTCATGCACATAGACCCATAAGGCTCTGCCACTGACTGAGGCACAGGTGCACACAGAGACATGCCTAATATCATGCAAAGGTGTGTTTTGCTCCCCGAGAACTGGAACAGGGACCATGTGGTCACTTTGTACCAGAGCAGAGCTTGTTACGTGCAGTAGAATGATCCGCTAGAGACAATGGTCTATGCCACATGGGTAGGCCGAGCAGATTGTACGAATAGTGGTGTAAAGCCATGCTTCAAGGTCGGAAGATGCTCCATTAGAAAGTTAATTGTTAAGTAACTGACTAAATATATCAGATTGACACTTCTGTATATGGCTCATTATGTAATACCCTATCAAAATCCAGAGCTTTTTGTGTTCACCATTTTAGGATGGTGATACTATGTCCGTTTCTTCCCAGTTGTATGGAAATAAATCTTGTCTCAACCTCTGCTGCGGTTGTTTACTGGAGTACTTTGTGATGGATTAGTGCTTCAGCTTCCCAAATGGAGTACTGGAAGATGGCGGAACCATTCCATCCAACCAAGATGTAATGCTCAGTCACTGCTGAGGGCTTGGAAGATTTGGACCTCTTTTCCTCCACCATACTAGTACCTGCAGCCTGTTTTCAAGACAAAGCCCTTCCAAGCTTTCTGAACCTCTGTGGGGAATGGACCTTGAACTTTTTTTTTATCAATCACTAACAACTTGCCAAAAACCTAAATTTAGACCCTCATATTTAGAAATTTTTAGAATGTAGAACTTCAAAGTTGGAACGTTTACTATTGAGGCGATATGACCTGATAGCACCTGCCTCCCAAGTTAACGGCCGGAATGAAGCGAGGGTTCCTTAACGCGGATGACAGTGCCATTACGGACATGGTCGGCCCAACGCTGAGGGTCATACCACCATTAGAACCTGCGAGCAATAGCCAGTGGTTGCTAAAAGCATAGAAAATTAAACAAAGTAAAAATGTATCCTCCTCCTGTCCTGCGATGCCTCGTCTGCAACAGCCATACGTTTTCAGTGTTGATTGCGATGACTTAATCAAAACGGAAAGCGGACTCCTGTATCAGACACAGCTGCACACGGCAGGAGAAAGATGGGTTTTTCCTTTTGTTAAATTGTATTGGCCTTAGCACCCATGGGTGGTTACTTGCAGGCTCTAAAGGCTGTGCAGGGAGGAGCTGAGAGCAAGGGAGGCAAAGGGTGAGGGGGGCACAGCCATGGGGGAGCTCGGGCTTATACCAGATGATACAGCCCACATTCCCAGCTCCCTGATTGGCTAGCGCCTCCGCCGCTAATGTCTTATATCTTTTTTGTAAACCATATTTACACATCTTTGACAAATGGGAGATTTGTGCAGCCCTTAAGAAAAATCCCTATAGAACCATGACAAGCCCATCGTCGCAAAATGCCACTTTATGCGTTCAATAAACACTGGATTGTCATGTTATTTACATACTGCAAAAGGGAGACCCCCATTACATTGATTAACATCTATATGAATTGGCAAAATATTTTTTTCCCCTCTTTCTGCAGGAAAATAAGCTGCTTTAAAAACAAATCAATAAGGACCTTTTTGGTTAACCCCTTTCGCAGAGTTGTCCACTCATGGATGGGTTGGTTGGCAAACCTTGTTGAGTAGCGGCGCTGGTGATTGGTTTCAACCGTTGGTTAGGACCATGGATTTCTCGGTTCTTGGTTGTTGAAATAATGGAGCAACTCTTGAATTGTCATCGGTGACAACAGGGAAACAAAAGATACAAATGAATAGGTCCAAGGATGCTAGGCTCAGAACAACACCTCCACATGTATTATCAAACTCTGCATTGCTAAGGAAGGAATCACTCTTCAATAGTATGTTGTAGAGATAAATCTCATTTTTTTATATTAGAGTTGTGTGCAAAAAGACATAAATCCAACATTTAGAGAAATTAAGACATCATAATTGTTTGCTAAAACAGAACAATCAGACAAAAAAACAGAAAGATATTTACAACACACAGTGCCAAAAAAACATTTTTTGGGACAATCTCCAAATTGTGTGTGTGCAACAAACCCGACTCCTATTAGGATTTGCCAAGAAATTCACATATTACAGTGTACATATTCAAGTCAACATTTGTGGAAAACACATAGAACAATGGTGGGTACACAAAATTATTTTTCTTGCGTAAACAGCATTAATGTGCTGTAGTTTTGGGGGGAGTAGTGCGTCTACACCAGGTGTTTCAGCCATTTCTAGGTGGGCTAGGTGTGCCTCATCTTTAACACGGCTTTCATCAGGACGGAGTTCTGTGTAGATTGATGTCTGTGCTGCAGGGGAAGGAGACTACAGTCAGGGGGGTGTCTGAGCCAAAATTATTTAGTTTGAGTGAATCACGTGTGGTTGATGTAAAATCAAAAAGCACATAGCTTACCTATGGGTTAATAGATTTCACAGGCGCTAAATTTGAGATCTGCTAGCCGCATGGGCTGGTCTCTGTATGATCCTGTTGCAAATAACAGAGAACGAGAGAAGCAAAGGGAGGTTGAAGCTAAACATGTCCCCGTTTAAAAAGGCATGAAAAAAAGTTCAGGGAAAAAAGTCTTACCTCTCGCTGGAGGTCGAAAAATGCTGATCCAGGGTGGTATCAGTGGGAAACAGACACGGCTTGCACAGCTAAAAAATATATATGGCTCAAGGTGAGTGTGGTTACCTAGTAACAACTGTCTCATATATATAGCAGTAAGTGCAGGGTTTATTTTAAAGTACCTGTGAGGGTTGCAGCATGGGCAGCCTGTCTGCAAAAAAGTACGAGCTGGAGCTCCTCGGGCTGCTGAGTCACAGATGAGACTGCAGGGGCCTGACTGCAAAGCGTTGGTAACGCTGTTGCTAGGTCCCTGTAGGTATTTATATGTCGGCCATCTTGGAATGGCCCTAGGATCGAGTGGGAAACAAAATGATGGATTCTGCTCCATCCGGGGGGCACAAAAAAAGCTCAATCAATTTTGGGTGTGATTAGTGTCAACGCGTGTCTAAAAAGTTAATTTAGACAATATTGTTGACAAACGGTTGTCATGGCAACCGTAAGCATTACGGAGTGGCATTGGTTTTTTATACTCTGAAACAACATAGCTAATGGCTCCATGAGGTTGTGATTACCGAAAATACTTCATTTCAATATGTTGTGGCATGGATCACAAAATGTGTGTGTGTCTCAGGAATCTCAGCAGAGAAAAACCATAATTAAGTAAGTGGAGAGTTTGTATTGTATTACTGTCATGATGCCTACCTCCAAGGAGCCAGGCCGGGTCCAGCAACCCCAGAGGCAGACATCATTTTCCCCAGGGAAGTCTCAGCGGGCCCAAGTCGGGGCCCTTTGGACTCAGTCCTGGCGCCTTAGGCGCCAAGCTCATACGGACCCCAGTCCTGGCGCCTTAGGCGCCAGGCTCATAGAAGAGGATATGTGTTTAAGTGCTTGGGTGCACACTTACCTGATGCAGACCTTGCTGCTTCATCCAGGCCCTCTTGAGGCCTGAATGGGACTACTTTACCTGTAGGACTACTTCACCACCCGGGTGTGGTCGGGGAAGGATACATACCTGATTGGTGGAAGGATACATACCAGGAACTTCTTCCAAGGCTATTTAAACCCCACCCGAACAGCCACACGTGCTTCGCGTTGTTCTGCACCTAGCAGCTGGACGCTCACCGTGTCAGCTCCTGCATCCTGACTTCAGCCACGCCTGCCAGCACCCTGGAACACCTGCAAGGGGAGAAAGAAAGAGAATAGGAGAAGAAAAGCCCTTACCTGCTAAATCTGCATCCCGGAGTCATTTCTCCAACGGCCCTGAAAAGGAAGACATCATTTTAAAGGCATTTTGTTTCGATCGCTGCAGCGCTGCATTTTACTCACCTTTGCAAGGCGCTTCGATCTTCAGCAGCGATCTTCCGGATTCAGCTACGCCCCGGCGCCTAGAGGAAAAAAGACAAGAACAAAGGTGAGAGGGAGAAAAGGAATAAGGAAAGCTCAGTTTCCTTTTAAATCTTACCTGTTGGATTATTCCCACTGCATTTCGGGTCCTGCCGCTTCCTGGCATCTCTTGACCCCGGCCCCTATGGGGAAAAAAGACAGACATTGAATGAGCGAATGCAAAGACATTACCTGAGCGCTCATCCAGAACTGTTTCACTTCGGGTCGGCGCCAGGGGAAAAAGACATAAGCATTAGCGCTTGCTGCAATTAGACAACGAACATTATTATTAAGCTTGAACTTTTGAACAGAACTTTTACAGCGCCTTACCTGAACAGTCAAGCTTACCTGAACTCCCATCAATCCTCAATCCAGTGAAGTAACTGGGTTTCAACGCGCCCCTGCATCAGAGCAGGATGGAGAGCTCATCCTTCCAAACCCTAAGGTGAGGCTTCACGGGGAATCATGGAGGAGGTATCGCGGAGGGTTGGAAGGGAGTGGGAGGCTTGAGCATTGTTCCACAGTTGGTAATACTCCCTTTTCACGCACAGGAGGGTATCCAACGAGCCAGGGAAGCCAGAATAGAGGGGCCCTTCCTGTCCATCTTCAGAGTTCTGCGCCTTCGACGCCGCGCCTCCGTGGGAACCAGGTGAGCGTTACACTAACAGCCCGAGAGGGTGAGAATTAGGGCGTGTCGCCTGGAAACTTAATACATAGTTTCATAATGACAGAAAACATTTGGAATTAACAAAGAAAGTATAGTTTTTCATGTAGGTGATTTCATACATTGACCAAAAAAACACACACAGTGCCATAATGTCTACTGACTTCTGCATTTCATGAAATGAAACATGATCATAGTGTTAAGAAGTTCATAGCTCATACTCAATCATTGGGCACATGTCATTACAGGAAAGACTTCCATTCAACTGACACATTTAGACCAGCCTGAACGGAGTTAAGTCTGTGGACCCACCGTTGTCCTAATTGGGTCAGCGTTTTGTTCAGATCCCCCCCACACTTTGCTGGTTTCACTTTTTGGAGGACAAACCATCTTATATCAGTATCACTATGGTTCTTACTGATAAAATGCTCTACTAGGGGCTTGTCTGCTACCTTGTTCCTGATACAGGAACGATGTTCAGAGATGCGCATTTTGATGGCACGTGTGGTTTTTCCTATGTAGAGGAGTTTGCAAGGGCATTGTATTACATATATGACACCCTTCGTGTTACAGTTTGTAAAATCTTTCATTATCCATTTAACTTGTGCATTTTCGAAAGATTTCTTTTGTAGGGTCAAAGGGCATGCCACACATTGACCACATTTGTGATGTCCAACTATCGGAGGTAAATCCCATAGTGTGTTCTGTGTTTGTGGGGGTGGCTCTATGAAGGTGTGTACTAGAGCGTCTCTTAGATTTCTGTTTTTCTTGAAAGCAAAACATGGCACATTGTGCAGAGTGCCGGGGTGTTTCACCAAATGCCAGTTCTTCTTGATGGTTTTCTGGATCAATAGGCTCAAGGGTCCAAAAGTGGTGACACATACCAGTCTTCCCAAATCTTTTTTCGGTTTGTTTTCCAAACAGATTTCTCTAGGTGTATGTTTGGCTCTCTTTTTGGCTTGGTTGATGGCCTTTTTTGGATAGCCTCTCTCTGCAAGTCGTTGGGTTAGTCCTTCCGCATGTTGTTGGAATTTTGCCAGGTCTGAACAATTTCTTCGTATACGCAAAAATTGTCCGTAAGGTAAATTGTACTTTAATCCCATCGGATGATAACTTTGGAAGTGCAACAAAGTGTTGCGGTCCGTGGGTTTTCGAAACAACTCAGTTTTTAGTCGATCCCCGGTCTTGTAGATATGCAGATCCAAGAAATCTATTTGGTGGTGGTCCCAATGCATGGTAAAATTAATATGAGTATTTCTTAAATTGATCCAACTGTGGAACTGTTGTAGTTCCAAAGGTGTCCCCTGCCATATAATAATCACGTCGTCAATGTATCTTTTCCATAATGAGATGTTTCCTAGGAAGGGGTTGTCTGGCGTGAAGACATGGTTCTTTTCGTAGCGGGCCAAATATAGATTGGCAATGTCCGGGGCGAAAGTAGCCCCCATACTCACACCTTTAGTTTGTTTGTAGATTTGGTTCTGAAACAGGAAGAAATGTTCAGACATTGCCAATCTAGTGCACTCAAGGATGAAATTTGTGGGGGTAGAATCTAGGTCTTCTCTGGTGTTCAGGATGTCACGAATGGCTTCTAGACCTTCTTGTTGTGGTATCGATGTATATAGAGCCTCGACATCCATTGTGACAAGGAGGCTATCGGTAGTGAGGGTGATGTCGTCAAGTAAGTTAATAGTGTTTGTGGTATCCTTTAGGTAGGAGGGCATTTTGATTACAAAAGGTTTTAGAAAATAGTCTGTGTAAAGGGACAAAGGTTCCAGGAGGGATTCGCACGCCGATACAATCGGTCTACCGGGCGGTTTTTCTGAATTTTTATGCATCTTTGGGATGATATAGAAGGCTGGGATGCGTGGGTTGGTTTTGTTCAAGAACATCTTCTCATCTTCACATATCCAACCTTGCGTGAGGGCGTGTTGAGTGAGGCTTGCAATTTCGTCTTGGAGGACCTTGGTAGGGTTGTATTCTAAAGGTAGGTAAGCTTCTTGATCGCCCAGTAGTCGTAGGCACTCAATGTTGTAATCAGAGGTATCCCAAACGACTATGCCGCCCCCTTTGTCTGCGGGCTTGATTGTGATTGATCTGTCGGTTTCCAAATTTCTCATAGCAATCCTTTCTTCTTTGTCAAGGTTATCGTTGTAGAAGTTGTCTTTTTTAAAACCAGCTAGTATGGTCTTGGTGACTATCTTCTCAAAAGTTATGATCTCGACGGGAGTCGAGCCAGGTGGAGGATAGAACTTGGATTGTTCTTTTAAACCTGTGGTGTTGTCTGACTTATTCTGTGGTGGTTGTTGTCCAGTGTCTCTGCACAAAGGTAAGTAAACTTCAAAAAAATGTTTCAAACGTACATTTCTGAAGAATTTCCGCAGTTCTAATTCAATCTCAAAAGGTCGTGCCTTTTGGGCAGGGATGAAGAATAAACCCTTGGCGAGGAGCCTTAATTCTGGTGGGGTCATAAAGCGGGTGGATAAGATGAAGACTGGTATCCCTGGTTCTGTCCTTGGTTTTGGTACCACTGGCGCGTTCTCATTCGCTGTCCTGGTTGCGTCGGTCGTCTCCTGGGTCTTCCTCTTTGTCCGCCCCTGGGAAAAAAAGGTTGTGGTTGCTGTTGCGCTGTAGATCCCGGTGGGCTTGAGCCGTGTCTATAACCAGAATCAACCAATCGCGGCTGCATTTATTTCCAACCCCACTAAAGTTTTTCGTGAACTTAGGGTTATCTGTAAATACCCTGGGGATGTTCCGTACCTGGAGGCCTTCGGGTATTATGCCGGCCCTCAAGTATTCGAGCATGAACTTGCCATGTAGCTCTGTTCGAATTATTCTTTTTTTCTTTTGATTGAGTATTTCTAATTGGTCCTCAGTCAAACCTCTAGTGAGCACATCCTGAACACCAGAGAAGACTTAGATTCTACCCCCACAAATTTCATCCTTGAGTGCACTAGATTGGCAATGTCTGAACATTTCTTCCTGTTTCAGAACCAAATCTACAAACAAACTAAAGGTGTGAGTATGGGCGCTACTTTCGCCCCGGATATTGCCAATCTATATATGGCCCGCTACGAAAAGAACCATGTCTTCACGCCAGACAACCCCTTCCTAGGAAACATCTCATTATGGAAGAGATACATTGACAACGTGATTATTATATGGCAGGGGACACCTTTGGAACTACAACAGTTCCACAGTTGGATCAATTTAAGAAATACTCACATTAATTTTACCATGCATTGGGACCACCACCAAATAGATTTCTTGGATCTGCATATCTACAAGACCGGGGATCAACTAAAAACTGAGTTGTTTCGAAAACCCACGGACCACAACACTTTGTTGCACTTCCAAAGTTATCATCCTATGGGATTAAAGTACAATTTACCTTACGGACAATATTTGCGTATACAAAGAAATTGTTCAGACCTGGCAAAATTCCAATAACATGCAGAAGGACTAACCCAACGACTTGCAGAGAGAGGCTATCCAAAAAAGGCCATCAACCAAGCCAAAAAGAGAGCCAAACATACATCTAGAGAAATCTGTTTGGAAAATAAACCGAAAAAAGATTTGGGAAGACTGGTATGTGTCACCACTTTTGGACCCTTGAGCCTATTGATCCAGAAAACCATCAAGAAGAACTGGCATTTGGTGAAACACCCCGGCACTCTGCACAATGTGCCATGTTTTGCTTTCAAGAAAAACAGAAATCTAAGAGACGCTCTAGTACACACCTTCATAGAGCCACCCCCACAAACACAGAACACACTATGGGATTTACCTCCGATAGTTGGACATCACAAATGTGGTCAATGTGTGGCATGCCCTTTGACCCTACAAAAGAAATCTTTCGAACATGCACAAGTTAAATGGATAATGAAAGATTTTACAAACTGTAACACGAAGGGTGTCATATATGTAATACAATGCCCTTGCAAACTCCTCTACATAGGAGAAACCACACGTGCCATCAAAATGCGCATCTCTGAACATCGTTCCTGTATCAGGAACAAGGTAGCAGACAAGCCCCTAGTAGAGCATTTTATCAGTAAGAACCGTAGTGATACTGATATAAGATGGTTTGTCCTCCAAAAAGTGAAACCAGCAAAGCGTGGGGGGGGTCTGAACAAAACGCTGACCCAATTAGAACAACGGTGGGTCCACAGACTTAACTCCGTTCAGGCTGGTCTAAATGTGTCAGTTGAATGGAAGTCTTTCCAGTAATGACATGTGCCCAATGATTGAGTATGAGCTATGAACTTCTTAACACTATGATCATGTTTCATTTCATGAAATGCAGAAGTCAGTAGACATTATGGCACTGTGTGTGTTTTTTTGGTCAATGTATGAAATCACCTACATGAAAAACTATACTTTCTTTGTTAATTCCAAATGTTTTCTGTCATTATGAAACTGTGTATTAAGTTTCCAGGCGACACGCCCTAATTCTCACCCTCTCGGGCTGTTAGTAATACAATACAAACTCTCCACTTACTTAATTATGGTTTTTCTCTGCTGAGATTCCTGAGACACATACACATTTTGTGATCCATGCCACAACATATTGAAATGAAGTATATTTGGTAATCACAACCTCATGGGGCCATTAGCTATGTTGTTTCAGAGTATAAAAAACCAATGCCACTCCGTAATGCTTACGGTTGCCATGACAACCGTTTGTCAACAATATTGTCTAAATTAACTTTTTAGACACGCGTTGACACTGATCACACCCAAAATTGATTGAGCTTTTTTTGTGCCCCCGGGATGGAGCAGAATCCATCATTTTGTTTCCCACTCGATCCTAGGGCCATTCCAAGATGGCCGACATATAAATACCTACAGGGACCTAGCAACAGCGTTACCAACGCTTTGCAGTCAGGCCCCTGCAGTCTCATCTGTGACTCAGCAGCCTGAGGAGCTCCAGCTCGTACTTTTTTGCAGACAGGCTGCCCATGCTGCAACCCTCACAGGTACTTTAAAATAAACCCTGCACTTACTGCTATATAAATGAGACAGTTGTTACTAGGTAACCACACTCACCTTGAGCCATATATATTTTTTAGCTGTGCAAGCCGTGTCTGTTTCCCACTGATACCACCCTGGATCAGCATTTTTCGACCTCCAGCGAGAGGTAAGACTTTTTTCCCTGAACTTTTTTTCATGCCTTTTTAAACAGGGACATGTTTAGCTTCAACCTCCCTTTGCTTCTCTCGTTCTGTTATTTGCAACAGGATCATACAGAGACCAGCCCATGCGGCTAGCAGATCTCAAATTTAGCGCCTGTGAAATCTATTAACCCATAGGTAAGCTATGTGCTTTTTGATTTTACATCAACCACATGTGATTCACTCAAACTAAATAATTTTGGCTCAGACGCCCCCCTGACTGTAGTCTCCTTCCCCTGCAGCACAGACATCAATCTACACAGAACTCCGTCCTGATGAAGGCCGTGTTAAAGATGAGGCACACCTAGCCCACCTAGAAACGGCTGAAACACCTGGTGTAGACGCACTACTCCCCCCAAAACTACAGCACATTAATGCTGTTCACGCAAGAAAAATAATTTTGTGTACCCACCATTGTTCTATGTGTTTTCCACAAATGTTGACTTGAATATGTACACTGTAATATGTGAATTTCTTGGCAAATCCTAATAGGAGTCGGGTTTGTTGCACACACACAATTTGGAGATTGTCCCAAAAAATGTTTTTTTGGCACTGTGTTGTAAATATCTTTCTGTTTTTATGTCTGATTGTTCTGTTTTAGCAAACCATTATGATGTCTTAATTTCTCTAAATGTTGGATTTATGTCTTTTTGCACACAACTCTAATATAAAAAAATGAGATTTATCTCTACAACATACTATTGAAGAGTGATTCCTTCCTTAGCAATGCAGAGTTTGATAATACATGTGGAGGTGTTGTTCTGAGCCTAGCATCCTTGGACCTATTCATTTGTATCTTTTGTTTTCCTAGTTAACCCTCCTGGGTAGAATAGGTTCCACACCAGGAGCCCTATTTTTTGATTCTCATCGGTGACAACAGAACGTTTCTCCTGCAAAGCAAGAAGAAGGGCCTGGTGGATTCTTTCACCATCTCGCAAACTCCAGTAGCAAGCACATCGCCACAATCTGACGCTGATGCGCAACCACCCACAGTGGACAACACCAGAGATCAGCTGTTGACGACAGTGCAGGCCGGCTTTATGTCCATAAACATCAAGCTGGACAACAAAGTTGCAACTATTGGGTCACTCAAATCAAAGCTTGAGAAGGAGAGTGGTTGAATACATGAAGCCTGAGCCTGAATCAGCGTAACAGAGGACAACGTGAACCAACATGATCGGGATATAACACATCTGAAACTAGAACTTTCCAAGGTAAAGGTCAAATGTGATGACTTGGAGCCAAGATCTAGGAGAAATAACATGCGTATTGTTGGGATCCTGGAATCAGCCTGTAAAGGTTCTAATGGTGATATGACCCTCGGCGTCGGGCCGACCATGCCGGTAACGGCATCGCCATCCGCGTTAAAGGACCCTCGCTTCATTCCAGCCGTTAACTTGGGAGGCAGGTGCTATCAGGTCATATAGCCTCAATAGTAAACGTTCGAACTTTGAAGTTCTACATTTTAAAAACTTCTAAATATGAGGGTCTAAATTAAGGTTTTTGGCAAGTTGTTAGTGATTGATAAAAAAAAGTGCAAGGTCCATTCCCCACAGAGGTTCAGAAAGCTTGGAAGGGCTTTGTCTTGAAAACAGGCTGCAGGTACTAGTATGGTGGAGGAAAAGAGGTCTCGGGAGGATAGCTCAGCGGCAACATGCTTGCCTTGGAAGCAAGACAACACGTGCAACACAGGTTCGATCCCCGGGTCCGCTCTTAGAAACCTCTAGGTTTTAGGCGCATTATAAATAACCTATCATATCATATGTCAAATGGAAACATTTGTGGAGTCACTACTCAAGTCCCTGTTCGCTACAGCCTCATTCTCTGGACAATTTCTGGTAGAGAGGGCCCATCGTACCCTCGCACCATTCCCTAGACCTGGTGCTCCCTCCCACCCCCCGCACTATCATTGCAAGATTGTTAAACTACAGGTATAGGGACCTTATCCTGAGGCTTTTGAGAGAACAAGGAACGCTGCTATTCGAGGTGAGCAATATACACATCTATCCCGATCCCGATTTTGCAGCAGGGATATAGGCTCAGAGACTGACACATGACCCGGCGCAGAGACAGTTGAGATTGCGACTGGTTCCATACACACTGATATTCCCAGCAAATTTCTGGATTCAACATGCTGGAAGAGTGCACTTTTTCGAGAATTCCACTGAGGCCATGAATTATGTGGAGTCTTCCATCCCGATCCTTCCCCAAATCCGAGGAGACGCAGAGCGGAACAGAAACCCATGATCTGGGAACAAAGGAGTAGATCCTGGAGACTGAAACATGAGACATGATATGTCCGACATGTCCTGCGGTGTGATGAGAAGTAGTAGACAGGCACAAGTATATAAATAAATATCCCAGGCGGCAGCTGACAGCCTGTTTAAGCTAGCTGCAGCTAGTGTGCCTCAGGAAAGTTCCACGAGTTACTTTGGGGTACATCATCCAGTTGGGGGCAGATGGCGTGGGTGGCAGGAGGGGGAGGGGTGTGGACACGTTAACATGCAATTTGGGGGGAATATTTGGTAATCCTTGTTGGGAGATGGTAGGGCAACGAGATGGAAATGCCGTAGATAATGGTAACGTAAAGGTGGGGGGTGACGTGGAAGCGCTTGTTGGTGAAGTTAAAAGTTGAAAATGCAATGGTCATGTTGAAATCAATAATATGGCAATGAGTGAGAATGCAGCACTTCCAACTATGAAGTTTACTGGTTATGGCAGGAGATGGAACCAGGGCTATGGCGGGTAAAAATTAAATGATTGACTTGGAATGTACAGACGTAACTTTCCTGCTAAGGCAAGGAAAGTTACGTTTCACGCCATGCCCCCAAGGTACTAATGCTGCAGGAGGCACATGCCCTGGAAATGGTGAATAAATCCTTTGCACAAAACTGCAGCCCGTACAGATACTATATGGAATTCGCGGCGCAATCACGTGGGGTTCTCACCCTTGTTCATCCCTCTGGGCTTTTGGTTCTCTAGGAGTAGCATTGACCCACATGGCCGATATGTATGGGGTGCATTAGACGGCCACTTGATTGTACTGGTCAATACATATGGGCCTAATCTGGACAACCCTGAATTCTACCATAGCGTTGCTGATCGATTGCTTCCCCTGGATGATACCTCGGTAATATGGGGGTGGAGGGAATTTTAACACCATCTTGGACACCAAAGAAGATAGGTCCCCGTGCACTCCATGCTGGCTTACCAGAGCTGCAACAATCACAACACCAAATATTGTTACATCTCTCTCTCACTGATATCTGACGGGCCCTTCATCCACTAAACAAGGAATGGACATTTTACTGTACCGTCCACGATTCAGAGTCTCGCATAGATGTCTGGTTGGTCTCCTCACACATGGTCACCATGGCTCAGAACTACACTCTCCTTCCATGTACCAAGTCCGACCATTCCCCAGTTTCCATGACACTAGAGATATCTGACTATCCAATGTGGAGTCCACAGTGGAGAAGGCCCTCTTCCCTCCTCAGATCGCAATGTGGTTGATTCCCAACATGTTGACATCACTGAATTTTTCAACATTAATGTAAGCTCATTCCGTACCTACTCAGTGCTTTGGGAGACATTTAAGGTGTGGCTCAGGGGTATCATTATGGCCAAAACATCTGGGTTCCTCAAAGTATCAGATCTGAATTAGGCAACTTGGAAAATCATCTCAGCAAACTAGAAAACAGATACAGTATCGAACAAAGGGAGGAGACGAGGATTGTTGGGTGAATTCCATAAACTGGCAGACAGGGAGATGCTGTACATGGCTGCTCCCACTAAAGCAAGAAAGTATGGGGAGGGGGAAAAGGGTGGTTGTCAGCTGGCCAATCTGATCAAAACGGAGAATCATAGACACTCTATAACCAGTATTGAGGGCCCTGATAACACTGTTCTAACAAGCGAAAAAGGTATTAATAACACATTTGTAGATTTCCACTCTACATTATACTTTAATCATGATGAGGTCACGGAGGGGGAGCTTTCACAATATTTAACAACAATAGAGCTACCAACACTATCGTCAGAGGCTTTGCTTACTCTGGAGCAACCTGTAACACTAGACGAGATAGAGGATTCAATTAAGTAATTGGCAACCGGGAAGACTCCCGGGTCAGGTGGGCTTGGGATAGAACACTGTAAGGAGTTCCGAAGAGAACTAGCTCCCGTACTGCTGAACGTGTGGGAGGAATCTATCGAACTGGGAACTCTCCCACAATCCATGCGTGAAACCATTATTACTGTATTTCTCAAACCACAGACCTCCCATGTCGTGGCCTCATATACGACATTAATCCAGACATTATCTGAATCTGCGTCGCCTGTTCCGTTATAGCTCAGGTGAACCCCCAGGCGAGAGCAGTGGTGGCCGCATTTGACGCTGAAAAGGCCTTTGATTCCATCTCATGGACCTATCTATTCTTGGTGCTGCAGTGTTTGGGGGCGGGCCCATACTTTCTGAATTCTGTCCGGCTATTGTATTCTAGCCCAGGGGCAAGAGTCCTAACTAATCAAGCCCTGTCTGCATTATTTTCCCTTGGAAGGGGTACCAGATAGGGCTGCCGCATTCGCTCTGTTATTGTTTGCCTTCACTATCGAGGCAATGGCGACACTGGTCAGGCAGAAGCATGGACACAGAGGAATAAGAATAAACGGACCTTCACAGATAATTTCTCTGTATGCGGACGATACTCTCCTATACTTGCGAGACCCTGAAGTGAACCTAGCTGCAATAATGGAGGATATCCCTGCGTTTTCTCGATACCCCGGGTACAAAATTAATGATGCTAAATCAAAACTGTTTTCCATTACGCCAGGCACTATTCAGCCACCGCACTCCGGGGAGTTCAGGTGGTCGGCATTGCCCTTTAGGTATCTGGATATCATGGTATCGGCTAACCGGCACTCGTGTATATGGACAACCATGACTCCTACTTGCAACAATTGGCCAATAAGTTAGTTATGGGCTAAGCTCCCAATCTCATTGTACATTTGGGTGTCCATATTAAAGATAGCGGTTCTTTCGAAGTTACTGTATTTCTTTGGCAGCATCCCCCTGTGGCCAGGGCGAGCATTTTTTTTCTAAATTAAAATCGTTAGCCTCTGCGTTTGACTGGGGTCGCGGGGTGGCGAGAATCAGTTAGCAAAAACTGTCTGAACCATATGAACATGGAGTCTTAGCAGCACCTGATTTTGAATTAAATTAGCTGACATTGCCGGCTCTATTCGCAAGATACTGGTATAGTGGTGGGGACACAGCTGTACATATACCTTTAGAGAAATATGGGGCGTCTCCAATTGAGATTTGTTCCTTTATATCATATTTAGTGATACATACGACTCTTGCGCCTTTGACCCAGTGAGAACAACTGTTGAGGCTTGGTCAAGAATCTTCAGGAAAATTGGGTTAGTGGTTCCCTACAGCAGGGAGAGTCTGTTGTGGGCATATACGGCCATTTCCCCCACATTTCATAAAATGCTACAGAGATCTTGGGATCCCCCAGGGCAAATGAAGATTGGTGAAATGTACCCAGAGGGACGATTTGTATCCCAAACCGAATGGGGGGAGGCCAATTGAGGGTACTTCAATATCGATGAATGTGAGCTGCCTTCCGAAAGAGATGGCCATCCTTTCCGGCAGAGCCAGAGACACACAGGTATATCAATGCTTTGGTATCAAATGATGACACGAAATGCGGAGTGTCTAGGTTATATAATCTGATACAAACCCACCTGCCTGCACATAATACCGTCAAGGAAGTGTGGGAAAAACAAATGGGACTCACAATAGGGGACGAGAAATGGAGCAAATATTGTCAATTAACAAATCCGTATCCCTGAATGCTGGGCTGCGATTGATCCAATATAAGGTTCTGAACCACTTGCATTACACCCCTGCCAGAATGGCCAAGTTTACTCCAGGTTGTATGGGCAAATGCATGAAATGCGGGAGCCCGCGGGTAGGACGCCTTCCACATGTATTGTGTATGCCCCCCGGTCCTGACATTCTGGGGTAGGGTAGCTGATGCCATAGAGGATATAGTGGAAATGCCATGTTCACTCACTCCACTTAAATACCTCTTTGGGGATATTGGGAAAGCTGCAGAGACTACGAGGAGATTGTTTATTGTTGCTTGTGCAGTTGCAAAAAAGTGTATATTAAAGTTTTGGAAGTCGGAAAATGCTCCATGTTTTGAGGACTGGCAGCGCAAATTAACACATGTAAATGAATGCGAAGAGAAATGTGTTCTGTCTGTATCCTCGACATCCCGCCCTAAAGATATTTGGGCTCCATTCAGAGGGTACCTGAGAGAGACAAACTCTGAAGCCGAAAGTACTGGGGCTACTGACTTTCCACCCTTGTAAATGAAACCGCTGTTTTTTATCGAGAATATGCCATGCACCAAATGTTTGCAGTTGTAAATGTATGAGCTGAATACATGACTGTTGAATAAATAAAGTAAAAAAAAAAATGATATTGTTCCTCTCTCATGCACTTGCGCGTTCTCAATGTCACTGGGCCTAGTAAGATCATTGTTTTTGTTCTCCCTTGTTACCCTCCCTTGCATTGTCACGCTCTGAAATACCTGTGTACAAGCGCAATATAAATAAAATATCCTATCATATGTCTGTTGTGATAGTTCAGTTGCAATGTGCGGGTGGATTAGTTAGTATGCAGATTTTGTATTGAAAAATAGAATTTGAGCAGGATAATGCAGGGAGAAGTTAGAGATATTGATGGTCAGACAAAAGCTAAACTACATATAGATGATGGATCAATGGGATTTTACCTCTGATTTGGTTAATTCCCAAATCTCATTTTCACTGTTTAGAAAGTCAGCGCAGCAGCCAAATGCAGGGGGTAAACCCCCGTATAAACTCCCATCCCTAAAAACAATATCCCATTTCCCAAACCGGCTACCGTACATTTGTTTTAAATTATATATTATAGGTGAATTTCTTGGTCATGAATATTCTGCACTGAAAAATGTGTGTGGTGAATATTTTGCACTGGTATCACTGGGTACCATAGCAGATCCTAACATGGAGTAGCAAGGCAGGAAAAAGGCACGAATGTCATAGAAACACCTGGAAAAGTCCTTACAGCCTGACACCTAACCATGCTCCTACCACTAGCCTCTTGCAGACAGGTCCTATATTTTAATCTCTCTCTCTCTCTCTCTCTCTCTCTCTCTCTCTCTCCCCCCTCTCTCCTCTCTCTCTCTCCCCCCTCTCTGTCTTCCCCCCCCCTCTCTCTCTCTCTCTCTCCCCCTCCCCCCCCCCCCCCTCTCTCTCTCTCTCTCTCTCTCTCTCTCTCTCTCTCTCTCTCTCTCTCTCTCTCTCTCTCTCATACACGTACCTTTTACCACATGTCTGGTGCAGATCTGGGCTTTAAAGTTTTACGGAAAAGGGTAGTCTGGAGGCTCCACTCATTACCATAATGTATGTGCTAAGGGTTATGGGAGGCAAACGCATGTGGTTCAGAGAAACTGTTGCATGAGTTATGAAGATCCCAGGCACCCCTTGAACATCCTTGGTAAGTACATCCTTTCGGTTTGTAGGATGAGTGCCATCCCAACCTCACTCTAACTTGCTGAAGTGCTATGCTCCGTGGCCAGCTAAGTCTTTTGCCCTTCGGGCTAAAGGGCTATGCTTGGCAGGTGAACCCTGGCAAGAACCAGAATTCCTGGTTTTCTCACCTAAAATCTGCTGCATTGTCTTCAACAAGCCTTAAACTCCTCGTATGCTGTGCGCGCAGCCACAGGCTAAAATAGAATCCCCCCCTCTCAACCTCTGTACACGCCTGCTCCCTCCCACTTTGTTTTGCCGTCATTCCATAATCTGTTTCAGAAGGATGCTGAAACCCTGCTGGTGTTTATTCATGGTAATGCGACGAGCAGGAAAATTAAAGGAGTCCAACATCTTGGAGTGCCCCGTGAAGCTAGGTGTTCCGTTACTCAGGGCCAAAGGGGTGTTGTGGCTGCAAGAAGGCTGAAGAGAAGCATGCCAACAGTGAACATTGGAGTGTTGGGGCAGGCGGTAGGATGGCAGACCAGAAATACTGCCATCTCGAATTCTGCTGCCCATTACTGTTTACTGCTTTATGCCCACGCTCCAAGGAAAGCTTTGCGACAGGACTAGAAATAGGTATACAGTATTTATCTTTGGGGACTGTCCTTCCTAAGATATGGAAGGGCTTCTAGGAATCATCATATACAAGGCGTGATCTGTAACCACATGGTTTCTCCTGGGGCTAGTATGTAACTGCCTCAGCCATCAACAATATTTTGCACTACAATTGGGGGATTAAGGCAGATACGGCTGCCTTTCTGGAGCAAGATGAGGTTCACATGTTTGTGCCTTATTTACACTTTTATGCAAGTTGGTATGGGTGTTCAAAAATGTGCCTGCATACTGTTATTCATGTGGCCTCTTTTTATTTTTCTCGTCATTGTCTGCCTTTTTAAGACAGGTAGTCCCCTCCGACAGTCCCAACGTACCCTTGCCTTACTATTTCAGGCCCTTTTCATTTGCATATTTCGTGCCTTCTCTTTGCACAATGGCCTTGTACGGTCCCCAGCTTTACTCTGGTCTCTTTAATTTCTTTTTCACTTTTAGTCTGTACCTGCTCTGCTTTATAGTGACATGTATTCCCTTCCTGGTCTCCATCTTTGCCCATGCCTCTTCAGTATAATTTCTCTATTGTGTCTGTTAATGTACTCCCTTCTTGTGACATACAGGTCCCTCAGGGTCTCCATCATTTGGAACGTAGTAGGACAGCTATTTTAAGATGTAGTATGTGCAATTTAAATCCAAGCCCTGTGTCAGTAGAGCTTGCCATCCTGTTCCGAGAGAGTTCAGCTTAATATGCTGTGACCCATCCTGTACCTTTTTCTGTATGAGGGAGGCTTGCACTGCTTTGGACCATGCTGTACCTATTGGGAAGTGTGTCCTTCTGTGGCACATGTCATACCCATTGTGTGTGTGTGAAGCTTGCACTGCAGTGGCCCTGTGCTGTACATGTACTGAGCCAGGGGAGCTTGCCCTGCTGAGCTCATGCTAAACCGGTGCTGAGTAAGGGAAGCTTGCCCTGCTGAGCCCATGCTAAACTGGTGCTGAGTAAGGGAAGCTTGCCTTTCTCTGTCCCTTGCTGTGCCTGTTCTGTAAAAGTGAAGCTTGCTCTTCTGTGCCCAGTGCTGCACCTGTTCCATGTGAGTGAAGCGTGCACTGATGTAATATTGTGCTGGTGAAGTTTGCACTGCTGCAGCATATTCTGTGTGAGGGAAACGTGCACAACTGTGGCACTTTCTGCACTGAATTCCATGGCCATGAAGCTTGCACTGTTGTGGCCCATTCTCTACCTGTTCTTTTGATTTATGTTATTCTATTGGGATTTTTCTGCACTCTGCTTCCATTTGCATAGTCTCCCCATGCTCTCGTGGATTTGAAAGTGATAGGGATGTTTGCAGTTAGTGGGCACAGATGGGAAAATGCAAGATAGCTTTGCTATAATGTAATGTCTGCAGACTGGAAATAACCTGAGAGCTGTCAAATGTTTAGAGGCATTTGTATCTGTAGGGCGGGTGTATGGCCGTGCTGGTAGGATGCGTTGCCTCACTGTGTGTATGGTATGTAAGTTGGTTGTAGAGGTTATAAAGTTTTGATTTTTTTTTAATGCCTTTTGAGATTGGTGTTCAGTTACCAGATGTGTCAATGGATGACTTTGGAGGTGGGGGTGGCTCATATTTAAGGAATGGTGTTTCACAGAGGTGTTGTGTTGGTTGTAGAGAATGGGATCACGTTGCAGGAGGCTGGAGGGAGGAGATTAAGGAGGAACCAGAGGATGGAGCAGGAGGCTTGAGGACTGAATGAAGAAGTTAAGCGTGACAGGCGGATGAAATGCTGGGGAGAGGCTAGACTTGCGGGAGTAAGGAATTTGGTGTGGGAAAATATCAGGAGGAGTGTGAACGAGAGAAAGAAGAGTTGGAAGGTGTTGAGAAGAAACACATGGAGGCTTGAGGAGCCGGAAAGCGAAGAGTGAGGAGATTGTGAGGCAAAACATCAGGAGGAGTGATCAGGAAATGGTGAAGAGTGAGGAAGTTTAAACAAACACAAAGAAAGGAGGGAGGAATGCATTGAAGGAGAGTCTGAGAAGATATTGATAGATGACGAGCAGAGGTCTGATGGGAAAGACCTTAGTGTTGCAGAGGTGGAGAAGCAGCCATATACGTCATTAGACCCCATCCCCTCACCTTCGTCATACTGGACGAACAAGAAGACACTATTTCAGACCCCGGGTATTGTTACAGTACTGCATCTAAAATATGAGACATTATGTACTCAGACAACCATATTGAATGTATCCAAGAACTGAAGCGATAGAAGGAAGTCTGCAGACCTCAATGGAGTTAGAAGACCTATAAGAAAAGTCTGGTAGGTTCAAAGTGATGTCATAAAGAGAAGACATGATGATGCACTGAAACAACATGAAACGATATGAGAATACTTAAAGAATGAAGATGTAACTCAAGAAGCAAAGAAACCATATATACAAAGAAGATAAGTAATCTGAGATGTAGCAAATGTATATACGCAGAAACGCAAGGTAGATGAGCCATATAGAAGCTTGCTGCAGTAGAATATATAACATGGGTAAAGCGGCCATGTTGAAAAGATAGAAGTCAGCTCTGAAAATAAGTAAGCATAAAGCTTGATGGAGAGAGACCAGGGCTGCAGAGCTGACGGGCGTTGGAACATGAACTTGTGCACAAAATATAGCCGTTTGGCCAAGGATCAAAGATGCCAAAGCAAGAAGCAATTGCAAGGTACAAAGGGAGTCAACGAGTATGAGCAACGTACGCAGGACATATTTCTCTTAGATTAAGCAAATGGGCGAACATTTGTGGATGCCAAGAATGTCGAATTAAAAATGCTGAGAACATATGCAAGATGGAGCAATCCAGTCTCCAGAGCCCGAAGAGACTCGGGATACCCAGGATAATTGAATCAAATGGCACTAAATAGGAAGGCGCTATGGACAAAATCATGGTCTCCTCACACGTGGTGCAAGACCAGAAAACCAAGGCCTATTCATAAGCACCTGACAAAGATGATGATTTACCTTAACTCCCTTTAACGGTCCAGAGACGAGAACATCCAGCAAGGTCAACTACAAAGCAGAAGCCTTTGCTAAAGGCTTAACTAATGAGAGTAGGCCAAGTGGGCAGCTGTCTGACGTTTTTCTCAGCACCTGTGTTTCGTTTTGCTTACATGCTTTTAACAAGCCAAATTGGGAGAGAAGCCAAGGTTGGGAGAGAATTCCAACCAATTATGAGAACCTATGCAATGGTGAACATACATTGTCGGAGGGGACCAATCAGCTGCTGTTGTTCTGCTATTATCTGTATTATACGTAGTTAGGGGGGAAGTTCAAGGTATTGGCAGCTTGAACCAGATTGAGAATGAGACTGACAGAAGACATTAATGTCTTGACGTATTCCAACAGTCGATCATCATTTGATTGCAAATGATCTGGTACAGTTTTCACTGGTGGCGTAATAGGCAAGCTCATAGCTCTTCCATAAAGGATTTCATACAGACTTAACCTAGTTTGCTTGGCTGGTGTACTGCTGATGCTAAACGGAACTGATGTGAGGGCTTCTGGCCATTTCAAACCTCTTTTTGGCACAATTTGGCCAATTTATTTTCCACCACCCCATTCTATCTCTCTCTACTGTCCCTAATGGCAGGGGGTGGAGAGGGCAATGCCAATTATACTGAAACTTAAAAGTAGACCACAGTGTTTTAATGATGTTAATGACGAAGTGAGTTCCCTGATCGCTTTTAATGCATACTGATATCCCAAATCTGTGCACAAATTGTCGAATCTGTATTTTTGCAAATGTCATTGCAACTGCCTTTCTACAGGGGTGAGCCTCCACCCACCCTGAAAAAAAAGTCCCCTATTACTCAGAGATATTGCCACGGATTATATTTTGGGAGTTGTACAAAATCAATCTGTAATCCCACGAATGGAGCACACTTTTCCCTACATTGTTCTGTTAGCATATTACACATCTTTGACAGTATTCTTGAGCCATAGTGGTAAGTTCTGTAGCAAACCAAGATTGTCCCCTTAGCATTGTCATGGCATTCATTCAAACATGTGCCTGCCCATGATACACACTGATTAGATGTGACATTCATATTTTTGGAGCCACTAAGTACTCATGTAAACGGCACCCCTTTTGGAATCCAATTCTCTTTCATACAATTATCTTGTATACAGTATTTTGTACATGCAAACACGTATTCACAATTCGGCATAGCAGTTTGAATCTAGCGAACAGGTTGCCCCATTATGAGCAAAGACTTCTACTTCCAGGGTGTCAATACTCGCGTGAGCCCGAAATACTGCAGAGGATGATACTCATAAAAAACAGGAGTGCTGTGGAGATCTGAGAGAGCGTGAAGATTCTTAGATGTGCCTGTCGATTAGCCCATTTTTTTTGGCCTTTCTCAGAGGGCAACCTTCCCTGTGAACTACCAGCCTATCCATTATTAAATTAAGACGACAGGACGGAGGTTTCCATGGAAGGAAAAAATACGACCAGGTATTCACCAGGCTGCAAAAAAAAGGAAGGAATTATTTAGAATTTGAAACTGAATGTAAAAGAAAACCATTAAAAATGAGGTAACAAGTACTAACACTAACCTGAACAGACTGGGAACTGAGCTTTAACGAAGATGTAGAAAAGTGGCAAAAAACATCTTAAGGAATAATGTTGTTCGATGGATTTCCTGGATTGGAGTGGTAAAACAGGAAATTGTTATTAGGGAGCAGGTAAGGTGAATCGAGAGTGGTTAATATGGTTAGTAGGGAACTGTAGACCCGGACGGAACAAGGGAGCTCTAAGGGAAAACAGAGGAACAATGGAATGCAGCAAGGCGTCACAGTTCAATGCTCCTTGTTAGGAATGTAAGGGGGAAATAGTCCAAGGTGTTCTTGAGCAATTTTGTAATGCGGAATAATCGTAGAGTTATTTCAGCAAGGGTAGTCGAAGCATAATCCCACGTAACGCTGTTAGACAAAACAAGTAGGAAACGGAAAACAAAAATACTGTGATCCAAAAGCTCGATAAAGTTTCAGGCAGAGGTCAGCAGCAAGGCAAGGATCAATAAAGAAAACAACTATGGGAATAGAAGCGCAGAATTTAGAAGCGCTCGACTCCTTTATGCTACAGTGTTGGGCGCCCGGTTAGATGATGTGTAGCATGCGAGCAGCATTGGCGGAGCATGGTGCTACCATGGCAACAACAGAGAAGCACGGCTGACGGGGATGGGAACGTCGCCTGAGGCTGTCGCGTTGATACAAACACCATTGCAACTGCCAGGAGTGTTGCAAACGCTGAATGGGATTTCTTGGATGAACGGAACTACTAATCAGTGGTCCGGGAACTGGGATTGTGACACAGGGGTACTCTAAAACAGTAACAGCTCCCCCACTCAGCCACCACTACTGCAATCGAGCCCAACAATGCCACCCCGTCCTCAGGTGACCACATATGAGGATTCAATAAAGGCATATTGTCAGCAATGTATAAAGGCACATTATCATACATCTCCTATAAACTCTGTACTTAACAAACTCAGTGCGTCGCAATCATATCGGCTAGACGTTGCCTACTCTATCAGACATCACCATTTTGAACAAGCATATGAAGACGGGGCAAGTAATCAATAGGCCGAGATGTATGAAGTACCAGTTCCCTATAGGTATCTTTTTGGTAATTTCACCAAACCATATCTCAACCACCCTTCATTTGTGGGCGCACATTTTGACCACCATCGCATTGCATCAGCTATCTGCAGGGCTACTCCTTAAAATCGAAGATGACGTTTCGGTGCCCACAGGTTAAACCAAACAGTCATACCTCAGGGTTAAGTGCTACCTCTAGTTAGTAATGTCTTCAAGAGTATTCTGAAAATGCATCCAATATGTCACAACTCTAGGGCAGTTCCATGCCGTATGTAGAAATCGGTATCCAATGTCTTAAACTGTGGGCAAGCTGCAATTGAAGACTGATCAAACTGTTTACCTTAATCGGCGTGAAATATACTTGGTGTATGAATTTAAAGTGCAGTAGCTTATGTTTGCAATTCAGAGACATGTCTGGTTTGAAAACAAAAAATATCTCCAATCTTCATCACTAATGCTATGTCCCAGCGTGCTTTACCATTTAATTCTAGCTTTCATTGGTTTCTCCTTTCACCGACCCGGTACTAAGGAGTGCACTTTAGTAATTACATTAGACGTGGTTCCTCGGGGTCTGTGAGAAACAACACCACATCTGAAGGTTGAGAGCATTGTGGGAAAATATCCAGCCATGCACCCAACCCTCTTGTAACTCTATAATAGCATAGTTGTTGTTTAACAGTTACACCCCCATATTTCTAAAATCAACTAAAGATATAAAACGCCCGCTGGAAACCAGTTCCTCCACTTGTAGAGACCTATTGCCTCCATCTCCCCACATAGCCCATTAGCCAAACTACTATCCCGCCCTTCAGTTTCATTAAATTCAATATCTGTTGCTTAAGGACTCGGGCAATCTCATTCTTCTTTTTCTTTTTTTTAAAAATCTTTCTATTATTTTACAAACACAAATACAAACACGAGAACTAAAAGTACCCCAGCATTCCCTTTCTTACAACTGTCCGTCCTGTCCAGGGACAGCAATGAAACAGACGTTTATGCCTTCAATGTTAAAGTACAATGTTACGCACCTTCCATATGGCAGCTTTCTCAGGTTGTCCACATTAGATCAGTTTCCCTCCTCCAACTTGCCTCAAATTATCATGGCCTTGGCTGGGCATGTCCGCAGCCCATTGGGCCACGGCCGGTCCATCAGACAAGCCCCGTCGAGGCGCTATATTGCGTTTTATTAGACCAATTGCAGTGGATAGAAACAGTCTTTCCCAGCGGGCAGTGAAGTTATCCAGTAACAGCAGCTTGGGGTCCAAGGGTACTGTTTTCCCCATAACATTGGACAGTTGTTTACAGCATTGCCGCCAAAAGGCCTGAATCCTGGGACACTCGCACAAGATGTGTATAAAGGTGCCCTCCTCACCCCGACACCGTAAGCAGTTCGGGTCTGGGGTACGGTTCTACCTGTGTATTGCCACCCTGGGTAATATACTCTGTGCAAAATCTTTAGTTGTATTAGGCAGAGCCTGGAGCTGATCGCAATTTCCCATAGGTGCATTAGGGCCAATATCCAGTCTTCGGGGTCGATACTGCCCACATCTATTTCCCATTTCAGTTTCAGATTGGTTAGTTCTGGGGTGGCGAAGGCCGTGATTGCAGAGTAGGGTGGATGTGACTTTAGTGGGTATACGTTCTACCCAGAGGTTACGCTCTAGAGGAGTGTTCTGGGGCATGTCAGTGAATGAAGGCGGGTATCTGTGCAGTGCATGGGTCATTTGCATGTAGTGGTACTGCTCCGTGTCTAGAAGCCTATATTTGGTCTGCAGTGTTTCAAAAGGGGCAATCTTACCCTCGGTTAGAATATCCCCAATCATTGCAATCTGAGCCTCAGCCCATTTTGGCCACCTCAGCAATATTGCCGAATTCTGAGAGGTTTGTGCTATTCCAGAAGGGTTGCATCTGTGTTACTTTCCCTTCCCACCCAGTGGTCGAAGTGTAGGAATAGAAGTAGTGGAACTATGTTCCCTGCTGGCCACAAACCCCATCACCATACCCTCTCCCATACACAATCCAAACCCCCAAACAAACACACCTGCTATTTAAGGGAAGGTTCAGTGCAGTACATTGAATTCCAAGCCTCAACTTCTTCCTACATTTTTTAAAACGAAACCATTCCAGAACGGTTTCTTTTTAAAATAAAAGTATAGGCACAGTGAACCTTAAAAATAAAAAGTATATGAGCACCGCTCCCACCCACTTTGACCTCTGCTCCCAACCGATGTATCTATGTGCCCTCTTCCATATCATAATTGTGTGTACTGCCATCGTTTGTGGGGGTTCGAAAGGGGTTGTACAAGCCATTCCCTCTGTGTCTTATTTTGTAGTCCCAGCCTTTCTACTTTGATATGGGGGTAGTTCCCCGTAAATATGTCATTCACTACCATCATTTGACTGGCCCAGTAATAAGTTTGAAGCTGTGGGAGCCCTATTACTCCCTCCCATTTTGACCTCTAACTTGTTGAGGGCGATGCAGGGGTGTCCCTCACCCCACAGCAGCCTCCTTAAGCAACCATCTATCCGACGAGATTCTGCACCTGGAACTAAGAGTGGGACGTTCTGCAAAATGTATAGGAAATGTGGGAGCGCCAACGTTTTGAAGAGTGCTGCCCTGCCTACTAGTGTAATAGGAAGAAGCATCTAGACAAACCGGTTGACAATCTGGTGTAGGTTATTGGGGACATAGTCCACAATGTCTCGTGAGATCTGGATTCCCAGATGGCGGAAGCCATCCCGCTCAATCCGGTATGGGCGATACCAGTTATGCCTCTCGAGCTGGGAGAAAACAATTATGTAGTCTAGATAGTGAGGCATGGGCCCCAGAGTGGAAAGAATAGCCCTGCTCGAGTGGTTGAATGTATCAGAGGCCCATGGCTGATACAAACATAGTCAGCCTAGTGGGAGTATTAAGGTTTCGTCCACATATGTGGGTACGGTCCATTGGCGTGTCCATTACGTCATTGAAATAGCCCCCAAGAATCCATAAGTCCGGCTGATGTTTGGTCATATCTTCTATAAGCTCTCCCCCAAGTGCAGGTGGTGCAAAGATGGCCAATATACCTAGGGTTTCCTCCCCCAGTGTAGCCAGCATCAGCACAAATCTCCCCCTGGGGTCCTGTTTTACCGATGTTGGCGTGAAGACGAGACGTTTGTGCAGAAGGAGCAGCACCCCATGGGAGCCCATAGTAAATCCAGCCTGTAGCGCCGTTCGGTAGTTTGTTTTATGAAAGAGTGCAGTTTGTGCCAGTTTGTGCCTACCAAGTGCGTCTCTGTAAGCAGGGCAATGTCTGGGGAATGTCTGTTCAAAAATTGGGAGACCAGGCATCGATTGATCCCGGATCCCATATCGTTGACATTCCATGTCAAGAGTTTGAGGGATTTGCAAGCCGTTGCAGGCTTCAAAGGGCTCTGCATGGGTACCATATGTGTTTTTCGGATTATCTGCATAGTATGGGAAGTGCCTTCGTGACATCTGGTCTTACCTGGGTAAGTGAATGCATGAGATTTAATGGTCAGACCTACAACAAATAACGGCAACAGCCCAACAACGACCTTCCCTCCCTCTGCCCCAACCTGAACCATCTGTCGCTCTAAGAACCTTTGCCAATCAAACAATCGAAATGGCTGCAATCGCAAAAAGTGTAACCCGCCTCAAGCCCACTCTCGCAGGTCGTGGGCGGTGCCTAGCAGTCGGATCCAATTCCTCTACTGGCTGAAACAATGACAAAAAAACAAGGAAAGGAAAGAGAAGAGAAGAGAGGAAAGAAGGGGAGGAGGGTGAAAGAAATTCACTAGCTTCTGCAGCTCTCACCGCCCCTGTGGTATTTCCGTGGCAAATTCAAATTTGAGGTTCAAAGAGTATAGCCAGGAGGCCATTAATGAGTATCATTGCAGTTCCCCACTAATCCCTATGCCGTCTTCATCCAGGCTGCTACCTATCGGGGTCCACTTCTTGTTCCGGGCCAGCTTGTTCCTGTATTTCTGGGAGTCTCTCAGGAGGGTCACGGTCCAGCCGGGGTGGGACCTCCTCCCCCGACCCATTGGCACTGCAGTCTAGTCGCCCTCAATATGGTTTTCATCCCATCTCCAGGCTTCTTGCAGGTCATTAAAGTGTACTGTGGTCCCTTTATGGTAGATTTTAAGTTGGGCCGGGAATAGTAATCCGTATTTCACGTTAATGAAGGATAATTGCCTTTTCAATGGTTCAAAAGACTGTCTTACACGTTGCACCGCACAGGTTTAGTCGGGGATAAAGGCAATCCGGGAGCCATTGTGAGTAATGGTTCCTTTCGTGCGAGCCATCTGGATGAGCGCATCTCTGTCCCGGTAGTTGAATAATTTGGCGATTATTGTTCTAGGCGGTGCTCCTCGGGTGGGTCTACCAGATGGCATCCTATGAGCCCTCTCCACGGAAAAACATTTAAAAATTGGATTTGGGTGCAAAGATATCCACCAGCCATTGCTCCAAGAAGAGGTCCATGCTAGGCCGTTCCGATCCCTCTGGGAGCCCGAGGATACGCGCATTATTATGGCGTGACCTGCCCTCTCCCTTGTCGACCCGAGCTTCTAGGGTCTTGAGGCGAGTTAATGCTTGTGATAGCTGTTGGTTGATGCCTCTGATATTGTCTTCCGTCCCTGAGTTACGCTGTTACGCCTCTCCCGTTGTCACGCTCAGCTGAATCTCCGCAGGAGCGATGGATTCCTTCAACCTCTGCCCTTGCTCTCCCCTCACCCGGAGTTCTGCTCTCTCCCTTCACCTGGGGTTCTACCTACAAGGTGAATGATGGATTAGTGTGTGGTATCCAGACCCAGGGAACCCCCCTCCCCGACTCCCTATGAGTTAAATACTGTGTCTAGGGGGCTCACCTCTTGGTTTGGAAAGGTGGGCTCTACGTCCTGCCTCTGCAGGGGCGCTACGGTGCGGGACCTGTTGGCTGTCGCGCTGACTTGGTGCTGGTTGCTGTGGTGGTGGTGGTGCTGCTGAGAAAAAAGCGCTGCTGCTTATTTAGTTAGAGGAGTTCTGAAGCTTGTGAAAAGTGTCCCAGGGCCAGTTACTTCACTGGACCCTTCGTGCTGCTTGAATCAGGTAAGTACTATATGTCCTCGGATTCCCAGTTGCTTCACTGGGTTCGGGCACGAGAAAGTACAGGTTCATATTGTCTATGGAGGGTTATTGCCAACTGAGTGTCTTCAAGTTCTAACCTGTCTTTCTTTTGTTTTTCCCTTTGCAGGTTGCCAAAATAACTTGTCGGAAAAATCTGGAAACCTTTGCTGAGAAGGCGAGCAGAAGTGACTCATGGGTCAGCGAGTGAAAGATGAAGTCTCAGACACCTCCGGACGACTGCTAGAAGGTGAGTAGAAAAAACTGCCGCTTTACTAATGCCTCTGTTCTTCTCTTTTCAGATGCGGTGTCCGTAGTGAAGATGATGCCCCTGCTGGGCGTGGAAACTGTAGAAAGCCGTAGAAGACTCCGGAGACTGCAACCAGATAAGCGTGTGCTCGATGCTACAGAAAGCACACGAAGCAAGTCTTGTTCTTTGGGCGTGGCTTTTATAGGGAACCACACCCGAAGACTAGAACATTGCATTTAGTTCCGGATTAGCACAAAAGGATCCATACTAGTGGAAACAGGAAGTCTCATGTTACTCTATGGGCGTAAGGAGTACCAATGGGTAAAATGGAGATTAACCCAGTCCTTGCTCTCCATGCTCTCACCCACAATGCTCCTGTCTGTTTTCCCTTCTTGTCATCATGGAGTGGATATGAAGGCGACTTGGTAGTGCCCCTAAACTAGTACCCATGACACCCGTACAGAAGGTGAACTTTTGCAGGTCGTGGCGGAGAAAGGAGACCTCCGCCACAATGCCGTCTGTTTTCATCTCCATGGAGGAGCGGGAATTGGCTATGGCAGCCATCACATCTTTCAATGAGAGGGTGTCCTCCGTAGTGAGGGCTCCGGAGAGTGGTCTGCCGGTACAGGAGTATTGGTAATTGCATATTGGTTCATCCTACTCTGCGTGGACTTCTTTTTCAGCTTATCTTTGCTCATATTGTGAAGCAGGAGGTTGTGTCGTCCGTCACCCCGGTGCGTGAGTATCGCTGGTATCTGAAGACACATATGGTGTTCAAGATGGTAGGCCCGGAGAGTTCAGCAGACCACAGCTCGACAGGTCTGCCACCTTTTGAGGGGTCTTGTAATAGCAGCTCTCTTCCTGGGCAGCTATGTTCTTGTAGATTTCTTTTCCTCAGACTGGATTACCTATGTGGTGTATCGAATACCCTGAAGCGTCTTGTAGGCAGCAGGTCGTCCCCAGTGCACGTGTCTTCGGCTGTGGCCCTATCTACATGGTTCGTTATTGCAGTCAAATGATTCGGCCCGGGTTGCACTTCTAGTGGGATATTTTTCACTTTTTCAAGAGTGCCATTATCTGTAGTGCAAGTTTGTAAGTCTCACTCTCTCTCGCGATTACCTCATCCGATTTGTCTGTGCACTTATTAATGATGTTGGGGTGTCGTTGTACCTCAGGTGCCCATATCCTCATAACCCTGCTTAGTTTGTGTGTTGTGCGCCCAGGAGTGAGCCCTCAGCGGTGATGGTCACCTTGTAAATATGGTGCTGTAGTGCATGCTTGAGGGTCCTTAAGTTCCCCGATATGATGTATCCTCAAAATCAAGTTGAGGTCCTTAATCCTCGGCCCACCGTGCCTGGGCTGTGTCTGTCTGCCAGACGGGTCCTTGTCGGATCTGAAACAGTGCGGCCAGAGGACGAAGCAACCACGTCGTCTGTCAGAGCAGGCCCAGGTAACTGCCTTATACTACGACAGCACGTGCCCCAGTGTGGGTTGGCTACTGCATCTCACTTGGCGTCCGATAGTTGGTCGCCGTCTGGTCATCTCTGGACCCGTTGTTCTGATATGGTTTGAGAGTTGGAAGACGCCGCTGGTCATATGCACCTGTTAGTCAGACTGGTAGCGAGGGTCTGGCCTCAGGATGACTCGCTACTTTGCCATGTGAAGCCCTTAGTCCGTTTTGCTGCAGGATTGCAAATCTGAGTCCCGGTTTGTGAGTCCAGCACGGGTTCCCAGCTCCAGTTGCCCTGTATTCTATTGCGCCCTTGATTGCAATGAGACCAAACTCTTCACACTACCCCGGCTTGTGGGGGCAGCTGGCCAGGTATATCACCCCTTTTTAAGCGCCGTAGCTGTTGTCAGCGGTTGTCCGACACCCCAACCTTTACTTTGGGAGTGTGGCCAACACCTTATTTCGATCATGTGAAGACCCTTCTCCATCTACCGCCTATTGTTTTTTATATGATCGCATAAACCGAGCAGCCCAGCCGGAGAGCTCAGGGGGGAGGCTTCTTACAGCATGTTCTTGTTCTCGTCCCCAGTGAAATGACCAGCAGAAGTCCCCGGGTCTCGTCTTCGGGCAAGGGAGGGAGCGGCGCCTCCGGACCTGATGTCCTGTTGCCATGCAGGCATGCTTTTCCCAGTACTGTTAATAACCGGCATTCACAGGCCACGGGGGTTAATGTATTCCGGGAAACAGGGAAGGCCCTTGTCGTAGGAACATGCTCAATCACTGCGGTGATGAAACAGAGTATTCATGCCGTATCACACTGCCTTTGGCGGCACGTGAAGTATGCTGAGTGAGGTCTAACTATGTATGATCTGCATGAAGGGGTCGGTGCTAGACTCTTACAGCATGGACCGTCAGCCGACTATGCGGTCTCGGTCTCCCAGACGACACCTGGTCTTCACAGCTCAGGCACTCTGCACCGGCTTTCCACAGCACTTCACTCGATCCGACGGGATTTGGGGGGGGGGGAAGAGCCACCATTGACACCCCCCTCCAGGTCTGGTCAAAGTCTGCTGTCGGAGAGGCGTGCACAGAGCTCTGGTTTATTCTTCCACGGTGCCCAGTGCTGTTACAGCCGGGTACCCGTCTCAAGCAAAGTGTTTTCCCTGCGTCGCCAGCCGCCATTTTGTGGAGGATCTTGCTCCCGGCGGTGTTAGGCAGAGTTTGTATGCAGTATCCTTTTGGACCACTACACAGAACTAGGACTACAGGTGTAAGCATAACCAACCTTTGGTATAAGTCTGTACTACACAGATTTTTGGTAGCGGAGCTGAGCAGCCAGGCTTATCTCAAGAGGGAATGTGAGCTGTAATGATGTTACACAGAGGTCTACAATCACAGGTGTTCAAATAAACTCTTACGCTCAAGGTTTCTTTGTTAAACACTTATTAATTTATTCAACAGTTATAAAACATTCACTAGAAGGAGCCAGGTAAACCTCATACACAAATATACTTCAGTACTATACTCGTTAAGTTTCTGAGGCATTCAGACTACTTTGAAGGAGGAGCAAAATGGCATTCAGAAAACTTTAAAGGAGGAGAAAAAAGGAATAGGTTCAGAACATAAAAGAATTACAAGTTTCTTAGACAGTGCAGATGCTTTGAGTTTACCAGAAGAGTCAATTCAATAGGCTAGGCCAAAGTCAATGGGCTTAAAGTCTTTGATAGGATAAAATGGTTCTGGTAAGTAAACTGTAAAGTCTCTGTAGAAGTTTTCAGAAGTAGTTTGTAAAAAGAAGAATTATATGTTGGGTCACAAGCTGATTAGGCCTGCTAGTTGCGAAAGTTTCAAGCACTTTCACTGCGACAGGTAAGTACTCCGTCTCTTTTCACAGTACCTTACAAATGAAGAAAAGGATGCAGCTGAAGACTTCTGTTCCTGGCAGTTCTTGCAGATCTCGCTGTTGCTGAGCCTCAGTTGTGGGGACAAGAGGGAGGATGTCTGGGGACTCCTGCACTGAGACTGGTCAAAAAGTTGTCACTGGCAAATCTTCAATTCTGATAGCTGTAATAAAGCACACAAACTGGTGTCCCTTTCCCTGGTTATTCGGTTTCCAGCAGCAATGTTATGTTATGTTATTTTGCACTTATATAGCGCCTTATATACCATTGGTATGGTCTGAAGGCGCTGGTAGGTTGAACGCTCTTGGGAACCGCAGTTCAGATCAGTAGAGAGAGTAGGGAGAGTCAAAAAGGTGCGTGTGAGCACCGGATATGTGTGCAGCTCGTGCGGCACTTGTGTAATAGCTGCTTCTTATCGGTAGGTGTGGTGGTTGAGAGATCAGGAGAATGTGTTCGTTCTGGCAGGATTTATCCGGAACGGATGTGGCTGCGTTAGGCCTGAGGAAAACGCCTGGCTGGGGGTGTGAGACCAGCAGTGTTTACATAGAATGATGTGGAGTAAGCGGCGGATGTTCGTATGAGAACAGTTATACCGAATGGTGTCATAGTATCACTGTGTTCTAGTTGAGTGGTGATGTAAAGGAGAGAGTAAGCGTGGTGGTGTGATATGATGGGTTATATGCTTTTTCAATGTGCAAACTTCTAAATGCAACTTTCCAGAGAGGCTACTGGGCGAAACTTCTAAGTACAATTTTCCACACAGAGGCTATTTGGCACACTTCCAAATGTAACTCTCACAGAGGCTATTGGGTACACTTCTAAATGCAATTTTCGCAGAGCATCTACTGGGCACGCTTCTAAATTCAAGTTTCCAGAGAGGCTATTGGGCAAACTTCTAAATGCAACTTTCCAGGGTGTCTATTGGATACACTTCTATAATCAACTTTCACAGAATGCTATTGGTAGTACTTCTAAATACAACTTTCAAAGCGTGGCTATTGGGCATACTTCTAAATGCAGCTTTCACAGAGGATATTGGGCCCATATCTAAATTCAATTTTCCACAGAGAGGCTATTGGGCCCACGATTAAAATCAATTTTCCAGCGAGGCTATTGGGAACATTTCTAAATTCAATTTACCAGAGGGGCTATTGGGCACACTTCTAAATGTAACTCTCACAGAGGTTATTGGGTAATTGGGTACATTTCTAAATTTCACAGAGGGGGTATTGGGCACCCTTCTAAGTGCAACTTTCACAGAGTGGTTATTGGGGACACTATTAAATTCACAGCGAGCTTATTGGGCATACTTCAAAATGCAACTTTCCAGAGTGTCTATTGGGCACATTTCTAAATGCAACTTTCCAGAGTGTCTATTGGGCACACTTCTTAATGCAGTTTCACAGAGTGAGTATTGGGCACACTTCTAAATGCAACTTTCACAGAGGATCTTGGGCACACTTCTAAATTCCATTTACCAGAGAGGCTATTGGGCACATTTCTAAAATTCAAGGAGAGGCTATAGGGCACACTTTCTAAATGCAACTTTCACATGCTAACATTCACAGTTCCATCTAGATGCGGCGCAGGCCAATATTCACAATTCCATCTAGGAGTGGACATGCTAACTTTCACAATTCCATCTAAGAGTGGACATGCTAACTTTCACAATTCCATCTAAGAGTGGACATGCTAACATTTCTCAATTCCATCTAGGTGCGGACATGCTAACATTCACAATTCCATCTAAGAGTGGACATGCTAATATTTCTCAATTCAATTTAGGTGCGGCCATGCTAACTTTCACAATTCCATCTAAGAGTGGACATGCTAACTTTCACAATTCCATCCAAGAGTGGACATGCTAACATTTCTCAATTCCGTCTAGGTGCGGACATGCTAACATTCACAATTCCATCTAAGAGTGGACATGCTAATATTTCTCAATTCCATCTAGGTGCGGACATGCTAATATTCACAATTCCATCTAAGAGTGGACATGCTAATATTTCACATTTCTATCTAGGTGAGGACATGCTAACTTTCACAATTCCATCTAGGTGCGGACATGCTAACTTTCACAATTCCATCTAGGTGCGGACATGCTAACCTTCACAATTCCATCTAAGAGTGGACATGCTAACTTTCACAATTCCATCTAAGAGTGGACATGCTAATATTTCACATTTCTATCTAGGTGAGGACATGCTAACTTTCACAATTCCATCTAGGTGCGGACATGCTAACTTTCACACTTCCATCTAAGAGTGGACATGCTAACTTTCACAATTCCATCTAACTTTACGTTTGAGTGACACCTGTATAGTGGGAGAAAAGCCTATCAGTGCAGTTTGGAGAGCAGGCAATGCAATTTGGGCACGGCGGTCCTGCTAGGTTTGAGACACCCGTACGGTGTGGGAGTGGGCTATCAATGCAGTTTGGAGAACAGACAATGCACTTTGGGCACGGCGGCCCTGCTAAGTTTGAGACACCTGTATAGTGGGAGAAAAGCCCATCAGTGCAGTTTGGAGAACAGACAATACACTTTGAGCACGGCGGCCCTGCTAAGTTTGAGACACCTGTATAGTGGGAGAAAAGCCCATCAATGCAGTTTGGAGAATAGACAATGCAATTTGGGCGCGGCAGCCCTTCTATCAAATGCAGTTTGGGGCAACGGGGTTAGGTATCTGGTGTAAAGCTGTATCTCTCCCAACCCCGGCCCTCCTACCTTACTGGTCCTTGTAGTCGCTGGTTGACGGCTGGTCACTGGGGTGGCTTCCCCTGCAGACACCTGCTGACACTTCCTGGAGTTGCCTCTGTTGGAGTCGCCCTTGGCCTCGGGGCCCTTAGCCGCTGGGGGCTGCCGGGCAAAATGGAGGTCGGGGGCCGCAAGCACTCACCTGCCGATGATTTTTTTAGGAGGCAGTGGGCGCCTGCAGCGCGGGTCGCTAGACCCTGGGCCCGGAAGCCCAGTAACCAATCACGGGCGGTGGGCGGGTTGGGAGGCGGGAGGGAGCAGGGACACGCTCGGGGAAGGGATGCGGTGGGAAGGGGGGTCAGCGGGGCAAAATGGAGGTCGGGGGCCGCAAGCACTCACCTGCCGATGATTTTTTAGGAGGCAGTGGGCGCGTGCAGCGCGGGTCGCTAGACCCTGGGCCCGGAAGCCCAGTAACCAATCACGGGCGGTGGGCGGGTTGGGAGGCGGGAGGGAGCAGGGACACGCTCGGGGAAGGGATGCAGTGGGAAGGGGGGTCAGCGGGGCAAAATGGAGGTCGGGGGCCGCAAGCACTCACCTGCCGATGATTTTTTAGGAGGCAGTGGGCGCCTGCAGCGCGGGTCGCTAGACCCTGGGCCCGGAAGCCCAGTAACCAATCACGGGCGGTGGGCGGGTTGGGAGGCGGGAGGGAGCAGGGACACGCTCGGGGAAGGGATGCGGGATGCGGTGGGAAGGGGGGTCAGCGGGGCAAAATGGAGGTCGGGGGCCGCAAGCACTCACCTGCCGATGATTTTTTAGGAGGCAGTGGGCGCCTGCAGCGCGGGTCGCTAGACCCTGGGCCCGGACGCCCAGTAACCAATCACGGGCGGTGGGCGGGTTGGGAGGCGGGAGGGAGCAGGGACACGCTCGGGGAAGGGATGCGGGATGCGGTGGGAAGGGGGGTCAGCGGGGCAAAATGGAGGTCGGGGGCCGCAAGCACTCACCTGCCGATGATTTTTAGGAGGCAGTGGGCGCCTGCAGCGCGGGTCGCTAGACCCTGGGCCCGGAAGCCCAGTAACCAATCACGGGCGGTGGGCGGGTTGGGAGGCGGGAGGGAGCAGGGACACGCTCGGGGAAGGGAATGCGGGATGCGGTGGGAAGGGGGGTCAGCGGGGCAAAATGGAGGTCGGGGGCCGCAAGCACTCACCTGCCGATGATTTTTTAGGAGGCAGTGGGCGCCTGCAGCGCGGGTCGCTAGACCCTGGGCCCGGAAGCCCAGTAACCAATCACGGGCGGTGGGCGGGTTGGGAGGCGGGAGGGAGCAGGGACACGCTCGGGGAAGGGATGCGGGATGCGGTGGGAAGGGGGGTCAGCGGGTCAAAATGGAGGTCGGGGGCCGCAAGCACTCACCTGCCGATGATTTTTTAGGAGGCAGTGGGCGCCTGCAGCGCGGGTCGCTAGACCCTGGGCCCGGAAGCCCAGTAACCAATCACGGGCGGTGGGCGGGTTGGGAGGCGGGAGGGAGCAGGGACACGCTCGGGGAAGGGAATGCGGGATGCGGTGGGAAGGGGGGGTCAGCGGGGCAAAATGGAGGTCGGGGGCCGCAAGCACTCACCTGCCGATGATTTTTTAGGAGGCAGTGGGCGCCTGCAGCGCGGGTCGCTAGACCCTGGGCCCGGAAGCCCAGTAACCAATCACGGGCGGTGGGCGGGTTGGGAGGCGGGAGGGAGCAGGGACACGCTCGGGGAAGGGAATGCGGGATGCGGTGGGAAGGGGGGTCAGCGGGGCAAAATGGAGGTCGGGGGCTGCAAGCACTCACCTGCCGATGATTTTTTATGTGAGCAAAATACAACCAGCTCCAAGAATGGTATCCAGGTGGCTTAGCGTCTAGTTGATTGCTCCCACCAATTCAAAGGGAGAAAATCCTTTCAGGGCTTCTCTGTCGAGATGAACCTAGCGATTCAGACCTGCAGCAGGGCTTCCCCGGGCAAACCAATGGTCCAGGAGTTGCAGCAGCCGTCCTCTTCAAGCTCGTCTTCGGTTCTTTCGTTCCAGTGGTCGACTCTGCCTTCCAAGCCAAAAGACTTGCCTTTTATTCAGTTTTCTCCCATTCATTTCAGCCTAGCTGCTACTCACCCAGCAGGGTGGCTGTCCTTGCCGGACAGTCAGCCAGCCACTCATACCAAAGTGCATTTGGGTCTCCTAGGAGACGAATCACAGGGTGTTTCGGGCACCTCCCTCACTTCCTGCCCACCCCAGAAACTCGGCGCTAGAGGCGGTCTTTAGTCCTGAAGCCCACCAAAGGCGAATGAACAAAGGAACCAAACCTGGTTTGTCGCACAGAGCAAAACTCTAGAAGGATCTTTCCATAAAGAAATGGCGAAAAGAGAAGACTGGTACCTGTTTAAGCAAAGGGGGCTCAGGCGCCATCTTGAAAAACATGGCTCCCGCGATTTAACGCCACCGGTGTTCGCAGTCGGGAAAAACCATGGTAGTTCATTGTAAAACCACTGCCACCAGCCATTTCGAGAGAAAAGGGTAGCATTTCACTGCTATGTTAGTATCTAGACACAGGGGATACTAGGTAACCCCTCCAGCACTCTACAGTAAGATAGGGTGTGCTGGGTCTAGGAATTGAAAAAACGAGTAAGTAAAGTCAATTTCACTTGACTTTCTCTGGCAAACAGTAGTTTATCCCAGAGAAGGTATTTAAACCTTGGGAAAGTGTTACGCTCACTTGGTATCCACGGGGATGCCACCCAGCCCTGGTTGGATGATTTGCACTCTCGAACCCTCTCCCGGTCCCTTGGTAAGGCTTCTGGTTAAAAATGGGTCTGCAATATAGGAGAGCTGGATTCAATAACAGATTGTCTTTGTTTTCCCAACTCCCTTGGCCTCAACTCCTTCCTCCCCCTTGGGCCTTCTCCTCACCTTAATATTGTAAAAGGTGGAGTCTCTGTCCTGCTCCTCGTGGCAGGGGCGCGTAGATGTGGGGTTGAGCAGCGACTAAGTTACTTCACTGGTGCAAGCCCCCCTGTGGGAATCCAGGCCTGCTGCGACTCCGTAGGTTTGCTGCTTTACAGTCTTTATATGCAGTTCTTATGTTCCTCTTAATTCGAATAATGTCTTGCTTCTTTCCTTTTAGGTATGGAAAGGTATTTTGGTGTTGTCATGCAGTTTGAAGATGAGCATGTGCCGGTAGGCGAAAGCGCGGTGTGCGCGATGCTGTCCGGTGAGTAATGCGCGATGCGCGGCGCTGTTTCACTTTTTATATTGCTAACTTATGTCTTTTCTCTCCTTGCAGGTTGCGATGTTCCTCGCTGAGCGCCGTAATGTTCCAGCAATGATACTGACCAGGAGATGACTACCCAAGTAAGAATTGTGTGGCTTTCTTCATTCGGGAGGAAACGTGAGTAAACGCTTACTAATGCCGTCTTTCTTTCTCCTCTTTCCAGGTTATGGTATTCCAGGATGCATGCAGTGCCGGATGATGGTGTTCGTACCTTCAGGTGAGTGGAACTGAAGTCCGCTATGGATTGAAGACAGGATACTGTTCCAGGTAAGTTTCATAGTGTTCGTTCTCTCTGCAAGTCCTTGGTTTCAGGTAAGCTGGCATCAAAGAACTGGACACAGTGAGCGTTACGCTGGCCACAGCAGAATAACGCAAAGCATGTTCTGTTTGGGTGTGGTTTAAATAGTCTCAGGTAAAGTAGTCCAGGTAAAATAGTCCCAGGACTGCCACACCCAAAGTAGTCCAGGTAAAGTAGTCCCAGGCCTGCCACACCCAAAAGACTAGACGGCATAGCTCAGTTCCTTGTAACTGAGCTATGTGTGTGCCTCCATGTTGGCTGAACCACCCCCAAGTTAAATAGTCCCAAGTAAATGGTCCCATTCTAATGTTGGTCTTCATGATGGTTATGAGCCTGGTGCCAAAGGCGCCAGGACTGACTCCCAAGAGAGTCTTGAATGAGGCTTTAAGGCCTTTGACCTGGCCCTAACTGGAAGGCTGACTTGCCAGTGAGGGCCGGGGGCAAGGGTCATGACAGAAAGCCTGGAAAGGTTTCCCTGTGCCACTGCACTGAGGGTGCTGTGTGACACACATGAAAAGATGATGCCTATGGAGTTGTCTAAAACTCCATAACCAAAGAAAACACAAGTAAAGCACAGAAAACAAACAGAATTAAAAAGTACAAAATCCCAAAGTTCAGCAAAAGAGCTGGGGGTCTCTAAATTAGAGAGGAATTACCATATTTATGAGAATTCTCCATAACAGGCGGCTATGCCTCTCCCCGCCAAGATCTCCCTCCACCTGCAAGTACGTTGGATCTTCTTCCAGCAGTGCACTCCTGAAGTATTCCTCAATTGACAGGCTTAGTTCACATATAGTTTCTTGCCACAGAAACAGGATATTTTACAGGATATCAGTATTGGCCGCGGGAGCTACATGAGAATTGCATCTGCATCGCTTGCCAGCTGGCCACGCCTGCCACTCCTATTCTTGCGTAGAGGGCTCATTGATGTCAAAGCTGTGTGAACTGTGTTCAAAGTATGTCTTAGTATGCACTGATTCTGCCACAATCTAGCTGTGAGTCTGTATGAGGCTACTACAGCTCTTTCCAGCTCAACCTGTTGTGCATAAAACACTGTGCTATACCAGTATTTCCCCTTTTCTGGTGGAACTTTGATTTTTTGTCCTGTGTGTGCACATTAGAACTTTGTATCTTCAAGAATAATGTAATGAATATCAGGAAACGGGGTAGGCGAGTTCAGTCTCCTGAATGAAAAGCTATTTGAAAACATAAATTGCCACCCAGACTTCAGGCAAGGTACAAGTCATGATACTTTGAAGAATGTATTTAGGAGGAAGGTTAAACCATGGGACTGGTCTAACAACCATTTACACCTATCCACTCTTCGTTCGTATAGATACACTTCTAGTGTAAGACATTGTTCCATAAAAACGCAAACTTGCCTTCGGCAGTGCTCCAGTCCTGCACCCTGCAACTTAATACTCAGGTTGCGTACCAATCAGCTCCCACTTCTTGCTTTTTAAGGGAGCCCATCGTCCGATTTCCTCTAGACCAAAGGGTATGTCAGATCTGTAAAGTATCAGGACTGATAGAAACTCCCCAACATGTCTTTACAGAATGTAAAATACTGGGGCCAGTCTATGTGCGTATCTTTGACCAATAGTGGAATTGCAGAGATGGGCATTTACAAGTGTGTGAACATAATAAGCCCTGACAGGAGAGTATATCAGGCAGTTACAAGTGTGTGAATACAAGAAGCCCTAACAGGAGGACACGTGTCCAAAACTAATAGACACTCACGTCCCCTGCACACTATTTACTGATATAAATCAGTCAAATCTTGTTGCATTTAGTAAATTGTGATTCAGTTAATTAGGTCACGGCAATGTAATCCTTTCAAATTGTTGACCACATTTATTCAAGTTGTAACAAAATAACAAAGATTTTTAATACATAAGTTGTACATATGAGGTATTAATATAATTCATCATACATTTAGACATTCAAACAATCAAAAATGATCTTGACGCCTTTTGGGAAGATAATCCCTTAATCAGGAGCGGAATATTCATCAATTTCATGTGGTTCATACATTTTCTAGCTCCAATTCTAATTTACAAAATAAGAATAAGGAGCTCGTAAGTATGATGCTTCTAATGTTGGATTAATAGATCAATCACTAGTGATTTGTCTATAGGTTTCACCTTCTAAGTGGTGTATCCAGGCAACATAATGAGGTTCATCCGGGTTATCTGATATTGTATTCGTGTACAGTCTTCAATTACCTTAGGGATTACTAAAGTAAGAATGACAAATGTATCTGTCAGCAACCAGTAATGGGTCTCTATGTATTTTGCAGAGGTAATTATGATGTAGATAAACATACCTCACAACTTCTTATTTAAATGAATCTTGCATCCTGTTGCTGTATCCCGGTAGGATGTGTGAGAAACCTGAAGGTGTCTCCCTGGCTAAACCCTGGGGATCTGTCATCCAGGTGGCCAGGACGCGGCCCTCGCTAATCGATCCAGTTTCTGGGGGTGGACTAGTGAGGGAGGATCACCTGGATGGTGGATCCTCGGGGAGTGGGACACAGACGAGACGGGTGAGACGCAGTATCCCCCCTTCCTTTAATACCACTGCCCCATCCTACTGCATAGGACATTCAAAAACACTGCCCCCCCTTTCCTAACACAAACACTTTTGCACAATGGACTAACACAAGAGCGGTTTAACCCGAAATGTCCCAAAACAAGGGTCAGGCAGTTGACGAGAATCACACACCTGGCAGATCTTTTGTCAGGGCTGGCTGGAGTAGTAATCAGGAAGAGTTTGGCTGGAGTAGTTATCAGGAAGAGTTTGTACATAGAATTAACATTATGGTGGCCCAAGTCAAGATGGAGAGAAAGAAACTTAATCTGATGGTTTAAGGAACAATAGTATGTTTGGTTTGTCTGACTGGTGGATAGGATAATGGGTTGGATTCTTGTGAGGTGAGCAAGATTCTAAACTGCCTTTCATCCATAGTAATTCAGTGGCTGCTTGTACATTAGTTAAGCTCCTTAAGTAAGGCCTTTCAGAGTTCAGAAGATTTGCCAAAGAAGTAAGAAAATCGTTTGCTGAGCCAGAGTGAACTAGAAGACATCAGGTGGGATCGTTCTTTTTATAAGCTAAAAGATTTTTACAGTGAACTTTCATCTTTCATAAGAAATTTTAAAGAGTTAACGAGTTTTAAAGTTTACTGAGTGAAAAGACGTTTTACAGTTTTATTACTATAAGGAAACACATGTGAAGAATGTGCGCTCAAGTTTTAAAGTTGTTTACTGCATGAAAAGTGTTTCAAGACTGTTTTAACATGTGTGCGAGTCCGCGTGACTTCAGTAACGTTGTTATGGGAGCGCACGGGTATTCTGAGCGATAGAGCGTGTGTCCAAATGAATAGCGCGAGTGGTTTTTGAGCGCGTGCACATTTTTAACGTGAGAGACGTTGCGTAAGAAAGCGGGTGTTGGGTTGCGATAGAGCGCAAGTCCATTTTTTAACTAAGCGCGAGTTGTTTTGAACATGTGTACAATTTTTATGTGAGTGACGTTGCGTATAACCCCGTGTGTTCGGTAGCGATAGAGCGCAAGTCCATTTTACTTAGCGCAAGTTGTTTTTTAGCGCGCGTACACTTGTTTTCACGCGTGCGTGTATTTGTTAAGATGCGCGTGTGAATTTTATACGCGAGGACAATTTTTCACGTCTTGAGATTTCACGTGTTTATCGCAAACACGTGTCAAGAAAGAAACTATGCGTTCATATGTGTAAAATAAAAAGGTTCACACGCAGAAGGAGAGCAGCATTCAAGAAAGTTTATGAGTTTCTATTTAATGTAATTTTTATGCAAAAGGAATTCAATTCTTCAAAGAAAGACTGCATTTCACAAAAGCATTTAAAACTCAAACTTCATAGAGTTAAATGAACTTAAAAAAGCAAAGAAGAATATCTAAGCCTGTAAGGTGCTTGCAAGGGTCATTACTTTAGGATTCTAAAGAGACTTGAATTGCTTGAGACTATATGCACTAAGCATGATAATTGTTTACAAGATATTCCATACAGATAATTAACCTCTAAGTCTTATACAGAGGTTTAAGAGGTAAAGAAGTTAGAGTTTATTTTAAAATAATTTTAGAAAAGAAGTTTATATTAATATATAAGTAACCAAGTGCATTTGTTTACTACAGATACCAGAGCCTACCAGAAGGTTGCAGGGCTGCAGTGTCTCCGTTGTTATTTTCTCCAATATCCCCTTTCCCTTTCTTTGGGTTCTCAGCTCAGCTTATACTTAAGGGTTGAGAGGTTAACTCCTGGTGAGGGTCTGTGGGGCCAGCATCAGCTCCTGTGGAATTCAGTCAAGCCGGACCCTGACACCTTTCCCTTCCCCACTGGGCTAAAAGGTGGAGCAAGAGAGCCCAGTACGAGCAAGGCAGACCGCACAACGAGACCGCTATCCAGACCTGGCAGTTCAAGAGGAGGAGAAAGGTAGCAAATCTCGAGTGGCTGACGCGGAGAGACAAAACCTTGCCATTTTTGACAAAACCCTGCAAACCCTCCGCTGAAAGAAATGCAAGACTGAGGACAATAGCCCAAGTGTGCTGCAGCAGATGTCAACGGTACATGGAGCGTATCGATGCTGATAAACTGGAGCAAGAGAGCCTCCTGCTTCCCTGGTACCAGCCTTAACTCCAGGAAAGAGGAAAGCTAAGCGGTTCAGCACAGCCGGTGAGTCGCAGAGGGAGAAACGATGAGAGCCGGGCTGTAGTTAATGAAAGTCATGAAGTGAGAGATGGTCAAAGAACTGTAAAATTGTAAAGGGGAGACCAGCTGCAGAAGGGGACTGGCACCACATGAGTGCTGCTCTGAGAAACCCTGGTCGATCTGAATGAAACTACAGATAACAGAAGACCGTGGGAGAGCCGACAAGATAGGTCAAAGTGGTCATACAGGAGGTCAAGCGGTCAACCATACAGTCGAAAGCCTTTGACCTAAGAACTGTAATGAAAGCAAGGGAAGTGAATCCTGTGAGCATTGAAAGTAAATATGAATGAGAAGTTGGCAAGAGTGAACTCTGCAGCGCGATGTCCACTGGTACTGTTTAAAAGACATAAGATTGGTGAATGCTGGGAAAGCCTTAGTGAACCCGATGGAGGGAGGCTGAATGCAACGAGGGATCTGCGCCCGGGGACCCAGGGGTGAAGCCATCACCTGAGAAATACGTAGAACAGAACTTTGTGTTAGTTTGTTATTTTTCTTGGTAAACCCATCAGGCTTTCGGGACCAGGAAACCACAACCACCGAAGGCCTTGATATTGATGGGAACTGTTTCAGGATCCAAGCCCAGAGGAGGGAGATCGACAAGGTGTAAAGCTATTGCCCAACATCACGAGGAACAGGAGAAGACTCTGAAGATTTTGAAACCTTAGCCGAAGGAATCAAGAGTTGTTTCTGCTCTAATTCAGACACTACAAAGGGAACAGTTACACTTCCGGAAGAAATGGCTGACCTAACCAATATCACTGCCCAATTAGTGGCCCATCAGATACAGGCTGAAAACAGACTCCCAAGAAAATGTAACTAAACTCATTGAATTGTAAGCAAGGCCTTCCCTACCCCAAGGCGTACTTCAACCATATCTCGAAGGCTAAGATTTGGTAAATTCTTTTGTAAACTTCGAACGCCTTGCTGAACAACTAGGGTGGGAGTAGAACCTTAAAAAGATGCTATTTGGGACCTTTGCTAAAAGGGGAACTCCAAACTTCCTATAAGCTACTCAACCTTGCACAAGGAGCCTCTTTCCTGTCCCTCAAGGAAGGCTTATTGAAAAGAGTAGGGCAAACCTGAAATTTTTATTAGCTGAAATTACGAGCCATTAGGTTGAACCCGGGAGAAACGCTTTTTAGAAATGGGTGAACGGGTCAAAAACACGGTGGCCCGAAGGACTAGTAATACAACTCTTTTTTTGCAAGAATCCGTCCTTCAGTTGAATCGACCGACTCTAGCTATGGCCATTGAACCGGTCCAAAAACATTTGGATGTGGTTAAATATTTTCACCTAGCCCACCGATGGGAACATCGAAGAGATCGTAAACCAGTCCATCGACCTCAACCCCAAGGAATAGACAAACGAGGAGGATCATATAAGTTCAAGGAAGGGATGACTCGGGAGAGAGTAGAGCTTGGGAAAGCTGATACGAGGCCTAAAGAGGAAAGTAGAAGGGAGGAAAGTAGAAGGGAGAAAGTAAAAGGAAGCAAACCACCTCCTCTGATCTGTTTTTCCTGTAGAGAAACCAGACCACTAGGTAGACAATGTCCAAAGAACATAATGAACCACCTATGGAAATAGGCTCTTTGAAGGGTGAAGAGTGGAGGAAGCTGAGGAAGAGTTAGAGACCTTTAGCATCTGTTTGTCAAACCCCTACCAAGTTCATATAAGAAAAGGCTTGGGTAAATAGGAAACGTGTAAGGGCCCTAATCGACTTGGGTAGTAAGCAGACCGCTATTCGAACCTATTTTAGTTATAACAATAGACCTAGATCATTGTAACGCTCACCTGATTCCCGTAGAGGCGCCGGTCTTGACTGGGCGTTTGCCGTATCTTCAAAGGTGATGTGTAACACACGGCTGGCTCTTTGGGCTGGACCTCTGTGCACTGTATGTCTGACTCGAAGGGTAAGATGTCTGCAGATAGAAAATATGGGATTAATGAACTGGGTTATTGAATGTCTCTCTCTTCTTCCCTTTCTCTTCTCCTGTAGAACCCCAAAGGTCAACGCTCTCACCTTAGGTAAGTGAACGCCGTGCTCTCCATCTGCCTCGGGGCAGGGTGCTGTAACCAGTTTCTTCACTGGATAAGGGGAGCAGGCCTCTTGACTTCAGAGGACTGCTGTCCGTTGTTTACTGCACGAACGGTAAGTTTCGAGTAATTCTAATGTCTTTAAAAGTCTTTAGTAATGATGTCTCTTGTTTTGCAGGGTTCCGGCGATGGCGGATGACGGGCTGAAGTGAGTTGAAGATGGAGCCCGTGTGATGAATAGAAGCGCCTGGAAGCACATAAGTAAGCGCTTGTTGCCTGCTTCACGATGCGCTCTAACTGTCTTTTTATTTTGCAGGTACAAGTTCGGAGCGGCTGCAGGGTGCCGGAATACCCACTGGGTTAGATGTGGAAAGGAGTAATGGCACGTGAGTATTAAAGTTCCCCAATGTCTTTAAACGCACCTTGTTTTGTCTTTCAGATGCGGGATGCAGCGCCGAAGGCCTCTGGAGCGCACGAAGAGTAGGTAAGCCTTTGTCTTTCAGATGCCGGAATGCAGCACGAGGCGTTGATGACAGCCGATGGACCAGGTAAGTGAAGCGCTGTCACTGAAGACCGTAATGCTAACCTGTTCTTTCTTGTCTTTATAGGTGTTGCTGAAGACTGGATTCAGGATGGTAAGCCTTTTTCCTTAGGCCCAGGATCAGATGCAGAAGACACGATGAGCGTTCTGCTGCAGAGGATGCAGAATAACGCAAAGCAAGATTCATCCATCGGGTGTGGTTTAAATAGCCTCCTGTAGTGCTTAGGTGTCTCCTTCCACAGCCACGCCTAGGTAAGAAAAGAGTTCCTGCTTTCCAGAAGAGTTCCAGTGTTCTGAACCTAGGGAGTGGCTCCTGCCCCACCCAACAGGAAAAGTAGTTCCAAACAGAAGAGGATCAGAGGCTCAACTGGCAGACAAGTAAGCAGCATGGTCTGCTGCAGGTAAATCCACCCAAGCATTATGAGCCCGGCGCTTCCAGCGCTGGGACTGGGCATATTTATGAGCCTGGTGCCACTGGCGCCAGGACTGGGTCCAAAAGGGCCCAATTGGGACTGGTTGGCCCTCGGAACCTGGGTTATGGATCTGCTTCCAAGGAATTAATGCCTCCTTTACCACAGGCATTATCTCCAGTAACTTAAGAGTCCTGGGTGCTCCCACTCTTAAAAAAGGCTACTCTAGACCCCACTATACCCACTAATTATAGACCTATTACTACGGTTCCGTTCCTCTTGAAGATACTGGACAAGGTGGCATACATCCAAATCCAGAACTTCCTGGAACAAAACCAATTATTAGGCTCCCGACAATCTGGCTTCCGCCCTCTTCACGGCACAGAAACTGCACTGATTGACCTGAAAGCCCAAATAGACAAAGTACGAGATTCTGGAAAACCAGCACTCCTCCTGCTACTAGACCTATCGGCCGCTTTTGATTTAGTGGACCATAAAGTCCTATGTAACCACCTAGATTCAGCAGCACACTTCTCCACTGAGGCTATAGCATGGATACAATCCTTCCTTAGTGACCGCACCATGAGGGTTTTCTCACCTACAGCAGCGGCAGACCCCATCCCTATTACCTGCGGTGTGCCACAGGGATCATGCGTTTCACCAACGCTATATAACATATTCACTAAGCCCCTGTTTGATGATTTGGACCATCTGGGTATCACGTATACTAACTATGCTGACGATACCCAGATCCTCCTCCCACTCACAGGGGTTTACGAAAAAGATCTAGCTATGGTGAACAAAATATACAGCATCGTTCAGGCATGGATGGCAACCCATGGCCTATGCCTGAACGATGATAAAACTGAGCTTCTTATCCTAGGCACCGCACCCCTCATCAATAAACTAAGTACAAATTACTCTTCCTTTACCATAGATGGGAACTGCATACAAGTTGCCAAAGAAGTTAAAACATTAGGGATCTACCTTGATTCTACCTTATCATTCTCCAAACAGGTAAACTCCCTAGCTTCCTCAACAGCCTACACATGCAAGCTCATTAGAGCAGGGAAACAATTCCTTTCTCAGCACAGTTGTCTAACACTAGCCAGAGCCCTTATCTCTAAACTAGATTATTGTAACGCACTATACATAGGAGCCACTAAATCCATCATCAACAAAATCCAGATACAGCAAAATAAGGCCCTCCGAGCAGCATTGAACATCCCCAGGAGAGAACACATTACAGCAATAAGAAGGAAACACAAATGGCTCTCCACCCATGAGAAAATCAGACTCAAAACTGCATCTCTCACACACAAATCTCTACATAACAAAGCCCCTCAATACCTAAAGGACAGATTCACTAGATCACACCCCACAAGACAAACCAGACTTGCCTACACCAATCGTCTACAAGTACCACGCTTTAAACTGACCACTATAGGCGGAGCTAGCTTCCCAGTCAAAGCTGCTCAATTGTGGAACGAATTACCCACTACCGCAAGGCTAGAATGCTCTTTTTCCAAATTCAGGCAAATTGTAATTAACTGGCTAACGACAGTAACTGCTAATTGAACCTATGATAATGCTTACGCCTGTTTGCTACACAGCATCTGCACCATACAATTGTAAACTTGTATTGTAAACTTGCACCTGTAACTGGTAATTTCTGTAACTTGTAACTGTAACCTGTAACTTATGCTCTAAGCTGTACATATTCTTACTTTCTGCGCCCTTATACCCCAGGGTCCGGTGCGCATAATAAATACTAAACAAACAAACAAACAAACAAGGGAGTTGGGAAAACCCTGACCTTTTGGAAGCAGAGATCATGACAGTACCCCCCCCCCCCTCAAGGCCCCTCCCAAACCGGGCTTCTCCGGGGGTTTTGGCTTGTCAGGAAATGTTCGGTGAAATCTTTTGATTAGGCGAGGAGCGTGGACATATTCAGCAGGTTCCCAGGATCTCTCTTGGGGGACGTAGCCTTTCCAGTCAATTAGGTAAAATAGTTTAGATTTGGAGATCTTGGAGTCTAGAATGCTTTTGACTTCAAACTCGAGTTCTCCATCAACTAGGATGGGTTTTGGAGATTTAGTTAGTCGGGTTTGAGGTTGCACGGGTTTTAATAGAGAGACGTGGAAGACCGGATGTATCTTCATGTGCGGGGGCAAGTCCAACTTGACCGCTACTGGGTTTACTATGGTAGTGATGGAATAGGGACCAAGGTATCTTGGGTTGAATGTGCGTGGCCCTTTTAGAGGTAGATATTTGGTGGATAACCAGACTTGATCCCCTACTTGATATTGAGGGGCTTCCTTCCGATGTTGATCTGCTCCTTTCTTGTATTGTTCTTTAGCTCTTTGAAGGTGAGAAATAGCTTCCTTAAAGGCTTGGGTGATTGTAGAATGCAGGTAGTCTACTGCTGGTGTTTCAAGATCTTGGAGGGGATCCAACTCCGAGGTTCGAGGGTGACTGCCATAGAAAAGAAAAAACGGGGTTTTCCCAGTTCCCGAATGGACAGAGTTGTTGTAGGCATATTCGGCTATCCAAAGGATGTCTTTCCAAGTTTTTTCAGTTTGTTGCAGCATGCAGCGTAAATACTGTTCCAGAGTTTGATTGGTCCTCTCGGTTTGTCCGTCGGTCTGAGGGTGGTGACTGGTCGATAGTCTCACATCAATTTGAGCCGACCGACAGCAACTTCGCCAAAAATGAGAAATAAATTGACTACCTCGATCCGAAATTAGAACCGAAGGAAAACCGTGCAGTCGGACGATGTTTTCGAGAAATTCTCGGGCCAGAGTTGCTGCTGTTGGCAAGCCTTTGAGCGGAATGAAATGCGCCATCTTGGGGAATAAGTCCACTATTACTAGAATCGTATTGTATCCGGAGCATGGAGGTAGATCGGTGATGAAGTCCATAGAAAGCGTATGCCAAGGGCGAGGTGGGATGTCAATAGGGCGTAAGAGGCCTGCTGGTCTTTCCTTTTGACTCTTGTTTTGGGCGCATACTCCACAGGACATTATAAAGTCTCTGATATCTTTTTTCCAAGACGGCCACCAGAAGTAGCGCTTGATCTTTTCTGAGGTCTTGGCCATACCGGGATGTCCTTCCATTAAAGAATCGTGATAACAAGAGATTACTTTTTTCTGTAAATCTGTGCTGGGCAGGTATAATCGTTCTTGGTAATACAATAAGTTGTCCTTTACTGCAAAGTCCTTTCCCTGCAGATGCCAATTCTGTATGTCTGCTGGAGTTACAAGTTGCCTGGCTTTATCCTTAACTTCCTCTATGGATTGTGTGGCGATTACACCCAGAATTCTTTGTTCGGGAATGATTGGTACAGGTTTAGGGTTGATCAAATGTTCTTCCACTCCCATCCGAGAAAGGGCATCAGCTTTACCGTTTTTTGTACCAGGTCGATAAAAAGTCAAACTCGGCAAAGAATAATGCCCAACGGAGTTGTCTAGAGGATTGGGCTTTTGCGGTTTTCAAATATTGCAGGTTTCGGTGATCCGTAATCACAGTAACGGTGTGTCGGGCCCCCAGCAGATAATGCCGCCAAGCCTTAAAGGCAGACTTGATAGCCAGAAGTTCCTTGTCAGTAATCGTGTAGTTGATTTCAGGAGGCGAGAATTTGCGGGACCAAAATGCCACGGGATGCAACTGATTGGTTACCGGGTCCTTTTGTGATAGAACTGCCCCCATGGCAAGGCTTGAAGCATCAGTTTCCACGATGTAGGGGAGTTCAGGGCGAGGGTGTTTTAAGATTGGTGCAGAGATAAATCTAGTCTTCAAATCCTGGAAAGCTTGTTCCGCCTCGGTAGACCATTCAAAACGTTTGTTTTTCTTTAACAAGGCAGTGATGGGCTGGACTATCCGAGAAAATTCGGGGATAAACCTGCGATAAAAGTTAGCGAAGCCTAACATGCTTTGCACACCTTTTACGGAGGATGGTGATGGCCATTTGAGAACTGCATCGACCTTCTTTGAATCCATACGCACTCCGCTAGGTGATAATATGAATCCCAAGGATTCAACTTCAGTCACGTTGAAAACACATTTTTCCAACTTAGCGAAAAGTTTGTGTTGACGCAATCTTTCGAGGACCATTTTCACGTGTTTCCGATGTTCAGATTCCGATGAAGAATAAACGAGGATGTCGTCAATGTAAACAACAACACACACATCTATGAGTTCTCTGAGGACATCGTTCATAAAATATTGAAAGGCGGCCGGGGCATTGCAAAGTCCGAAGGGCATGACCTGATATTCAAATAGCCCATATTTGGTGCGGAAGGCCGTCTTCCATTCATCACCCTCTTTTACTCGTACCAAGTGGTAGGCTCCTCTAAGATCCAGCTTTGTATATATGCATGCTTTTCTGACTTGGTCCAGGAGTTCAGGGATCAAAGGTAACGGATATCTATTCTTGACGGTGATCTGGTTCAGGGAGCGATAATCGATACAAGTTCTAAGATCTCCTTCCTTTTTTGGAACGAAGAACAAAGCTGAAGAAGCAGGGGACTTGGAAGGACGAATAAACCCATTTGCCAGGTATTGATCCAGGTATTGTCGAAGGTGAAGGTTCTCAGGCTCGGTGAGGGCATAAATTCTACTACAAGGAGGAGTAGATCCAGGTATCAGGTCTATCTGGCAGTCATAAGACCTATGAGGAGGTAGAGAGTTAGCCTGATCCTTCCGGAAGACATCTTGGTATTCTAGGTATTCGGGAGGTAACTGGGGAGTCTCTGAAGAAATTGCTGCCAGTGCAACACCAGGTGGAGGGTGACAAGTAGAGACACATTCTGGAAACTGGACCGTTCTTGCTCGGCAATCGATCAGAGGATTGTGTTTCTCTAACCAAGGTATTCCTAGAATAATCTGAAACTGAGGAGCCTTGATCACATCGAACACGATCTTCTCATGGTGTCCATCTTGACTTACTAGCGTCACTTCTTGAGTGGTATGCGTTACTGGTCCGGAGGCTATCTCCGTTCCATCCACCGTAGTAATGACGTCCTTTACAGCCTTGGGACAAAGAGTTAGATTCATCCTCAAAACCATTTCATGATCCACATAATTGCCGATGGCACCGCTGTTGACGTAAGCTTCAATTGCATGTAATCGATCCGGATTATCAGGGCTAATGAGGACCATAGGTATCACGAAATGCGAGGTCACGGAACTGGTTTTCACGCTCGGCAAGAGGACCTCTATTCTTGTAGGGCGAGGTTGTTTCCCTGCTCAGAGTTTGTAACTTTGGTAACTGCAGCTCCTACTGCCTTCTTGGCAGGTTTCACCGGACAGTCTCGAAGAAAGTGCCCTGAGTTTCCGCAATAGAGGCATAATTGCAACTGTTTTCTCCTTTCCCGCTCCTTTTGTGTTAGAGGACCTTTCAGGCTCCCTATTTGCATGGGTTCCCCGGAGTCTACTCCTTTGGAAGGAGTTGGCGGTTTGGAAAATACTCGAGCATCAAACTTGGAACGATCGGCCTTCCTGTTCTGCAGTCTGTGATCTATTTGAACGACTAAGTCTATATAGTCCGAACAATCTTGTGGGGGATTCACTACTTGGGCTAACACATCTTTGAGCTCTCCACGTAGACCTCTATAAAACAGCGTAATCCTTTTGTCCTTAGGCCATTGAGTTTCCACTATCAGTCTGTTGAAAGACGCAATATAAGCCAAAAGGTCTTGATTACCTTGTTGCAACGAAAGAAGCTCATTGTCCAAGGCCTGCCCCTGTGAATGTCTTGCGAACAGTTTTTCCATACTGAGCTGAAAAGCTTGAAAATCATGGAGGACCGGATCATCTTGATTTACTAGAGGGATCGACCAGTCTGCCGCATTGCCACTAAGGTACGAAAGCACGAAAGCTACTTTAGCTTGATCAGTTGGAAAGGCTGCTGGCTGGCATAAGAAATGCAACCGGCACTGATTGATAAATACTGCAAACCTCTTTGGGTCACCAGAAAATCGTTCGGGCGGAGCCAGAGGTACATTCCCAGGTAGGTTGATCTGCACTGGATTCATAGAGGATGTAGAAGGAAGATTTCCCCCAGATGCGGGTAACGGGGTCTGTCCGGCTTGTGACTGTAGCAATTGTCTAGCGAGATCATCTGTTCGCTCCTTGGAAATAATCAGTTCCCTTCTTAGAGCGTTCGTTTCCTGACGGGCTGCATGCACTTCTGCCCTTAGTTCCCCAAGTAACTGGGCTAGCTGGTCGGTATCCGAGGCTTCCATAGCGCCTGGACGGGAGTTTTGCGGTAGGCTTTGCGTTCTGTAACGCTCACCTGATTCCCGTAGAGGCGCCGGTCTTGACTGGGCGTATGCCGTATCTTCAAAGGTGATGTGTAACACACGGCTGGCTCTTTGGGCTGGACCTCTGTGCACTGTATGTCTGACTCGAAGGGTAAGATGTCTGCAGATAGAAAATATGGGATTATTGAACTGGGTTATTGAATGTCTCTCTCTTCTTCCCTTTCTCTTCTCCTGTAGAACCCCAAAGGTTAACGCTCTCACCTTAGGTAAGTGAACGCCGTGCTCTCCATCTGCCTCGGGGCAGGGTGCTGTAACCAGTTTCTTCACTGGATAAGGGGAGCAGGCCTCTTGACTTCAGAGGACTGCTGTCCGTCGTTTACTGCACGAACGGTAAGTTTCGAGTAATTCTAATGTCTTTAAAGTCTTTAGTAATGATGTTTCTTGTTTTGCAGGGTTCCGGCGATGGCGGATGACGGGCTGAAGTGAGTTGAAGATGGAGCCCGTGTGATGAATAGAAGCGCCTGGAAGCACGTAAGTAAGCTAGTTGCCTGCTTCACGATTGCGCTCTAACTGTCTTTTTATTTTGCAGGTACAAGTTCGGAGCGGCTGCAGGGTGCCGGAATACCCACTGGGTTAGATGTGGAAAGGAGTAATGGCACGTGAGTATTAAAGTTCCCCAATGTCTTTAAACGCACCTTGTTTTGTCTTTCAGATGCGGGATGCAGCGCCGAAGGCCTCCGGAGCGTGCGAAGAGTTGGTGTGCTTTTGTCTTTCAGATGCCGGAATGCAGCACGAGGCGTTGATGACAGCCGATAGACCAGGTAAGTGAAGCGCTGTCACTGAAGACCGTAATGCTAACCTGTTCTTTCTTGTCTTTATAGGTGTTGCTGAAGACTGGATTCAGGATAGTAAGCCTTTTTCCTTAGGCCCAGGATCAGATGCAGAAGACACGATGAGCGTTCTGCTGCAGAGGATGCAGAATAACGCAAAGCAAGATTCATCCATCGGGTGTGGTTTAAATAGCCTCCTGTAGTGCTTAGGTGTCTCCTTCCACAGCCACGCCTAGGTAAGAAAAGAGTTCCTGCTTTCCAGAAGAGTTCCAGTGTTCTGAACCTAGGGAGTGGCTCCTGCCCCACCCAACAGGAAAAGTAGTTCCAAACAGAAGAGGATCAGAGGCTCAACTGGCAGGCAAGTAAGCAGCATGGTCTGATGCAGGTAAGTCCACCCAAGCATTATGAGCCCGGCGCTTCCAGCGCTGGGACTGGGCATATTTATGAGCCTGGTGCCACTGGCGCCAGGACTGGGTCCAAAAGGTCCCAATTGGGACTGGTTGGCCCTCGGAACCTGGGTTATGGATCTGCTTCCAAGGGAGTTGGGAAAACCCTGACCTTTTGGAAGCAGAGATCATGACAATCATGCAGCCCTAGTCCGAGTAACTTGTGTACATGGAGACAATGAGGTATATCCTAAAATTTCAGTATACATGGAAATCCGGGGTGACTCCTGTAAAATACCATCTGTCATCATTCCTGGGCACTATGAGGAGGTTATTCTGGGACAAGACTTCCCCATCTTCTCTACTCTCTTACAGGAGTCCCCATCTCCCTTCAGAGATTTTCTACCACAGAGATCCTGGCAAGAGACCCACGACTCCCAAAACTCACCTTTATTAGATTGGAAAAACTCAGGACCAACAAACCCAAGATAACCCTTGAAACTCAGTTCATAGTTTGTCGAGAAAACGATAAAACCACTCTACCTCTACCTAATAAAACTGATCAGTGGAATATGCAAGAGTCCATGAACATCTCTCGTCCCTGTTCTATGCCCGATCTTGACCACCGCAGATCTGACCAAAGAACAGGCATATCCACGTTGCATAGGGGAAGGATATTTGAGAGACCTGAAGGTGTCTCCCTGGCTAAACCTCCGGATCTGTCATCCAGGTGGCCAGGACACGGCCATCGCTATTGGATCCAGTTCCTGGGGGTGGACTAGTGAGCAGGGATCACCTGCATGGGTGGGTCCTCGGGAGTGGGACACCGACGGGTGAGATGCGGTATCCCCCTTCCTTCAATACCTCTTTCCCATCTTACCGCATAGGACATTTGGAAACACTGCCTCTCCCCCTTTCCTAACACAACACTTCCGCACAACGGACTAACACCAGAGCCATTTAACTGACATGTCCCAATACAAGGGTCAGGCAATTGACGAGAAACACACACCTGACGGCTCTTTCCCTTTCCCACAGGGATAAAAGATGGTGCAAGAGCACAGTAGGAGCAAGGCAGACCGAACAATGAGGCAGCTATCCAGACCCGGCAGTTCAAGAGGAGGAGAACGGCAGCAAATATTGAGAGGCTGACAAGGAGAGACACAACCTTGCCCTTTTCGACAAACCCCGCAAACCCTTCCGCTGAAAGACGCTAGACCGGGGACAATAGCCCAAGTGTGCTGCAGCAGATGTCAACGGTACACGTAGCGTGAAAAAGCCGGAGTGACTGAGACTCCTGCTTCTGATGTACCAGCCTTGACTCCAGTAAAGAGGAAAGCCAAGCGATTCATCACAGGCGGTGAGCCGAGGGGAGAACCGATAAGAGCTGGGCTGTGGTGAATGAAAGTCGCAAAGTGAGAGCAATTCAAAGAACTGTGAAATTGTAAATGGGAGACCAGCTGCAGAAAGGGACCAGCACCACATGGGTGCTGTTCTGAGAAAACCTGGTCGATCCCCGTCTGAGTGAAACTACAGATACCAAAAGGCTCTAGGAGAGCCGCGAAGATAGTCCAACGTGGTCATGCAGGAGGTCAAGCAAAATCCCTGTACAGTTGAAAACCTTTGATCTAAGAACTATAACGAAAGCAAGGGAAGTGAATCCCATGAGCATTGAAAGTAAATGTGAATGTGAAGTTGCCGAGAGTGAACCTAGAAGAGGGATGCTGATGAGACGGGGCAAAACTAAAGTCCCAAGAAACAGTGTGTTGACAAAATGAACCCGGCTGAGGGATGTCCACTGGAACTGTTTAAAAGACAGAAGATTGGTGAATGCTGGGAAAGCCATAGTGAACCCAGTGGAGGGAGTCTGAAAGCAAAGAGGGGTCTGCACCCGGAAGAGGGGGACACAGGGGTGAAGAAATCACTCGAGAAATAGGTAGAACAGAACTTTGTGTTAGTGTGGCGTTTTTCTTGGTAAACCTATCAGACCCTCGGGGCCCGGAACCCACAACCACCAAAGGCTGTGATATTGATAGGAACTGTTTTAGGATCCAAGCACGGAAGAAGGAGATCCAGGGGGTGAAAAGATATCACCCAACACCACGAGGAACAGGGGTTGGTGCCCGGAAGAAGGGCACCTAGGGGTGAAGAATCCTCACCCTAAGTGAAACCAGGAAACAAACTTTCATTTTGTTGAAGGGAACATTTGTTTTGTTATTTGAATACATCAAACCCTCAAAGGCAAGAGACTTTGAAAGTAAAAGAGACTTAGCCATTGAGCTCCTGATAAACTGAAACAAAACTGTCGACTTGTGCTGGGAAAGCTTGAGTGTGTGCTGTGCTCCAAGATCCCACCTTACTCTGTGCTCAAAACATGGGGAAGGAAGACCCAGGCTGCCACATCCTGACATATTATATGTGAACACTTATTTTATTTCTTGAAAACTATCCCACACCCTTTTTGTATTAGTTGTAAGTTTTGGCAATAGGTTTCTTAGTATAGGCTCTTTTTAATTTTGACACAACGCCACAAGGACTGCCTTTTTTTCATTTGATGGTCGACTCTTGCTTCTATCTTAGATTTAGGTTTAGATTAGGCGTTTTTCCAACCTGCATTTAGTTTAATAAACACCCATGAACTGTGATCACTTGTTTCTGTCTTTACTGTTGCCACCATGAGTGTTCCTTACAGATGTGTGTGGAGTCGCTCAACTGGGGGGCGTTAAAAGGCCAAAGAAGTAGCTAAATTCTAATGGATGCTAGTGTTACGTCTGACATTGAATGTAAAAAGGTGCATGCCTCCAAAAGGAGTGTGCTTTCCGAGAGGTGTTGATGGCGGGTTAGTTGGTAGCAGAATCGTTGGAAGGACGTATTATCTATGGGAAGATGGATAAACGTCAGAACATGGGTCATTCGAAGAAGTCTGTTGTCAGGAAAAGATAATTAAATGTATGTAAAGTGCTTACCAATAGTTTGTGTACTTTTAAAACCGAAAACATTTTAGAACATCCCTACCTCGAAACACAAGCTAGGTGAATGGAAAAGATACCTTGATGATTCTTAGGTATCTGTAAGGGTCCCATAGAAATACTACAATCATTTTTTACATATCTCAATGAACGACGCACAAGAATTAAATTCACTCTAGAAATGGGCACTCCCAGTAACCAACTTAACACATCCATTTTTCATTCTTACTTTAGTAATCCCCTAGGTAATTGAAGACTGTTCAGATACAGTCATTCACCTGATTAAGGGGCAGTATCATTGAGAGACTTTTATTGGAGTTATTGTTTTTCATTTAAAAAAATGTAAAACACTGAAGGCCAAAGACATTATATTTTTCACCTTAAGTTTTATTTCCTTAGAATGTGAGGATCAGAATAGTACTTTAGACACAGGACAGTTTTGTTTTGGACATTCTGACACTGACAAATCCTTAATTCTAAGTTTAGGTAGGGAAACCCCTCTAGTGCAGGGACAGTGAGACACCCCCACCCTTTCATTTTATCAATAAGTCTTTAGCCAAAACCATGTCTAACTTGTGTCCGTATTTCATTCCTTACTCCTCACAATAAGCTATATGTTCATAGCTCGAAGAAATCCCAATTTTTCCCTTGTATTTAGTTTAGAATGGAAGGGTCAGTTCAGGGCTTTAGAAACAAGACTGAAGACTCTTTGTTTAACATCCTGACACAGACATTTCTTTGTTTTGTTGACGTAGGCAAACCCCTCATAGATTTAGGGATACCTAGGATTTCCCCAACCTCATTATTTTGATGATAAAAGTTTATGACCAAGACTTAAGATGCCACTATGAGTCGTACTACTTACCCCTTAAAACTCTCAGCCATTGTGTACCTGAGTTGTCTGATGTGTAAGCGGGAGCAGTTCTGACTTGGTCCAATTCTTAACCCCGAATACTCTCCAAATTCTACAACTGTATGGATAATGGGATCAATGTTGTCAGCTGGATCTGAGACATAAATTAAGAGTTCATCCGCATATAACGAGACCAAAACCCTCTTTGTATAAAAGAGGAGACCCCTATGAATATGGGATGCGCGAAGCATGCAAGCCAATGGTTCCACCGCTAACGCAGAAAGAAGACTGGACTGGGAACATTCCTTCCTCGTACTCCTATATATTTCAAAAGAGCTGGATGTCATGCCATGTATGAGTAACTTAGCCATGGACTTAACATAACAACAGTTTTATCAAAGAGATCAGATAGGTACTGTGAGAAACCTGAAGGTGTCCCCAGGATCCGTCATCTAGGTGGCCAGGACACAGCCATTGCTTTTGGATTCAGTTCCTGGGGGTGGACCAGTGTGGGAGGATCACCTGGGTGAGGGGTCTTTCGGGAGTGGGAGTTGGACACTGGATGGCGAAACACTGTATCCCCTTCCCTGTAACACCTTTACCCCATCCTACCAGGTAGAATACTTAGGAACTCATCCCTCCACCCCCCTTTCTCAACACAAACACTTTCTCACGGATAGCTTGCTTAGAGAGAAAACGGACAAACACCCGAGCTGTATACCTGACATGCCCCAATGCAATGGTCAGGGAGGGTCAAGCAATTACTGACCATTAAACACATCTGACTTCCATTACACTTCCCCGCGCGGATAAAAGGCAGAGCAGGGGAGCACACTCTGAGCGAGGCAAAGCACACAAGGAAGCGCCAGTTCCAAGATGACAGTTTAAAAAAAGGCAAACGGTAAAACAGATGGGAATTGCAAGGAGGGAAGTGCCCTTGATCTTTTTGACGAGGAACCGTTATGTTTGTGAACCTTCGATAATAGAGGACGTAAGACCATGAGACAAGGCGGAAGAATCCTGCATTGTGTGTCGGAGTTACCCCGGACTCTCCCGCGTTGATATCAAGGCGGGGAAAATCGCATGCCGCTGCGGGACTGTCCTTGGCTCCTACAACAAAGCAGCGCCAGTCAAGTCAGCACAGTCGGTGAGTTGGGGAGACTGAAACCAGACTGGTCTGTGTTGAAGCCAATGTTGCAAGCAGCAACATTGTATAGTGAATGCTGAAGCGAACAGTGTATGAAGTGTATGTTATAATCAATGCGAGTAAAATTGAACAAGAGAGGAGTTATTGAACTTTTAAGCCAAGATACAATACCCTAGAGTGGGCCGGCACTGCGTGCATGCTCATTCGACAGTCTCTGTAAGGTATCCAACTGAAAGGTGGCAAAAGCAAGAGTGACGAAGAATTGGGAATCAAAGTGGTCCTGCAACGGGTCAAGCAAAATCGTGTGCACAATTGAAAGTCTTCGGTGTTAATAGCATAAGGAAAATTGATGACAAACTAGTTGAAGTTGGTCCGAGCCCGGCAGAGGGAGATTCATTTGAACAGTGTGTTAAAGAAGATCTGAGCCCAGTTGAGAGGGTGCCGGGGGTTAACTGAGAATCGCCAGGGAAATTGGATGCATGAATATCCTACAAGCTTTGTACTAAGAGGATCTGAGCTCGACTGAGGGGGATCTGAGGTGAATAGTGAATCGCCTGAGAAATGGAGTACTTGTGTAACCGTAAGAGGAAAACGACGTATTGTTTGTCGCATCAGGCACTCAAAAAGAAGAGACTTTGTAAGACAGAGACTTGGGCACGGAAGTCCCTGATGGTAATGGTTGAACTGTATCCGCATGATACCTAGAGAAGCCAGAGACTGTGCTAAGTTCGAGTGTACTGCTTGTCCCGTGCTGAAAACATGGGGAAGGGGGGCCAACAGCCTGAACATCCTGACACATAATTTTTTCAACACTTTTCTTTTTCATAACACTGTTTCACACACTATTTGTATTTAGGGGTAAGGATTGGCAACAGGTTTATTAGTATAGGCCCTTTTATTTTGACAAGACACCACTAGGACTGCGCTATGATTATTTGAAGTCGTAGCTTGCTCCAATCTGTAGATTTAGGATTAGGGCAGCGTTTTTCAAACCCTTTTCGAAGTTCAATAAACACCCTTGAACTGTGGTCACTTGTGTCTACCTTACTGTTGCCTTCCTTACAGTATCTGTACCCATGCGTCGAAGAATGGAAAACAAAAAGTGCCAACTAAGTCAAAAGCTTTCTCTGCTTCTAATAGCTTTGCTACAGTATGTTGCCCCCGATTCACTTGAGATACAACGGCAAACAAGCATCGCAGAATATGTTGTGTAGATCTCCCCGCAATGCTATGTTATGTTAAGTTGATTTATATCACGCACCTCTGCCGTTTGCATGGTCTCCAGGCGCTCACATGGCTCTGTAAGAAAGTGGGTGGAGTAGGTTAGTGAGGGAAGAGGGTTAGGATGGAGGTTGTGCTCTTTCGTTGAGGCTTGTAGAACCAGGAGAAACTGGTGACTGCATGTTAGCTTTCCGAGTGTGCTTTGTTGTGTGCATTAGGCTTGCTGTGTCCGGAGGAATAACGTCCAGTGTCTTGGTTGTGTGTTTGCGCTCTTTTTCTTGTGGCAGATGTGTGTGGCTTGCGTGTTTTTGAGTGTATTATGACTGGCCCTTTGTGCGTGTGTGATACATAGGATGTATGTTGGAGACAAACAAGGAGCAGGGGGGTAGTTAGTAGGTTTTGCTTGGGCTTTGTAGTTTTATTGTCTGTTCCACGATCCTTAATGTCGCATGATTGCTTTGGGCCCAGGGTTTGAGTTGTAGGGCGCCTGTTTTTTATGCTTGTGTCAATGAATTGAATAGCCAGATTTTCACTTGTTTTCTGAAGGTTAGATGACCTTCTGTCGTTCTTATTTGCTTCGGTATGCAGCATGTGGTTCCTTCGAATTTCCTTTTGTCGTAGTGTTTCGTTTAGATTTGGACTTCATTGCTCGCTCTTAGGTTTTTTACTGGTTGGTAGAGGTTGATTTTGGCTTGGAGAAATTCATATCCTTGTCCGTGTAGCGATTTGTGAGCAATGCTGACTGCTTTTGAGGTTAATGTGCATTTTTTTTACTGGAAGTCAGCTTAGGCTTCTATGAGCTGGAGTGATGTGGTCTGTTCTGTTTAGTCTCGGGAGTCGACTTGTGGAAGTATTTTGGATTTGTTGGAATTTTTTTGTGAGGCGTTCTAGCATTCCAAGGTAAACGCTGTTTGCATAATCTAGTTTCAATAGTACCACAGAGATGATTGCATGAGTTCTGTGTGGGAAGTTGAAGTAAGGGAGTATCCCTCTAATTAGTTGCAGGAGGTAGAAGCATTTCTTTGCTATTGCATTGACTTGTGGTTCTGGTGAGTCTGTTGTCCATGAGTATTCCCAGATTTTTTACCACAGAAGATGTCTTTGGTTGGGTTTCCCTGCTTGGTAGCCAGCTCAAGTGTGTATGTGTTGCATTGTCTTCTGGGGGGAGAGTTAGAGGGGATCACTATTTCTGTTTTGGTCGAGTTTTATTTGAGATTGTTGTCATCCAGGTGTATATGTCCGAGAGGCATTTGTGGAGGTTGTTGTTTGGCTCTTGGGTCGAGGTTATGTTGAAGGTTAGTTGTGTATCGTCTGCGTAGCTTTAGATGGTCAGTCCAAGGGTTTGAATGAGTTTCATTAAGCAGGGGGGGGGGGAAGCATGTAGATGTTCCGCAGGTAATGTTTTTGGTGTTAGATGTAAAAGGCGGTGAGTATGTTCTTTCAGTTTAGTTTAGGGGGAAATGTTTCAGCCATTGTAGTGCAGAGTCTTTTATGCCACATTCCGTCAGTTTCTGGATTGGTGTTGTGTGTCTGATTGTGTCAAAGGTGTCTGATATGTCTAGTAGTTTGAGGGTTGATCGGTTGTTGTCTGCATTTATTTCTAGATCGTCCCATGTGGATAGAAGTGCTGATTCTGTTCCTCTCATGGGTCTGAAGCTGACTTGGGAGTGGTTGAATATGCCGTTGCTTTCTACATGGTTGAGTAGTATTTGGTAGATGTGGTTCTCAAGTAGTTTTGCTGGATAAGGTAGGTTCGATATAGGTCTGTAGTTGGTGGGGTCTTCCGCATTTCTATTTGATTTTTTAGGAGGGGATTGATGCATACTGATTTGAAAGTTTTAGGTACTATTCCCGTATCTAGGGATGGGTTCATTAGTAGGTGGAAGTATGATGCTGGTTTTCTGTGGTTAAGGATTTCTTTTGAAGATGCCGGTGGGCATGTGGCATTGCAGGATATGGTGAGGTTAGTGTCTTTTATTAGTTTGTTGAAGGTTTCTTCATTTATAGGTTTGAATCAGCCGAGTGTTGTGGTGGTTGGCGCTGCACTGGTTTCTGGTGGTTCTGGATTTCTGTTTTTGTAGGTCGGCTTGAGTCGATGGTCTCTTGAATTGCTTCTATTTTTGTTCTTAGGTGGTTTGATGTCACATAGGGATTGTGATGATACGACGCATTTGTTGCACAATGTTAGGTTTTTGATTTCTCTGATGATTTAAAATAGTTCTTTTTGTGTGTTTGTTGCTGATTGGATTCTTGTGGTGTAGTATGCTTTTTTTTGTTTAGGACTCCTGATTTGTAAATTCGTAACGTTTGTCCAAATTTATTTTTTACCAATTGGTTGTAGCAATTTCTCCATTGTTTTTCAGGTTTGCGGTTTGTTTTTGAGTTCCCTCTGTTCTTCTCTGAACTATCTTCCTGCCATTTTTTTTGCAATGGCTTTGAAGGGTTTTGCAGGTGCCAGTTAGTTTAGGGCCTCTTTGATTCAGGTGTTATGTTTTTCTCCTGCTGAGTATGAAGTCATTCAGTCTAGCTGGGAGATGTTTGGTTTGGTGGATTCCATTAGGGCTGTTACGGTTTCAAGGTCAAGGCTCTTCCAGTTTCTTTTGTTAGTAGCATGGAGCATTGCGTTTACGGGCATCATGCAGTGTGGGCTTTTGACGGTGCATAGATAATGTGGTGATCACTCCTTATGATTGGTACCAGTGAGGAGGTAGTCCGTTTACTATTTGTTTCAAGTGCAGTGTTTGCAGTAGGGCACGGACCGAGTTTTTTGTGGTTTCTTTCTCTTTCGAGCCAGATGTTGAAATCCCCCGAACAATCATGTTATCATTATAACTGGAGAGGTGGCAGCTGGAGTCAGTGTGCTTCGTTGCAAAGTTAGGGTTATAGGATGGCTGTCTGTAGGTCAGAAGGAACAGTAGGTTGGCTTGGTCATTGAGCTTGATTAGGAGTGATTTGCAGTCTCCTATGCCGGTTGAGGGGAAGTTGTGTGGCACAGATGTGGTCTTGGTATGCTATTGCGATTCCACCTCCTCTTCAGGTTTTCTCTGTTATAATGTATTAGTTGAAGTCATTTGGTATGGCTTTGTGGGCAATTGTTTTGTAATTGTCAGTTAGGCATGTTTCTGCATAGCCTTTCCTGCTTCTTGGTCGGGGTGGTGCTAGTCAGGTTTTCGGTTCTCTCTTGAATGAGGCTGTTATTTGCTTGTTGTGTAGTTGGGGCCTCTGTCTCTTCGTTGAGTTCAATTAAATTAAGTGATGGGTTTCTTTCTTCTGGTTCATAGTAGTGGGTTGTTTGGTTGTACGTGCAGTCCTTTTTCCAGTCCTTGGTTATGTAACGGGTGTGGATGTTTAAGGATTATAGCTCTGATTTTTGTTGGGGTCTTTCAAAAAATTACTTTAGAGTAGCTTGTTTCTGTGTGTTGTGGTGTGCAGTTTGGCTGTCTGTTGGGGACCATTCTAGGATTGTTTGGGTCCTTGTTTGTGGGTTGTTTTCCGTTGATGTAGGGTTGTATCTGGAGAGGTAGCGGAGATCTATTCTGTTTTTGTTCTCGTCTTATTCTGTATCCTTAGTCCGTTTAGTGGTGGCTGGTGGGGATTTTGAGGTGTTGCAAGTTCTGGTAGGTCGTTCTCGTTCCATGGGGGTGTGATTTCCTTCCTATTTTGATTTTCCATTTTTGTGTCTGTCCTTCTTTTATCATGGCATGTTTGTGGTCTGTGTGTCTAGGTCTTGGATACGGGTTTGTGGTATATTCTGAGAGCGGCTGCCCTCATGGGTGGCTTTCTTTCTGAACGTCAGTGGTAGGTCAGTGTACTGCAATATGTAGTGGCGTCTGCCTCGCTGTGATTGTAGCCTCTGTTTTTGATTCAGATTCTGATTGTTATATTGTGAGAGACATAGCCCCACAGGGCCAGTGCGGAACACCCAGCCCTTCCGGAAAGCTGACGGAGACAGCAAAGTGGGAGAGAGCAAAGGGTGGAGCAGCAGCGTTCCCTGTCCGTCTGACCCCAGGAAGAGGGTCGTGTATCGTGGAGGGTGAGAACACCAGTCCATCCGAGATGCGTTGGAGGGACACGTGTTGGAATGAAAGCACCAACCCAGTGACTCGTTTACTGCAAATGTTTACTTACACGCTGAAAGCAGCAGCGCGGCTCCTGAGATCCCTGCAGGCATATTAATGAAGTTGGAATGCTGCAAAGCCGTTTCAAAGGACCCTGCGGTGGTTCCAACAAGCACAAAAGACTGCAACGTCATGGAGGGGTTTCTGTGTATGGGAGGAGGGTACAGAGAACCCTTCACATAAACTTGATACGAACACCCCAGCAGTGGTTGATAAGTTGTCCCAGTTTGTTACCAGTATGGAAAGCACAAACTTACCCCAGTCGTTCAGCCAAAACTTAGTCTGGGTGGCCGCACATCCGGGAGTCATTGTGGCCATCTTCATGTCGGAAGGAAGGGGCTGGGGCTTGGAGGGGCTTATCTGGGCTTTCTAGAGTGAGGATTTCTGATTGGCCATTGACTCACCAGCCCCTATTTAAAGCAGACATGGAGGAAGGACTGACAGATTTTTCTCGGTTCTGTTTTAGAATCGCCAGGAAGGTGAGGGGAGAGCTGCTGAGCATCACTGGGCCTACGAGGGCTAGAACCAGATTTCATCCATATTCCTTGAAGGGTTGTAGAACCAGACTGTCCTAGACTGCTTGAGTCTGTATGAACTTTTGAAAAGGAAAAGATCCTAAACCAGCTTGATATGTTCTTTTTATTATTTAATCAGACAATTTTTTTGTTAAGGCACCCAGCTGTCCAGCGTGTTCTTACAAAGTTTGGTGTCAGGAGTGGGGTCCAGAAACACGTCATGGAGGCGATAATTAAGGCCTTGTCAGATGGGCAACATGCTACAACAATTGATGCAAGTCCAAACCCATCAGGCCGAGGCAGAAAGACCGACGTTGCAGCAGGCTATTCAATTACAGGTGGCCAACCAGGACATGTTCAAATGAATAACGGAAGCAATGACGGCCTCCCGTGGATTGAGCCTCGCTCCAACCAATGTCCTGTAGAAGTTCCAGCAAGGGGGAAGACCCAGGATACTTCTTCACCAATTTGATATTGATATTTTATTTCTATCGCGCTCATACCCAAGTGTTTCAGAGCGCGACAAGGCAAGGGAAGGGGAACAGGGGTGAACAAAAACAACAATCTTACTAGGCCCAGTGACATTGAGAACATGCAAGTGCAGGGCAGAGGGGGAAGGGGGAGAAGTGAATGGAAGGGGGAACAAAAGGAGAGTGCGGAGCGAGAAGGCAAAAAACAAAAATAATAAATAAAAAGGCAACAAACAATGGGAGTGCAGCCAGCAAGTGGCAAGTGCTGGGTTTATGGCAGCAGGCCATGCAGGTCTGAATGTGCAGGAAGAAAAGGGGAGGGCTGTATGGGTACAGATACAGACCCCAGTGCAGGGGGTGGCCCGAAGGAAGGGCGTGAGGGTGTGCAAGATGAGCCCCGAGCCCCTGGGCCCAGAGGACAGAGGGTGGCCAGCTGCATGGTGCCGAGGGAGAGTAGAATCACCAGGGGAGAGGAGAAGGCAGAAGCAAAGAGGAAGGTTTTGAGGTGCTTCCGGAACCGGAGATGGTTCTCCTCAAGTTTTAGAGTGGCGCGGGAGGCTGTTCCAGAGGGAGGCCCCAGCTCTTTTCTTTGAGAAACAACGGACACTGAGGGAGTTAGAGGTAGAGGAGCGGAGTGCTCGAGATGGGAGGTATTTGCAGAGGGATAGCTGAAGGTATGTTGGACCCAGGCCCCAGAAAGCCTTGTGGACAATGCAGAGGGTTTTCAATTTAATCCTTGCATCCACTGGGAGCCAATGGAGAAATTTCAGAGCTGGAGAGATACGATCCCAGGGCTTGTGGCCAAGGACAAGTCTTGCAGTCCTGTTCTGGATAAGTTGTAAAGGGCGGAGAGTAGAGGCAGGTAGATTAACAAAGAGGCTGTTGCAATAGTCCAACTTAGAGAGAACCAGAGCTAGGGAGACGGTGAGCTCCTGGGGGAATGAGAGGAAAGGAAGAATACCTCTGAGGAGGTGCAGTAGGATGTTTGACTTTTTTGATACATCAGCGATGGGGGCTAAGAAGGAGAGTGTGGAATCAAAGGTGACACCAAGGTTCTTGGTCTCCCAGGTGGGGATAGGAGGAGGGCCAAGGGAGGCCAGCCAGAGAGTGAGGGGAAAGGAAGGTGATGATGTGCCAATGAGGAGGATCTCTGCCTTACTGGCATTAAGATAAAGATCGTTGGCAGCAACCAATCTTGAATGGCAGTTAGGCAATCCGTGATGAGAGAGGTGGAGAAGGTGGCCGAGGGCAGCCTGAAAATGAGTTGTCATCTGCATAGCACTGGAAGTTTGAGCAGAAAATGGCAATTCAGCGGGCGAGAGTTGCCAGGTATTGGTTGAAAAGCCAGGGCGAGAGGTTAGACCCCTGGGGAACAGGTGGAGAGGAAGATAGATGATAGGAAGGACCCAAGTTGGACCTGGGAGGGTCGATCAGAGAGGAAAGAGGTCATCCAGGCCAGAGCCTGATCGGTGATGCTCAAGTTATCCCAGAGACGGTTGAGCAGGATGGTATGGTTGACCGTGTTGAAGGCAGAGGAGAGATCAAGTAGGATGAGAACAGAGGGAATGCTAGAGACAAGGTTGGGAATCAGATCTTCACGGATGTTCAGGAGAGCAGTTTCCATGCTTCTGCCAGATCTGGAGCCAGACTGATGGTCATGGAGACAGCCAACAGAATCAGAATGAAGGTTTAGCTGAGAGATGGCCAGCTTTTCAAGGCGTTTGCCTAAGAAGGGGGTAATGGAAATTGGGCGATAGTTGGCCGGACAAGAGGGATCCACTGTGGCTTTCCTGAAGAGAGGATGCATAAGGGAGTGCTTAAGAGAGGAGGGGAATGATCGATCCTGAGGCAAAGGAGTGGTTGTAGAAGTCGGCAAGGGCCGGAGCGAGGGCAACGATGTGGTCCTTGAGTTTTAGAGGAACAGGGATGAACCTGTTTTGACGAGGCTTTCATAGATCGGACTTGTCTAGCGACCTCATCAGTGGAGAAGAGAGGAAATGAAGATAAGGAGGGTGGGGGGGGTGGCTGGAGGAGGGTCAGTGAGTACCGACGGAGAGGGGATGGGAGGGGAGGGGAGGGGAGAGAGAGTGGAGAGAGAGAGTGGAGAGAGAGAGTGGAGAGAGAGTGTGGAGGAGAGTGTGGAGGAGAGTGTGGACAGGATGTCCTGGCTTTTTGAAATAAATTGTGAGGCCAGGGCATTGCAAAGAGCCTGGGAGGCAAGGGGAGGGGTAGAGACTGCAGCAGGGTTGGCCAGCTCCTTACAAATTTTAAAGAGTTCGGCCGAGCTGTTAGATGCCGCAGAGACACAGGCTTGAATGCGGACTCTCTTCTTGGTATGGATAGAGAGACGGGCCTTTGGAGTAGGCGACAGGCCAGTTTGTCAGAGGATGAGCAGGAATCCCTTCATTTTCGCTCAGCCGCCCTACACCTGCGTTTAAGTGTAGCTAGGTCAGAGTCATACCAGGAATTGCACTTGGCTTTGGACTTCAGGTGGATCCTCATGACAGGGACAAGAACATCAAGAGTATCAGAAATAGAAGAATAGAGAGAAGACAGGGCTGTGTCAGGGTGTGAGTCAGCCAGAGGAAGAGGTGTGGGGAGAAGGTGGAAGCAAAAGCCTCGACTGACACACGCTTCATGGGCCCGATCTCGAGGAAGGTAGATGGCAGTGTTGGGGTAGGCTTGGCTTGGGGGGGGGGGAAGAGAGAGAGGAGAAAGGAGAGGAGGTAGTGGTCACTCCAGGGGAGGGGAGGGGAGTGGAGAGAGGGATAGATAGGGGGAGGCTTGAGGAGATCAAGACATCAAGTGTGTGCCCTGCAGAGTGCGTTGGGCCAGAGGGAGGATAGAGAGGGAGAGGGAATCGCAGAGGTCGCGAAAAGGCAAAGTTGAGGGACAGGGAGAATCAAGGTGAATGTTGAGGTCACCATGGAGGAGGAGTTGAGTGGTTGAGGCCAGGAGAGAGGAGGAGAGGTCAGCCCACTCAGAGAGTAAAGAGGTGATTTGACCAGGGGGCCAGTAGAGAGTCGCAACAGTGAGAGAGTGGCTAGGAGAGATTGAGAGCCTGCAGACGAGGCATTTGAAAGAGTAGTAGATCTGAGTGGGAATTATACTGGCAGGAATCCACTCAGGAAAGATCAAGGCTACACCCCCTCCAGGGCGAGTGGATCTGGGTGCGGAGAGGATCTTGAAGCCATCAGGGAGGAGAGTGTCAAAGCTTGTGACAGAGCTGGCCGTGAACCATGTCTCTGTAAGACCAAGGACGTCAAGGTCAAGTTCTTCAAGGAGGTGGCAGATGCCAGAGGAGTGTTTGACAGCAGAGCGAGAGTTGAGAGTGGCAAGATGAAGAAGGTTGCCGGCCTTAAAGACCTTCCGGGGAGGGGTACAAATCAGAGGTACGCCCTGCAGAGTCTTGAAGGTAGCCAGAAGATGGGCAGAGGAGGGAAGAGTGGGCAAGGTAGCCAAGGAATGAGAGGAGGGGACAGCCGGAGAAGAAAGGAAGTTGATGAGGCGAGGGAAACGCCTATCAAAGAGGAGGAGATTGGCCTGGGGACCTTGGACCATGACAGTGCCATTTAGGTAGACGTTAAGGATGACTCTGGAGGAGTCAAAAGAAGCCATGAGGACTTCCCAGCGAGTGCCACCATTTATGGGAGAGGAGGAGACCGGACAGAGCACAGAGATCATATGGGGGTCCAAAGATCGGGCGAAGGAACAACAAAGAGGATGTCGGTGAGGGTCTGTCTGGAAGAGGCGCTGGTATAGGTATCAGAAATAGGGAGACCAGGGTTGGAGGCCAAGATATCCTTTTTAAACTTCTTTCCAGACTTGGTGAGAAGGGAAGGATAGTTGATAGAGAAGCAGATGGAATAGATGGGAGAAACAGACAGCGCCATGAGTATGAAGAGAGGAGGCAGGGGGAGGAGTAAGCAAGTGCAGCGGTATGGAACAGTCACTGGGCTAGCAGGATTACAATCAATGGGCAAAGTTAAATGCAAAATACACCCAAGTTTGACTTTCAAGTTCAATGCAAAATACACCCAAGTTTGACTTTCAAGTTAAATGCAAAAATACACCCAAGTTAGACTCTCAAGTTAAATGCAAAATACACCCAAGTTAGACTTTCAAGTTAAATGCAAAATACACCCAGGTTTGCCTTTCAAGTTAAATGCAAAATACACCCAGGTTTGAATTTCAGGATAGATGAAGGTCCTGTAGTTAAGGAGTCAAGTGGGAGTCAGATGGTAAGGGCGAGTACAGACACGACTACGATTTGAGAACATAACCAAGAGAGCTGAAGGAATACCAGCAGAGTAGGTAGTACAAAGGAAGTCAGAAAGGAGGGACTAGTCACGGCAGAATGTGTTGTAAGAGTCATGGTAGTCCAATAGTCCAGGGGTAGCAGCCTCAGGGAGGGTTTGGCTGTGGCAGACATATCATGTTGCAGCCTGTAAAGCAGACAGTGAGGCTGACAGGAGCCTTTGTGTGGGCCTTGGTGTCCTGGGCCGGCTCCCGCCTCTGGGTTGCTGCTATTGTTCTATGGTGACCTCTGCAACCAATGGGAGGGGGAGACCAGTGCAGGCCCAGTGGAGCTTAGGCAAAGGGAAAATGAGCAGCCATCTTGGAGGCAGGAAAGAAACAATGGGCCCCAATGAGGGAGAGGCAGAAATGGAGTGAAAACCAGGGTTTTTGGGAGAAATGAGCCAGGCGAGGGCACTCCAGGTAGTTAGCGCTTTGCCAGAAAGGTATTTTTCGAATTTAGAGCACAAAATGCCCATTGAGAGGTGCTGGTTGTGCTGGAGTTCGTTGTAAAGCAGCAGGAGGTCTTCAAAAGCAAAAACGAGGGCTCCAAAGGTTCAGAGGATCGAAGGAGAAAAATGATAGACTAGTCCGCAACTCTCAGTGGCCTGTGGAGAAATGGGGCCATTTCATTGCTCCTTTTATTAACGGGCCCATGCAAGCGGCCTACCAGGCTCCAAATCTGGCAGGTGACGCATCATATGCGGACACGCATCATATGCGGACATCAAGAGAACCATTCTGGAGAGGAGTGTTGACGAGGAAACCTATAGGACGAGGCTCAGAGAAACCAGGCTGCCGAATGGGGAGACTACCCGACAACTGTATTATAGAATCGATGACTTAACAGACAAGTGGCTAAAACCCGGTATAGAACTTGTAGCCGAAGTATTGGACAAGATCAAACTGGAACAGTTTGTAGAGGCACTTCCGGCTGCCATGCAACGCTGGGTCTGCCAACACAACAGGCCTTCATTGGCTGAAGCAATTGACATAGCTTCCGCCTTTTAAAAGGTGGGGTCTACCCGGGCCGGTCCCCTAGAGATAGCCAAGGCAGTACCACGAGGAACAACTATAACTGACTCCAAACCTATCCGACTAGAGCCAAAGGTTTTTGAAAGGCGGCCATGTGGCCAGTCATCAATCGGCAACCCCAGTGCTTTGATTTTGGGGAGTGGGGCCACATTGCCCGGTTTTGCCCAAGAAAACCAAAAGCCCAGCCTATGGAGATAGGATATGCCCAACCAAGGGAGTTCCGAAGAAGAGAGCCGAATCTAGTAGAAGTTTGGGTGGACGGAACACCAAGACAAGGACTACTCGACAGCGAACAGACGGCCATACGACCAGAAGTAAGTGGGGCAGGGATGGTTGGGGAACCTCTCATACCTGTAACGTGCGTGCATGGGGACACACAAACATATCCCTCACAGCAGGTTACCCTCGAAGTTAACGGGGTGAGTTCCAAAATGAAGGTTGCCATAATGCCTCACCTGCCCACCCGTTTTGGTAGGGACGGACTTGCCCACCTTTCAAGAATGTGTTACTGATGCAGATTGGCTTAAAAACGCCCCGTTTTTCCGGTCAGAGGTTGATACAAGGGGAGATAAAACCCAAAGAAGAGTAGGAAAGAGGTGAGAGAAATTAAAACGAAATGGACTGAAATCAACAAATTCAGTGGGCTTAGAGACTGGTTACCAGAGGATCGAAAGACGACCCTCCGAAATGAACTAACAGACCCCACCTTAAGAAGCACAAGGGAGCAAGCACTCACCAGCCCAAATCAGGGTAAGGGGTTCCCATGGTTCAAGTGACAGTGGGGTTTTGTCTATCGAGTCACAACCGACCAGAATAAAAGGGAAACCGAACAGTTACTTGTGCTCCTAAGCTTCCGACCCACGGTCCTCAAACTGGCACACAACGAAATATCTGGAGGATATCTGGGCCGAGAAAAAACTCAAAAGAAGCTCCTAAAACGATTCTACTGGCCAGTGCGTGTATTGCGAAGTGGCTAAATATTGAGAAGAATGCCCTACATGCCAAAAGATCAACCCGAATAAACCCCAACAAACCCTGTTGCATCCCATGCCACTAATCAAGGAGCCCCTCTATCGAATTGGGATGGACATTCTTGGTCCCCTTGAGTTCAACAGCCTTGGGAACCTGTATCTCCTAGACATAGTGGAGAGAGGCGTTTCCCATGAGAGGTATCGGTTCCACTCAAGTGTGCAATCATTTAGTCCCATCTTTTGCTAGGGTAGGGTTACCAACAGAAATAGTAACCGACCAAGGAACAAACTTTGTTTCGGGTGTGATGTGTAAGGTCTGCCAACAACTACAGATAAAACAAATACGCACTTCCATTTCTCCAGCATGGGGTCTGGCATGGATTCACATGCTCATGAATATTCCCCGTCGTCAGGCTGGGAATCCTCGGTATAGAAAAGAAATCAGTATCAGTTACGTTTCTGATCTGTCTTTCTTAGTAGTAACCAATCACTGGTCTCTGGGTCATACTGCCCCCACCCAATGACTGCCCTCTCCCTAAGCCCCGCCTCCGGCAGCCATCCTCAGATTTTTACCGCACGTTCAAGTGTTGGGAGCCCTCGTGCTGTAGCTCTCGAGCTTTTGCTGCGTTTTCGCGCTTTTTCAGTAGATTTTTCTCATTTTTCGTTTAAATAGCGCCTCAAGCTCCACCGTTTCTACATCCGATCAACGGGGATCCGTTTCGGAGTTTTCTACGCCCCTCAAGGGTGAAGATTTCGTCGAGTTACGCTTTTGGAGGATTCCAGAAGTTCCGAGGCCTACCCCGGACATGGGCCAGGAGAAAGGAAGCTCGACGCCCGGGAAGCTGTTCAGGACCTGCCCTGGATGCCAGCTTCAGAATGTTTTCAAGGAGGACAAGCATTCGTTATGCCTCTACTGTCTCCATGAGGACAAGACGGACAAGGAGAAGGACTGTGCGTTTTGTGGGAACATGTCGGAGCGGACCATGAAGTATCGCCACCTCCGTCTCGCCAACTGGCTGGAAGGGAAGAGCCCGTCGGGCGAGAAGAAGAAAAAGAAGTCTGAGCGGTCTTCTAAGTCCTGTGAGGGTGCCCCGGCGGCCCAACAAAAGGCTAAGCTCCATGAGTCGGCGGGCACCGGGAGCGCCGAACGGTCGGGCTCCTTGGCTGCCAGGCAGGGCGCATCCTCCCCGGCGCCATCAACCACGAGCCAATGCTCTGGCTCGGGTAAGAGGAAGTCTGAGAACCCGGCGAAGCTTCTGGAGAGGCCCCGGTCGATCTGGAAGATTCCGGCAGAGGGGGAGCGAGGCTCGGACCCTCCCCCAAGGTGAAGGCCCCAGGCGTACAGAAGGTGGCAATGGCCTTAATTCACCCTGCTATGACCTCGATTGAGGATGTCGCCGCGGCCCTGGCTCAGCCTGTGGAGGCTACACCAGTGGAGGCGCCCTCAGGACCCAGTCTCCCTGCCACCGCGGAGGGAGTCGTCTTTCAAGCCCATTGAGAAGACCCCCACGAAGTCCTCGTTGGAAAAGGTGGGGGAGGGGCTGGTGGCCATCGTGGATACGGACACGACCTCTGAAGAAGAGCTCATCTAAGTCGTGGAAGAGGCCCAGCCCATCGGGAGGGATCCCGACGAGGGCGACGACGAGAGCGACGGTGTCGCTGACAAGGCTCCTCAAGAGCCCTCGCGCCTGTCGTTTCCGGCGCTGCAGGACACCTCGGCGGCCATTTTGTCAGCGATTCAGTCCTTATGCTCGGAGATAAGGACAAGGTTGCCCCTTCCCCCGACGGAGGTACCTGAGCCAGAACCGACGGGGGAACCGGAGCCAGGACCTTCGGAGAGGTCCCACCTCTGCGGCCTGCTCTGCCTTCCTCCCGGTCTACTACCCACGGGGATGATACAGGCACAGACACGGCTACGACAGGTACAGATGACGACGGAGGCGACAACGGGACATTTCCCCCGTCGCCCCCTGCTCGGGCGTCCCCGCCCGACGAGATTGGATCCTTTTCATGCCATGATTTCCAGGGCATCCGAGCTTTGCCAGCTCTGCCCAGAAGAAAAGAAGAAAGAAGGGTTCCTATACCAACGGCGCGAGGCTAAAAGGAAGACGGTCCTCGCCGTACCGCTTCTTGATGACATCTGGGATGAGGGGCTCGCCCTCCTCAAGAACACTGCCACGGCGCCGGCAAAGAGGGACCGGTACAAGAAAGTACCGGGTCCCCGACGCTGCCCCCTTGTGCCTTCGGGCACAACCTACCCCGGATTCGTTTGTCTCGGCGGCGGCAAAGAAGAAAGCTGGGGGGGCATCGGCCTCGACATCCACTTCCCCGTCGGACAGCGAGGGCAGGAAGTTGGACACGATGGGACGACCGATCATCTCATCCGCAGCGACGACTATCAAGACGGCCAACGCCCTGGCTATCTTAGCCCGCTACGACAGGGAGTTGTGGTTCAAAATTGCCCCTCTGTTAGACTTCCTTCCGGACGCCAAAAGGGCTGAGGCCCTTGAAATCCTACAGGAGGGGGAGATTGCTTCGGGCCACGCCATCACGGTGGCAACGGACATGTCCGACACCGGTTTCTGTCAGTTAGGCAACGGCGTTTGCTTGAGACGACGAGGATGGCTCAAGGCCACGGATTTCCGCCAGGACGTACAAACCAAGGTTTTGGACATGCCCTTCGACGGGAACAACCTGTTTGGGAAGGCGTTTGATGAGTCCCTTCAGGCCATCAAGACCGACACAGAGACTGCCTGGGCACTGGGAGTGCTCCAACAACGACGGCCGTCCTTTCGGAGCTCCGGAGGCAGACAAGGTGCCTCCAAGGGATCCGGCAGTGGCTCCTCCACTTACCGCCAAGCGGCAAGATCTTCGTCCCAGGAAGCTTACAGGGGACGCGGCAAGTCAGGGGGTGCCGTCATCGTCGACAAGGAGGTCAAGGAGGCAAGGCGGCCTCCAAACAAGATTGAACCGACCGTGGGGTCGGGCTCCCGCTGAAGCACCCCGGTGGGAGGCCGGCTGGCGAGGTTCGTCAGCGTGTGGGAGTCCATCTCCACCGACCGTTGGGTGCTGGACGCCCTGGCCCAAGGGCACGCCCTCGAGTTTCAGAAGAAGTGCCCTTGCGTTCCACCCGTGGCAACGAAGGAAAATCACGTCCCTCAACTACTGTTGGAAGTAAGGGCGATGCTCAAGAAGGGTGCCATCGAGCTCGTCCCAAAGAGGCTTCGTGGCTCCGGAGTTTACTCAAGGTACTTCCTCGTAAAAAAAGACAGGTGCCGTCGGACTTCCACCTCAACGAGTCCTTGGTGTTGCCAGTTTTCTTCCCGTCGCCTTTGTCGCCGGCTGAGAGGACTTTGCACTCGCTGGATGTAGCTAGAGCGCTGAAGTTCTACGTGGACCGCACGAAGAGTTTTCGGAAGATGTCACAACTGTTTGTGAACTTTGGGACTGTGAATCAAGGGAAGGCTCTCTCGAAGACTTCCATTTCCAGATGGCTCTCCGGCTGCATCATGCACTGTCACCGGTTGGCAAACCGACAGCTGCCTGGCTGTCCGAGAGACCATTCGACCAGAGCGAACGCTGCTACCACGGCGTTCCTGTCTGGTGTGCCCCTGCTGGACATCTGCAGGGCTGCGACGTGGAGGTCGACGCACACCTTCACAAGATTCTACTGCTTCGATCGGGACTCCAGGGAGGAGTCCAGGGTCAGCCAAGCAGTGCTGTGCAACCTGTTCGCCTAAGGTGAGCCTGGTGAGGAGGTAAGAGTTGCTTAATGTTGAGTTGTTGTATTGCTTAATGTTGAGCCTGTTGCCACCTCCCGTGGTTGTGCATGTGTGTACTGGTATGTATTCTCTTATTCATGAGCATGTGAATCCATGCCAGACCCCATGCTGGAGAAGGAACAAGTTACTTACCTGTAACTGTTGTTCTCCAGCATGGGTCTGGCATGGATCGACATGCGAACCCTCCTGCCTACCCCTCTGCGGCTCTTCACTTGGTCATACTGCCACTTTACGTGCTACCAAATCTGAGATGGCTGCTGGAGGCGGTGCTTAGGGAGCGGGCAGTCATTGCCTGGGGGCAGTATGACCCAGAGACCAGTGATTGGTTACTTCTAAGAAAGACGGATCAGAAACGAAACTGATACTGATTTTTTTTCTATACCGAGGATTCCCAGCCTGACGACGGGGAATATTCATGAGCATGTGAATCCATGCCAGACCCATGCTGGAGAACAACAGTTACAGGTAAGTAACTTGTTCCTTATCATCCTCAGACAGATGGACTGGTCGAGTGATATAACAAAACAATCAAACTGATGATAAAGAAAGTCACAGCCGCTTCAGGCAAAGATTGGGACAGGGTGTTGCCGTGGGTGCTAATGGTATTAAGGGACACCCCTCAGTCCTCCACTGGTTTTTCTCCTTTTGAGCTTTTATTCGGACATGAACCAAGAACAATCCTAGACATAGCAAAAGCTGAATGGGAGGTTCAAGAAGAAGAAACCCATCTCACAGACTATGTGATAGAACTAAAATCACACCTGACCAAACTGAGATAGCTAGCCCGAGAAAATCTGGGGAGAGCACAGTCTACCGAGGAGTAATACTACAACAGAACCACACGAGTCCGCAGGTTCCAAGTACAGGATAATGTAGTTGTGCTGTTAACCCACCACTCAAAACAAAATGCTGGCTCAATAGAGAGGTCCCTCCTAAAATTGCAGCCGTGTTGGCGCCAGTAAACCACCTGGTGGAGCAATCGGACAGGAAAGAAAAAACCCAAAATTACCAGATCTATTGACGGGATGCAGAGAACCCAGTCAATCTTCCCAAGTCAGAGTGTTACCAACATGAGGGATTCAGAATCCGCTTTCAATACTGTACAGTGGGAAACACATCTTAGCCATGAAGAACGGAAAGAAATAGAATCCCATTTCAGTCAACTGAGACATGTATTTTCCTTCTATCCAGGAAGAACTCAGTTGATGGAACACACAATAGATATGGAACCAAACCAAACCGTAAGAGTACGCCCTTACCGACTGCCGGAGTCTAAAAGAGCGGCCATCCAAGCAGAAGTGGAGGAAATGTTACGACTAGGGGTTATTGAGCCTTCCACTAGCCATTGGTCCTCCCCTATTGTCTTAGTCCCTAAACCAGACGAATCCACCCGATTCTGTATGGATTATAGGAAACTAAATGCTATTTCCACTTATCAAGCATACCCAATGCCAATCATTGACGAGTTGCTGGAGCGCTTAGGTTCGACTCAATAGCTCAGTACGATTGACCTCACCAAGGGGTATTGGCAGATAACTCTTTGCCAAGAAGATGAGGTTAAAACAGCCTTTTCTACACCTTCTGGTGTGAACCAGTTTACCGTTTGGCCTACATGGGGCTCCTGCAACGTTCCAGTCACTAATGAATAAAGTTTGAGCCCCTCAATGGCAATACAGTTCAGCATATCTAGATGGTATTGTCGTCTTCAGTAGATCATGAAAGGAACACCTGCAACATCTTCAGCAAGTGATATCGGCCCTTGAGAAAGCACGACTTAACATCAACCCTAAAAAAACATCTTAGCAGCAAAGGAGATGCGTTATCTTGGTTATCTGGTCGGTGGTGGTGTCATGAAACCACAACTAGACAAGGTGGAGGCGATTTTCCAGTATTGTGTGCACTCGTGGGTTGGTTATTTTCCTGGTCTCTGGTTAATTTGGTGTGCTCTGTCATACAGTGCCGTCTGCCTCGCTATGGTTCTTGTATTGTGCCTTTGTTTTGGACTCGGCTTGGTGACATGTTCCAGGGCCTGGTGCCCTCCTGGGTTGCTTACTTTCTTGAGATCAGTGGTAGATCAGTGTGCTGGTCTCCGGTTAAATCGGTGTATTACGACAATCGGCGGTATCTGCCTGGCTGTGGTTGTCGTGTTGTGCCTCTGTTTTTCATTCAGGGTTGTGCTATATTCCAGGGGCAGGTGCCCTCCTGGGTTGGTTACTGTCTTGTGATTGGTGGTAGATCAGTGTGCTGTAACACAGTGACGCCTGCCTCGCTGTGGTTGTAGGGTTGTGATGGATTGTGTTTTCACGTTGGTTTTAGGTTTGGGCTTGATCTGTATTCTAGTGGCGTGGGCCCTCCTGGGTTGATTGCTACCCTGTTGTTGGGTTAAAATTGTTGTTGTGTTGAGGCATGCAGTGGCGTCTATCTCGCAGATTCAGTCTAATTCTAGTCTGGCTGAATTCAAGGCACCCTTATCTTAACTATTTCTGGTCTGGCTAAATTCAGTACAGTTCTAGTTTGGCTAACTTCAACAGCAGCATTGCTTAATTTAAGGACAGCAGGATTCAAATAGTGGCAAACCTGGGAGTGCAGCTAGATTCAACATGGAGGCTATTCTCCTAATGCAGCTAAATTGAACACCATGGCAAACTTCATAGGGCAACAGGTTTAAAAACAGAGGCAGAGCAAAGGGCCGCAGGATTGACACTGTGTCATACTTCACAGGGCAGCAGAATTTAAAACGGTGGCAAACCTCAGATTGCAGCAAATTCAACAAAGTGGCAAGATTTAAAAGGTAGCATGATTTAAACTATAAAGGCAACTAGATTCAACGTAGATTCTACTCTCCTAAGGCAGCTAAATTCAGCACAGTGGCAAGACTCAAAGCACAGCAAAGTTCAACAATATGGCAAAGATCAAAGTGCAGTATTAAAGATTGGCAAAGGATTTCACGAGTACAGCACTAGCTGTGTACCCAGTTCTTCCCACTTTACCTGCTTGTTGCAGTAGATGGGAGAGCGAATTGGCAGGGCATCCAGGATGAACAGGCAAACAGGCGTTGGAATTACCAACGGTAGCGCCCCTTGCCTTTAGTCCTTTTCCCAGCTGCCTGGAAAAGGCTGCCCTGGGGCAACACCGGAAGAGGCAGAAGTTGGGTCAGCTGACCCTCTCGGAAGGCAATAGGAGTGAGGGGGCAGGAGGGGGGTGGAGGAGGAGGAGGAGGAGGAGGAGGAGGAGGAGGGCGGCCGGGTGGTGGAAGTAAGAAGGGCCTTGCTCTGAGAGCCAAATAGGCTGAATCATAAGGCACCAGGCGACGGCAAGGCCAACACCAGAGCAGGTGGAAACTGAGCAATGGGGCAGATGGAAGAGGAAACTTACAGCTACATCAGTCTGCAGCCAAATGGGTAGCTGGATGGCAGGGAAGCTCCTCGGTTCCCTCAATAGTTTTGTTCTGGGTCAGCTGACTCTCTCGGAAGCCAATAGGAGTGAGGGGGCCAGAGGGCGAGTGGAGGAGGGCCGTGTTGTGGAAGGAGGAAGGGCCTGGCTTCAAGAGCCAAGGAGAACGGATAGGAAGTCACCAGGTGATGGCAAGGTGAAGAGGAAACATACCGCTGCAGCATACTGCGTGCAAAAAGAAAAAAATACGTTGAGGTAAGACCAATTCATTCACCATGGGGGATGATCTATTAGCTATCAATTTAGCTAAGATCTTATTATCCAAATTCAATAATGAGAGAGGTCTGTAGGAGGAGCAGACTCTCGTATAATGGCCCAATTTAGGAATTAGGGTAATAGCATCTCTCATTGTAGGAGGCAAGGTTTGCTTAACTAACGCTCCCTGATACACCTCCAGTAGAAGTGGAGCCAGCAGCACCACTTGTTCCTTATAGTATTCAATCGATATGCCATCAGGGCCAGGGGCTTTACCACCTGACAAATCTTTAATTGCTCTACCTATCTCTGATACTGTGGTGTGGGTAATTAGGCGCTCACAATGTTCATCAACTACCCAAGCAAGTTGAATATTATTCAAGTATTGAAATAACTGTTCACTAGAATTCTCCACAGGCTTGCTATACAGCTCAGTGTAGTAAAAAACATACACTCCTTCTAGATTCCTGATCCCTCAGCGCTATCCCGCTTTCCACAATCTCAGTAATTGGCACTGTGGGATGAGCCGTACAGATGGCCCATGAGATCAACTTGCTTGGCCTGTTTCCTTCCGCATAGCATCTAGCAGCAACTTTGCGATTTAGGAATTGTATTTCACTGCACACCGCCACTTGAAATTTGCATAGCTTGATCCTAATCTCTACTAACGTGCCCTGGGAACGATCAGCCACATATTGTAGTTCCTGCCCCTTCAAGTGCTATAACTCTGAGTGCTTGTAGGATTAAATTTTCTTTAGAAATATACACTCCCCCAAGATAAACTTTGTATGTTTCCCACAAAGTTGCCATCTCCATAACCAAGCCCTTTTTTATGTCCAAAAAATCTGACATGACTATATGCAGTTCCAAGGCATAAATTAGCTTTCGAAAATTGATTAGCAGAGTTTGCTAATTAAAAATGTACTTGATTGGAAAACAAACCCATTTGATTAGCAGTGTTGTACTAATTTTGTCAGCAGAATTTATTTGTACCCAAGATATAAAATGAGCTTCCAGCATGTTTGTGTGCCGCTGAAGTAAGACATTAGTGAGATGAGCCATGCTTTGCAATTCTTTAAAATTCTGCCAGACCTTCAGGTCAAGTAACTAAGTTTACCCACTCAACCTAAGAAAAATGCACTAGACTAATGGCAACGAAAGGACAACACATTTATATGTACTTTCTGGAAAATGACACGTCACCACAAACCCACTTTGTCTGGCACACTTCTGCCACCCAGATGCCAGCCATTAATAGTGAAACTTGTATTGGACATTAATTGCAAACAAAGTAAATGTTAAATAAAATTTTCAAACATCCCCTGCAAATGGTACTCGCTCTTCTTGAAATCTACTCAACTATGCGAGTGCGCGAGTAGACTGGCTAACCATGGATCAGTGTCTGTAAAATGTAAAAGGTAACCTGCATGAATGGACAAAAATAAATGGATCTGATTAAAGGACCCAGAAAAATAGTTTGGCAGCTCTCTCCCACAGGTTCTAAAATATAATGCATTCATAATCAGAGAATAGAGAGCTCTGCAGGCTTACTACAGTGCACGTTATTGCAGTAGATCTGTAGATGTAAAGTCTGTATGGAACTATTGATCACTACTTTGTGTAAACCTCTAGTTAGCTTTGTGTATTTATTATGCAAGAGGAAAGAAAGTAACAGACACATCAAAGTGGATGGCGTAGCAGTTAGAGAACTGGGTAAACCAGCTGGAATATTGTAGTTTGCGCCCATCTCACTTTCAGGGTACATGGTATAAATCAACAGGATGATGGGATAGAATGTAAAGGAGTATTGCATCAGCTCATGGGTTGAAAACCATTTGCACAGATGTATGCACCCAGCAAGTAAGAGAACTGGGTTTGCCATAAAAAGCATGCAGCCATGTGATCATGTACATTTTCAAGTGTTCACTCCTCAATGTGGTGCATCTTCCCCAACAAAATGAAATATAGTTGACACTATAAAATTAAGATACACTAATCTACATTTTACTGTGAAACAGAGACAATGCAGTGTTTTTAGCAGTAGCAAAACTGTAATTATGCATTATATAAACCACTTATGTTTTAGGAATGGAATTTTAGGACTGTCTTTTTAAAAATAAAGTTATCACATACTGGTCTTTGCTAGGCAGCATATAGTTGGCTTAATGCAAGTTTCATCCTGATTACAACTGGGTTGCAATTATTTAAACAATTAAAAATAAATGTTGCCTAGCACTCCCACATAGGCCTTTCGTACCTAAGAGTGGAGGAGATGAGTATTGCTGCACTGGTTCTCCATTAGCCACTTTGAACTTGCTGTGAAAAGAGAGTAGAGAGAGCCCCGCAGGCAAGGGAGAAATACAAGGTGAACTGTGTTTTTATTGAACAGGGAAACTTAAATGGCTATCTCTACTACAGAAGTGTCAATTTAATTAGCAAACTTTCAGAACTGCATAGCAAATTGATATGCAACGCTGCTTAATGTATGCCTTGCAGTTCAGCTTTAAATACAACACCATGTAGGGATTCAGGTGTAAATCTTCACGTCCTGACTCGTATATTAAGATAGGGAATGGTCATTTGGAGGGTGACCGGCGAGTGATCTTTCAAAGTGTGAGGTGAGATCACATTTCTGTACCCAAATCATTAAGCGCTCAGTGAGTAGCCACTTATCAATGCGAGAATGAGTCGTGCACTAATGAATAGTTATGTGTAATCTTGTAATGTCTCAGGTGCCCTCCTCCACACATCTTTCAAACCATATTAACATAGTTCATTCAGTGCCTTCACCACGTTACTCGTGGTCTTTTTTTGGCTGTAGATATATCTTTCCTCTAATCAGTAACAGTGTTTAAATCACCGCCATTAAACCTCATCCAGAAATTCCAGCAGTGAAATGTTATCAAAGAAATTAGAGCCAACTATATTAGGTGCAAATATGTTACCAACACAACATGGGTTCCAGACATACTGCATGCAAGAATGGCATGCTTCCCCTCAGGATCAAGTATAACTTTGTTGTAGGAATCTCAAAGAATTTTGTAAAACAGTTACATTCCCACAGGAGTAAGTGGAGGACGTAGAATACCATTTCTGAAAACTGCTTATGACTTGCCTGTGTGAGGGCATTTTCCTTCAGAAAACTCTCACACTTGTGCTGTTTAAGATAATCTACAATTTTACACTGATTAACAATACTTAACGATATTATTCAACTCTCCCCCCCCCCCCCAAATTCCAGAATAAAAATGTCAAATCAGTCATACCACTCAGCTCAGCAGGGGCCGTGGTGGCATCTTAACATACCCATAATCGCTCCCCAATTACCTCGAAGTACCTGCTGCATTATATAAGATGAATTTACCTTGTTCTTGCCTGACTTATAACAGTGCATAGTCGAACAATAGCATGAACACATCCCAACAGCCAACTCTTGCAATCTCACTTTCCACTCATCACCCCGATCTCCAGTGCGACACCCTCCAATGCCCCATGAAAAAAGGAAACCTAAAGTAACAAAATAAAGACAACCAAAGAAAACCAGTAGTAACAAAGAACTTGTGTATCTCGCTACAGTTGGGGCGCCCAATAGAATTGCCCACCTGGAGAAAACCTCATAGCATTACCCTATTAATGAGCAAAGACCAGGGGTCTCTCGAGTTCGTATAGAGTCCACAAAGTTGGAACCATCTTTAGGTGTTCTGAAAGTGTGATTTACCCTCCCATTTCACTGTAGGCTTGGAAGGGGAAGAGAATCTGGTATTTTACTCCCTTACTTCTTTGCCGGCGCTTAAGATAATAAAAATGTCCTCCTGGCCTCTAAATTGAGTAGTCATATTGCAGCTCTCCTTTCTCCATGGGAGCCTTAAGAATCAAATCTATGTCTCTATAATTTAATATTTTAGTACGAGGCAGACATCCAGGAGGGGGTTTATGCCCAAAAGAGCAGTGCGCCCTCTCAATAAGGAAATGATGGGAGAAGACAGCGTGCCCCAACATAATCAGCAGCGGATTTTGAATAAACATTTCCAGGGGCGGCTTTGCTGCTGTCTCTGGAAGACACACTATGCAGATATTGTTCCGGTGGGCTCTATATTCCAAGTAATCATTCTTGTCCCAAATCGTCTTCGTATCTCTTTCCAATCCTGACACCGTCCTTGATTGAGTCTTCGGCCATGTCAATTCGATTCTCTGCCTCTGACATGTGACCACAGATCAGATCGGTTAGACCTTATGTTGTGAGCTCTCAAGTCTGCAAGCTAGATTATGTATTATTTTGATCAAGCATGGTCGAGGAGCTCTTCATATCGAGCATTAAGTATTGCAGCTCCTCTGACTGTTGCTCACCAACCTCATCATGAGATGATAAAGACATGTGGAGACCTCTGTTCCTTCTGAGTCTGGGTTACTTTGGCGACGGAATCTAGCCTATTATTTTTTGGGAAGTAGAGCCAGGCATCTTAAGAAATAAAGCACCGCCAATTACCGAATTACACATTCCACCTCCAGCGATCACACCTGCCAAATGACTGTGCAATCCTGAACCAGATGGATAAATATAATGGTGTAGGATCAGGATCCCAAACATTAATTCAGAGGAAACGCCAAGGAGAAACTTCACTGTGCAGCCAGCGGTACCATGGTGAAATCCAGTAGTGGTCACCACTCGCCACCAACACTTAGTAGCGTAGACACCAAATCAAAGTATCATCTGGGGGTCTCTACTCCTCTCAGATCACAAAAGCCAGCAATATCAGTTTCCTCGAGACACTGACCCCACAAGACAAAGCCTCCTGACCTGCGATCAACATTTCTATGCAAGTGTCCAATATGACAGCTGATACCAGGCAGCCCATAGTCTCATCCGCCATAAGTGCGAAAGTGTACCTGTGCTGGTGTTTAACATCACAAGACTACACAGGCAGCGTCTCCAGTGCTTGCAAACTCTGAGCCGCGGCCCGCCTCTACCGCAACAAAGGGATTGTTCCAGGGATATTAGCAGCTCTAAACTGTTACCAGCAGTAGATCCACAATATTCCTACTGCATTCTGTGAGGGGTGTGAAATGCGAGGTGGACAACTTGATAAAGGTTTTCATAAGAAGGGTGTGATAAATGCCTCGCGTTCCCCAACCTAACGTGGGTTTCCCTGCCTACGAAACTAAGGCTAAAGGAACACACTCTAATACACAAGCATGTCTGTCCCTCACACTTACACATACAACAAATGTAATTCAGTTATTCATATGGCTGTTCAAGTTCAATAAAACACTTAGAACCAAATATTCCTATAACCAGGGTCGGTTCCCCCTTGCCCACAATTGAAGCAGAATTTCCAAATGAATAAGGTTCATTCCAATAGTCTGATTCTAGTTCAAAAGGTAATAGACAAAAGCTTGTTCCGGTAGCCAAGTTTTGTTTCCAACACAAAGTTCCTTCACTCGTGGATGGTATCACTTTTTATTTATTTTATTGGGCATTTGTAATGCACTTGTACATCAAGAAATTGTGTTTCAAAGCGCCCACAGGGCTAAAAGAAGGGAACAAGGGAGCAGTAAGTCAATGGACTATGATCACAGTGATGAGCAAAATACAGAAGTGGTGCTACTTCGCATCATTATTGTCTTAGAAGCAAACAAAGTTCATAATTCATCCAATGAATAATTCAATAAGATTTCTCTTCTCTTGAGAAAGACAACCACTACACACTCCGTTGGTATATACAACAATGTTTTCATTGGAATGGTTTTAGCACAGTTCATCAAACATGAGTGCCGTTGCCACTTTCTTTCCACCATAACCTTACACCACATTGAAGTACTTCAGTTTCTTTCTTGGTCCACTAACCTGCCAGGACTACCACTAACAATCTGTTTCCTGGTGTGCTCTCCTGAAAGGTTGACTCTTCTAACACTACTACAAGTACTCTGCTGTGTGGTTTTTCATGATACACAAGAATGGTTTCATCAGGCTGATTTTTCGCACAGTTCATCCAACATGAGTTACGTTGCCCCTTTATTTCCACCACAACCTTGTACTGGAATGGAATACTTCAATGTCTTTTTCCCGGCCCACTAACCTGCCAGGACTACCACTAACAATGTGTTTCCTGGTATACTCCCATGCCAGGATGACTCTTCTACTACTACTACTACTACTACTACTACTACTACTACTACTACTACTACTACTACTACTACTACTACTACTACTACTACTACTACTGCAAGTATCCTGCAATGTAGATTACTTCAAAACATCATTAAAGTCGTTGACATCTAGCAATAGCAAAATTCACAACCTCTTCCATAAAGATGCAGCACCCATTGAGGCTGTTTGTTCCAACTATTAATTGGCCACATGCAATGCAGGTTTTGTTTCTCTCCCCCTTGACATTCTCCCCGAAGAGGGCAACGTTACTGCCCACTCCGAGTTTCTACTATCGCATCAAGTAACTGTTGATTCAAGTTTCTCTCCAAGACAGCTGTTTCTCCTTCTTCTAATGACCTTTTGTTGGCTTGGGCAATGCTGATTATTTGATTTACTTATGGTCTCCTCTTGGGTTCCTCTCTCCCACAAGACAACCTGCAACCGCAGCGCTTCCTGCTGCATGACCTCTGTAGTCTGGGTGTTTCCAGCTCACGACCCTCTCAGAGCCATTAACCGCCAAAGGCACGGTGGTGGTCCCGGCGTTTTCATTCTGCCCCTGCTGCATACACAGCCACGGACGTCTCCTTCTACTACTTCTGCTACTCCCCTATGTAAGGAAGGCATTGTATCAGACAGTAATACAGACACAAGTGATCACAGTTCAAGGGTGTTTATTGAACTTCAATTGGGTTTGAATAACGCCTATCTAATCCTAAATCTAAAAATGTGAGCAAGCTACGACCATCAAATAATAATGCAGTCCTAGTCGAGTATGTCAAAACAAAAGGGTCTATATTAATAAGCCTATTGCCAATCCTTACTTCTAAATATAAATAGTGTGGGAAACAATGTTATGCAAAAGAAATGTGTTCAAGAAATGATATGTCAGGATATTCAAGCCGTTGGCTTCCCTTCCCCAAGTTTTCAGCATGGGACAAGGCGGCACACTTGAGCTTAGCACATGCTCTGGCTTCTCTAGCACGAGGATGCAGTTCAAAACTTCAACATCAGGGCCTTCTGTGCCAAAGTCTCTTTGCCATTCAAAGTCTCTTGTTTTGGGTCTGATGCAACACGACAAACATTAAAGTTCCTTTTTTCTTAGGATTTCACATGTACAACTTCTTGGATGATTTTCGGTTCAACCCGGGTCCCCCTCTGCCGGGCTCGGACGCACAAGATATACAAGATTGAGTAAGATAGTCACATTTTGCCAATAGTATGTTGCTGATAACAAATTAATTCCATGATGTGCACAGCCGACACATGTTTCAACATTGTGGTCGTTTTGAAGGCCCTTTTCCCAAAGTTGCGGTATTTAATCCATAGTGTACTCTTGCGGAATTTCTGAGAGAGCAGGTTGAAATAGGATATAGTGATAAGCACTATGAAGCCGATGCTTGTGACATCTGAGATTAAGGGGATGTCTAAATCAGCTTGCCACTGACATTTACTTGATTCTCTTCTGCAGCCTTTCCTCTCTCGAAACTGCTGTTTCCTCCTGTGCATTGTCTTGCTCCGAGTGTGCTCTTGTGCTCCGCCTTTTATCCGTGTGGGGAAGTATAATGGCAGTCAGGTGTGTAATTGCGTGACCTCGCCTGAAAATTGTTTTGGGACACGTCAGGTATACGGCTGGGGTGTTAGTCTGCACTGTCTGTGTGAAAGTGTTCGCATTGTAAAAAGGGGGGGTAGAGTTCTTAAATATCATAGCTAGTAGGATGGGGTAAAGGTGTTGCAGGGAAGGGGACACCATTCTCACCATCCGGTGTCCCACTCTCCGAAGACCCCCTCACCCAGGTGATCCTCTCCCACCCCTGCACTGACTCACCCCCAGGAACTGGATTCATAAGCGATGGCCGTGTCCTGGCCACCTGGATGACCGATCCCTGGGGACTACTGGGTGAGACACCTTCTGGTTTCTCACACCTTATCCTCTTGCATCTGCACCTGATGGGGATTTAAGGTCATGGCTCCATGACCTTGGCCCCCCCTACTTGACATGCAGAATCACCAAACCCGCCACCCTCAGACCTTCCAGATCCCCTTACTCAAACCTCCTATCGGTCCCTAGAAACCGTAAGGTCCGGGCAGGCAGCTCCAGCTTCCCTGCTGTCGCCCCCCCCAACTCTGTAACTCCCTACTGCCTCACGTCAGGATCATTGAATCCCACTCATCCTTTCGTGAAGCCATCAAAACTAACCTCTTTGACTGTTTCAACATGGATTTTATGACAACATGCACTTGCATTTATTCTGTGATACTATGTAAACACTTTCTCTGAACTGTACTGTAAACAAGCACTCTTGGGCGGCTTCCTTGTAACCCCTAATCGAGCCTTCTTGAGCACTGATATAGCGCCTCGATGCCTGCGGCTGTAGTGCGCTCTACAAATTTAAACAAATAATCCCAATTCCTGCTCCGGTGTAGATTGTTTGGGGCACTAGACTGCACATTGTACGTTGGTGCCTCCATGCCGATCTTCGTCGTCCCAGTACCTATGGGATTATGGGACTTGGAAGTCCCCAACATCTTTGTCATTTCCTTATATATTTCAGTTTTAGTTAACTCGCTTTGCAAAATATATTGTTCGATACGGACTTGACGATATTGATATTTGTGTCTTTTCACAGTTTAAACCAAAGGAAAGATCACACTTCTCAGAAGGAAGGGTATTGATGTTCTGAACCCTCTATTGACCATAATGGCTTTCCTTACCAATAGGTTGGAGACCTTTTGGGAAGGGAGTCTGATTCTTACAAGAAGCCATTAGATATTCTTGCATTTTGGATATCTCATCCTGCAGGAATGAGTATCGAGGGGATTGGGTCCTCAGACGTATTCCATATCTATGACATGTAATCACCAGAGTTGTGCTGCTTCGGAACATTTTCTGCGTCCTGCGTCGATGACGTCGATACGCCGCCCTCGAGGACCTCCTCCGACGGCCGACGTCACTGGATGTTATAAGTAGTACGCACGACGCCCATAGCCTCAGTTCCGTTTTTTACACGAACGTGTTCGCTTCGGAGATCTCAGCGCGCCTCGACTCTTTGGAGTTTCTGTTCTTTCTCGGTTCTTCGAACCTGTTCGTATTGTGAAGTATTTCTTTGTGAAGATGTCTACCTCGTCTTCCACACCGCGTCCGGGCTTTAAGAAGTGCGGGGACTGTGGGTCCAAGATGTCGGTAACGGACTCGCACGACGCCTGCCTCTGGTGCCTCGGGGAGGCCCATGACACGGATGACTATGTCGACTGCCAGTCGCTCACGTCCAAAGCCTTGCGGGAGCACAAGAAGTTATCGGTAGGTAAGGTGTCCAAGCCACGGAAGTCGAGGTCTGCAGGACTTTCGACGGACGATTCGAGGGGCGACACTCTGCGTCGTCGTCGGAAGTCCAGTGGGTCTTGGTCCCGGAGTCGGTCCCGCCACTCCTCTGCCTCTTCGAGGCACTCCCGGAAGCGCCGTCATCGGTCGGCTTCCCCGTCCTCATCTGAGGACTCCGCCCGTCGGCGGGTCGCTTACCCCACCAAGCATGCGACGCCGGAGGAATGGGCTTCCTTCGGGGAGAAAATGTTGGCAATTCTCGAATCGCAGGGTACTGGTCCGTCCGCGCCTCAGAGTGGGGTCGGTCGAGAGACACCGCTCGCACGCCTTCGAGCTCGGGTGGTCGGCACAATTCGCGGGAGAGGTCCCGCTCGGACAAGGGGAATCGTGCTCGTCATGCCCGTTCCAGGTCCCGGCCCTCGACGCGCTCGAGACATGCGAACCCTCCCGCCTACCCCTCTGCGGCTCTTCACTTGGTCATACTGCCACTTCACGTGCTACCAAATCTGAAGATGGCTGCCAGAGGCGGGGCTTAGGGAGATGGCAGTCATTGGCTGTGGTCAGTATGACGCAGAGATCAGTGATTGGTTACTACTACGAAATACAGATCAGAAACGAAACTGATACTGATTTTTCTTTACCGAGGATTCCCAGCCTGACGACGGGGAATATTCATGAGCATGTGAATCCATGCCAGACCCATGCTGGAGAACAACAGTTACAGGTAAGTAACTTGTTCCTTATGGCCTTTAAAGCCCACAGTGTTGCAATACAAGCAAGGGCCAAATAGTGTTGGTCAGAAATAGTGTGTTGGGAAGTTGAAGGAGCAGGATGTAGTTTGGTAGGGAGAAGGATGTTTCAAGGAAAGGATCAATGTGTAGAATTGATAGTGTCACCGGAATCCAATGTGCTTTTTACAATTCATACAAGTACTAAGTAGTTTACTATCCTCCTATGTGAAGCTGGCCAGAAAACAGTAAAGGTGTTTTTAAAAGAGTGGCTAAAGCTGTTGCCACCGTGATTTAAGGATTTAGAGGAAGTCGAAACTGCAGTAATACAGATGAAAAGGGGGACCAAGAGTTTGCAGGTGCTGAAGACAGTATATAATAAAGAAAAAGAAGCATTTGTGGTGGTCCATCGAACCATCACAATGTGTAGTGAGGGAGACATTTCATGTGCCGTTAACAAGAAAGTGCCTGAACAAACTTACATTAGCACCACAGTACGTCTCACATTTTCTATGGGTAATCTGGTGTTGCACACTGTGCCATCATCAGCCAGGAGCAGTGATGATAAAAAATAGACCCTCCAGCTCACTTCCTTTAAGGTCTGCCCCCGACCTCAGCCCCTCTTTTGTCCTGTTGGACATGCAGCAAGAAAATGTAATGGTTCAATAGGAGTTGGGGAAATTATTGAAAGCACCTCAGAATCATGAGGATGATTGTATATATTGTAAAAGCAAAAAGGAAAACATAGATGTTCACCTGAACAAATGAAAAACAGGATTGAACCATGTTCAATGATAGATTGGAGCAGAATTCCTTGTGCAAACGAAAAACAGGTGAATTGAGGAATGTAGCACAGAGGTATACAAAGATAAATTGGATTAGTTGCGCTGTAAGTGCAAAAGAGGGGTGCCTGTGGGGGATCTGTGAATGCTGATGACCCCCGGACAAGCAGGGAGATAAAGTTTGTGCTGTGAAGATGCCATAAAGGCAATACGATTACTATGATTATAATAGAGACTGGTAGTGTTATTTTGTATGGTAAGCGTGCCCAAGAGTTTTGTTTTCCTCGTGTGACACCCCACCCCGTTGAACCTTATTCCCCTGATATTGTGCCATCCATTGGAGCTGTCCCTGAAGGCTCTGCATCTGCAGCGTCATTAATTTGTTGTCAAACGTTTCCTTTTTGTTCCTGGTAGGTGACACAATGATTCACCACCACCACTAGCTCCGATAAGGCTTGGTCTGCCAGCCTAGGTACACGTTTTTAAGCTGGATTTGTACTTTCAGAAGTAACACTGCCACTAATGAGTTTCCTATAGCTTCCAGTGCTGTATCTGTTTTTGTAATACCGGAGTGCTGCGAGAACACCACCTTCAGACTATCTAAATAATCGGCTGGAGATTTGCTATTATTTTGTTTATAGTTGGATATATTTTCCCAATCCGGTTTTTCTAGAGCACACTTTTACAACAGTCTCTATTCTTTCCCTTGCCTGCACCAGGGCATCCCCAGAGCTTGGTTTGGTGGCTGGCCAAGTCACCCTTTTTACAAGTCGCTGTCTTGCCTCCGGTGGCATCACTATTCTCATGAGTTCGTTCATGCCAGCCCACAACTGGGTATAACACTACATTACTGTTTGCAGTTCCTCTATAAATCGTTGTGGTTCTTCTCTTATATTGGGGAATTATTTGGTCAATGTCCTATGATCCCCTAGCGTCCAGGGCACATTGACAGTAATTACGGCTTGTTATTGTTTTCCAATCTCATGACCCAATGGTACTTATCTGCAGGGAGCCTGAAAGACGTTTGAGTCCATTCCATATATCACACCTCCCCTCGTCGTCGAGGGGTTGTACGATGCAGTTGGCCCCCTTGGCATCGCTTCTTTCGTGGACCCCACTCCTCTCATTCCCAGTGCCCGGGGGCAGCTGGTGCCTTGGGTGGCATTTCCACCACCAGTGCCCCCTGGTGTGCTTCTCCAAAGCCCCACGCAGTATTTGTCTCATACTGGGTGGAACCTCATTTTCCAGTTTTTCCTTCGTGCCTAGAGTCTTCCGCAGCTTGCTCTTGTTTACTTTGACTTTGCTGCCCTGCTAAAATTAGCTTTCAACAAAGATGAAATCCTTCACATAATTTATAGAAGCCTTTCAACAGAATTTTGCAAAACATATTGCCAATGCTGCAGACAGTCAGGTTACACTCTGTCCCTTGTCACCTGAACTGTCATTTTGAAAAACTGTCCTACAGACCCATTTGAGCAGAAAGAAACGTGAAACATGTAACATGACAAGGCTAGGGGAGGACTATATACTTTACTTGATGTTTCAAGTATTATTTCAAGTGTGCTGTTCGTTTTTCAGATTTTGCATACCAGAATTCCTATTATTTGGACATATTTGAGAAAAAGTCCTACAATGGATATGTCACGCATAGCAAAGCCTTTTGATCTACATATCGGCATTGGTACTTCCCAGATAAAGGTTTCGATTTATTTTCTCTACAAATTCCCTTTTCCTTTCTTTGGTTTCCTCCAAGGAAGAGGTTTCAAACAATTTATTGTGACAGTTTAAAGTAAGTACAAGGACTTTGCAATAAAATGCATCGCAAAATATGAACATTATTAAAATATCTCCTATAGCCGTTGAACATCTTTTAAAATCAGAATATACAGAATCACACACATCATGAATAAAACCAACATCATTATAGTTTATAAAAAAGCCTGCAAGCATCCCTACAGGACCTAATGTTATTACTCTTAATCCAGGCAAAACTGAGGTCATGCTTTCTGGTAAAACTGGCCTGTTCCCTCAACCCACCTCCTGGCCGCTCTATCTAGGCCCCCCACTCCCACCTTCAGCACAGTTAAAAAAAGAAAAAAAAAAATCTCAGGTGCATTATGGACACAGACTTGATCCTGTCACATCACATTACCACTGTGGTAGAAAGGTATTTCCTCCCCATAAGCATCCTTCGCAGCCTCTTCCCTGACCTTCCCACATAGAGTTACTGCGATCGGTGTCCTTTCACTACTAGATTATGCCAAAGCACTTTACCTAGGGCCACCCACCTTACAGCTGAGAAAACACCACTGATTCCAAAAAACATTGCAAGTGTCCTCCTAGCCCATGAAGTATTGGTACCTGTAAATTAACAGGCTTTTGTTTACTGCCCTGTTTACTACTAAATCAGGGCTATAAACCTTGTCAACTGGTTCAAGCCAGGCATCATGAAGATGGCAGACTTTGAATTTAGCATCCAGGAACACCTCCGTATCCTTACATGCCAGTACTTCTCTGCAATTAATTAAGCAGGACCATGGTTAAGAGTTGACAAAACCAAACCACGCTTTGCATCGGACACTGAACATGAAATCCGATGGGATGAAAACCGAAGTAAACCTCTTGTAAGAGATATTGTGAAAACCAAGTACTCGGACAATACATTGATTAAATATCACACTTAAAAAAATCTTTTTTATGTCTGGGACCTTAAAAACTGCTTATCAGGTATAACTTCCTTCAATCTTATAGGGGGATCAACAGGAGACACGCTTGTTGCCTTTTTAAACCGGCCCTGCAACCTATGGGCCATGTGGCAAGGGTGCATCCTTTTCTGCCTGTTTGTTTGAATGCCTGAGGGCCCTTTCGTAATAGTAGATGCCGTCCTTGGCTCCAGGGTTGATACTGTGGAAGCGCAGATTTGTACTGCATCTCTCTGGTACCATCCTTGTTGGCTAACTCCACTGGGTCATCAACAGGAGGAACAACTTCAGCTCTGGGAAGAGTAGTGCTTAAAGGGTCCTGCAGTGGCACTAGGGGTGCTGTGAGGGTTCAGGAATGCGAGGGGGACAACTTTGTAAGGTTTTCTCAAAAAATCAATTTTTATTAAATTAGAAGGCTGGATAAACGCCTCACTATCCCTACCCTGACAAGGATTTCCCTGCATGAAATAAACTTCAGGAAACCGTCTAATAGAGAATAGCTCTCCCTCACACTTATACATACAACAAATACATGAGGAAAACATGGCAATTCAAAACAATATTAATTGAGTTCATATTGCAACAACACTCTCTTCTTAGAACTTGGGTGAATTCACCTTCACCAAATTTCAAGCGGAATTCTGCTTTGCAGTACCAGAAAAGCAAATGAGGAAATCCTGGTTTGCAACAAAGTTCCAACATAGTTCTTTGCAAGTTCAATTGGTCAACAGAAAGTTAAATACTCCAATGATTCAACAAAGTATATAGAAAGCTCTTCCTCTTGTACGATTCATCCTCCTTAGATAAAGGACAACTTTGCAGTTCATCAATAGCAACGATAATTGTCTTGGTCAGGATGATTTGCCATGACTGATAAGTTCTAAAAACTTCTTAGTAACAGCTTTACACAGCTCTTTTCTTCAGTAACACAAGCACATAAATTGTCTCCATCAGGACCATTTAGTAGCACTTCGTCAACTTCCACCTGGTCTACTCTCATGCCAGGCCTACTCCTCCAAAGGTTTGCCATCCCGTATACTCCACTGCCTCGCAATAGCTTCACAGTATTCACTAATTTGCAGCGTCACAACTTTTAACAACTCTTTAGAGGAAACGGGATTCACATTGGTTCTCTTTAATACTCTTCTGAAAGTAATGTTCCTCTCCTTGTGAATATCTTTCCCCAGAAGGGCAGCCTTTTTGTCACTCTTGTTTCCCCACTGCAAAGGTAACCAGGTACTGATAAGCATAGGGTCCTAGTCTGCCTCTCTCTTGGCTTTGGCAATGTGAGTTTATACCAGGGTTTTACCCTAGGTTGTATGAAGTATGGCCAACATGTTTCACAATTTGGGGACCTTTCATTAGCCCCCTTCTGCCATTGGCAATAATTATTGGAGTGTATTTACCTTGATTTCAGTTGCTTTTGGCTGGGGCAATACTTGTGGGTATAAATTCTCAACACTTTCGCCACATAACGTTGCTGCAGTTTCCATGAACTCATACGTTTAAAGTTAGTCATTTGGTTTTATAAAAGATTTTCGCTGCTGTTCAATAGTTTGTTATTCAAAATTGCTTTGAGAATCACTTTCACGCACAAGCGAGTGCTGCGTTTGGTGCTTTTCAATAGTTGGGTATTCAAAATTACTTTCAGAGCTTCTTTCACTCATACACGAGTGTTGCTTTCTTGCTGAAAGCCTGCCTTGAACACACAAGCGGGTGCGGAGCGCTCTGGGTTCACTACCATCATGTGAACTCACCAGGTAAGATATGCGTCTCCTGTTCCCTAGCCGCTCACAGGACTTCTGCTTCTGTGAGTCATCGCGACCCGGCAAACCGCTTCTTGTAGTCGGCCTTCGCCAATGCCATATGCACTGGAGCTCATTTTGCCCCCGAGGCCCTCTGATGCACGCCAGCCACCAAAGACAGCCTTAAGGGTCTCTGTTGCATGCAAGCCACCTTGTTAAGGATTTCAATCAGGTGACGCACACCTTGGTCTCGGCCTGGTATGCAGCGCACGACTAAAATGCTTATCTTTTTATATTGATTCAATATTGAGATGGTACTTCACTCAAATCACACCCTCTTTTCAAATACCCTGGATCACAATGGACCATGAACCAGGCAAGTTGGTCAAATAAAATATTTATTTATTTATTTTAAAATTCTCAAGAAATCATACTTAAAAAAAGATTTCTTTATTGTTTTAATAACTTGAAAAACAACAAAATCCCCAAAACATGCCCCTCCTCCCTCACCCCCCTCCATCCCTGGCAAAGCCGTAACACCCCCAACCCCGCCCCCCATCCTTTTCTCATTCTTCCCGAAGTATCAAACATGAAGGTCCAACAGTTTGAGTCTCTGGGGTCGCCATTGCTCCCGGAAGTCCCCCCTCAAATAGTCCAAGGTCTCTCCCCATTCCTCTGCAAAAGCCCCCAATTTGTTGTTAACCGCAAACGTGGCCCATTCTAACGACACAATCTCCCACATTTTCCTCATCAAGGCCCGCTCTGTTGGAATACTGGGGCTCTTCCACCTTTGGGCGATGAGAGCCATCACGGCCAATATAAAGACCACTTGCGCCTTACGTTGCCCCTCTCCCCTCCCACTGCCCCCGATTCTCGCCTCCTTCCCAATAAGATCTCATGGGGGTCTTGGCTCATGCCTTCCCCCAATGCCTGGTCTTGAGCCCGTGAAATAACCCTCCAGAAAGGTCTAATAAGAGGGCAATCCCACCAAATATGAGCCTCCGTGCCTTCATCGCCACAACCCCACCAACATGTCTCAGAGGTTGCCGGAAATATTGCATGCAGGCGAGCCGGGGTATAATGCCAGCCAAATAGGTACTTGTACCAGGCCTCCTGAAGTTGAACAGCCCTAGCCACCTTCGGGATCAATCTCCAAAGCCTCTCCCAGTCCTCCCGTTCGATACCCGCCCCCAGCAGCCCCTCCCATCTGGACAAATACGGCCATTTTATTATCGGGGTAGCAGCCCCCAGAAGCCTATAGAGATTAGAGATCAACGATCTGGCCCCCTCATGCGTCGGGAGGTAGCGTTCAAACTGAGTCAGATCGCGGGTTGCCGCCCTTCGAACCTCCGTGGACATCCCCCTCGCCCACCCCGAACTCCCGCTTACATTCTTCAAAGGACTTCACATTCTGACCTCGAAATATATCCCTGAGGACCCTACAACCCCCACTCTCCCACTTCAGGAATGCCTTTTCCATCGCTGGGGTGAAGCCCCATTGTTGAAGATGGGGGTGAACGGCGACGGAAAGGTAGTGATCCCCAATTTCTCCACAACCCCGTCCCAAATGTCAACCAGCTCCTTTGTTATGTTGCTCATGTATAGATGAGCAGGTCTTAACCTGCGCGGAAGCCAGAGTACCTCTACCAGGTGGTGCCGAGCTACCGCTCTATCCATCTTAACCCACTGTTTATTGTATTCCGCTGAGAACCATTCCCTGATTACCCTGAGCTGCGCTGCCTCATAGTAGCAGCAAAAGTTCAGCAAGGCCAAGCCCCCCATCCCCCTGGATGCTAACAGTAGGCGCCTAGGCAAGCGCGGCCTCCTACCTTCCCAGACGAAGTCCTTAGCTGCCTTGTCTAATTCCCTAAAAAATCTAGCTGAGATGGACAATGGAACAGCTTGAAATAAGTAAAGCAACTGTGGGAGGACCACCATTTTGAGCACCGAGCCCCTTCCTAACCACGATATCCTTAGGGAGCTCCACCTCCTGAGGTCTTTTTTGATCCAGCCAACAAGGGAGGGTAATTAGCCCCAAACCATCCTGACATCTGAGGGGTAACCCTGATCCCGAGATAACGTATCCCACGCCGGAATCCACTTAAATGGGGACTCCCTTAGGACCCTTGCCTCCTCACCTTTCAGCGATAGATTCATTATTTCTGATTTTTGCAGATTTAGCCGCAGGCCTGAGACTGCCCCGAATTTGGACAATAGCGCCATACACGCCCTTATGGACTCCCTTGGGCTCGTCAAAGTAAGCAACATGTCATCGGCGAACGCTGCCACCTTATACTGATGCCCCCTGAAGGGAATGCCCTGGATATCCTCTGCCTCCCTTATCGCCCCAAGTAGAGGCTCCAAGTACAAAGCGTACAACAACGGAGAGGGGGGGCACCCCTGTTTTGTACCTCGCCCGAGCCTGAAGGAACGCGACATCACGCCGTTCACCAGCAAGCGCGAGATGGGAGCCCTGTAATTCGCCTGCACCATGCTAATGAACCTAGCGCCGAGACATATTTTTTCCATGGCCAGAAACAGAAAAGACCACTCCAACCGGTCGAAAGCCTTCTCGGCATTCAAAGCTAGGAGAAACGCCGGTGTGGGGGTCTTCTGCGTTTTCTCAACCAGATGAGCCACCCACCTGATATTGTCAGCCGTTTGTCGTCCTTGAATGAACCCCGTCTGGTCCTGACGGATTAATGTAGGGAGGTACGCTTCCAAGCGCCTCGCCAAAATATAAGTATACATTTTTGCGTCAGAATTTATGAGAGCTATAGGTCTATAAGAGATACATTCCTCCGGGTCCTTGCCTGCCTTATGAATGAGTGATTTTGGCCTCCTCCATTGACGGAGTGATACCACCTGAAGTACCAAATGAGTTGAATAATTGTGCAAGATGTGGGGACATAATTTCAAAGAAGGTTTTGTAGAAGGAGCCGGGTAACAATCGGGTCCTGGCGCTTTGTTACTAGCAAGAGAGGCGATGACCGTTCGCATCTCATCCACCGTGATGGCCTGTCCAAATTCCTCCAACGTCCCTGGAGAGACGTGGAAGGGACAAGGCTCCCAAAAAGTCCTTCTGATGCTGGGTGGCTGGACCCTGGGATGTGTACAGGGCTTCGTAGAATTTAACTAGTTGCTCCCCAATTCCCTCAGAATGGTTAAGTCTCTCCCCGCTTTCAACCATTAAGGCTGAGATCACATTTCCTCCCTTTTTCCCCTTAATAAGCGTGCTAAAAGCGAATCTGCCTTATTTGCATAACATTTCTGCCTGACCTTTAACATTGCTTCTTCTACCTTTTTGGTCCTCGGAATCCCCAATTGCCCCTCTGCCAACCTGTACTCTATATAGACTTTCCTTGAGGGGACCTCCTCCAGCCTCAACCTTGCAGCTTCCACCTCCCCTTCCAACTGGGTCTCTAAAAGTCACAGCTGTTTATTCCTCTCTGCCTTCAAAGCGATGAGTTCCCAAATCAGTGTAGCCTTGAACGAGTCCCATCTTATACTGAGGCTTGTGTCCGTGCCATTATTTCTTTCAAAATAAGCTCTAATGCGATTGCCAATCTCCTCCCTAATCACCTGGTCCCTCAGGAGTTCCCCCAGAAAGTGCCAGCTCCAAACCCCTGGCCTTCGGTTACCCAACTGCAGTTTCATCTGCACCACCCTATGATCGGCGATTCCCATTGGGCCGGTCTCCACCCACTCTACCCCTCCCATCAAGCTTGCCGAGACCCAAATGTAATCAATTCTAGATTGGGTTCTATGCACATCCAAAATAAATGTATAGCCCTCTTCCTCCCCCCCCTCAGCACCCTCCACATGTCCCTCAAACCTGCCCCTTCAAACCGCTCCTTCAGCTGTGGGGAGGCCACCGCCCCCCTCCTCCGCCCATGTGTTGTGTCCGATCCTGCCACTTGTCCCAGGCCAGATTAAGATCTCCCATCAGGATGACTTGCCCTCTCGCAAACCCTTCCAGCACACCTAGAGTCTCCCTCGCAAACTTCTCCTGTCCCACATTTGGAGCATAGACTGAGGCTACGGTGTAAGTGGCGCCAATATGATCCCCCTTACCATGAGGAATCTCCCATTTTTGTCCCTAAGGCCATCCTGAATTTTGAAGTCCATACCCCTCCCAAATGCCAGCGCCACCCCCCCCCCCTTTGTAGAACCTGATGCAAAAAAGATCTGCGGGAAACCCTTCAGGCGCAGGCGGCCCTGGTCTCCGTGCAGCAGATGAGTCTCCTGCAGAGCCAAAACGTCTGGGAGATGCGTTCTAGTGAATTGTTCCAGTTTAGCCTGCTTGAGGGGAGTATTTAACCCTCTCACGTTATGAGTTAGCCACTTAAGACCAAGATGGTATTCTGCCCTGCTCCTTCTGATTGCCCTTCCGAACACATCCCCGACCCTGCCGCTCATAGTGCCAAAGTTAGGCACTATGGGCCCCCCCGTCCCTCCCCCCACCCCTCCGTTGCTTCCCCAAGCCCAGAACCCCCAACTTTGGGCCAGACCACATGCCCTCCCAAACCCCCACCCTCCCACCGGACAGTCCTGTCCTTACTTGTTCCAACATGTTTTACTCCTCCCCCCCCAGGCCTCGCATACAGCCCATGAGTCCACCACCCCCGCATTCCGCCTCAGTGCCAATAGGGTCACCCAGCCCCCTCCCCGTTGCCACTGCCTTCTCCCTCAGTGCTCCGAACTTTCAACCCCCCCGAGGGACCCCGCAACGCACCCCTCCTCTTGCCCCGCTCCCCCACAGTTGCTCATTCCCAAGGTTTGCTCCTCTCCCTTTGACCCCAACGGGACGCAGGTTCCCCAATGTGACCCCCCCTCACTCTCCAGTTCCAAGCTGGCCGCCTCCTGGAGCGTGGTCGCCCGCTTCTGACTCCGCTCCCACTCAAACACTAAGCCAAAAGGGAAGGTCCACTTATATTTTATCCCCTTTTTGGACAGCTCCTTCAGGACCGGGCCCATATTCCTTCTTTTCAGAAGTGTGCTCGCAGCCAGGTCCTGGAACAACAGAATTTCCTGCCCTGTATAAAGGACCGGCTCCCTTTGTCGGGCTGCCCGCAACACTGCTTCCTTCAGTCCGTATCTGGCGAAGGCAACCACAACCTCTCGAGGTCTGGCGTTAGGGTCCTTAGGGATCCGGCCAACTCTGTGGGCCCTATCCAGGATTATCAAACTCTGGTCCCCCTGACCCAAAAGATCCATGAATATCCGCTGACATTCCTCCTTGAGTTGTCGATCCGTCACTGCCTCAGGAAGCGCTTTATTCTGGATATTGATCCGCCGGGATCTGTTTTCTAAGTCTTCAAGCATTGCCTCCATGTTCCTCGTTGCAGAGTCTAGCTGGTCTATGGCCTCGGCGTTAGCTGTTGTTTCCCGTTCGTTCTTCTGGAGGCCTCTTTCCAAAAAGTCAGTCCTTTCCCCTAATTGAGCTACTTCTTGTCGGATTTCGCCCAGCGCCACGTTGGGGTCAGTTCTCAAGAGTTGGAATTGGTCCTTGAAAGTTTGAGTCAGCGATTCTCTCAGGGTCTGCATTTCCCCCCTGAGGTCTTGCCTCGTCATCTGCTCCGGCTCCTCTACCAACTCACTGCCCCTTTGCTCCTTGGAATTGCCACTGCCAGTTTTGTGCAAGTCCCTGTTGTCCATAGGAGGCCAGAGCGTGGATGGGGTCCCCTGGGGCGCTCCAGTGGGGTGACCGCCCCCCCCCGAATTCCCTTTAGACTTGGAGGACCTTTATGCCGGGGCAGGGTCGCAGCCCCCGCCACAATCGGAATGGCGACCCAAGCCCCTCGTTGCAGCTTAGTAGGCCGGAGACCCCATGCCCCCAGACCCAGCCAGACCCCCCACTCCTGGGGGGGAAAATCAGCCTCCCCTCAGCCCTGGTACTCCGTCCTCTGAGCAGTGAGCTCCTTCCTCTCCGGAGATGTGTCCTGGATGGCCGGCACGCTGTGACTCGCTTCTAATCCCTGCCGCCTGCCAACGGGTGGTGCTGTTTGGCCTCTCATGCTCCTTCCTCGCTCCTCTTTCCTGGTAATTGCCCCCTCAGTCCCACTGGACTTCACTCAGTCACAATGCTCCGCAAGAGTAGGCTTTTAAAGAGAGGGTCACAATGCTCCGCTGGGAAAATCCTTTAAAGAGAGGGAGGGCACCATGAGGGCAGTGCCACTCTCCCAACCTTCGCTGCCCGCACCAATGTCCTCACCAGGGCGCTCTCCTGCCCCTGTGAAACTGCACCCTGGGGCCTCCAAACCCCTTTCCACCGGGCAGCCTGCAGCTCTCTCCACACTCTCGGGCCGGGGGGGCCCCTCCTCCCGCGCCTCGCACTTGCTTCTACAGCGCCTGCCGGGGGCTGAATCCGCTGTCTGGCAAAGGCAGGGTGAGGTGCTCCCCCCACCACACTTTCCAGGCCAAGGGGGCCCCACCAAGGCTTCGGGGGTGCCGCGCCACTTACCCCCCTGCCGCTACCTCCTCTGGGGGTAGGCCGCTCAGGCGTTCGCTCTCCTCTCGGGCCCGCCCAGACTGTGGGGGAGGGGGCCAGACTCCACGATGAATGCCCGCCTGGGCTGCCCCCAGTCACCGCTGCAATTCTCAGGGGAACCCCGGCTCCACACGCGCGGGTTCAACCCGCGCCTCCCTGCTGGTGGCCGTGCATCACTTCCCAATGGTCGTCGCGGTGCTGCTCTTCCCCACGGCTCCCTACTGGTGGCCGTGCATCGCCGACCTGGGGGGGTCTCCGCCGCACAAATCCTCCGTTGTTGCGCTCCCCCACTCAATCTGCTGAGCCTGGTCCCCAGGGGGGGGGTGGATCCTCCGGCGAACCCGGTCCAGGATGTCGGAGCAGCCGTCGGCACGTCTACTCGTTGCCGGCGGCCATCTTGGAATCATCATACACTTTTAATATAGGGCAGCAATCACCAATACAGTGATAATTACAATGAGAATATGAGCAATGCACTGGGTTTAACCTGCTAGTGGAACATAGACACAGCACTGCGGAATAGGAGCACATTTTGATTTAGGAAAGATAGCACCCAAGTTAGAATTTCTTCCTGCAATGTTCCCTCAACCCCCACATAATTGAATTCTGAAGGGATAGAAAGACAGCAGGTAATCAGGAATGAGAAATAGGAAACTGAATCCAAATCTGATCTTCCCTCCCCAAATTAGAGAGAAAAACAGATTTTAAACCCCTTGCAATGTTATGAAATGACATTCGGAAATGGACAAATAAATAATGAATGTGTGTTAAAAACCTTGAAGCAAATATAATTCCTCACTAAAGCAACAGTGCAAAGACACTAACAATCACAAAGAATGGATTACCAAAAGCATACAGTTCGAAAATGAGTGGCAAGTTTAAAACAGATTGCAGCAAAATGACATGTGTGAAAGTTGAATTTTTTCCATTCTCGCCTAAAATTAACCAAACGGTTTTTAATAAAAGCGGGTTAAATACACTGATTTGGCGTGCGGTATTTTGGTTGGGGGATAGCTATATATCACAGGTACAAGATGGAAGTGAAAGTAAGTCTCTAGCTGGTAAATTGGATGAGTTATGCAAGAGATGGAAAGGTGCGCTTCGAGAAAAATGACACCGCGAAATAGGAAAGGAAATCAGTTGTGAAACGGACAGTTTTACTTTACACTAGAGTATGCAGGCTAGGCCACCAAAGAGGGACACAGTAAGCTCCAGGGTTGATTCGCAACTTCAACACCCTCGCCCCAGCGCCCAACCTTGGCGGAACCAGTCCAATCACTCGAAATAGGACTATTGGTTTAGGATTACACAAGGCAAAATTACTAAAGAGATGCCGCTAGCACTAGAAATCAAAAGCAGGGTTGCAGGAATGATTCTGACAGTTTTGAACAAGTTATCAGAATATGGATAGAATGACTTAGAGAGTGAGATAAGATAGGCTATGGGTTTAGATGGGGTGGCGATACTTACAGTTCACTTTTATTTTGGGATTATGGACCGGCAAGGGTTCTGGTCACTACACAGCAGCGTGCCTGGCAAACAGCTAGGCATTTCTGGTCACCGGATGGCACTTCTGGAATTCTGGTCACTGGAAAGTAAAGGTCAAGTGGATGGCAGGATGGCAGGTTTGCAATTAGGGAGCAGCAAGCCAGGCTGGTTCAGGATGTTTCCCAAAAATACCACAGCTTTCTCCTTTGGTTATTTGGGAATTTTAGTGGGATTTCGGATTTGAGGCCTTGCTGGGCAGGATCAGCAATGCTTGGATTTTGCAGTGGGCCCTGGAGTACGGTCAGCGATGTTTTGGCCTTGTAGTTAGGATCTGGAATCTGGATGGATGGATGGAACAGGAACAGGAACAGGACACCGGCGCGGGAAAATCAGGAAGAGTGTCTATGTCTAGAGTCTTGTCAGGGACTCTTATTTATAATGCCTAGCGACATCATCAAAGTATATGACTGGGGCAGGCTTAACTAAACACGCCTCTAACAATGGGATGCGACAACAGTGATAGTCTAAGCCTCGCTCTCAGCTGGTTGGATTTCAGGAAAATGATGTCAGATTTATGAGATGAGTTTTACAATGTCCAAAAACCTCCTATAGTTAGTTTAGCTAAAATCAGATTTTGCCACAAACATACATTTATACAATTGCAATCTCTTATCAAATTATATAAACAGGTTACATAATTTGTGCAGCCCATTGCAGTCCAATCCTCCAGTCTGTGATACCATGTTTTGCCGTCTACTAGTTTTTCACGCTTTTCAATGGGATTTATATTACTCAAAATTCTATAAATTTATACAGGGGTGTGGATTATCATAAGGGATGTATGTACCAAAATTCACATTTGCAACATGGATGCTTTTCTCGTAGTCTGCCATATTTTGCCATTTCTGTCCCCAAGGTGTCAATGAATTCTACCTAGTCTTAAAAGAAAGCCCAAAAAATCACTTTTACACTGCAAAAGTTTTACATTTTTACAGAGTCTTGCAGCAGAGATGAAAAGCATTTAAAGTTTATTTATAAAATAGACTTTAGAAGCAAATGGCAGGCCATGTCACTGGATCATTTTTTTCCATCCTTCCACTGTTACCAACTGTCATTTCCTTCAAAGCAAGGTGAGGGTTTATCAGCTTCATTGAAGGTTTTATTGCCTCTTCACACTTGATAGGTTAGTGTCCCAGGACTTCTATTGTCCCAGGCTGGAGCACAGACGAATGTCTGAGTGTGTGAACTTTCTTTGTCCTGACCCATTCTAGGTTTTTCAAGCTGGCAGTTATCCCTTTCCTGTCCTGGAAGTTTATGATGTACCTCCCTTCCTAGGGGGAAGTTTCAGGGCTGGCAACTGGAATAACAGTGCTTTTTTTTGTTTTTTTTTTTGAGCTTGCAAATTCAGCCCATGTGTTTTTAAATCGTTATTTTCTTATTTTGGGTCCAGAATTAAAACAAACCTGTGGAATAAAAATAGCGCCTGTATGTATTTTCACCAGCCACAAACCCTTTCGCATTGCTAGGTAATGGCAGGATTTCCTTCAACAGTTTACTTTTTAAATGGGCATTTTTCTCCTTTAGTTTTGCAAAAGCCCTTTTGTACACATGTATTGGAAACTGCTAGCATTTCCTTTCAAATTCGATTTTGCCATCTGCCTTCCCAATATTACCTTGCAGCCATCGTTAGTTTATTGTACACAACAGTCTGTACAAGGCAAAGGTCTCCTCGAATGGACATCTGCACAGAGCTATGATATCTTTTGCAGGCTTCATTCCTTTGACACTTTATAGCACAAAATAAAGCGTTTACCGTGCACAGCAGAAAGTGAAGTTTCTTGTTGATTTCTCTCAGAGTTGGTTTGACAGGGCCTGTCATTCAGGGATTATGCCTGGTTTTGGTAAGGCACAATGAAATATTCTGGGCATGACAGGGCCTTTTTAATCACCGTAGTTTAAGACCGAACAGATGGAATTAGCGTCAAAGCAGCATTTTTAAAGGGTGAAAATGTTTCATTTTGAAGGCGAATTTTCGGTTTTCAGCAAAGCAGTGCTGCCTTTTCACTTTATTCCCTTTATATGTTTCAGAACACACTGGCATTCTCCTTCAGTTTGTCCCCTTGTTCCATCTTGCCGGAAGTGTGCTAGGCAGGATGGTGCAGCCACTTTTTTGTTGCTGCAAAAATGCAGTTTTGAGGTCCTGGTATGCACAGGAGCCAGCGCAGCCATTTGCTGTTTCTTGCGCACATGCAGCTTGGTGATGTGGTGAAATACTGTTGAGTGGGTAAATATATCCCACAACATGAGATGGCCTCTTGGGAACAAAAGCTTCCCACACCTTTGCTTCCCGCTGTGCAGCCACTGCATTTCAAGATTTGAGAGACAGACTCTCTCAGGACCGGCAGCTGATGTCTGCCGAACAGTGGTCCTGGTGTCTTCTGTCTCTTCCAGCTTCTGCCTGGGCTGCCTGCACGAAATCACGTTGCTGCTGTAGCAGCTTGTTTTCTCTGCTCCCCTGCTCTTCTATGGTCTTCACTTGAGGGGACCTTTTAAGCCTCTCTGTCTCCGTCAGATATGGGTCATCTGAATTAACAATCTGACCATGGCTGCAACATTGTACCTTTTTGGCCCTCTTCGTCCCAGTACTTGAAGTCCCTAATGACAGAGTTAGGTTTTCTTAATTATTGTGCGTTACAAGAAGCCATTAGAAGGATGGAATTTCAGGGAATGTTTAACGGGGGTTTCACCTTCCTCGTGACCTGCTCCCCTACCCATGTGATCCTCCCACAGAACACCACCCCCTGGGTCAGGAGCAGTAAGCATCTGCCTTTCTCTGGCCACATGAGAAGGGTCACAGGCCAGGTTTTCTGGAGAGTCATGGCTGATTCATTGCAGTGTGCTTACAGGAGTCTTGGTACCTGCATACTCTTTTTTTTTTTTTATCATTAGGGCTTCTTTCCTCTAAAGCTGAGCCTTTGTGCATGTAACCTGGGTGTACAGGTGCCAAACACGAGTCAAAGGATTTAACATTAATTAACTGGGTCACTGGATTAAAGTCAAGATTCACAGAGCTTGTTGTTTGGGAGGCTGCATCTATCCCCCCCCACCCCTCTGAATTTTGGAGAGCTACCTTGACACTTGCAGGCACAAACAGAAGCCCATTAGAAGATGGAGTCTGGCCTACTCTTTTGAGAGTTCCCATATAGACATCCCATTGGTGTGCAGATTGTTCCAATGCAAAATTGTCCAGGTGCACAAAGTCTGCAATCCTTGCATCATTCAACTTGCCAAGTTCTGTTTCAAGTTCTGAATCAAATCGTGAAAACCAGGTTAAAAGCTTTGACTCTTCATCTGAAAATCACTCGGGTTTGGCCCTTTACTTCTTTCTCTATATAAGAGTCTTCCTATTATTTCCTCTTTTGGAGTCTACAACCATCTCTAAGCAGATGTCTCACAGATCTTCCTTTCTCTTTCCACAATTTCTTCAGAACTACAGTCTAATCTTTCTGCCTGTTTTCTTGCCATCCGATCTGTATGGCGTCCCTTTATCTTCATTTGAATCTCTCTAAAACACAGGTTATATTTTTCTCTGCTTCTACTACTCTCCATCCAAACCCCGCCCCTCCCATCTGACTCTACTTTTGCTCTTTCTTCTACTGCCCATAACCTGGGCGTAATCTTTGACTCATCTTTCTTTGCTAATTTCCACTTGATTTCCTGCTTCTCCATTATGGAGTCTGGCATGGATTCACATGCTCATAAATATTCCCCGTCAGATTGGGAATCTCCTTGGTAAAATAAAAAGTTTCACTTTCACTTACTGTATTTCTCCTTTAAACCAATCACTGTCCTCTGTGTCATACGTCCGGCATCCAATGACAGCCCTCTCCCTAGGCCTCTCCTCTGGCAGCTATCTTCACAGAAAAAGTTTCTATTTCTGTTCCAAAACAGCCTGTGTGCTTTTTCCTCAATCTGACAACGGCGGGGATCCATTGTCGGTGAATCTCAGCGCCACTCAAGGGCGAAGATAGTCAACGTTTCCAGAAGGCCATTGGGCCTACTTCGCGCCCTCCGACCATGACAGAGTAGAAGGAGGGGAGGTCCCTCTTCAAGCCCTGTACCACGTGTGGGCTATGGCACATGTTTGTGGAAGACAAGCACCTACAATGCCTTTACTGCCTGCACCCGGACCATAAGGAAGTTGAGTGCGAGATATGCATGGGGTTCTCCAAGAAGACTATGAAGCACATGCACAGTAGGCTGGCGGCCTGGCTTAACGCTAAGGCCTCTGCCCTGTACCCTGAGCAGAGTCATGCCTCACCCAGGACCGGCCAGTCCGCGGAGCGGTTTTCTAAGTCCTTTGAGGGTGCCTCATCCGTGAGGGCCCAAGACAAGGTCAAGAACCATAAGTCTGAGTTCACCAGGGGTCCCACGGAAGCGGATCCCAGGGTAGATGGGGTGCATTCAACGTCACCCTCTGCCTCCATTGCCATCTGGCAATCAAACTCCTCCTCAAAAAGGAAATCTACCCCGGCTAAGCTGCGGGAGAAATCAGAGTGGCCGCGGATGGCGGAGAAGAAGGCAAACTGCCCAAACAGGCCAATCGCCACAGGCTAAGACTTTGTCAACGATATAGTTGGTGGTAGCTGCTTTAACAACAGCTAAGGGAGCTGACCTTGTGAAGGTGGCCCCGCAGCACAGAAAGTATCCTTGCCCCCTAGGCGCGACACCTCCGCAGTGGCCTTGGCAACGTCTCAGGCATGCTTGCATTGGGGAAACTGGCTCAGGCCCAGGTTCAGGCCCCACCGGGGGGGGGGGTTATGAGAAGGTCCCGAAACAGCCCTCCCAGGATGTGGCACAAGCCATGGTGGTCTTGTCCACCGACAACAAGGACCAGGAGTCCTTGCACACGGTCCACTAGGACGTGGAAGAGGACACCGACTGAGGCGATTGCGACGACGGTGTGGTGCCTAGTTTTCTGATCCCTTCCGCTCAGCCGAGGGATGTGTCTCTGGACATTGTCGACCCTTCACACCTTGCTGTCCGAGCTCCAGAAGAAGATGCCACCGGGCCCGGTTCCCCTGGTCCCCGGTCAGCCTCCAACGAAGAAGAGGAAGCATCATCCGATGCCTTCATTTCAGCCTCCCCATCCGCGTCAGGCCCCCTCTCCTCCAGCAGACCCTAACACGGGTACAGGGATGAAGATATCATCACAGTAGGCGGTGGGTCTCTGCATTTGGATGCTCCACCTAGGCGTCCCCACCGGACGAGATGCAGTCGTTCCATTCCAAGATCACCAGAGCATCTGAGCTTCTTCAGCTTGTGCCCGAAGAAACCGGGAAGGAGGGTTTCTTGTACCAAAGGAGCAAGTCCAGGAGGAAGACAATTGTGGCAGTGCCCCTTCTGACGACGTGTGGGATGAGGGTCTGGCCCTCATGGCAAACCCTTGCATGGCTCCAGCTAAACAGGATAGTCTGTAGAAGTACTGAGTGCTGGACTCCGCACACAAGTGCTTGAGGTCGCAACCATTCCCGGATTCAGTGGTGTTGGAAACCACGAGGAAACGGTCGGCTAACCCGTCCTCGTCATCTTTGGTACTTCCGGACAGTGAGGAGGAAGAAGCTGGACGCCATGGGAAGGAAGGTGATTTACACAGCAGCGTCCACAATCAAGACGGCCAACGCATTGACGATCCTAGCCAGGTACGACAGGGAGCTGTGGTAGAGGCTGGGCCCTATTCTGGAGTTCCTCCCGGACGATAAAAGGATGGAGGCATTTGCTCTTTTCCAGGAGGGGGATGTTGCGTCTGATCACGCCATTACAGTGGTGCTGGACATCACTGACATGGGTTTCCAGGAGAAGCATAACAATGTCTGCCTTCATCGACAGGACTGGATGAAGGCCACAAATTTCTGGCAGGAAGTCCAAGCGAAGGTGTTGGAGATGCCCTTCGATGGAGTCAACTTGTTTGGGGAGGTCGTAGACCAGTCCCTCCAGGCCATCAAGGCGGGTACGGAGACTGCCCGTTCCTTGGGCACTCTCCAGCAGCAGCGCTCTTCTTTTCGCTCCTCCAGGGGAAAGTCGAGAAGGTCTTCCAAAGGTTTCTCCTCTTCGTACTGGCAGCCTTCTAGATCCACGAATGTAGAGAGGCCACTCCCAGGCCTACGGTAGCAGAAGACAACATGCTGTTGACTGCAGGGCAGGGTGCCGGCTCTGAAACCGGCCGGAACATCGGGCCCTCACACGTGCACCCTGGTCGGTTGTCAGCTGATGAGGTTAGTCCGCAAGTGGAAGAAGATCACCACCGACAGATGGGTGCTGGACACTCTAGCCCAGGGGCACACCCTGCCCTTCAGGAGCAGCACATTCCTCAGTTCCTGAAAGTGATACGGGCAATGCTGCTGAAAGGGGCGATAGAGCTAGTTTCCCAATGGCTCAGAGTCTATTCCAGATACTTTCTGGTCCGAAAGAAGACGGGGGTCTGGAGACCATCCTAGACCTGCAACGTTCAACAAATCCTTAAGTCTGAAAAGTTCAGGTTGCTCACGTTGCAGCACTTGCTGGGCCAACTGGAGAAAGAGACTTCTTGACGTTGCTGTACCTGGAGGATGCCTATTTCCACGTCCCCATTTACTTGTACATCAAAGGTTTCTGCGTTTTGTAGTGCAGGGCCAGCACTACCAGTTCATGGACCTACCTTTTTGAATCGGTCGGCCCCCAGAGTGTTCACGAAGTGCTTGGCACCAGTGGTGGCCAATCTGCATCTAGCGTATATCCGTACCTCGATGACTGGCTCATCCGGGACCGCTCACAAGAGTTGGCCGTCGGACACATGGAGGCGACCGTCCAGCTGCTGACGGATCTGGGATTCTCCATCAACTATCCAATGACCTGCTCGGCACCATTGAAAAATGTGCTATTCCTAGAAGCCAGACTCAATACGGTGTCCTGCCTGGCATCACCCTCCGAGGAGAGGGTAGTGGCCATTAAAGGAAAGGTGCAGAGGCTGTTGTCGATGAAGACCGCCACAGTGTGAACCATCAAGTTCCATATATGGTGTCGTGGGGAAGTCCAGGCCAGACTGGCTGGAGCCTTCCCAATGACTGTATGTTGTGGGTACGCCCGTGGCGTGGGACCTTGGTGAATGGAGTGTGTGAGGAATACGCATTCTGTGTTATGGGTGTCTAGTATCTGGTGTTAGAGACAATGACTGAGACAGCCCTGCCCGAAACTGGTATGAATGCAGTGTGTAGTGCTGAATGGCAGAGTGTTTGTCCGAATCCACATTCTGTGTTGTGAGTGTCTGGATGGAGAATAATGGCCTGAATGCACTGTGCGCCTGATTGGCTGCCTGAATGCCCTTCTGAGTGATTGGTTGCCTGAGTGTGACCCAGCAGAATGCATGGGAGATCAACAGTATATCGGGGGGGGCCTCTCACTGCTAGAAATCATTCACAAGCTGAAATTGACACTTGATTCTTACTCTCAAAGCCAAGCCGGAAGAAGGTGAACCGCTGTTCCCTTCCTTGCAATCTGAAAGATGCTGTGGAGAGGACCGGGCTAGGAGACCTCTCCCTCAGCTATGAGGGACCATTGTGCACCATTTGATCTTTACCAAAGCTCCCTGGTAGACAGACCTATGAAAGGCTGCCGAACAGAGAAGGGGACTGCCGAGGAGAACAAAGAGGAGCCCCGGCAGCCATCCACCGTCAACGACCGGAGCTCCAGTGCAGTGCTCCCTTTGCCTAAGAACATTTGATCCAAGGACTCCCTTGTTAATCACCGTCGACCGCTTTCGCCTTGCCGGAGAAAGTCAAGGCTGCCGCCGACTGAGGAGAATCCGCCGGTGGGTTTCCCGCCACCCGAAGACCTCAGACGCCAACGAAGCTGCTGAAGCCAGCCATGGTCACGTCCCATTCGCTGATGCCAGAGGCTGACGACTCCACGCCCTTGCTGGGCCAAAGTTATTAATTGACTTTGTGGCAATTAACCATCGTCGTTGAGGTGCACCGCATGCCTCCCCTGTTGCAGCACATTTTCGATCACTCGTCTACAAGCACCGCAAGGACCGAAGCTGCTGCCTCAACCACAACGTTCACCCTTTCTTCATCTCAGAATTTCGCTGACCTGTGGCCCCTGCCTGAAAGGGAGCGCACTCAAGAAGGGCCTGTCGATTCCCCCGACGAAGAACTCTACAACGCAAGGTACATTTGGGTTGCAGAACTATAGAAGAAAAGACACTAATGGACTGGGCTTGTAGTGCATCTTCATTTACAGGTTACACAGGTGGGGGGGGGGGAATCCTCATACAGAACTGTGCCTGACAGTAGGGGCTCAGCATTCTGCCAATTGTCTAACCAACTTGCCTTCCTACTAAGTCTATGGGTGACATTGTTTTGTTGTGTTGATTCGTATGCTACTTGAACTGAGTACAGTTGATGCATTTTAACCCTTTAAGTGCCAAGGAATTAATGGAGTCGGAGTAATAGTGGTACCACCTAGAACTATATATATTTACCATTTTAGAATTGTCGGAACACAAAGTGTATGATCGTGATTGTATATATAACCTTGAACCTTATTTATATAAAGACTGTGGGCCTCATTACACGTTCCACGCTAAAAATCGCAAATTACCAGCATGGCGCCCTTAACGTGTCCGCCCTCGTATGAGGGCGCTAATAGCGTACCATTATGAGTACGCGGACACGAGCATCGCGCCATGCCGGTAATGCCCCAACTGCCATGCCGCTAAACTCTCCCAATAGTCCCTTACCGGCTCCGACGACAGTGCAGATAGCACCTCCGCCTTGACGCAGCATGCAAATAGCGGTGACCGCTAATAGCGGTGACCGTTAAATAGCGGAACCGGAAACAGCGTCATCGCACAGGAACGGGAAAGAGCACGGCGGCCATCTTTGAAAACACAATCCATTGCCATCCTCTGCCCCCTGGACCTGTTTGTAGGACTTTGCTGTTGGAAAATATCTGGAACACCTTTACCATGCCCAGGGTTCTCAAAAGAACAACTGACCGCCAGCGGAAAGAAAAGTTTTCGACTGAGGAGCTACCAATGCTGACACAGACCCTATCTGAAAATGCTGCAGTGGTCTTCGCAAACGACATGCGGCGGGAGACACTCCTCCAAAAAAAAAGCAATCGGGGAGGAGGTGGCACTGAAAGTAAGTGCTGTGGGCACCAGCAACCGCAATGTACGTGAGTGCCGGAAAAGATGGGATGACTTTAGAGTCCGGGTCAGAATGATCTTGGCAGAAAATCACAACATTGCCACAGCCGGTGGATCGGGGTCGCCAATCAAACTAATAGAATGGGAGGAGACATGTGCCAACCTCATAGGAGTTGAATGCATCGAGGGAGTGGGGAGGATGGAGCATGGCGTGGCAGGCACTTCGGATGGAGGTAAGTGTACCAATGAAAGCATGCAATGTGAATCTACCAGTCCCCGCAAATGTCAGCCCAGAATCACCTCATGGATGACCAAACAGCCACACATGCATCCCACCCTGCTCATGTCCGTGCCAGACCCAAACACACACACAAGCACACATCAACAGAGCCAAGTGCCACACACAACACTGAATGGATGAGCCACTGAACTGACACATCACCTGCATCCTTCACAATGAAGTCCAAATGCCCACAACTGCATTGATGATGTATCCTGCATTAAGTACATCGAACCGTAACCAATGCCAGCCCCCTTCTTGTCCCCGACAGGGTCACATACAGACAGTGGCGATGGTGGGAATGCATCCCAGGCACCCCCTGCGCAGAAGAAAAAAAGGCCACAGCCCACAAGAGGACACCCCCACAACATCCAGGGGAAAAGGCACAAGGCTCCATTTGCAGAGTCTCAAACATCGGTCGAGTGCCACTGCCAAGGCCACACCAAAGCCAACTGCCCCACCTCCGGAGGTCCACTCACCACCACCGATCACAGCCACCGAGGGACCACCATCAGCTGCAGCCAGTTCGGCAGGAGAGGCGGCAGCCACTGCTCCATTATCTGATGTGGAGTACCCAACAGAATTCGACCTGGGCATGCACACCCCAAGCCCCCCTGGAACCCCCCAGCCATCACCACCACACACACCTGGCTCCAACGTCACTGGTGATGAGACCATGGGAGCTTTCAGTAGCCCCCCGGTGCCTCCATCTGTTCACCTGCCTGCACCACAATGCACACCAGCCACACCACCAGAGCCCGACACTACCCTTGACCTGGCCAGCATCAACCAGCAGCAACAGGGTCTCACTGTGCTGGTTGGGCAGCACGTGGAGGAGGCTGCCCGTGTCAGGGAGGAGATTGCAGAGACATCCATGCAGTCCAGGGAGGGGATGGAGGCATGCACAGACAGGCTGTGTGGGGAGCTCATCCGAGTTCGGGAGGTCCTCACACGTATTGCGGATGCTATGGACCACCAATTCCCACCACCACCACCTGGACAGTCTGCCCCTTCTTCGTTCGCCAGTTCGTGGCAGTCAAGCCCACCCCGACGCTCCACACGCACCACCAGGCGCAGCTCTAGGCAGCCTCCCAATGCTGGTTTTGGCAATGACCAATAGGGAGTTAATGTTCATGCTTCCGCGTGCATGCCTGGACACATACATTGTGGAAGACACATGAGGGACTGTTGTGGGGGGTGGGGGGTGTGATGGGACTGTTGTGGGGGTTGGGGGGAAGGGTGTGATGGGACTGTTGTGGGGGGTCGGGGGGAAGGGTGTGATGGGACTGTTGTGGGGGGTGGGGGGGTGGTGGGATGTTTGGGGACATTCACATTTTCCTGTTTAAGTTCATTAATACACTGGTGTTTGAGCAAAACACAGGCCTGGACTCCTTCATTGTGTATGTGTACTTTATTGACGCCAGGGTCCATTGTGAGCACACGAACAGACACCTGTGCATTACTAGCCATATCCAGGTGACAGTACGAGAACATGTTACTCAGAATATTTGGTTGATCAGATGCTGTCTCACAGCACGTCCCTCCTGGCCATCCCCTCTTGCATGACCTGCATCCCCTTCACCTCCATCTTCATCACCATCATCATCCTCATCCGGTGCCTCCATTTCAACGTCAGGGGGCAGTGGCACATTCCGTCTGATACACATATTGTGCAGCATGACACATGCCATGGTGATCTTGGCAACCTTGTCATGGCCATACAGGAGAGCGCCACCAGACCTGCTAATGCACCTAAACCGTGACTTCAAAAGTCCAAAACTCTGTGCACGATTGTTTTCCTCTTCGTGTCTGTTCTGTGGGTTCCGTACAGGTGTGAGGAGCCACCTCTTCAGGGGATAGCCGGTATCACCTATATGGGGGAAGGAATGGGGTCCTGTTACTGTTCACCTCAAGTGTGGCCTGTTCACTTCACAAACATTGACTTGGCATTGAGATTCAAGTACACAATCAACAGCATAGATGCAAATGGTCTGTGTAACTGCAATGTGCAAAGGTGGGTTCAACCCTGCAAGTAGACATGCCCCATTAATGCCTCCAACAGTAATTGACATGTCCTGTGTGAGGCCAGGTCTTAGGTGTCCCTGTGCCCAGGCAGATTTGGTACCACACTGGTGGTGTACTGCCCTTCCAACATTGACGTTGCCATGCTGAGAGGCATCACTTCAGTGGTGCTATGGGTTTGTGGTGCATTGCTATGGCTAGGGGGTATGCCTTAGCATGCATTGAAGGTCACATTGCATTATTGATGTCGTGCTGGACGAATTCAGCATGACTAGTGTGGATGTGGTTTGATGTTTGATGTTTCTAAACTTGGATAGTCATCTGTGTTGTGTAGTACATACTTGCATGTCCGTACATCTCAAGTATGTTGCGGCCCTCCCAGATGGACATTGGCTTACATCTGTATGTGCATTTGGATGACGGACTACAGGCTACACCCAGTTGGAGTATCTATCCCCCCCCCCCCACACGCACACCCAGTTGGAGTATCTATCTCTCCCCCCCACGCACACCCAGTTGGAGTATCTATCTCTCCCCCCCCACGCACACCCAGTTGGAGTATCTATCTCCCCCCCCACGCACACCCAGTTGGAGTATCTATCTTTCTCCCCCCTCACCTCCCAAGCACACCCAGTTGGAGTATCTATCTCTTCCCCCCCCCCCCAAGCACACTGCCATGTGCTTGGCCTGCTACTCACCAAGTAGCCACGAACATTGTTCCGTTTGTCGCTCCATGTAGTGGTGGATAGTTGAGTTCCGCAGGACCATGGAATCATGGGTTGATCCGGGAAATCTGGCACAGCAATGTGTGATTATCTTGTTGGCGTCACATACCATTTGGACATTGATGGAGTGGAATTGCTTCCTGTTTCGGTACACTACTTCATTGTGATGTGGGACGACCAATTCCACATGTGTACAGTCGATGGCCTCGATGCAACTTGGGATGCCTGCCAGTGAATAGAAACCGACTTTGGTGTTTGCAATCTCCTGGGCAGTCCGTGGCATGTATATGTGTTTGGGTGCATGCTTCAGGAGGGCATCGAGTACCTGGTTCAGTGTGCGTGAGAATACTGGTTGGGAGATGCCATGCATCTGCCCCACTGTATGCTGGTAGGTGCCTGTGGCCAGGAAGTGAGCACAGTCACCACCTTCAGTAGAGGGGGGGATGGCAGTTCTGATGTCTATGAGGCTCACAATGTCGTGGTGTATCATGTCCACAATGCTGGTGATGGTATCCCGGTCCAGACGGTACAGGGTGTGTATCTGCTCAGGTGTTAGGTTCAATGGACTGGCTCTGATCCTGGGAATTGGTGGGTGCCTCTGTGGTATGATTAGGTGCCGTGGTGGTGCTTGCTGTGCCTGTCTTGCCCTCCTCCTCCTCCTCCTGCGTCTCCTCTGTGCTGCCTGTTGTTGCAGCTGCGCTGCAATCAGGTCCTCCAGGCCATGTAATGCTGCTAGTATTGGAACCATCTTGGCGAGGAAAGGGGTGTGGGAAGGGGTGTGGTGTGCTCCTTTTGAGCAGCCAGTCTCCATTGCCTCCACCTGTGCTGATTGTGGCCACCTGTGGCAGGTGGTAACACTGCACAGTTCTTTTAACGGGTGGTTCGCGATGGCGGTATTAGTGCCATGCCGGTAAGGGGTTTTGGGTGCTTTTCCATGCCGCTATTGGCACGTCCGCCTGGCTTGTGATGATGTGCTAATAGCGGCATGGCGTAAATTACGGACGCGAGGGTCGAGCGCCCGCGGACTGGACGCTATTAGTGGCACCGTACTTAGCGGTGAGCAAGGTCATAATTTGGATGGGGATTTAGCGTTACCGGTATTCCATTACGGTAACGTTCAATCCCTACCGTGTAATGAGGCCCTGTGTTTTAACTAATACAATGTGTGGATATTCCTTTGTGGATGCTTGTGGACTACACTATACTTAGGAACCAGCCCGCATCACCTCTTGAGAAGCTGGGCCTTGATTGCTCGTCCATTGCTACCAACTATATAATCTTCGCTGGTCCTCTGTGCCTCTCCTCTGCTGTATAGAGAGCAGGAGTACAGACACCCCCCTCTGGGTTTTTGCATTCATGCTGAAGGTTCCGTCGGAATTCCACCTCAACGAGCTTTTGGTGTTACCTGTTTTTTACTGAAACCTTTATCACCGGCTGAAAGGGTCTTGCACTCGCTGGACCTTGCTCGTGCCTTGAAGTGCTACGTGAAAAGTACAACAGGTTTGTGGAAGACTTCACCACTGTTCGTGAATTTTGGTCATGTGAACCATGAGAAGGCCTTGTCCATGGCTTCCATTTCAAGGTGGCTCTCCAACTTCCATTATGCATCGTCATTGATTGGCAAACCGAACTCTGCCTGGCTGTCTGAGTGGGCACTCCACTAGAGTGATCGCTGCGATGACGCCTTTCCTATCCGGGGGTGCCTGCTGGACATCTGCAGGGCTACCACATGGAGGTCCACGCACACCTTCATGAGGTTCTACTGCGTCGACAGGGATTCCAGGGAGGAGTCCAGAGTTGGCCAAGCAGTGCTACGCGACCAGTTCACTTGAGGTGAGTCTGTTCCGGAGCGAAGAGTTAATTGCTTCTGTTGAGCCTTGTCATCTCCCGTGGTTGTCTAATGTTGTACTGCTGTGCATTCGTTATTCATATTCATGAGCATGTGAATTCATGCCAGATCCCATGCCGGAAATGAACAAGATACTTATGTGTAAATATTGTTCTCCTGCCTCAGTCTGGCATGGATTCACATGCGTACCCTTCCTCTGCCCCTCTACGGCACTTTTTGGTCACTCTGCCACTTTACGTGCTTACCAGATCTGAAGATGGCTGCCAGAGGGAGGGGCTTAGGGAGAGAGCTGACATTGGATGGAGGCAGTATGACCCAGAGGACAGTGATTTGTTTAAAGGAGAAATCCAGTTTGCAAGTGAAAGTGAAACTGTTTTTTCTTTTACCGAGGATTCCCAGCCTCATGATGGAGAGTATTCATGAGCATGTGAATCCATACCAGACCCATGCTGGAGAACACTAGTTAAAGGTAAGTAACCTGTTACGTCTCGTCCTCAACTGTGTAACATCCGCAAATCTCACATTTTCCTCACATCTCATGCCACTAAGTTTGTGCTTTCTTCATTCTTCTATACGTCTTCTTTTCTCCCTCTCGCCCCAGGACATTATTTGCCCTTCCTTCATCCACCACTTTCTATGTATAGTCTTAAAAATGTATTTATCTTACACCTCCTTATCTTTAATTTCTCTCTATACTCCCACTACTTCACTCAGGGTTCAGTTTCTTTTGTGGGTTCTGCGCCCCCCCCCTTGTCGACCTTCCAGAGTGCTTTCCTTTTCCTTGTTCCAAAATATTGGAATGCTCGTCCCCAGTTGTGTCTCTGCTCTGTCTACTTTTCCTCTGTGGAAAGCTCGACTTGAGGAGCATCTTTCCTCTTGATTAACTTTTATTTTTGATTATCCGTCCACCAGTTATTGTATCGTATTGTTTTATTGTGTAGCGCTTTGATGTAAGGCACTATACAAATAAATACACTGAAATCCATGAACCCAGAACCTTGGGTTTAGGTAACCCGTCAAGGCACAGAGCTAGCTGCAGTGGAATCTGTAATCACTGTAGAAATAGATGGTATATCAGCAAATTTGGCAGCTGGCAATGTGTACGCAGCTCCTGTAGAAGCAAAATCATTGCACTTAGTAGCCAACAAACATCAATAATGCTGATAACATTATCAATGGCGATTATGCTTTTGAGGGAGCGGGGGCTTGTGTTCCTGGTGATGTCGCGGCCCACAATGCTATTTTGACAATTATCTGCATATATCCTATTTATAGAGCACTCCAAGGCCTTAAAATGACATTATAATCTTCTTCTGAAACGGAATTTCCAGATGGCAGAAAAGTAACATTTTGTTTCAATCCTTGTGGAGATGCGAAAGTTGTACATATGATTTTAGGTGCATTTACTTAATTGTAAAGATGATAAAGTTCAGAGAAATCACAATCGATTTTAAAATCTCATAGTATATAAATGTAGGGATTTTGTTACGCTCGAACGATTTTAAAAAGAAATGTGATTCTGTCAAATTGTTTTGTTTTCTATGATTTAGGACAATCGTGCATAGATACATTTTCACAGTGTATACTGGTTTGATGAACTGGGTTATTGTATTATAATGTATGTGGAGTGCATATGTAAGGGCTCATTTAAACACCATGGAGATATTAATCAAAAAATATATAAATGTGTAACTTAAAAAAAAGATGTTAAAGGCTGCACATTTCAATTCTGTGGTATTTGTTTTCTTGTCAATCTATTGCAGATTCATTCATCCACTGAGGGATGCCACCCAAATCCACTTGTTGGACATTTCTCTGTCACAGAAGCAGATCTAACTCAGCAGCCTGAAAAGTACACTGAGGTAATTCATTACTGGGTTTGATGGCTCGGCTTTCGTTCTGGATCCTTATCAAGCCTCCTAATTAACATGGATTACACACTCATTCACCCTCACCCACTGGAAAATTGAATTGGGTTTTTAAAATTGGATTTTACAATAAGTGATCACGTAAATGCCTTTTTAATATCAGATGCTCTTCCTGAAGCTGTCAAAAATATACAAGGGTGGCAGATGTCAATTGTGGCATGATGGCGGCCTTGGCGACGGACAGCTGGTGGGCTCCATAAAACCCATCTATTATTCCAAATGCTTATAAACCTGTCTCGGATGTTCAGTTGAATGTGCATGTTTCAAAACTGTTAGGAAATATTGACTTAGTCCCACCAAGCTCACATGACCTATCCTGATGAGCCAATTAGGACACGAACTGGGGGTTTCAGTTAAGCTCCCTCTGAAGCAACTACTTCACTAAAATCTTCCTTGCCAGTGGCATTCATCGGCGCTGCAGCTGTCAGATGAATGATTGACTGGGCATGGACAAAGAAACCCCATTTTATTTACTAGCTCACCTCCTGCCAGGGCAGTGAGGGCAGGCACCAAAGCCGTCCATTCTGTACCTCTTCTGTGAAAACCTGTTCATTTCTAATAATTGCCATTTGTATAGTGTACATTTGCATTTGGGATTGCTTAACCGCACTGTAGGCTTCAACACGGGGGCATTTCTGCGTGGTTCTCAGTTGTCAGACCTTTTTCTGAGTACATTATTGGAATGTGTGTAGGTGGAGAACTTCCTTTATGGGTGGGAATTGTCAGGCAATGGTCACGAGGGACAGAGAAGAGCTCTGATCATGGTGCCGGGTGACTCAACCCTTGTCAGTGGGCAGGGGTTGTATTCACTACCTATTACCTAACCTAGTTCTCTGCGAACTCATTCTCCAGGGCACACTGGACGGATGACATAGATTTAAAAAGCTTTTTGGAAGAGAAGGCACCCCTTGATGCTGGAAGTCTGATTTAGAATAGCGCTTCACAGATTGACGTCTTGGGCTAAGAAGGGGGCTTATCCGTGATGCATCAGATGTTTATATTTTGAATTCATCTTACGTTTGAGCAGGTAACCGTTCAGCTCATACAGAAGTTACTGTGCAATGCACGGTGCCTCTGCGTATATGCAGTTGACATCCTGGAGCCAGTGCACAACATTAACGGCCAGTGAAATGTGATCCATGTGGACTGATGTGGATGAGAAGTCTGGTGAATGCTTTCTGAATGTGTTTACATTTATGGAGCAAATGTTACTGAGTCCCAATTGTAGCCATATGCAGATTTGAGGCACAAAGGACCATTGGCAACATTCGGAGAAGTTCGGGAAAGGGAAATACTCATCAGGACCTTGAAAGAGTAAAAAGGATGCAATGAAGAATTAGTTAATTTCGCGGCCGACCTCTATTTGTGTCTACATTTTGGTCAGTGTAAGCACTCCATCAGGGTGGTCATAGAAGGCGTTGCTGTTTTTGGAATCTTTTGCTTCATGTTATGATCTCTATTTTGCCTTAATTTGCTTTCATTTGGTGTTGTCAGTTGACATTTAGTTTGCATCGGCCCAAGCCGATGACTTTTGAGTTGGGTAACTAGCTTCTATCGGGGCGATCCAAATGTCTTCAGTATAGTTTTCACAAAGCAGGCCAAGCCATTAGATGGTTAAGGGGGCTTACAAATAATTTGGACAGTGGGGGAAAAAGGCACAACCCCCGAAGAGACAGGGTCATGGTTTAAAAGAAGTGATGGTAAAACAAAGTACTCCTATGTGGGTCGGGATGGGTGTTACTTGGTGCCTGGCCTGTGACTCGCACGTGCTCTGCCTCGGCTGCCTAGGCGAAGACCATAGCTGCGAAGGTTGTACAGCATGCAACGCACTTACACCCCAGTCACTGACAAACCTGCTGGCGAGGTAGAGAGAGCTGTTTGACAGTTCTCCTCCGGTCCACATAAAGGAGAATGTAAGGCGAAAGACAAAGAAGGTAACTATCTTGTTCTCAACAGCACCCTGCAGAGGTGACTCCTTCCCTGGGAAGCGACCTAGTGGAGGGGCCTAGTAGGCTCGGTTACCAGCAAGGGTACTGAGGTTCAGATAGCTACCGGCCTCGTGGCTGAGGGGTCAACAGATCCTCGCAGGCCCTTATCTGAGGGGCCATTTGGTTCTGATACCGGGCCAGTTCTTGAACAGGGTTTGCTCTGATACCGGTCTTATGCCTGCCTCCCCGGCAACCCCTGCAGTCCCCCGACCAGCACTTATGTCTGCACTCACCCTGCACTTTCCACCAACTGGCCGCTCTTTTATTTATCCTGTTATGTTATTATCCCATGTACTGCCCCCCACTTTCCTTTTCCCGCTTCCCTTGCACAATCTGAATGACACCTGGCCTAGTAAGATCGTTGTCTGTCTTCCCTCTGTTCCCCCTCCCTTGCCTTGTCGTGCCTTGAAACACTTGTGTTTAGGTGTGTTAGAAATGCAATATGATATCATATATCATGCCCGAGGGAGTGCCTAAACACAGTGATAAAGGCACTACCGGCACCATGTCAGAGGGCGAACAGCCTACCAGGTCTGCACCTGAGCAGCAAGGCAGTCTACGCGATCAGGGAAAGGCCAAAGTCAGTACATCCACGGACTCACAGGCTGCGCGTGGAGCGGTACACAACAAAATGGCGGCGCAGCCAGTCAAAATAGCAGCGCATTCAGAAGTGTGCCATTCCAGCAAACCCCAGAGGCCATATTTCACTCAGAGCGTGGAATTGTCTGCAATGTCCATGCAGCACCAGTGAATGATCGTGCCTCGCCAGTGTGTGAAGAACGCTTTTTTGACACACTCCTCACGCTCATGAAATCACCACAAATGGGGAACATACTCAATGAGGAGGAGAAGGAGGAGGAGGAGGAGGAGGAGACGACAAAACTCCATTCCATGCAGCCAACAAACAAGGTGCTGGATGCAAAATACAAGCAGGCAGACAGCGATTCTCTCCTCCTTTCCATGCTCCCATAGCCACAATCGTTTGTCATTGCGGCACTGTCAATGTATGCCAAACCTCAGACACCCACATCCGCATCCACTTCGACCCCCCTTAGGCAAGGAGGAAAAGGTCCTGGAGGCCTATGGAAAAAAGATGTACTCCAATGCCACTCTCCACCTGCGGCAAGCCAATGCGTACACCATGCTAGCTGCTGCATATCGGAGACTATGGAGGGAGATTGCCGAATTACTCCCAGACCTGCTGGTTCAGACAGGCTTGTTTCAAGGCCAGTCTTGCAGAAGCCAAAATGGTGGCACAAGACTTAATGGAGACATCCGTGGCTCATATTGATACATCCCTCAGGGCCATCTGTGTGGCTATGGACATGAGGCGGACGGCATGGCTCAAGGCCACCAGGTTTAAACCAGACTTGCAAGACCGTATACTCGACCTCCCATTTGAAGGAGGGCATTTGTTCCACTCTTCCACTGATGAAGAGTTAGACAAGAAAAAGAACAGCTCCCAGACAGTCAAACCACCGGCTATGGTTGCAAAGCCGGTTTCTAAGAGCTTTGGACAGGACCAATCGCGATCTGACAGAGGTCGTACCTTTGGTCATTTTTGGGGCTTCCAAGACTGCTGTACTAGACAGCCCGACAGAACCCCCAGCCTACACTGGTGCAAAGAGCAGAACATGATACATAAGGCCTTCTTCCAGTCCCCCTCCCAGGCCCCAGCCTCAGAGGGAACAAAGCAATGACGGGGTTATCAAGATCTACAGCTCTCCAGTGGGGCGCAGGCTTGCTCTTCACATTCAGTCCTGACAGACATGGTTTTCGAACTTGTGGATACTTTGTGGTATCCCAGGGTTTCCGCCTTCCCATACCACAAGCCCCCTCCTTTCTCTCCCCCCTCCCACAAATTGGGAAGCTATCTCTCCTTACGGAGATCCGCTCTCTGGTAGTGAGCGAGTCAGAAGCGGAAGTCCGCCCCCCCACCCTCAGAGAGGCTTGGGGTTTTACTCACGTATCTTCGCAATACAGAAGAACCACCAGGCATGCCTGCAAATCGTCCTACATCTGTCCTTAAGCCTTTACCTACCCCTCCAAAAGTCCAAGATGGTTACGCCAGCACTGATAGCGGAGTCTCTGTGTGAGGAGACTGGCTGTGCTTCCTGGATATGAAGGATGCATACCAACACGTCCCAATTTGGCAGCCCCATCGCTCCATCCTACTGTTTTGGGTCATGGGCTCGCACCTCCAATACAAAGTCCTTCCGTTTGGGATCAATTCAGCCGAGGGTTTTTACGAGACTCATGAATGCGGTGGCGGCACTACTGGTCCGAGGGCCACCATGTATACCCATACCTCGGTTCGCGCGGAATCGCCAGCTGAGGTTGAGAATACAGCAGCCAGGCTAATGCATACACTCTACGAACTGGGTTTCTCCATCAACCTCAAGTCACAACTGCAGCCTACACAGACCTTGACCTTCTTGGGTCTGAAATGTGATCTACGAAAGCAGAAATGATATTCCCCACCGTGAACAAGGTTGCAGGGAATCAAAGCGGCAATGTCAGCAGGGCACCAGATAACCACAGCTGTGGAGGCTAACCATCAATATATGGGAATAGGCCTTGGTGAACAACATATGCCTCCCGGTGATCCACCTTCCAGTGGAGTCCAACCTAGAGGTGGCAGGCTTAGCAGACTGGGGATCGACTACTATTAGTGGCAGCTGAACGAGAGGGATCCTGAAGGAGATGTTCAAGTGGGGGTAACCCCAGATAGACCTATTCACCACCATGCACAACAGGAGGTGTCGGCAGTTCGCGTCCTGGATGGGATGGGCAGATGATCACTGGGGGATGACTTGCAGATTCAATGGGATGGCATGTGGGTGTACGCATTCCTGCCAACTCAACTGATCCCCACAAGGTCATCTGCAAGGTCAAAGAGGCACATTGACTATGCCTCATTTTGATAGCGTCACAGTGGCCTGCCAGACCATGGTTCTCAGAGCGACTGTCGAATCAACTATCCGTTCTCCTCCCAGTGGGGGCATATCCACCATTATCCCAGCAAGGGGGGCGGTAGTGCACCCCTCCCTGGAGAAATTAGCCCTAGCAGCCTGATTCCGGAGCACATAACCTTGTAACACCTCCGTTTGTCGCAGGACAATCTGGAGATCATCCAAGGGGCAATAAGCGCTTCCACTACAAATCAATACAGAAGCAAATGGACCAGGTGCTGCCTCTAAGCCAAGAGCCCTCAATCATGTGATGTCCTTCTTTGCACATCTGGCACAGTCTCGTGCAGGTTGACACATGCTGCACCTACTTTGCATGCACCTATTGTCGCCAACATTTTGGCGATAATGTTTTCTCAGCCTCCAACCTTGCGGTCAAAAGACATCTTGCAGGACTAACCAGGCTGTACCCACCTGTCAAACCCCTGCACCCGGTCTGGAATCTCAACGTGGTTCTGGGTGCCCTCGCGCATAAACCATTCAAGCCGATGTCATCTGTAGACATCAGATTGGTCACTATTAAAACCAGGCTCCTGGTGGGCCTTACTTGGGTGTGTAGGATCAGTGAAATTTAGGCCCTGGTGGTATCAGAGCCATATATTGGTTTCCATCAGGACATGGTGGTGTTTCGGACACACCCATCATTTCTCCCAAAGGTGGTGTCGTCGTTTCACCTCAACGAAGAAATTGTTCTTTCCACTTTCTTTCCAAATCCGAAAGATGAAGCAGAAAAGGTGTTACATTGTCTCAACGTCAGGAGAGTGCTGAGATTCTACCTGGACAGGACCAGGAGCTTCCGCAAGTCGGGTGCCTTGTTTATCAGATTCGGCGGGCCAAAACCAGGTTCAGACCTCAAAAGCCCCCAATAGCTAGGTGGATGGTTATGGCCATCCAGGAAGCTTACGAAGGGCAGCGCATGAAGTTACGTGCAAACAAGCTCGCTCATGCGGTCAGAGACAAGGCAACAGCAGTGGCCTTCCAAAGACACGTGCCATGGCAAACAATCACAGGGCGTCCACTTGGGCTACCCCCCTCAGCCTTCTGCAAGGATTATTGTTTAGACACCAGTGCGAGATCAGACAGGGACTTCGACCAAGCGGTCCTGAAAAACTTGTTTTCTTAGGGGTTGCAATGTCTCTACTCCCTGGGGCTTCAATCGGTGGTAATCGCCCATATAGTATGACAGAAAGGGAACGGGACACGCAGGCGTAATTATAATTTACTCACTGTAGTGACTAACCTACTCCTAGTCCATAGTCCCCTTTTCTCCATACGTCCCACCATCCTCCCCTTTAAAAAGCAGTGTTATTGGGCAAATGTAATATAGCCAATGCATCAAAGGGGACTGAGATTTGGTGTCGGTGGGCAGAGTCAGGGGAGCGCATGCTCCTGCGCGCTATTAAATTTAAAGGGAAAATACATTTTTCTTCAGGTGAAAAAGGTTCAATTCCCATCCCTAGCGAGGGACGACCAAACAATATGGAGGAAATGAGACTATGGACTAGGAGTAGATAAGTCACTAGGGTGAGTAACTTGTAATTTCTTTTTCAATCTTTAACCACAACACAGTACTTCAATTACTTCTTCCTGGTCCACTCACCTGCCAGAAATATTACTACAAAGTCTCTTGCCCTGGTATACTTGCCTGCCAGGACTAAAGACTCCTAACGCTACTACAAGTACTTCTGTGGTAAAAAATGAATTCAAACAATTTAGCAAAGTCTTTTGACTTCTTCTTCTGGGAAGACCTGAAACACATTGGTACTGTTTGTTCCACACTTGTGATTGCCACATGCAATGCAGGTTATGCTCCTCTCCTCCTGAATTCTCTGCATCAGGAGGCGTGTCTCTCCTGCCACTCTTGATTTCCCACTCTTAGATTAACCAAGTGCTGATAATGATTTTCTCTCACACTTGCTCTCCTTTGGCTTAGACATTGATTGTTTAGGTAATTGCCAAATATTGCTTCTTTCTCACTCCGCCAATAGGGTTTACAATCAACTTGCTTCTTAGTTACCCTCTCTTAGCTTTGGCAACATTGGTTCTTATTAGCTTGTTTTGATATTGCTCTCTTTCGGCTTTGGCAATAAAAGTTCTTATTATATTCTTGTAATATTGCCCACTCTTGGCGTTGGCATTTACCCTGACCTTTATAATGATACCTTTCTTGTCTGGTCTTAAAGTTCTTATTCTGCCACTTTAACTTCGTATCAATTTGGTATTCAAAACAGTTAGATCTGGTCAGTGAGCGATCATGTAGCGTTCTGTGGTCCCACAATGCTAGTGAACGCACCGGGTATCGCCTATGCGTTTGCTTGCTCTGCAGTCCTTCGGGTCCTCTACCTTTTCTGCTTCACTCTGCCAGCAAACTGTTTCCCTTTGCTTCCCTCAGCTCCTGCCAGTCAGGAAAAGAGTGCTCCTCTCTCTAGGGACACTCTTGTGCTTGCCTGCCACCGGAGCCCAACTTACAAAGGGGAAAGCTTCTCAAGGTAATGCTTCCTGCCACGCAACTTCTGCATTCACGGTCCTCAGGGGGAAAGTTTTTCAAACCAACACTTCCCACTGTACAATCTCTGCATACAAAGTATTTGAAGGTAGTGACCCTCTCAGAAGAGGGGCATCCATTCTGCAAACAGTGACTCCGGCGTCTCGACTTTCCTTCAACTTCTGCTGCAACATGGAGCTACTGCAATCACTCCATCTTCCACTACTTCTTCCTATAGCCTGCACCTGAGGGGGTATTGTATACCTCCCAGTCCCACTCAGGTGTAGGTCATTAGTACCATCAGACTGTGACTTGCAGTCTAGTGCCTATGCATTCATCTTGTCTGTCACAGTACGTTGGGCATTGTGGCACTTGAAGTTCTCAATGTTCATATCACCTCTTTTATTCTGAATGTTTCCAAATTTACCAACTAAATTTAGATTTAATGAGTGGTTCTGATTTTCAGCAGAGATAGAATTTTCAGAATCTAAGTTGTATTTAGATTTGCATTTAACATTCACCTGTTGATCAAAGGTTGCCTTCACCACCATATGTGTGGGTGACTTCATGGGTTGGGAGGAGGGGGTCCTCACTCCCACTAAAAAATCCATTATGCCAGTTTTCACCACCATCATGATTATTAGCTTTGGGAAAGAAAACCTCCCTCCCGCCAGCAAGCCACTACAAATTCTGGCATCACTCACATTTCTTCCACTGAGGAAGACACATACTGCGCCTCTCGCAGCTGAGTTCTCCTGTTCTCCTGGGGCCCTTCTCCCAGGTGATCCTCTTGGCTAATTCCACTCCCAGGGTTAGGATCAGGAAGCGGCTGCCTTCCCCCTGGACAACTTTAGGCAGGGTCTTTGTGAGGACTCTGCAGAATTCATCACTGGACTGGACTGGAGCACTCTGCCCAGTAGATTGCAAAAACGTTGCAGAGGGCTCATGTCTGGGGAACTCCCGCACTATGGCCACATCTTTGTGCTCCTTGGCTCCTAATTACCAGTCCCTTTTTCTGCTTGGTATGGTAAGAAGCAATTGTTTTAAGCTTGTGCTATTTGTGGTAGCCTTAAATACATTTTACTACTGGGTGCCTACTATTTTCGATAGTTATTTTTTCTTACATCATTGGGGTGGTACTCGATGCCACTGCTGCTGCTGCTGTAGTTTTTCTTCCCAGATCTGCACCACTTTTGTCTAGCCTGTTTAGGCCCAGACCATGAGTGGCTGCTTTGCATGCTTTCTCCCACAGGTCCTTTATGCCCAGGCGTTCATGCTGTGTTAGGAGGTACATTTTCAGCATCCAGTGCCCCAAAGGTTTCATAACTTAAGAGTTGCAGCGTCTCTTCATCTGGGCTCCCTGCAAGGAGGATAACTTGCCTGTGGCCCAGCCTGGAAAACTGGGTCAATTGACATGCATGGCTCTGTGCTTGATCCTACCAGGGCTTGCCATGAGATGCTGTGCAAGTGCTCCACCACCAGATTTGCTGAATAATCAGATGGAACTTCACTGGATGGGCAAGGTACCATTTCCAAAGGGTCTGAGGGCCTGAAGAGACCTGTTAAACCCTCTAAGGCCAGGACCAGGACCAATCCAGTGCTGCAGCTTTAGTGTCTGCCTCTACATGTGGCCAGAGGTTGGAGTACCCTCTATCTGGGGCAACCTCACAATGTGCTAAGCCCTGCAGGTCAGTGTCTCCAAGATGGCACATTGGCAGCCTACGGAGGAACCCTTAGTGTGTTTGAAGCCATCGGCTTGCCTGATGTTACGCTCACCTGGTTCCACGGGGGCGCCACCCAGCAGTTGGGGTTCAGATATCCCTCCTTGCGATGCCCAAATGCGACCAGCGGAAGAGTTTTGCCTGGAATACAGGTAAGCTATGTTCAGGACTGGGCAACCAGGGTAAACGGCCTCCCACCTCCCTGTAGGTCTGCCACCCGTCTGGACTTCTCACCTTGTTTTAGATGTTGGCGGGTTCTCCGTCCTGCTGTCTTGGCAGGGGCGCATTGAGCTTGGTGGGCAATGGCGATCGAGTTGCTTCACTGATGCCAGCCCATCTTGAGTCTTTCAGGTAGGTCTTATTGCTGTGAATATTGCTGTTCTTGCATGCCTTTTAAACAATGTATTTTTCTTCCTAGGTACGCGGAAGTCCAATATGTGGCAAGGCGGAATCTGTGTTTCGCCACTAAGTATGGGCATTTTTGGAGCGCCTTGATGCAGTGATTAGGCGCTATGCGCTGCGCATAAGATGCCTTGCCTTTGCTAACCTGTCATCTTTTCCTCTCCACAGGTCGTGGTACTCGGCCGGAGTATGGAATTTCCGTTGTGATGCTGATTGAGGAGCGGCCGGCGAGGTAAGCCTTTTGGCACAATTCGTTAATTGTACAATGTCTAATTACTTATTTCTTCTCTTTTACAGGTCCGTCGATCCGTGGGAGCGCTGGTTCCAGGATGATGGTCGGACGAGCTGCGGGCTGCTGGCGATTAAGTTCAGGTAAGCTGCTGCCTTTTTCTCACAATGTCTTCTCCTTTCCTTTGCAGGTGCTGTCCTTACGAGGTTCGTGGCTGAAGCTGAACACGGTGAGCGTTAGGTTGCAGTAATGCAAACTAACGCGAAGCGTGTCAGTCTATTCGGGTGTGGTTTAAATAGCTCCAAGAAAGAAGTCCTGGTAAAATAGTCCCCATGGTACCACACCCAAAAACACTACACTGCAAGCCTGGTTTCAAGGAGCCAGGTTATGAGGGTGCCTCCACATGACTGGCATTAATGAAAAGTAGTTCCCAAGCACAAGTCCATATTCAAACATGAGCCTGGCACCAGGACTGGCCCCAAGAAGGTCTATGCTGCAATTTCTTGGGTTTAGTGGGGGCAGGAATCAAGACTCTCCCTGGCCCATAGGTTGGCCAGGGGGTCTTCAGAGTGTGGGTCGTGACACCTGAGGAGTGTGACTTGCCCACTTGGGGGCAACTGTACAGGAGGACGGAATGCTCAGGAGACGGTGATCTTTATGGAGGAGGCATCCACCTCTGATGTTCTGTGTCCGGTGGTGAGAAGTTTGTTCAGCTTCCGTTCACCAGACTACACATAAAGTAAACCAAATTACAATTGCCTATCGCTGTAAGCATTATGCCCAACCTCAGATGGCTCTTGTGCCGATTTCTGTGGAAAAGTTGGAAGACATCGACTGCTGGTCTCGGGAATCCAATCTTTCTGTGGGAACACCTTTTCATACCTTGGGCTCCCTCTTTCAATTGCGACAGATGGATCGCTCTCCACTGTGCGCTGGTCCTCGGACAACATGACGGCTATGCATTTCTTGAACCAACAGGAGGCTTGTGAGCTCCTCTCTTTCCCACTCCTGCAGACTGGCTGTCCAATTGTACCACTGGGCCTTGCAGCATTCAGTTTTCCTGTTGGTGGGCCATCTAGCTGGATCCTGGCACAGGAAGGATATCTTGTTCTTAACACAGAGACATTCCATACAACGTTATCTATTCGCTGTGGCTCATGAGCTAAGGGTCCGACAGTTCTGAGGCAGAAAATACCATCCTTAATGAAGGAGCACCGCTAGTTGCATATAATTCATCTTTAACTAACTTTTACAACAGCGCTTACAAGACAAACCGGCACCTGGGCTACTGATTAGGCGCGGCTTCTGCACTGCTTCAAGGTCTCAGTGAGAGGTAAAACAATGTATTTCTGCACGGCTCTACATTCCTGCCTACGTTAGTATTTCAGAGTTCAAGCTGTGGCCCTGCACCGTGTGTGGATCTAAAGCATAGAATATATTTGCAAAGCTTTACGGAAAAGAAAATGGCCAGCATTTACAAAATGGACTCCCTGTGGTCACATTAAGGTTTCTTATTTTGCGAAGTTTGTCGCATGATGCAATTTGCTTCTGGCCAACATACTATTCACAGATTCGGGCTATGTGATTACTTTTTGGTATAACAAATGTGCAGGGGACATGCTGAGCAGGAACTCGTCAGTTTTTCAGAGCCACGGCTCTCCACTGATCCATCTTGTTACGACAGCTGTGACATGGTCAAGGATCTGACCCTGTCAATAGGGGGCTAGAGACCCCTCTTAGCCTGGGCTGAGAGGGCCTGCCTGGGTTTTCATCAGAGCAGCCCTGTCCCAGTGGCGGGCTGTGGGATGTTTGGAGGGCCCCAGTCTGTCCCTTTTCTTGTGCCTGCATGTTTGAAATATGTACCATTTCTTCTGGCCTCATACCTGTACTACACAATGCTGGCCAGCTTCTTTCTTGTCTCGTAGTACTTAAAGAACCAGCATGCACAGCGGTGGAAGATCGAGTGAGCAGCCTGCCTGGAAGATGGACCATGAAGACCACCCTGCCTCACAGCAATCTCCAACTCCGACTAGAAGAACAGATGCGTTACTCGAACTAGTTCAGTGTGAGAAAAATGGCTCCAGCAGCAGCGAGAATGCGAGGTGTTCTGTTCCTTAGGACAGCGATCTTAACATGCCCAACGGAGAAGGATAATCCTCTTACCTGCGATGTGCTGTGGAGCTGACCCCTGTCAAACCAGAATTTTGCTTATGTCGGGAATCCCTCATGAACTGTGACATTGAAATTAATTCTTGCTGCAGTGGGCCGCCATCAACTAGAGCTGGTGGATCCTTATGCAAGAAAGGGAGTGCTTAAGACCACTTGTGTGCTTTTGCCCACCTGTAAAGTCTCTCTTGGGGAAATGAAATCCAGTGGTGAGCCTGGGGAAACTGGTGAGGGAAGAGAGCTAATGGGGATGATAAGAAGGGTGACGGGAAACGGGAGGGTGTATGTTGTTCTGGTGGGATCAGACTTTTTGGGGAAGTTGTTAGGAACCCTAGATGGTTCCTAACAACTTGCTTCTTGATAGGTGAGGCGTTTGTCTGAGTCATCACACGAAGGCAGACCGATTGTAGATATGTTATTCTGAAAATGTAAATGCCTAGCCTGAATGATATAAATAGCATGTTGGCCAGAAGCAAATCGCATCATGTGACAAACATTGCAAACCGTGAAACCCGAATATGACCATTGGGAGTCCATTTTATAAATGCCGGCCATTTTTGTTTTTGTAACGCTTTGCAAATATATTCTATGCTTCAAATCCCCACACGGTGCAAGGCCACAGCTTGAACTCTGAAATGCTAACGTAGACGGGAATGTAGAGCCGAACAGAATTGCATTGTTTTACTCTGATTGAGGCCTTGAAGATGTGCAAAGAGCCGTGCCTAATCAGTAGCCCAGGTGCTGGTTTGTCTTGCAAGTGCTGTTGTAAAAGGCATTTAAATGTGAATTATGTGCAACTAACGGTGTTCCTTCACGGAGGATGGTATTTTCTCTGCCCCAGAACTGTCTGACCCGTAGCTCATGAGCCGCAGCGACCAGTTAATGTTGGTTGGAATGTCTCCCTGCTAGAACATGATATCCTCCCCTGCGCCAGTAACCCTGTGTTCCCCAAAATAGAAAACTGCCTCTGCAGCCTCTGCTAGAATACTGATGTTAAGACTGAATGAAAACTTGTCATAACTGTCAATTACTGAACCCTAGCTTGTTTGTCATGTATAAGGGCGGGCTGAATGGTATTGTAAAGGATGATGTATTATGTATATGTGTATGTGTGTGTGTGTATACATATATCTGCTTTAATACTGCTCGCTCTCTCATCTCACAGTGTCTGGGAACACACGTTGTGAGGCGTTGAGACCCGGTCGGCCGACTGAGATACTTTGACTAATAAACCAGCCCTGTTTGGAATTCGAACCTCACGACTGGCGTGTCATTTAGTATATGGTTATTGTGCCTTTATTCCATATATGGACTAACAGGTGGGGTTACTGATCTCGATTAACAACCTGGGGTTGTGGGACACATGGGTTAGGGCAGGTCTGCCCATCCCTAGGTTAGAGAGAGAGAGGGAGGACCATTAGATCCCATTTCCATCAACTGTGACAGTCGGGGTCATGCCCCTGTCAAGTGAGTGGGGGCTTCACAACCTGGGACCGGAGACTCGCACAGATAAAGGCCAGACTCAGCCCTGCCCCATGTATAGGGAGTGCGAGGTTGGGGGGGTGGAGGGGCAGGCCCCGACACCCACCCCACCCCCCACCAGCCCCCAAAAAACCATGTCCTTTGAAGGTCACCTCTGGCACCGCTCATCTCCCAAAACTTCTCAGTACCTTTTGTGGCTACATCTGATGTCATTTCTGATTCAGAACTTAAATTCCCAGAATCCCCCTGTGAGCAACCCAGAAAATCTGGAACGGGCCAGGAGAATGTAGAAAACCAGGGAATTGACCTTGTTGCCTAAAACGCATGAGACACCCATCACCCACCCTGACCTTGGTTATATTGAAAGGAATCGGTCATGGTTGGATATTGGCGTTTAGGATAAATGACTCCTATACCACCAGCCTTGAGCTTGTTATTGTTATTTTGCATTTATATAGCGCCTTATATACCATTGGTATGGTCTGAGGGCGCTTGTATGTTGAATGCCCTTGGGAACCGAAGTTTGGATCAGTAAAGAGTAGAGAGAGTCAAAAAGGTGCGTGTGAGCACCTGGTATGTGTGCAGCTCGTGTGGAATCTGTGTAATAGCTGCTTTTTAGCAGTAGGTGTGGTGGTTGAGAGATCAGCAGAATGTGTTCGTTCTGGCAGGATTTGCCCAGACCGGAAGTGGCTGCGTTAGGCCTGAGGAGAACGCCTGGCTGGGGGGTGTGTAACCAGCAGTGATTACTTAGAATGATGTGGAGAGATCGGCGGATGTTGGTATGAACACAGTTATACCGAATGGTGTCATAGTATCTGTGTTCTAGTTGAGTGGTGATGTAAGGCAAGAGTAAGCGTGGGGTGTGATATGATGGGTTATATGCTCTTTCAAACGTTCTCTGCATTCCAAACCATACTATATACATCACGCAATTCTATGTGCTCCAGTCTGTTTCATGCACTCCTATCACTCCATGCACTCTGGCCTGCTCCATACTCTCCGGTCCGCTCCACGCGCACATGCAATCCGTCTTGCCTCACGCGTTCTAGACCGCTCCGCCCGCTCCAGTCCGTCATGCGTATTCCAGTCAGCCACACGCATTCAGTTTTGTCTTCCCCACGCGTGCACTCTTGTCTGCGCCAAGCATGCACACTTGTCTGCCTCACGCATGCCCACCTGTCTGCACCACGCAGGCATTCCTGTCTGCCCCATGCATGCGCATGCGCTCGTCCCCTCTATGCGCTCGTCCCCTCTACTCACTCATCCCTTCTATGCGCTCCTCCCCTCTGCGCCTTCATCCCCTCTAAGCGCTCATCTGCTCTCCGCACTCATCTGCTTTAAGCACTTGTGCTTTCCACGCATTCCACAGCAATATGCTGATCTATATATTCACCTCTACACTCAACTGTTCTATACCTTCATCCATTCTGTACACTCATTCTCTCTGTACACTTATCCACTCATCCGCTCTATCCGCTTGTCTGCTCTATCCGCTCTATCCGCTCATCCGCTCTATCCGCTCATCCGCTCTATCTGCACATCCGCTCTATCCACTCAACCGCTTTAACCTCTCATCCTCTCTATCTACTCATCCTCTCCATCTGCTCATACGCTCTATACACTTGTCCGCTTTATCCGCTCGTCCGCTTTATCCGCTCGTCCGCTCTATACACTCATCCACTCTATACACTCATCCGCTCTGTACACTCTTCCGCTCTGTACATTCGCCAGGTCTGTACATTCATCTGCTCAAGTGATCTACACACTCTCGGCACTTCCATATTCATCTTTTATCTACACTTATGTGCTTGGTATACTCATCTGCTCTGCACAATTATCCCGTTTACGCTCATCTGTTCTGGACATTCATCTGATTTACGCACTCCTGCGTTCTACTCGCTTCTCTGTATTTACGCACCCTTCCGCGCTCCACGCTTGTCCGTTTTACACACCCAGCCCCTCTACACACTCATCCACTCAACATGTTCATCCATTCCATACACTCATCCGATCTACATATTCGTTCGATTTCCACACTCATTTGAACTATATAGGCATTTGATCTTCTACTCATGTATTCTTCCACTCAGCGCATTCATTTGTTCCACCTGTTTTATCCATTTTAACTACTTCATCCACGACATTCACTTTCTTTCACTCTGCATGGATTCTGTCCATTTCAGGAGATTACATCTCTTTACTGTTTCCGTATGATTTACTCTTATTAACCATTTCACTGTTCCGTACTACTTTATACGTTTAATTCTGTTTGTCCTTCTAGTTTATATTAGGAGTTGTTAGCTGTCAGTTTCTCGCATCAGGTGGTTTGATGGATTGGTCACATTGAGTTGCTGTAGGTCTGTTTGGGTAAGTTTGGTACAGGTTGTTTTTAGGGGAAGAACCAGGTTTTCAGCAGTTTGCGGAAAGACGTTAAATCCTCAGTTAGGCGGATGTGGGTGGGAGTGAATTCCATAGCGTGGGGGGCAAGGCTGAGAATGATGATCCGCCTAACCTGATTGAGTTTGTCTTTGGTATGACTAGGAGGCCGGCTGAGCTTGATCTCGGGGTGCGTGGGGGGTGGTAGGGTTTTAGCTTGTCTTGAAGGTATTGAGGTCCAGTTTTATGCAGTGCTCGATGGGAGATGCACAAGGTTTTGAAAGTCACGCTTCGGGCTACTGGGAGCCAGTGCAAAGGGCTGGGGAGATGTGGTCTCTTGGGCCGAGCCCAAGAAGCAATTTGGCTGTCGCGTTTTTTGCCCTTTGGAGTTTATTCAGTTGGTACGCGTGGATTCCGAGGTATAGGGAGTTTGCATAGTCGAGTCTTGGTGTAACGATCGATTGGACCGCGGAGAGTCTGTTGGGAAAGGCGAGATATGGAAAGATGCGCCTAAGGATTTTAAGTTGGTAGTGGCATGACTTTGAGACATTGAAGTGTGGTAAGACTCTGGTTGACACCCCATGATAGCATCCTCGACCCAATGTTTGGATTTGCAAAGCCAATCAGGATGGAGGATTCAGTGCAAATTCTGGGCACTATTGCTGCTATTTGCTCAGAATCTTCATTCCTGTCTGGCTAGGCCAAGTTTGGCATTGTCAGTACAGCAATACCAGCTTGCCGATTCTCAACTTTGTATTCCATCTAGCTGCAGCATGTCTCTCAGTGCTGCCCCTCTTCTCCTGCTGGGGGGCTGTTCTGTGCTCCTTGTGTGCAAGTGTAGTGGACCAACTCATGCCATCGCATGCCACACTGTACCAATGCCAAGTCCCTCAACATGACCATGTTGCCATGGCAGTACAGAGCAGTTGGCACGCCGGGTTCCGCAACAGAATGCTTGCCCATTTTTCTGCCAAGGTATGACATGGCCGCCACCAGTGCTAAAACCCTTAGCAGCCTGTAGGTGGTGTAGCATTCCTGGGCATTACTTGCGCAAAGCCCTCCTTAATACACTTATTTTACTCTGGATGTTAAGTCTGGCTTCTGGGGCACACAGTGCCCAGAAATTCCACCTCCAGGGTACTAAGACTTAATTCTGCCTTCATCGATTGTATTGCATAGCTGGGGCACAGGGAAAGCCACACAGTCTCCTGTTCCTTCACAAATGGTCTGGGCAATGTGACTTTGCCACAAAACCTTAATGTCAAGGGGATCTTTTTGTGAACTATTACAAAACTTGAATTTTTGGGTTGTCTCTATGAAGAAAACCTTTTGATAACTATCTGGGGCGGAGGGGTGTGCTGTCTAGTAATAGGGAATGATTCTGTGCCAAACAAATCAGAAGTGTTGATTTGATTACTAAATATACAACTCAGAACACCTGGAAGCTGCTCCTGAAACATAGCCAATTCCACCAAAGTTTAAAGATCAAATCAAAATGGCTATAAATGCTATAAAACATAGCATATTCAAATCAAGTTTATTTTTTTTAAAGTATTTTATTAGCATTTGTAGACAAACATACAACGTTAAATGCACGTTGCTGCAGTCTTATTATAGGATAGTGTTCTTTGTTTCCTTACTAACAAAATACAAACATTAAACAACAATTAACAGTGACTGCCTTCCGGCTATAGTGTGGCTGTATCCATTTTTCCTCTTAGGTGGTGGGATGTTGTAAGGTTTGATGATATTGGTCTGGGGAATCCCATTTGTGGGGTTATGCTCAATGTCTTGCCTGTGATGCATTATGCTTGTGCTGGGCAGTGTGTGCGGGTTCAGGGGGGCATGTTGTCTGTCGAGAAGAGCATGTCTCTTATTAAGGCTTTCCATGATTCAAACGTGGCGTTTGTCACCATCAGCTCCATTGATCCCTGTGTTCCAGGCGTTGGTTTCAGCAGCTGTCCATCTCTCCATCTCTATGATCCTGATTTCGTATCTTGGACCCCTAGGAAATTTCCAGGCTATCGCAATCGCTCTCTTTGCAAGAATGCACGCCATGTCCATTAGTTTCACGATGTGCTTGTGTTTGCTCTATCTGGGGTATGTGCCTAGTAGGCACTCTTTTGGGGTACATTCATACCTGTTCGCTCCCACTTTTCTACAGGCATGTTCAATTTTGGTCCAGAAGCTTTGCACTATGCGACAGGTCCAGAACATGTGGATCATGTTGGAGTCTTCGTTGCCATACCAGGGGCATTGCAGTCGGGCTTGTTTATTAAAGCTGGCTTCCCTTTGTGGGGTCATGTAAGTTCTGTATAGGACGTTCAAATGGCTTAGCCTGAACCTGGCATTTCTGGACACCTCTTTAGGGTAGAGCAGTACCATTTCCCATTCGTTCTCAGTCATGGTGACTTCAAAGTCTTTCTCCCATTTTTCTTTCAGCGACATGCTGCGGGGATTGGGCCTGTCCATTATTTGGCTGTATAATCTGGCTATGGGTTTCCAGCCGTCGCTTAGGTTGTACATTTCTTGTAGCAAGGGGTTCGGTGTCAGTTCTTCAGGCCATATGCCCCATTTCTTTTTTGCAGTGTGTTTGATCCGTTGGTACCATAAGAACTGGCCTTTTGCCAGTCCCTCCTTTGCATGCAGTGAGTCGAAGTCCCTAAAAGTTCTGTCATCAAACATGTCTGTTACGCTCACCTGATATCCACGGGGACGCCACTCAGCCCTGGCTGAAAGATTAGCACTCTCGAACCCTCTCCCTTGATAGTGTGTTGGACGTGGATCGCGCCTGCAATACAGGAGAACTTGATACAAAGCTTAAATGTCTCTCTTGGATTGATTTCCACCTCCCTCAGCCTCAAATTCCTCCCTTAAGTCTAATCTCTCTCCCCTCACCTTAATATTAGGTATGGTGTGCTCTGCGTCCTGTGTCGCTGTGCAGGGACGCGTTGGAGGAGTGGGCGTTCTGCGACCTAGTTGCTTCACTGGTGCGTTCCAGGCCTGCTGCGACTCCGATTTGCTTGATGAGGTAGGTACTACTGTTTTACAGTCTTTTATCTTGCCCTTTTCCTCTTTGTTGTTATTAAAGTCTCTACTAGTTTATTTCCCTCAGATGAGTTGGAGAGTTTTGGCATTGCCGTGCTGTATAGGATGAGAATCCCAGCAAGGTAAATGAATGCGCGGTGCGCAGCGCTTTCTTGCCTTTTCTTTTTGCTGAGCTGTGCCTGCGCCGCTTCCTTTGCAGGTCGTTATGATGTTCCGGGCCGCTGTGATGTTCCGAGATCAAGGAGAGACTACACCTGGTAAGTGCTTTTCGTTGTCCTTGTGTGGCTGTGGAGCGAGCACTCACTAATAATGTTTCATTTTGTCTTTTTCAGGTTGCTACAGCGTTCCGAAGATGGATGTGCCATCGTGATGACGAATCCCCGGATCGCTTGTGTTCAGGTGAGCAGCTCGTGGTCGTTTGAAGATGGAAGATTCAAGACCAAAGCCAAGCTGCTACTTACAGGTAAGCGCTGAATAATGGTGTTCTTCTTCCAGATACAGGATTCAGCACGTGGCAGGATGCAAGAAACACTGGAGATCAGAACTAGCCACGGTGAGCGTTACGCTGCTAACTGCAGAATAACGTAAAGCATGTGCTGCTGTTTGGGTGTGGCTTATATAGCCCAAGTAAAGTAGTTCCAGGTAAAGTAGTCCCAGGCCCAGCCACACCCCAAACACTACACCGCATAGCTCAGTTCTGTGAGTGCCTCCATGTTAACTGAAGTCCCAATCCAAATGTTGTCCTTCGCATAGCAGTATGAGCCTGGCGCCAAAGGCGCCAGGACTGGCTCCAAGAAAGTCCCTGATGGTGTTTTGTGGCCCTTGAGGCCACAATGTAAGCCTGTAACCTCGCCCCAACCAAAAGGCTGGTTTGGCCATGATGACTAGTGGCATCAATCGCAACAGTCACCCCAGGTATACAGCCTCACCTTTTCCCAGCTCCTCATTGCAGGTAGGTTGGTGAGGGTTTTGCATACATCTGCCAGTATAGGGATTTTAGGTGAATATGGGTGGTGTAATTGTAGCACAGAGCTGGTCTTGTTCCACACTTGTCTGCCTAGATTTTCTATCAAGGGAATGTGTGGGGGTTCAATCAACGGGTTCCATAGTATTTCTTTGGGATATGTTGGATCAGTAAATTGTTGTAGTAGATCTGTTTCCGCTGTTGGTTCGTCCGACAGCCATCTCGTCACGTGGCTGAGCTGTGCCGTGAAGTAGTACTTCTGGAGGTTGGGAAGATGTATCCCTCCTTCCTTGTGCGGTAGTGTCAGTATGTTTAGGGGTAGTTTTTGCTGGGTCACTCCCCAAAAGAATTTTTTCAGCAGTGCTTCTAGTCTCCTGAAGAAGGGTGGTCTTACATAGTAGAGTACATTTATGAAGTAGTACAAGAATCGCGGAAGGATTATCATTTTGGTGATTGCTGCTCTGCCAATTATTGAGAGTGGTAACTTGGACCAGAACTTGGAATTGTGTAGTCCTCTCATTACAACCTCTGTGTTGCATTCATTTGTGAGCTCTGGCGTGTTTTTTTATGTTAACACCTAGGTATCGAAACACTTCTGGCTGCCACTTAATTCCCACCATAGGTAGGTCTGCCTCTTTTACCCCTCTGAACCCGGCCAGTGGAAATGTGCATGATTTTTGTTTAGTGAATTGTATCCCTGAGTAGCGTGCATAGTTGTCCAATATGTCTAGTGCTAGCGTGGCATTTATTTGCAGGTCTCTAAAGTATATAAGAACATTGTTGGCATATAGTGAGATTGTTATATTTTCGCCCACCCTTATCCCTGCGTCGAAGAACTGCTTCCTAAAGTAGATGGCTATCGGCTCTAACCCCAGGATATATAACATTGGAGATGGCGGACAACCCCGTCTGGTGCCTCCCTGTATTGCCCAGGTTTTTGACACCGTACTCCCAGTCTTCACTCTTGTTGTGGAGGCATTGTATATTACTTTGACCCATCTCACGAAGCATTCTCCAAACCCGAATTCCCTCAGGACCTCGATTAGCCATTCCCAGAATATAGAGTCAAACGCCTTGATGGCATCTAGTTCAGTAATGCCATGTCTTCCCCACTTTCTAGGGTTTGTGCTATGACGTGTTGGAGTCTTCGTAGATTGGCTGTAGTGTTACGGCCTGGTACAAATCCGTTTTGATATTCATGGATTAGGGACCCCACCACTCTTGCTAGTCTTTTGGCTAGTATGGTGGTTAAGATCTTACTGTCGTTATTTAACATCGCCAGTGGTCGGTAGGAGTCGCAGTCGTTTGCAGGTTTGTTTGGCTTGAGCATCGGGATTATAAATGTTTCTCTCATAGTTCCTGGTAGGGTCCCTGTCTCGTACGCCTCTAGAAATACTTTGTGTAGTATTGGGGTTAAAGTGTTTCATAGGCCTTGTAGAACTCCGGTGGGAGGCCGTCGCTCCCCGGGGCCTTGCATGTTGCAAGTGATCTGATTGTTTCTGTTACGTCTTCTGTGGTGATCGCCTCTTCGAACGCCTCGCTCTGCTCGCTGGTTAATTTGGTGAGTCCTTCTAGGGTGGTCCCGATGTCTTCTTTCGTTTCTTGTTTATCGTGGGCATATAGCTTAGAATAAAACTCAGTGAAAGTGTCATTAATCGCCAATTGCGTCTTGTGTGTTAAAGCGTTTTCGTCTTTAATCTCATTCGGTAGGTGTCTTGGGTGTTCCCGTTTGCACAGCCAGGCCAGTAGCCTGCCTGATTTATCAGCTTCCTTATGCGCTCTGGCGGTGCATGTTGTGTAGTCGAATTTGGATAGTCTCTCCCAGGCTAGTTGGCAGCTGTTTCTGATCTCCTTTAGTTTCTTCTCATTCGCTTTGGTGTTTCGGGTGTTAGTTTCCAATTGTTTTATCTCCTCTTCCTTGTCTTCCAGTTCTCTTCTCGGTTGTTTTCGGACACCTCCTGCTCCAGCTATCGTTGCCCCTCGTGTCACCACTTTCATAGCTTCCCATAATGTTCTTCATCTGTCCACTGTGCCCTTGTTAATGCTTACAAATTCCTCTAGTTTATCCCAAGATCTTCTCTAAACGCTTGATCCGTATGAGCTTCAGTGGGCATTCGCCACATCGGGATGCGGGGTCTGGGGCCTCTGAGCTTCCATTGCATGAGTAAGGGTGAGTGGTCTGAGATCGATCTGCCCAGGTAGTATGCGGATTCTGCTTGCGTCAATAGTTCTCTATCGATGAACTGCATATTCAAATCAAGTTTATTGGGTTAAAATCCATCACTGTGGCATTAAGCATCCGTTCCAGGGGCTGGAACGCGTGTTAACGGCCCAGTGGCCCAAGTTAAAAGCCAGAGGAAAGCAAGGGCTTTTAACAAGGGACCCTGGACGTTAACAACCCTTCTAGCCCCTGGAACGGATGCTGAACGCCATTAGCACCCTGGATTGCCAAAGCGGTAAACAGGGGTGCTAAAAAAAAGGATTTGATTCATTGAACAGGACGCCTTGCACGTCCCGCTCAATGAATAAAATCCTTTTCCAAAATGTCCGCCATGGAAAGGGACGGCGGGCCTCTTCGGAGCCCCCTTACCTTTCCATTGTGGCCAGAGAAGCGGGGAAGCAGCTGCTGCCACGACAAACGGTTAAGTGGGGTTGCAGAAAAGGCCAACATTAAGGGAACGGAGGGTGGGGGGGAGATGGATGGCGGTGGGGCGAGCTGGCCGTCAGGCTGCATTGGAACGCAGGCTTTCACTGGCAGTACAAGCCCACATTCCTAGTCACCTGATTGGCTGGCTCCCCTGCCAGGGTGTTAATTGTAAGTAAGACCTACCCTGATGCTTATCTTGTATGTCTTCTGCTGGAAAAGTCACAATGGTACCACAATTCCAGGCCTGGAATAAACCAGGGGGACTGGGGATTGCTCGATCGAGCCATGGTTTGCCTTCTTATCACTTTTAAAAGGCTGTTGAAGAGGCTTTGTTGTTGGCATGGGGAGGGCAGCATTATCGGAACACTGGCATTACCAGAGGATTCACATCTATCCATGGCTGTGCAACTGACTGATCTGGGCCTATAGAGCATAGTTATTGCTGTCCTGCTGTGGACTATTCTGGAAATCCCTTGACTCACCTCCCCACCCCCCATCACCTGGGTTTAATCATCAACCTGCAAAACTGAAGGTCAATTAGTATTTTCAGGTGACTGACACCTTGTGCTCAAACTAGGTGTTAGGGAGAATTCTCTGTTTAGGCTGAATTTCCTAACCTAGTGAGTCCCCCAGCAGCTTTGCTGGATTTCTGGAGTTTGTTTTTTCCATCCTGCCAAGAGTGAGACTCTTTTTTCCCACTCTTGGACATGTATGTGTGTGTAATTCCTTTGAGATGTCAATGTGTTCGATGGGCTATGGGGTCTTTTACTCCATAGGGTCTCATATGTTTTTCTATGTGTTACACCGCACCCTACGTGCCGTAACACTGGGGCGTCCTAGCGGACCTCCACCATAGACTCCATACCCGGGGACTGACTACTGTCTCCCCGGGCATGTAAAGTCACCATTGGCTTTACTAGACCTAAATTTACTAACAGGACTAGTACAAACCATCTTATTGTGGACGTACTAGTAGGGGTAATTCGATTACTCCTAGCCCTGTTACTCGAGGGGGCACTGTCCCGTCCCCCCTCGTCGAGTTTTGGCTGGTGGCAGTGGAAACTACTTGTTATGTTCGACCCCGAGCATAACCCTATGGGATTCGTCCCATTGTTGGAGATTGATACTTTTTCTCGTTAATCTCTAACATACCACCGATCTACTTATCTTAAATAAGTTTATCGGATGGTATTTTCTGCCAGAACTCGGTTTGTAAAATGGCGTCTGTGTTCGTCTCTGTGACTCCTAAACCAAAGGTTGGGCCCTTTGTTCCACTTTTGGCGGGCCTCTGTACAGAGACCCTCCAAAGTGGTGCCATTCTGTCTGGGTTACCTCAGGGGTGTGGGAGGGGGTTTAGGCACCCTGGACCGAGTTGCCTTGCCAACTCAGGTCGCACTCTGGAGTGATTGGCCCAAGTGGTGAGCGTTCCCGCTCACCACTTAGCATGTGTTGATTGACAGCTAGGCTGAATGAATGGGGGTTGTCTGCATAAAAGCAGGGCTTTTGGGACTGGATCTTCAGAAGTCGCCACAGGACCTAAGAATCCGACGAGGGTAGAGCTGAGCCGACCTGCACGACGACACCTCCGGTGGAGCCCTGCGGAACCGACTCACCACTTCCCGACGACAGAGGAGATCTCCCTGCCGGAGAGTCTCTTCCCCTGGCTGGTGGGAACAACCAGTCTCCTTTGCTTTTTATTCGCCTCAGGACGCAGTGGTCGAATTGCCCGTGCAGAGCACCCTGGCAACCGGATAGCCACTACCCCTGAACCGCGACCAAAAGGTGGTGCCTTGTGACAGAGCACTCCGCGGCTGGTCTCTTCCCTGGTGGTGCACCGGACTTCATTTTCTTCGACGACGAGATCATCTCTACTCTTGGCAAAGACCCGCCGTGCATCCACCACCAGGAACAACTGCCCCCGCCGGAGCTGCCCTCGACAACAAGGTACCGTGACCGCCTGGCTTCCCTTCCGATCGGTTTGAGTGTGGTGTCTTAATCCTCTCCGTTCCGTTGGGTCGCCTCCAAGCTTTTCTCATCCTTTGTTCTGAACTGGTTCAACCTGCCAATAACAATTTGCTATACAGACTTGGATGCATCTCCACTAGAGACTTTTTGGGACATCGCGCCTTGCCTCCCTCCGAGTGGGCCTGGCCTCTGAACTTTATGATCTATTGTGATTCTTGCCTTCTTGCCTTGCATTTTATCCGCGTAGGGTTGAACTGTGTTGATTTCATGACCTGCCTATCTTTTTCTCTCCCGTCCTAACTAATCTTTGAGTGTCATCTGGGTTGAGGTAGACACCTCTGTCTGAAAATAAGTGATACCGGTAGAACCTAGAGTTGTCGAAATATTGCTAGGGGGATTGATCGTTTTCGACTTCGTAGAGTAATTGTGTTTGATTTGTTTGCCGTGATTTGCCTTAGTGTTTTTCGTAGATGTTCTGTTATAAATAAATGCCTTAATATCTTTACACTAAGCCTCGTTGCGTGTTTGCTTGTCTTGCTGTGAAGAATTGTCCTATATTGTATACTCCACATACTGCTCAACTTTTCTTGAGAGAGGTCTGACTGCTCAGCCACAGCTACCACGTGAATCTGTGTGGTTCAGACTGCTACCAAGTGGGTTCACCGCCAACGCCTGTAGTCCTAAATCTTTTGCAGTGGTCCCAGAGGGAACTGCACAGGTTTCCGCCTAACACTGGTGGCAGGGGTGGGATTTGTATCGAGTATACAGTTTAGAGTGCTTTTCGACACTGTAGGATAACTAACCACAAAACTTTGCACAAAAAGCAACTTTCAAAAACATGTCTACGATGGAAACTTACAGTCAAGAGTCTTTGTCAGGTGAAAATACTGAGAGTTTGCGAGCTCTCTGTAGGCAAGAGAATCTTCCTGTAAGAGGCAAGAAGTTAGAACTAATCGAGAGATTGCTGGCGAACCAAAGTCTGGGTACTGGTTCAGAGGAACCAATCTCTCCAGCAACTGTAGATAACAGTGATGGTGTTAATCTGAATCGTAATTCTGATGATAGCGATGAAGAGGCTGACGAGGACGGAGAGGTTAACGAAACTGTCTCCCCTGCTCCTCTACCCGCCTTACCAGCTGTGCCTACGGGGCCCATACCAGGACCCACAAGTAACCCTGCTTATTTAGAACTTGAAAAAATGAAGCTCGAACTAAAATACAAACGGTTCTTGGCTCAATCTGAATGAAACCAAGAGCTTGAGTTCAGACGGATGAATGCCCAGGCTGAGCAGAAGCAAGCTGAGTTAAGACTCAGGGAAATAGAACTTAATCACGAGTTAGAGATGAAAAAGTTGTCTATGGAAAATGCTTCTCTCTCCTCTGGTTCCTCTAGGAGCTCCAGTCCCAAAAGACCCTGGATGCCGAAGGAATTAGTGGGTATGTATGAACCGAGATTGGATGTGTTGGATTGGTTGAAACTGTTTGAATACAATCATGGGCTCCAGGACATCACCGGGGATGCTTTGCTTCCCTGGTTGTTCTCTAGGCTCCCTCCTGTTGCGACTGATGTGGTAATGGAGTTGGGGGAGGCGGATAAGACGGATTACGAAAGTGTGAAACTAGCTTTAATAGCTAGATTCTGGAAGACCCCTTCCCAGTATCTTAAGAGGTTTAGAACCCTCAAAAAGCATGATGGTACCCCTTGGGCTACCTGAGTGAGTGAAGGGTTGAAAAACTTAGAGGGATGGATTAAGGGTTACAAAGTGAACACTTATGAGGGTATGAGGAATCTTTTTATGTTGGAGTCTATTTATGATGCCTGTTCTCCTGAGCTCAGACAGCACTTGGCTGATTCGAAGGAATTGGATTCCAGGGAGCTAGCTAAGGCTGCTGACTTGTGGGTTGCCAACAGGGCTACTCATAAGGATTCTGGGGCAACTCAGAAAAAGGATGAGGGAAAATAGCCTAAAAAAGACTCAAAAGAGAATTCGAATAACTCACATTCCAAAGAGGGCCCCAAACAAAACCAGAAGGGTAAGCCACCGGGAAAACCACAGCAGAATAGTATGCCTTCTGGTGCCAAACCGGAAGGAGGGCAGAACAAGCCACCAGTCCAGAAAGCATTTGGTAAATGCTTTGTTTGTGGCTCGACTGACCACGTGAAAGGAGATCCCAGATGTAAGGGTAAACCTTCAGGGGTCCAGCTTGTCTCCTTAGCCTTTGCTCCAGAGGAGGAAGTCCAAATGGCAAGTGGAAACTTTCTACTGCTAGCTGACGAACCCATTGGAGTCTCAGCCAACGTTTTAGTATCTCTGGGGTTGTGGGAACAACAGAATTTAGACGTCTATAATTCTATCCCCGATAATACTAAAGAGTATTATAAGGACAGTGTCCAGGTGAATGGTCAGGAGACTCCTGCCATTAGGGACACTGGGGCCAGCATAACTGTGGTGGATAAATCGTTTTTTCAGGCTGAGGATGTTGCTAAGGCACCCAAACGCCTCACCAAGTTAGCTGGAGGGCCTGTGCAGATGCTTCCCCAATTACCAGTTCTCATCCAGTGTAACGACATGACTGTGAAAATACCTGTCAGCATACAGAGTGAGGTACCAGGACGCGTACTGTTGGGTAATGATTTGAAAACTCTCGGAGGTGTATCGCATACTCACAGACCTCCTAGTAAACGGTTACAGGAGCTAACCAGACCTGCAAGAGAGAGGACCATGCGCGGAACTCTCCAGGAGATGATGAAGACAGATATCACTCCTGCTCCACTGGAATTGTCGGCCGCTGTCTCCAAGAAATCAGAAGCGAAAGGGAAACCTAAGACTTCTATCCCGAAACCAGCCGTCAGCATTCCAGTGCAGCCGACACGGACTTCCCCGCGGTTGTCCAACGTCACACCCGTAACTCCACCTCCAGCCGAGGCTGAGAGGGAGGTACAACCCTGCGTGGTAGAATTAGACTCTGAGGAAGAGCTAATGGAAGGCCATGAACTCATTGGAGATCTGGATCCTGTTGACCATCCTGAGCTGCAGTCGTTACTGGCAGAAGGTGGACCCAGCAGGGCGGACTTCAGTAAAGGACAGAGAGAATGTCCAACTCTGGAAGGTCTTCGCCACCAGGCAGAAGCTCAGGCTGAAGGGCAAGAGCCTGGGAAACACAGGTTGCACTGGGAAGATGGCCTCTTCTACAGTGAACCGACCGAGTCTGCACCTGGAGACTACAAACGACTTGTAGTACCCCAAGAGAACAGACCACAGTTCTTGCAGTTAGCCCACGAGATTCCTTTGGCTGGTCACTTGAGTTTCAAGAAGACTAAGGAAAGGCTCTCTCTCTACTTCTATTGGCCAAAGATGGGGGCCGAAGTAGAAAAACACTGCAGAAGCTGCCACACCTGCCAGACCTCTGGTAAGGTTGGCTCCAAGAATGTGGCACCGTTAGTGCCTCTCCCAGTTGTGGGAGTCCCATTTGAGAGAGTAGGGATTGACATTGTTGGTCCCCTTGATCCTCCAACCTCCTCAGGCAACAGGTTTATACTTGTTGTAGTAGACCATGCTACTAGGTATCCTGAGGCAATTCCTATGAGGACTGTTACAGCTCCGGCTGTGGCTAAGGCCCTCCTTGGTATTTTTACTAGGGTCGGGTTTCCTAAGGAAGTAATCTCTGACAGGGGGTCAAACTTTATGTCCCACTACATGAAAGCCATGTGGAAAACCTGTGGAGTTACTTACAAGTTCTCAACAGCTTACCACCCACAAACCAATGGGTTGGTGGAACGGTTCAACTGAACCATGAAGAGCATGATGGGTGCTTTAGAGGAACCCCTTAAGCGTAAGTGGGACCTTCTACTGCCATGCCTTCTCTTTGCTTATAGAGAAGTCCCTCAGGAGGGAGTAGGTTATTCTCCCTTCGAACTACTCTATCGTCATCCCGTCAGAGGTCCCTTGGCCCTGATTAAGGAGGGGTTGGAGAGTGCTCCTTCCCCCAAGCCAGTCAGAGTAACTGACTACGTGATAGGTCTCTGGAGGAGAATGTCGCACATGATGACGGAAGCAAGCGATAACTTGAAAGCTGGTCAAGCATTGATCAAGCACTGGCACGATCAAAAGGCTAACATGGTTGAGTTCGCTCAAGACCAGCTCGTTCTCGTTATGATCCCAACAAGGCAGAGGGCCTTGCAAGATAAGTGGATGGGACCTTTCCGAGTAGTGGGTAAACTCGGAGAGGTTAACTATCTGGTGGACTTGGGCAATCCCAAGGAGGCTCCGACAGTCTTTCACACCAACCGACTTAAAGCGTATGTCTCACGACCTGATGTAGGAGCGTTGCTTCTAGCATCATCAGAGGAAGAAGAAGAGAGTGAAGCTCTTCCGGATCTCCTCAGAGGCTTACCTTTAGATGAAAAAATTGAAGGAGTGAATCTCCTCCAATCTGACACCCGAGCAACAAGAAGAGTGCAAATCTATGTTGAATCAGTTTGCCTCTCTGTTCTCGCTTTCACCAGGCTTGACCCCTTGGGGCCAGCACGACATACTCACTGGTGACTGTCTGCCTGTCAAGAGCAGAGGATACAGAATGTCAGAGAACGTACAAACCCACATCAAAGGTGAGGTCAGCAAGATGCTCGATCTCGGGGTAATAGAGCCCTCTACTAGTCCATAGTCTAGCCCAGTTGTGTTGGTACCAAAGGCCGGATCTAAAGAGCTAAGATTTTGCATGGATTATAGAGCTCTTAATGCAGTCACCAAGACTGATGCCCACCCTTTGCCAAGAACAGATGAGTTGGTGGATAAACTTGGCGCCACCAAGTTCCTCAGCACATTTGACTTGACGTCAGGCTATTGGCAAATAGCCCTGACAGACCATGCGAAGGAGAAAACTGCATTTTCTACCCCCGTTGGCTTATACCAGTTTAAGGTAATGCCATTCGGATTGAAAAATGCACCTGCTACGTTTCAACGGATGGTAAACCAGGTTCTGAATGAGATGGAGGACTTCTGCATGGCATACTTGGATGACATCGCAGTGTTCAGCAATTCCTGGGAAGAACATGTAACCCACCTGAGAGATGTTTTGCAGGCTCTTGGACGAGCCAATCTGACCATAAAGGCGAGTAAATGCCAAATTGGACAGAGTAAGGTAGTCTATCTTGGGCATGAGGTAGGCGGTGGAGAAATAAGGCCTTTGCCCAGTAAGATTGAAGCTGTGCAAAATTGGACAACTCCGACTACTCAAACCCAGGTGAGAGCCTTCCTAGGCCTCACCGGGTATTACAGGAATTTCATAGGGAACTATGGGACCATAGCTTCTCCACTGAATGTCATCTCCTCGCCCAAATTCCCTAAAAAGGTTAAATGGAACGAGGAGTGCAATCACGCTTTTGAAAACCTGAAAAAGGCTCTTTGCCAAGCCCCAGTACTCAGAGCTCCTGATTACCGCCAACACTTCATTGTGCAGACAGACGCTTCCAATGTAGGGATAGGTGCCGTACTCAGTCAACTGGATGGGAAAGGTAGGGAGCACCCTGTTTGCTTCATCAGCCGCAAGCTGAAGGATCCTGAAACAAGGTGGGCAACAATCGAAAGAGAGTGCTTTGCTATCGTGTGGGCTCTGAAGAAGTTTAGGCCGTACTTGTATGGTTCTACTTTCGTCATTCAGACTGACCACCAACCCTTGAGATGGTTAATGCAAATGAAAGGGGAAAACCCAAAACTATTGAGATGGTCGATCTGCCTGCAAGGGTTTGATTTCACCATTGAGCACAGGTCAGGGTGTCACCACCAAAATGCTGATGGTCTCTCTAGGATGTATGTCATCGACTAGAGGTATGAGATTAATCCAGGAGTGGATTAAATCCTCCTGTCCCATAGTCTGGGGGGGGCGAGTGTTAGGGAGAATTCTCTGTTTAGGCTGAATTTCCTAACCTAGTGAGTCCCCCAGCAGCTTTGCTGGATTTCTGGAGTTTTTTTTTCCATCCTGCCAAGAGTGAGACTCTTTTCTCCCACTCTTGGACATGTATGTGTGTGTAATTCCTTTGAGATGTCAATGTATTCGATGGGCTATGGGGTCTTTTACTCCATAGGGTCTCATATGTTTTTCTATGTGTGTTACACCGCGACCTACGTGCCGTAACACTGGGGCGTCCTAGCGGACCTCCACCATAGACTCCATACCCAGGGACTGACTACTGTCTCCCCGGGCATGTAAAGTCACCATTGGCTTTACTAGACCTAAATTTACTAACAGGACTAGTACAAACCATCTTATTGTGGACGTACTAGTAGGGGTAATTCGATTACTCCTAGCCCTGTTACTCGAGGGGGCACTGTCCCGTCCCTCCTCGTCGGGTTTTGGCTGGTGGCAGTGGAAACTACTTATTATGTTCGACCCCGAGCATAACCCTATGGGATTCGTCCCATTGTTGGAGATTGATACTTTTTCTCGTTAATCTCTAACATACCACCGATCTACTTATCTTAAATAAGTTTATCGGATTATTTTTTCTGCCAGAACTCGGTTTGTAAAATGGCGTCTGTGTTCGTCTCTGTGACTCCTAAACCAAAGGTTGAGCCCTTTGTTCCACTTTTGGCGGGCCTCTGTACAGAGACCCTCCAAAGTGGTGCCATTCTGTCTGGGTTACCTCAGGGGTGTGGGAGGGGGTTTAGGCACCCTGGACCGAGTTGCCTTGCCAACTCAGGTCGCACTCTGGAGTGATTGGCCCAAGTGGTGAGCGTTCCCGCTCACCACTTAGCATGTGTTGATTGACAGCTAGGCTGAATGAATGGGGGTTGTCTGCATAAAAGCAGGGCTTTTGGGACTGGATCTTCAGAAGTCGCCACAGGACCTAAAGAATCCGACGAGGGTAACGCTGAGCCGACCTGCACGACGACACCTCCGGTGGAGCCCTGCGGAACCGACTCACCACTTCCCGACGACAGAGGAGATCTCCCTGCCGGAGAGTCTCTTCCCCTGGCTGGTGGGAACAACCAGTCTCCTTTGCTTTTTATTCGCCTCAGGACGCAGTGGTCGAATTGCCCGTGCACAGCACCCCGGCAACCAGATAGCCACTACCCCTGAACCGCGACCAAAAGGTGGTGCCTTGTGACAGAGCACTCCGCGGCTGGTCTCTTCCCTGGTGGTGCACCGGACTTCATTTTCTTCGACGAGATCATCTCTACTCTTGGCAAAGACCCGCCGTGCATCCACCACCAGGAACAACTGCCCCCGCCGGAGCTGCCCTCCACAACAAGGTACCGTGACCGCCTGGCTTCCCTTCCGATCGGTTCGAGTGAGGTGTCTTAATCCTCTCCGTTCCGTTGGGTCGCCTCCAAGCTTTTCTCATCCTTTGTTCTGAACTGGTTCAACCTGCCAATAACAATTTGCTATACAGACTTGGATGCATCTCCACTAGACTTTTTGGGACATCGCGCCTTGCCTCCCTCCGAGTGGGCCTGGCCTCTGAACTTTACGATCTATTGTGATTCTTGCCTTCTTGCCTTGCATTTTATCCGCGTAGGGTTGAACTGTGTTGATTTCATGACCTGCCTATCTTTTTCTCTCCCGTCCTAACTAATCTTCGAGTGTCATCTGGGTTGAGGTAGACACCTCTGTCTGAAAATAAGTGATACCGGTAGAACCTAGAGTTGTCGAAATATTGCTAGGGGGATTGATCGTTTTCGACTTCGTAGAGTAATTGTGTTTGATTTGTTTGCCGTGATTTGCCTTAGTGTTTTTCGTAGATGTTCTGTTATAAATAAATGCCTTAATATCTTTACACTAAGCCTCGTTGCGTGTTTGCTTGTCTTGCTGTGAAGAATTGTACTATATTGTATACTCCACATACTGCTCAACTTTTCTTGAGAGAGGTCTGACTGCTCAGCCACAGCTACCACGTGAATCTGTGTGGTGCAGACTGCTACCAAGTGGGTTCACCGCCAACGCCTGTAGTCCTAAATCTTTTGCAGTGGTCCCAGAGGGAACTGCACAGGTTTCCGCCTAACACTAGGTTGTGATTTTTGTATCCCACAGTTATGGTTCAAGTCACGAATAAGACCGTAACACCTTTTTTAAAACACATTTCTTTCAAAAGAACATTCTGATTGGTTCAGCTAATATAATTAGGATTCTGAGCAAATTCCAGCCACTCATACCATACGTACTTGGAATTCCATGTCCTGGGCCAAGTGGACGGCCTCTCTGAGTAGTGCCCATCCTCTCTTCCCTGTGCCTCGCTGCCCCTCAGCCTTCTCCCCCAACAGGTCCCTTTCCCTGTACCTCCTGCCTCTACAACTTTTCTTTTTCCCAGTGCTGCAGCGGACAGCGAGGCAGGTTTCTGCACACAGTAACTGCTGCATGTGATGGCCCAGCCTATGCTGTGTGACCTATTTTCTTTTCTAAACAGAATCTCTCAGTGCTGACCGGTTGCTTCAGCAACACAACTCACCAGGGATTCCTCACTGCGGGGAAGAAGCCCCTTGATTTTTGGCTTTTGGCACATTTTGGTGGCGCAAGCCACCATATGTGCCAAACCTTTGCTTCGGAGTGATAGAGAGAAGTAAGTTTGAAAGCTGAAAGCAGAATATTGGGTCAGCATGGTCTGGGGTGTAATCAAAGGCCCCAAACAAATGGAACTGAAGCGCTATGTGAAAAGGTCATACCTGTATTGGCCAAAGGAAAGGCAGCATTTTAATTCACAAAGGAAGAAGACATTCAAAGGTACCTTTCACATGAAAAACGGATTTTTTAAACACTGACAAAAAAACGCTTTGCATGTGTGTTTGCAAGTTAAAGCAAGACATGAGAAATATATCCCCTGCCAACATAAAGATGTCGGGGGAAAAGACATGGTGTGTGTGTTGATAAAAAGTAAGGTAGATTATGCTTCACATGCAAAATACCGGCAAAACCTTTGAAAAGAAAAGCCTGCTTGGTTGCCATGAAAAGATCATGTAGGCCTATTTAGGCAGACTATGCAAGTGTCTTTCTGCAAGGGCAATCCAGAGAAGGCTAAAACAAAAATGTAATTCCAGTTCAGATGGGGGGAAAAGCAATCACATTACTGGCTAAGAAATAAAATGCAGCATTTTCACTGAAACTGCCACTATTAAAAGGTGGTGCACTGTGACAATTCAGACTAACTTTTCAACAGGAAACTGAAAAGCAGATAATTATTTTATTAATGCCTGAAAGAAAACACCCTTTATTGTTAGGGAAAAAGCTAAGTGGACCCTGAAAACACACTGTATGTCAAGGAATCCAGGCTGATGTTAGAAAATGCAGTATGTGAGTCCATTTCAGCTAAGGACAAATGGTAGGCAAAATTCACAACAAACTCCTCCACTGCCAGGCTGGTTTGTGCATCCCAACTGTTTACAACTGCAATAAAGTGTGGCTGCTAAGAAGTGTTGAAAACAGACTTTCCCTGCACCTAACCTCTCTGAGAGCAGTTCTGAGCAGGCCAATGCTCTGGCTGGTGCATTACCAAAGTAGGTGGAGGTGTGAACGAAGGGGCTATAATTACGGCTGAACTCTGGAGAAAGAAATACAGGAAGGAAAAATGAAAGCTTTTCAGATGAGGACAGGATGGCAGATGTCTGCAGTGGGGGATCTCTGTGTAGGAAATGCATCCCCATTTACTATCGGCACCCTACACCGCAAACAAGCGACTAATCAAACAGGCTGGCCCATAGAGACAAATGGCCTGGAGGAAGGAAACCTGATAGTTGCACATATGAAGATTCCCTTTGTTTAAATGGACTTTCACAATTGTGGCACTTCCTCAGAAACGACAAATCATACTGTACACTTGTATGTTTTATTTTTAAGATAATTTCAAGGTGATGTGTGTGATATAAAATTCCTCCATCTGCGACTTAGGGAATTGTAATGACAAGCTAACATGTATTCCTGGCTTCTTTTAATATGTCCCGAATGCGAAAGTTGGCGTGCTGATGGAGGGTAAAATTAGGAATATGGGTCATAAATTACATGTTCCTAACTATTATGCTTTTGGTAAAAAAGGTGGAAAATTGCAAAACGCCCGTGCACAAGGGTGCAGACCCGGCTGTTTTATTAAATTCCCCCTGATTAGTTGAATCAGAAAATACATATATTATGGCAGTTGTTAGTAAAATTATGAAGTTTTGCCACATAAATAGTTTTTGCCAAAAACCAGACATTAGAATAAAGGGGGTTTCAAATGGGAATTGACATATGTCTGCTCCAGACTCCTAAATCAATCCTTACAGAGGGGCTGCAGTTAGGAGGAGAGAGAAGGGTAACTGGCCAATCTTATTTGTGAGAAGTCGTGCAGGGTACTCCCCAAGATTGTAAACTTGATAGTGTCATTGCTGCTAAATTAATTGGATGCACTATGAGGAGGGTAGCGAGCTGCTGAAATTTACCATTGCTGAGAGCTGATGAAAATGACCCTCTGACAGCTGGCAGGAAATACCAAAAGGAGACTTTGCAGAGATCGCCTCTGGGTAGAGCTGTCCATTTCTGGAAATGCTTAAAAACTAACTGGGTCCTATGGTGGAGAGCTCGAGCCCTTCCTTGAGTGGAGTGACCGGATCCCTGCCCTGTCCTTCCAGAGGGTCCTTACATGTAGCTGGCTTTCCTGACTTTAAAGTGAGTTCTTCTGTGTAAGTAGAATTGAACCCTGGGAGACCAAAAGGTTGGGGAATCTGCTTGCCTTAAATGCATTCCCTTTACAGTGGCCTCGGGAGGGGGGGGGGGGCAAAACTGTGTAGATCCTTAGCCTATTTAACTAAAAATAGGAATTTAATTAATTCCCATTAGCAGTACACCACGGGTGAATTTTGTTAAAATTCGAAATTAACAAAGCTCATTGCCAGTGTGCGCCAAAAACTATAGACTGTAATTTAATTAGGTAATCTTTCGGTCCAGCTTCCCCAACACAGGCCTTTAAGTGGAGGGGAGTCTGAAACCCAAATTCTCAATTCATCCCCATTTTTGCCATTCAGCTTCGCCAACACAGACCTTTCTGTGGTGTGGTGGGGGTCTGAAAACAAACCACTAAATCATGCTTTGCTTATTTTAAACCAAATATGTTGGTGAAATCATAATTGCCTTAGGCATGTGTACCAAGCTATAAACACGAATTCTTCCCTTTTAAGCTTGCAGGAAAGTCAGAATTGCACAGCATTACACATGGCTTTTGTTAATTGACCAGTTTGATTATTTCTTGAAGTGTAATCTTTAAAGAAAAAAGAAAAGTATTGTAATTCGTGTTATTTATTTGTGTAACTATCAGTTAATTGTGATCCACAAAGAAGGTGGCATGTGTAAGTTATTGTGATATCTATTACTTCTAATTTAAATTAATACAAATATATTTCCTGTACACCGGCCTGGTTCTTGGCTCATTGGTAGCTCATGGGGAGGAATCCAAGGGGTATTGATGAATTGCATATGGGGCTTAATAAAAGAACTAACATTAAACTGTTTGTGTGACACCTAGGGGAGGGAAGGAACGCTCTGTGTTGAGGGTGGCCTCTCAACAAACTGTTGAAATGGCAACAAGTAACATTCCTGGTATATACCTCAGTAGAAGCATGGCATGTTATTTCTTGTCCCCTTACGCAACAGCAACCAGTAAGGTATTTCCTTACTAGATTTTGGCCAATCAAGGATTGCAGGTCGTGGATGTGGGGTTTTCTGGTTTGGCTTTGTAAAGAGGTTGCATAGTGATCTGCTTTCCCAGACCCACTGGTGAGCTTGGTTTACTCGTATTCCACCCCTTTGCTGCCGGTTGTTCGAGCCCAAGTCAGATCGGATGGAATTTATAACTCTGTTTCCTGAACAGGGACTTTGTTGTCCCTTTTCTTATTTATTTGTCCCCCACCCACTCCCTGTGGACTTTTCACTCCCCTTGTGGTCAAGTCCCCTTCAGTCTTGCGGTATTCTGAACAAAGGGGACATACTAAAAGCCTTACCCAACTAACAAACCTCCCCTCTCCCTGCGTTCAGAAAGAACTATCAAAAATCATAAGAGGAAGTTTGCACACACAAAATACGTTTGCGTTGTGTCATAGCATGTTGTGAATGAAATGTGCATGTGTATGTTTTGATTGGAGTGCCTGCATATGTGTGATGTATGAATCGATATGCAGTATTTGTGCGTGCTTTCTGGAATTTGAGATTGAGCAGCTTTTATGCATTTGGCAGTTCTCCAGGTAGCAGGTTGGGGATGTAAGTGGGTGGGAGGGATGGGGAGCGGGATCCGTCCCTGCAGTTTTTGTTGATTAGTTACTTTGTGCTCCGGTTGCCTACTCCTTTATTCATCTTTACATGCCGCACCCACCTATGGATTGATACCTCCTACCCTCCTTCTGCATTCTTAGCAGAGCGGGGGCAGCGTTTCTGTGTTTCCAATTCTGGGGTAGGGAATTACATGAGTGTCCTCAGATAACCATGTGTCCTGCTTTGTAGGGCTATATCGGGTGGGGAAAGAGTAATTGTAAGAATGAATGCATCAGAATTGATTAGCTGGATGAATTGGTAATCTGTTTGCATGTGGAGCTGCGCAGTGATCTTTCACAGATGGTGTACTTATGTATTGGGGAGGTGGGTATTTATGGTGTTCTGGTTGGTCGGGATGATTGTGTCTTGGCAATTGTCTGGGCTACGTAGGGCGGGGCTGATCTGGAAAAGCACCTATGCGTGATGATGAGTTTTTGATTCTTTCCCGCACTGGGAGCCAGTGTACTGCTTTCCGAGCAGCTGAGATATGTTCTGACTTAGGGATGTTCAGGGCCACTCGAAGAGCGTTGTTTTGGATAGTCTGTAGTTTCTTTAGATTTAGAGAGGAGGTACCGGCAAAGAGAGCATTGCAGTAGTCCAGTCTGGCCCCAACCACTGCGCGTGCAATGTTTAGGCAGCTGTCTCTGGAGAGGAATGGTCTAGCCGGGTTTAGCAGTTTGGTTGTGTATGCTGATGATGAGGAGATGGCGTTTACTTGACGGGTTAAGGATCGGGTAGCGTTGAGGTATACTGCCAGTGTTTTTATCGCTCGGGAGACTGGGATCTGGGTGCCATCGATGACGAAGACAGTGTATTTTGGATCATGCTTTTTAACATTGTTGATGGTCCGACAAGCAGGAGCTCTGTGTTCTCATCATTGAGGCAGATGCCATGCAATGCCATCCAGGCTTGGATGGTTGCGTAAACTGAGCTCGGGGTGTCTGTCAGTGTCGTAATGACCTGAGAGGGGGAGGAGGATTTGTGTCTCATCGGCAATGTTGGTGTAGGCTATGCTGAGGTAATCAAGGAGGTTGAAAATAGGCTTCATAAAGATGTTGTAGAACATGGGGGAGACACACGACCCTTGTGGAACTCCACATTTAATCGAGGCAGGAGGAGCACTGTCATAATCGGCAAATGCTCTCATGGTCCTTCCTTCCATGAAGGAGGCAATCCAAGAAGTGGCTTCAGGTGGGAAGGAGGCTGAGGTGATGAGGTGGTGGCAGAGAATTTCATGGTTCACAGGTCAAAGGTAGCAGACAGATCTAGGAGGAGCAGCAAGGCAAGTTTCCTGTTGTCCCTAATCTCGTCCATCTGATTTTTGAGGTCTAGCCGAGCTGACTCTGTGCCATGACCTGGGCATGAAGCCCGACTGTCAGACTCACATGATGTGGTTGGATTCTAAGTGGTGTTTGATCTGGAGGTATGCTGCTCTGTCTAGAATTTTTAGGAGGAATGGAACTGTGGTGATCGGTCGGTAATTGTTGGGGAGTGCCGGGTCGAGGTAGATTTGTTTTTAGGAGAGGTAGAACCCATGCTTCTTTGAGACTGGAGGGTACTATGCCTGTTGAAAAGAAGGCATTGATAAAGGCTGTAATGAAAGGTGCCAATGCTTCTGCACAGTCTTTGATGAGTGGTGCTGGGCATACATCCCCTTTACTTCTAGAGGGTTTGAGGCCCTTGAGGATGTGTAGGGTTTGTGATTCAGAGATTTTTTGGAAGCGGAATAGTTTGGTGTCTTGGCAAGTGGTCGTGAGGGTGGTAGTGTCTGTGCCCAGGCAGGTAAATTTAAATGTGGCTTGTTAAGCTATTACTTTTGCATGTAGGGTGTCGATTTTTTTTGTAGCATGGAACTCTGTATATTAGTACACCATGTGGTATATTTGGTGAGGGTCGAAGGAGGGGGAGTGGGTGTTTCTAGTTCCATAAGGATGATGAAAAGTTCTCTAGAGCCTGATCTCGCATTAGCTATTCTTGTGTTAAAGGTGGTGGCTTGAGCCAGGGTGATGCCTTGTTTATATTGTTCAGAGAGTGTTGTGAACGTCAGTTTGCAGGCATCTGCAGGGGGAGTTCTTCCAGCGTGTTTCAGCAAGTCGTTTTTTTTGTTCTGAGATCAAGGTGTTCTTGGGTGAACCGGGCGTTGATGTGGCCCACCGGTTTAGCTTCTCTGGTACCAAGGGGGCGATAAGAGTCCACTGCAGTCATTAGGGTTTTGGTATAGTAGTCTACTAGAATATTGGGATCGTGTGAGCCCAGATGTTCTAATTTGAGAGGTTCGAGGAGCAGTAGAATGTGGTCTTCGGTCAGTTTGTGGAAGCCACGTGCAAGGGATGCTGAAAGTGGGGCACTCTAAGGGTTTAGTTTGTTGATCGAGTGGGATAGCGAAGGCTATGATGTGGTGGTCGGACTACGGGGATGGATCTTTGGAGTGGATGTCAGTGCGGCAGTTGAGGTCAGCTATATGATATATTTTATTTATATCGCGCTCATACATAAGTGTTTCAGAGCGCGACCAAGCAAAGGGAGGGAAAAAAGGGAAAATAAAAACAACAATCTTGCTAGGCCCAGTGACAGTGAGAACACGCAAGTGCATGGAAAGGGGAAAAGGGGGAAGTGCGAGGAAGGGGGAGGAATGGAAAGTGTGGCACAAAGGCGAGAACAGAATAAATAAGTGCAATAGATAAATAAATGCAATAAATAAAATAAATGCCGACAGAGACAAGTGCGTAATTTTTCAGAGTATATCTGATAAGTGCAGAAGACAAATGGGTACAGATACAGATCCCAGTGCAAGGGGTGGCTCAGGAGTCAGTGCAGGAGGATGAGCAGGTACCTGGGCCCGAAGCACAAAGGGTGGCCAAGAGCATAATGCAGAGAGAGAAAACAGTTCAGCAGGGGAGAGGAGGGGCAAAGGCAGAAGCGAAGAGGAAGGTCTTGAGGAACCGGAGATGGTTCTCCTCAAGTTTCAAGGTTCCAAGGCTTGCTATGTAAGTAGCAATACACCCAAAGGGAGGCCCCAGCCAAAGACTGAGATCTACCCGCTGCTTGTTTCTTTGAAAAGGACTGACCCTGAGGGAGGTGGAAGTAGAGGAGCGAAGGGCTCGAGAAGGGAGGTATTTACAGAGGGATAGTTGAAGGTATTTTGGACCCAGGCCCCAGAAAGTCTTGTGGACAATACACAGGGTTTTAAATGTAATCCTTGCGTCCACTTGTAGTCAATGAAGGGATTTCCGAGCTAGAGAGATACAATCCCAGGGCTTGAGGCCAAGGACAAGTCTTGCATATTCTGGATTAGTTGTAAAGGGCGGAGAGTGGAGGCAGGTAGATTTAGAAAGAGGCTGTTAAAGTAGCCCGACCTAGAGAGAACCAGAGCTTGGAAGACAGTGGGCTTCTGGGGGAAGGAGAGGAAAGGTAGAGTACCTCTAAGGAGGTGCAGTAGGAGATTTGACTTTTGGAGACATGTGCGGAGAAGGAAATTGTGGAGTCAAAGATGACCCTGAAGTTCTTAGCCTCGCAGGTAGGAGTAGGAGTAGGATGACCAAGGGAGGCCGGCCAGAGAGTGAGGGGGGAAGGATGGTGAAGGTGTACCAATGAGGAGGATCTCAATCTTGTTGACATTTAGACAAAGAGCGTTGGCGGCACACCAATTATGAATGGCGATTAGGCAATCAGAGATGAGGGAGGGGGAGGAGGCATCAGAGGGGAAGTCTGAATCTGAGTTGGCTGTCATCAGCAGATCACTGGAAGTTTGAGCAGAAAATTGAAATGCAGTAGGCGAGCGTAGCCAGGTATTGGTTGAAAAGCCAGGCTGAGAGGTAGATCCCTGGGGAACATCACAGGTAGAGAGAGAGATAGAGGAAAGGAAGGACCCAATTTGTACCTGGTTTGCAACCTTTTGCATGGGCGGGAGAGCTGATGCGTTGACTGAACCTGATTGCTTTTAGGGAGTTGACCAAGGCAGTCCCCTGCAGGTCGGTGATGTCATTAAGGCCCAGATTCAAGTCACCAAGGAGTAACGCTTTTACTGAGGTTTTTGTTTGGTGTCTCAATGTGTGGAGAAGGTCTTCCTCAAAGGTCAGGGTAGGGCACAGTGGGCGATAAATAACACGGTCTGTGATTGTAGTTTAACCCAACACCTTAACAATAAGGGTGAGTGCTAGAGTTGCAGTAAATGGAGCATTGGGCTGGCATTTTCAGGGTTAAGAGTTTGAGGCCTTGTTAAGGCAGAAACAAAAACATCTATTGTGGGATTAAATAGGGTGCTTCCTTTTCAGAGCAACATTTTATGGTTATCGACAATTGGCCGGGCCCTGTATGTAAAGATTTTAGTTGAGACCTGAGATAAGTTGGCCCACCGGTTTACAACTGCACGCTTCATTCAGATTGTTTGCTGGTGTATACATTGCTTTACTTCTTAATTACGGCATAGCCTCACCGTAACCCACTGCTTTATCTGACGTGCCACTGACCCGCTTTGTTTCCGGGTCAGGGTAGGATTCATTCTCCGTGTCCTCTCAATTCTCATGTTCTTCATGGGGTGGGGTATAGGAAAATGCCATTTTTTGTTGACAAATGCGATATCTTGTACCATTTTTGTGCTGTGGGTTAACTGACCATGGTTTCGTAATGCTGCACCATAAGGTTACATTTAGATCTGCCTGAACTATATAGGCATTTATTTTCACAGCATATCTCAGTGGGTCTGGAGTTTTTGGGGGCTAGTTCTGACGTTTGTGAACATTGCTTTTGGGAGTATTTCAAGATATAATGAATAGCTTTTGGTGAATACTTCGCAACCCCCTCACCCTCTTCTGTCTTCTTGAGTGGTCTCTCCGTCTTTTGCCCAGCCTGGCTGTGTCTTGCTCATAGTGATAAGGCTGGCTCCTGTGAGAAGCTAACCTAACTTACATTCCAGGTTCTGATGAAAGTTAGTTGAAATGTGTGTTCTCGCATGGAATATATTTGACACAGTAAAATACGTTAAACTAATTAATGCATCACAAGTGTGTGAGGGAATGCATATGATAAGTCATTTATAACGCGCCTGTACACAAGTGTTTCTAGGCGCAACAAAACAAGGGAGGGAAGACAGAAGGAGGCCAAAACAACGATCTTATTAGGCTTTTCATTCATATCCCGCAATTGCAGGGGGTGGGGGAGAGGGAGAAGTGCCAGGGGGGCATAGGGGATGTAGGGGAGAGTGCAATGGAACGCATAAGTGCTGCCAGGGAGGTGGCTTATAAGTGCACAGTCAGGGGACTGTAGGATAGCAGATATAGTCCCTATGTCGTTTGGAGTGTGGATGAGCGAAGGAAGATGCTTAGGAAGAGAATGTTAGATGTAGTGTGGTCTCTGGCCCCAGAAAGCCTTGTGGATGATTCAGAGTGTCTTGAACTTGATCCTTGCAGGCACAGGGAGCCAGTGGATAGATGTCCGGGCTGCTGGAGAGATGCAATCCCTGGGCTTGAGGCCAAGGACAAGTCTTGCAGTCCTGTTCTAGATTAGTTGTAAAGGGAGAAGAGCAGAAGCTGTTGCAGTAGTCCAGCCCAGAGAGAACCAGGGCTCTGGAGACAGTGAGCTTCTGGGGAAAGTGAAAAAGGAAGAATACTTCTGAGGAGGTGGAGCTGATAGTGTGACTTCTTAAGAGACGTCAGAGATGTGAGGAGAGGAGGAGAGGGTGGAGTTGAAGATGACACCAAGGTTCTTAGCCTCACAAAAAGGTGCAGGTAGGCAGCCAGAGTGAGAGAGGGTAGGCGGGAGCAGGTGTCCTAATGGGGAGGATCTTGGTCTTGCTGGCATTAAGGTAGAGATTGTCAGAGGCACACCATTCCTAAATTGCAGACAGACAGTCAGGTATGAGAGAAAGAGCAGAAGAGGCTGAGGGGAGCCTGAAAGAGAGCTGAATATCATCAGCATAACACTGAAAGTTAGAACAGAAGGTAGAGATGCGGTGGGCCAGAGGTGCCAGGTAGTGGTTAAAGAACCAGGGGACAGGTTAGAATCCTGGGGAACACCTCATGAAGAGAGAGCGTTAGAAGAGAGGAAGGACCCAAGTTGGTCCTGGGAGGGTCGATCGGAGTGAAAGGAGGTCAGCCAGGCTAGGGCTTGACCATTTATACCCAGGTTGTCACAGAGACGATTGAGCAAGATTGTGTGGTTGACCCTGTCGAAAGCAGAGCATAGATCAAGGAGAAAAAGGACAGAAGGAAGGTTAGAGTCTAGATTAGAGAGCCCAGTTGTCACAGGTGTTCAGGAGAGCAGTTTCCGTTCTTCTGGTTGCTCTGAAGCCATTCTTGTGGTCATGGAGACAACCAACAGATTCAGTATGTAGATTAAGCTGGGAGATTGCCAGCTTTTCCAGTAGTTTGCCCAGCTAAGGAGTGTTTGAGATCGGGCAGTAGTTTGCTAGAGATGAAGGATCGGCATAGGTTTTCTTAAGGAGGGGTTGCACAAGGGAGTGCTTAAGGGGGAGGGGAAGGTTCCAGTGGCAAGAGTGATTGCAGAAATCATCCAAGGCTTGAGCAAGGGTGTCGATGTGGTCCTTAATGGTTCTGGAGGAGCAGGGGAGCACCTGATTTGACAAGACTTTCATAGATCGGACTTGTCTAGAACATCGTCCGGAGTGAACATGGAGAAAAAGGAGAAAGGAAGAGGAGATATGGCCGAAGCGGGGCCTGGAGTGGTAGAGGAAGAGGAGGTAAAGCAAGAGGACAGAGTTGACAGGATGTCCTGAATTTTTGTGGTGAAATGATATGCCAGAGCTGTGCAAAGGCTTGACGGGAGAGGTGGAGACTGCAGCAGGATTGGCCAGCTCCTTGCAGATCTTAAAAAGTTCTGCTGAGTGTTTGGCTGCAGAGACACAGGCTTGGATGTAGACTCTCTTCTTAGCAAGGACAGAGTCTGTATTGCCTTTGGAGCAGGCAGCAGGCAAGTTTGCCAGAGGATGAGCCTGATGCCCTCAACTTCTACTCAGCCACCCTACATTTGCACTTAAAGGTGGCGAGGTCAGAGTTGTGCCAAGAGTTGCACTTTGATGCGGGCCTCATACTGATCCTCATGACAGGGGCAAGTATTAGAGATTGAGAGATGAAGGTTGAAAAGGGCTGTGCCAGAGTGTAAGTCAGCCGCAGGTGTAGGAGGAGGAGAGAAAGCAGCGAAAGCTGCCACTGACACACGCTTCATGGGCCGGATGACTGAGAAGGTGGGTGGCAGTGCTGGGGTTGGTATTACCCAAATTGTTCTAACACACTTGTTCGAATGCACATATATATATATATATTTCTGAGGCTTGTGGAATCTGCTTAGATCACATGCTGTGCATAGGCCGACATCTAGTGGAAGCTGCGGAGTATTACAGTTTGTTTTTCGAAACTCGAAAATGGGCGTCGGCACAGGGCGTGCCAGTAATACTATCCCTAGTGTGACGTCCACTGTACCCAAGATCCCTCACGCGTCTAGGATCCTCAGATTGTTTTTTTCCGCCATACTGGTCGGAAGCATTTTGCGGAGTCCCCTGGCCTTAGCCATACTTTTGCTAGAATTTAAAATAATAATCTATTGACATCCTTCCCCACCCCAACGTCGAACTTCGACACTCGACGCCGGCTGGAGAAGAAATCGACCGTCGGCTGCTGCACGACGGATTTGGGCCTCGGAAGGCCGCTGGCCTCGGCCCGGGCCTGGTAGGCCGCTGGCCTCGGCCCTGCAAGTAGGGAGAGTGGGGGGTGGTACATACTCTACACTCTTGGTATATAGGTACACCTTATACATTTCCTACACTTAACAGCCCGCTGCCTCAAGGTGCGTATGGGGGGGTACCCCTTTTCAATTCTGCCCCAAGTGCAATCGCAAATACCCTTGGGTCGACAGGCACGCCACGTGCAATCTCTGCTTGCCGAGGGACCACCCCGAAGCGAACTGCAGAGCGTGTAGTAGGTTTAAACCTAAGACACTTAAGGACCGTTCGACGAAGCGTTGGGCCCACCACGCCAGGCAGGCGGCCATGGCAGTGGAGGGCGCCTTCAGCGATGGAGGCGACGCCGTACTTTCGGACGGCAAGGGCATTACGGCGTCGAAAGACAGCCGAGCGCAGGTCCCTGACCTCGGAAGGTCGTCCGGCAGGGCGGCTATGGGGAAGACCCCCGGCGACACAAGCACTTCACATAGTACACACACTAAACACACTAAGTCCAACCGAGACTCGACGACGTCGAGTTCTCGGAAAGAGGCACAGACAGAACGGTCCGATTCGGTGTCCTCTGGGCGCTCTCGATCAAGATCGCCGCATGACTCCAGGCAATCATCCACTCTTGCCAAGAGTGCCTCGCTCCCTAGGCTAACAGAAGTTCGATCGTCGGAAGACGAAGGCGACTTCCACCCCCAGGCCGCGCTCCAGGAGTCAGAGCCCGCAATTAAAGCCAGCGAGGCCCCACGCTCGAAGGACAGGGACACCTCTCCCGATCCTCGACGCCAGGCGTCGAAAAACTCTGGAGCCACTAAGGGACAGGGAAAACATTTTTCTACGCACGGGGAGGGGGGAAAACAGCAGAAGAAACTATCTGTACATTCTTCCACACCTGTGAAACACTCCACCCCCCCTAAACAGACAGACAAGCCCAGGTCTGCTGATAGGTCCACAACCAGCAAAGCTACTCAAGATAAATCCCATAGACTTGCTGAGAGAGTCATTCCCAGTTCCAAAAAATGGTCCAGTGAAGACATAGATAGGGTCATGTCAAGAATGTCTTCTTTGGCTGATTTTTTTGATAAAAATGCAGAACATTTCCTCTCGTATGATCCACAAGGGGCCACACCCTCAGGCTCTACTGATCCTATCCCCCCCCCCCCCCGAGTAAGAAGGCCCGGTTTGAAACTCCGATGAGGTCTGAACCCTTCGAGGTACAACCTTACGCAAGACCATACTCACGGTATCAAGGAGAGGCTTCCTTTTGTGAAGACCAAGAATTTGGGTTGATAGAAGAGCAAACCGGGATGGGCTACTATGGGAATGATGAGGACCAGGAAGAAGAAGAGGATGACCCGGAAACATACAGAGTAGATTCCCCGGTAGAGAACGAAGCCCCGGTTACCGACTCCCCGGTCGATAACCAACCCCTCCTAAATGAGGTTCTCGCTCGCGCAGCAGAACATTTCCACATTGACACCCATGGTGTACAGGAGGAAAGGGACTTTGCAGAAGAGTTAGTGGGAGAAAGGAGGCCTGTTCCCCAGACCATCCCTATCCTTAAATCCATTCAGCGGAGAATAGATCCGTCCCTGGTGAACCCAAACCTCACCAGAGCAGTCAATCCCAGGGTTGAAAAACTTTTCAGGGCAGCACAGTTTGACCCTCTCTATATAAGAGGACATCTGAAGCCAGACTCCCTAGTTGTCACCAACACTCGTAAGAGGGCTGGGACACCCTTGTCTTCGTCAGAAGCTCCTCCCGACAAGGAGAGCAAAAAACTATACGGTTTCGGCAGGAAGGTAGCCTCAACGTCCGCCTATCAAGCAAGGATTGCTAACTCCACCACCCTGTTGGCCAGCTACAACTGCCATCAGTGGGAAGAAGTCGCGGCTCTCATAGCCTCTGCTCCTGAACCGTTAAAGGGCCAATTAGCTCGGATTTCCGGAGAGGGTAGAGCCATGTCTGGTTGCATTTTGAAAGCAACCTTCGACGCCGCGGATAACGCAGGCAGATTGATAGCAGAAGGTACTGTTATCAAGAGACATGCGTGGTTACGGCAGTCTGGTTTTAAGGCAGAAACACAGGCATCATTGTTAGACAAACCGGTGGAAACCGATCTGTTGTTTGGTAAGGCGGTCGAAGACCCACTGAAAAATGACAAGGACGAATACGAGACACTCAAATCCCTTGGCCAGTTAACCAATAAACCCCCTAACCAGAGAGGGAATAGTAATTTTCGTCGCCCACGCGGCCAAAATTCCCAGAGAGGATCTAACTATTCCCAGGGGCAGGGTACACAGTGGAACAACAACCAACAGTCTACCCAGGGTTACGGCAGAGGTAATAGGAGAGGTTGTGGTAAAGGCAGAGGCAGCCCCCCAGCAAGGGAGGCGGCACGCCTTCACCAAAGCAGTGATGCTCAGTTCAGGGTCCCTTCTCACGCAACCCCAGTAGGGGGACGCATTTCAAACTTCACCCAGGCTTGGGAAGGGATCACATCAGACAGATGGGTGCTGTCAACAGTATCCACAGGATATTGTATAGAGCTACTGAAGCGTACCCGGAACCATACTCCACGATAAAGAGTACACTCCTTAGAACATCAGAAGATTCTCCTCGAGGAGATCGCAATTCTTCTACAAAAGGACGCGATAGAACTCGTCCCGGGACACCAGGTAAACAAGGGTATTTATTCAACTTACTTCCTTGTGCCAAAGAAAGACTTGACAATGCGCCCAGTATTGGACTTACGGCCTGCCAACAGGTATGTCAAGCCCCAAAAATTTTGTATGACCACGCTACAAGAGGTAATCCCCCTCCTAAAAAAGGGGGATTACATGGCAACCTTGGATATGAAAGATGCTTATTTTCATATTTCCATGTTCCCAGCGCACAGAAAGTACTTGCGCTTCAAGGTGGACAGTCGCCACTACCAATTCAAGGTACTGCCCTTCGGGATAGCTTCAGCACCAAGGGTATTCACCAAGGTACTGGCGGTGGCGGCTGCACACCTACGCAGGGAGGCAATCCCAGTGTACCCTTATCTGGACGACTGGCTCATAACGGGGGAAACCCCAGGAATTTGCAGGACAAACATTCAAAGGACTATCGACCTCCTCCACGAGTTAGGCTTCTCAATCAACGAGAAGAAGTCAAGCCTGGTGCCAAGCACCTCAAAACAATTCCTAGGAGCAATCCTGGATACCCAGGAAGGGTTGACCTTTCCTTCAGAAGAAAGAATTCGGAATATACTACTGCAAATTCCGCATTATCAGTCCGGTCAACAAATAACGGTACGCAAAGCAATGCGTTTACTGGGCATGATGGCGTCATGCATTTACCTGGTCCCCCACGCGCGCCTGCGCATGCGTCCCATGCAGGAATGGTTGGCGAAACAGTGGTCTCAGGCAAGTGGTCAGTGGGACGATCTAGTGGTCGTTTCGCCAACACTGGTACAAAGCCTTCACTGGTGGACAAGAGAAAATTTCGCACAGGGGAAACCCTTTTACGATCCCGAAGTACAGGCAGTGGTCACTACAGATGCATGTCTGACGGGGTGGGGAGCTCACCATCTCCACAACACAGCTCATGGTCGCTGGTCTCACTCAGTGGCCAAGAACCACATCAACCTGCTAGAGCTTCTGGCAGTATTCAGAGCGCTTCAGGCGTTCGAGCCCCACCTACTAAACCTGTCAGTGCAAATCCGGACGGACAGCACTACAGCCATGTTCTACCTGAACAAGCAAGGAGGGACTCGCTCGCCAAATCTGTCCAAGCTTGCCCAGAAAATCTGGATATGGGCACTCAGACGGAACATCTTCCTGTCATCACAACATGTTCCAGGGGAGCTCAATTCCCTAGCGGATGCTCTGAGCAGAGACTCCCTCCCAGAGGAACACGAATGGGTTCTTCACAGAGAGGTCGTAGAAGATCTCTTCTCTCAGTGGGGTTTCCCCACTATAGACTTGTTCGCCACAAGCGAAAACAGACAATGCCCAGGATTTGCATCCAGGTTCCCCCAACCAGACTCCCAGGGGAACGCCCTGTGGATGAACTGGTCAGGAATGTTTGCGTACGCTTTTCCACCAACTCCTCATCAGGAAAGTGGTGAACAAGATGAACAGGGAGTCAATGACGCTCGTCCTAGTTGCTCCCATGTGGGCAAGACAACCGTGGTTCCCACACCTACGCAGGATGGCGGTGTACGAGCCCATCAAACTTCCAGCCTGGTACAACCTACTGTCCCAGCACCAAGGTCAAACAGTGCACCAGCAACCCAACTCAATGAACCTGGCAGCATGGCTCCTGAGGTCATAGATTTTGGACACCTCAATTTGCCACAGAGGTGTATGGACATCCTAAAGGAATCTAGGAAACCAAACACAAGGCACTGTTACTTTGACAAGTGGAAGAGGTTCGTTATCTGGTGCCAGAGTAGACAAATCAACCCAGTTGATTGCACTCCTTCCACTATTGTTACATACATGCTCCACCTGCTAGATGCAGGATTGGTTTTTAACTCACTGAAAGTACACCTGGCAGCCCTCTCGGCTTACACCACTTCCCATAGCAAGGTTTCGTGGTGGAAAGTACCAGTAGTTAAAGCCTTCATGGAAGGAGTAAAGAGACTTCACCCTCCTATTTCAAACCCACCACCAGGGTGGGACCTTAATGTGGTGCTAGCCAAGCTCATGGGCCCCCCTTTCAAACCCATGCATAAAAGCAGTCTCAAACACCTGACTTATAAAACGGCCTTCTTAGTAGCTATTACTTCTATAAGAAGGGTCAGTGAAATTCAGGCTCTGTCAGTGCAGGATCCCTTCTTTACTATCCATAAAGACAAACTGGTTTTACGCACACACTCTAGGTTCTCACCTAAATTTATATCAAAATTCCATGTAAACCAGTCCATCGAGCTTCCGGCTTTCTTCCAGAACCCGCAAAGCTCGGTTGAGGTGAAACTACACACCCTAGATGTGCGTAGGGCGGTCCTCTACTATGTAAATAAAACCAGACCGCTAAGGAAAACAGATCAACTGTTTGTCTCCGTAGCTACAGGCAGAGAGGGGGGATCGCGTCTCTAAAGGTGCCATCTCGAAGTGGATTATTAACTGTATCCAGCTGTGTTACTCACTCTCTGAAAAGACTCTGGCTTTTACGCCAAGGGCCCACTCTACTAGAGGCATTGGGGCCACTCTGGCTTTCATTGCAAATGTACCCCTTGACACCATTTGCAAAGCAGCTACTTGGAGCTCTATTCACACTTTTACTCAGCATTACTGCATTGACACCCATTCCAAGGCAGATACACAAGTGGGACAGGCGGTTCTAAGACACTTATTTGCTCATGACCCTTCTCACATCCCACCTCCTTCTTCTGGTACTGCTTGCTAATCTATGCACAGCATGTGATCTAAGCAGATTCCACAAGCCTCAGAAGGGATACATTACTCACCGTAATCGTATTTCTGATGCTTGTATCTGCTTAGATTCACATGCGACCCACCCTTCCTCCCCTCCGAGAGAAGGCGCATGATTGCTTGTAGTCTTACCTTTCTGTCTATCTGCTTGGATTATCTGTACTCACGCTACTCCTCATGCTACCTCATGTCAGAAAAAATACAATCTGAGGATCCTAGACGCGTGAGGGATCTTGGGTACAGTGGACGTCACACTAGGGATAGTATTACTGGCACGCCCTGTGTCGACGCCCATTTTCGAGTTTCGAAAAACAAACTGTAATACTCTGCAGCTTCCACTAGATGTCGGCCTATGCACAGCATGTGAAATTAAGCAGATACAAGCATCAGAAATACGATTACGGTGAGTAATGTATTATATATATATATATATATATATATGTGTTTTTTGGGTGGGGGGTTTCCTTCCGCATATATGTAACAATTGACCTTCAAAATTCAGTCAATTGTGCAAAGGTCAATTGTCATTCGAGCAATTGTGACTCGAACAACCTGTGGGGTAGAGAGCGACACGTGAGAGGAGAGAATAAAGTCATCAGTCCAAGAGAGGGGTGGGGGGCTACAGGAGTGAGTGGAGAAAACAGTGCAAGCAACAATTGTACACTACAAATGTACTAAAGGGCATGAGAATGCAAGTACAATACAGAATACACAAAACTGGTAATCCTAGGGTACTTGGAGGGGAAGGAGAGACATGCACACAGTGCAGACAAGTATATAATACAATGGTCACACTACAAAAGAAAATGCACAAACACTAGTAATCCAAGGAGATCTGGAAGTAAGAGAAAATTGCGAGCAATTTAACAGATTGACAATACAAAAGTCACAGTACGATTGGGCGTGGAATGCAGACACACACGCAGGAAACAATACACTGGTCGTGGCAGAGGGGAGCCTGAAGAGGAAGCAGAGGAGGGTAAAGGGACTGTGTAGCAGCGCTAGATTGGATGCGCTTGGCTGGGGCGCAGGAACAAGTTGTGTGGGGACACAGAGAGGGATGCGCTAAAACAGGGAAGCAGGGGCAAGTTGTGTGGGGATGCACGTTGCATGGAAGATGGGGCGTGGCTGGGCCTCAGTTCCGAAGGGATCACAGGAGACGCGCAAGGCCAGGGGGAGAGAGGACCGTTGCATGGGGAGACACGTGGCGTGCAACATGGCCTAAGTTGCGCAGGAATGCAAGTGGGGAAAGGGAGGCGGGACACACGCACAGGTGGGGGAAGCCTGCCGAATTTGCTAGGGAGCGCACGTGAGGAAGGGAGAAGGGGTGGAGCACAGGCGGGGCCTATTGTGAGGGGCAGGATGGAATGGTACAGACATGCAAGGTCAGAGAGTTGCGTGAATTGCAGCAATGCTACTCTCCTTCCACACACGTTCTTACATTATGGACGCAAATGGAGGGAGAAATCGTCCACGCTCGCAACCTGCGCCGCTACTTATTGCTGCTGAACACCTGCATCGCACAACACCGTGGCCTTGTCGTGCAAGGGCTTTTTGCCGCAGAGGGTCCGATCCTTGGTTCTTAAAGGCTTGGGAGCGCGGAAAGTTGTGTTGTGAGCTACGTGTCATCGGGCAGTGTCTCCTGCGTACCTGCATCGCACAACACTGCAGCCTTGTCCTGCGCGGGCTTTTTGATCAATAAATCTACCCATATATGGTTTTAAGGTGTAGCCACATTTCCAATAATCACCCAACATATTGTATATTTATTGTTTTTTATTGGGTTTTTTAATAACGTGTTATATAATACCTTAGTTCGGTTTCTAAGCATGCATCCGGGATTCAAACCTCTGTTGCTCTGCGTGGTTTTGCTGCCAAGAACAGCACGTTGCCCCTGTGCTATCCTCCGGAAGTCACAAAGTCTTTGTTTACCTTTGGTGAAAATGTTATGATCCATGTAATTTGTGGAAGACGTCTGCATTTATACTAACGTATTGTACTGGCGTATGTTTGAAAGTCTTTAGTATGGTGTCTAGTATTTATTCCGGTAGCATAGTGGTCATTGACACCACCTGAAACACCAGCAGACCAGTGTTCAATTCCCGAAAGGGTTCGAGTTTTGCCATGTTAATTCAGATCTGCAAGTTTCCCTGGGCATGCCGTGGGAATGCCATCCAGTCATGGTTTTGCTTGGTATTCTGCGACTGGTAGTTTTCCTTAATTTTTAATAGGAAACAAAAAACAAGAAGTCCCAGACTCCAAAGGGGAAATACAGAACTGGATGACCTTCTCCTGCAAGGCGCTGGCAAACTTGAGGGCTCTGGTTATTCACTCCATGGGCCCAAAAACAGCATTTGTTAATACAGGCTATGCTAGGTCGCTTGCTCATTAATTAATAAGATCACCGCCAAACATCTCCAATCAGATGCATCCAATTTGTCAAGAAATAAATACGGATGTTGACTGTAAAAGCATGGAAACAGGTAAATTGCAATGAACTGCAAACGCTAAAACGATTGGCTTTGCCAGTGTTTGTTTTGGTGACCCTGACGCCCCTTCCCCAGGTACTAAAAGCTTATGCACTGAAAGGGGGTTGGGCATTCCCAGTCATTGTGTGCCCAAAGCCCTCCTTAATGGCCCTTGCTTTGCTCGGGGCACTTTAGTCGGGCATTCCAGGCACCTAATGCCCAGAAATGTTTCATGGCCCCCAATGGACACTTGGGTGTATGAGCACTGTGGAAGCGGGTTGTGGTGTGATGCAGCATTGTTAGTTACATTGTACCATCCTGGAAAGTGACCATGGGCAAGCTGTCGGTGCAGTGCAAACTGCCACACATACATTGTTTAGTTATCTTGGCTCTTTAGCCAGCACCTGTCAGACCTATTTTGTGTGTACCTGAAATACAGGATCCCAATAAACTGGCAGTTTTAGAAGATAGTCCCCGCATTACTTAGGTGCTGATAATATTTCTGTAAAACCTAATAATACAATCACCTCAAGTCCAGAGGTGGGCAGAGCAGCATGTTCTTGTATCTCTACTTAAGAAAACTATTAAGGAGAACCTCTTTCTTAAACTAATGTTCATGCATCCGAGTTATCATTATGCTAAACCTTTCCCCCCCTGTTATGTCGGCGCTGATGGAGAGTCAATGACTTTCTTTCGCTTCGCTCTAATCATCTATTCGGTTACATTCTCCAGTGATTGAGCGCAGTTAACCTTTCTGAATTTCCGCAATGTCACGGCCCGCATCTTGCCCACGGATACTGTGGTTTCAAGAAGGTCAATGGTGACAGCCCTGCACAATTTGCATAATGAGTAGGCAGAATTATCTTTAGAGTAAGCTTAGCGTGCCAAAAACAAGTAAAACGTGATAGAAGATGAGCTACGGAATATCATAAAATAAAAAAGCCTTCTTTCCTATCCTGTTAGCTAAGATTCTACCCCATTATCTTGGCAGAAGATGCGAGTTTGCGTGCCATTGTTCCCTGAGAACCTGATAACTAAATGTGTACCTTTTTTTATTTTCCATTTGTAAAGGGCCTCAGCTCAGGGGCATCAGGGCACCACTACTTTAAATATAATGTTATTGGTCGAGTTAAGACCACACTTGAAGATGTTAAATGAGCATAGCCACACATCTATTTTAACTAGCTATCCCTGACTTGTCATACATGATCTAGCGTGTTCACTCTCGCTTTCTCTGTTTCGGGCTCTCAATCTGCACCCTCTTTGTCATTTATCTCTCTGTGGGCAAGGGTTGTTGTCGAGTGCCCAATTGATGGAGCCACCCCAATCCTGGATGACTGCGGCGTGGCGAGGGAAAAAACATACCTTGAATGCGGTGATATGGCTGCTGTTTGTATTTTTTTTCATTGTTGAAAGTGGAATGAAAGCAGTAGGGACAGAGGCATTCCCACGATATTGAGACCGACCTGGTATTTGGAGATATGCATTGTTAACTTGTGTGTCCCTGCAGGAATGTCACCACCACACTTAAGGGAACATTGTCAGTACAAGGTGAGATGAGGGTGCTGGACACATGGGCTCTAGCATTTTCCAAAAGGAATGCTATTTTGATATTTTTTTAATTCTTTATTTATACTCTGAAATATACATTACATCAGAACAGCAGTAATGAATAGAAACACACCAAACATAATTTCCTATGATCATATCTTTTATTGGTGTACTATTTAATTGGATTTTTTTTTTCATTACCAGATGTTTGTACAAACCATAGGACGAATATTTGGTAAATTTGTATGGAATTGTGTGCAATATACTAATAAAATATGAATTTATAATGAATTTTCTTGACCGCGCTTACTCTCCCCTTTACCAATAAGAGTCTTTTTTTGTCTATATTATAAAATTCTGTTTGCTGTTCGGTGAGACAACCCCTCCCCACCCCCCATTGTTCTTTGATTAAATATCTTTGGGGCTTTTCACTTTCTCTCTGCTTATGGTCCATTGTCTTCTTGAAAGATGAAGAACCATTTCTTCACCCTGACCAAAAAGACCAGTTAGGGGAATCCGATTCAGCCTCCTCAAATGTTCTGGACGTCAGGAGGTATCGTTGTGGATGTCAATGGCAGGGATTACCCGTTGAATAAGGAAAATCTGTGTCGGGCAGTCCATCTCGAGAGACAAATAACACTTGAACCACCTCATCTTTTGACGATTGGCATGGTCTATCTCACACTGCATACTCCTTCCTCCTATTCAGCAATAACTCCTGAAATGCCTACCTACATATTTCTGGACCATTTGATTGTGCTGCTGAGCTTCGTGTCTGACAATGAGATAATGCACTCTGTTGGAGATCACCTGAGAGCCCTCTTGCTTGGGTGATCATAGAAATCCTTAAAAATAATGCTGTTCCTACAGATGGTTTCTGGGTTTCCTGTTTAGTTTTTATAGATATTTTCTTGGATTTCTTCTCCGTTTGAGGTGGGGGGGGAGTCTCTGGGCTGACGGATTGTGGTGGGCCCTTTCTGGGATGCCTGCACAAGCTGTGATGATGGGCATTTGTTTCAGTTCTGGGTGGGTTTAGTGATGGGGGAATGGAATGATTCTTTAGTTTTGTTTCTCTGAAGATTGTCTGAAATTGGTAAATAGGACAAAATAGAACACGGCTAAACGTTAGGTCTTGTATTTCTATCATATCAGGACCTTTTCTGCCTGGTGATAAGAATCAATTAAGTATAGTTGGTTTACATAGGAATATGTTATCTTGTTCGCAGGTCCTGAGAGCAGAATTCAGAATGCTTCAAGAGACACATGTACCTTCTAGTGAGGAGTACGATCAATGTATACAACAGTTCCCCCATGCAGTTATTCACCTCGGGTGGTAAAAAGGAGAGGAGTAGCTAACCTGTTAGCCCATGGGATCCCGATCTCGTCAACGAAATTCTTTAGAGAGCCTAGTAGGTGATTTATGATGGGATTACTTTTGGTCCTTTTTGTTACACTGATCTCTTTACTTTCCAAATGAGAAGCACTGTACTTTCTTATCTGACGTCTCCAGGTTAGGGGAACTTTCTTCTGGCTACATGATTAATGGGGCTCACATCAATGTGATCAGATACAACAAACAATGAGTCCTTAGCTCACACGCCAGCTGTTTTAAAAATGCAGTCACAATACCATGTTTTTGATGAAGCTCTGGTCAGTAGAGGCATGGTGATTTTTCCACATCGATAAGGTGGACTTTACCTAATGCTATAGTCTTCTTAACAAACAGCACGATGTGTTGCTGGTATCCTCAAAATGAAAAGCCATCCTAATTGGCATTTGTGGAAGAAAGACATCTTTTCTTGTCATTTCTTTTTGGGAAAATCCTGGTTATATTTAAATTGACCCACCCCTCTGCACAGTTTGTAATAAAATGCTTTGAGTACCTGGTCTTGGAGTATTTCTTTGTCCCAAATGTCCAATTTGTGACACCACCCAACACACAATAGAGAGAAGGTATATGCAATCCTACCCTCTTTGCGTACAATAAATCCCACTCATTGAGCTCAAATACTGTGGATAACATTTACTTTACCTTACATCTCCACTGGAAACACCAACTTGAAACTTTACAGAAAAAGGGTAACAAAAAAAACCCAGAGGTTAGAAATTCCCCATCCTTAAACCCTCTTGTCTCCAGAGAGTAGCTCCTATACATATTTAAAGGGAGACAGACATAGCCAGGTAAACAATCTATGCAGGTGAAAAACAAATCCGAAAAAACAGCAATACGTTTGATTGATGTTACAATGGTAGAGCAATTACTAAAGTGTGTAGAAAATGTGCCTCACCTTGTGTTAAGGAGGCTGAGGGCTTGCCCACAAAGGAAGGCGATAGACAGAGGCCCAAGAAAATCAGAAAGTAACAGGCCAGCCAATCCGAGCACTTTGTCCTTCTATCAGCAGTATAAAAGAGGTCATGGTCTGTTTGAGAGGCAGCTGGGCTGCAGTCTTGCCTTACAAAACTGTTTCAGGTTAAGGAGGTAGAGGAAGGAAAGATTGCCTTAAAGGATGGTCCTGGGGAGGGAAAGATTTCAAAGGGGAGGTGGTGGTGGTGTAGAGGAAAGAGAGATCAGAGAGGATAAGGAGGATTTTTAAAGGAGAGAAGGCATGTTAGGAGGGACAAAGTAGAGGAGGGAGAAGGTAAGGAAACGCCAGAGGAGGTTCAAGGAGAAAAGTAGACAGAGGAACAGCATCCACAGGTACCATTTGGAAATGGAGAAAGGTCAGAGAACAGGAGCAGAAAGACTGATTTGACACAAGTCCCAAGCAGAGTACCTAGAAACATCAGCATATATATATATAGTTTTCCATGTACATGTTCACATTTAACACTTTTGTATGGCTCTCACGTGTGTGGTGGGTTTGTTTATTCAGTGTTCATCCAGAGCACTGGATCCGCAAAGCTAAAGGTCCTCCCATGATCTACAAGCTTCAGTGAGGTATGGTAGGATGGTAGGCTACGTTGTATGACATTGTATTTGTTTGGGCAAGGATTTTAGAGGGGATGAACAGCAATGTCCCAACTGAAATCGTTGAATAACATGATCCAACATTTATTTATCCTTCATCTTTCACAAGTAACATTCACCAGGTCTCTGATTCTCCTCATAGCCATTTCTTTGACAGGTGAACATGGCCTTTTAAAGCACATAGCTATGTATTAAAGGGAGGATGTTAAGCAGATCTAGTTTTCATGCAGAATGCATTCACTAGAGTATCTTAAACTTCAAAAAACTCAGGTTGTGTCCCTTTACAAATGAACTACATCACAATGCCTAGCTTAGAAAACAGTGACTTAACCCACTACTGTGTTAGATTCATAATGCCACCAACATGACTTTGTGGAGCCATGTGCACTGGAATATCTTTCGCCATGTTCACACATAATGTCCATCTTAAATCCCATTAATGATCAGGACCATTGCAAATAGCCTGGATATCTGTTTTACCCAGCCTTATGATCGTTATGGGGTCTCTGGATTTCCCAGACCCATTAACACCACTATACTACGACCCTCCTATTGGCAGGATCTTCCTTTCCCTGGGTAACCCCATTCCTTGACTTCTGGTTGGCAGTCAAGTATTCTCTCTGACCATTCTGGTACCTTCATGAAGATGTGTGCAGTCTGTGTTCAGGGTGCCTGTAAGACTATCCCTCTGTGCCCATTATCTCCTAACACACTGAGCATTCAGTTGGGGACAGACCTAGAAAAAGAAGTTCCCATCCAAATCGTTTGGATGGGGCCTGACCAACCTGTGCTGACGCAGGAGGCTCAGTAATAGTACTGCTTGTTGTGAGGGGTCAGAAATGAGAGGCAGACATATAGGTATAGTTTTCTCAGTTTTGGACATGTTTATTAAACATAAATGGGTTGGATGAATGCCTCTCTATCTCTATCCTAAGAATTTCCCTGCATAGCAAACGAAAGACACAACATTCTAATCAGGCCCTCACACTGGAAATGAACAACTAAGAGTGTAAGGAAATGTGTCTGACTTGAAGTTGGCAGAAAGTGTTCATAATCAAAAGTAAATGAGTAAATCCAACAGAAAAGTAGTTTCCAAGGGGAACCCCTTAGATCCAGAGGGAGATTCTCTTCTGGATTTTTAGGGAGAATGGCAAGTGTCTATTTCAAATAACAGTTTCTTAATGTTCAGGTAGGATGGCAAGTGTCTGTTTCAAACAGCATTTTCTTGGCTCTTTAAATTGGGTTCAGAAAGTTCTTGTGCAAACACTATATTCCATAACATTCAACTCTTTCTTAGTTTCTTTGTACTTGATTCCCAAAGGTTCTTATTCGTTTGGTGAATTTGACAATAGGTTTCATTTTTTCAGCTTTGGTGAATCTCTTGGTATACTCTTCTGCCAGGAATCCTCTTATGGGTTCTTCAGATCCCCTGATGTACTCTCCTGCCAGGTATCATCCCACAATTTTAAAGGCCACATTCAATATCAAGGTATCTGGTCTATTTCCTCTTTAGACGTCCTAGATCCCCTGGTATCCTCCCCTGCCAGGTATCTTGCAACAATGTCTTACAACTTTCTATGCTTTTGGTGGATTGCCTGGTATACTTCCCAGCCAGGAATTCATCTCTGGGGTCCTACAGATCCACTGGTATACCTCTCTGCCAGGTATTTCCACTCCCTCCCGAGCCTCAATGTCAACTTCCTGGTGTACTTCTTTAATCAGTGCTTCTTCTCAATGTCACTGACCTTCAATTATTTCACAGTTGTATTACTTCACTTTGTTTCTGTTTGATTGGTTAAGGTAATACTTGTTCCAAATTTCCCGACATTGAAATCTCATACATGGGGGCTTGTTCAAGTTTTGTTGTTGCACTTTATTTGTTCGGTATTCAAATGTTCTTAATTCATTTACTTGTGTACATGCTGGTCTGTATGCCCCAGGGTCCCTGATGACTCACTGGTACTTTGCAGCATTCCCGACCTGTGGCATGTCTCTGCGAGGAAGCTTTTTCTCAGGGATGGCCACCTGTGCACTGTGGACGTTCCTCTAGCATTCCTTTCGGCTCTGCGCTTTCCGGCCAGCTTCTCACCTTGACTTGGACTAGAGAATACTGCTTTTTGCCAAGGCTGTATCTGCAAAGGCTCCTCTGCTGCTCCCGACACTCCTAAGGTGCCCGCTGCACCTCTACTTGCTTTTCGCCGCGCCGGTATGCGATTCCCGCGTTTGCTAGCTCCCGCATAGATGTCCCTGTTATCTCGCCTTCTTTCAGGTGAAGGGGGTGGGGGGGGGGGGGGTTCTCTCCCGTTATGCTTTCTCTTGGACTGCAAATTTCATCTTTAAATGCCCCTTGCACTTGTGATTTAACCAAATGACTAGTCTGCACATTCAACTTTGGGTGTCTTTCAATCTGCATCAACTCCTTCCTCCTCTCCCTCATCTCAGTACTTATGAATCGGGTTTTGACTAGAGTGGCAGTATTCCATCAGAAGTTTGGGTGTCATAGGGTTGTGAGGAGAAAGGGGGGAATACTGCATCTCTTCCATTGGAGGCGCCACCTCCCCCCAGCAGTCATCTCCTCCCACATGAGCCTCCCTCATATCACCCCCAGGGTTAGGATCAGGTAGCAGCTGCCGTTCCCTGGCCATATGGGAGGATGACATTGCAGGGGCATTAGTGATGACTCCACAGGATTCATCACATAGCTCTCAGGAGAGTGGTCAAGGTGTAAGACAATTTAATTACTAATCAACATATATCTTAGCTTTAAATTGTTAGCACTGAGCTGTCAAACCCTGGTCTGCCACCCCTTATCTTAATCCCACCCCAAAATTTTGTGACAAGAAATAGGTTGAATTTTATCTAAATCTAGTTTTAGTAAAATAGTAAATCAAAATCGCAGGTCCTCCCCTAATTTTATGCTATAATACAGTTACAGGCAGAGGCAGCTTGTCTACAAAAGAGGGAAACAAGAACCTGCCTGGTATTTCTCACTACTTGTAAATGCATACAGACATCCATGTTTATAGTCCAAATTGTTTAGCTTATTCTAGAAAACAATATAGGACTATTTCAGTTATTGTTGCTTGTCAGTCTGGATGTCTTAAACAAAACAAAGTTCATCAACAAGTGGCAATATAATACACTTTTTTTCTAACCTCAATGACCAGTGTTGGCGTCAGAGAACATTTCAAATGAGCATTTAATGGAGTTTCTCTTACACCATTGACAAGTATTGGTATCAGAGAAAACCTGCATCATATGTATTAAATTCAATTGAAAATTCTTATTCACAGGGAATCAAATGTACTTTTTAGTTTGTTTCTAGTGTGAGCATGTCTATCAAATGCAAACGTGTGTGGGTTCCACTAGGAATACATAGGTTTGGGCTTATGGGGGCTGGATTTTCATTTTTGGAGAGCACAAAATATTGATTTAATTAAATATTGCACATACATCAAAATATTCTCTGAAGGGATAGAATCTAACCCTCTATCTTACTTGGCCTTTACAAATCACTCAATAGAGGGCCCTTTCCTTTCATGCTGATGCTCTCGGAAAGATTTCAAATATAACTATGTTTTTCACGGGTGAAAGGTTTAATAATCCTCTATGAACTATTAAATGTTTTAAACCAATTTACTATTCCATTCTGTAAATACACCTGTAAAAACATGGTATTTGGTTTACTTGACTGCTGTTCGAAAACACTGTGCATTTCCTGTCGAATATGCTATGGCATTCTGCTTTAAATAACTTCCCAAATTGAGTTGGCCATTGTCAGAAAGCAATGTGCATCTTGTGCTGAAAATGCAATGGCTTTGTTTTCAATCTGTTTCCTAATGGCCACCCTTATAGCGTACTCCTTTCAGTGGCTTAGCTTGTAAATGATTCCCTTATTGGAGGTTCAATTGCTATCAGGGGTATTAATACTCAATTTTGGGTTTGTCTTTTGAAACGCATGACAGGCGGCTTTGCGTAGTACGCTATGCTTGCCGGCTGTCGTCTTTCTCAGGGAATGTGTCCTTTTTAGGCAATGTTCTGTTTGAGGTTCCTTCTGGTAAAGGCCTACTTAGGGGGTGCTCCCATTATTTCCAAGATACTATCCCTCTTCAGCACGTATCCTTTCATGCAGGGTTCCTTCATCTACAGACTTATTAGAGCCCCAGAGCTCTCCCCACTTCCTTTGTGTTTGGGCTTATATAGCAGCTACATTTTCCAATGCAGTGCCCTCTGACATATACATTTTTCATTGGTTTAGTGCTCCCATTGGTTCCCTTGAGATGCTGACCTGCCTAGTGATACACCCCTCTATTTAGGATAGGTCCAAGATATTTAGCCGTGTGCAAGAAAGATTCTGCTCACAGCTGGACCAAATACATTTCCTACCATAATGTTGGTTCCAGACCTATCCCATTATTAAGGCGTCCTCTTTTGGAATTGCACAACAAATATGCATATGTAGAAATAGTACATGCTCTAATAGCATGAAAGATTACAAAGTTATTGCATTATCTAAGTGTATTAATTGTTATACATTAATATATCGTGCTCAGGTTCCTTATGTGGGGTGTTCTCCCCTGAATCCAAAACCGTGCTTGATTTCCTAAACAACCACAAAGTTATGTTCCTTTTTGGAAATTGCATTATGTGCAGTTTAAACGGATCATTTTAATTGGGTATTTCTGCGCATCAAGGTCTATTTAATGAAGTCATTACTTCGAAGCTGGGTTTCCCATTTTCCAAGCCATGAAAACAAACATGAACAGATATTATATGGCCGAGCCAGAGTCCAGAAAAGGCAGTAGCTGAGTGAATCTTAAACCATTTGACGCTTTGTTCTGTTAGAACTAGGCCTCACTGCATGTGACCAGCTTGCAGCCATTAAACGGGACAAGACCACGACAACCAAACCTTAGAATGCAGTGGGGCCTATAAAGGTGTAATTTTCTTTTTTTAAAGTTAAGGACATACTCTGAATGTCCCCCATGGATGTATTGTTTAATGGGAGTTCTGCGTTTGTTTGACTAACGCACGACTTCAAAATCCACCAGCCTCCTACTTTATTCTGAGCTCTCTTAAAGGTACATGTGTCATACAAGCCCAGGCAAGGATCCATTTTCTTTATTTGGCAATTTGAAATGGAAATCTATTTTAATCTAATATATACATTTATTCTCCATATACAGGGTACAATTTATTTTGAAGGAATACCATTTCTACACACATTGTTATAGAAACATGACACTGTGCATATTGGCTTATGGAAAGAAACATTATTTAAATTAACTATTGGTGGACACATGTCCCGGATGAGCCTCACTTTACAGAGACAACAAGACAATGTAAATAATGTATCCGATTTATGCTTGGGTGAATGGGATGAGAATTCTGGTACAAATAAATACATATATAATATAAAAACTTTTTTTTTTCCATCATTCTTTTGGTTTAAACATGCCCTCTTATTATCTGCCTCCTTACAACCTTGGGGAGGTTTTTGCATTACAGAAATAACCAATCCAAGCACATTGTGTTTGATGCAATAAATTAAGTACCATTTACATTCATCATTCCAAACAAAGACCAGACCCTTCTGCAGGGTCTCTAAACCTCTATGGGAGACATCCAACTGGCAAGCTGCATTGTTAATTGTCGTGAATTCTTCCTCGTGTGGTTCTGGAGTGAAAGGATGAAATCACTCTCTCCATGCTCTGGGGACTGGTGTAGGGTCTGATGCATAGCACTGCTCAGGCTTGTGAATCCCTGGGAACTACAGTTAAGTAACTAACGCTTCATCTTTTGTAAGTGCAACGTTCAAATTCTATTGTAATTGTCTGTGTACCCTACGGTACACCAACATACAGTGATACTTGAATGACCAGACACACTACATGCCTTAAGTGCTTCACATGTGCTGTGTGTACTTTATAACTTACTGTGATCTTTTGGTGACCAAAACATGTATTTTCTTTGGTAAGCCATTGTACCTTTATATCAAAGCAGAGCACATAGCTTTCTGGAGAAGATGCATTTTGTTTAGTTTTCATATCCGTAGACTCTGTCCTAGTCATGTTGTTTTTTGGAAGAGTGCCACTGCTCTCCACACTGATGGGGCGTTCTCGTATTCCTACTCATCATGAAGGCATTTGTCGATTCTTCGTTTATATTGGATACAGAACATGCACTGAATGAGCGTGTTTTCTGTCACATCTGTTTTTGCTGTGTTGATTTAAGTATTTGGCTGTGTATCAATAAAGGGCATTTTAGTATGTGTACCAAAAGAAAATGCAATAAATAAAGAAAATGATACAGTAGGTACAGCCAGGGATTATAGATGATCAATTAGTAGAGAGGATGAGAGTATTGAAGGCGGGCACCCAAAAGCACGCATTTTCCAATAGACCAAAATAATAACGCACCCCATCAGGGAATGAGACCAGGAGATTAATTGCAAGGATAACAAACTTTATATAAAATAAAGTCAGCAAGCAAAGAATTCTGCTGCCCGAGAGCGCTATGCCAAACAATACATGGGCAGCACAGTTTAAGGATAAAAATTGTCAGCAATTAGGACATCATATAGGGTACAAATTAAGGGTGCGGATTGGAGTGGCCATGTGGTACAGTTTGTTCTATAGGGGAGTCCAGGCTGTGATTGGCCGCTGCTTCACAGTCAGTCTGGTGGCACATGGGTTAGCTGGGCTCATCTCTGTGGTGAAGGTCAGTTCATATATGAAACATTCCTAACTGTCTAAGCTAATACAACAGGAACTGATAATACGAGAATAATGACAACCAAAACATCTTTGCATGAATGGGGTACTTTGGAAAAACATTGATTAATATATTGCCATTCCGTCCTCTGTGTTTGGATCATCTTTGATACCAGGGCCCTGCACCCAGGTGTCTCCCCTTGGAGGTTTGAGCTACTATTTTATGTTCCCCCATACCTCATGATACTGACAGACATGTTTAGACTTGGAGTGAATATACTACTATAGAGGATTCAATCTCTGTTGGGTGTCCTGGAATGGTCAGCATGAAGGGGTCAGATGGGTATCAACATGAAAAAAGATTGGAGGGTTGGGGTCTGGTGGTTCTTGGCTTGGCGGGGTGGAGTTTGAAAGGGCATGGGCAGTTTTGTGGAGATGAATGGGCACTTGTGCTGAGGCTTGCTTCGATCTCATGCTCTGTGGAGATCACAATCTGGGGAAGTGATGTTATGCCGTTGCAGCAATAAAATGATTGGACTTCCGTGAGAACAAAGCTCACGCGGAGCTGTCAGAGAAGGGGGTGGCGGTGACTTGGGCTTTCTGTGCGAGACGCTGGGGTTGGGAGAGCCGCGTTCGACAGAGGGATGATTTTCAGGCCTAGTAAAAATGGCGTTTGTTCTAATACAAAATGGCATCCATCGGCGGGGCTGTGGGCTATGTTACGTGGGTAAATCTGTTATATCCTAAGCCAATGTGCTGTGTGGGTGCGGACTTCTCCCCCCTTGGCTTACTCATGGTCTAATCACTGCGAGAATGGCGAGGGGGGTGGGACTAGACCACCTACTCTCCAACAGTATCTGGAATGTCGATGAATTATTTGCAACAAGGTGGCCTTCTATTTTCTTAAGTTAATATAATTGCACTGTGCCAGTTTGTGAATCCATATTGCCCCTCTATTTAGGAGTGCCCATCCCTTGGCGCCACTGCTGAGAATGCTTCTTTAACCGCATCAATGCATGTGATGGTTCCAACCTGGTCTTGGGAATCCTAGAAATTTCTGATCAAATTGGTGAGTTCACTTGGGTTTTACATTTTCTATTACTTTTACCTGCATACTTATGGCTGTATTGGCACTTTGGGGTTTAGATCAGCAATTCAGTATCTCATGCAAAGTAATTCTTTGAGAACATATTTAGTGGATTGTGGTTTTAAGCCTTACGTCTCCAACCTGTGACTCAGTGATGTTATGGACTCCACCTCCCAAGATCCCTCACCGTTTAAAATGCTGGCTAGGGCTGAGGGAAGCCCTGAGGGAAGCTGCAGTACAAAACGGGAGAGCCAAAGGTTGCCGATCCCTACAAGGCATTACCTCCAAATAGGTTATTACAGGTACTGCTAATGCAACTTTTGTTCTATACACCCAATGGCCCATAATATTCCGTTGCATCCTGTGAATGAGTGTAGCTGGAATGTATGGCAGGCCTACAACCAGCTGAGTGCAATGTTGAGAATGTTATCTGGTTGAATGTTCCGTGAGACAGTTGGTTCCATGGGCGATGGATGTGATGGTGTGCCATGCATGTTTTCCCTAATGCCCTATTCTGAATCTGATCCTACAACATGTGATTGTGAGCAAACAAATGGTATAAAGCACCTTAAAAGTAGAACCTAAGGCTCCTGTGACTTGTGTCCACAACCCGACCTCTACAGAGACCCCCTTTGAATATTTCACTCTATTATTTTCTTTATAGGGTCGTCGAAATTGTGGTTTATTGTAAAATGCGGTCATTTTTAGCGTAACGTTTATTCTTTTTAAAACAGTGCTAAATTATATAACAAAAGCTATTTGTTCAGTTGTCGGTTTCTATATTTTTGAGAACAGACATTCAACTCATGGTTTGACTGTTGTGTATTGTGTAGAATCTGTCATAATTTTACATGCTCTTCAGAACAGTGACCTTTCTACTCTTTTTTGTTGATCTGGTGGGTGGTGACTGTTAGCTTACCTTAGTGTTGCACTACATAAGACCCTGTTGCATCACATTAGTGTCTTTCAAGCGGTCACTTTCTTGAGGCGAAATGGAACGTCACAGAAAATTATCAGGGTGAAGCTTAGATAGACCCAACAAATAATATTGTTAAAAACCCACAAATTAAAAAGATTGTATTCCTTAATCTGCATATCAAAACATGACCTGATTTACATTCAAAATGAAAAAACTCTCACGAACATATAAGACGACTGAATTCATAAAGCATATCTTCTTTCTTGTGCGGGCTCCCATGTGTACGTAACACCCTCCTCCCCACTCCGACATACTCCCACCCACCCATCAACAATTTCCTTGCACAAATGGAGTGCCTCCCTGACTCTGGTATGAAAACAAACACTTGTGCTCAGGATCTAAACGCAGCTCCTTTGTTTCACGCATTGCCCCCAAAGCAGTTTGTATCACTGGGTAATGAGGACATAGCTTGCACAAATCTAACTTCCACTCCACGTTAGATGCACACTATAACCTTTTTTAATAATCTCATCTATCTATGCATATATGCTACCCTTAGTTCTATAAAGGGAAACTCCAGGTGGATAATGTAGCGAGATCACACTCTGAAATGTACTTTCTCTGTAACAGGGTCTCTGGGGAATCTGGTTAAGAATTAGCGACAAGGCGCGCTGTGGAATCTGTAATGGAAAGGTGGTAGGATGACCGAAGACTGGTTGCACCGTTACCAGAACATTCCCGTTTCCTTGGTCTTTGGGATTTCTTACGGGGCTAGTAGTGTGATGACTATGCACAGGGCCCACAAAGGGTAGTGAAGTGCCTCCACCTTGAGTGGCCTTGGGAAGAAAACCGCGGGAACCTCCAAAAGGTGATGGTAAGGTCCAAACAGCAGTGCACATTGCAATGATAAGTAAACCACAATGGCAGTTGGCATGTAAAGAAAGATACATACACAGTGATAGTGCTTTAGAAGCCTCTTTCTCACTTTATTAGTCACAGCAATTAAGAATAGATCATAGCTGTCTGATCCAACGACAAAAAGCAATACATCTTTGAAAGCTTCATAGGCCACAGTACATACATAAAATACGCACATTTAAATGATTTAATTATATATACATATTTCTGAGGCTTGTGGAATCTGCTTAGATTACATGCTGTGCATAGACCGACATCTAGTGGAAGCTGAAGAGTATTACAATCAGAGTTTTTGAAACTCGAAAAGGGATGTCGACAGGGCGTGCCAGTTTTACTATCCCTAGTGTGACGTCCACTGTACCCATGATCCCTCATGCGTCGCGGTCCCTCAGATTGTTTTTTTCCGCCATGCTAGATGGACGCGTATAGCGGAGTTCCTTTCGGCAATAAGCCATTGACTTTTACACAATTACAATAGTTTCTCTTTCCATCCTTTCATCAACTGACGAAACACCACACCAGTGAAGAAAGAAAACTACCCGTCGGAGCCACCGCGATGGACCGCTTGGCCTTAGAAGGCCGCCCTGGGCCTCAGCCCAGACAGTAGGGAGAGAGGGGGGGAGGCCATTTTAGAATTCATATTCTTCCCTTCCTACACTTGGTTTGCCCAGCTACCATTTCCATAACCCATAATTATGGAAAATACACCATTTAAATTTTGCCCTAAGTGTAGCTGTAAATTCCCCTGGGTCGACAAACAGTTTGTAATTTGTGTCTCCCAAGCGACCACATCGAAACGTCTTGTCAAGCGTGCAGGCTCTTCACGCCTAAGACGTTAAAGTAACGCTCCACGAAACGCTGGGCCCACTAGGCCAGGCAACTCGAGGCGATGGAGGTAAAGGGAGCCTTTAGCAATGGCAGCAACACTGTACTTTTGGATGGCAAGGGCAACGGAGTAGCTTCAGCTACTCAAGCGCAGACCCCCGACCCCGTAGGACAGGCCGGCGACCATGTTGTGGGGATTACACCCGGCGGTGGCAGTGCTACAAAAGCACACACCACCAAGCACATAAACCCCAGTCGACATTTGAGTTGGAAACTTGACAATGTTCGACACACCGAGAAAGGTCCACAGAGTCCTGGTCCTCTGGGCAATCTCGATCAAAATCGCCACACAACAGGGTTCAACCGTCGAAAGATGGCAAGGGTGTCTCTCTCGAAAAAAAAATACTTCCGAAGGCCGATCGTCCGCGGACGAAGCCTCGGCTCACACACCCGAAGTTCGCATTCCTCGTCAGATAAAGCAGCAGACCCCAAAAAGTCTGTGAAACACTAATAGGCCCTAGGGTGGGGAAAAAACATCATAAGAAGTCCTCTAAGAGCCCTCCTAGGGAGAAGACACCACAGAAGGGAATATTATCCAAGCCCATAGAGTAACCTAAGGACTCTAGACCTAAGACTATACCTCCCACTAATGAGGACTTGGGTATTTCCCACCAATCTATTGTTATCCCAAGTTCAAAAGAATGGTCTTCACAAGATGTTGATAGGGTTATGTGAAGAATGACCTTCATGGCAAATTTTTATGAAAACAACCCAAATTACTTTCAAAGCTTCCACTCCACTCCTCCCACCTCAGCCCCTTCCAGCTCTCAAGCCTCTGCCTTACCCACTCAACCTCCTTCTAAGAGGCTTCGCTCTAATGTCCCCTTACAAAGTACGATTATAGATCTATATGACCCCGAATTAGAACCAGAAGACCAGGAGAATCTCTTTTGTGGCAAAATCTGACCCTCAACTTAATGAAGAGGATACAGATTAACTTTATTATGGGGATGATGAGGACCCAGAGGCAGACCAGGAGGCTAACCTGTACTACATAGATTCCCCTTTTAATCAGGATACTCCAGTGGTTGATTCCTCTGTCTATAATCAACCCCTCTTCAATGAAATCTTAGTGTTACGCTCACCTGGTATCCACAGGGACGCCACCCAGCTGGGTTACTCGCTGGTATGCTTCTCAGCTTTGCCTTGATGTGGTCTGTGGGGAAGGTTCTGCCTGAAAATACAGGAGGACTGTGTTCAAGACTGACCGACTGGGGTAAGTATCCTCACTCCACCCCCGTATGCTTTCAGTCCCTCTGGCGCCCTCTCCTCACCTTGTGGTAGAATTAGGCGTGCTCTCCGTCCTGCCTTCTTTGCAGGGGCGTGTTGTCTTTCATGGGCGAGTGCGGTCCAGTTACTTCACTGACGCCGGCCCGTTTGATATTGTTCAGGTAGGTTTTATTGCTGTTCTTTAGTTTTGTTGCTATCCTGCATGCCTTTCTTTGTTTAAAATGTCTTTTTTCTCCCTTAGGTATGCGGAGCGTCAGCGCCCGCAAACTGGCTTGGTTGAGCCCCGCTGGTAAATGATGGCGCATTAAGAGCGCTATGATGTGGTAAGTAAGCGCTATGCGCAGCGCTGCAAAGTCTTGCCTTTGCTAACCTGTGTTTTCCTTCCTTGTAGGTCGTGGTGTTCGTCAGCGCGAGTGGAATGTCTGGAGTGGTGCCAGTCGAGAGGCGACAAGCCAGGTAAGCCTCTTGAGCAGTTCGCAATTTGTAAATGTCTCTACAGCTTTCTTTAATGTTGCCTCTATCTTCCTCTTTCAGGTCGTTCTGTCCGGGAGGCGTGCAGATTCGAGGAAGCTGTTCTCAGTAGCTGCAAGTGTTTAAAGATGAAGATTGCAGGTAAGATGCTGCTGCTAATGATGTTCCTTTTGTCTCCTTGCAGGTTCTGCTTCTCCGAGGGAATAGCTGGACACAGTGAGCATCGCGTTGCAAGCTGCAAAGTAACACAAAGCATGTTTTGCAGTCAGGGTGTGGTTTATATAGAGCAGGTAAAGTAGTACCAGGGAAAGTAGTTCCAGGCCTGCCACACCCAAAACACTAGACCGCATAGCTTGGTTCTTAGGAACCAAGCTATGTGGATGCCTCCATGTTGACTGACAATACAATAAAGTAGTTCCCAAGCACATTGTTGTTCATGGCGTATGAGCCTGGCGCCATAGGCGCCAGGACTGGCCCCATGAGGGCTTTTAAAGAGGATGCCAGGCTCTAGAGGCCCGAGTCCTGACTCCACCTGGCCAATGGGTTTGCCAGAGGGGGTTTTGGGCGAGGGTCGTGACATTAGCCAAGCGGCAGAACACTTCCAAATTGAAACACAGGGGGTGCAGGAATATGGAGACTTAGCTGAACAAATACTGGGGGACAAAAAGAGAGTAGGTCAGTTTATCCCACTACTGAAGTCTGTCCAACGCAGGATACAGCCTTCCTTAGAAGCACCCAATCTCACACGGGCCGTTAACCCGCGTGTGAAAAAACTATTCAGGCCTGCACCATCAGACCCTTTATATATAGAAGGCCAATTGAAACCAGACTCATTGGTTATTACCACAACTAGAAAAAGAGCAGGCACACCCCTTGCTTCCTCCGAGACCCCACCGGATAAGGAAAGCAAAAAGATATATGCCATGGGCAGAAAGGTCGCTTCCTCTGCGGCCCATCAAACTAGAATAGCCACTAATGTAACACTTTTGGCAAGTTAAAATTGCCATAAGTGGGAGGACATTTCTGCGTTACTTTCGTCCGCCCCGGAGCCACTTAAATCACAACTAGCTCAAGTGGCAGCAGACAGAAGGGTTGTATCTACCTGTCTCCTCAAATCAAATTTGCCGGAAGAGTCATTGCATAGGGGACTATTATAAAAAGGCATGCATGGCTTCGCCAGTCAGGCTTTAGGCCAGAAACACAAGCCACTCTAATAAACATGCCAGTGGAACCTAATGTGCTCTTCGGCAAGGCTGTAGAAAATGCACTTAAGACGGCAAAGAATTAGTATGACACTCTAAAATCTTTAGGTTAGCTCACAAACAAGCCAACTTGTCAAAGGGGTAATGGTAATTTTTGCCGTTTTCGGGGCCAACATTCACAGAGGATCTGGCTACAATCAAGGCCAAGGTTCCTATGGAAATAATCAATGACAAGCCTTCCAAGTCTATCCCAGAGGACAGCGCAAGGGTCATGGTCGGGGCAGAGGCCCTGCTCGAGGTGGCACCCCACCTCAGAGCAAGTGACATTCCGCTCCAGATACCCTCCCATGCATCTCTGGTAGGAGGACGTATTTCAAAATTTACCTACGCATGGGAGGGTATCACCTCGGACAGATGGGTGCTGTCCACAGTAGCTAGGGGCTACTGCATAGTACTACTTCAACGTCCTCACGACCACCCCCCACGACAGAAAATCCACTCAGAGGAACATCAACGGATCCTTCTAGAAGAAATAACGCTTCTATTAAAGGACGCCATAGAAGTGGTCCCAATCAACCAGCTAAACAAGGGTATATATTCAACTTACTTCCTTGTGCCAAAGAAAGATCTAACAATGCGCCCTGTATTAGATTTACGCCCTGCAAACAAGTATGTCAAGCCACAAAAGTTCTGCATGACTACGCTACAAGAGGTAATCCCGCTACTAAAAAAGGGGATTACATGGCAAAACTGGATATGAAAGATGCCTATTTTCATGTTTCAGTGTTCCCAGCGTACAGAAGATTCTTGCGTTTCAAGATAGCGAACAAGCACTACCATTTCAAAGTGCTGCCCTTTGGAATAGCCTCGGCTCCAAGGGTATTCACAAAGGTACTGGCGGTAGTGGCAGCGCACCTGCGGAGGGGAGCAATCCCAGTGTCCCCTTACCTGGACGACTGGCTCATAACAGGGGAATCGCCTCTGATTTGCAGACAAAACATCCAAACAGCGATCAACCTCCTCTTTCAATTGGGCTTCTCAATCAACGAGAAAAAATCAAGCCTAGTGCCAGGCACTTCCAAACCGTTCCTAGGAGCTATCCTAAACACAGAGGAAGGATTGGTCTTTCCTTCAGAGGAAAAAGTAAACCATTTGTTACTGCAAATACCACATTATCAGGCCGGCCGCCAGATAAGGGTGCACAAAGCAGTGCGTTTAGTAGGCATGATGGCATCTTGCATATACCTGGCTCCTCACGCGTGACCTGCGCATGCGTCCCATACAGGAGTGGTTGGCGAAACAGTGGTCTCAGGCAAGCGGTCAATGGGACGATCTAGTGGTTGTTTCGCCAACACTTGTACAAAATCTTTGCTGGTGGACGAGAGAAAACCTAACTAGAGGGAAACCCTTCTACGACCCACAGATACAGGCAGTGGTCACAACGGACACATCACTGGGTGTGGCTCTACTACCTTTCAACACACAGCTCAGGGTCTGTGGTCTCACACTGCAGATCAGAACCACATCAATGTGCTGGAACTTCTGGCAGTATTCAAAGCCCTTCATGCATTCAAACCCTATTTAACAAACCTGTCAGTGCAGATCCTAACCGACAGCACCACAGCAATGTTTTATATCAACAAACAGGGGGGTACACGTTCTCCAAATCTATCCAGACTTGCACAGAAAATCTGGAAATGGGCACACGGACGGAAAAGGTTCCTGTCATCACAGCACATTCCAGGGGAACTCAACGCTCTAGCAGACTCATTGAGCAGAGATCCCCTACCAGAGGAACACAAGTGTCATCTACACGAAGAAGTCGTAGAACACCTCTTCTCTCAATGGGGTTTCCCCAACTATAGACTTATTCGCCACAAGCAAATATCGTCAATGCCCAGACTTTGCGTCCAGGTTCCCCCAGCCAGGCTCCAAGGGGAGCAACCTATGGATGAATTGGTCAGGGAAATTTGCTTAGGCCCCCCCCCCCCAACTCCTCTCATGAGGAAAGTGGTGAACAAGTTACACAAGGAACCGATGACGCTTATCCTAGTTGCTCCTATGTGGGCAAGACAACCATGGTATCCACATCTGCACAAACTAGCGATGTGCAATCCCATTAAACTCCCGTGCCAGTACAACCTACTCACCCAGCACGAGGGACTAACAGTGCACCCACAACCACACTCCATAAATCAAGAAAACCAAACACTAGGCACTGTTATTATGACAAATGGAGACGGTTTGTAATCTGGTGCCAGACTAAGCAGATCAACCCCATAGATTGTACTCCATCAAAAATTCTAACCTATATGCTCCATTTACTAGTTGCAGGGTTAGTGTTCAACTCACTAAAAGTCCACCTGGTGGCCTTGTCCGCCTACTCCACTTCCCATAATAAGGTCCACCCTCCAATTTCTAACCCACTGCCAGGTCGGGACCTCAATGTGGTACTCGCTAAGCTCATGGGACCCCCATTCGAGCCTATGCACAAGTCTAGTCTCAAACACCTGACTTATAAAACCGCCTTCTTAGTAGCCATCACTTCCATAAGAAGGGTTAGTGAAATCCAAGCATTGTCAGTGCAGGATCCTTTCTTTACTATACATAAGGACAAGCTGGTTTTACGGACTCACCCTAGGTTCTCATCTAAATTCATCTGCAAGTGTAATGTAAACCAGTCTATTGAGCTACCCGCTTTCTTCTAAGAGCCCAAAAGCTCTGCTGAGGTAAAACTCAACACACTAGATTTGAGGAGAGCGGTCCTCTATTACGCAGACAAGACCGGACCGATAAGAAAGGCAGATTAACTGTCTCCATAGCGCCAGGCAGAGAAGGTGACCGCATCTCTAAGAATGCCATCTCTAGGTGGATAGTCAGATGTATCCAACTGTGCTATTCCCTATCAGATAAAACACTGTCTTTTACTCCAAGGGCCCACTCCACAAGAGGTACTGGAGCCACTCTGGCTTTCATTGCAAATGTACCTTTAGACAGTATTTGCAAAGCAGCTACATGAAGCTCAATTCATACTTTCACTTAGCACTTCTTCAGTGACATTCATTCCAAGGCAGATACACAAGGGGGACAAGCATTTCTAAGACATTTATTCGGTCATGAACCTTCTCACATCCCACCTCCCTTCTTCTTCCACTGCTCGCTAATCTATGCACAGCATGTGATCCAAGCAGATTCCACAAGCCTCAGAAGAGATGCATTACTCACCGTAATCGTATTTCTGATGCTTGGTTCTGCTTAGATTCATATGCGACCCACCCTTCCTCCCCTCTGAGAGAAGGTGCATGGAAGCTTATGAGCTTGTCTTATACGTATCTGCTTGGATACAACTGTACTCGCGCTACACCTCATGCTACCTCATGTCAAAAAAAGGACAATCTGAGGGACCTCGACGCTTGAGGGATCATGGGTACAGTAGATGTCACATTATGGATACTATAACTGGCACGCCCTGTCGACGTCCCTTTTCGGGTTTCGAAAACAACAACTGTAATACTCTGCAGCTTCCACTAGATGTCGGCCTATGCCCAGCATATGAATCTAAGCAGATACAAGCATCAGAAATACGATTACCATGAGTAATGTATCCCATATATTAAATATATTTAAAGCCAGGCAGAACAGCACAATGCATACAGTACATATTATCCAGGATCTGTTTCCTGGCTCACCTCTTCAGAGCCCCTAGAAGGAACAAGTGTTTGCAGGTAGAACCTTAGAAAGGACCACATATCCTGGGGGTGCACCTAGGGGGCATGCATGTTTAGTACTCTCCTCCAACTTGCTGCACTAAAAAGGTGTTTACACCAAGCTTCATGGTAGCGTTTTAGGCCTCCCTTCCAAGTGAGAAGTATAAACCTCATTGTCAGCAGAAGCACCAGTGCTAGAAATTTAGTAAGATCTTTAGGATGGCGCAGGATTTTGCCAAGCAAGCATCCAAATGATAGAAGCAACAGAAGGAGCTCTATTATTATCCTCTTCCCACCAAAGACACCCTCACAAAAGGCCAGGACCACAGAGCATTCCCAAAACATGTATAAATGTGTCAAGCGCATGGTCACACTGGTGTTAAGCCGCATTTGAATTCACAGCAGGTCTGTTTACCCATGCCGATCTAAGAGATCCCGTATTCAGGACCTAAGAGATCCCCTATTCAGGACCTTGATCTGCATCCATCTATGGCAGGAAGTAATAGAGACCTTCTTGACTGGAGCACATATTTCTGACCATTGCTCATCCTCAACAAGTCCCTCTTCTCTCTCCTATTTTGTTCTAACACTGATGCTCACAAGAACTATATTGTTTTGCAGACGTTATAGATTGATGAGACAATGCATCTACACCCTGCCGCCCCAGAGTATAAACTGTAGGATGGCGATGGGTGGAGGCTCTGAGGGAAATCCTGCCTAAAACGTCTGGAAAGCACTACACAACCGTAAATATCGAATCAATTCCTTTTGTGCTCCCCCAGCCCTCTCAGTGAAACATTTCTTAGTGACAATGGCCCCATTAACTTGCATATTCCCCAGACTGTGTAAACCCAATGTGCCCCTGTTACAACATGAATACCCAGATGTGTAACGGTTTCCAAAGGCCAGTCAAAATAACCAATCTGCAAGGTACGGGTCGTATTTTTGGGTTGGGGGGAAAATGTCAGACTTGAACTAGTGCACACCGAGTCCAGTATAAACACCATAATTTTCAAAGTTTTTGAAGAGGGGGGAGATTAGTGGCAGGATTTTAAAAGTACAATAGGATGTTGTCTGCATAAAATGATATAATGGTTCTGCAGATGTCCATCACAAGACCCTCATGTAAGTGCTTTTATCTGGTATGAGTCTCTAATGACTCCATCGCCAGCGTGAACAGCAATGGGAACATCAGGCACCCCTGTGTAGTTCCACGCCCCAGAGAGGACCGCATGGAATGGTAAGCGGCCATGCTGGCTCTGGCAATTGGGGACAAATAAAACAGCTAAATTGCATGAAGGCAATATCCCTGGAAACACATTCCCTTCAGGACAGCGAATATGAAAGGCCAAGAGATAGTCAAATGCTTTTTTCCGCATCTACTAATGCTGCCACATCCTTTTTTTTTTTTTATTTATTTATTTTTATTTTCAATAAAACCAAACAAAATAACACACATTACAACTGTTTAGGACGTACATAATCAGCATCAAACCATCACATTATACAGTATAATTCTCCGTCCTCCGTCCTCCCACCCCACAAACTAGAGCCAGCTCACTCATATCATCTATGGGAGCATTATCAGGTATCGCAGTGCTTGTGCACTCATCAGAGTCCTCTGATTTGCTATTGTCTTGGTGAGGATTTGCCATAGAGGTCACCAATTGCCGCCAGGCCAACAAGGGCCCTACTTCCTCCTCTCCCCCCCTAGTAACCGCTTCAAACCAAACTACGGATTCCGCCTCCGCCCATCTGAGGAGGTCCGTCCACCATAGCTCCACCTTGGGTCTGTGGGCCGCCTTCCAACCCATTACGATCCTGCCCTTGGCCAGGATGTAGGCTAAGTCCTTCATTTTGCTTATGTGCTTTAAATCCCGTGGCCTGGGAAAAATCCCGAGCATGCATGGCCAAGCTGATCCCACGTCCAGCTCCACTCCCCCACCAGCCAATTTAGTTTTAATCTCGTCCCAAAATCTGTGCACCTCCGGGCAAGTCCAGAACATGTGTAGCAGCCCCGCTTCCACCTCCCCACACCTGGGGCATTTCTGCGTAGCCGAGCCTCCAAACCTTGCAATTTTCCCAGGAGTCAAATAAGCCCTGTGAGTGAGATACAATTGGAGTTGTTGGAGTCTCGCATTCCGGGATACCTTTTTATGGTACCTTTTGGGCTCTCTCCCATTGCCCATCTGTCATGGGTCCTCCCTACTTCCTCCTCCCAGTCCTGCCTCAATTGAAGCAGCTCCTTCCCTACCTTTGCTCTTAGAAGCTCGTATATTCTAGATATCTCGTGCCCGCCCTCCGAAACATCATAAATCATTTCCAGGGAGTCATCAGGGCCATCCGCTAGCACTGTCTCCGGCCATCTCTCCCTTACCCGTTTCATGAGCCTAGCGTAGGTTATATACTGGCCTCTATGCACCCCTGTCTCTTCTTGCAACCTCTGAAATTCCAATGCCTCCCCTTCCTGCCATATGTCCCCAAGGGTGGCCAGGCCCATCGGTTCCCAAAATCTAGGGACCACTTTGAACAGTTGTGAGTCGTTCCCGCATAGTGCCACTAGCGGGGCCTGCTGAGAGAATGGCTCTGTCACCCATCATTCTCCACATTCTGCTCCAAACCTCCCAGCCCAGCCTCAACAGCCGCCCTCTTCCCACCAGTTTGTTCCTTTGTAAACACACCACCTCATTCAAAAAGTATGGGGCCGAGTCTTCCCGCAGAAGCCTGGCTTCCGCCGAGTCTTCAGTCGACAGCCACCTGGCCACATACAGCAGCTGCCCCGCCAAGTAATAAAGCTCAAAATTTGGCAGGCCTATGCCCCCCATGTCACATGGGTTCTGGAGTTTCCACAGGGCCACTCTGTTCCTGGAGTTACCCCATATGAAGCCCCTGCACAAGCTATGAAGTCTCACAAATAGGCTCCTGGGAATCAAAAACGGGACATTCACAAAGAAGTGCATGAGTCTGGGCAGGACCACCATCTTAAGCAAGGCCGCTCTCCCCATCATGGTCAGGGGCAATCTGGACCAAAACACCATGCTTTTCTTGCCCCCCTCTATTGCTTTCTTTGTATTATGTTGGTGCTCCGCCTCGATCCTGTGGTAAATATTTACTCCCAAATACCTAAATGTCTCAGTCTGCCATGGTATCGGCAGGCTAGGCAGCCTCCGTAACGGGACATTCTTGTATCTACCCAAGGGGAACAGACTAGGCTTCCTAGGGTTCACCGATATGCCCGAGAGGGTGGCATATCGGTCCATCACCTCTAGCACATACTGCAAGTTCTCCTTCGGATAGCGCAGATAAAGGAGCATGTCATCTGCGTACAGCGATACCAGGTGCCTACCACTTACTGTACTAATCCCCACCTCCCCGTATTGTTGCCTCAGACATATTGCCAGCGGCTCTAATGCCAGAATGTATAGCATGGGCGACCAGGGGATCCCTGTCTGGTCCCCCTGCTGAGTTGCCAAGTATCTGAGATTATGGATCCTGTTTTAACTCTCGCCACTGGGGTGCTGTATAACAACTGAACCCACCTGATATACCCAGCTCCCATTCCGTATCCCCTCAGGGCTGCTTTCAACCACGGCCATCGCACCGAGTCAAAGGCTTTGACCGCATCTAGCGACACGATGGCCAGCTCACCCGTATCTTCCTCAGTGTGGTCAATGATGTGGTGTAGCCTCCTATGGTTATCTGTGATGTTCCTGCCGGGGACATATCCCGCCTGGTCTGGGTGTATCAGCTTACCGATCACCCTCTTCAGCCTATTGGCCAGCACTGCCGTAAGTATTTTGCTGTCCTGATTCAGCATAGACAAGGGTCTGTAAGACCCACACTCCGCGGCCGGCTTGCCTGGTTTTAGGAGTGGGATGATCATCGCCTCGCGAAGGGACAATGGCAGTTCCCCCTGCTCATAGGCCTCGTTGAACATAGCAAGCAGTGGCTGAAGCAGCTCCTGTTTGTATGTCTTGTAAAACTCGCTAGGCAACCCGTCCGTCCCGGGTGCCTTACACGTGGGCAAATGTTGGATCGCTACCTCCAGCTCTTCCAAGGTGACAGGTGCGTGCAATTCCGTGCGTTCTAGGTCGTCCAGGGTGGGCAGCTCTATGTCCTCTAACGTGTCCAGTATGTCTTGGCTCCTATCCTCCCCTGCGTCCTCATATAAGTGTCTGTAAAACTTGAGGAACTCCTCGTTCACCCCCTCCTGGGTATTACAGATGCGACCTTCCTCATCCCTTATCTCACTGATCACTGTGCGGGGGGGGTCTCGCTCTTATACAGCCAGGCCAGCAATCTGCCCGGCTTATCGCCCCCTGCGTGTAGCCTCGCCGTGTATTTCTTGTAATTTAGTCTACATAGCCTATCCCAGAGTCCACTGCAGGTTAACTGTAGGTCTTTCATCTTATCGCTATTCTTCCGGGCGGTATCCTCATGTCGCGTGAGGCCCTCCAGCTCCCTTTCCGTTTCCTGAAGTTCCCTTTCAATGCCCCCCTGGAGCCCTTTAGATTTCGAAATGGCTACTCCACGCACCACCACCTTGAACGCCTCCCATACTGTTCCAACCGAGCGCACACTGCCCATGTTTATATCAAAATATTCCTCGATGGCTTCCCTCAAATCCTCCTGGAACCCCTCATCTTGTAATGCCTCAGTCCTAAGTCTCCATGTCGGGGTCCGCGCTCTGGGGGGTTGGTGTCGCCACTCTACCACCAACGGCGAGGGGTCAGATAGTACCCGGGCTTTGTATTCCGCTCCCACCATTTCTCCCGCTATCTCAGCCGCTACGAACACATGATCTAGCCTCATGTGCAGGTCATGTGGTGCTGCATAGTGTGAGTATTGCCTATCCATTGGATGCAACCTTCTCCATACGTCTTCTAGGCCTAGATCTTTTAACAATGTCCGCAGTGCTTTGGCCGCCGGCGCCGGCTTCCCTGCTTTGTCGACTAACCTATCCATTTTGGGATTCAGGGTGCAATTAAAGTCCCCTCCCCACACCACCGCACCCCCAACCAGGGGGCTAATTTTGCTGTAAAGGGATCTAAAATAAGCCGCTGTATCATGGTTGGGGGCGTACAGATTTATGATATGCACTTCCCTGTTCTCCAGGAGTCCTGTCACTGCCACCATTCTGCCCTCTGGGTCTACCGTTGAGCTAATCACCTGGAGCGGCACGTGCGGCGCCACCCAAGTGATAACCCCTCTAGCGTACGCAGAATACGTAGCCCCCACAACATGTCCCCTCCATTTTCGCCTGACAACCTCAAACTTCTCCCTTGTGAGATGAGTCTCCTGCAGCAGGGCCACATCAATGTGCATCCTTTTTAGATACAGCATCACTTTGTTACGTTTCAGATAGCTATTAAGGCCCCATACATTCCAGGTCACAATTCTGAGGTTACCAGATGCCATCTACTCGGTTTGTTCCCAACCCACCTCTCCCTTCAATGCTTCCCTTGATGGTTTGTTTTCCGGCTCTCCCCCTTCCCCCCTCAACAGTTTCCCCCCTCCCTGTTCCCCAACTCCCATCCACTGCACACAACCCAGCCCCTCCCCCCACCCTGCCCTACCCCAACAAATGCCCAGCTCCATCCATGGATCTCAGGCCCACCCATGTCTGGTCCTGTCCCGTCGCCGAGGACTAGGACCCCGCGGGGCGTCACCGATCTAACAGTGAACTAACTAAGTATATTACTATTGGGTACAAGGGATGCCTCCCAGGAGTTCCCAGTCGTCTATTTTAGGATTGGTGCGTCCAGCGGGTCCAGCCAGTTGATACTACAACACACTCCCCACAAGCTTAATACAACTCTATAATCAAGTCCCAATGTCTTGGCCATGTCACCCCAGGTGCCACAGCCGTCCGCTACTTATCTCCTGCAGCTCCCATCTGGACATCCGGTTCCTGAGGTCGGCCCTGCATGTCCAGCCAGTCCATTGCCTCGGTCGGCGTCTCGAAAAAAAGGGATCTGTTCTTATAAAACACTTTCAACTTGGCTGGGTAGAACAACATGTAGCCATGGCCTGCGTCCTTCAGGCTCCTTTTCACCGATCCGAAGTTCATCCTACTACGCTGTACAAGCAGCGTATAGTCCGGGTAGGCCGTGATTTTTGCGGAACCCTTTTCAATCGTTCCTCCCCTCCAGAAAAAATTTGAGGATCTTCTCCCGATCCCGATAGTTCAGGATCTTTGCGATCAGCGGCCGCGGGGGGGGCTCCAGGGGGCGGTCTTCTTGTCAAGGCCCTGTGCGCCCTTTCAACCGCGAACCCCTGGGTCAGCACCCCGCCTGTTATCTCCTGTAATCGCAGGGATTCCACGTATTCTGTGGGGTTTGATCCTGCCATACCTTCCGGCAGGCCCACTATACGGATGTTATTGCGTCTGGCGCGCCCTTCTGCTTGCTCAGCTCTGTCCTCCAGATTGCCCACCCGTTGCACGAGGGCATGGAGCTCCTTTCCGTGTGCGGCGCACGCCTCTGTGTTCGGGGCCATCTCCTTCTCCAAGGCCCCAGTGCGCTCCGCAATCGTTCGCACGTCCTGTCTCAGCAGGTTCACCTCCTCCTGGACCGCTCTGAACTTGAGGTCCAGGCCCTCCTGCAGCTCTTTCGTTGCCTGGCCCAACTTAGTCTCCCAGGCCACCTTTAAGTCTGCGATCTCTGCCAGCACCTCCTGGATCGTGCCCGGTGTTTCCGCCGCTGCCGTGGGGGTCTCCTTGCTCTTGCCCCCCTCCGCTTCTGGGGGCGACCTGGCATAGGTCTCCATCGTGGACTGTCGGATCCTGGGTCTAACCACTTTAGAGGACATCCTGCTATGTTAGCTGGGCGAGGGCCTGCCGTGCCTCTCTCCGCGCAAAGGTCCGCGTGGTCACGGACCACTCTCAGCAGGCCAAGCATGTACTTGTATGTACTTGTCTCTTCTCTCGCGCTCAAAGTGGGCCGTCTCCTCCCATGTGCTCGTACCCTCTTGGTGTCGTGGCCCGGTCTCTGTCGTGTCCCTTCCGTGGCCAGTGCTCGAGTGCGCTCACCTATTCGCCGCACTCCCTTTGTTCCCCCTCTTCCGCGATCACAAAGCCATCCGGCCCACAATGCCCAGGCCCAGAGGGGCCGCTCTAAGTGCAGGGGATCAGCAATTGTCTCGCATCGGCCTCGACCACTGGCCTGCGCCGATGTTTCGTCTGACTCTATGGGATTTCTCCCATCTTCCTGTGTATACAGAGTTGATCCGCTGCGCTGTGGAAAACTGCAGCCACCACCGCCCGCTCGTTCGCGTCGACCCCAGGATCCGCGGCCACCTAATTGGTGCGCTGCCACAATGAATCCTCCTGGGTTCCGCCGGCGTTCGATCCGATTACGCCACGGGCCCAGCGTCGGTTACCAATGTGCTCGATGAGTCTCGGCAATGTACATTCCGTAGGTTGTACCAGCTCCGGGTACGTGTGCCCACAGATGTGCGCCGCCTCAGTGAAGCAACAGCGCATTCCGGTCAAGTGCCGCGGTCTGCTTCTAATCGCTGGTCTTGGAGTTCGATGCAGGGGCTTTACAGGACTTACATCTCGTGACCCCTGTTGTCCTCTTTGTCTCTGCCGCCATCTTGTTCACTCGCCGATCCGTGGCCCGCGGCACGCAGACGAGTATAACTCAGTGTCCTCACCTTCCACTCGCATCAAAGTTTCAGCGAGTGTAGCTATCATCTTCACACGCATGGGCATTATTTTCCAGTGCCAGCCGGTTCCCGTGCACGCACTTCTCCTCCAGGATCATTGTAGGATCAGCGGAGCTCCACGAGAGCACGCCCCTTTACATGGCCGTCCAAGCCACGCCCCCCCCCAATGGTGCCACATCCTTAGTGGATGGGTCCAGTTTTGCCATAACCTCAGAGACCATGCAGATTCAGTAACTTTGTTCTGCCTGGGGAAAATCCTGACTGACTGAATGCACCAGGTTTGGGATGATGTGAAGCAATCGGTCAGCAAGATTCCTTGTGAACATCTTTAGGGAGGAATTTATCAGAAAGCAGGCCAAAAAAACTACAAGGGAGGGGATTTAGAAGCCTTTAGAAGAAGAGTCACAATAGCTTCATTCCACATCGCCATTCCATCGCCTCCTCCCATACCTGCAAAAGACTTGGCGCTAGCAGAGTAACAAGCTCTTTATGGAACTCAGAAGGCAGGCCAATCAATAGAGTTCTGGGTCCCAAAATGTGCTCCGGGCATCTGTTCCCAAACCGGAGGCCCAATATTCATACTCTGCCCCATGGAATATGGCACTTCGACAACCAGTAGACCCTCAGCATCTTAATACATGCCAGACTTCTACTACAAGGAAAACCACAAGGGTGGAAATGGGGGCCGGTGCGAGTGGGCCACTGCAGTTGGACTAGGGAGAGAGATGGACTGTGGCATGATATAGTGCGCACCACGAACAGCCTCTGGTTACATTCAGTAACGACTTGGCTAACACAGAGGAGTCTGTGGTGCGTATTCTATCCTGGAATATTGCAGGGTTGGCCAGGAACACGATGCTTGAGCAGGTTAGTGAGTATGATTATATGGGTACTCGGTTTACTGAAAATTGCAATTGGTATTACTGCTACAGTGAAGCCATTGCTAAGTTTGCCCATGATTATGGCAACAGGGCTGTGAAAGTATTCCTGGAACGTATTCTGCTCAGGCCAGACAAGCAGCATTTTATTGGGCAGAGCTGTAGGGGGAGTGAGGGCCCAACTGTGATCAATTTAGTACCAGTGAAAATGCATTTTTGAAAAATCTACTGGGACTTCCAAGAAGTACTCCTACCGTTCCGGTCTTCCTACGGGTGATGTCCGCAGGATCGGGTTACTATACAAGTCCAAACCTGTATTATATTGGATTAGGGTTTGGTCTGCTCTGGACTATCCATGTGTAGACTGGCTGTGGAAGATATTTTATCACAGGAAGGTGGCCGTTTGCTTCCCTGGTTGGAGTACCTTAAGGAAGCCTTCACTAAGCTAGGATACTGAGAATGCTGGTTTGAACCTCTGCTCATCAGCCAGAGTTTTAAAAAAGGATTAAAAAAGCCCTCTTACCCGATGAAGCGTGTGGCCTTCTCTCTGACATTTTAAATGGTGAAAATGGAAGGAGATATTGGGAGTAGAAGCAGTGTTTTGGCTATGAAAGTTATTTGGGCATCAGATCTCCAAAATCCAGCAGGGCATTTTACCTCGAGCTCTGTTTGGGCACGTTACCCTTGACTGAATTATTACACAAGTGGAACCATGATGTTTTTCGAACAAATGCTTTTTTTGCAAAATTGAAATTGAGAACTTTACGCATTTTCTTTTATTCTGTCCTCTTTATCATGCCATTAGGACAAAATACCTCAAGCCTCTGTTTAGGTGAAGTGGTACCAGAAGTATAAAGCAAGCACTGGCTTTGTGTGTAAACTCTAACAATGATTTGGCAGTGCATTCTGTTGTAAACTTTCTGTCGAGGGCATGGAGGATAAGATCAAGTTGTATTTTATAATGTAGTACTTGGCTTAGAAGTGGGGGGGCTTTCTTAATAGATTTATATTTTTAATTAGCAGTGCAGAGGATTTTGTGATTTGGTGAAGGACTGTGTCAGCCGGACGTTTAGTGAAAAGAGTAGCTGCTGTTTTAAAACCCCCTTGACATTAGCACAGCAAGCAGAGTGCCAAGTGTTTGGTGTTTGCTGCTTGGGACTCTAGGCTTGCCCTGTGGATTATGCCTCATGGCGTGCTGCTAGCCGTGTGGAGTGCGAATTAAGTTGATACAAGTTGTCTAGAACCTCTAAACTGTATGTGAGAGAATTTTGTTTTGTGATCAATATCGTTAATTAGACTTATAATGCCGGCGAAAAGTCAATAACATCTGCGAGGCAATAATCGATGAGTGTAAGCATGTTGGATGGTAAGGCCATAAGTTTGCATAATAAGACAGTGCAGACTAAGAATGGCACATCAATCACAGCACAGCGAGCCAAATAAAGTTACAATGTTTTTTGGCCCCACCAGTGGATAAAAAGGGAGATGAAGATACGATAGCCAGCACAGAATTGGGGGTGGTGTTCTTTCCTTAGTCGCTTTTAATTGATAATGAGCAATCACTCCTAAAACTATGTTTGACATTGGCAGCAGTAAAACAAAAGGACCACCATAATCAGGACTTGATCCTGGAAAAAGACTCAAATGTTGAGGGAGCTAATGACCATGCTCAACAAAGATTGTCAATCTCACCTTGTTTAACTGGGCTCTTAGATGAAATGACTACCTATGTACAGGAAAGTCCCACTTCATGGGAAGAGCAAGGAGGAATGTCATTAACAGAGGTCCTGGTACAATCTAATGTGGAAATGAAGCCACACATTTTGCATTGAAGATATTACTTACACAATGCAATCTCCTGGTGAATGAAGTAATACAACTCTTTAATGCTGCAGCAGATCTTTGCTGTGACTAGGGATGTGAAAAGGTTTAATGACGAGAGCGATGCAAGGGCAAGTCGGAATAAGGAGCTGCGAGATAAACGGAAAGGAGAGTCTGGAGTGGGGCCATTGAATGAGGCCACTCTGAAGAGGGTCCCTGGAATCCACATCATTATAGGGTTTTGAGCAAAGGGAGGAGGAAAGCGAAGAAACTCTCCATAAAACAGGTCGTAGATAACAATCCATGTTCACCCAGTTGAAGGGTGGCAGAGGATGTAATTAATTTACACTCAGAAAATTACTATACCTACAACAATGGCTGAAAAGAAAGTGGCATGTTGCGCCCGAAGATTAACAACGAAAGTAGGAAATTTGACCTCCTCGTTACTGACAAAAAAGGAGAAAAAGAAAACAAAATGTATGGCTACTCCTGTGGAAAATAGTCAAGAAATTGCAGAGGATTCCGACACGGGCTGTGGGGTGGGTGCGGAGGAGTATGGATGAACTAGAAGTGGATGAGCCTCGGAGAATGGCAAACGCTCCCTATGCGAGGAATACTGTAGTAAAAAAGGCAGGACTGACAGTGCCTTCAGGCAGAGTCCCCCCAAGAAGAGAATAAGGCAAAGGCACAACGTAATCTGACATGTTTCATCATTTCCCGGCTGTTTGAAAATCGAGCCACGCCTATTAATCATAGTGCTCTCTTAAATTTATTTGATCATGTGCCCACCTTGCGTATTCTTAAAAGCAGGGATTTCGACTTTATTTAACTTTTAAAGGGTTTGGACATAGTCTATTCAAAGGTACATTGTCGGGATATGGAGGTGGCACAAAGAGCTAATGCATCCTCTCTGCAGAAATGGGGACATGACCATGACAAGAAAGGTAATATAGTAAGTGGGGAGAAGATGAATAAAGAAAATCTTATTTCAGTGATAGAAAAGGTGGGATAGTGCAGGAGGTAAGGTGGATCAAGCTGCAAAGTCACACTGAGTGGTTGCTATCTTTTCTCCCAATCCGGCTAATAATCCCTAATAAGCAAGGGATGATTATAAATTCATGGAATTCCAGAGGGCATAGACAAGTATAACAAATGGCGTGTTTGTGTATTTACAAAAATCTGGATTAATTCTGATGCAAGAAACTTGGCTGCTGTATGATGTAAGGTATGATGGGTATCAGATTTGTTATAGAATGGCTGGTAGAGGGGAGAAGGGTCGCCCCCACGGAGGGCTAATGATGATATAAAATGAATATAATGTATATGAGATCAAGGTGGTGGATCTAATCTATGTTCAAATCTATTGATGGTAATGGTTGAGGTAACTTTGAGTCTGTGTATTTTGTTGCTAAACTTATACGACTCCCCCGCGCCCCAAAAAAGGTACACTAAAGAGATACAGGATCGTATTTTAGCGGCAATTACAACACATGGGGTGATAAATGGAAATAGAGATTTTATTATCGGTAGATATAAATGCCAGATGCTTTGAATATATTCATCCTAATAAAGGAATGTTTGGAGGTGCTAGGGGAGGTAGTAAGGATGCAGTACAGAGAGAAAATGCTGATATATGGACCAACCTTCTACTTATGTTAAAATTGAAGTTCTGTAATGGGACCATAAATGGTGATGTTCCTCCACCAAAGACATGGAGAGTGGGTCAAAAGCTTCCACAATAGATTATATCTGTGTGTCAGAACAGTTACTCCATAGTACGAGTGAAATGGAAATAACATTTACTGAGTTTAGTGACCATGGAATTGTATCTATTGCGATGGAGAAGTAAGAGAACATGGCCATTTGTAGGGGAAAGATGAGTGAGATAGTAGTGAAAAATGGAGAGAACAGGGTAGGCTGTTTTGGAAATAATATTGCTAAATATATGACTATCGGACGAAGTCTATGAATGGTTTGACTCTTAATGTAGTAACATGGACTGGATCCATTACGAATATGTTTTTATCGAGAAAGATGCCTTTATATATTAGAGCCACTACTTACCATATGCATCCATATGAAAATATTATAAATAAAGAAAAGACATTTACGTTAAGAAATTCGTAAAACTAGTCTGACGGATCTGAACGTGGAAGAGAAAGTGATGGTCATTAGGAGACTAAAGAATAAGTAAAGAATATGGGTTAGGAATTCTCAGATTACTAAAAGTGGTAGCATGGCAACAAATATATGCTGCAATGAAGAACAATGATATTAAGCATTTTTGGAATACATTTGACAAGAAGGGGGTTGATGTTAATGAGGTATTGTTGAACGTGATATCAGCTAAAACATGGTAAACATACATCCGGGAGAAATTTAAGGCTAAACAAGAGCTTATGATATTGCGAAAGCTACATATGAGTATCCCATATGATGATATTCTATCTTTATTAAAAAAAATTGAAGAATTCTATAGCACCAGGCTCGGAAGGGGTATGTAATCTGGTAATGTTGGCAAATCAGGGAAAATGGGCTGGTAACGTTAAACATCTATTTGATAGAGTAACGAAAACAGAACAAATGGCACAGGTCACGGTCACTTTCCCATCTGGTTCTTATTCATAAACAGGGCAATAGAGATACTCCTAGTAATTATGATATGGCATTTATAACGCGCCGATACACAAGTGTATCAAGGCGCGACGAGGCAAGGGAGGGGGAACAAAGGGAGGACAGACAACGATCCTACTAGGCCAGGTGTCATTCAGATTGTGCAAGTGCATGGGATGGGGAAGGGCAAAGTGCAGGGGTGAGGGGGAAGGGGACAGTGCAGTACATGGGAATAGAATAATGGGTAAATGTAACGGCCAGCAGGTGGCAAGTGCAAGGTAAGTGCAGACATCAGGTGTCAAGTGCTGGTAGTGGGACTGTAGGGATACAGAAACAGTTTCTGAGTGCAGGGGTTGCCAGGCAGGCAGTGCAGGTGTGTGCGACTGGCGGGGGAGGGACCTTGGCCCGAGATCAGAGGGTGGCCAGGTAACCAGTGCAGTATCAGTTTCAGCCAGGAGGTCAGCAGGGGAGAGGAGGAGAAAAAGCAGAAGCAAAGAGAAAGGTTTTGAGGTGCTTCCGGAGCGCTATTGCTATTAGATGGATCAGGGAAAATATTTGCAGGCTGGGTCCTAAGAGAAATCGTCAAGTGGACTTTAAAGGAGAATATATTGTGTAAGTCCCAGCTAGGCTTCCCAAAGGGACTCTCATGTGTATATATAACATCCTTATTGCAAATACCTTGATACATCAGGCTGGGCTGAAAGATGCGCCGCTACTACATATCCTGTATATAGAGTTTACCAGCACCTTTGATACCATAAATAGAGACACATCGTGGAAACAATTGAAAAAGATGGGAGTGCCTGTTCAGCTATTATATGCTTGCCAACTACTGCATCAAGGAACCAATGCACAAGTGAAGCTGGGTGGTTCTGGAGATGTGCCCGCCCCAATTGAAATAGCAATGGGAGTGAAACAGGGATGCTCCTTGGCTCAGATTCTATTTAACCTGTTCATGGTGGATCTGGAGGAACACCTGTTTGGTGGAGATACCTGCGCTCCCAAGTCGGGAAGTGTAAGGGTTACAAATCTCGCATATGCAGATGATGATGCCATCTTCAACACTACATATGTAGGCTCAAAAGAGTGCAGAGAAAATGAATTATGCAATAAGAGATGACCTACATATACATTGCGAGAAAACGAAGATAGAGTTTTGGGCGTACAAGGGTGGCAAAAAAAAAGCATGATGGCTAGTGAAGAATGGATAGAAACGGTGGATGCCTATAAATATACGGGGTACGGAATAGGGGTGAAACGAAATGAGCAGGTAAAGTTGTCACGTCGACAGGCTAAAGCTATATCTTTAAAGAAGATGTTAAAACATTGTGTGTCAAGCAATTTGGGATACAACTTGACTGGTGTAATAAAGCTATACCGCCAAAAATTGGTGGCAGTAGTCTCGTATGCCTTGGAATGTACATTCTTGAATCTGGACAAGTGTGCTGATGGTTTAGAGGGATTGATATTGCGTAGAATATTGGGATTATCAAAGGCTATGCCTAGGCAAGCTATCTGCATTGAACGTGGATTAACATCACTAAGTACTCTGATAAAAAATGAAAAGAGGAATGTTGTTTTTCAACTTAATGCATGCAAAATATTCTGTCCGTCAAAAGGGGGGTGTTAGATGGACAGTGTAAGAGCTTGACTGAATCTAAGTTAAAGAATGAAGAATACTTCAGGTGATGGACTGTACTCCAGTTTGATGGCCTTGAAGTATCAAGAGCCTCCCTGAAAAAACACTCCATTATGCGGGATTAGGCATGTAACCATTATTAGTACCCGGCGAGGGTGCAATCAGAATGAAACAAGCATTCTGAATGGCCCTTGCCGAGGCATTACCCGGCTGGGAATTTCTTGATCGGGATTCCACTGCTATTGTCCCCGGCAAGGGGCATGGCAGCCCCTCAGCCAAGGAGGAGGCTCGATGCGGGCCGTCCCCGCTCAGAGCCTCTCTGCGGCTGAAAGGCTGCCTTCGTTCCCCGCCAGGGACTTGGGTAAGGCTTTTTTTTTTCTTCCCCTTTCTTCCCTCCTCCCTGCCCTCCCCACCCCACTTACCTTCTTGCTCCTTTGTCCCCGGTAGGGGAGGATGGCAGCCTCCAGCCGTGTGGATACTCGGAGCGGGGCCATCCCCCGTTGTCCTTTTTTCCCTTCCGCCCTCCCAACCCCCCTTACCTTATTCTGTCTTCTTTTGGGAACGGATGTGCTGGGATAATTTCTGTGCCCAGCGCGTCCACTCCCGATGGCCGCCATGGAAAAGGAAAACGGACTCTGTTTTCCCTTTGCCGGTGGCCATTTTCTTGGTTGTGTTTTTTTTTCTTTTTTCTGCCCCACTTTTTTCGCTTGGGTCGGACCTATAACTATGGGCCCCAGGGCATTACCTGAGTCGGTAATGTCCCTGCCGCTCGGGGCATATTGCTTAATTACGTAGGTCAGCTAAAATCACTGAAAAACTACTCTAGAATTGTGCTTCAGATATATGTGCCCTCAAAAGTATATTTATAAATTTCTGGATCCAAAATATCGTCAAGTTTTTATGCTGATACGAATGAATACATTACTGGTATTGACTAATACAGGGATATGGCAGAGAAATGTTCGAGAGAAAAGGATATGTAGGATGCATGAAGACCAAAATGAAATTGAAACTATAAAACCTATGTTAACGGGATGTCAAGCGATGAGAAAACACTACTTTCTCTTCTTCTCTCATTAATGGCGGAACCCGGTGGGAGGCCCTCCTGGCCCCCTTCCACTCCTCTAAGGTCATCATTATGTTTACCTGAATGGCACCGTCTTGGTCCACGGCCCTCAGGCCAACCTTCTCCTCTTTGATAGACGCTTCCTGCGACTCATCAATTTCCTTTCTTCTCCTGCTGTGCCTCTTCTTCCTTCTTAGGCTTCCTTGCCCCCCCCCGCTTCCTCCTTGGCTACCTTGCCCTCTCCTCCTTGCTCTTATGCCTCCCCTTCCCCCTGGGCTCCTTCAACACCTCTGCAGGGCGTACCTCTGATTTGTACCCCTCTCCGGAAGTCTTTCAAGGTTGGCAACCTACTCTGTATTGCCACTCTCAACTCACGCTCAGCTGTCAAACACTCCTCTGACATCTGCCGCCTCCTGGAAGAACGTGATCGCGATTCCTCAGTCTCAGTGAGACATGGTTCACAGCAAGCTCTGTCACAAGCTTTGACACTCTCCTCCCTGATGGCAACAAGATCTGTGCTCATAGATCCAACTGTTCTGGAGGGGCTGTAGCCTTGATCTTCCTGGAGTGGACTCCTGCCTCTGTCATTCCTATGCAGGCCTACTCCTCTTTCGAATGCCTTGTCTGCTGGCTCTCTCGCCTTACCACTCTTAACGTGGCTACTATCTATCTGACTCCTGGTCAGATTACCTCCTTCCTCTCTGAGTGGGCGGACCTTTCCTCCTCCCTACTGGCCTTGACCACTCAACTCCTCCTCCTTGGAGACTTCAACATCCACCTGGATTCTTCCTGTCCCTCCTCTGGACCCTTTCGCGACTTCTGCGATGCCCTCTTTCTATTCTCCCCACTGATTGACTCACTCTGCAGGGCACACTCTGGATGTTCTGATCTCCTCAGACCTCCCCCTTTCTATCCTCCTCACCAATCCTATCTCCTGGAGTGATCACTTTCTCCTTTCTTCCTATCTCTCCCTCTCTACCCCACAGGCCAAGTCAACTTCAGCACTGCCACCTACCTTCTTGGTCATCGGACCCATGAAGCGTGTGTCAGTTGAGGCTTTTGCCACCACTTTCTCTCCCCCTCCTCCTCTGGCTGACTCACATCTTGACACAACCCTTCCATGCTCCACTATTCTATCTCTGATACTCTTGATGTTCTTTCCCCCGTCATGAGGATCTGCTTGAAACCCAAAGCCAATTGTAACTCTTGATATGACTCTGAAGTGATCCGACAGAGAAATTGAGGACTATGATAAATCCAATCGTTGAGGAAGCAGAAGCCGGAGGCTACATTAGCGCTAAAGAAGCAGCCTTCTTGAGCCCACAAAATCCAAGGCGTCCCGCCTTTACGCTCTGCCTAAAATTCACAAGGGGACCTCCCCAATACCTGGACGCCCGATAGTCTCAGGCATTGGGTCAATATTAGAACCACTGTCACAATTTGCCACCTTTTTCCTGAGAAGAGGACAGCGAGATGCGTTTGTACACGAAAGACACCACGGCAGTCCTAGTCCACCTGGAAAACCTCACTCTGGATAGTCAAGACATCTATATTGTGACTATGGATATAGAGTCCCTATATTCCAAAATTCCTCAAAGAGAAACCTTAAAGTAATTGAGAAGGTATTACAAACTAAATCTCTTGGCATGCCTATCTCATTAATAATGCAAATGGCGGAAATAGCACTGACCAAGAACTACTTCCTTAATTAAGAAAGCTATTATGAACAATTAGCCGGAACAGCTATGGGTGCAATCTTCTCACCAACTTTAGCCAACCTATATGTAGCAGACTTTGAAGAAAAACACATATACTCGGAGACCAATCCCTTTGCCAGGAACATTGTGAGTTGGCGCTGTTACATCGGCGACATCCTCATGCTGTTCGGAGGCAGTGCAACACTGAACAACTTCATCGGATGGATTAATGAATTAAACCCCTTCCACAAATTCACACATGAGGCCAGCAAAACAGAAGCCACCTTTCTCGATCTAAGAATTATAAGGACAGGACACACCTTTGAGACTATCGTCTTTCAAAAACCGACAGAGAGAAACTCTCTTCTCGAGTATACCAGTTTCCTTCAAAGATCATTAAAAGAAAACTTACCATTCGGACAGTTCCTCTGGTTCAGAAGGAACTGTTCCACTACAATTGAGTACGACCAACAATTGAAAAGACTTGCAAACAACCTGAAGGACAGGAATTATCCACACAGAATAATAAAAGAAGCTAGAAAGCGGGCAAGGAATATACCACGAGAAATACACCTCAACCAACATGGCAAAAAAGAGGTGAAAATACAATCACAGCAGTTTTTAGCCACTCATCAGTTACCAACCGCTTAAAGAAAGAAATTCGGAAAGCCTGGCATATACTGAACGTAGAGGAAAACTCATTACCTGAACCCCTCTTTGCGATAAGAAGAAGAAAAAAACCTGAGGGACAGCCTGGTGCATACTTATAAAGATGTCACACATCCAACAGACACTACAATGCTCTGGAACACACATAGGCCACTTGGCCATACACCATGTGGAAATTGTACAGTCTGCAAATTTACCCAACGAACAACATCAATAGACATAGGCTGGAAATATCCCTGGGAACAGAGGAATCTCACAAATTGCAATACCACTAATATAGTATACTTGATCCAATGTCCATGCAGCAAAAAATACATCGGAATGAATACAAGAGCCATTAAAATACGTATTGGTGAACATAGGTCCAATATTGGGACCAAGAAACGAACTGCTCCTCTAGTTGAACATTACATTGAAATGGAACATACAGAAAATGACCTTACATGGACAATTTTGGAAAAGGTCAAAATACCTAAAAGAGGTGGCAACATATCGTCTCTCCTACTTAGGAGAGAGCAACAATGGATCTTTAGACTCCAGAGCCACAAGATTGGCCTTAACGAGGAAATTTGTTGGCAATCTTGGCAGTCCAGTGAGTGGATAGCTAGACATAACACATACCGATTCATGGCCCATTTGGCCCATCACAATTCTATCAAAGCGAGAGATCATTCACCTGTGTATTTCAACACAGCTTGGGGTCAATGGAGCCAGTTTCAAGACCCCTTCGAAGTATTCAAAGGGTTTTGTCTGGTGCAAAGACAAAGAATAGAATTGTCTTTTTAATGTATAACCCATACTTTGTTGAAAAGATCTAAACTAACTGTCCTGAAGAAAGCGGAAAAACATAGACCCGCTGAAACCGGTCGACGACAATAAGGGTCAGGGTGATCACCTGATCCCCGAGATGAACAATAGTTGGTTGTGAACTCGGTTAAATCATGACATCTTTTTATAAAAGTGGAAAGTAATTACTGGACACATCTGCAACCACAGAAAGGGACACACAGACACACAGAAAGGGAGAGATAAACATTAAAGACAAACCATCATCTCCCTGAAAGTGTGCACTGACTTTTAGAATTTAGAGAAAGTAGTGAGAGAGGATAGGGCAAGCTCCCTTGTTAAAATACCTCCCCCTCCCTAGATAGGCGTTATACTAGCACCCACTAGGGATAGCAGGTGGGATACATGGATAGCAAGATTCTTGTTATAGGGAAATTTTGTAATCTGTAGGGACTCGAGCAACAGGAATAACTTATGAATCAAGGAAGTCTGTCTTTTTTGTGAGAAACTGTATCCGGGTCAAAGACAGAATAGGATGACCATGCAACACCAGCTGTAGTATAATGGGTATAAGAGGGAACCACCTGCCTATCAACCCCAATCTCCTGTAGACTTCGAAGCCAAGGTGGTAATCAATTGATCATGGATGAAACTCTCCAGAGATGTTTTCATGATTTTATAAAAATGAATAAGGTCCAACAGCACAGGATCAGTCTTAATCCAACAAGCAGCTAACTGCTTGATAGTTCCCATGGTGGAAGACTTCATCAAAGGAGCTTTGGTGGTAAACACTTCAAACAGGAAGCCCATGAGTGATTCCTCTGAGAATGGGCAAGCTTCCAATAGAAAGTCAAACAATTCAATGTTCTATGCTATCGGATGGGAAGTAGTTCAAACTCGGAGTAGAGCATTTCAGAGGAAACAAAAGATGGAAGTCTAAGTAGCCTCTTTAGGATTCCATTTGCAAGCTTAAAGACAACCCCCAGAGGTCCCAAGGCCCGCACCTCTGCAGCATAACTGATGATAGGGGCAATTTTCAAAGTATGCAGTTTGACAAGTGTACCCACTGAATAGCCTCCTCCCATAATGGCATAAGAACATATTGCTCCTAGAGTTTGAGCTGAGCGCACTTTAAGTTTGTTTAGTCGAGGCATGCTCCTTAGTTTACTGTCCAAGATAAACATACTGAGTTACGATTTCAGTTGGGACTCCCCTCAGTTTCCAATCGGCTTGTGCCACTCATTTAGAGTGAAAGTCGAACACGATGATCTTGGTTTTGGAGATGTTCACTCTAAGAGTTCAGCACTGATTGGGGGGTGGGTGCTGTTGCGCGGCATCAAAAATGGCTGTGGCCTGAAAACGCTCCATTGGAGGCTCGGGAACTTTGTCCCACATGGAAGCAACAACGACCGTCAGCTACACTCTCTATTGAGATTTTATTTTAGGAATGGTTGGAGGACCCCCGGGGTTCTGCATAGTGAGATCCGACGGCATCCTGCGCAGTAATTGACTTGGGGCCTGCGGGTGCGGCGGCCGTGTGGAGCTGGAGCTCCCCTTGCCCCCACCTCACAGAGCTCTGGTGGCGGTGGATCCTGGGCGGCCCGCGGTCGGCGGGGCAGCCGCCCGCTGACTGGGAGTTTTCTCGCTGGGACTCAGGCTGGTGTCCCTGCCCCTGCTGGGGGATGCGGGCTAGCCCTCAGCACAAAGACGTGGCGGCCGAGCCCTTCATGCTCCCTGTGGTCGTGTCGACTCACCGGGCCCCGCTGGCCTTGAGTCGCCGCTTGTTCTGTGAGGGGTCCCGGCTGGTTGGTGTGCGCCTGAGTTGCAGCATTTTGGAGGCGAGGCCGTGGAGGAGGTGAGTTGTGTGCCCCCTCTTTCCTGGCATAGTACACACAGTGGGAGTTGTCGCGAGCCCGGACCCGGTGCTCGCCCTATCTGCAGTTGGACAGCGTGGGGTCCTGTGGGCTCCTCTCCCTCCTGGACAAAGACACACGCAGCCGTGCCGCAGGAGACTGTGGCGGATCGGCCTGGTTGGCACTGTGGAATGGTGGGCTGAGCTGGGTGGGTCATCTCCCCTATGCCCCAATCCTGGTGGGTGGTGTTGGGGGCCCTTCCTGTACCAGCAGTGGGTTCTGCTGAGGCTGGACATTTTGTCTCCTGGGCTGGTCTAGCTTTAGTGACTGTCAGCAGTTCCTTGCTGGGGCTGTGATGAGCCAATAGCCCAACTGCTGAACTGATCGGCGCAGGTTGTTCATACATCGGGGGCAGGCTTTTTTTTTTTTTTCTACCAAGTGTGTGCCCCAGGCGAAACCTATAAGTTGGTTGGAGCTTTGTGGAGGGGGCTGGAGGCTAGTTGCATCTCTCCCCTGGGCCCAATGGTCCTGCATTAGGTGTGAGACCTGGTCCTTTTGAAATTCATTTGGTCTCGTTCCTGCCTGTGCAGGGGTGAATTGTGCGCAGGGTTGGGTTATTATACTCGGTTTCCCTTGGAATGGGCAACCAGAAACGACAGTCCAAGATGGAACAATATGCCAGAAAGGATTGGGCCTCGTCCGGTCAGAATGGGGAGCCCGGCGAGTCCCGTATTGACATTTCTGCCTTAAATCAAACCCTGCTGGCCCTAAAAGGCAGTACAGATAGTCTTGGGGCCAAAATAGATGCTTTAACCTGTAAGGTAGATGTGTCGGCGGTGCAAATGGAGAAATTGTGTGGGAGGATGTCGGAGGCGGAGCAGAGGATAGGGGAAGGTGAAGACAAGATTGCCGTTCTTCAACGAGAGGTAGCATCCCTGTAACAGACAGTCAAGAAAGTTACTGCTAAAAATGATGATCTTGAAGGGAGGTCTAGGAGAAATAATATTCGGATTACAGGGGTGGCCGAGAGCACACACATTGATAATATGGAACTTTTTGTTGAACAACTCCTTAAAGAAGTCCTGGACAATCCACAAGTCACTAGTATGTTTATGGTTGAGCGAGCCCACCGCTCGCTGGCGGTCAGGCCCCCCAACCCCTGGGGCTTCGGAAAGGGCTATCATTGCCGAATTTTCACTTATAAGGATTGTGATACCCTGCTGCGAGTGGCCAGAGAGAAGAAGAATTTGCAATGGGGCTCAGCGACAATTTGATTATTCCCTGATTTCAGCCAGCAGGCGCAGGACCAGAGGAAACCTTTTGTAAATGTTAAGGGCATTCTAAGGAAAAAAGGGATTTGCTATTCAATGATGTATCCAGCGAAGCTTAGAGTGGTGCAGAATGGAAAGGTCCTTTTTTTTAAAAACATTTTTTTTACCATTCCTGAATCAGCGGAGAGGTTTGAACATTCTGGAGTTTAGCAGCCCCCCCCCCCACCTCTCCAGGGTCCTCTTAACAGAGCTGGGGCCTGAGTGCACCTGTGGTTGTGTTGTGAAACTTCGCCAATCTGTGGCTGTAGTTGAACTTTAAGTCATTCTGCAATGTTTGAATATAGTAATTAGTGCTCGCTCTATGTGGGTTACCATAGTATAATGTAACAATGGTATCGAGCCTCCAAGCTTTAGGAGTCGCAGTAGCCGCCAGCTCCCTCTGTGCCCAGTGGCTACTTAGCTATGTTTGATTTGATGCTTGAGTGGTATAGGGTGGGGGGTGGAAATGGGGGGCCAGTAGGTTGGAGTTTCTGGCATGGGCGGGGGGGGGGTGGGTATTTGGGTTCGTTTTGTTAATTTGTTGGTTTTGCAGGTCTGGGGTGGGGCAAAGGGGGGATTTCAAGTTGCTAAATCTGCAGGCAGTATTAGAAGAACTGGCATTGGTACTGACAATACACGAGGTGCAAATCACAATGGTCTAATTCTGCAACTAGCAGTGTTCTCCCGCAAACAGGGTAAGAAGCAGTATCCTCCATAGTGGGTCATGTTAAGCAGGGAGGGGATACAACCATATTAACGTGGAATATACGTGGGTTCACAAATAGTAAAAAAACACGTCTAATTACAAATTATGCAAGGAACCATCATGCTAATGTTCTGTGTATCCAGGAGACTCATTTGTCTAGAACACACAACCTCCCTAATTTAACGGGCTGGGGGATCCACAGGTATGGGTCCTCCTATTCCTCACACTCCCGGGGGGTAGCGATATACATACATAGAACTCTTGAGTTCAAACTGCACAAAGTGGTTTCTGACTCGGAAGGCTGATTTGTTTTGGTTGCAGGAGAAATCTCGGGGTGGCTTATGCTGTTTAACATATATGGTCCCAATTATGACTGCCCAGAATTCTTTCAAACATGCGCAGATCATCTACGTGCGTTTCCTCAATATGTGGTTTGGGCAGGTGATTTCAATGTCGCTCTTACATTGGATATGGACACCTCGGGTGGCCCAGAAGTGGTGGTCAATAGCGAGGGATTACTCCTTGGTTGACTCCGGAGACAGTTACACCCCTTGGACCAGGAATTCACCTTCTATTCCAGGGTCCATGGCAGTTCATCCTGGATAGACTTTATCCAATTGTCCTCATAGCCAGGTCAACCAAAACGCTCAAATCCTCCCCCGTACCCTGTCGGACCACTCTCCAGTAGTGGGCCAATTTAGTAAACCCCAAGTTCCCAGGAGTCAGCTTAGATGGAGGTTCAGTGCGCAGGCGCTGCAGGATATTGCCTTTAGGGAAGATATCTGTCGAGACATAGCTGAATTTTTTTCGAACCAATACGGATTCGGTGGCGGGCGCAAGGGTGGTCTGGGAAGCCTTAAAGGTCTATATCCGAGGGTGCTGTATGTCTAGGGAGGGCGGGGTCCTAAAGTGTATACGCAGATCTATAGCGACCCTTGAGAAGGAGATCAAGGATTTGGAAAGGGAACAAACTCAGGGCGATTCTCTGGAGTTACAGGATCGGTTGGGGCGAGGAGGGCGGAAGTTCCCTCACTAATGGACTGCAAAGAGCAGTCTAGCTTGGGCGATTAAACAGGAACGGCGTCAGGAGGCTATCCTGGAGGCGGAGACTGAAAACGGGGTTATGGTTACGGACAATGTGGCTATCAATGAAACATTCCGGGTATTTTATGAGAAGCTGTACTCTATACAGCTGGACGTGGGCCATGATAGTATCGCCCAATATCTAGATAGTGGCGTTGGGGTGGCTGCACCCGGAGCAGGGCACATTATTGAATGTTCGCTCATTGACCAGGAGATCCTTAAAGCGATCCCTCCCAAATGGTAAGGCACCGGGCATTGACAGCATTACTGCTGAGATGTACAAAGCTTATGCCGAACTACTCATCCCACAACTACGGAACATGTTTGAACATGGAGGGTACCCGCAAGCCTAGCGACTGCTAGGAGGGCTCTGGTCACGGTTCTTCTAAAACCTGGTAAGGATCTGCGCAGTTGCTCGTCACATAGACCTTTATCCTTGATGAACACTGGTAATAAAATCCTAGCCACAATTTTGGCAGATAGGCTTCTTCCCATATGCCCGCCCTGGTGTTGCCGGATCGGGCTGGGTTCATCCCAGGTCGATCCACCCAAAATAATTCGAGGAGGTCATTCTCATTGATACACAATGTTAACAGCGAAATTCCCATGGCCGTTGCGGCCCTCGATGCAGAGAAGGCCTTCTACTCTGTCGAGTGGCCCTTCCTGTTCGAGGTGCTCCGCTGGGCTGGTCTAGGCAATACCTTTCTGCAGGGGATCCGACTGTTGTATACAGCCCGTAGGGCAGTGGTTTATACTAATCAAAAGCAGTCGGCAGCAATATTCCCTTCTCGTGGAACCAGACAGGGGTGCCCTCTCTCGCCCATCCTTTTTGCTTTGGTGATTGAGCCAGGGGCCTGTGCATTGGGTGAATTTCAATCACATATGGGTATAAGTATACATTTGTGCACGTCTATTGTGTCGTTATATGCGGACGACATGTTGATTTACATGAAGCACCCAAGGGATAACTTGATGGCAATCATGGGGGAGATTTTGGAGTTTGGGGCCCTTTCTGGTCTACGGATCAATTGGTCCAAGTCAGAAATACTTCCTCTTACGGCACGGGTATCACAGGATGATATTGGGGATGAGTTTGCCTGGTGCCCTCAGGGGATCCGGTACTTGAGGGTTTGGGTATGCACTTCTCCCATTAAGTTGTAGGAGGACAACTATTTGTCGACACTGGAAAGTATGGAACATAAGGTGGACTCTTGGGTGTGCCTCCCGATTTCTCAGGTTTATATATCTTTAATAATGTGACAATCTGGCTTTCCTCGAGATTCTGGGTTTGTATTAGGAGCCTGCTGAACAGATTGATTTGGGCTGGGGGTCATTCTAGGGTCTCATTAGATATACTATGCCGTCCATACTCGCAGGGTGGATTTGATATTCCTGACCTCCCCCTTTATCATATGGTTGCACAAGCCCAGTATGCAGCTTGCTGGTGGGCTCCTTCCCTGGATCTCCCTCAAACACGTTTGGAGAAGGTTATAACTTACCCGGATAGTTTGAATGGGTTATTGGGGGGAGTGCGAGCACATGGTGCCAGGACGGAGGTACAACCGATAATAATCACGCTTAAAGCACTTGACTGCCTGGCGGACAGGTTAGGCCTGGATTGCTGGTACTCTCCGGACATGGCCATTTACAATGTCTGGGGCGTTCCTTTTACTCAGGAGGAAGCTTTCTGTAAACAATTTAGGGTTCTGGGTATTCATACATTGGGGGACCTGGTGTTGGAGGGTAGATTCGTTACTTGGGATGAGCTAAAGGAGAGGGGTGACTGGACTTTACAACGATGTTCCTTTACTATTGTCTCAGGTAGACGCTGCAGTCTATTTGGCCGGCCTTCCCGGTAGCCCCGCCGATTTCCCCGGTATTGACTTATATAACTTCTTCACAGCACAGGAGTAAAGTGATCTCTACGTTATATAGAATAGTGCGGGCTAACACCCCTTCCCCGGGGAACCAATTCAGAAGTAGATGGGAGCAGAGTCTGGGTTTCTCATTGTCAGAGGCTCAATGGGGCATAGTGTGCACACAAACTAAGCAATCGCTATGAATACTAGGCTGCGTTTGATACACTTTAAATTTGTACACCAGATGCATTATTCTCCATACCGCCTGAGTGCGTTCTACCCAGATAGGTCCCCCAGTTGTAAGCGATGTGGTAAGTCACCGGCTGATTTTCTTCATGTGGCCTGGGTATGTCCCCCGATACAGGCCTTCTGGACTAGGGTTCAGCAAACCATGGCTACTCTTCTTGATACACCAATACCCGACTCCCCAGCAGTGTGGCTGTTGGCTCTGGTAGAATCCGGAACCAGGAGTGAGAAGCTTCTCCTAGGCATGGCTTCGATTGTTGCAAGATCGTTAATTGCCAAAGCTTTGGGGGCGTCAAGAGCTCCGACTTTCTTAGATTGGATTTTTTCCATGTCCAGATTCGAGAGACTGGAATCGTCGTATATACAAACACTGCTGCCGAACAGTAGATCCTTGGATTATTGGACCTTATTTAGGTGTTTCCAAAGGGAGATGGAAAGCTCCCTGGACCCTTTGCACTGTGATCAGGTGACCTAATAATGCATTTGTGCACTTGTTGAGCCTGTTAGTTCCACAATGATATGTAAATAGGACTGTTCAGTATAAGGGTCGGAATGCAGGCCGAAGGGTAGTCTTCCCCATTTTGTGATATGTTGTTTTTCTTTTGTTTTGCTGTCAGTACCACCCAACATGGCGTGTCTGTGCAACTGGGGGCAGGGGTGGGGGTGGTGTGGGTGGGAGGAGGGGGTAGTTGGAGTGTGAAGGGGTTATTGTTGATTGTTTGTGTTTCACATGTTTACATATAAATCAATAAAAAACAGTTTTAAAAAAAAGTTTAGCACTGATTAGGAATCTAGGTTATACAACGTGGTTTGAAGTCCGCGAGGGGTAATATCGAGGATGACAATATCATTGGCATACCCATCCACAACACTACTTGACTGCTGAGTTTGGGCAGAATACACTCGGATTGACCAGGTCATTTCCCCATTTCAGATGGGTAAGGGCAAAACAACAAAGTGGCCAGGATGCAACCTTGGTTGATGCCCATATTGGTGTGAATCCACCCTGAAGTATCCCCATTGCCCTCCAGCTGTACCTTGACACGAGTCTCCTCGTACTGCATTATGATTTTCAGTAAGCCAGCTGGAATCCGCCAACTGGCTAACTTCCCCCAAAGTCTTGCATGGTCTTTCGTGTCGAAAGAAGCACCGCAATCTACAAATGCTGCACAGACTGGTCTCTTCAGAATCTGCTAGGACTGTTGCACGATAGTGATGATAGCGAGTGCATTGATAGAGGTGGAACAGCTCTTACTAAACCCAGTTTGGTTCCAAGCAATAATATTTTAGGCTTCAGTCCAGCTAGTTGATAAGTCAAGGAGGACCCTAGCAAAGACCTTAGGGGGGACATCTAACATTGCCGGAAGGCGATAGTTTCTGGGGTCGGCATTTGAGCCTTTTTTTAAAAAACGGAACCAGGATTCTATCATGCCAGGAACGAGGGAGGACCTGGGTGGCGGCAATGCAGCAAAAGAGGTGGTGGAGAACCTCAGACAACGACGACGCGTCAGACTTAATCAATACATTAAGAGTCCATCTGGGCCAGGGGCCCTGGATGGCTTACTAATGCTAATTAGCCTAGAGACCTCCTCCTTGTTTTTCTCAAATTTCCAGACACCCATATGGTGAAGCTGGGGGAGATCTCAGGCTAGGGCCACACAGGGTCTCAGAAATGAAAGTAGTCCATACAGGCTCGGAGACTCCATTAATATCCGACCAAGTCAGTTTGTGTCCGTTTAAAAAATGACAACGAAATGTTGGCAGATTATTAAGTGGTTGTCACCAGGTATCTCCACTTCTGACATTCTCTTGACAGACGATGGAATCTGATCCGCCAAGTATAACTTGCCTTAATCAGCCGCCTATCAATTGTGTATGAGCGTTGGTCAAGGTCAGAAAGAGCCAAATGACCTAACTCTCTGTGGATGGATTATTTTTTGGCCCTATTGGATTTATCAAAAGCATGGGTAAGCTTTTTATTATCCCAGTAGCCCTCTGATTTGTTTCCCCGAATTTGAGGGGAAATGCAATTACAGATCAAACACGTTCTCTCCTCATATTTTTACAGTTAGAAATCCCTGGCCTAGGTCCAAAACTAGAAGAGAAGTGGACCTGTAAGAATAAAATCAACAAACACCCTACAAGCCCGGGATTCGAGAATTAAAGTCTCCACTCAGGACTATTGGGGTGGCAGAAGACTCAGAATTAAGCCACCCTCGAAGATTGCTATGGCTGCAGCATGCAGCCCAACATGGAGGGCGGGGGGGGTTCATAGATGTTGACAAGGATTTCTTTGGGCCCAGTAGAGTTCCTAAGGCACAGTCGGCCTACCAGCATGTTGTCGGAATCGCATAGCCAGAGTCAAAGGCTTTTTAACACCCAAAACTTGGCCAACCTTGGGTCTCCACAACCTCCACTTAAGGCTTTTGTAAAATATCCCACCCATCTAATACCAAGGATTTCACCATCCAAGTCTCCTGCCATGAAATGGCACTGAAGCAGTCAATTTGTGCAAACAGACCATCCTCCTCGTACAGATGATGCTGACCCTTGGAGGAAAAAGTTACTGTTAGGGACCCCTTAGCGTTCTTTGACGAACCAGCCCAGGCAGCCATTCCCAATGCTCATTGTTGTTGGCGGACCCACCACCTACCCCGCTCTGACCCATAGGATCAGAAGTGCAGCCCCTGGGCACGTCTGTCTGAGCTAAAAGTTGACTCACTGGGGCAGAAAGTGGGATTCCAATATCGTAGGCCCAGGTAAAAGCCTATACCCACCAGGCCCACCTCCCCAGTAGGCCAATGAAGGATGTTATTTGCTGCTTGGAACAAGATATTTGTACCCTGCTTTAAAACATTGTTTGTTAAATTCAACAGCATATTCTGCCATAGCATCCGAGAAGAAATGGACCAGAGATGCAACAAATGCAGCCCCCTCACACTGAAATACGGTCTTAATATCGTGGCTGCCAATAGTGCGAATCCGGCGAATGGAATGAAACCTCTCCAGAACCTGAGCCTAATAGAGATAATCGCCTTGCTCTTTCTGGAAGAGGCTCCTAATCTGCAGAGCGTTTTCAATACTTGCATATTCCATAGTATTAGTACCAAGATCCGAAGTACTCAGGCAGGGCGGAAAGGAGCTCACATGGCTTTGAGCCACCCTTCAGTTGGCAGTGCCAGCCTCAGTGCCCAGGGTAGTAAATACTGAGGGAAATGCAGTAGTTGTAGAGGCCGGAGTGGCAAACAGATGTTTCAGATTGTATGCAGGCACAAAATCTCATGCTTGCTTGCCACCAACCCCCCGGCCCTCAGTATTTTGGAGGCATTTTGAAGAGCCCTTTTTTCTCATCCTCTGGCACCGTGAATATTGGGGCAGGCATTATTTTGACCGCACTGGCGGGGTGAACAGCCGGAGGGTTCACATTGAGATTCACTGCAGCAGGATCACACCCAGAGTCTTGCAGATCCAAGTCAGCGAATGATGTCTGTACGGCACAATTGTTCCTACGTCCACCTTTAACAGTGTGAGCATTATTTGAATTGGCCAAACCATCTTCCAAACCATCTTCCAATTGAATTGCATGGGAAGTAAAGAAAAGAACAAATCCCAAAATGTGGAAGGAGGAAATTGAGATTGAGCCTGGCCAAAAAAGAGTGAGGCTGAAGAAATCAAATATCGAGGAGGTCACAAAACATCTGAAAACTGATGACAGAACAATTGCATATAAAGAGTATGACACATTCTTACAGAGGTACGCTAAAAAGTCCAGCGGAGGAGCGAAGAATGAATTCAGATGCCACGCGTACGATTGTGAGATAGTGCTGAAAAAGAGGGAATTGAGACAACAAATAAGAGCACTTGGAGACATGAAACAAACAGCAGCCAGAGAGGCAAAAAAGAAATTAAAGTCTCGATATAAGAAGTGGATGAGGGGCCATAATTACAACATGCAGCAACAGGATACAGAAAAGATGCTGGCATCACTAGAGAGTAAATACTTGAGAGTTCTGGGCACTAATTAACACTGAATGTACACCACATGCTGACGAACATGGTCTCAGAACAACAATGGACTGAACACTACTTGAAGCTCTTTGAAAAGCAAGGAGAATTGACAAAAAAAACGGAGTCAACATTGTTAGGCAGAAACCTGTGCAGTTCCCTCTGGGACCACTGCAAAAGATTTAAGACTACAGGTGTTTGGCAGTAAACCCACTTGGTAGCAGTCTGTACCACACAGATTCACTTGGTAGCTGTGGCTGAGCAGTCAGACTTCCCTCAAGAAGAGTTAGGCAGTATACAGAGTATTCACAATAGGTCAGAAGAGCACAGTAGAACAAGTAAACACTGACCAGAGCTTGGTGTAGAAGAGATATAATTATTTATTTAAAACCACATCTAGAAAAACACACAGGCACTAATAGTAAGCAATTCAAAAATACGGTCACTAAAAGATATACACTCCCATAGAAGAATATTAGACAAGTCTTAAGTAAAGCCCCACTTATTTTCAGACAGTGGTGAGCGCTTAATGCAGATGGCACTCTGTGAAGTTAAGCTCGGAGACAGGTGGATGCTGAAACAATAATTTAATCACTGGTTGAAGGATAGCGTTATGTTTAAGGGAATTACTATCAAGTCCTTCCGATTAATTTCACCGGTGTCTTGGTCTTCCAAAATATAACGACGTTAGTCCTGGTCTGGTCTTATCTTGGGGTGTCCGGATAGGCCCACCACTCTGGTTCTCCCCTCTCTCCTTTCTCCGCGTCCTGTGGAATGAGAGCAACCCATTAGTTTGGTTTGGCGCCCTTTTATCATAACAGGAGGTTTCAAACCCCCTCCAATCACTGGGAGCCTGGGCTAACCCCCTTCTCATTGGTTCCTGGGACGTTGTCCCGCCTCCCTTAAAGGTTGCCGCCCCGGGCTGTCGCCCTTCCCGTTTCCCTTGAGGTGGTGAGGGTTCACGTTGGCCATGCAGCCGTGGCCGCGTGGTGTAAGGACGCATCCGGACGATGGGCGTCCTTCTCCAGCCACATGAAGTCCTGGCTCCATCAGAAGGAGCACGGAGGCGGCGATCCGGTCGCTGCTCTCCTGCGTCCCGGCACCACCGCGAGCACGGCTCCCCGTTCCCCAGACCGGAGTGGAACCCAGGTGAGTGTTCCGCGGGCCCGCCGCGGCTGTCCGCAGAGGCTTCTCTCGCGGCTTCGCCGCGGCTGTCTATAGCGGCTCTTTCTGCAGCGTTGCCGCGGCCGCCAGCAATGCGGCTGTCCGCGGCGGCTTCCCCCTTCCTTGCTACACCGGGAAGGGCGGGCATGCCGCCAGGGTGTCCAGCGTCTTCGGGCTCGTGCGGGTTGAGTGCACGTCGCGGCACCACCCGAGGTATGACTCCACACACACTAATAATTTGTTTTAAAAGGGAGAGAAAAGCAGAGTATAAATTGAAACAGATCCCAACACTTTCATAAGAACAAAACAAGAGAGGGAGGCAAGTAAAACTGTGAAGTTAGAGTTCAGCAGGCCGGATCCACTTTAAGAGGATCAGAACGAAATGTGTCCAAGGTCACACGGTTGAGGTGCACAAGAGTCTTGCAAATGTTCAAAAAAGAGTTGGACCAAAAGAAAGGGACCTGTTAGAAGGTCAAGGCGGCCAACCCAGTCCAGAAGGTTAAGGGATTATTATTACCTTGTAGCAATCTTTAGAAAGGGAGGCCTGGCGGACACGGTACCTTAAAGTGGTGAGAAGACTCCAGCGGGGGCAGTTGTTCCTGGCAGCGGATGCAAGTCGGTGCTTCGTCCGGGGGAAGAGAAGATCTCGTCGGGGAGGAAGACAGGAGTCTGTTGCACTGCCAGGGAAGAAACCAGCTGCGGAGTTCCCAGTTTAAAGGAACGGTCCTTTTGTTCGTGGTCCAGTGGTAAGTGGCTATCCGGTTGCCGGGGTGCTTGGCACAGGCAATTCGACCACAAGACGGCCTGGGATGCGAAGAGAAGAAGGTAAACTGGTTGTGCCCACCAGTCAGGGGAAGAAGCCTCTCCAGTCGGGAGATATTCTCTGTCCTCGGGAAGTGGTGAGTCGGTTCCGCAGGGCTCCACCGGTGGTGTCGTCGTGGTAGGTCGGCTCAGCTTCTCCCTCGTCGGATTCTCAGGTCCTGTGGCGACTTCTGAAGTTCCAGTCCCCAAAGCCCTGCTTTTATGCAGCACACCCCCATTCACTCAGCCTAGCTGTCAATCAAACATGCTAAGTGGTGAGCCGGCCGGCTCACCACTTGGGCCAATCACACAAGAGTGTGACTTGAGTTACCAAGGTAACTCAGTCCAGGGTGCCTAAACCCCCTCCCACACCCCCTGTGGTACCCAGACAGAGTGGCACCACTTTTGGAGGCTTCTGTGGAGAAGCCCGCCAAAAAGTGGAACAAAGGGCTCGACTTGGGTTGGAGTCACAGAAGAGAACACAAACACCATTTTAGAATCGAGTCCTGGCAAAAAATACCAACTGGCTAATTAATATTAATTAAATAAACCGGCGGTGTGTTCGAGGCTATGAGAATTAAATAATTAAAGTTGGTGCCTCGAACAATGGGAAAATCCCATAGGGATCTATTTGCGGTCGGATATAAAAAATAGTATCCACTGCCACCAGCCAAAACTCGATCAGGGGGGACGGAGACGTGCCTCCTCGACTAACAGACCCCGGGGCAATCGAATTGCCCCGACCAGTACGTCCACAATATGATGGTTTGTACCGGTTTCTGTTAATAATTTGGGACTAGTAAAGCCAATGGTGACTTTACATGCCCTGGGAGACAGTAGTCAGTCCCAGGGTATGGAGTCTATGTTGGGGTGTCACTATGACACCCCTGTGTCACTGCACGGAAGGTGTTGTGTAACACACATAGTAAAAACACATGAGACCCTATGGAGTAAAGGACCCCATAGCCCATAAAACACAAACAGTCAAAGGAACACCATAAATCATGTCCAAGAGTGGGAGAAAAAGAGTCTCACTCTTGGCAGGAGAAAAAAACAAACTCCAGAAATCCAGCAAAGCTGCTGGGGGACTCACTAGGTTAGGAAATTCAGCCTAAAGAGAGAATTCTCCCTAACAAACATCCATTGGTTGGGATATCGAAATTTCAAAAGACGATATTTTGGAAACAATAAAAAAGAATAGTTCATCGAGAGCTCCGGGGCCCGATGGCATATCAAATGCAATGCTAAAGGAGTACCCAAATGAGTGGTCAGTTATGTAAAACCTTATTCGACAAAATAATAAAAGAAGGACCCATCCCAACATCATGGTAAATCCGCAATAATAGTGCCAATTTTTAATAAAGGTGAAAGATCTGATTCCAAAAACTACAGGCCTATTGTCCTGCTTGACGTGATAGGAAAAGTGTTTGCAAGCCAAATACTATCACGATTACCATCATGGATCACTCAAGCAGGGGCCTTTGATAGGCGACAGATGGGCTTTGTAAAAGGAGTTGGCTGCGGCCTAAATGTACTGATAATAAATGTATTAAAGATGGCAGCCTCAAGAAAAGGTACGAAAGTATACACAGCATTCGTGGACCTAGCCCACGCTTTCAATGGAGTGGATAGAGCGCTCCTATGGGAAAAGATGCTGAAATTAAGATGCCCCCTGAGCTTGATGATGGCAATTAAAGAATTACATTCTGAGACAAACGTTAGAATCTGCCTGGACCAACAAGGAACCCTGACGGAAAGAATTAAAACCACCAGAAGCATAAAACAGGGCTATCTGCTAGGCTCCACCTTATTCAAACTATTGATTGCAGACGTGGGAGAAACCCTAGAAAAAGCTGCAGCATTCCCCCCGAAAATAAATGGCAACCAGATAAGCTGGCTAATATACGCCGACGATATCGTCTTGCTGGATCAAACACCAGTGGGTCTACAAAGGAAACTAAGTGCACTTGAAAAGTACATTGAGAACAACGGGTTGGAAAAAAAACTGAGATTGTGCAGTTTTCTAACCTAAAAAGTCAAAAAGGAACAAAGAAAAATCAACCAGGCTGGAGCCTGGGAAACGTGACACTCAGAAGATCCCTACAAGTGACATATTTGGGTGTACAACTAAGTGCCAGTATCTCGGATGACCCAATGATGAAAAGAATAAAAACTAAATGTAAAGCGTTTGCAGTACAAGGGGCGATGCTTCATAAGAAATTTGGAAAATGTTCATACCAACCAGTGGTAACTTTCTATAAAGCGAAGGTTATACCGGCCTTGATGCACGGAGCCGAGGCAATGCTAGGATGCCCATTCCGTATGTGGGCTGAATGTGAAAATATATTTTGGAAGATCATTTTGAGGGTGTCACAGAGTACACCGAATACATGCATAAAATATGAGTTAGGTCTGTTATCAATTAATGCCAGAGTGACATGGAATACATTGTCAATCTATAGAAAGATCATAGAAACGGATGGAGCGCCTCAATTGAAATATTGAAATCTGCACAAATTAGCAATTCGAATGAAGTGCTAGAGATTTGGAAAAAAAACTGAACAAATCTTGACCCAACCGTCAACAACGAAAGAGATCTTGGAAAAAAATCCTAATGCAGTAAAAAAAAAACTCTGGTTGATGGACTGGATTGAAACAGTGGAACGCCGCAAGCAACATGCTTGTATGAAAGATTACACATTTGTAAGCAAGGCACTGAATGCCCTCCCAAGGTATCTTAAAAAATTTCCTTGTCCAAGAAGAAGGCACATTTTCCTAAAACTAAGTCTAAACTTATACCATACGATGGAAATAAAAAGTAGGAGGAAAAAACAAAATGAAATCGGCGACATCAAATGCCGCTTCTGTAGGAGCGAAACAGAGACCCTAAAGCACCTGATAACGGTATGTCCGAACTTGAGAGATCTAAGAACAAAAATTCTGGGAAAAGAATTACAAAAGTTCTCACTTTACAATGCTGAAGAATGGTGGATCAAGATGCAAGAAGGGGAAGACGAGAAACTAACTGTAGCCCTAACCTTCTTCTTAGAGGACATGGAAAAAAAATTGAAAGAATCTGAGGAATAAGTCTTAGTTGAGAAAGGAATTAAGGGGAAATGTGATTTTCTTTCTTTTTTTTTAATAAAGTTTGTAATAAAATAAAAAAAAATATATATATGTCATCTTCCAAAGTGCCAACCTTTACTGTGTCTGAGAGCTTTGGGCAGAACAGGAGCTGGGCAGACCACTTCTTGGGGGGTTCGTAGAAAAAAATAGGGAACATGGGGTGTTATAGGTTTTGAGGCCAAGGAGTCAGAGAACTTTTTACAGGAAGAGCTTTCCCAGCATATCTCCTCGCCTGGCAAATAATCTTCCTTTTTTTTGCGCAGGTCTGACGAATGGACCCCCAGTTGTAATCGATTTCTCAGTGGTTGAGGCGGGTGCTGCAGGTAATTCGTGCTGTCGGCTATTCACAGTGGTGACCACAGGAGTAGAAGAGTCAAAAGGCATCAACCGCTCGAGTTGGGGCTCCACCGCAACCAAATTACTGCATTGCGCTGTTGAAGTAGACTCCAGTAGATTCAGTGTGCGAGTATGCGTTGCAGTGGCCAGACTTGTACAGGATGTAGAGTTATCTTCCCCTTTTCCCAGGGTAACATTCTCTTCTACGTTCCTTCGGGATATTTAACCATTCAACAGTTCGTGTTGCACAATTATTATGCTTGGGTTCTCATTTTCTCAAATTCAACTCTATTTCAGTTTTTGTACTAGGATGAGTTAACGGGTTGCAATAATGATTCTTTGGGATCTTCCCCGGCCTCCTGTTCTCCCAGTTACCTTCCTGATGGTAGGAAAATGTCAGTGGGAGCCTCTTTCGTTGTAGACTCTTGTTCGATGCACAGATAGCCATTGTCTCTCCTGCTTCGGCATCTCTCTCATCGTGGTTTCCCATTTCTTCATGGTAACACAGCCATTCAGCGTACAACCGTAGACACTGTGGGTTCCACTTGTGAGTGGTATCGCCGACGTTGGCTGGACACTTGTCCCAACAAGGATTCCTATCCCTGGTCTCCCCACCACCTTCAGAAGGACTCCGGTCCTCAGGTTTTATCGGACTCTGTGCTTACCCTCTCTTTGGTGGAATGCTTTTCAAAGCTGCACGAGTTTGATATGTGCAAGCTCCGGCATCTCTCTCTCTGGTACGCTGTACGGGGCTTGGGGAACTCCTCATCTGGTGTATGGGCCTCTCCCCTTTTCTAGTCACGCAGCTCAGGACATTTCCCAGCTGATGTAAGTGTGTTCTTCTCTCTGCATCTACTTCTCGCTTGTCTCTCAATGGGGTTACGTTCATCCACCTCTTTGGGGATTGGCTCTTGGATTTTAAAGTTATGTCCTTTTTCTTTTGTATAATATCTGTAACGATTCACATCATCCCAGTATAGATAATTCACAGTTTCTGGTATTATGTTTCCTCATCAAAGTATGGATATTTCTCAGGATTTATTATTGCAGCTTCTTAGTCCCAGTCTTGGTTCTTTATGGAATCTGGTGTACTGAAGCATTCCATGTGTGCCATAGTATGTGACTCTTGAGGGAGTTCCTTTCCTCACAGAAACAGGAGTCCTTGTTCCCTAAGGGGCAGTCTCTCCTAGGTATGTGCCACTTTCTTCTACCCCTAGGGAGGGTATTGCAGAGCGGGCACATCTTCCTACCTTCACAAGAAGGGGCTTCCCCTTGGGGGGGAAGTGACAAGTTCCCTCGATTCATCACAATTGTCAAAATGTTATCAGTGGCAATTAATTGAAAGTGGAAGGAGGGGGCCTCCCCAAACCACTTAAAAAAGAGCTGCATGCCATCGAGACTCTGCCACCTCACCAAAGAGGACCGTCATAATAGAGGGCTTCTGCTGTCCCAGGTCCGAAAGCTATAGGATTTGTAGCGACTCCAATGTCTACCTGAGGCATGCCTACCATCATAAAGCATTTTCATTCCACCTTGCCCTGGAGGAAACCACCAGAGCCAACACATATTAGAACAATTCACTATTAGACCATTGAATTAGAATGCACTTGAAACAACCCTTAATATGATTATCTTTTGTTTGCTCACCCATATGAATATAGGGTTAATGGGGGAGGCGATTATTGCGAACCAAATAGACAGTGTGATAAATATTTGTCACCATCTTTAATAAGGGGGTGAAGACACTCTGGTGGAGCCTGCCCAGAATGGCAAAGAGATTTTGGTGGGAGAACCTCCAAGAGTCTTGAAAAAGTGCGTCTTGCCCCTGTTGACAGTCAATTTTGCTGCAAAAAGCATAGCATATTTCAAACCGCGATCTGACTTTTGCTTTAAAAGGTCTAAAGTTAGACCTCACTGCCTCTGCTGAAGACGTCAAATGTGTGTAAATGGAAATCCATGCATTTTCGTAACAGAGCTCCCAGTCTCCCCTGCGCGCTGAAGGACCAAGTCACGATACAAGCAGTTTAAAATACAGGCAATTTCCGTGAGCTGGGGCTACCCTAGCCTGGGAGGTGGAGCAAGCCAATGTTAGTCTCACTTGTGTACTGTGAAGAACAAGGAGGGTACTGAAGAATCATTCTGAGTAAAGTTTCTGTGAACAGCTCCACGTTTGGTACAACCGACGATTCGAGTAGGCCCACAAAGTGTTCATTATTTCTGTGGGAGCCTGCATCATGCATCACTTTGACTTCATGCTGTAGTCTCTCGAGTTTGTAAACATTGTCTCACCATCTTCCGCTCCAGTTGGAACCCCTGCCGCTCTCTTTCTCGATTCTGACCTGCAGAGTTTCCACCTTGAAAGCTATTTAATCAGTTTTTTGGCCCACAGAGTCCAAGCTTGACTTCATCTGCGCTAGGACAATCAAGTTTATTGGTGCCACAATTTTATTGACAGCTGCAATCTCAGGGGTTACCATATTGGGGGTTACCATCTTCACATCTGGCAACAGGTCCTTCTCCATGGTCTTCCAAAAGTTATGTTGACTTTGCTTTTTGCCACCGTTTGCCATGGGTTAGAGAAATCGCTCTGAGCTAAAGATGGCTGGTGGGCAAGACTCCAAAAATGTGCAACAATCAGGCCCAGCCGCATGCAAAGTGGTCCATTGATCAGTATCCAGTGATTGCAGAGAAAACAATTACAGAGAGGGAATTTATAAAGGAACAAAAACAGCAACTAAAAAAACTGTATGTTTGTGGAAACATAGATGGGGTGGGTTAAGGGGATAAAACTGGTGGGGTGGACTTGAACACATAGGGAAACGGGTTGGGAGGACCGTTTCTGTTTCTGCTGTTTTTGTTTAGTTAAAAATGGCCTCTCTGAAATTGCTTTAGCTATAATGACATAGAACCCCATTGATCACCCTCCAGGCAGGTCACCAACTGGTGATCCAAGATTTGCCAAGTCAAATTAATGCGTAGCGTATTCCCCAGTGACCGGAGAGGGGACATCAGGAGCAGCCATGCTGATGGAGCACCCAGAAAAGATTCCCACAAAATTCTCAAATTCATCCCAGTTCCATGGCAAAAGCCTATATAAGGAGATGCCATAACAAGGGCCAAGCCTCGATGGCAGCCCAAAACGATCCCATGCAGTGGGTGTCTGGCTATGAAAAAAAGAATAAGTATTGATGGAAGGGATTGCCTCTCCTTCACTATGGAACACCCATATAGGAGTGCTTTTCCTGTCTGGGAAAAGCCAAAATGTAGCTTCCCACCCTCCTGCAACAGTGTGTCCTGAATTCAGACAATAAAGGAAGAGGCGGGGGTTCCCCTGAGGCAAGCAGAAAGCTTCCAAAATGCTGCTGTCCACACTCTACCCAGGATAGTGCATCTAAAGCCCTACACACTGAAAAGAAGTCTTGGTCCCAGTCAGGTCACGCTCACTGATACTCTTATCCTCATCAGATCATAGTTTCAGGTGTTCTCAAAGAACAGGGAGACTCCGGCAGCTGACATGCCTCCCCTGCCACAAAACTACAATATAAGGCTTTCAGGGAGGCTAAGGGGATGATGGGGGAACTGCCTGCAGTGCATTTGCAGTCCCATCGGAAAGAGTTATATGCACCTCAAGGGAGAGCAGGTAACAGAGAATGTCCAGTCAGAGACTGTGATGCTCTTGGAGATCTGTTCCTAGGTAGCCTCCTTCGGCCGATTGTAGCACCCCCCAAATACTCCTTTGGAATGGATTATGTCCTCCCACGCATTCCTCATCTTTTGATATATCCATATCCTGCTGAAAATGTTTCCAGCAGGGGGCGCGCTGCGTGTCGACTCAGTGTCCCTCGAGGGCCTCTGTCTCGATGTCAATGTCACTACTGGTACATATAACGTGCACAGCGACTGTTGGCTACAGTTCCGGTCTTCAGTGAGAACTATCGCTTCGGAAGATCGTCACTCTTCGGTTCCTTCGTGAAACCTGCTATTATTTTGCAAAATATGCCATCTTCGGCATCAACTCCCAAATCGGGGTTTAAGAAATGCCATGACTGCGGCGCTGAAGATGTCGCTTATGGACCCCCATCAGTTGTGTCTGTGGTGTTTGGGATCCGATCATAAAACATCAGTGTAGATCCTGTCTTTTGTATGACAGTGAAAGCCCTAAAAGAATGTAAAGGGAAATTAGCTGCAGGTAGGTCACGACTGTTGAAAAAGCAATTCTCTGATGAGTCAGGGGGAGACTCTCCTCGTCGGAAGAAAGCAAAAAAACAGTCTTGATCTAGAAGTGGGTCCCACCACTCATCTTCACTGTAAGCGGATTCAATTCAACACTACAGCTAAGTCAATGCCTAGTCTGGGATGCCGATGGAAACCCTTATTGATATATTTTTATGTCCAGTTCATGTACTTTGGATGACAACCCTTATATCACACCCCTCTCTTGGAATCCCCTGACCCCACTGAGCCAAGAAGTAGGTTTGTTTCGCAAAGTAAAAGGTTTTATTTGAAAAATGAGACAGTATATATATTTCTGAGGCTTGTGGAATCTGCTTAGATCACATGCTGTGCATAGGCCGACATCTAGTGGAAGCTGCGGAGTATTACAGTTTGTTTTTCGAAACTCGAAAATGGGCGTCGACACAGGCGTGCCAGTAATACTATCCCTAGTGTGACGTCCACTGTACCCAAGATCCCTCACGCGTCTAGGATCCTCAGATTGTTTTTTTCCGCCATACTGGTCGGAAGCTGTGATGCCGGAAATGCATCTGAGGGACAGGGCCTCTGAATCCTTGTCCTTTTTCTGTTTTTACCGTGTGTTCTGTCATGTTTTCTGCCCAGGAGTCCATGAGGGACTCCTGGCAGTGCAGCTCTCTTTTGGTTTGGTGAACAGACCCATGGGATACCCTTATGGCACCCATGGGTAGGGGTACAACCCTGTGCCCCTAGTGTATGTTTTTGGGCACCTGTGGGTGGCCCACAGAGCAGGGTATGGGCTGGTGGCAGCTCCATGCTGAATTTGACAGGTGCTCTGGGTGTCCTCCATTTTGGGATACCCAGGCCCTGCCATTGGAATCAGTTGATTCCTGATAGGAAACAAGATGGCCCCTGTGGCCTCTTGCTTTCTATTGCCTGTTATCTTGTTTTTCCCAAAGTCCTGGGAAGCCCTGACTCTGTCCCTTCCCCCTGACTGGCTGTTGGGTGGAAGTTCCATATATGGTGTTGTTGTAAAGGCCCAGCTAGACTGACTGGAGCCTTCCCAGTGACTGTATGTTATGGGTACCTCCTGTGGGTGGGACCTGGGTGAATGGAGTGTGTGACCAATATACACTCCTTGTTGTGGTTGTCTGGTTTCTGGCATGAGAGACAAAGACTGAGACAGCCCTGCCCGAAACTGGCCTGAATGCAGTGTGTAGTGTTGAATGGCTGGGTACTTGTCCCAATCCACATTCCTTGTTGTGAGTGTCTGAAAGGGAGGAGTGTGGCCTGAATGCACTGTGTGCCTGATTGGCTGACTGACTGCATGAATGCCCTTCTGTGTGATTGGCTGCTGTGTGTGTGCCAGCAGTGTGGATGAGAGACAGAATAGTATATCTGGGGACCTCTCACCACTGGAAATTGTTCAGAAGCATTCAGAAGCTGAGTCTCCACTCAAGAGTAACTGGATTTGCTGATCCTCGACGTCCAGCTGGAAGAAGAAGACTTGCTGTGGCATTTGCTTCGACGGAACTGAAGGTTGTCGAAATCGTCGAGGACTGACCCGAGAGAGGACCTGGTAAGGCGCCCTCTTCCCGTGCTCCGAGGGACCATCGAGCACCGCTGAATCTTCGCCGAAGCGCCCTGGAAGTCAGACCCTCGAAAGGCTGCCGACCCGAGACGGGACCGCCGAGGAGATCGAAGTGAAGCACCCGGACCTCGACGCTGTCGAAGTCCATTGCCGTCGACCAGGGTTCGCAGGTCTGTGTAACCGCTGGAGGCCCGTCGAAGTTGTGTTGCCCAGCCGTGGGAACCACTTGACGCCGTGCCGCCGACGACCGGAGCCGTCCGCTCCTTGCCTAAGAACATTTGACTCGAAGGACTCCCTCGTCCGCACCGTCGACCGCTTTTGCCCTGCCGGAGAAAGTCGAGGACGACCAACGCGCCGAGGAGAATCCGCCGGTGGGTTTCCCGCCACCTCACGATCCCAAAGACTCGAGCGACTCGACGCCCTTGCTGGGCTCCCGTCTCTACAATCTTTGCGGTCCAGAACTATTGTCATCGAGGTGCCCCGCACACCTCCGCCTTGCAGGACGCCGACGCCCCGACGCCGACGAGCACCGCTCGGACGAAGCTGCCGCCTCTTCGACATCATTCTACCTCGTTTGTCGACGGACGTTCGACGCCCCGTGCCTCCCGCTTGAAAGGGAAGGCATTCAAGAAGGGCCGTCGATTCCCCGTCGCCGAACCCCGAGGTCTTCGACGTTTCTCTACGCCTCTCGACGATCCGTGACTCCTGCTTAAAAGGGGGTCATTCAAGAAGGATCTGTCGACGCCTCTTCGAAGAACTCGACTCCACCAGGTACATTGGGGGGGTAAAAACATTGTAGGAGAGAATAAGACTGTTGAACAATATATGGACTGGGCTTGTGTCATATCCCTTTATTTTACAGGTTGCCCAGGTGGGGGGATCTCCACACAGAACTGTGTCCAGTGGTAGGGGCCAGTATTCTGCCTATTGTTTCAACCCTCTGTTATCTCTCCTCTCTCTATTGCTGGTTTCCTTCTTATTGATCTGTGTGCCATTTTAACAGTATTGTGAATGCACTTTAATGAGGTCTAATATTAGTGGTACCACTTTAGAATTGTAGATATTTACCATTGCTGATTTTCCTGAGCACAAAGTGCGTTATTGTGATAAGTGTACATAACCCTTGAATATTAATTATATAAAGACTGTGTTTTCAGTAATACAGTGTGTGGACATTCCTTTGTGGGGGCTTGGGGATACCCTGTACTTAAGAACCAGCCTGCATCACCTCCTGAGAAGCTAGGCCTTGATTGCTCGTCCATCGCTACCGTAATCGAGAATCTTGGCTGGGGTCTTCTGTGCCTCTCCTCTACCATATAGAGAGCGGAAGTACAGACCCCCCCCACCGGTCTTGACAAGCTGGTGGCAGCGGTGGGATGCTTATGGTTTTAAGACTCAGTGTATAACCGTGCCACTTACAAAATATCCGCACTTTATTAGATTAAGGTTTGGGTGTGTACCAAATAACTGCATTACAGGCAATGGAGCCCATTGCAAATGGTAAATTGACTCGGATGAGCTTAGAGGCTCTCCAGAGTGCTTGTGAAGCCAGGGAGTTGGACTTTGTGGATAAGTCTAGGGCTGAGCTGATAGCTGCCCTGGTGGACTACCAGACTGATGGTGAAACCCTTGATGAAGGGGGGGATGCAACCAGTGAGGACTCTGCCCCTGGGGTTGTCGCTGAATCTGTTTCTGGGAATGCCACCATTCCTGCTGCCTCTGTTCCAAACCCCAGCAATTCCATGGAACTTGAGTTATTAAGGATGAAATTGGCCTTTGAATATCGCAAGTTGGAAATAGAAGCTGAGCTTAAGAAAGAGGAGCTGGCACAGCAAGTGGAACTCAAGAATAGGGATCTTGCGCTCAAAGACAAGGACACTGAATGTCAGAGAATCCAGCTAGAGAGAGCTAGAGTGGAGACTTCAGCTAGACCAATTGAGAGTGGCAGGTCCCCAGCCACCAAGTTTATGAAAGATTTGGTTGGTGTGTTTGTGGAGGGTTCAGATATCCTCCAATGGATTGAAGCGTTTGAAATGGCTTGTGCAATTCATGATGTAGATAAAAGAGATTGGGCTAAGTGTTTGTTAAGCAGAGTGCCTCAAACTGGATATGACTGTATTCTGAAGCTGAGTGTGGAAGAAAGGGGTCAGTATGAGTGTATGAAGTCTGCTTTGATTGCCAAGTTTGGCAAGACACCTGCCCAATACCTTAAAAGGTTCAGGGAATTTAAGAAAAGAGAGAATGTGTCTTGGGTTGACTGGGTGAGTACTGCGCACATGAACATGATGGGGTGGATTGATGGATACAAGGTGAAAACTTTTGTTGAGTTGTCCCACCTCTTGTTTTTTGAGCATTTTTCTGAAGCCTGTTCACCGGAGCTGCGTCAGTATGTGGCTGACCAGAACATTTTGGACCCCTTTAAGCTGGCTAGGTTGGCTGACAAGTGGGTCTCCCACCGGGTGTCCCCTAAGGACTCCAGTGGGAAGGACAAGGACAAAGAAAAGGGGGCCTCTCAGAAAGCTGAGGAGTCCCAAAAGCAGTCACAGTCGGGTAAACCAAAACCTTCCTCTCCTAAGACCCAAAAATCTAGTGGGGATAAGTCCTCTGTGGGTGGGAATAAGAGTAGTGGTCCACCTGCTGCAAAGCAGGCTCCCAGTGGTTCCAGTACCGTACCCCGCACTCCTGGCACTTGTTGGGATTGTGGGGCTCTGGATCACAAAAGGGGTGACCCCAAGTGTAAAGGTAAGGCACTTGGAGTACAGGCTGTCAGCCTGACCTACCCTTACCCCGTGTCTGAGGTGGAGGCCACTGTCCTCCCCTCCTCTACAGGAATCACATTTGGTGCTCCAGTAGAGATTTCCTTAGTGTCCCTTGGGGCCTGGGACCAGTACGCAGAAGTACTGGCGACTATCCCACAGAACACCCGTAGATTTTTGAGAAGTGTCCTCTTGAATGGCCAGCCTTCTACTGGTTTGAGAGACACTGGGGCAAGCATGACAGTGGTGGACAGGACCCTGCTCAAGCCAGAGGACTATGAAGGTGCTCCTCTGCAAACCACCAGGTTAGCTGGTGGGCCTCCCAAATTATCGCCTGTAGCCCTAGTCACACTCATGATTGGAGACAAGACAGCAAGGCTTCCTGTCCTGGTTCAGGACAATGTCCCTGCTAACATTCTGTTAGGAAATGATCTAGTAGAGTTGGGGTTGATCTCGGATGGTCTTCCCATGACTGCTGCTGCAGTCACTAGGTCACAGGTGACACCGGGTCTGGCTGTGAGTCAGGTATCCGAGCCAAAGGCGAGGCCTAAGGCAAGAAGAAGGAAGACCAAGAAGGCCACCTCTGTGGAGGGAACACCTTCTCTTCCTGCTGTTCCGACAGCACCCAATGGGATCCATGCTCCGGACGGGCTGGGTCCAGCGGAAAACCCAAACTCAACTCCTGTGGGAGAAGAGACAGAAGACTCTCCTGTGGGAGAGGTTCTCAACCCGGAGGATCATCCCGACCTTCAATGCTTGTTAGCTGAAGGGGGACCCTCCCGGGCAGACTTCTGTAAGGGACAGAGAGAGTGCCACTCTCTCGAGGGCCTGAGGAAACAGGCCCTGTCCCAGGCACAAGGTGAAGTGCCTAGGACATTCAAGATTTATTGGGAGGGTGAGCTCCTTGTTAGTGAGCCCACTAAGCCCGAACCTGGTGCCCGCAAGAGGTTGGTGGTACCCCAGGTTTACAGGCCCTTCCTACTGCAGTTGGCGCATGAGGTGCCCTTGGCTGGTCATCTTGGGACCAAGAAGACTAAGCAGAGGCTCTCTGCCCATTTCTACTGGCCACGGATGGGAGTAGAGGTGGAGTCCCACTGCAGGACCTGCCCAACTTGTCAGTTGTCTGGCAAGACTGGAGGCAGGGTCATTGCCCCACTGCAGCCGTTACCAGTGGTTGGCACACCATTTGAGAGGGTGGGCATCGACATCGTCGGTCCCCTTGACCCTCCCACTTCAGGTGGACATCGGTTCATCCTGGTCTTGGTAGATCATGCCACCAGGTACCCTGAGGCAATACCCCTTCGGACTGTTACTGCCAAGGTGGTTGCCAGGGCTCTCCTGGGCATTTTCACCCGTGTTGGATTCCCCAAGGAGGTTGTCTCTGACCGAGGATCCAACTTCATGTCTAGTTACATGAAAACCATGTGGAAAGAGTGCGGGGTAACCTACAAGTTCTCCACCTCTTACCACCCCCAGACCAATGGTCTGGTTGAGAGATTTAACAAAACTCTCAAGGGCATGCTAGGTGCTTTGGAAGAGCCCCTAAGGAGGAAATGGGATCTCCTCCTGCCATGCCTGCTGTTTGCTTACAGAGAGGTACCTCAAGAGGGTGTTGGTTTCAGCCCCTTTGAGTTACTCTTTGGACATCCCGTGAGGGGGCCCCTCGCCTTGATCCGAGAAGGCTTGGAAGCCACCCCTCCAGGTCCCGCCAAGCAAGTGGGGGACTATGTGTTAGGCCTCAGGCGGAGGATGACACAAATGATGGGTCAGGCAACAGCAAATCTCAAGGCCAGCCAGGAATTGAATAAGTACTGGCAGGACCTGAAAGCTTCGCAAGTGGATTGGACTCCGGGACAGGAAATCCTTGTGATGGAGCCTACCAAGCCTAGAGCTTTGGCAGACAAGTGGACTGGACCCTTCAGGATCATCTCCAAGATGGGCGAAGTCAATTATCTGGTGGACATGGGAGCCTCTGGGGTAGCCCCCCAGGTATTCCATGTCAACAGGCTCAAGCCTTTCCACAGGCGAGCAGAGGTCTCATGTCTCTTGCTAGCTTCAGGGCAAGAAGAGGATGAGAGTGAGCCCCTTCCTGATTTGCTGCATAGCAACCCTCAGGATGGCTCAGTGGAGGGAGTACAACTCTCTCCCGATTTGACAACAGAGCAGCAGAGGGCCTGCCGGGCTTTGCTCCAGCAGTATGCCCCTCTGTTTTCACTGACACCGGGCCTTACACCGTGGTGTAAGCACGAAATTGACACTGGTGACAGTGTGCCTGTCAAAAGCAGGAGCTATCGTATGTCAGATACCGTCAAAAACCACATCCAGGCTGAGGTCGCCAAGATGTTGGATCTGGGTGTTATTGAACCCTCCACCAGTCCCTGGTCCAGTCCAGTGGTCCTTGTCCCCAAGGCAAGTTCCCCGGCGGGTACCAAGGATTGGAGGTTCTGTGTGGACTACCGAGGAGTCAATGCCGTCACCAAAACTGACGCGCACCCATTGCCCAGGGCTGATGAGCTCGTGGACACTATAGGTGCTGCCAAATTTGTGAGCACCTTTGACCTTACCTCAGGCTATTGGCAAATAGCTCTGACGGACCATGCCAAGGAAAAGACGGCATTCTCCACACCTGAGGGACTCTACCAGTTTAGGGTCATGCCCTTTGGGTTGAAGAATGCCCCTGCCACCTTCCAGAGATTGGTCAACCATGCGCTCAGTGGGCTGGAAGCCTTTTGTGTGGCTTACTTAGACGACATTGCCGTCTACAGTTCCACCTGGGAAGAGCATTTGACACATCTGGATAAGGTGTTGCAGGCCTTGAAAAGGGCTAACCTCACTATCAAGGCCACCAAGTGCCAGATAGCTCAGGGGAAAGTTACCTATCTTGGTCATGAGGTAGGAGGGGGTCAAATCCAACCTCTCTCCAGTAAAGTACAGGACGTACAGAACTGGGAGACTCCCACTACTCAAACCCAGGTGAGAGCCTTTTTGGGCCTCACTGGGTACTATCGCAATTTCATGGCAGACTATGGAACCATAGCTGCACCCCTGACAGCTCTAACTTCACCCAAACAGCCTAGGAAGGTTAATTGGACTGAAGACTGTCAGAGGGCCTTTGATGGCTTGAAAGAAAGTCTGTGTAGGGCACCTGTGTTGAGTGCGCCTGACTACAGCCGACCCTTTATCGTCCAGACGGATGCCTGCGACACCGGAATTGGAGCTGTCTTGTCCCAGTTAGATGACAAAGGGAGAGAACATCCTATCATATTCATCAGTAGACAACTCAAGGGTAGAGAACTTAGGTGGGCTACTGTTGAAAAGGAATGTTTTAGTATAGTTTGGAGCCTTAGGCGTTTTAGGCCCTACCTTACGGGGTCCACCTTCAAGGTCCAAACAGATCATAAGCCCCTGAAGTGGCTTATGCAGATGAAGGGTGAGAATCCGAAATTGCTCAGGTGGTCGATTAGCCTACAAGGGCTAGACTTCACCATAGAGCACAGACCAGGGAAGAGTCACGATAATGCAGATGGCCTTTCCAGAAGGTATGTTGACCGTCTGGATGAGGGTGTCTATCCCGTGGGAGATTAGGCACCCTCCACCTCAGTCTGGGGGGGGCGACTGTGATGCCGGAAATGCATCTGAGGGACAGGGCCTCTGAATCCTTGTCCTTTTTCTGTTTTTACCGTGTGTTCTGTCATGTTTTCTGCCCAGGAGTCCATGAGGGACTCCTGGCAGTGCAGCTCTCTTTTGGTTTGGTGAACAGACCCATGGGATACCCTTATGGCACCCATGGGTAGGGGTACAACCCTGTGCCCCTAGTGTATGTTTTTGGGCACCTGTGGGTGGCCCACAGAGCAGGGTATGGGCTGGTGGCAGCTCCATGCTGAATTTGACAGGTGCTCTGGGTGTCCTCCATTTTGGGATACCCAGGCCCTGCCATTGGAATCAGTTGATTCCTGATAGGAAACAAGATGGCCCCTGTGGCCTCTTGCTTTCTATTGCCTGTTATCTTGTTTTTCCCAAAGTCCTGGGAAGCCCTGACTCTGTCCCTTCCCCCTGACTGGCTGTTGGGTGGAAGTTCCATATATGGTGTTGTTGTAAAGGCCCAGCTAGACTGACTGGAGCCTTCCCAGTGACTGTATGTTATGGGTACCTCCTGTGGGTGGGACCTGGGTGAATGGAGTGTGTGACCAATATACACTCCTTGTTGTGGTTGTCTGGTTTCTGGCATGAGAGACAAAGACTGAGACAGCCCTGCCCGAAACTGGCCTGAATGCAGTGTGTAGTGTTGAATGGCTGGGTACTTGTCCCAATCCACATTCCTTGTTGTGAGTGTCTGAAAGGGAGGAGTGTGGCCTGAATGCACTGTGTGCCTGATTGGCTGACTGACTGCATGAATGCCCTTCTGTGTGATTGGCTGCTGTGTGTGTGCCAGCAGTGTGGATGAGAGACAGAATAGTATATCTGGGGACCTCTCACCACTGGAAATTGTTCAGAAGCATTCAGAAGCTGAGTCTCCACTCAAGAGTAACTGGATTTGCTGATCCTCGACGTCCAGCTGGAAGAAGAAGACTTGCTGTGGCATTTGCTTCGACGGAACTGAAGGTTGTCGAAATCGTCGAGGACTGACCCGAGAGAGGACCTGGTAAGGCGCCCTCTTCCCGTGCTCCGAGGGACCATCGAGCACCGCTGAATCTTCGCCGAAGCGCCCTGGAAGTCAGACCCTCGAAAGGCTGCCGACCCGAGACGGGACCGCCGAGGAGATCGAAGTGAAGCACCCGGACCTCGACGCTGTCGAAGTCCATTGCCGTCGACCAGGGTTCGCAGGTCTGTGTAACCGCTGGAGGCCCGTCGAAGTTGTGTTGCCCAGCCGTGGGAACCACTTGACGCCGTGCCGCCGACGACCGGAGCCGTCCGCTCCTTGCCTAAGAACATTTGACTCGAAGGACTCCCTCGTCCGCACCGTCGACCGCTTTTGCCCTGCCGGAGAAAGTCGAGGACGACCAACGCGCCGAGGAGAATCCGCCGGTGGGTTTCCCGCCACCTCACGATCCCAAAGACTCGAGCGACTCGACGCCCTTGCTGGGCTCCCGTCTCTACAATCTTTGCGGTCCAGAACTATTGTCATCGAGGTGCCCCGCACACCTCCGCCTTGCAGGACGCCGACGCCCCGACGCCGACGAGCACCGCTCGGACGAAGCTGCCGCCTCTTCGACATCATTCTACCTCGTTTGTCGACGGACGTTCGACGCCCCGTGCCTCCCGCTTGAAAGGGAAGGCATTCAAGAAGGGCCGTCGATTCCCCGTCGCCGAACCCCGAGGTCTTCGACGTTTCTCTACGCCTCTCGACGATCCGTGACTCCTGCTTAAAAGGGGGTCATTCAAGAAGGATCTGTTGACGCCTCTTCGAAGAACTCGACTCCACCAGGTACATTGGGGGGGTAAAAACATTGTAGGAGAGAATAAGACTGTTGAACAATATATGGACTGGGCTTGTGTCATATCCCTTTATTTTACAGGTTGCCCAGGTGGGGGGATCTCCACACAGAACTGTGTCCAGTGGTAGGGGCCAGTATTCTGCCTATTGTTTCAACCCTCTGTTATCTCTCCTCTCTCTATTGCTGGTTTCCTTCTTATTGATCTGTGTGCCATTTTAACAGTATTGTGAATGCACTTTAATGAGGTCTAATATTAGTGGTACCACTTTAGAATTGTAGATATTTACCATTGCTGATTTTCCTGAGCACAAAGTGCGTTATTGTGATAAGTGTACATAACCCTTGAATATTAATTATATAAAGACTGTGTTTTCAGTAATACAGTGTGTGGACATTCCTTTGTGGGGGCTTGGGGATACCCTGTACTTAAGAACCAGCCTGCATCACCTCCTGAGAAGCTAGGCCTTGATTGCTCGTCCATCGCTACCGTAATCGAGAATCTTGGCTGGGGTCTTCTGTGCCTCTCCTCTACCATATAGAGAGCGGAAGTACAGACCCCCCCCACCGGTCTTGACAGAAGCATCTTGCGGAGTCCCCTGGCCTTAGCCTTACTTTTGCTAATTATTGAAGTTTAAAATTATTTATTGACATCCTTCCCCACCCCAACGTCGACACTCGAAACTCGACGACGGCTGGAGAAGACATCGACCGTCGGCTGCTGCACGACGGATCTGGGCCTCGGAAGGCCGCTGGCCTCGGCCCGGGCCTAGTAGGCCGCTGGCCTCGGCCCTGCAAGTAGGGAGAGTGGGGGGTGGTACATACTCTTCACTCTTGGTATATAGGTACACCTTATATATTTCCAACACTTACCAGCCCGCTGCCTCAAGGTGCGTATGGAGGGTACCCCTTTCCAATTCTGCCCCAAGTGCAACCGCAAATACCCTTGGGTCGACAGGCACGCCACGTGCAATCTCTGCTTGCCGAGGGACCACCCCGAAGCGAACTGCAGAGCGTGTAGTAGGTTTAAGCCTAAGACACTTAAGGACCGTTCGACAAAGCGTTGGGCCCACCACGCCAGGCAGGCGGCCATGGCAGCGGAGGGCGCCTTCAGCGATGGCAGCGACGCCGTACTTTCGGACGGCGAGGGCATTACGGCGTCGAAAGACTGCCGAGCGCAGGTCCCCGACCTCGGAAGGTTGTCCGGCAGGGCGGCTATGGGGAAGACCCCCGGCGACGCAAGCGCTACACACCCTACACACACTAAGCACACTAAGTCCAACCGAACCTCGACGACGTCGACTTCTCGGAAAGAGGCACAGAAAGAACGGTCCGACTCGGTGTCCTCTGGGCGCTCTCGATCGAGATCGCCTCATGACGCAAGGCAATCATCCACTCTTGCCAAGAGTGCCTCGCTCCCTAGATTAACGGATGTTCGATCGTCGGAAGACGAAGACGACTTCCACCCCCAGGCCGCGCTCCAGGAGACCGAGGCCGCAATTAACACCAGCGAGGCCCCACGCTCGAAACACACAGATACCTCTCCCGAGCCTCGACGCCAGGCGTCGAAAGTCTCTGGGGCCTCCAAGGGGCAGGGAAAACATTTTTCCACGCACGGGGAGGGGGGGAAACAGCGGAAAGCACAGCCTTCCACTCCTGTAAGACCATCCTTCCACCCTAAGCAGACAGACAAACACAAATCTACTGGGACATCAACATCCAGCAAGGGTACCCTTGATAAGTCCTCTAAGTTGCCTACTAAAGTCATACCCTGTTCCAAAGAATGGTCCAGTGAAGACATAGACAGGGTCATGTCAAGGATGTCTTCCTTAGCTGATTTTTATGACAAAAACCCAGAACATTTCCTTTCGTATGACCCTCAAGGGGCCACACCCTCAGGCTCCTCTGATCCTATCCCCCTAAGTAAAAAGGCCCGGTTCGAAAGACCTGAACCCTTCGAGGTGCAGCCTTACTCTACTCCATACTCTACTCCACACCCCAGATACCAAGGACAGCCTTTCCCTGAAGGGGACCAGGAGTTTAACATTATGGAGGAACAAACCGGGACTGAATACTATGCGGATGATGAGGACCTGGAGGAGGTAGAAGATGAGCAGGAAATTTACAGAGCAGATTCCCCGGTAGAGAGCGAAGCCCCAGTTACCGACTCGCCAGTTGATAACCAGCCCCTCCTTAATGAAGTTCTCGCTCGCGCAGCAGAACATTTTCACATCGACACCCACGGTGTACAGGAGGAAAGGGACTTCGCAGAAGAGTTGGTGGGAGAGAGGAGGCCGGTCGCTCAGACCATCCCTATCCTTAAATCCATCCAACGTAGAATAGATCCATCCCTGGTGAATCCTAACCTCACCAGAGCCGTCAACCCCAGAGTCGAAAAACTTTTTCGGGCAGCCCAGTCTGACCCTCTTTATATAAGAGGACATCTTAAACCAGACTCCCTAGTGGTTACCAACACTCGGAAGAGGGCTGGGACACCCTTATCGTCGTCAGAAGCTCCTCCCGACAAGGAGAGCAAAAAACTGTATGGGTTTGGCAGGAAGGTAGCCTCAACGTCCGCCTACCAAGCAAGGATTGCAAACTCCACCACCCTGTTGGCAAGTTACAACTGCCATCAATGGGAAGAGGTCGCGGCGCTCATAGCCTCTGCTCCTGAACCGTTAAAGGGCCAGTTGGCTCGGATCTCGGCAGAAGGGAGAGCCGTGTCTGGTTGCATATTAAAAGCAACTTTCGACGCCGCGGACAACGCAGGAAGATTGATAGCGGAAGGTACTGTTATCAAGAGACATGCGTGGTTACGGCAATCGGGGTTCAAGACAGAAACCCAGGCTTCATTAATAGACAAGCCGGTGGAACCCGATCTATTGTTTGGGAAAGCGGTCGAAGACGCACTTAAAAATGCCAAGGACGAATACGAGACTCTCAAATCCCTTGGCCAGCTTACCAACAAACCCCCTAACCAGAGGGGGAACAGTAATTTTCGTCGCCCACGCGGCCAAAATTCACAAAGAGGCAACTATGCCCAAGGACAGGGTACACAATGGAACAACAACCAGCAGTCTACCCAAAGTTACGGCAGGGGTAACAAGAGAGGTCGTGGAAGAGGCAGAGGCAGCCCCAACAAGGGAGGTGGCACGCCTCCACCAAAGCAGTGACGCTCAGTTCAGGGTCCCTTCTCACGCAACCCCAGTAGGGGGACGCATTTCCAACTTCACCCAGGCTTGGGAAGGGATCACCTCAGACAGATGGGTGCTGTCAACAGTGTCCACCGGATATTGTATAGAATTACTGCAGCGTCCCCAGAACCACCCTCCACGACAAAGAATACACTCCTTAGAACATCAGAAGATCCTTCTCGAGGAGATCGCCATTCTGCTACAAAAGGACGCGATAGAACTCGTCCCAGGACACCAGGTAAACAAGGGTATCTATTCAACTTACTTCCTTGTGCCAAAGAAAGATTTGACAATGCGCCCAGTATTGGACTTACGGCCTGCCAACAAGTATGTCAAGCCCCAAAAATTCCGTATGACCACACTACAAGAGGTAATCCCCCTCCTAAAAAAGGGGGATTACATGGCAACCTTGGATATGAAAGATGCTTATTTTCATATTTCCATGCTCCCAGCGCACAGAAAATACTTGCGCTTCAAGGTGGACAGTCGCCACTACCAATTCAAGGTACTGCCCTTCGGGATAGCTTCAGCACCAAGGGTATTCACCAAGGTACTGGCGGTGGCAGCTGCACACCTACGCAGGGAGGCAATCCCAGTGTACCCTTATCTGGACGACTGGCTCATAACGGGGGAAACCCCAGGAATTTGCAGGTCAAACATTCAGAGGACTATCGACCTCCTCCACGAATTAGGCTTCTCTATCAACGAGAAGAAGTCAAGTCTGGTGCCAAACACCTCAAAACAGTTCCTAGGAGCAATCCTAGATACTCAGAAAGGGTTGACCTTCCCTTCGGAAGAGAGAATTCGGAATATATTACTGCAAATTCCACATTATCAGTCAGGTCAACTAATAACGGTACGCAAAGCAATGCGGTTACTGGGCATGATGGCGTCATGCATTTACCTGGTCCCCCACACGCGTCTGCGCATGCGTCCCATGCAGGAATGGTTGGCGAAACAGTGGTCTCAGGCAAGTGGTCAGTGGGACGATCTAGTGGTCGTTTCGCCAACACTCGTACAGAGCTTACACTGGTGGACAAGAGAGAATCTCGCAAGGGGAAAACCCTTTTACGATCCCGAAGTACAGGCAGTGGTGACTACAGATGCATGCCTGACTGGGTGGGGAGCTCACCATCTCCACCACACAGCTCAGGGTCTCTGGTCTCACTCAGTAGCCAAGAACCACATCAACCTGCTAGAGCTTCTGGCAGTATTCCGAGCGCTTCGGGCGTTCGAGCCCCATCTGCTAAACTTGTCGGTGCAGATCCGGACGGACAGCACGACAGCCATGTTCTATCTGAACAAACAAGGAGGGACTCGTTCGCCAAATCTGTCCAAGCTTGCCCAGAAAATCTGGATATGGGCACTCAGACGGAACATCTTCCTGTCATCACAACATGTTCCAGGGGAGCTCAATTCCCTAGCGGATGCCCTAAGCAGAGACTCCCTCCCAGAAGAACACGAATGGGTCCTTCACAGAGATATCGTAGAAGATCTCTTCTCTCAGTGGGGTTCCCCCACTATAGACCTATTCGCCACAAGCGAAAACAAACAATGCCCAGGATTTGCATCCAGGTTCCCCCAGCCAGACTCCCAAGGAAACGCCCTGTGGATGAACTGGTCAGGGATGTTTGCGTACGCTTTTCCACCAACTCCTCTCATCAGGAAGGTGGTGTACAAGATGAACAAGGAATCGATGACGCTCATCCTAGTTGCTCCCATGTGGGCGAGACAACCATGGTTTCCACACCTACGCAGGATGGCGGTGTGCGAGCCTATCAAACTCCCAGCCTGGTACAACCTACTGTCCCAGCAACAAGGTCAAACAGTGCACCAGGAACCCAACTCAATGAACCTGGCAGCATGGCTCCTGAGGTCATAGAGTTTGGGCATCTCAATTTACCACAGAGGTGTATGGACATCCTAAAAGAATCCAGGAAACCAAACACAAGGCACTGTTACTTTGACAAGTGGAAGAGATTCGTTATTTGGTGCCAGAATAAACAAATCAACCCAGTTGATTGCACTCCTTCCAACGTTGTAACATACATGCTCCACCTGCTGGACGCAGGTTTGGTTTTTAACTCTCTGAAGGTACACCTGGCAGCCCTCTCGGCTTACACCACATCCCATAACAAGGTATCGTGGTGGAAAGTACCAGTAGTTAAAGCCTTCATGGAAGGAGTAAAGAGACTTCACCCTCCTATTTCGAACCCACCGCCAGGATGGGACCTCAATGTGGTGCTAGCTAAGCTCATGGGCCCCCCTTTCGAACCCATGCATAAAAGTAGTCTCAAACACCTGACTTATAAAACGGCCTTCTTAGTAGCCATTACCTCTATAAGAAGGGTCAGTGAAATTCAGGCTCTGTCAGTGCAGGATCCTTTCTTTACTATCCACAAAGACAAACTGGTTTTACGCACACACCCTAGGTTCTCACCTAAATTTATATCTAAGTTCCATGTAAACCAGTCCATCGAGCTTCCGGCTTTCTTCCAGAACCCGCAAAGCTCAGCTGAGGTGAAACTACACACCCTTGATGTGCGTAGGGCGGTCCTCTACTATGTAAATAAAACCAGACCGCTAAGGAAAACAGATCAACTGTTTGTCTCCGTAGCTACAGGCAGAGAGGGGGATCGCGTCTCTAAAGGCGCGATCTCGAAGTGGATTATCAACTGTATACAGCTGTGTTACTCTCTCTCTGGAAAAACTCTGCCTTTTACGCTAAGGGCCCATTCTACTAGAGGCATTGGGGCCACTCTGGCTTTCATTGCAAATGTTCCCCTCGACACCATTTGCAAAGCAGCTACTTGGAGCTCTATTCACACTTTTACTCAGCATTACTGCATTGACACTCATTCCAAGACAGATACACAAGTGGGACAAGCGGTTCTAAGACACCTGTTTGCTCATGACCCTTCTCACATCCCACCTCCTTCTTCTGGTACTGCTGGCTAATCTATGCACAGCATGTGATCTAAGCAGATTCCACACGCCTCAGAAGGGATACATTACTCACCGTAATCGTATTTCTGATGCTTGTATCTGCTTAGATTCACATGCGACCCACCCTTCCTCCCCTCCGAGAGAAGGCGCATGATTGCTTGTAGTCTTACCTTTCTGTCTATCTGCTTGGATTATCTGTACTCACGCTACTCCTCATGCTTCCTCATGTCAGAAAAAATACAATCTGAGGATCCTAGACGCGTGAGGGATCTTGGGTACAGTGGACGTCACACTAGGGATAGTATTACTGGCACGCCTGTGTCGACGCCCATTTTCGAGTTTCGAAAAACAAACTGTAATACTCCGCAGCTTCCACTAGATGTCGGCCTATGCACAGCATGTGAATCTAAGCAGATACAAGCATCAGAAATACGATTACGGTGAGTAATGTATCCCATATATATATATATCACACTTTTATAAATAAATTGACAATGGATAGCACACTTGTGAATATGAGCAGTAATCAGCAATAGGTAACCCTACAGTAGCACAGTTCTTGGTTACTTATGAATAGGAAAAGAAAAATAAGGTGGTAGAGAATGCCTTCATGGCTTAAAGGACAATGCAATGATGAATGAAATGCAGTACAGAAAATAACTGGATATGGCTTCAACAAAAGACAATGTAATCACTTTTTCTCTGGTAATTCACCCCTCCCCCCTCCTATGCAATGTAAGAAATGGAAGGAGAGCACACAGTCTTCAAGAACCCCAACAAAATGCAATACAAAACGCAGTTCCCCCCCTAGCAAGCTTAGAGAAAAACAGGGATGATTTTAAAACGCAGGCCCAAAATGCTTTGAATGTGATGACAATGAAGTGAGAAATGTGCTAAAAAGGCTTTTAATTCCCTCTAGAGGTTCAGGGTGGGTGATATCTAGTTTATATTAGTTCAGGCTCACTTTAGTAATGCTCTGAGTAACTAGCAGGTTAAAACGAATCTTAGCAAAGGAAAGCAAGGAGCTGCTGATTTTTACACGTGGCTGAAATTGTGCAAAATGTCAAATCGCGGCAAATTTAATCGCGTGCGTTGAGCGTAATTACGGAGGCCATATAAGGAGTAGCAAGTCGGTTCTTCTAAATTTCGCTCCAAGCACAAACGGTTCCGGAGATACGGCCGATTTAGTCAAGGTAGTTTTTCAGATTTGATATTTTATAGCTCAGAATGACAGATGACAGTTTTCAGTTTTAAAGATGATAGAATGACACGATTCTAGGAGGCAGTTCTAATAGGCTAAAATAGTTTGGATTAGATTATTTTAAACTAAGCGATTGGTTTTGGCACAGTGAGTACTAACACTATATTTTTGAAATAAGCCGTCAAGGTCTGGTCAGGTTGGACGGGACTTCCGGCGGGTGGTTCTGAAGTCCCGGCTATCTGGGTCAGCTCTGCTCTCTGGGTCTGTCAAGCACCAGTTCTGCTCACAACGGTCTGGTTTGTGGTTCTCTGGTTCGGGATACAGCACTGCTTTCTGGATACTGCTACAGTTTCTTGCAAAAAGTTCTTGGCAAAAAATTCAAACAGCTCGCCCGGCTGTTGAATAGTTTGGTTGCTTTTGAGGCCTGCTGAAGAGGATTCAGCTTGTGGATTCAGGCCTCTCTGCTACAAATTCTGGAGTTAATTTCTGCTACAGGTTCTGGAGATTGATGGATTTGAAGTCTGGATCTCTGGATGTGAAGTCTGAAGTCTCCCGGCAAAGCGTACCCGCAAGAAAGTGGAAAGTGAATGTCCCACCTGTCCTGCACTGTCTGCTTTTATGTGTTGAGAAAGTGGGTGTGTGTGTGGCATAACTGAGCCTGCTCCTCTCTACTTGTCATTGGCCCAATTCTCCCCTCTCCCATGATTGGGGGAAGGAAATGGATTGTCATCATGATGAGGTCTGTGTATGGGTCAGAGGATCCTCCCCTGGTCAATTTGCCCACAAATCTATATTTTATTCAAATACATATTTCCCAGATACACAAGTGGTTGACATTACATGTACATATTACAGATGAATTAAGACAGGTCTCTGTTCAAGCCCCATGTTCCTGCGAGCATGGATTCAGAAATGACAACATTTTGCGCTTTTTGGTCGGTTTACCAATATCGGACATTTACCAAAAATTACACAAATGTGCGCAAGGGGTATGGACATTAATTGATGAAGTGTCCGATTTTTAACATGCAGACATTTGGAGTAGGACCCTATTTTCCGCTAGCAACCCCCCAGAATACACCACAGGATCCTAACACCTCTTAAAATGTGCATGGAAAAATCCCAAGAATAATGATATTATTTATATAATTTTGACCAGTCCGCACTATGAGTTATCTATCTTTTTAAAATTATGCGCTGGTCAAAAAGGGGTGTGGCTTCCCACATCACATGGTGGAATAACTGGTTTATCCACTTCCCCCCAAGCTCAACTTGCGAGCAGAGGCACTGCCCCTCCCAGTTTCTCCCAAGAGGAAGCCACTTTACGCCCCCCCCCAATATAACATTTGCCTGAGTCCAGGACAGGGCTTTTTTCAACTTCCTGCAGTCCTCCGGTGCTCCTCCCCTAACCCAATCAGAGAGGTGTCATCTCCTTTTGGCAGGGGCAGCAGGATGCAGCTAGGCCTGGGAAGAGTGGCTGAGCAGGTTTCTCCTGTCGGGGGTAGTTGTCAGGCAGAATTCAGCTAAATGTCACTTTAGTTCCCAGTTTAAATCAAACTTACAATTTTTACACATGCAGCTAGAATGCTGATTCTAAGTTCAAAACCATGACATTTAACAGTTGCAACTATGTGACACTCAAAAGTAGGTCACTCATTTAATTTAAACATTTCGATTTTAGTGGTTTTAAATCCAATTTAAATTAAGCTGCTGACATCCACAGCTCAGCCAGTGTTGTTATAAACATTGTTTTGGGCTCTTCATCTTCCCAGATTTTGTATGCACACAACACTTCATTTTGCCAGATGTCTGCTGGTGTTCAGTAAGATTTTTGAATATCTTGCAATGTTCGAAATAGGCACTTTGAGCTTTCATTCAGGAAAACAAAGGTGATTTTAAGGCGCTTTTGGTCTAACAACACTGTTATTTTTCCTTTCACACCACCTTTCACCCCTGGCGCTTCCGGTCCATCATGCTGGCACTGGTGGGTGGCAGGTAAGACAACCATTTTGGTGTCCGCACAACCGCGCGGTTTTCCTGGTTCTGGGATGGAATGATGGGCGGCGACAGCTCATCCCCACATCCACCTAGTCTATTGATTTAGTTTTGTTCTGGGATAGAATGATGGGCGGCGACAGCTCATCCCCACATCCACCTAGTCTATTGATTTAGTTTTGTTCTGGAATAGAATGATGGGCGGCGACAGCTCATCCCCACATCTACCCCGTCTAATAATTCAACATAGGGCAAAACCCTTGACATCACCACGTATGAAGAAAAGGCGTCACAGGTCGCCATCTTCGTCATCAAGCTCCCCCCCCCCGATTACTTTCCCGACAAAATCGGCCTCACGCGCTGAATGGGAGAGATTCAGACCAAAATGCTTCAGGTTTTTTAGAATGCGGCCTCGACCCGATTGAAGTAGAAGGGTAAGAGTCATGCCACTATCAAGGGAAAAGCCCACAAAAAAAGGGGAAAAGACAAACCCTGTGCGCCCTCGAGCCCAGGTGTCCAGGAGAAAACGCCTCGAGAACCATCGAAGGTTGAATCGATTCGAGAGGATACTCCTTCGAAAGAAAGAACTTTGATGTCATCAACGCCAAAAGAGACGACATTCTTATCCAAAAAATCTTCGACACCATAATTGTCAAAGCCTCCGAAGTCAACGGCATCGAAAACTTACACACAGTCCTTGACGCAAGTGACAAAATCATCAAAGGAGGTTGAAAAATCTAGAGATTATTTTCTTCCACTACCAAGAAAGGAATTTTTTAAATCACTTTATTCCATATATGAGGAGCATGAGCCTTCATCTGATGAGGTAAGACCCTTTGTTTGCAATATGGAAGAGTCAAGGATGAAATATCTATATGAGACTCTGCAAACTGCAAGTGGAATAGACACTTCTCCCGAAATTGAATTTGGAAGACCAGATCCCTCAGACTATGCTGATGGGTCATATAGACAATTAATGTCTAAAGTAATTAAATATCTATGATGGAGTAGACAGCACCACGTTTTGAGCAGGATGATCTAACATATTTTAGATAAGGGTCCCCACGAGGACCCTTTTCTTCCTTTCCATGTATCCTTACAACGGTAGGTCAATGCCAACTGGGGGATGCAGGAATTAATTCCAGCGGTATACACAAAATTGACAAGTAAATACAGGACTTCAAACAGGGACCCCTTTATCTAAGCAAGCATCCCTCTCCGGAAAGTCTGGTGGTACAGGCTGCCACATATACATCAAAACAAACTGCATACCTGATGATTTCCCCCAGACAAAGATGACAAACGCTATTGGGCCCTGGCAAAGAAAGTCTTCTCTGCTGGGAGTATGGCCCTTAACTCGACAAATACCTATGGGAATGCATAGCAATGGCGGCTGAACATATCCCCGAAGCAGAAGATAGAGATGTTTTTAAAAATATTGTTAATGATGGGAGGGGTGCCATGTGCAATTCCGTTTGTCTCTGCGAACAGTATCAGCAGCGCTATGGCGGCTAGCACTGTAATGTGCAGATTTGCGTGGTTAAAGTCTGAGTTTGCTGCGGATGTACAATCAAGACTTCTTAACATGCCCTTTGACGGCACACATCTATTTGGCAGCAAGGCTGACGAGAGCCAGCAGAAGCTACAGACCTCCAATGCAGCAGCCAAATCCCTAAATGCTGCAATCAGATAACCGCAAATTTGCCCCATTTAAACAGCTTGTAGGCGCAGGTCCTCTCGCTTTCTCTTCTCAGCTGGAAGAGCGAGAGGACTGGTTAGTCAAAGATGCCAGAGAGGACTGCCACCAGGGGGCGCACGGATGTGTCCTCTCACTGTGTGAGCTCCGTCTTCAGGGTCCACGAAGTGGTGTTGAGCCCCCACTTCCCGACCCCCTCTCCCCCAGGGCTGAGAGTTGAACCGGTGATGTCTGCGAACAGCTCCCCCATGCTGGAAAAAACCCAATGAGAATTGAGCTAGTATTAGCGGAGAAATCACTGTGTAATCACGGCGGCCTCGAGAACTTCGGCTGACAAACTGAAACTAAGTCTGCCGCATGCATGTCTTCGAGGGGCGGCGGACCTGCCCTACAGTCTTCATGAAGATCCGCACCGCACCATCATGAGGGACCAGATCCCATCGCCTTGCCCAATCAGAGAGATTTGTGCGGATTGGTGACCCCAGACTGCATGGAGTAGCGGGGAGTTCTACCGAACAACGCGGCTACTGGACTGCAGCCGCTGCGGACCCTGTAGTGACTTCCCATCTCGTTGAATACAGCCGCGGTCGAGCAAGCTGCTCAGTGCCTCACCCAGACCTGGCTGCAGGTGAGCGTGTGAGACCTGTGGACCGGCGACCCCCTTGTGGCAGACCTGTGTGCCCCGTGAGGCCCTGCGCAGCGGGGACAACCACCTAGAGCACCGAGCTGCGCGTCTCGATGATACGCGGAGGCCCCGTGTGAGATAACTAGCCACATTCACAGTTTCCATGTTGCTTTCGACGACTCGGTTTGAGCCACCAAGGGCTATCCTAATCGGTAGTGACCTGCCCTTATTAGATAGTTGAAGTTGAGAACTTTTCCCAGGCCCCATGAACACTCTGGTAATTTTGCGTTACTCCTAACGACCACGCGGACAGGAGAAAGGTGACAATAGAGAACGCAACAACAGCATATTCCGCCCTGGGCTCCGCCTGCTCTCAGTAACGGGGATAGATGAGCTGAAGGCCACACGAGACCTTGAATTATGGTTCGATAAGATTTGAGGATACTGTGATCAGCCTTCCAATGCTGGATGGAGCACTCCTGACACTTCATCCGCTTTCCTGGCTCGACGCATACACGGGTGCCAATTCCCCTGTGCCCGGGAGGGAGAGGTAGGGAACTGTGCCCTATTACTAAAGAAATATCGACACTGGCGCTTTTGTCAACAGACACCCCTGGACCACTGCAATCTACGCCCACTATAAACAGTCAAGGCCGTGACAACACACAAGTCCCCCCAACCCCCCCCCCCCCGAACAAGGGTCAAGGGTAGATACAGGAGGATTCTCAAAGCCTTATCAGAAAACCCTATCCAATGCCCCCTGCCTCTCAGACTGGACCCCTCTTTCGTAACATTCTGCATAGGCTTTAACAGCCTCCTGGCCCTCGACAACGCCCATTGCATTTTAGGTGCGCACATGAACACCTCGTCATGATCCTGGAATCACTCTGGGGTCGCCTGATCTGCTAACCAGCACTGGAGATGACTTGAAACAGCAACAACATATTGCGTGAACCGCTAGAACCCTACTTGACCGCCACGTCCTACTGAACACTAAGTCGAAACATCGAGAGATACTCGTCCTGACCAACAATTCAGAGTCCTCACCATGGCACCACGTACACCCCCCCGCTCCTGGCTAACGGTATGGCCTGGGAACAACACGGGAGTCTCTCAGGATGGTATACTCCTTCTTAATGCCATAGCTATCTTTGCAGATGCTGCTGAGTGATTAGACAGGGTGGGGCTGTGCCCGAGATCATAGTCCAACCCTGCCCCCACACAGAATTTTGCGAATTATCAGTTTATATGAATAATTCCTATACTGCTTATGCGATATATCTGCTCTAAAGAAGGAAAGGCTCTCTTTACTTTCCCCTCTGGGTCCACAGACACCTCCCCCGCCAGATGGTGTCAAGGGAACAGGCGCAGCCACTTGCCTCCACACCTCAGGCTGTAGGAGGCCACTCTTTGCAATGCTCGTGCTCTACTGCCCATGGACATTAAGGAGAAATTAGCGATATATAAGTTTGCTCCACTCCACGATTCCCTCTATCCACCCAGCGCCGCCGGAATGACATGGACAGGACCAGAGGCTGCTGCAACCAAGGCAGATGTTGCCGACCTGCTTACCGAGATGAGGATTATGAGGGCTGACAGGGTAGCAAGATTGATAAAATTACCCACAGAATTGATAAGATGGAAGAGAGACTATAGGAGGCCGAAAATAACCAGACTTCCTTAAACACCCTGGAAATCCAAATGGACACCCGACTTGCTGAAATCGAAAGTAGGGAAGAGGAATTCGATTGAAAGTAGATTATCTTGAAAACAGGAAACGCCACAACAACATACTTATTTGGGAGCCCAGAGAAGGAGAGCGAAACTGAACTCGACTTAAAGAGAACATTAAATGCACTAATTAAACTCCTTTTCAAGGAGGATTCATTGGACGAGCCTAAAATCGACTGTATCCACAAAGCTGGCGGCAAACCGGGTGGCCCGAGATCAGTGCTGGTACGATTTCATAATTGCGCAAACAAAACAAGGATCCTGGAGAAAGTCAGATATATACCACAGATTGAGATGGATGGGACGAACATTTCCATCTACCAAGATCTATCCTCCCTCACACTGGCGATGAGACGGAAATGCCTGCCAATTACCAAAATGCTCAAGGAAAAGTACATACGATACTGCTGTGGGTACCCATTTTCACTAACATTTGAATGGGAAGGCACCACAATGAAGCTAACTTCCGAGAAAGACATCTCTAACTGTGTGGCAGATCTACTGGGTGCTCACGGTGAGGAGGTATCCTCAAGTGTCGAAAGGAGGGAAAATGGGGAATGGCGTCTCAAAGGGCCGAGGCGGAAGAAGATGCAAGGATCCAGAAAGTTCAGGAGGATGAATGCCTCTCCGGACATGGAACATTGATTCCTTCCCTGAAAAGTTTAAATTTAAATTAGTGCCGGCCACGCATTTACAGCAGAGACTGGAGTAAGATTGTGATGTATTGTTACGGACCACAGCACATTGCTCGACCTGCCGAAAGCAAAACGGGGTCTAGAATGCTGCTGACGGCATGAAGGGGAGGGGAACAATCAGAAAGTACAAAGGTTACTTTAATAAGAATTAACCATTATCGAAATGTTGGATGTCATCGTTTTAAGGCACGGGGGTAAAGTTGGGGGCTCAATGTTAATTAAGGTACAATTTGTTTCGGTCCGTTCGTTGTACGATTCCCTCTGGTGGTCCGAGAACGTTTGGGTGACAATAACCCGACCAGATCGGACGCCGTGTGGGAGGGGAGGGTGGGGGAGTGAATAAAGTTGGGAGATGCGGGTTGGATGGGAAGGGGGGGATGGGAAAGGGATGAGATTCTTGTATAGGTTCAATGTAAAGCGAGAAGGTCAAACAGCGACCCTTCTAGAGCTATGTACTACCCGAGCTATCAGCAAGGAGTCAAAGATGAGACAACACAAGGCAATCAAGGCACTGAAGCAGGCACACTTGTCAGACACATACGCACCAACTGATTACAATGTCTAATACACCTAGAAAAGGCATGTTATGCGTAAGCACACTTAATGTAAAAGGCCTAAACTCTCCCACAAAACGAACCATGGTAGCTAGAGAATTTAAAAGAGCAAACATAGATATTATGTTCCTCCAGGCAGCACGTTACCAAAGAGGAACAGAGAGAGCAATTCCAAGTGGCAATGTGGGGAACACCTTTTGTAGCTCGGGCATCTTGAAGAGGGACGGTGTTGGGATCTTAATTCGAAAGGGCCCCCGCATGACATTTCAACAAACCTGGGCAGACATAGAAGGAAGGGCAATGTTAGTGATAGGCACTATCCGAAATGCAGTCATTACCCTTGCCACAGTCTATGCACCCAACCAGGGAGAAAAGAGGTTTCTCCAGAAAACAGCTGAGAAAGTGTTCAGTACAGCACAAGGGCACGCAATTTTCTGGGGTGATTTTAATACGTGGATGAATAGCTCCCTGGATAGGCAGACCAAAACTGATGCACATGACCCTCTGTAGACACAAGATGAGGCTGCGATTAAAACGACCCTCACCTTAAATGGCCTCACTGATGGCTGGCGTCACTTATACCCAGCGGATAAGGGCTTTTACTTTCTGCTCCATCCCCCATGCCACTCTCACACAAATTGATTACTTATTCCTCTCCGAGGGCATACTGAGAATACTACGGACGGTGAATATACATCCCATTTCATGGTTGGACCAGGATATGGTTATGGTGGACATGGACTGGGATGACCTCGCACTACGAAACACAAAATGGAGATGTAATGAATTACTCTGGCCTATAAAGCCTTCAGGGAGGAATTTGAGAATGAAATCAACCAGTTCTTTATTAACGATAATGGTGAGGTTGTGAAAGTCATGGTATGGGAAGCAGCTAAGGCTACCTGGAGGGGTATCCTCATCAGGGAGGGAGCTTGGAAGAAAAGGGAACGCGCCCTAGTCGAAAAGAAAATTAGGGGAAAGCTAAACACGGTAGAGAAGCTGGCACAATCAGTGCCACTTGATGGAGCTAAATATCTGGCGGAGGCCAAGGTTCTCAGGGAAGACCTAAAAGTGCTAGAGTTAGGCAAGGTGGCCAAGACTTTACAATATTTAAAGCAAAAGTATTATGAAAAGGGGGACAGGGCAGACGCCCTATTGGCGGCCCGACTCCGGACGCAGAGGGCGGAGAGATGGGTAGATCTAATTGAGAGAACCAATGGCACCCTCATAGACGCAACTGAATCTTCGCCAGAGGGTATACAGGAAGCATTTGCTTCCTTCTATGAGGATCTATACACCTGCGATCCACCTCCCCTACAGGGAGTATTGACGCCTATCTCAGAGAAGCAGATCTCCCTACACTGACCCGCATAGAAGCAGAGGCCCTTGAAACACCTGTCAGAGGGAGGAGGTACTAAGCGCCATCAAACGCCTTATGATGGGTAAGGCCCCATGGGAGGACGGATTCACGCCTGGTTTCTTCAAGATGTTTGCCACGCTCCTTGCCCCATTTCTGGCAACCCTATTTAATGATGTTTTTGAGACTGGCCGAGCCTCCCCCCACCCCCGACCCCTCCCAGTCTTTTACACCAGCCCTTCTCACGGTTATACCGAAGGAAGGCAGGGATCCAAAACTTTGCAGTTCATATAGGCCCGTTTCACTCCTCAATATTGATGCCAAGATATATGCCAGAGTGATAGCGGCTCGATTGGAAAAAAACTTACTGAGACTGACTCATTCGGATCAGGTGGGTTTTGTGATGGGGAGACAGGGTGCAGACACATTGAGGAATACGCTCCACCTAATCAACCAATCACACGGCTAGAGGGTGACCTGATTCTCCTGTCACTGGACGCCGAGAAGGCCTTTGACAGGGTGGCCTGGGATTTTTTGGAAAAGGTCCTAGAATTGATAGGTTTAGGACCAAAACTCTGCTGCGCCATCGAAGCGATATATTCATCTCCGAAAACCTCAGTGCCAGTGAATGGTGGTTATTCTAGATGGTTCCCACGGGAGAGGGGCACGAGGCAGGGCTGCCCACTCTCTGCAATATTATTCGTCCTGTCCCTTGAACCCAAAGCACAGAAATTATGGCTTAATAACAGAGTTGAGGGGAACAAGAATATAAATTGGGTCTCTATTCTGATGACTTCCTCCTACACCTAACCAATCCCTTAAATTCCATCCCAGCTGCAATAGCCATAATTGAGGAATACAACCAATTAGCGGGTCTTCAGATGAACACAGGGAAGTCGGTCCTTCTCCCGATCAACAAGAGTAAGGGTTCCGAAGTGGCGCGGTTCGCACCCTTAGGGATGAAGGTCAGCCTTACTACACTCTGTTACTTGGGTATTAATGTCACTCGGGAACTGGGGACTCTGTACCAAGCCAATTTCCCCCAGCTTTCACTCACAATAGACAGGGACATTGAGAGATGGTCTAGACTCACTATCTCCTGGATGGGCCGCCTGAATGCCAGTAAAATGGTAATCCTACCCAAGATCTATTTATTTCAAATGCTCCCCATTCAACTGCTACTAGGAAATCTCTTCTCTCCTTCCTGTGGCAAAACAAAAAGCCCAGGGTCCCGAGGAACCTACTCCATCTGCGAAAGGACAATGCAGGGGTGTGCCTCCCAGATCTAGAACTGTACTATAAGGTAGCTCAACTGCATGTGTTGATCCCACATCTGAGACAACAGGCAGACCTGCAATGGGTAGGCTTAGATAATTGCCGTCTCTGCCCATGTACCGTGGGAGAATGGCTCTGGGTACCTGGACCTCAACAAAGGATCAGTATTAAAAATCATCCCATCCTCGATACGATATGGGCATTATGGAAACCTAGAAAAGGAATTAAGGGGATCACAACATGGCCTTCCCCCTTAGATCATCTAAGGGTACCAGGGATTCGGGACGCCATTCCAGACCCAGAGAGTTTCCAATCATGGTATGAGGCCGGGCTAGAGAGGGCTGGGCAATTCTGGAGAAATAAGAGTTTCATTACTATTCAAGAGCTCGAAGAAGCTCTCCATATAGGCCCACTCTTGGTGTTCCAATATTTAAAGTTGAAAGGTGTCATGACTCAAAAGGCCTGGAAAGATGAACTACAGAGAGACCTTACCCCATTTCAGAAAATTCTAGACTCGCTCATAGGCTCCAGGGGCCTTATAAGTGCGATGTATACGGCGCTACTAGAGGTCCTCACAGACCCCTCAACTGCATTAAAGGATAATTGGGAGGTGGATTTTGGTAGACATCTCTCCCAGAAACTATGGCTACAAATATGTAGAACAGCGAAAGCATCCATATCCTGTCAATATAAATTAAACGCCATAAAATTACTATATAGATGGCAATACGATCCATTCAGGTTGGCTAGGATGTACCAGGGTGTGAGCCCGTATTGCTGGCGGAACTGTGGCCAGAAGGCAGATTATTGGCATATCTGGTAGGAATGCAAAGTGGTCCAGGCATACTGGGACGAAGTACTCAGCTGGATTAAGGAGCTAGATGGGGAAGAGAGAAAAAACGGCTCATGATTTTATTTGCCTTGGTCGAGACGGAAGAGGCAGTCATCAAGGTACCTAAAATGATCCATGGCTTGCTGATGGCCGTGAGGGCCTGTTTAACGACAATGTGGAAAAGGGCCCATCTTCCCACTAAGACTGAGTGGATAACTGTTGCTCATAATATATTAAGAATGGATAAGTTTACTGCTGCCCTACATGGTGACCTTACTTTTATAGACAATGAATGGTCTAAATTATGTGCCAAATATATTAGTTGAAGAGAAGTTTGTACGATATAGCAATATGTAACTGGCATTGACAACTCCTGCAAAAAGTTATAATGTGCCAATGTGTGTTTTCGTCTGTTATAATGGTGATATCGGAGAACTCCAATGCGAGCTAAAAGGACTTCTTGACATTGTGTGATTATTTGGAATGGAGTGGGGGATGGGACTTTGGGGAAAGTGTTTGCTTAAATTTTTCTTGTGATGTATTTCTAATGCGATAAACACCATGTTTTATAATCAATGTTCGTTTTCCATATTTCACGTCTCACTACATTGCTTGTATTAATGATTACAATGTCCCTTTGAAAATCAATAAAATGTTATTTAAACAAAAAAAGATGCCAGAGGATATTCCCCCGTGGTGGACAGGGGAGAGGAGCTAAGACTGCCCAGACAACGGCTGCTTTATCCTCAGCCGCCTCAAAACCTCTCTGAGGCCTTAAACTACAAGACACCGGTGAGAGGCAGACTCTCAGCATCTGCAAGCATGGCGGGTTATTACTTCAGATGCGTGGGCACTGGAAACAGTAACCAGGGGTTACTTCCTTCCCTTTGAAAAAAGGCCTCGGGATCATCCAGCGAAGGGCAACTCTTTCAAAATTCCAGATCCGCTCCTTGTGCAGGAAATTTTGACCCTGCTGGACAAAGGTGCTATAGAAACAGTACCTGTAGTGGAGAGGAACAAGGGTTGGTACTCCCTTTACTTCCTAATCCCCAAAAAGGACGGTGGACTGAGACCCATCTTGGACTTAAGAGACTTGAACAAGTTCCTCAGGAAGGGCAAGTTCAAGATGGATACCCTTTCTCAGATCCTTCAGGCTCTACGGCTCCAGGATTGGATGGTGTCATTGGACCTTCAGGATGCTTACTTTCATGTGCCTATCCATCGCAAGCACAGGAAGAACCTGAAGTTCGCCATTAGTGGTTCTCATTATCAGTTTCGAGTTCTGCCCTTTGGGCTGACCTCCGTCTGAGGATTTACACCAAGTTAATGGCGGTGGTGGCAGTGATTCTCAGGAGAGGGGAATCACATCTATCACATCTACCCCTACCTGGACGATTGGCTGATCAGGGCTCCATCTCCAGAACAGGCCCTGTAACAGGCCCTGGAACATCTCAACATCACCTGCCACTCTCTCCACAGACTGGGCTTCTCTCTCAATTACAAGAAGTCCTATATGATGCCATCCCAAAGATTCCAGTTCATAGGAGCAGTCCTGGATGCATCCTTGGGAAAAGCCTCACCACCCGAGGTGAGCGCTCATAACATTCTGCAGATGGTCACCAAATTCCAGAGTGCCCAGCGTCTTCCAGCCTAGACTTTCTAAGGTTGCTCGGCCTCATGGCATCTTGCATTTTTCTGGTGCCAGAGGTTTGCCTGAGAATGAGATCTCTCCAATGGGCTCTCTGGACTCAATGGTCCCAATTTCTCGGCAGGATGTCAGACCTTCTTCAGGTTCCCAGCAGTCTCACAGGATCTTATGTGATGGGCCTGTGAGGACAACATTCTGAAGGGAGAACCTTTTTGGCAACCATGGCCGGAGATTACAGTAGTTACGAACGCCTCACTCACGGGATGGTTTGCCCACGCCAGCAATCTGACAATCAGCGGTCGTTGGTTTCCATAGGTGTCCAAACTACACATCAACCTTATGGAGCTGAGGGCAATCAGACTAGCGGTGAAGGCCTTTCAGCCCTTTGCACAGGGAACAAATGTCCTGATAATGGAAGACAACACAGTGGCCATGTACTACCTCAACAAGAGAGGAGGCAAAAGGTACAATTTGAGAAAACCTTTATTCAATTTTCTGGGATTGGAAAAACTCCTACTTTGCCCTATAGCTATGATGGGAGTAGTCTCTACCATCAAATACATTAAACAGTCCTAGTTGAGTCAGTCAAATCAAAATGGCCTATGCAAGCAAAACCTGTTGTCAGCCCCATCTCTTATACAACAAGCGTAGAAAGGGGAATATGTATGGAAAGGAAAATCAGTGTTAGAATATAAAGAGTTAATGTGACCGAGTCAGCTCTCCTCCCCACGTTAGAAAGCACCGAGTAAGGCGGTCTCCACAAGCAGGATGACGCACACTGGCTCAGGTTCCCAAAACAAAGGCTGTTCAAAATGTGGATCACAGCCCACCCGGCCTTCCACGTTAAAGTCTCTTGTTCCAGCTTTCAAAATACAGTTCAACAAAAAGTTCACGCAGGTCTGCATCGGCCGGGCCCGGACCTCACAATTGCAACACTTGCAGGGGTTCCCTTTTCCAAGCTAATTCATATCCTTTAGGGATTCCGTTCCCATAACTTAATCACACTTCCAGTCTCCCTCAGTCGGGCTCAGACCTTTTCCTGATGTCGAAGACTTTCGAATGTGCAAGGCTTTTACTATAGACCTACGCAGGACCACTTCGACTTTCCCTTCAGCTCATAGTCTTGTGTTATTTGCCCCAGTGTCTCTTGGTCTGTGTAGTTCTGATTAATAAGCACAAAAGTTCACCATTCACCTTTTACTTTCCACTTTTTCCAGGGTTAATTCTGATCGTTTCGCTTTTTAGAGTTCATTCACTTTATCGGTTCATACCAAACATTTCACCTTTCACAGAAACTTTTGAGTGGGCTACTTCCTTTCGCCTGACCACTCTGCTACTCTGTATTGCTGGTTTAACAGCTATCGGTAATGTAAAGTTCACCACAGGTCTGCCTTTCTTCACGTTTCATCCACACGCGCGCAGCCTTCAATTGTGTGATATACTGCTGCAACTTCAATCTTCCCTTAATACACATCGGTCTTTCACGTGGCTCGCCAACTCACCGTCTGTGTGCATTCCTTTCTTGTCATTTCCTTTTAATTCATGAGTCAAGGTTAATACCACAGGTTTGGCCTGGCCTCCCCAACTCTGTCGTTCACTCGGGAGGGTTGATGGTGGTCACAAAACAAACCTCATCTAGGTGGATTGTTTTAGGAATTTCTGAATGCTACAGATTAACTGGAAACGGTGATGCTGAGTGTATAAGGGTTCATTCGTCCAGAGGCATGGCTACTTCCTCTGCTTTACAGAGAGGAGTCCGAATTCAGGAAATTTGATCAGCGGCCACATGGTCCTCAGCTCACACATTTGCAAAGCATTACTGTCTGGACTCTTCCTCAGGCCGGGAAGGTGGATTTGGGAAGGCAGTGTTACATCGGGTACACACAAGCCAATAAGGAACTCCTACATTCTTATTGCCTCCTCCAAAAATGCAGCACTGCTTTGGGAGTCTATTAAAAGATGTACGTGGGAGGACACAATCCATTCGAAGAACAAGTTACTAACCTGTGGTAACGTTCTTTCGATTGGATGTTCCTCCCACGTATTCCTCATCGCCCCTCCCGCACCTACCCTGCAGTAGAATTTCCTTGTTATTGTAGTGTATGTTCTTTAAGCGTGAAACACTTGCTTACATAAGGTACACCGAAAAAGAATAATGAAAGTATGCATAAAAATGGAACTGAAGCCAAGTGTCGCTACGCACTCTATATGTACCAGTAGTGACGTCGACATCGAGACGGAGGCCTTTGAGGGACATCGAGTCGACAGGCATCGGCGAGCAGGGCCCCCTGCTAGAAACATTTTCGGAAGCAGCTAAAGTTGGATATGGATATATCAAAAGATGAGAAATACGTGGGAAGAACATCCAATCGAAAGAACATTGCCACGGGTAAGTAACTTGTTCTTCTGAGGGTATAATATGTATTGAGAAAATTGCTGATACTGCTAATAAAATTGTGAAGCACATAAGACAATCACTCTAGCTCATTGGAATGTTAACAGCACATATCTTTTAAATTAAGATTTCAAGGTCCTGCCTTATCATGTAACCCTTTTCTTAAGAACATACAACACTGCATGTACTAACTTTAGAATGCTTACAGTTTTAAATAGGGATTTGGGTAATTGTGGGTCCAATAAATATCCACTTAAATGTTCTGGGTGATAATGCAAAAGATAAGATGATAAAATAGAATAAAACACTTGGCATACAAGTAGAATGAATAATGTGATTCTTTGCATAAACCTTATACCCTATGCATTTGTTTACTGCAATGTCTATGCAATGTTGTTCATGCTACCATTCTCTGAGGCATTTTCTGTGTTAATTTTCTGAGATGTCAGTTACTATTGTCCTAGCATAAATTAAATATGATTTTTTTTCTAACATTGTCCAATGTTCTTATACAAAAAGAAGTTTGCCCTAGGTCACACTGTTCCAAACCCTATTCCTAAAGGCCGACTACCCTATGCGGTGACTAATTTGGTGAAGTGCGGCAATGCCTTTTGTAGTCCTAAACTTGGCTTGCAGTTTAGCTAGCAGGGCCCAGCGGAAAGGGCTTCATACGTCACTTTCCTTTTCACATTTATTGTTGTGTCCCCTATTCACCTAGCAGGCAGCTCTGGCTGTAAAGGGCAGAGGCGAATGAGGTGCGCCAGAACCGCGAGTCCCAAACACCCAACTTTGCTTTCCTCTCCTCCTCTCGCACTAGTGTGGGGCAAACCTCGCTCGCAGTTTTTCTTTACTCTTTTGGATATTGTTTACTTCGCCGCAGCACGGATAGTGAAGGCGGTAGTTGTGGGCTACGGATAGTGAAGGCGGTAGTTGTGGCCTCAGGCAACGACCATTTTTACTTTTTTGCATTTATCTCACCAGGATCTACATGGGGAACAAACGGGACACCCGGAACTGCTGGCACAATGCACAGCACTCCCTGGGATAACGGGGCCATCGTAGGAAATGGGAAACAGTCTGAGAGCTCTTTTAGATGCTTCTCACTGCGGGGCACAGGATGCGGTCGAGAACGTGCAAGGTTGACTTTTATTTAAAGGCATATGCAGGTTTTCTTTTTTTAATTTTAGAGACTCTGGAGCGCTGGCACGACAGGCCTGCTTGGAACAGACCCCGGCAGCAGTTCTTTCCTTTCTAGTAACATGGGACAACGCGCAGAATGGCAGGCGAGGTGACACCTTTCATTTAATGATGTGCACAGAGTGCCTAGCAGCAGGGACCAAGACAGAAGGATCACACACAATGCAGGCAGCTCTATGAGGAGGCGCGAACTGGCGAGTCCTCCCATGAGAGCCTCAAGCAGCGAGCTCGATTGGCACGATTGTTCCTTTTACACCATGCATTATTGCTCATGGCAATCCTGTTCTGATAATGTATTTGCACGGGTAAGGACACACTTTTGTACATCATGTTTCAGAACTGGTGGTTAGACTGGCTGTTATATGCTCTATGCTCTCTCCGTGATACTCTGATTTAGACAATGGTCCTGTCCATCCCTTTATTCAGATTGACAGTTCTAGCCCTTGGTCGGGTCTAACAGTTTGGGTTCATAGATTGTTAGTATTTGTCCATGGCATCACCTATTAAGCTGCCAGCGTTTCAGCATCCATTGATTCAAAGTAAGGGCAGGTGCTGCATCCTCAGCATGACTTTGAATTTGGTTTGGAAATAAGGCATTGGGGTTTCCAGAAGTCTTAAGAAATTACAACCATGACCAATTCTACCCATCGACCGTCTTAATTAATGACATTTGGCATCTTATACAAACAATGACATATCGATTAAATTCCTTGCAAGTTATCGTACAGTTAAGGTACGACCTGGCCACTTTATCTTAAGTTACCAAGCACACTTCATGGTTGGAGCAGTGACTAGCAGATCTACTTTAAGGTAATCTATACGGCCAGAGGCAACACTTGACATTCTTTCAAATAATGTGGCTTATTGTTTCAGAAAATGAACTCGCTTTTTGTGAATGGCACATTGATCAAATTGGTGATAAAAAGTCTGAATTTAAAATGTCACAATCAGATTTGTTTTAATTTAATATCGGATTTGCCACTGTTTAGCAAGAAGGTTGATTGTAAGTAGCTTGGTGGAACGTACACATCACTGGATAGACCTTTTTGGACACCACTCCCCATGCCAATTTGGCTTTTGCGATAATTAGGTACGATATTTTGCTTTAATTACCATAGATCAGGTGTCAATTTCTGTATCGCATTGTCCTAGGAATGCCTGAACAATCTTAAAAAATCATATGGATACTGCATCTCATTTTGAAGGCGGTATCCTCAAACTAAACCAAAATGTTGTTGCTGTAACAGGCTGCAGGCCCTATGACATACCGGTGGGCTTTGCCCCGTAGTAGCAGAATATAAAACCTCAGTAGCTCCAAAAATAAAAAAATGTTGCAAAAAAGTGTTCCTTAATTGCTGGAAACAATATTTATTAGTCAATCCTATTTTACGTTTTGCAAACAATGTTTGTTCTGTAACGGCATTGCCTCTGTGTGTCTGTTCTGTGTTTGGTATTTTGATTTCATTGTGGGCATACTAGACTGGCAGAGAAATTATTTCCAAACTCTATGTTCTGCCATAGAATGTAGTATTCTCTCATTTGGAGTACTGCACACATGGAACACATGGAACACATAGCGGAGACATTTTCGTAGATTGTCAAAGGTGAAATTGATTCAAAGTTGGGTTGAGCCGAAACTCCATAATACGTTCATGTACCTCCTGTGACAAACTGTGCGATTCAGGCACTTCTTCCCAGAGTAGGGCCTTTCACTGTGAGACTAGGGGGGGCGATCCTGCAATGCAATATTCCCCTTAGGGGTGGTGGCAAGCGGGATCTCGCAGGGGGAGACTCCCTGCTTGGAATCAAGGACTCCAGTTCCGCAGAGGAACTCCCCAATGCCCTCCCAATTGGACCAACAGCAACATCAAGGCTCCATCAAGACCTAACAGACAGAACCGCTGTTTGTTATTGTGCCATAAGTCCCAAAGTCATAAATATTTGACAGATCTACTGAAAATAAGAAGAATGAGCGACTAATAACGATTGCTCAGTGCTTTGAAAATAATGTTAACGGAGAAGAGTAACAGAATAATGAAACGTGCACAGTTGAAAGGGGAAAAGGACTATGCTATTACGCTAGGGAGGATTCAGCAAAGGAACATAAAAGGGAATGAGGACGATACCCAATGAGAAGCGAAACCTGAGAGTTTCGAGTCGGCATAGTCTTCGAAGTTGAAGGAGAATGGATTTACTTCCGCAGAGAGGAGGTAAACAACTGGCATGTGCGAGGAGCCATAAGGGAGCTGGAAGAGGAGAGATGGGGGAAGAAACCCCCCAGAAGAATAACCAGTCATAGGTGGTGGGTTGACTCCGGAGGGGTCGACTGTGCAGTCTGTCAACAACTCGGATACCACTGCAGTGCTTGTCCCACAGAGCCACAGAGAAGAAGTAGAGAGAAATGGAGCAAATCTGGAAGCTGTCCTGACCAGAGAAGTCCTTGTCCTGTTTGCAGGCCGGTGACACCAACCTGTAGCAAGAAAGGTAACTGGGATGGCGGGAGACCTGGGAGGGTGCACGGGTATAAAGAATAGAAATGAAGAAAAATCAAGAGTGAACCCCAACACAGGACCTAATATACCCGCCCGAGTGGCATGTGGGAGACAAACCAATCACAGGACTTCTCATACTCGTCCCAGTGATTGGAGAGAGCGCATAACACATCACAATACTGAAACTTACTTCGGACCGGTCCTGCTTATCCCAGTGATATTAAAGAGAGCCTAGTTAAGAATCTCACTCGTTACAGTACTTAAAGATAATTGGTATAACTGCTGGGTCTATTATACTTGCCCCATTGAGAAAGGCAAGGTAAATCCTGATAACAAATATACTCGGGAACAGTTAGAAACAGAAATATAAGGAGGACTAGAACGAGTTAAAGAAGGATCTGATTACGTCAGAGTTACTGGAGAAAGGGAGACTTTCAGAGAAATATAAGAAAAGAAATTCAAAGATCAGGAACACCAAGAAGAAGTGTTCATACCTGAGGAGCAGGGTAACCAAAAACGTGGACAAGTCCCCTAACAGAACTGAACAACATGATGCAAGAAATAGCCAAGAATGGGATATTGCGGCCTGATCCACAGAAGCATGTTATAATGGCGCCATCCCATTAAATAATGATCTGGGAATTAGGCGCTTAGGATAGGAAAGCCTAACCAGGAGAAAGAGAGTCATTATCCTGGACTTAAGTTATTTGTCTGGTAAGGTCAGCATAGCTTAGTTTTGTGACAGAGGGCAGGCTATTTGTTTTGGATTTCACGACAGACGATGAGCACCCTAGTTGGCTTTTGTTAGGCAGGGAGACTCCATAGAATAGGGACCAGTGAGGCCTTGCCACTTATTATTTAATACATCTGTTTCAAGAATGACAAAAACTGCTGTCTCCTTCTTCTGACCGACCACACTCCACACAAAAAACCTAAGATTGACTTAGTTCTGTGATGTGCTTGGCATGTGTCACTGCTTCCAATGCTCCCAAGTAAAAAGCATATGGTTCGTTATTGGCCATACTGCCATAGCATAATGTAGATTTTTCACCTGAGGTTGCTATGAAATCAGTAATCCGGCATCCTTCATTGTACTGACACAATAATGTTTTAGACAGGGGTTGTTTTTCTCCAGCATGGGGTCTGGCATGGATTCACATGCTCATGAATATTCCCCGTCGTCAGGCTGGGAATCCTCGGTAAAGAAAAAAATCACTATCGGTTTTGTTTCTGATCTGTCTTTCTTAGTAGTAACCAATCACTGGTCCCTGGGTCATACTGCCCCCAGCCAATGACTGCCCTCTGCCTAAGCACCCCTGGCTGCCATCCTCAGATTTTTACCGCACGCTCAAGTGTTGGGAGGCCTCGTGCTATAGCTCTCGAGCTTTTACTGCGTTTTGCGTTTTTTCAAAGAGATTTATCTAATTTTTCGGTTTAATGGAGCCTCAAGCTCCACCATTTCTACTTCCGATCAACGGGGACCCGTTTCGGATTTATCTACGCCCCTCAAGGGTGAAGTTTTCGTCGAGTTGCGCTTCTTGGAGTATCCCAGAAGTTTCTGAGGCCTACCTCGTAGACGAGAAGAACATGGCCCAGGAGAAGGGAAGCTCGACTCTCTGCAAACTGTTAAGGATCTGCCCTGGATGCAACCTACAAAATGTGTTCAAGGAGGACGAGCATTCGAAATGTCTTTACTGCCTCCACGAGGACAAAACGCACGTGGAGAAGGACTGTGCGTTTTGCTTTAACATGTCTGATCGGACAATGAGGGATCACCGGACCCGTCTCCAACTGGCTGGAAGGCAATAGCCCAGCAGGTGAGAAGAAGAAGAAGTCGTCTGAGTCCCCCGATGACGGGGGCCCAACAGTAGGCAAAGCACTGCGAGTCCACGGGCACCGGTGGCGCTGAACGGCCGGGCTCCTCGGCTGCCAGGCAGGGCGCACCTTCACCAACACCATCGACCGCGAGCCATCGCTCTGGCTCGGGGAAGAGGAAATCCGAGAACCCGACTAAGCTTCTGGAGAGGCCCCGGTCGATCTTGGAGGAACCGGCCGAGGGGGAGTGAGGCGGTGACCCTCCCCCTAAGGTGAAGGCCTCAAGCACGCCCAAGCTGGTGAAGGCCTTGATTCACTCGGCAAAGGCCTCTTATCGAGGGAGTCGCTGCGGCCCTGGCGAAGCCTGTGGAGGCTAACCCAGTGGAGGCGACCTCGGGGCCCAGAGTTTCCCTGCCTCTGCGGAGGGAATCCTCTTTTAAGCCCATCGAGAAGACCCCTGTGAAGACCCCGGTGGAAAAAGAGGGGGGGGGGCGGTGGCCATTACGGACACGGACACAACCTCTGAGGAGGAACTGACAGAGAATTTGGAAGAGGCCCAGCCCCACCGGAGGAATCCTGAGGAGGGGCACAACGAGAGCGAGGGTGGCAACGACGACGAGGTTCCCGTGGAGGAACAACCGTTGCTCCCGGCACGCCCGTCGCAACCCGAGCCTCAGGACAACTCGGCGGCCATTTTGACGGCAATCCAAGCCTTATGCACGGAGATAAGGACGAGACTGCCCCTACCCCCGACGGACAACCCAGCTGTACCGGGTCCGTCGGGAATTCATCCAGCGCCCCTTCACGGCCTTCTCAGCCTTTGTCGCCTTCCCCGATCCCAAGGGACGACACGGGAACGGACACGGCCACGGCCACGACGGCGGTGATGACGGGGACTGATCTCCCGTCTCCGATTCCTCGGGCGTCCCCGCCCGACGAGATTAGCTCCTTCCACGCCTTGATTGCCATGGCATCCAAGCTTTTTCAACTCTGCCCTGAGGAGAAGGAAGGCTTCCTCTACCAACGGCGCAAGGCCAAAAGGAAGACGGTCCTCGCGGTGCCGTTGCTGGATGACATCTGGGACGATGGACTTGCCCTCCTCAAGAACCCGTCCACGACACCTGCCAAGAGGGACCGGTACGAGAAGAAGTACCGGGTCCCCAACGCCGCCACGTTGTGCCTTAGGGCGCAGCCAATCCCGGGTTCGGTCGGCTCAGCGGCGGCCAAGAAGAAAGCGGGAGGAGGGGGGCATCGGCTTCATCTTCAACTTCCCCACCGGACGGCGAGGGAAAGAAGCTGGACGCCGTGAGAGGACGAGTCATCTTGTTGGCGGCAACGACGATTAAGGCGGCCAACTCCCTAGCGATCATGGCCCGCTACGACAGGGAATTGTGGTACAAGATCGCCCCCCTGTTGGACTTCCTCCCAGACAACAAGAGGGCAGAGGCCCTGGCGATCCTACAGGAGGGGGTGAGGTGGCGTCGGACCACGCCATAACTGTGGCCACGGACATTGCCGACACCGGTTTCCACCAGTTGGGCAACAGCGGTTGCCTCCGACGGCGGGGGTGGCTCAAGGCGACGGATTTCCGCCAGGACATGCAAGCCAAGATTTTGGACATGCCCTTCAACGGGAACAATCTGTTTGGAAAGACTGTGGATGAGTCACTGCAGGCCATCAAGACCGACACTGAGACGGCTTGGGCCTTTGGAGTTCTGCAGCAACGGCAGCCGCCCTTTCGGAACTCCAGAGGCAAGCAAGGTGCCTCCAAGGGATTCAGCGGCAGCTCCTCGACCTACCGTCAAGCGGCCCACTCCTCGTTGCAAGAAGCCTACAGGGCACGAGGCAAGTCCGGTGGATCTCGCGGTCGTCGCCAGGGATGCCAGGGCGGCAAGGCCGCTTCCAAGCAAGACTGAACCGGCTGTCGCGTCGGGCCCCCACCGAAGCACCCCGGTGGGAGGCTGGCTGACGAGGTTTGTCAGCGTGTGGAGGTCCATCTCCACCGACCGTTGGGTGCTGGATGCCATGGCCCACTGGCACACTCTGGAATTTCTAAAGAAGTGCCCCCGAATTACTCCCGTGGCCAGGAAGGAAAACCACATCCCTCAACTACTGTTAGAGGTAAGGGCGATGCTCAAGAAAGGAGCCATCAAGTTCGTCCCAAAGAGGCTCCAGGGCTCCGGAGTATACTCAAGGTACTTCCTCGTCAGAAAGAAGACGGGAGGTTGGCGTCCCATCCTGGACTTGCGTCAGCTAAACAAATGCATCAAGGCACAGAAGTTCTGGATGGTCACCCTCCAGCACGTGCTGGGCCAGCTGGAGGAAGGCGATTTCCTATCGTCTTTGGATTTGGAGGATGTGTACTTCCACATCCCCATCCTAAAAGACATCAAACGTTTCTCAGGTTCGTAGCCCAAGGGTGGCACTACCAGTTCAAGGCCCTCCCGTTCGGATTGAAGTCAGCGCCCAGGGTGTTCACCAAGTGCCTAGCACCAGTGGCGGCACGGCTGCGCCTGCAGGGGATCCACGTCTACCCCTACCTGGACGACTGGCTCATCCGAGCAGGGACAAGGGTACTTGCCGTAGAACACACAGCAAAGACCGTCCGGCTGCTCACGGACCTGGGATTCTCCATCAACTTCCCCAAATCCCACCTGGTTCCGTCGCAGGTCGCCCTGTTTCTGGGAGCCAAGCACGATAGTGGCACAATTGGCCTCGCCGTCAGAGGAAAGAACGCAGGCCATCCTGGGCAAGGTACAGCGTTTGCTGGCCACGGACGTGGCCAGAGTGAGGTCCATCAAGTCCCTGCTTGGGATGATGTCTTCTTGCATCTATTTGGTGAGCCTGTGCAGGCTTCGGATGTGCCCTCTGCTGGAGTTCCTCGACGCCCGTTGGATGCAAGCGACAGGCATCTTCGAGGACAAGATCTCGCTCAACGAGGCATTCCGCCAGGCAATTCGATGGTGGGGCACGCGCGCGCATCTCGCGGCGTGCACGAACTTTCAGACCCCAGCATACCAGGCGACGGTGACGACGGATGCCTCCCTGGATGGGTGGGGAGCTCAGACCAGAGATCTTCACGCGAGAGGCTTGTGGCTCCCGGAGGAGAGGCTGCTCCACATCAACATACTGGAGCTCTGAGCGGTGTTCTGGGCCTTCAAGTCATTCCTCCCGTTCCTCAAGGGCAAGGTGGTGAGAATCTTCACCGACAACACCCCCATGATGTTCTACATCCGGAAACAGGGAGGAACCAGATCCCCAGCCCTGTCCAAGGAAGCCCAGGATCTGTGGCACTGGGCCGTTGCCCAGGGGATGTTTCTGGTGCCTTTTTATCTAACAGGGATAAAAAACACCATCGCCGACTCACTCAGCAGGGAGCTGCGCTCATGCCACGAGTGGGAACTACGCCAGGATTAAGTGGATCAACGCTTCCGGCGATGGGGCAAACCCCAAATCGACCTATTCGCGACAGCGATCAACTCCAAGTGCCAGAGGTTCGCCAGCAGGTTCCCCCAGCCGAGGAGCATGGGCGATGCTTTCTCGTTCCTCTGGGACGGCCTGTTCCTGTATGTGTTCCCGCTGTTGCTGCTCAGGCTCATCAACCAACTCAAGAGGTTCCAGTGCAGGATGATCCTCGTCGCACCGAGGTGGTCGAGACAGATATGGTTCCCGGACCTTCTGGACTTGTCAGTGTCCCCACCAGTCAAACTGTCGACGGATGCAGATCTTCTCTCCAGAGAAGGAGGCGCCATTCTTCATCACGACCCGGTGTCGCTGAACTTGCAGGCCTGGCTCCTGCAGCGCTAGAGTTTGGAGGGTACGATAACCCAGCCGAATGCGGAGAGGTTCTTGCAAAGGCCAGGGCGTCCTCAACTCTCAAGTGCTACGGACACAAGTGGAAGAGGTTCTCTGTCTGGTGCCGTGCACAGAAGATTAACCCTCTACGGATTACTGCCACTCAAGTGCTACCGTACTTACTGTCGCTGGCCAAAGCTGGACTAGCTCATGCTTCCATTAAGATACATCTGGCAGCGATTTCCCGATACACCAGCACTGCAGGACGGTTCCAATCATTCTCGCCGGTGAAAGCTCCAGCCCCGGCGTGGGAGCTCAACGTGGTGCTGACCAGGCTCATGGGCCCGCCATTCGAGCCTTTGCATTAGGCTCCGTTGAAGTTCCTGTCGTGGAAGACAGCGTTCCTTGTGGCCATCACCTCCGCACGACACGTGGGAGAGATTCAGGCCCTATCCTGCAAGCCACCATACTTGACTTTTCACGAGACGAGGGTGGTGCTGAGGACGCACCCCTCCTTCATGCCGAAGGTGCCGTCGGACTTCCATCTCAACGAGCCCTTGGTGTTGCCAGTTTTCTTCCCGTCGCCTTTGTCGCCGGCCGAGAGGACTTTGCACTCGCTGGATGTGGCTAGAGCGCTGAAGTTCTACGTGGACCGAACAAAGAGTTTTCGGAAGACATCACAGCTGTTTGTGAACTTTGGACCTGTGAACCAAGGGAAGGCTCTCTCAAAGGCTTCCATTCCCAGATGGCTCTCTGGCTGCATCATGCACTGTCATCGGTTGGCAAACCGACCATTGCCCGGCCGTCCAAGAGCCCATTCGACTAGAGCGATCGCTGCTACCACAGCGTTCTTGTCTGGTGTGCCCCTGCTGGACATCTGCAGGGCTGCTACGTGGAGGTCAACGCACACCTTCATGAGATTCTACTGCGTCGACTGGGATTCCAGGGAGGAGTCCAGAGTCGTCCAGGCAGTGCTGCGCTACCTGTTCGCTTAAGGTGAGCCTGGTGAGGAAGTAAGAGATGCTTAATGTTGAGCCCTGCCACCTCCCGTGGTTGTGCATGTGTGTACTGCTATGTATTCTTATATTCATGAGCATGTGAATCCATGCCAGACCCCATGCTGGAGAAGGAACAAGTTACTTACCTGTAACTGTTGTTCTCCAGCATGGGTCTGGCATGGATTCACATGCGAACCCTCCCTCCTTCCCCTCTGCGGCTCTTCACTTGGTCATACTGCCACTTCATGTGCTACCAAATCTGAGGACGGCTGCCAGGGGCGGGGTTTAGGGAGAGGGCAGTCATTGGCTGGGGGCAGTATGACCCAGAGACCAGTCATTGGTTACTACTAAGGAAGACAGATCAGAAAGGAAACTGATACTGATTTTTTTCTTAACCGAGGATTCCCAGCCTGACCACAGGGAATATTCATGAGCATGTGAATCCATGCCAGACCCATGCTGGAGAACAACAGTTACAGGTAAGTAACTTGTTCCTTCTGTTGCAAAGCTGTTTCCAAGGAGGACATTTCCCCGATCAGTAAGTGCTGTAATATTTCCAGGTCTGTGACTAAGATCATTTTAAGACTTTGGAGTACATATTTTGCACCGGGCAACAGAGGATCAAATACATATTTTGTTCCGTTTGTTGTTCAGGTAATTTGTGGAGTAAAGGTATTTTACCCTGCACTGGTTACTTTGTTTGAGGGGGAATTTAGGGTAGAGGAGGTGGGCTGCATCCCTACTGCAGCAGAGTGTGCTTGTAAGAACGATGTTCATCCTGGCTAATGGCAGAATACCAATTCCCTATTAAACATGCAAGAGTGCTTTTGGCTTTTAATATGTGACTAGAGGGAAGACCATATCCGTTTAGTTCAGTCTGCATTAGTAAGTGTTCCAGATGCTGCAAAATAATTCTACTCAATATCCGCCCAGAACGACATGTTGACGTTGGTCCCTGAAGAGCTTTTTATGCTATTCAATGGTTTACTAGAAAAGTCGATTTGTTTGGTTTCGGGCACCTTGCATTGCTTAGTTTCTGAAGGAAAAGGTAGACAGAATCGGGTTGACACAATACGAGTACCTGTTTGTATTTAGACAAGTAGAATTTGTACATACAACAAATAAGAGCACAACATTATTCACAAAAGGCTATATTTCTAATCGGTAAGACAGAGTCCACAGTATTCAATCGTATGTTATAACTTTCCAGAGCTTTCTGCACAGGGCTTCGTCGCTATTTCGTGGATTCTGACAGTTTTAGTACTAAAATATTTCTTTTGATATTTTTATGCATGCTGGCCTCTGGCTACAATTAGTGCCCCCATGGAAGCGTCTGCGCCATTACATAGCTCCGTGAAAGCAAATCATTCCACCTCATGGCATTATTACCTTCATGTTCAGAATTTCCCCAGGCTGTCCTTTGTTAGGAATATTGCCTACAGTTAAACTTTTCTTGCAAGAAAAGAGTTTCTGAAGCGGCCCTTCTTATTCTGCGCTCTTCTGCACTTCAAGAGGCAGGCAACCATAATTAAACATGGCTTTATATAATTTATTGACTGTGCCAGTAGGCGTGTAGTGGCCTGAGAATGATGCTGTGGTTCAATAGTTCGACTTTGTCAGCGTCTGGCCGTGTGCTGTGGCAAAAGACGGTGATTAAGGCCCTTTTGTAGATGAAACTGAAAAACGCGAATTGTGTGTTTTGACTAATTGAGTGGAAGAGGTATTTTTTGCTCAACACGTGGAATTGCTATTTGAAAAACAAAGGTCAGAAAACATTTATATTTATTGGTTGGGAAGGTTGTGTTTTAAACAGCAAAACGTATATAGGATATGTACAAGAATCTCTGACTACTGCTGCGACCATGTGATCTGCATTTCTGAAATGGGTTGTGTAACCAGTTGTTTGGGTGGCGTCAATATAAGATTTTTAGGCCAAGGGTAATCAAATGGTAATACTGACATGAGACTTCTGGCAACTATGCCGGCGACTGGGGCAATGCCATGATAAAAAAATCTATTGTGAACTACTAGTACTACAAATTACCCAGTGCCCTTATTTTGCTGATGACCATCAGCCGGCTCATAGAAAAGTGTAGAAAAGCTTGTATTAACTATCAACCTCCATAATGGTATGTTGTGCAGTTCTGGTTCAATTTATTTCATCAAATGCGAGAACCTGTTTGTGTGTGGATCAATGCATATACCTATAACACAGTGTGGAAGAATAGGCAGTAAGTGGCATTCCCAATCATATGGCGTATATTTATCTTCCCTGAAAGGACTTCTCCAGATAAAAAATACCATAGCCTTTTTCTAAGGAACATATATGGATATTTTAATGCATTCCTTGTTATAATCATATTTTATAAAAATAGTATTTGCAGGTACATCAAAAAACAGTATGAAAAAATAGAATCGACAAATCATTCTACCAATACAGTGATTCAATCATCATGTATCAACATAAGACTAAAAAACTGTACTTAAGAGTGCTTTGAGTGCTTTGGGATTGTTAAAAAGAACCTTCAGTTGATCTAGTAACCTAACAGAAATCTCCGAACTAGAAGTAAAAGAAATTGGGAACAAAATCAAGCCCTCCAACTGCAAAGGTAACGCCTGCCCCGCCAAACTAGTCAAAGACTGTGTAGAAACACTTGCACCATTTCTCAAGTCATTTATCAATTCCTCCTTCAACTCTATCCTAAAAGAAGCTTGGGTGCGCCCATCTCAAAAAACCCACCCTAGACCCAGAAAACGCCAACAACTACCGACCTATCACCACCGTCCCCTTCCTGCTCAAGATCCTGGACAAAGTGGCCTACAAGCAAATCCAGTAATAACTGGAATAAAATCCCATCCTAGGAAAAAGACAATCCGTCTTCCGTCCAGGACACAGGACTGAGTCTGCCTTACTCAATCTCAAAATACAACTCTGCAACATCATGGACAAAGGTAAAACGGCACTTCTGCTCCTGCTGGATCTGTCCGCTGCCTTTGACCTGGTCAACCACGACATCCTAGATATGCAACTGAAAAACGAAGCCCACTTCTCTCCTCAAGCCATCTCCTGGGTTACTCCATCCTTAAGGGTCGACTCATGAAAGTCTTCTCATACTCCGCTTGCGCCAGCCCGAATACCATCTACTGTGGAGTCCCACAGGGCTCATGCACAGCCCCTACACTGTACAATATATTCACTCTCCCACTCTTCAATGATCTGGATCATCGTGACATGGCCTACACCAACTATGCCAACGATACTGAAGTCTTACTCCCCCTCCCCGGCACCTATGAACAAGACGCTCCGGCACTAACCAAGATCTACACAGCCATCCAAACTTGGACAGCAGCCAAGGCCTCTGCTTAAACAGAGACAAAACAGAGATCCTCATAGTAGTACCAAGGAAACCCTGAACGAACTCCCACCACAATACAAAACCTTTAATATTGACAACTCGACCATTACTGTCTCCTCAGCAGTAAAAACCCTAGGAATATACCTTGACTCAACTCTGTCAATGTCACTTCAAGTCAATGCAATAGCCTCCTCCGCCGCGCTCACCAGGAAGGTAATCAATGCGGTTAAACCTTTCCTCTCTACTAAAAAGTGCCTATCAATAGCTAGAGCCACAGTAGGCACCAAACTGGACTACTGCAATGCCCTTTTCACGCGCACCTCTGCAAAAAATCTAGACAAAATGCAAATCACAGAGAACAATGCCCTAAGAGAAGCTTTGAGTATTCCCAAAAGGGAACACATTTCTCAGGCCAGGAAAGAGGCACATTGGCTACCAGTTAAAGAATGCATCCTTTTCAAAACCATGGCCATCACACATAGATGCCTCTCTGCTGATGCCCCTCCCTACCTATCCGAAAGAATCACCCTTAACTTGTCCACCAGATCCCATCTGACCAACCAGATCTTCGACCCCCCCTTCAAAAGAAGCAAAGCAGACAGGTCCAGCTTCCAACACCTAGCACCAAAAAGTTGGAACGTACTGCCCACTGCACTAAAACGAAAAATCCTACACTACATTCCGCAAACTGCTGAAAACCACTCTGTTCAACTAACCCGCTTCTTCACCTTGTCTAGCTTCTTTGACTGTATGTAATGCTATGAACGTACCTGCTGTAATGTATTCCTGTACCAAGTGAGCAAACTGTAACAGCGTCACAATGCCCCCGGTCCGATGTGCAATATATAGGTTTAAATAAAGTGTTCTCTTTTAAGAATATGGCTATGTACCTCTATATTCAGGCTGAATTTGATTCTAACAAGGAATGCATTAAAACATCCATTTACGTTACTTAGAAAAAGGCTATGGTATTTTTGTCTGTAGCAGTCCATTCAGGTTTGATGTGTCGGATATAGTTTAGAATCCAGGGGAAACCTGAGTGCTGCATGAATTAAAAGTACCCTGGTTTCTCTCACCTTTTTTTGAAGTATAATTATCTTCAACATATCTGAAGTTGCCTATCTGACAGAAAAGTAGGGGATGGATAATTATTACTGTAAAACCCATACATCTGTGAAATTAACTGAATGCGTATTGCACATCTCTTCTTTAATCTAAAAACTAAATGTGCTCGCCCAGATTTGTATAGCCAAATTAATAATATAACTTTTTAGACCATTCTCTGGATCAATGAGTGATCTCCTGAACAGGCTGATACTTTGTTCTGAAGAGCGATGTTGGAAATATCTGTCCTTCAGGAAATGGTGCTTGTATTTATTCAGTCAAAAAGCTTTAGTTAACACAGAGTAAGATTATCTGATATTTCACAACAAAACAATGCATACATTAGTTTTCAGAAATTGACTAGCAGAGTTTGCTAGTTAAAAATGTTCTTGATTAGCAAAAAACACATCTGATTAGCAATGTTGTGCTAATATTTTTAGTGTCACCAGGAGTTATTTGTATTCAAAATGAGCAACAATACATCGGTCTTGTGTACCGCTGAAATAAAACATTAGTGAGAAGAGTCATGCCTTGTAAATAATTCCACTAGACCTGCAGGTTAATTAACTTAGTTTCCCTACTCAACCTAATAGACATGCACTCGACCCATGGCACATGGGCAAAGTGAGATGGCAGCAAAATATTGTAGTTTGCTGCCATCTCACTTTCAGGGTAGTTGATATAAAGCAACAGGGTGATAAGATAGAATGTCAATGAGTATGGGATCAGCTCATGGGTTGAGCACCATTTACACAGATGTATGCAACCAGCAAGTTACAGAACTAGGTTTGTCATCAAAACAAGTGGGATCATGTACATTTTCAAAAGGGTTCACTTGTCCGTATATGATGTATTTCCCCCAACAAAATGAAATAGTTTGACACTGAGATTTAGATGCACTAACCTAAACTTTGCTGTAAAGCATGGAGACAATGCAGTGTTTTACAGTATCAATACTGTAATTATGCATTATGTAAGAACTTAAATATTTTTTTAAAATAAGATACCACATACTAGCCTTTGCCTGGCAGTATGTAGTTGGCTTCATAAAAGTATCATCCCAATTACTTCTAGTTTGCAATTATTTGAAAAAGAAATGCTTGCCTTGCAATGCCATACAGGCGTTTGGTACTTAAAAGTGGATACCATGATTACTGCTACACTCTCTCTCCATTAGCCCCTTTGAACTTGCAGAGAAAAGAGGGTGAAGAGAGCCCCGGGGCAAGAGAATTGCAGGGCGAGCTGTGCTTTCATTGAACAGGGAAACTTGCATAACCAGCTTTGCTTCGCAAGTGTCCATTTGATAAGCAAACCTACAGAATTGCATAGCAAATTGCTATGTGACACTGCTTATTTTATTGCCTTGCAAAACCCAAATAAATTTGTCAGGTGTACAAATAGAGAACCATCTTAACTCTGAGTCCTCCTCCCCCCTCACCCCCCATCTACTGTAGGGGAGGCATGATATCACAAGCATGGACCACATTGACACCCTCGCTCCTGCCCTGGCTGACTTCTGCAACCACTCTTTTGCCACTGGAGCCTTCCCCTCCCCCTGAACCACTCTCTTGTGCACCCTCTTCTCAAACCCTCAGCCGCCCCCTCCAGGCCGGCTAACTATCGCCCCATCTCCATCACTCCTTTCCTGGGCAAACTCCTGGAAAAGCTGGCCATCTCCCAGCTTAATCTTCACACTGAATCTGTTGGTTGTCTCCATGACAATCAGCCTGGCTTCAGAGCAGCCAGAAGCACGGAAACTGCTCTCCTGAACATCCGTGAAGACCTGCTCTCTAACCTTGATTCTAATCTCCCCTACGTCATCATCTTTCTCGATCTCTCTTCTGCCTTTGACACAGTCAACCATGTCATCCTGCTCAATCATCTCTGTGATAACCTGGGTGTAACCGATCAGGCCATGGCCTCGCTGACCTCGTTCCTCTCTGATCGACAGGTACAACTTGGGTCCTTCCTTTCCTCTATCTCACTTACTACCTGTGGTGTTCCCCAGGGATCTAACCTCTCTCCCTGACTGTTCAACCTATACCTGGCACCTCTCGCCCACTGCATTGCCGCTCTGCTCCAACTGTCAGTGCTACGCGATGACAGCTCGTTTAAAGGCTCCTCTCTGCCACCTCTTCTCCTTCTCTCATCTCTGACTGTCTGCTATCCAGGAGTGGTGTGCCGCAGCGATCTCTGCCTTAATTCCAGTAAGACAGAGATTCTCATCAGCACACCTGCACCCTCCTTTCCTGTCGAACTCTGGCCGGCCTCCCTTGGCCCTCTTCTTGGCCCTCTTCCTGCTCCCACCTGTGAGGCTAAGAACCTCAGAGTCATCTTCAACTCCATACTCTCCTTTTCTCCTCACATCTGACGTCTCTAAGAAGTCAAACTACCAACTTCACCTCCTCAGCTGTATTTTTCCTTTCCTCTCGTTCCCCCAGAAGCTCACTGTCGTTAGAGCTCTGGTTCTCTCTAAGCTGGACTGCTGCAATAGCCTTTTTCTAAATCTGCCTGCTTCTGCTCTCCGCCCTCTGCAACTCCTCCAGAACAGGACTGCAAGACTTGTTCTTGGCCTCAAGCCCAGGGATCGTATCTCTCCAGTACTGAAATCTCTGCATTGGCCCATTGGCTGCAAGGATTAATTTCAAGACCCTCTACGTTGTCCACAAGGCCTACTCGGGCCTGGGTTCTCAATACCTCCGACTCTCTCTTCCAAAATACCTTCCTACTTGAGGTCTTCGCTCCTCCAACTCCCTCAGGGTTAGTCGCTTCTCCAAGCAACGAGTTAGTGATAGATCTTTCTTTGGCTGGGGTCTCCCTCTGGAACAGCCTCCCTGCCTCTCTGAAACTTGAGAACCACAGCCAGTTCCCTAAGCACCTCAAGACCTTCCTCTTTGCTTTGGCCTCCTCTCTTCCTCTCCCCTGCTGATTTACTGTCTGATACTGCACTGCTCACCTGGCTACCCTCTGATTTTGGGCCCAGGTCCCTACCCGCCCAGTTGCACACCCGCACTGCCTCCCGGCAGTCCTTGCACTTGGGTCTGTATCAATAACCGTACAGTCCCCCTACCTGCACTTTTGGACAGCTGCTTTCTGCACTTTCCCTTGCACCTGCCACCTGCTGGCCGCACTTCTTGTTATTGGTTTGATCCCATGTACAGCACTGAACCCTCCCCTTTCCCCTCACACTTTTCCCCTTCCCTGCACAATCTCAGTGTCACTTGGCCTGGTAAGATCGTTGTCTGTCCTCCCTTTGTTCCCCCTTCCTTCCCTCGTTGCGCCTTGAAACACTGGTGTATAGGCGCATTACAAATGCCATATCATATGATATGACACTGACACAATGGATACAATTTGTAAAACATTTATTGAAGTGTTTGGGCTGGAGAAGCTCCTACTTAGCTCTATAACTTAGATGGGAGTAGTCTCGACCATCAAACCATAAACAAAACCGTCCTAGTGGAGTCCATCAAATCAAAATGGCCTGTGCTAACCTATCTCTTGTACAAAAAGTGTAAAAAGGAGAAGTGTATGCAAAGGAAAAATCAGTGTTCAAAAGAATACATGTGGTTGAACCAGCTCTCCGTCCCACGTTAGACCTCACTGAGTAAGGCTGTCCCTGTAGCCAGGATGACGCACCCTGACTCGGTTTTTGACGCAATGAGCCATTCCAAAACATGGCTCGAGGTCCGCCTGGCCTTCCACGTTAAAGTGTCTTCTGACTTCCAAATAATGTTTCAACAAAAAGCTCAGCTGGGTCCCCCTCTGTCCGGGTCAGACCCTTCACAACAAAGTTCACATAGGTCCCCCTCTGTTAGGCTCAGACCTCTCACAACAAAGTTCAGCAAAACTTGCAAGGTGGCTCCCTTCCCCAAGCTTATTATACTTCGGGTCTCCCTCAGTCGGGCTCAGACCACTTTCGGATGTCAAAGACTTTCGTATCTGGGTAGCTTTCTTTACAGTCTACCGCAGGACCACTTCAACCCAAAGTTCACATTTTAACTTTCACTGTCCCCTTCATTATGAGTTAATCTTGCCTACTTCACTTTTTCTATTAATTCACTTTATTGCTTCAAACAATGTACCTTTCACAGGGACTTTCGAGTGGGCTATTTCCTTTCGCCGTACCACTCTGTTAGTTCGTATCGCTAATCTCACAGCTGTCCTTACTTCAAAGTTCATTCACAGGTCTGCCTTTCTTTGTGTCTCATCCACAGGCGTGCAACCTTCACTTGTAATATAATGTTGATAATTCAAACATTAACACACGCTGGTCTCTCAGGTCGCTTGCCAACTCACTGGCTGTGTGCGTTTCTTTTGTGGTTTTACAATTTCCAATTCACAAGTCGAGGTTAGTACCACAGTCTTGGCCTCGCCTCCCCAACTATGCCATTCACCCGGGAGGGTTGCTGGAATCCTTCAAACACAATGTAGTCTTCTGATGTTGGATCTGGCCTTCTTCAAATGTCTTTTGCAGCCTGTCAGAGGCAAAGACCTCCAGTAGGGAACTCTTGGGGGTTTGAACCCGACTGCACTAATCCCTTAGTCCATCGCCGTGCTCTTGTAGGTTTGTCTTTGTCCCTGAAGTTCTGTTTGTAATCGTGTTCCGCCTTGATCAGAGTGGCTCTCTAGGTTCTGCCTTTTATTTGTGTGAGGAGAGCTAATTGGTATCGGGTGTATGCACTTCGAATTTAGTGGCTGACTTTGCCTGACCCAATTAGCAGGACATGTCCAGTACGATGTGTGAAAGTTAATGTTGTTACTCTTCGGCCCAGTGTTTGTGTAAAAAGGGAAGGGGGAGTTGGGACCTCGGAGTATCCAAAAATAGAATGGGTTAGATAAACAAAATAGAGGCAATACCATGTCTCACCATTGGTGGCCTTACCCCCACTTCCTGAAGACCACTCACCCAGGTGATCCTCCTGCACTAGTCCACCTCCAGGGTCTGTATACAAAGGCGATGGCCATGACCTGGTCACTTGAGAGTGAGAGAGATCCCAGGAACTAGTGCGTGAGACACCCTTTGGTTTCTCTCATACCCTTTCCCTATGTGATGTAGCTACATCTGTTTCACAGGGAAACTGGGAAAGGAAATCAATGTTCCCCTGTTCTGTACCTTTTCGGTGTTCCACAGTAAAACAGTAGGATTCCAAGAACCATTGCATGATTCAAGGGTTAGAGTCTTGTAAGCAACTCATGGTGGCAACAGTAAAGACACACAAGTGATCACAGTTCAAGGGTGTTTATTAAACTGTATAAATGGGTGAGAAAAACGAATCTAAACCTAACTCTAAGATGGGAGCAAGCTACGACCATCAAATGATAAGGCATTCCTAGTGGCATCTTGGCAAATAAATGGGCCTATACCCAAAAAAACTATTGCCAATCCTTACAGCTAATTCACAAAATGTTGTGGGGTAATGTTAATCAGAAAAGAAAGAAGTGTTCACGAAACGATAAGTCAGGATGGTATAACTGGGGTCACACTTCCCCACGTTTTTAGCACAGGACAAGGCGGGACTCTCGAGCACAGCACACTCCTGGGCTTCTCTAGGACAAGCTTAGTTTGTTTACAAAATATCGGGGCCTACTGTGGACAAGCCTCTGTTACACCTAGTCTCTTGCCTCAGAGGACCCGATGTACTATTAACCACAAAAAAAAAGTTCCTTTCAGTAATGTTCTCGTTGAGTGATTTTCTTTCACCCGTGGATCCCCCTAAACCGGGCTCCAATCCTTTTTTGTAACCTTGTCTTCCCTCAGCCGGGTTCACATTTGGCAGTTTCACACAGTTAAATATTGTGATGCCATACGGGATTCACTTCCCTTAGCTTTCTAGCCCCCTGTCAGGCTTTTCACATTTATCATTCATACAGCGTTTTCTCTCGGCCGGACGCATACGCCTGTTTCACACTGTCACAACTTTGATAATGGGTTAAGGACTTTCAGTTGTACAAGGGATTTTGGTTCGACCCTTGTATGACCACCTTAACCCTGTATGTCCGCCTTTTCTACAGTTTCTTGTTACTGTGTCATTCACAAGAAAAGGGGCCCTGCCAGAGTCTTTTCTAACGGACGCCCACGTGGCGCCGGACCACTCTGTAGCTGGTCTTTCCCTTCATTTTAAAAGTTCAGTAGTACACCAGTTCTTTGTTCATAACAAGTTGCCATTTGCAAGCTTCGCTCAACACAGTCTGGTTATCTATCTGTTCTCCTTCTGACTCACCAGCTATGCTCATTTCTTTGTAATTTCTTGTCTCTGGAGTCGATGGCGGTACCACGGTAGCAAGTACGTCTCCCCGCCTCGGTTATCCGTGCAGGAGGGTCCTATGCACAGTTGACATCTGTTACACCACACGTCGGCTGTAGTTCCCGATCTTATGAGTCCTTTTCATGGAAGCTTTGCGGGCTTGGGTTGAAAAGGGCAAAGGCACTTGCCTCCTTGTTGGCCTTTCCGGTCTCTGTGCCTTTCTTCTCCTTTTGAACTGCCATCCTGGATAGCTGCTTCCTCGTGCGTTTGTCCTTGCTCAAAGGGTGCTCTTGTGCTCCGCCTTTTATCCCTGTGCGTAAGGGAAAGAGCTATCGAGTGTGTGTAGTTATAGTCAATTGCATGACTTTCCTAACCTTTGTGTTGGGACACGTTAGGTAAAAGGCACTGGTGTTAGTTAATTGTCTTTCACGGTGTAAGAAAGTGTTCGTGTCAGAAAGGGGGTAGGGGGGATAGAGCTCTGAAGTATCCTACGGGGTAGGATGGGGAAAAAGTTTTAGAAGGAAGGGGGTACCACGTCTCACCTGTTGGTGTCCCACTTCCACTCCCCAAAGACCCCCGCCATCCAGGTGATCCTTCCCCACTGGTCCACCCCTAGGAACTGGATCCAATAGCAATGACCATGTCCTGGTCACCTGGATGACAGATCTCCAGGGACTAGCGGGTGAGACACTTTTAGGTTTTTCACAGGCGAGGTGAGTGGTCGGTGACAAGTGTGAATCTTCTCCCTAGACGGTAGTTTCTTAGATGGATAATTGCCCATTTGATGGCAAGGGCCTCTAATTCTAACATGGAGTAGTTCTTACGTGGGAAGAGTTTACGACTAGTAAATAGGATGGGGTGTTCTAATCCATCGTATATTTTCAATAAAATTGCTCCTAACCCTGTGAGAGACATCCGTTTGCAACACAAATTCTTTTGAAAAGTCTACTACTTTTAGGATTTGGTTCTGACACAAGGTTTGTTTTAGGTTGTTGTAACATGCAGCATCCTCATCAGTCAAATACATTTTCTGGGGTTCAGCGTGTCTTAGCTTGTCTGTCAGTCTGGCTGTTCTATCGGAAAAATGTGGAATACACTTACGGTAATAACCAATCAATTCTAGGAATGCTCTGAGGTCTCTTTTGGTCTTGGGTGTGGGGGCATCGAGGACAGCTTTCACTTTTTCATGCTGGGGCTGGACACTGCCATTTCCTACAAAGAAGCATAGGTATTTCACAGCCGAATGAACCAGCGTATATTTGGATGGATTGGCAGTTAAGACAGCCTCTCTAAGGGTTCCCGTAATAAAAAGATGAAAAAGATGGTCTTCCCAAGTTTTACTATAAATGACTGTCGTCAATATAGGGCCCACATAAATCGGAGTAAGGCTGTAATCTCCTGTCCATACGTCATTGGAAAGTGGGTGGGCCCCATGCAGTCCAAAAGGGAGGACTTTGAATTGGAATAGTCCCATTGGTTTTGAGAAAGATGTCTTTTTCTTATCAGGTCCATGTACTGGGAGCTGCCAACATCCCTTTTGTTAAATCTAGGGTTAAGAGGAATGTGGCATTTCTAAGTTTATCTATTAACTCATCAATGCATGGCATAGGATAGGCATTGAAGGCAGAGATGGCATTAACCTGCCTGAAGTCTATACAAAACCAAGAATTATCTGGTTTAGTTACCAACACAATACGGGAGGACCATTGACTAGAATAGGGCTTGATAATGTATGCCTTCAGCATTTATTTAACTTCATCAACCACTTTTTGTTTTCGTGTTTCTGGGAGTCTAGATGGTTTCCAATAGACCACTTTTCCCTTTGTAGTTCTGATGTAATAAGTACCATGTACTCATCCTGGTTTCTTACAGAATACATCGGGGAATGCCATAATAAGGTTGTTCAAATCTTATTGTTTCTGTTTAGATGGACAACTCTGAACTTCTTCCCCAAGAACTATCTCCTCGGGTACCAAACAAGACAATATAGAGGAGGTGGCAGTGGAAGGATTTTCTTTCCACTCCTTTACGAGATTTACGTGGGAGCGGTGGATATTTTACTTTCTATCAGGTTGGGCTATTTTATAGGTACAGGTTCCTGTTTGCTCGAGCAACTCATAGGGCCCATGCCACTTTGAGACAAGTTCATTTTCAGAGGTATGTACAAGGACCAATACCTTCTATCCGCCTGAAAAAGATCTTAAATGCACCTTCTTGTCATTGGTGCACTTCTGTTGGGCTTGAGCTTTCTCCATGTGAGTATGGACTAGAATCTGGGTGAGTTTCATGTGCTCTCGCAATTCTGTGAGAGGGGAATAGGGGCCTCTTCTCTCTTCGCAGGTCTCCCGGAGCATGTTTAAGACATCTCTTGGTTCTCTACCGTAGAGTAACTGTAAAGTGGAAAAATCCGGTGGATGCCTGATGGGTCTTTGTTCCTGCAAATAGGGCCAATGGGATCATGCGATTCCAGTCCTTCCCATCCTCATCTACCAATCTGTCAGTTTGGGAGTGGTAAACTGAAGTTATTAATGTGGTAATGCATAGTAATTCCTTTCACCCATAAGCTTACTCATGAAATTGGATCCCTGATCCGTCAGAATTTCGTTGGGGAAACCAACCTTAGAAAAGAATGGTAGGTTTTTCAAAATTTGCTGGGTTGTGTTTTGCATGCTGAAGGTTACAATTACGAGAAAATATTCACTACCCAGTCCAGAAGTTTCTAACTGTCCAATAATATCCATCCCAATTCAGGAGAAAGGGACTTCTATTATCAGTAATGGGTTTAGAGAGGCAGGTAAGGGAATATATGAGCTGGTTTTCTGGCATATTTCACATGTTTGAATTAAGTTCTTTATGTCAGCATGGGTACCTGGCCAGTAGAATTTCCCACTGATATGAATTGGGTTTTAGATGGTCCCAAATGTCCCCCTGTAAATTGAGTGTGTGCAATCTCTAGCAGGATCTTGCCATCGGCGTTAGGTATTACGAACTGAGTTTTACTTAGGCCGTCTTTGGAGGTGTCGCTTCTACATAATAATAACTGTTTCAGGAAGAAAAAGGGGCTCCCCTTCTCTTGTCCTTCTCCCTCATGAATCACTTTTAAGAAAGCCTCTGCGAGTACTGGATAATTTTGCTGGATGAAGGCTAGATTGGGAAGGATGGTAGGTTCTTATTCCCTTTTTGCCTCAGTGATACATGTCTCATCTGCCTCTCCAAAGCCCAAGCTTACCTCTTTGCTCTGGTTCACTTTCTTCCTCCAAATGGGGAAATGGAGCCTTCTCAAGAATTCCCTGTGCAATTATGTCCCCTCTGTGTATTTTAAACAGAGTTTCGTCATGGTTCTGTTAGAGAACCTTTGTCTCCCTGAAAGTCTGGATCTATAACGCCTGCTAGGACATCTACCCAAACTTCCAGGCCAAGCCATATTTTGTGGCCAATCATGTATAACAACCCGCAGGGGGTTTTACGACTTATTCTGTGAATAATCCCTCTTTTCCCAGGAGGGATAGTGGCTTCTCTGCTGCTACACATATCAAAGCCTATGGATTCTTTTGTGGCGGTAGATGGGTTTGAGGCTCTGTGACTAAGTTTCTGGAATTTTAGGGTCCTCCGATTTCTCAGTTGAGTCGCATCCCACTCTTAACACCATATGTAGGGGAACGTAGTATCACAAGTATGACACTGACACAATGGATACAATTTGTAAAACCTTTATTGAAGTTGGTGGGGCTGGCAAAACTCGAGGGGGATACCGCGTCTCACCATCAGCGGCCTCACTCCCACTCGCCGAAGACCCCTCACCCAGTTGATCCTCCCGCACTGGTCCACCCCCCTGGGTCTGGATCCAAAGGCGCTGGCCATGGCCTGGCAACCTGAGAGATTAAAACCTCTGGGGATTAAGCGTGTTTCAAATAACCATTTATATTTTGTATTTATTATTCTAACCCCGGGGACTAGCGGGTGTGACACACTCTGGTTTCTCACACCACCCACCCCGTAGATATCTCCCTTGTCCCTATGATTTTTTTTATCCCCTTTTTATCTCATTGTTGGTCCCTGCTGTGAACTCTTCTATGTGCTCATGGCCTGAGCAACAGGAGGGGTTTTGAAAGATGGTCATCACAGCCCACGCCTGTGGAGTTTGTTGGATTCTTTTGTGATGAATTGTATCATTCAAACTTGTTTTAACTAATGCTAATTTATAAGCTCCTGACTGAAGAGGAGCGCTGTGCGCAAATTCGTTTTTAAAATGGTCCAATAAAGAAATCTTATTGAGAAAAAGATGAAATGTGTGTGCTTCACCAATTTAATCAGCTTATCGTCACCTTTATCTTTGTGTTTTGTACACCTCTTTCTTCATTGGGATACTCTGTGATCGATCTGAGTCCTCTCACAGGCCTCGTTTCAAACATGGTCTCCTTGTAACTGCTGAAATGGAGTACCTGACTAACCATCACTACTGTGCACGGATTGGCCCTTGCCCATTCATAAGGACCAATCAGATTCACCGGTAAGCAAACGCAGCCCCCACCCAAGGCCCACCCCTAAGACTCCTGTCTGATCCTGTCCGGGCCGAGGAGGACCTGGAGGTGCTTACCCCTGTTCAAACTATGCTCTGTCCCCCTGACTAACTACACCTTCCCATGTCATGGGCTCCTAGACTATCTACGCTTCATCCAGGCATAGGTATGATATGATATATGATGTCATTTATAACACGCCTATACACAAGTGTTTCAAGGCGCGACAAGGCAGGGGGGGGGACAAAGGGGAGACAGACAACGATCCTACTAGGCCAGGTGTCATTCAGATCACGCAAGTGCTAGGGTAGAGGGGAAGGGAAAAGTGCAAGCGGAAAGGGGAAAGTGCAGTACAGGGTTAGTAGAATAACAAGATAAATAATAAGGGCCAGCTGGTGGCAAGTGCAAGGTAAGTGCAGACAAGTGCTGGGAAGGGGGGCTGTAGGGATACAGAGACAGTCCCGCAGTGCAGGGGTTGCCAGGGAGGCAGTGCAGGGGAGAGTGGCTGGGCCAAGGACCTAGATCGGTGAGTGGCCCAGTTGCAGATTCAGTGCAGTTTCAGTACATTTTAGCAGGGGAGAGGGGGACAGAAAGCTGAGGCAAAGAGGAAAGTTTTGAGCTGCTTCCGGAACCGGAGATGGTTCTCCTCAAGTTTCAGGGAGGCAGGAAGGCTGTTCCAGAGGAGGCCCCTGCTGCGTAGAGAGATCTACCCCCAACTCGTTGCTTGGAGAAGCAGCTGACCCTGAGGGAGTTGGAGGCGGATGAGCGAAGAGCTCGAGAAGGAAGATATTTAGGAAGAGAGAGTTGAAGTTATTTTGGCCCCAGGCCCCAGAAGGCCTTGTGGACAATGCAGAGGGTTTTGAACTTAATCCTCAAAGCGACTGGGAGCCAGTGTAGCAATTTCAGTCCTGGAGAGATACGGTCCCTGGGCTTGTGGCCAAGGACAAGTCTTGCAGTCCTGTTCTGGATGAGTTGCAAAGGGGCGGAGAGTAGAGGCAGGCAGATTTAGATAGAGGCTGTTACAGTAGTCCAGCTTCGAGAGAACCAGGGCTCTAGAGACAGTGAGCTTCTGGGGGAAGGAGAGGAAAGGAAGGATATCTTTGAGGAGGTGTAGCCGGTAGTGTGACTTCTTAGAGACGTCAGATATGTGAGGAGATGACCCCGAGGTTTTTTGCCTTGCAGGTGGAGCAAGAAGAGGGCCAAGAGAGGCCGGCCAGAGAGCTGCAGGGAAGGAGGGAGTGGGTGTGCCGATGAGTAGAATCTCAGTCTTACTGGCTTTAAGGCAGAGGTCATTGGCGGCACACCATTCCTTGATAGCAGAAAGACAGTCAGAGATGAGGGAAGGAGAAGAGGAGGCCGAGGGTAACCTGAAAATGAGCTGGATATCATCCGCATAGCACAAAGTTGAGGCAGAGAGCGGCGATGCGGTGGGCAAGAAGTGCCAGGTACTTGTTGAACAGCCAGGGAGAGAGGTTAGATCCCTGGGGGACACCACAGGTAGAGAAAAAGATGTCAGAGAGGAAGGTCCCCAGTTGGACCTGGGAGGGTCGATTGGAGAGGAAAGAGGTCAGCCACGCCAGAGCCTGACCAGTGATACCCAGGTTATCACGGAGACGGTTGAGCAGGATGGTATGGTTGACAGTATCAAAGGCAGAGGAGAGATCAAGCAAATTGAGAACACATGGAGTGTTAGAGTCAAGGTTCGAGAGCAGGTCCTCACGGATGTTCAGGAGAGCAGTTTCCGTGCTTCTGGCAGCTCTGAAGCCAGTCTGATGGTCATGAAGACTACCAACAGATTCAGCATGGAGATTAAGCTGGGAGATGGCCAGTTTCTCCAGGAGCTTGCCCAGGAAGGGAGTGATAGAGATTGGGCGATAGTTAGCCGGGCAGGAGGGGTCGGAAGATGGTTTCTTAAGAACAGGGTGCACAAGGGAGTGCTTGAGGGGGATGGGAAGACTCCAGAGGCGAAGGAGTGATTGCAGAAGTCAGCCAGGGCAGGAGCCAAGGAGTCAATGTGGTCCTTGATAGTTTTGGAGGAACAGGGGTGGACCTGTTTTGACGAGACTTTCATAGATCGGACTTGTCTCGAAACCTCATCAGCAGAAAAAGGGGAAAGTCAGAGAAGGAGGGAGGAGGGGAGGCTGCAGAAGGGCCAGGGGAAGAGCAGGGAATAGAGGGGGGGAGGTGATAGGAGGAAAGTGAGGACAGGATGTCCTGAGTTTTTGAAATGAAGTGAGAGGCCAGTGCCGTGCAGAGGGCCTGGGAGGGGACAGGAGAGGTAGACTGCAGCAGGGTTGGCCAGCTCCTTGCAGATTTTAAAGAGTTCGGCCAAATTGTTAGATGCTGCAGAGATTGGCTGACAACCTACACCATCTCTCCTCTCACCCACCCTTCTTTTAACTTCTTCTCCATGCTGTAATCAACACTCACCTTCCATCAGTGCAATTGTGACCCCCAGGTACATCAGAGTCGTGTGTTTGTATTTATCTGTGAACCTCCTGCATTCCACTGTTTTGTGCATCCATTTTTTAAAATGGGATTTAGGTGTGCATTTCACTGTTTTTTGCATCCATTCCTAAGATTGTATTTAGGTGTGTTGTATTAATCTGTGAATGCCTGCATTTCACTGTTTTGTGCCTCCTTTTGACTTCCTACTAGGCCTCCTGGTGAGTTTAGCAAGAATGTTACTGTGCAGCCACTGCTCTTCCTTTCCTTGTCCAAACCTCTGCTGACGTATGGCTCTTTCCTTTTCTCCCATATTCTCTAACTGCTATACTATCACTGTTCTCCTCTCTCACCAAGTCTAGCTGAACAAAGCACAAAAAAAACATCTTGATTGAAAACCCTGGACTACCCATTGCAGACACTTGTGTCAGTGCTACTTCTAGATATATTTTTACTGATATCCTCTTCTCTGTCCCCTCTCCAGATCTATGGTCCCCCATCTCATCTCTACTCTCCTTCCAAATGCTCTACCATTAATGGTTGCTTCAAGTGGGAAGTCCTCTTGACCAGCTTCTCATCCTCTCGTTGTTTGGTTAATGTCTATCACACTGGCACTATCCTGGTCCAGGGCCCACAACCCAACCTCCTTCTCTTTGACCGGATCCTGCCTTCTCTCAATAACTTTCTTCCTTCTCCTGCATCTCCACCTACTACTCTCTCTCTCCCCACTCCTCTGACTGATGTACCAAGCCCCTGTACACCACCTCAGAAAAACCTTCAAAGGCGCAGACATCTTCCACTTGGCAACTCTTAACGCCCATTCAACTAACAAACACTCTGCAGGCATCTGTCTCCTTATTGAAGAACTTGACCTCAACATTCTCGCTCTTATGAGACATGGTTCAATGCCAGCTCAGTCACTGCTTTTGAAACCCTCCTCCCTGACTGCTTCAAGATCATCTCTAAACCTCAACCTCACCGCATTGGCAGGGGTTAGGGGTGTTGCCTTAATCTTGCCTGAATGGGTTCCTGCTTCCATCTTACCTACTCAGCTCTACTCCTCCTTTGAAAGCCTGGTTCGCAAGTCTGTCATCTCTCCCACCTCCACCTTGACCATTGTTACTATGTAGTTGTGTTCTGAAAGTATTGAACATGGACCAAAGTGACCACAGTGTGGTCACAATTGGAATTAAACATGAAATAGGATCTCACATGCACGAGACATGGACAAATGAGATCTCTGTGGTACCCGGTCGTAACAGACTAAGGCTCAACAGCATGAAAATAAAAACCATGACGGCCCTAATTCAAGACAATCTAGAACCGGACTACGTTCCAATGCTAGAACAATACAAAGAGAAGACTAACAACAATGGCAAAATTAATTTTCGGCAGTGCCATAGTTACGATCGACTTGTGGTAGAGAAGAAACGAGAACTACGAAGAAATATTCGGGCACTGAAACATGAGAATGACCAAAAACACAAGAAGGGGAAAAAAACACTGAAAACAAAATACAATAACTGGATAAAGGCCCATAGAGCTCTAATGCAACAAAAAGATGCAGAAGAAATGATGCGAACACTGCACAATAAAACAACAAGAGAATTTTGGGCAATCATGAGTAAATCAGAGTCTAATCAAACGGCGCTCGTTACCAATATGGTGAGCGAGGCACAATGGATCAATCATTATACAACACTCTATAATTCTCAGAAATCGACCACGCAAGAAACAATCGAGAAATATGAGACATGGAACATTACGATTTCGAAAGAAAACATAGAAGACAATATACATCAAGGGCACCGGGTCCAGACAGCTTTATTTTAAAGGAAAATCGTAAGGAATGGACCGAATTTTGCTACATTCTGTTTAAAAATATAATACGGGAACAAACCATTCCTATGTCCTGGAAAAGCGCTATAATAGTTCCAATTTTCAAAAAAGGAATAAGATCTGAGCCTGGTAATTATATACCAATAGCGCTCCTAGATGTTGTAGGTAAAATCTTTGCAACACAATTGCAAATCCAATTAACAGCATGGATACAGCAATCGGATTCCTTTGATCTCCGTCAAACAGTTTTCGTAAAGGGAGTGGGCTGTAATCTTGGTTTATTCCTCCTTAATTTACTAAAAATGGAGGCAATTAAGAAGAAAAAACAATATATCTTGCCTACATCGATTTAGCCCATGCCTTTGACGCAGTGGATCGAAACATGCTATGGAGAAAAATGAGAGCACAAAATTGTCCAGAAGGGCTTATAAGAGCAATAAAAAAACTTTACTCAGGAACATCTATCAAAGTCCGTCTTGACAAAAAGGGTCACTGTCGAAAGCAATCAAAACTGAACAAGGCGTCAAACAAGGATGCCCACTGGGTGCTGTATTATTTAACTTCTTTATCAATGACATGGGTCAACACCTGACAAATAACAGAACATTTGCGCCAAAAATCAATGGGAACATGATTGATTGGATTGTTTATGCCGATGCCATGGTGCTACTAGATTTAACACCCATTGGTCTTAAGTACAAATTGAAAGCATTAGAAGCTTACATCTTGAAGAACGGCCTCCAAATTAACAATGAGAAGACAGAAATCTTTGAATTTAAAAACCTGCAAGGGAGAGGAAGAATTACTAAAACAAAATTTCAGTGGAAAATCGGCAAAGAAACAATAAAAAATGTTACTCAGACAAGATACTTGGGAGTGATAATAAATTCGAATATCAATGATGAGGCAAACGTAAGATCAATTCAACAAAGAAGCAGTCAACTAACAGCACAAACCGCGATGATTAATAAAAAATATGAAAGTTTAGTCTCAAACCAGTTTGGGACTTCTACAATACAAAAGTTGTCCCGGCATTGATATATGGAAGTGAAGCCTCTTTTGGATGTTCATATGGAATATGGGAAACATGTGAATACCTATTTTGGAGAAAGATCTTGCAGCTACCCAGTGGCACCCCACTGGCTTGCATCAGGTATGAGGTCAGTTTCATCTCGATAACTGCAAAAATCATATGGAACACCTTGACGTTATATAGTAAAATATCTGCCAAAAGTTGTTTACCTCAATTCAAAATACTAAAAAGGAACTTGGAAACTAAAAACAAATCAATTCAAGACTTGTGGGAGCAGAAATGTGAAAATATACTTCAGGCCTTAAACACTACTAAAGACACATTATGGACAAATCCTAATGAAGTTAAAAAGAGATCATGGCAGATGGATTGGTGGGCAACAGAGCAACAAAGATCTTGCCACCGATGTATGCGAATTGTGCCAGTTGAGGCCAAGGCGTTTAATAAATTATCTAAATGCTTACTAAAATTTCCATGTAGATCATCAAGGAATTTCTTTTTAAAGTTCAGAATGAATCAATTTCAAACAAAAGAAATTCTTAACATTCAAAACAAAAGAAATCAAAGTGATACAGTCTGTAGGCTGTGTAATTGTCAGTCTGAAACACTTAAACATCTTGTTCTTTATTGCCCAGACCTGGAAAAAGAAAGACAGAAAACTCTTGGAACCGAGACAGCACAAAGAACAACTTGGCAATCAGACGAATGGTGGAGTGCATTTTACGATGGTTCCAACAACAAGATAACATTTGCGTTAATATCATTTCTGAGGGAAATGGATAAAAAACTTGCATTACATGAAGAAAAATAATGATAATTCTTAGAGATAATCAACAAACTGAGTAATTCTTTTGGATGGTTGCGGGAATTTTGTTGAAATCAGTTTGTGTATTTTTAAAAGTTTTGTATGAAACTAAATTAAAAAAAAAAAAAGTCACCATTTACCGGCCTCCAGGCGCGTCCACCCTGTTCCTCTCTGAATGGGCTGACTGCTTCTCCTCCTTACTTTCCTCCACATCCAACCTACTCCTACTGGGTGACTTCAACATCCAACTGGACTGGCCAGGTTCCGCATCCACTCTCTTCACTGACCTCTGCACCTTACTTTCCCTCCTCATTCTCACTTCATGGCCAACCCACTCAGCTGGACACACTCTGGATGCCCTCATACACTCTAACATCTCTCTCTCTCCCCCCCAACTAGTCACCCCTCTCTCCTGGTCTGATCATTCTCTCCTCTCCTCCCACTGAGTCCCCTTGGCCCCTGGCCTGCCCCCCGAAAGTCCCACCAACCTCTTTCGCTAACATCCACCCGATGAACCGAGTGTCTCCATCTGCCTTCGCTTCCACCTTCATTCCCCCTCACCCCCCACCTCTCTGCCTTCAGCAACCTCCACCTTTCCATCACCAATACTCTTGACATCCTTGCCCCAATCATGAGGATCTACTTGAAACCTGCATCTAAGTGTAACACCTGGCATGATACAAAACTTGCAGCCCTGAAACCTAAGTGCAGGGCAGTAGAACAGGAGTGGCAAACTTCACACTCATCCTCTGACACACTGGCCTGCCGCCTCCTCCAAAGGCAATGCAGACACTCCGTATGTGCCAAGAAAAGAGTCCACATTCAGGCACGGGTTTCTGGTGCAGCCAATAACACGGCTGAACTTTTGAAGATCTGCAGGGAATGAGCCAACCCCTACTCGGTCTCCTTCTTCCCTGCACCCTCCCAGGCCCTTAGCAATGCACTGGCCTCACACTTTGCCTCCAAAACCCTGGACATCCTTACTACCCTGGCTACACACCCTCCCAACCCGTCCCTCATGCCCTCATCTACACCCCCCTCCCTCCTCCATCTCCTCCTTCACCCCTGTCGCACCTGAAGAAGTTGCCAGAATTGTCTGCTCCATGAAGGCCTCTTCTAAGCAGGTTTTTGCCTGCTCATCCAGGACCATCAAGGATAACATTGGCTCTCTTGCCCCTGCTCTTGCCGATTTCTGCGATCACTCTTTTGTCACAGGATCTTTCCCCTCCTCTCTTAAGCACTCCATTGTGCGCCCACTGCTGAGAAAACCTTCATCTGATACTACCTGCCGTGATCCTACCTGCCCTGCCAACTACCGCCCCATCTCCATCACCCCTTCCTGGGAAAACTGTTGAAGAAGTTGGTTCTGCCCCAACTCAACTCACATACTGAACTTGTTGGTGGTCTCTACGACCATCAATCTGGATTCTGAGCATTCAGAGACATGTAAACTGCTCTTCTGAAAACCTGTCGAACTGCTCGCATGTCTGGACTCCACTCTCCAGATGTCCTTATCCTTCTCGATCTTTCCTCTGCCTTTGACAGTCAACCATTCCATCCTCATACAAAGGTTCCACAACCCTTGGTATCTCGGAACGGGCCCTGCACTGACAGACCTCCTTCCTTACTGACTGCTCTTCCCAAGTCCTCCTGGGCACCTTCTCCTCTTCTACCTCCCTCTCCACCTGTGGTGTCCCTCAGGGTTCTACTGTCTCCCCTTGGCTTTTTAAAATCTACCTTGCTCTGCTTGCACGCCTCAACTCCTCTTTCACTTTCAACTTCCAGTGTTACGCAGACGACACACAGCTTTTTTACAAATTCCCCTCCGACCCTCTTACATCCTCCATCATCCCAGACTGCCTATCTGCTATACAGCCCTGGTGCACCACCAACAATCTCTGCCTCAACGGCTGTAAAAGTGAAATCCTTTCCATCGGGACCCCTGCTCTGTCCTTCTTTCCTTCACTCGCCTTCCTCTTTGGGCTCTCCCCCTGTGCCCTTCTCTGAAGCCAGAAAACTTGGTGTCATCTTCGACTTTTCTCTCTCCTTCCTTCCCCCCTCCCTCACACTCAGGACATTGCCAAGAAGTCCCACTTTCAGCTCTTCCATCTCAAAGGAATTCTCACTTTTCTCACTTTTCTCACTTTCGCCCAGAGGCTCAATGTGACGCAAGCCCTGGTTCTCTCTAGGCTTGACTATTGTAATAGCCTCCTCCTAAATCTACCATCTTCCACTCTGCGACCCCCCTCCAACTAATCCAGAATAGGGCAGCAAGACATATCCTTGGCCTTAAGCCCAGGGACTACATCTATCCAGCACTAAAAAGTATTCATTGGCTCCCAATTGCTGCTCGAATTAAATTCAAATCCCTATGCATCATCAACAAGGCGGTCTGGGCCTGGGGACCACACTATCTTTAACTTTATCTTACTAAATGCTCCACTGGCTTCAACACTCTGTGTAAAGTGTTTTGCAAACCAGAGGACAGGTGGTAGTTCCCTTTCCTCTGCTGGCTCCCTCCTATGGAACAGCCTCCCCCTCCCTCTGCCCCTTGAGCAGGAACTCCTTAAATTCCGGAACTCCTTTAAAACTCTACGCTTTACCACCTCCTTCCCTTCCTCTCTCCCCTGCTAATCCCACAGTTGCTGCGATTGGTGTCCTGGGCCCTTATGCATCCTCAGGGCCATGACTTTCTGCACCCAATCGGCCTAGCTCCTCTCTGTCCTCTGCAATTGCACTTACACCCTCCGCAATGGAGGCTTGCACTTATACCCCTTGAAGCTACAGGCCTTGTGTCACTCAACATTCCTAGCACTTAATCTGTGGCTCACCCACAAGGTCAGACTCCTCAGCACTTCCCCCCCCACCCACTCTCCCTTGCTGCACTTGTTCTGAATACTCACAAGACATAGTAGGTGCGTCCTCCTTTTCCCCCACCACTCTCGTATTGTGTTTGTTTTTAAATGTATTTCCCATTCCTACTCCCTCCCTTGCCCCGTGGGCGCTTTGTAACAGTATTTCTTATTGTATAAGCACCTAACAAGCAAACAATAAATAAAGCTTTTACTTTCACTGTATTTTATGGGTTTTGTTGTGCTATATCTTCTGGTCGAAAAGGCCATTGCCAATATCCATCACCTTCAGCCATGGCTGCTGTCCACTCCCTGTCTAGTAACTAACCGTATCCCGTTAGCCTTGGACATTGTCCACAGCCTTCGGCCATTGACAATGTCCCCATTACAAACATTTGGTAAATGGGCAGTGGAGGTTTGCAATGGCCAATAGCCACTGCCTTCCACCATTGCCATGGTCCATATTGTATCAATTACTAAAAAAGGCAGAGACCAACTTGCACCGGCTTTTGGCCATGGGCCATATCCCCCGCCGAATAACTAACCAGAGCTCACTGGCTATGCCCTTCAGCTGTGTCCACTGTCCCTGTTGCGCCATATAGGCATGTCCCAGTTGCACCAAATAGACTAAAAGACCCTGCCGATCGGGCCGGGTCCACACCCCTCTCTGTTAGGGTTGCTCCCTCTGCGTGTGTGTGTAAAACATATGTAGTTTTACATTATTTTTCCGAAATGAAATATTTTCTAGTTCTTCGACAAAACCACTTTTTGTTTTTCCTTTTTTCTAGTAAATGTAAGGTCCCCATACCCTCTTACACTCCTCCTAAACCCTTACCACCCTACCCATGCCTCTACCCCTTAAGACATCTAAATCTATTTACTTCCGAAGAAAAGTACCAGAGGGTATTTTACTTGGGCAAAACAACGTATCCACTGTAAATGCTGTCTGCAAAGCATGATACAAGAGTAAAGGCAATTTTGCCTGGTTTTGTTCTTCACTTTTAAACTCTGTTTTTTAAATGTTCATAATTGCAAGCAGGGACGCAACAGCACACACATACTAATGTTGGTGGACCTCTGCATTGTGAAGATAAATGGAACCCATAACTTTTTCCCTAAAGCAAAATGATGCCAGAAAATAGCGCTGCTGCTTTGAAGTGTAAGGCAGATGGTTCATTGCAAGGAGAATACCAAAGGCAAAAGACTGCTTGAACTCAGTCAAAGGTGCTGGAATAGTGTATTTTCCTGCTTCACTTGTGTAGTTTCATTGCTACAAACATGGTGCACCTTAGATATGCCTGAAGTGACTCCAGCATCTAAGAGACAGCACCCGACACATGGTGCAGAGGTTTCCACAAACTAAACCCTCCCAGGCACCATATTGGCCAATGAATACATTTCACTCAGACTGGGTTTTTTTAAATACATTTTTTTGCGGACAGGCCAGAGTGTCAAAAATATTCTGATGTAAACCATACATTTCATTTTTCAACACCAAATGAAACCATGGTTTATTTCCTCCATAATATAAATGACATATTTCTAAATGTATATAAAACGTATTATACAAGGATTTGTATTGGTGATATTTTAAAATTGGGAATATCGCTGGGTAAATGTATGACAAATCTGTATCCATTTATAATAGAGAATACAATTACAGAGAATGCTATAACGAAGTGAGAAACAAAAACAGAAAAGTCTATATTTTTTCAGTTATTGTTTTTGCTGAAAAAGCATTCTGTTATTTATTCTCTGTAATCACATAGAACCTGAAAAATCATTGGTTTTGTAATATAGCTTCGGCAATGCCGGTTAGGTGTCTTCTTATTGAGTTAACCAAAAGACAAGACTTCACTTCTGCCCTCCTGACAGATTGAATGCTGGCGATGTATGTTCCAATGAGATGGGAAACGTTTATGATCTGTTCTGAAGAGAATCCATAAGGCCCACAAGAGGCTTCTCGCAAAGGAGTCTACATATAGAAAAAATATTCAATATTAAATCCATTCTCTAAAATTGCAATTTGTTGTGTGCTCAGCGATTTTTAGAGGGCTAGCTCCAAGCAGACTTCATTGCCATTAATGTGTCATTTTACATGATTGAAAGCAATGATGCTCACAAATACAGCCTTACGGAAACTCCGAACAAAAGTGACCTGTCATTTCATTCAAACAAATTATTGCCTGAAGCAATTGCAAAGACTTGCTCACAGGATCCATTGTTCTGAAGAAAGAGATCTTGTTGGCAGTTTAAATGCATCCATTATTTGCAGCTTTTTACATATGAAAACCAGTTTAATGCTGTAATTTTTTAAACACAAAATGGTCCACATTCACATTCCCTAGTATTATTTACAATGATAGAAATGATACATATTCATAGCTTTTTGAATAAATGTGACATAGTTGAGCCTTGTATCGAGGTGTGCACCTAAGCAAGAAGATTACAGCGATCCTGTGATTAATGTGTAAGGTTGCTACCATGAATTATGGAATTAAACATGTTTGCAACGAAAAGTCTAAAGGTGAAATAACTCCCACCTTTGCTCATGTTAAAACAAATCTAGAAATGTGATTATCAAATGAAGATTGAGGGTGCCTATTTTATAGGAGTGTCTGACTGAGGCACAACAATGGAAAGATCAGAACAACCAAATAGGGTAACGAAATCATGACGTAAGCATAGGAATCTTGGGCATTTTAAAAACTGGGAGCAGATGGGCTAGAATTCTGGATCTGGAAAAACTTGCAACCGTGCCTTGGTATCTCTGTTGCATTTCCCTAGCGCTGGCCTCTTTCTGTACACTGCCTGTCTTCTCAGTTAAATGTTTTTTAGGTGTTGTCTCCGACGTATTGCAACGATGCACCATTAGTATCACAAAAAAACATGTATGAGTGCAAGGAGGGTAGAATTGTATCACCTGCTGGATAGATGTACACCTGCGATTCTGCAGTGTTGCCATGCTTTTCACACACAAATAGTACAGGCATTGGTGCATCATCTATGCTTGGCCCTTACCTGCTGTAAATTAAAATGTGTGTGACTGAAATGTACCTTTTCTAATCTGACCTCTAGTCTCATTAAAAGGATTTGTGTGAAGGTGAGCTGCAGAATCTTTGCAGTGTTTCAACAGCTACAGCTTCTTTTAACACTTCTGAAATTAACTGCTTCCTCGCAAAACATCCTACAATGATTACCCAACCAGTGGATATTTCTCCTTTAGACAAACCCATTGATCTACAAGAAATAAAAAATGCAATTAATGCTCTTAAATTTGGGAAAGCTCCTTACATGTTCAGTTTACTCCCTGATTCACTGGCAAACAATCCAAAGGAGACAGATCTGACAGGAATACCTTCCACCTAGTAAGTGCTATGTCCTATTTGTGCTAACTTACCAGTGGAATCTATGGGCGCATCCAGGAAATGCTGCCTTTTTTACATCAATTGATCAATTCACTATCTTCACAACAGGGGTATGGTTCATGTATGTTTCCATGGTTGGACTATATCTTTTCCAGCAATGTCTACCACCCTCTACGTATGGCATTTATCGTTTGTCATGCTCTCCGTTATCACTGCCAGACAGATTCAATACAGACTCCTATATAATCGTGCTACCACATTGCTTCTATTATATGTATTTTCAACACACAGCACACAAGAATATCATCTCACCTCAGGGATTACTCTGTATCCTCCTCTAAATACATGGAACACTCACATTGGTGACTGTATACTTTGTTTTTTACCGGAGAGCTATAGATCTCCTGGAAAACAAACATATATAGCCACTAAAACCTGTGGCCTGTGTGTTCAGAGGAGAACGGTATATGGTGATGGGTATCTGTGCACAGATGACCTCTCCCACACATGCAGCACTAGTTTTTGCACAGACTCAAGGTCACCCTACTATACAAGGTAGCCCTGAATGCTGCACATTTAATTTACAAAAAGGCGAAGCAGAGGGTTTATTTTGTACTTGTATCCTAGAATTCAGGGTGGCTGCACCAATAGAGGTTCTACCTTTCAACGCTTTGAGATGTCGATTCTTAACCAGAAAGAAAAGGCATCTCGCTCTCAGGCTAGTCTAGCAGCATGAATGGCTCTGTGAATGCTGATGGGCGTGTGGGGTTCATGTGTAGGCGTCGGTGTTGCCCTCACTGGTTCCAGCCCTGGACTCTATTTTGATAGAGCGATTGTGTTAGAAGTAGTCTTTGTTCACTGACGTTGGACTGACGTTTCGGCTTACAACCACGCTTCAGGTTAAATTGTAAGGAAAATGAGTCTCACGCTGGGCCCTTGATATCCCAAGGATAAACCATGCCACCCCAAACTACACTTCTCTGTTAGGGCTTGGGCAGGTGGTCTTACTAGGGAGGTGGACAACCTGGAAGGAAACAAGTTGTGTATTGTCTTAGAGCAGATATTTTGGCAGCTTTTCAGTTCAATTTCTGGGAAAAGGGAGCCAACTTATTTGGCTCTCATGCTTACTTGAAACCCACATTTGAAGCAGAAGGACTTTCTTAAAATGGCGGTAGGGAAGTGATTAAAGGGGTAATTCAGTCAGAAATGTTGTTGGCCTAATCAATCGGGCATGTATTTTAGAGCATTCATCGATCGTTCTAAAACATTTTTTTTAAAAAGAACAATCCAATGTAACTTAACCAAGTTTTTCTCACTTCAACACTTGTGGAAACAACGGGTCGGGTACTACCATCTTGTGCTAATCTTATCCTTTGATCCATCGGTGGTGGGCAGCGTAGCCAAACATACCCTGTCATCACCAACATCATAATGTTATCTAATGCAGAACCAGGAACAAAAATGCACACATCCACAACAGACGCACAACTTCAAATGGATTATGTCCTCCATCGTATTCCACATCTTTGACATGTGCACTTCTGAAACTTTTTCAGCAGAGGACGTCCTGTGTCGATGACGTTGGGTCGATGTCCCTCCAAGGTCGAGGGCGACGTCACTGGATGTTATAAATAGGACACACGGCGCCCATAGCCTCAGTTCCATTTTTTCCGCAAACGTGTTTGCTTTGAGAACTCGGTGCACCTCGTGTGTTTCATCACAGTGTCTTTTTCTTCGACCCCTCCGACTCTGCGTTCTGGCTTCAAGACTTGCAGGGACTGCAAGTCGAAAATGTTGATCACCGACCTGCATTGCATTTGTTTGTGGTGCTTGGGTAAGTCTCATGACACTGACGACTGTTCACAAAGCCAGTCGCTGTCTCCCTTATTATTCAACCTGTACATCAGAGGTTTGTGAGCTTCTAGAACAAATCGGCGTGTTCTTTACGAACTATGCCGATGACACACAGCTTGTGTTTGAACTTAAAGGAGAGTATAGCATAGACAGTGCCAATATATCAGAAGTGTACAATATTATTGACAATTTTTGGATGCAACGCCATTGGATGTGTCTTAATAACATCAAGACTGAGCTGATGATCTTTGGGACTCAACAAGCCAGATCTAGATTAGGGATAGAATTTCAGGCATTCACTATTAAAGAGGCCAAGATCTCAGTGATGCCGCAGGTCAAAACCCTGGGGATGATTGTGAAGGCCTCACTAGGATCAGAGGCACAGGTAAATTACCTGCAGAAAAACTATTATATGCGACTCATGAGAGCCATAAGACCATTTATAAACTAAGCGAATGCGGCTACCATAGCAAGAGCAGTCATACTGTCTCGTTTGGACTATGGCAACGCCCTAATGATTGGAGCCTCAAAAAGAGAACTTCAAAAGTATCAGGTTATGGAAAACGACGCAGTTCATAGCATTAAGAACATTAAAAAAAGGGAGCGTGTTACAGCAGGGAGAAGATCCCTACATTGGTTAAGACTGGAAGAAAGAATCCTCTTCAAATCTATGGCCATAGTACACAGATGTGTATATGGAGAAGCCCCGAAGTACTTCAAAAAACAGTTTTCACTGTACATGCCCCAAAGGAGCCTCAGATCAGAGAACAAGGCTCTTAAAGTCCCCAGAGCAAAGCGCGCATGGAGGGGGAAAATCCTTTCCAGTCATGGCCGCAATCTGCTGGAATAAATTACCACCAAACCTAAGGCAGGAAGAGAATTACTTAAGTTTTAGGACACTACTGAAAACTCGCCTCTTTAGGTGAAAACCAGTATGACACCCGCATGTCAGAATGGCTTTGAAACTTGTACTACTATGAACTAAATTGGATCTTGCCCCGCGCCTTGATGCCTGCGGGCGACCGGTGCATTATAAACTAAAATACATACATACATACATACCGACGACTTGAGGGACGACTCTCCGCTTTGGGAGGCGGCCCGTGGATCTCGATCCCAGAGTGGTTCCTGCCATTCATTTTCTTTGTCCCGGCAATCTAGGAAGCGCTGCTACCGGTCGCCTTCCCTGTCCTCCTCGGAGGATGGTGCCTTGAGGAAAGTGGCAAGCCCAACGAAGTCGTCGACAGATATTGGTGATATTTAAATCGCTGGGCAAGGTTCCGGTCGCGCCTTCTAACGAAGCCGGCAAGGAACGGTCTTTTACCGCATATCGTACGCCTTTGGGCTCGGGTCTGCGACGTGACTCACACCGGGAACCTTCAAGGTCCCGTTCCAACAAGGCTCAGGAAAGTCGCAAGAGATGTGCCTCCAGGTCTCGGTCCTCATCTCCAGCGAGACTGCTGCAACCTGCTAAGGGCTCAGAACCGACATAGACTAGGTTGGCGCCGTGTCCATCGGACTCGTACGTCAACGCTTTGCCGTCTTATCAGCCCACGGCACCGTCGACATTGACGCCAAAGCCTCCGGTGCTCACGACACTGAGGTTGTCGATGCTCTCGAAGGTCTAAGCCTTTGGCGCCCTCAACGCCTTTGGGTATTTTTGCCCGCAATTTACCATTGGAGTGCTCGGATCTCGTAGATTCTCCGAGGAAGGCTACGGCGAAGTCTGTGAGGCCAGTATTGGACTCCAGGCCCTCTTCTGTCCCCAGGCCAGGTTTTCACCTCCCTCTGGATGACTTATATGAAGAGGAAGAAAGGTCTGAATTTGAGGACCCTGTTGAGCATGATGTGGCTCCATTCTTTTCTGGATACAGTCAATTGGAGGAGTTGAGGCAAACCCTTCATGATGCCAGTGGGTTGGACACTTATCCTGAAGTGGAATTTGGCAGGCCCGAGCCTGGGGCTCATGCTGAGTCTTCATACAGGTGACTCTTGGCTGGGGTCTCGAGTTTCTGGGCTGGTCCAGTCCTCCTGAAGACTTTGTGCAGGATGATCTAACGGACATTTTAGATCCAAGATCCGTCCTCTGACCCGATGTTACTGTTTCACCTTACCTTACAGAAAAGTTTGGCAGCTGCTTGGCAGTACCCGGAATCTCTTCTGGCTGTTAATAAATATTTGACAACAAAGTACTGCCCTTCCGTTAGCGACCCCTGCTATCTGTTATCCACTCACCCCACTCCTGAGAGTTTGGTGGTTCAGGCGGCTACAGCTACCTCGATGCAGGCGGCGTACCCTACCATCCTTCCTGATAGGGATGACCAACGCTTCGACGGTTTGGCTCGGAAGGTATTTTCTGCAGGGAGCATGGCATTGAAATCGGCCATCTCCACTTGTGCCTTAGCAAGGTTTTCACACACTCTGTGGAACTGTTTCTTTAGCGGCTGAACATATTCCCGAGGGGGAAGAAAGGGATGGGTTCCTTGCTCTCGTGCAAGATGGCCAGGATGCCATGTGCGAATCCCTTCAGTCGTGTTTGGATACGGCCAACAGTGTTACCTGATCCGTGGATGCGAGCACTGTTATATGTAGATTTGCGTGGTTGCTGAAGTCGGGTTTTCTTCGGATGTGCAAGCTCGTCTTCTGAACATGCCCTTTGATGGCGCACATTTGTTTGGCAGCAAGGCTGATGAGAGCCTTGAGAGGTTGCAGACCTCGAATGCTGTGGCTAAATCTATAAGCGCAGCTGTGCGTCAACCTCCGCCTTTTCGTCCTTTGGTAGACCGAAGGGGGCCGCCAGTCAAAGGGGCCAGCGAAAAAGTACTTGTGGTGGTTGGGGAAATAGAGGTGCCAATGCCGCTCGGGCAGCTGCCTGTTTGCCTTCAGGCACTGCCCCAGCTGCTACAAAACAGTCATGAGGCCATGTCCCATGGTTCGCTGGTTGGGGGCAGGCTATCTCAGCATCTCGAAGAGTGGCAAGCCATTACTTGGGATGCGTGGGTTCTGGATACGATAGCCCACGGCTACTGCCTTCCCTTCCTAAAGCGGCCTCACGACAATCCGCATGGGAAACTCTCTCCGAAGCTTCCAGATCCGCTCCTTGCGCAGAAAATCTTAACCCTGCTGGAGAAAGGCGCTATAGAACTGGTGCTTGTAGCGGAGTGGAACAACGGATGGTGTTCCCCTTATTTTTGTATCCCAAAGAAAGACGGAGGTTTGAGACCCATCATGGACTTGCGTTGGTTGAGCAAACTTCTCCGGAAGGACAAGTTCAAGATGGTTACTCTTTCTCACGTCCTCCAGGCCCTTCAACTTCAGGATTGGTTGGTGTCTCTGGACCTACAGGATGCTTACTTTCATGTGCCGATTCATCCCAAGCAAAGTACCTGATGTTTGCGGTTGGCGACTCGCACTTTCAGTTTCGGGTCCTGCCATTCGGATTGACCTCCGCCCGAGGCTCTTCACCAAGCTAATGGTGGTGGTGGCAGCGTACCTCAGGCGAGGGGGGGATTCACATCTACCCCTACCTGGACGACTGGCTGATCCGGGTGCGCTCTTCCGGGCAAGCGGTGGATCACCTCGGTCTCACCTGCCGCACCCTCCACAGGCTGGGCTTCTCCCTAAATATCAAGAAGTCACATCTAACACCTTCCCAACAGCTCTAGTACATCGGAGTTGTGTTAGACACGTCCTTGGGGAAGTGCTCGCCTCCCAAGGTGAGGGCACATCACATTGTGCAAATGGTGGACAAGTTTCAACATGCCCAGAGTCTCGCGGCTTTTGAATTCTTGAGGTTGCTCGGCCTCATGGAATCCTGCATTTTTATGGTGCCAGAGGCCAGGATGAGGATGATATTCCTGCAATGGGTCCTCAGGATGCAGTGGTCGCAGTTCTCAGGCAAGATGTCGGCTCCCGTTCAGATTCCACTCTCGGTCTCCCAGGATCTTCTGTGGTGGCACAACGAAGGGAGCCTGATGAGGGGGGGTAACCGTTTTGGCAACCGTGGCCAGATGTGACTGTAGTGACGGATGCTTCCCTCACAGAATGGGGTGGTCATGCTAACGACTTGACCGCCAGCTGTCGTTGGTCTCATTCGTAGTCCAAACTGCACATCAACTTGTTAGAGCTGAGGGCCACCAGGCTAGCCCTGAAGGCTTTTCTTTCATCTGTACGGGGGAAGAGTGTCCTGATCATGACGGACAACACAGTGGCCATGCATTATCTCAACAAAAAAGTGGGGTTGTGCAGAGGTAATGCAGCTCTGGTTCTGGGCCATCCAGCAGGGAATTTCAGTCTCTGCAGTTCATCTGGCCAGAGACGAAGATGCGGCAGTGGACGCTCTGAGTAGGCAGAGCATGATCTCTCACGAGTGGGAGTTGGCTCAGGAAGTCCTTCTGCGGATCTTTGCCCTTTGGGGAACCCCGCAAGTGGATCTCTTCGCCACCAGTGCCAACCGGAAGTGCGAGGGATTCTGCTCAGAGGAATTTCCTCTGAGAGGAGCCTTAAGAGACGTGTTTGTAGTGGATTTGCCATTCCCACTGCTGTATGCGTTTCCTCCAGTCCCCGTCATTCCTCAAGTGTTACGGAGGTTACAGAGGTTCAGTTCCCACATGATCCTCATTGCTCCGGATTGGGCCAGGAGAGTGTGGTACCCAGACCTTCTCGAAATGGCCATCTGCCCTCCACGCCGTCTTCCCTATTGAGAGGATCTGCTCTCGCGAGAGGGGTTCAGGTTCTCCATCCAGAGGTCTGGACTCTCAACCTTCACGCTTGGTATCTGAAAGGTTGAGATAGAAGGATTGGGACCTCCCGGATGACGTGATGGAGGTGTTGCTTTCGGCCAGGCGGCCAGCAACAAAATCCCTGTACCGTTGGCGTAAGTTCTGTGACTGGTGCAGAGGACAAAATGTTTATCCTTTTCTGTGCTTTATTCCTATGGTTTTGTCTTTCTTACTTTCTTTGGCCCACAGGGTCCTTCAAGTGGGTACCATTAAGGGTTACCTGGTGGTGAGGTCTATCTTTAAGCACTCATCTGAAGAATATTCTTACATTAAGATTCCTTTGGTTTCTCAATTTCTTAAAGGACTGACTAATGTGTTCCCACCATCCCATTTCCAGGTGCCGGTTTGGGATTTAAATTTGGTTTTGAAATTTCTCATGGGTGCTCCTTTTGAACCTTTCCAGTCTTGTCCTTTGAGATTGTTGTCCTTCAAGACTGCATTCTTGGTTGTGGTTACTTCCGCTCGCAGAGTGAGTGAATTGCAGGCACTTTTCCCTGTGCTGTCCTTTACTGTGTTCCACAAGCATAGGGTTGTACTGCGGCTACATCCTTCCTTTCTACCTAAGGTAGTGTCTGAATTTCATTTGAGTCAGAAGGTGGTTCTCCCTTCTTTCTATCCTCATCCTTGTAAGGAAGAGGAGCGTCTCCATCGGTTGGATCTTAGGAGAGCTCTGAGCTTTTACATTTCTAAGATGTCCAAGGTCAGAGTGGACGATCAACTCTTTGTAGGATATGCTGGACACTGATTGGGCACTGATTGGGCCTGTCTGTTACCAAAGATACCTTGTGCAGGCGGATTATCCTCACCATTACAGAGTGTTACCGATTGGTGGGTAAGGACACTCCTGAAGGGTTGAAAGCTCCTTCCACTAATGGCGTGGCTACTTCCACCGCTCTCCAACGGGGAGTTGCTATTAGGAATATTTGTGATGCAGCCACATGGGCTTCAATCCACACCTTTATCAAACATTACTCCCTGGATACAATCCATGGTCAGGATATGGACTTTGGAAAGGCGGTTCTTTATTCTGCAATCTGATTGGGTACTCTAAATTATTTTCCCTCCTCTGTTTACTGGTACTGCTTTGGGAGTCTGTCAAAGATGTTGAATACATTGGAGGACACAATCCATTCGAAGAACAAGTTTCTTACCAACTGATAACGTTCTTTCCACTGGATGTTCCTCCAACGTATTCCACATCACCCTCCCAGCCTGCCCCTCTGGAGAATTTCCTGTGCGATTGCAGCTTACGTTTCGCAAGGCTATGTGCACTCAAGCAGGCATGAGATTGGTGCCACACGTTCTGGGGGAAAATACTTAAACTGAGGCTACGGGCGCCGTGCGTCCTATTTATAGCATCCGGTGACATCGCTCTCGACAGAGGCCTTCGAGGGACATCGACCCAACGTCATAGACGCAGGATGCCCTCTGCCGAAAAAGTTTCTGAAGTGCACAGCTGTGTACATTACATGTCAAAGATGTGGAATATGTTGGAGGAACATCCAGTCTAAAGAACGTTACCAGTTGGTAAGTAACTTGTTCTTTTGTTTCTTTTCACACAAATGATAAAAACTGTTTATTTCGAAGAAAACAGCAATAGTTGGGAGTGTAAAAAGTACTTTTAATTTTGACATAATGCTAAAAAGAGGTAATTAAGTCCATGCAAACATGGGCAACTTTTTCCAATAGAGATTATAGCTAGCGAACTTCACATGGTTCTCATTTGTTGTTTAAATGTGAACAGTGATCTTATAATGCTGATTCCATTCATCGATCGAATACCCCAGTCTTTGCATTCTTCACAAAGTTATCTTCATCAAAGATTGCTGGACAATGCTCATGGCGTTCCATTACAGAGAAGAAATGAGTGGTTTAAATTTCCAATTAAAAAATATAAAAGATTATCGATAAAGCTGCCTACAATCAAATACAAAACTTTCTAGAGACTAACAAGCTACTTGGACTCCGTCAATCTGGCTTTAGGCCTCAGCACGGCACAGAAACAGCCCTGATTGACCCAAAGATACAGATTGACAATCTAAAGGATAAAGGAAAATCAGCCCTCTTGCTTCTATCTGCCGCCTTTGTTCTGGTTGATCACAAGGTTTTGTGTAAACACCTATCCACAGCGGCACACTTCTCAACAGAAGCAACAGCATGCATTCAATCCTTTCTAAACAATAGATCCATGAGTCTTCTCGGCATCAGCTGCCGCCGACCCCATCCCCATATCTTGTCGAGTCCCACAAGGATCATGTGTATCACCTACCATGTAAAATGCGTTTACCAAACCATTGTTTGATGACTTAGACCATCTGGGTGTCACCTACACAAATTACGCAGATGACACCCAGATCCTCTTACCTCTGACTGGCGATTATGACAAAGACCTAGCTCTCATAAACAAAATCTATCTCATCATTCAGGCCTGGATAGCGCCACACAGTCTCTGCTGAGAATACCGACTGACTCCACTTAGCCACTCCCATTAACATAAAAAAATAAGCGATCAATATTGTTCCTTCAACACTGACGGAAACAATATAAAGGTAGCTAAAGAGGTAGAAACATTAGGTTTCTACCTAGGCTCCTCCCTGAACATGCGCAAACAGGTCAGTGCAACAGCCTCTGCAACAGCATATACCTGTAGACTCATACACGCATGCAAACCCTTTCTATCTGTAAAAAGCTGCACCACTCTGGCCAGAGCCCTAGTATCCAAAATTGACTACTGTAACACACTATACCTAGGTGCTAGTAAACAGACCATCAAGAAACTCCAGATCTTGCACAATAACGCACTTAAGACTGCCCTGAGCATACCTCGCCGACAACGCATCTCAGTATTTAGACATGACAATAATTGGCTCTCCATCAAGGAGCGAATAAAACTCAAAACCGCATCCTTGACTTATAAATGTCCTAACAATGCAGCACCTCAATACACCTCAATAAAATTCACTAAACTCCATCATGCCCGATCTACCAGGTCATCCAATTCCAACTGCCTACAAGTGCCCAGGTACAAACTTAATAAAGCAGGTGGTAGCAGCTTCCCAGTCTTGGCTGCTCAACTCTGGAACTCCCTACCCACCACTCTGAGATCAGACCAGTCCTTTTAGAAATTAAGGAAAGACATGAAAAGTTAGCTGATTTCTAATGATGCCCTACTAGCCTTTAAACAACCTTCTCCAACTGGATCTTTGTATATAACTCGGCATAATCTATACTGACTGCACCCTCCAATTGTATATTTTGCCACTGTATATATTTTGCCATTGCCTGACCTACTGTACTTGCTGAGTGTGTAAATAATGTAAAATTCATCTCAATGTACCTGTGTACTTCTGTACTGTGTAATATATAATCACTGCGTGTAATGTAACCAAGAAAATGCATGTCCTTGTAAATGCGCCCAGATACCCTCGGGTTCGGTGCGCAATATAAAGAAACAAATAAACACTTTCACATCTGCACGTTTTCAGAACCTATAGGCTGCCATGTTTCTCCTTATTACTGCAACCTTAAAAGGACAGATTGGTGTCTGGCGATCGTCCCAGATAATGGCTGATTAGTGTCCAATTACAGTTGAAAAAGCTGTCGACTGGTAAACTGTACCCATGACAGGCACACATCAGTAGAATATAACCATGTAAAACAGAGAATGAAAAAATATTCTTCAATACCCAATTTAAATTGTATATGCACAATACATATTCATGTTAACTATCAATTTAAGTTACAATTAACACGTACGATATATATTGTTTGCATCAAATTGAGCATTCATCCGTCACAAAGTTAATTATGTAGCCGACAGCATACAGCTTACATTGTGTCTTGTTTCAATTCTCCATATGTGATGGATGACCAACCGCTTCGAAAGTAATAGAAATTTAACTTTGCTACGTAAGCTTTAAATATAGTAAATCTTATTACTGCTTTGAGGATATTCGACACATTTTGGCCTTCTAATTGTTAGTGCAGTGGATTCAAGGACATATAAATGCGACCCTTCATCCAGCGTTCACAGCATGTCAGAGTTTTGTTTTGGGAACACATTCCACAAAAAAGAACAATATTAATGGCAAACTGTGCAGTGAAAAACGACAAAATAATTCAAGTATCCCACATATGAAAAAATTCTATTCCATTTGAACAGTATCAGTGCGCCTGGTCCCACATCATTTACGTATTCTTTCAAAGATGACCCTTGGCGAGGTGCAGACGCACTTGGATTTCCATATACTTCAATAGGGCAATTCCCTTGAATAAAAGACCAATGAATAGTGGGGACAGTTTTTTTGGCAAAGTGGGCCACTTCTTTTCTGAAATAAACAGAATTTGAATACAAAAGCAGTAGGTTAATATGTAGAGACAGCACGGATGGACCGGGATGGGGGGTGGAGGGTGCGATTTCGCACAAGGCTGGGTGGACTGTTGCAGCCAGGGCAACACGTGCAATAAGCAGCAAAAAAGAGAAAATTCCAGCATTCCTCAAATCAGTGCAGTCTTGAAAGGCCTACTGACTTCTGCTTGTACGTATGTTATTCCGCAATCATATTGATTTCTGCATTGATGCATGTGTGCCGGGTTGTCTTCTACATGTGGTCCTCCACAGTAAGATGTCAATGTGCAAAGGCCACATGCGCATGTTCATAGTGCACATTGTCAAGACCTATTCCTTTGCTCATTATTTCAATGTTGGCTAACACTGGCACGTAAACCTTTTGGTATATCTGCAGCCACATATCATGATTCCTACTTTCCAGCTAGTTTAGACTTCATTTATTTTATTTTTGTCTTGTTTATTTGTAAAGCGCCTATACAACAAAATGTTTCAAGGCACCACAAGACAAAAGGGGGGTGGAGGGCAGGGAAGAAAAAAACAATAACGGTCTAACTAGGCCTTTTGTTATTCGGATCATTCAAGAGCAGTAACAAGTGCAGGCTGGAGGTAGTGGGGAGGAGGGGGGAGTTGTAGGTCGGGGCAGAAGGGAACATGCTATGGTGGGAGGGAGATGTGGGGCAAGAGGAGGTATAAACGTGCAGGATAAGGAGGGGGAAGAAGAGGGCGAATGGGGCCAGGCAAGTGCTAAGGGGAGGCCAAGTGCCAGGGGGAAGCAGGGAGTGAGGACCACATGTGAAACGTGAGGACAGGGGTGGACCAGGCTCAGTAGGCATGCACACCCTGCCAGGCTTGTCAGGGGAAAGGGTTCCGGAAGGGCAAGTGCAGGTTGTGGGTGGGGGGGGCAGGAAGACTGGGTGCTGGGGTATATTGAGCGAGAAGGGCCTGGTGCCCTGTGGACCTTAGACGGGACCAGGCAGCCAGTCAATGCGACAGAGGGGGGCATTAGCAGGGCAGGGAGGGAATGAAGAAGAGAGAGGTTGGGTTTTGAGAATCTTCCGGAACTGATTGAAATCAGGCAGAAGCCTGAGAGGGGCAGGGAGGCCATTACAGAGGGAGGTTCCAGCTGAGGAAAGAGATCTACCTCACATTCTCTGCTTGGGATAGCATCTGACCTGCAGAGAATTGCAGCTAGATTACCAAAGGTCTCTAAGCGGGAGGTATTTAGGGAAAGAGTACAATGTAGTGGGGTCCCTGGCCCTAGAAAGCGTTGGGGTTGATGCAGAGGGTCTTGAACTTAATCCTGGCAGCCACCCGGAGCCAGTGGATATATTGTGGGGTTTGAGAGATGCAGTACCTCTGCTTGAGGCCAAGGATAAGTCTCTAAGTCCTATTTTGGATTAGTTGAAGGAAGTGAAGTGTGGATTTAGGCAGATTGAGGAAAAGGCTGTTGCAGTACTCCAACCTGGAGAGGACCAGTGCTCTGGAGATATTGAGTTTGTGTGTCTGCTGCTACATTTTTCTGCTTGGATTCAACTATTGTGTGTTTATTACAAACAGGACTTGAAATTAGGATTGGATAAGCAGGAATTACAAGCAATACTAGGGTATCCAGCAGTAACAGGTCACCAGGAGCTACCACTAGGGAACAAGGAGCTAGTTTATAGCGTTACATCAGTTGCCCTGGGGAGCCAAATGTAGCTCCTAGTAACTGTTGGATTTAAGCTCACCAGTCCCGTCTACATTTGATTTGAGTTACATACTTGAAAAAATCAGACTGACATTTATTGTTGTAATATAAATCAATTATATTGATGGTAATAAATGCAAAAATCTAAGAAAAATAGAAATGTTAAGGTCTATCTAGTGACATTATTTCACAAATAGTCATTAGTAAAGATTGCCCAGGCTGATAGCACTGGGTAGTCTTATTTCTATTAAAGACAAGGAGGCGAGCATTATGCTTATTATTCTTTATTACTGCTCCAACAGCATTTTAAATTGAACACATTATAAACTTGAAAACACATTTTTTGTTTCCTCCGAAGCCTTATGGAGAGCCCTGTGCTGTCCCACTCGCCCAATCAGGCTCTGCTATTGCCTATAAGAGTGTCCCTTTCTCCAGTGCAACTCCTCTTTCTTTGTCAGCGACTGTCCTTGAAACTGAACATCAACATGAACAACTGATGAACTTGAACCAATCCACTGCGTCGAAACGCTGCAAACCATACGGCGAAGAGCGTCGGCCTGGATCCCAATCACAAGTATCCTCTCAAACTGCGCTCAAGTTGCCTTCTGGTCATCGCCTGCAAGAAATGGTGAGGCCATCATAAGGGTATGCCGTATACATAGTCTTCAATACAAAACAATAAAACAATTCCTTACGCATCTGAAGTGGGATATAATGCTCGCCTCCTTGTCTTTAATAGAATCAAGACTACCCTGCGCTATCAGCCTGGGCAATCTTTATTCTATGTCGAGACAGGAGGCGAGCATTATGCTTGTTTAAAGCTGCCTATCACTTTGTACTCTATCTGAGAAATAGGCCTAAAATAAAAGGTCTTAAAAGTGGATTCATTAGACCAGTCAACTGACTTCATTATATCCTGCAAAGGTACACCTGCAGAAAAAGCCCTAGATGCCATCGCGCAATATTGGGATAGGTCAATCCCTGCCCAGCGCATAACCTCTCAAACCCATCTGGCAATGGTGGCTGTCACTACTGCGTGAAAAGACTTGAAATGTGCAATTAACTGGATAACTCCCATCAGCCTCACTTCTGCTGTGGCCGTCTCATAGTCCTTAATGTATTGTGCTACTCAATGTTTGGCAATATATGGGAAGTATGGGTAAGAAATGACAGCTGCATCACATTTCATCCGGTTTGCCACATTAAAAGCTACTCCCTCCGGATAGAAGATCTTCTTATCTATTTCCAGAGCTTTTATGTCTGAAACTCTCCTACAAGCAATCAGGCATAGTAGCATGATTAGCTTACCGGACAACTGAGAAGGCGATAGGTCTTTATTGTCCGGCCATGCTAAAAACAGCTGGAAAACTACTTGCACGTCCCAGAGCACTGATTACTTCGGTTCCGGAGGTTTCCGTATCTGTATCCCCTTTAGCAGCCGTAGAACAGCTGGATGCTCGCCTACCTTCTATTTTATTGTGGCCTGCTGAAATGGCTGAACTGTAAACACCTATTGTCCAATAGGCTCAACCTTCTCTGAACCATTCAGCTAAAAAATTCACTATGTGTACTAAAGGGACCGAAACAGGATCAACACTGAGGCCTGCGCTGTAGGTGGCCCAACGCTTCCAAGCAGCACCATAGCTCCTGATAGTGGACGGTGCCCAGAAGTCCCTAATACAGTCAGAAGCGAGTTCCGAAATGCCTGGCAACTGCCATCTCTGCCTGAAACCCTGCATGTCATCAGTCGAGGGGGGGCCTGCCTGAACTAGTGGATGGAACTGCCCGTTCGTGCTCTGAAGGATGTGCGTTCTGTGGGGAAGGACTCTCGGGAAATCAGAGGAAAGTGCCATCACTACTGGAAACCACGGCTGGGATTTCCATATCAAAACCATTAGCACTATCTCTGCCTGGTCCCTGCAAACATTCGCTAGAACTCTCGTCAACATGATGAACGGCGGGAACGCCTATTGGACTGCTCCTGTCCACTTCTGTAGGAACGCATCCGTCCCCACTGCCTCCAGATCTATCCTCCCAACTGAAGAACCTGGGAGTCTGGGTGTTGAGCCTGGATGGGAAGAGGTCAGTGTCTATGGGCCCCAATATATCCTAAATCTGCGCGAAGTAGGCTGGGAGTAGTCTCCAATGGCTGGAGTCTACTAGATATCGAGAGATCCAGTTTGCTACCAAATTCTGAGATCCAGACAAATATTCCGCTGATACTGAAATCTGTTGCTGCAAACAGTGATGCCAAAAGTCTTTTGCCAATTCCGCCAACATCCTGAAAGAGGTCCCTCCTAGTTTAATATCGCGGACGCCAGAGATGTTGTCCATCTTGAGAAGGACGCAGCAATTGGCCCGATCTCTGGTAAATGCTCGTACCGCGAAGGACCCCGCTAGCAGCTTTAGACAATTTATGTGCAGGTGTAGCTCTTCCTCGGACCACTTTCCCCCTGTTTGCAACTCTCTGCAATGCGCACCCCAGCCTGCCCTGCTTGTGTCCGACTCTGACCAGGTCTGGGGTAACTCTGAAGATCGCCCTGCCGTTCCAGGTTTTCATATTCTGGAGCCACCAATGCAGTTCGGAGTGGGCCTCCTGATCTAGGGTGATAAACTGCTGATAGCCTAGGGCCCCCTCTGAGGTGTGTGATCTTCAATCTCTGCATAGCCATGTAGTGAAGCGGGCCCGGGAAAATCCCTTGGATGGAGGCTGCGAGGAGACCCGCTATCTGAGCCAAATTGCAAAGCGAAATAGCCTTCTTCACCATTACTGCTTTTAGTTATCTCTTTATGGTTCTTCTGAGATGGCAACTCCAGGGTGGCCTTTTTGGTATCAATCACAAACCCTAGGAATTCTATCCTCTGCGCGGGTCGAAGATCCGACTTCTCTAAGTTTATGATGAAGCTGCGAGAGGATACTAGATTGCATACCCACATGGCCTGTTCCCGCAAATGGTCGGCACTCTGTCCTAAAATGAGGATATTGTCTAGATAGATTATTATCCTGATCCCTCTCTCTCGAATGGCTGCCGCCATTTGGCGCATAATCTTGGTGAAGGACCATGGTGCGGACGCCAAACCGAATGGGAGACACATGAACCTCCATGTCTCCGTGCCCCACTTGAAGCAAAGGTACTTCTGGTGATCTACTGCGATCGGTATTGTTAGGTAACCATCTTTAAGGTCCAACCCGACCAGCCTGTCCCCTGTCCGCAGTAGGTCCCGAAGAAAATGCATTCCCTCCATTTTGAAGTGGCCGTATGTCAGCCATTCGTTTAGGCCCTTGAAATGTATTACTGGCCTGACCTTCTCCCCTCTATGAACCAGGAACATGTTGCTGAGGAAACCTATGTGCTCGTGTACCTCCCGTTCTATCGCGACCTTGCTTGCTAGATTGCGCAATACGCTGTATAGAAGTTTCTGTTCGTCATGAGGCATGTGTTATCATAGCTGGCCCTCGCGCTTGGAAGGGGCTGCCTAAAAATTCTAGTTGCAAGCCTGCCACTGCCTGCAGTCCCAATGCGTCGCTGGATAATTCACGCCATGCATGCAAAAACCAGTGTGTCCTGCCCCCTACTCTTGAGATTGGAGCCCTCAGGGTACACACTGACTGGTGTACTTTGCTGTCTGTAGAGTCCTCTCCCCCTCCTGTTCCTGGGGAAGCGTGCTCTTGCCGGGAAGAAGCTGTCTTGCTGACGGTTTTCCTAGTATTGCACTCTGGGCCCTTGGTCTCCTGTGCGTGCCAAAGCGACCGGACGCCTGACACCTCTGCCGTCCGGTCCCGTCGAAAACCTGCCTGGGAAATATTCTACGTATTGAGCTCTGGCCTTTTTCTAGGGCGGAGGATGTCTTGACAAATTGCGCCATTTCTTAGGCAAATGCGCCTCTAAACAAGAGCCCTTTCGTACCTTCTCCCGCCTCTTATAAGGCTAGGTCACTGAGCTTAGAGCCTATATTTGATAGGACGCCTCTCTGATGACAGCGCACAATTTGCGCTGCCCAAGATGCACATCGCTTGTTGCTCCCAACTTCCTAGGGCTCAGTGGTCTACTGGTGTGTTGGTGTCTATGGCCCTCTTGGCCAGATCCATGATCTTTGCGAGCGGGCCTGTGAGGTCCAAGAGTCTATCTTGGCACCCCGACCACGCTCGGGCCACCCCTTTTCTGATATCTTTCGATGCTTTGGTGACAAGGTCACCATCTTGGGAGCCAAGCCTGGGGTGCAGGTCACTTTGCCCAGCAATTCAGGTCTCGGGCATTCTGCCCTCATCTTGGCTCCTATTTCTCAGTCTAGTGGCCTTCTAATATGATGTGTCATATATTTCACCACTCTGGGCAAAGGCACCCAGTCTGTTGATCTGGGATGTCTTGTTACTTCTTCAATCTGCTCCCTTTCGTCTGGGGAATAACCTGCATCCTCTTCATCCCCTTTATTGTTCACCCATGGGGCAGGGGGTCGAGAGCCTGGCACTGTCACCCTTTTCAGGAAGGCTTCCTTCAGCCTTCTTACTGGGCCGACTGGCTCTTGGGGTCTCAAGTCTAACCCTTCAAGATGGCCCGGGGGCATCACAGAGCTCTTACTCTTCTGGGCCTTTTTACCACCCTGTGCTCAACCCCTACTTCAGGGTGTCTTGCTGAGCTCCCCTCTCCTGGGCTTAGTGCCCTCTTTCTGGACTTTTCTTGTTCTGCCATCTGCTTGTTGAGCATGGCTTCTAATTGGTCCAGCCTTTGAGTTAAGGGCAATAACCCTTCTGACATTGCCTGTGTCAATACATCCCCCAATACTCTCTTGAAGCTAAGGCAGAGGTCTTCCCCCCTCTCCTGTGGGCTCTTCTACCCACTCCTCAGAGCTCCATTTCTGGATTGTGCTCCTAGAGTCTCCAGGCTCCTTGTAGTGTGCCATAATGTAGTGCACCAGCACATGATCAGCAAAGGAGCTTCAGCAACTATACTCTTAGACCACTAGTAGACCTGTAGAGAGCTATGGGCTCGTCACAACTTTGAGCGTAATTCACTTTTTACATTTTTTTTTTATGTATGGATTCTCACTTACCGCGCTGCGTCGTCAGGATAGCTCGTACTTTATGAAGTAACTGGCTAACTGGCTTTCCCTGAGGCGCAGTGCGTGCCGGGAGCAATCGTTATGAATTTCGCTCCCGCGGGGTCCTAGTACCCCGCTGGGAGACTGCGAGCGCTTATGGAGTCACCGGCTCTACTCGTTGAAGGAAGGAAGGATATGGGGCCGGCTGCCTCACACCAGCGCGTTCGCTCTGGCCCCAACCTCCTGAGGAAAATAGTGAAGGTAAACAGCGCAAATGAAATCACGTGATTGTATGTCCGCAGTGGCGCCGGGTAGCAAATGTATACACAAAACGCGGCAATAGTATGAACCGTGCTCCTCCCCATATATTTTCATGCGCTGCACTCGCTACTTCATTATATAATCGCATTCCATTCCACAATTCTACACGATGTGTATATTCATCACAGTTAACGCTAATGCATTATTTTAACAACATGAATTGTACTTATCTCCTTGGGGCAGCAACAAAGAAAGAGGAATTGTAGTGGCGAAAGGGACACTCTTATAGGCAATGGCAGAGCCTGATTGGGCGAGTTGGACAGCACAGGACTACTCGGATCCCAGGGATTGTGGGGATTGGTAGTTCCTAAAGACATTTTCCTCCATTTAAAACATTACCCCTTTTTTCTGTTTTAGCCTCCAGAAGGTTTTGGAGGAAACAAAAAATGTGTTTAAATTTAAAATGCTTTTTGGGCAGTAATAAAGAATAAGCATAATGCTTGCTTCCTGTCTCGGCATAGAATTAAAAATACATTATTTAACAATTATATCTCAAATGACATACTAGTCCATTTATTGTATAATGAAAACAGTTTCCAAACACTGCAAAAGCTTGAATCTGGTTTTGTTCAACATTGTGAAGAGAGCCCCACACCATTTGAATCTTGAAGTCACCCTTTCAACAAGTTTGTTTGGGAGGACAAACCTCTTTTGCAATGTTCCGTGGCATAGATTGGGCCCTGGAAAGAAAATCTAGATCAAGTCCATGCGTTTGCATGGCCAGCACATTCAACGTCATATATTTCACAAATTCAAAATCCATATGCTGAAAGTTTGGCTTTGCCACCTACTGTTTACTTCTTTTGGTAAACTCCTTACTGTAAAAAGGTGTCCTGGAAATTCCTGAAGTTTTTGCTTGTCCCCTTCCAACATTCATGTGTGCAATTGCAGCCAGTGTTCTAGCCGTTTTACTGTCTATGCCAAAATGCACGCTTTTAGGCCTGTACTGTAGGTACATAACATGGAAAATCTCCAGTGTGGCAGAAAGAGTCCCTTCATGTCTCTTGAAAGTGTTTTGTCGTACCCAATCTTCTGAAGCGCTGTGTGAGGAGGGGGGCCTGGAACCAACCACCTTTTCTTATGCTCCTGCTCCTTGTGCACTTTCGTGGAGATGTTGGTTTTCTTTCCAATAGTGTATGTTATAACAATGGTGCATCAATGAATGCCATTTTTCATGCAGAATACCACCTACAGATCATCACAGGTTTTTGAGCTCCACCATAGACGGTTGCTGATACTGTGACCAATTTAAAACGTTTTCTGTAGCCTTTTTCTTCATCAGATGTAATTGTTTTTCTAAATTGATTTTGCAGCGTGCCATACATCATGGTTCCATGTGTTAATATCCCCGCAAAAATATCGCCATACAAAAATATCACCATATTTTTGCGGCGATATTAAGTCATGGAAGTGGCGGGGGACACCTTTGCAACCACTGTATTTTAAAAGGAGCGGGAAACACCCCCGCAACCCCTGATCCCAAAAAAAACAAATATTATCCCCAATATCGCCTATGGCCGTTCCCGACAACCATATATACAGCGATATTTTTGTTGGGGATAATATTACGTGATACCTACATCATATTGATGTTTTGTCTGGGAACTGCTCATGCATGGGTTTGGCTGTTGAAATGTGCCTGTCGGTTGCTATCGGGTCTATTTGCATTCCTCTGGATTGCCGAAGTTGACTGGATTTAATGAAACCTTATTTTTCTATGGCAACAGAAGATGTGCATTCAGATACTTGCACGATGACGGAACTCAGTTTTATTTTTGGGTTTGTGTGTCTTGGAAGTGGTACGTGCAGTATTTAGCATAAAAACCTGGACTGTCACACTGTCCATCGCCAGCAAGCCAGAGCCTTTTGCCACGGAGCGCATTGTCCATTGACATCTGTTTGAGTGTCCATGCCTGGCCAATAGCAGGGAAAGTTAGAAGAACTTGAAATTGTACTGTACGTTTATCCGCTAAAAACAAAGCAGATGAACAAAGTACTTTTCCAAGTATAGGTTGAGCAGACCATGAAAATGAGTTATGGTGGCGTACACAGCTGCCCTTGATCTTCAGGTTGGTGCATTTGACTACACGAGTAAACTTCGCCAATGGCTCCCCACAAATCCTCCTATGCAATTTGTGATCACATTTAATCATTTTCGTAATCTACATCAGGCAGCAGTTGAATACAATGTATTTTGGTTCCTTTAATAGCCATTCGTCCAGACGTATACTGGGAAGAGTGACGTCCACATCACAAGCACAATCGTCAATTAGCAGCTAAGATGCTTCGGTTATTTCTATGTGCAATATTTCCAATTTGTCCACATGTATTGGGGAAACACAGAATACTGTCTCTTTCTTAGATACCATTTTTTTTAGATGGTGTAGATTGTGTGAGCGGTTCTCCAAACAATTCTGAAACATGTTCTGTGTAGTCTGTTTCTTCCGAGTGAAGTTATGTGCTGTAACAATGATCCTGGGTTTCTTTTCATGGGTCACTTCTATGATATGATAGGTTATTTATAACGCGTTTAATACCCAGAGGTTTCTAAGCACAGACCCGGGGATCAAACCTATGTTGCTCTGTCGTCTTTTTTTCATGTCGAGCACATTGTCCCTGAGCTATCCTCCCGCTGACATTCATTTCAAATTCCTGCCACTAGATATCTGCATCATGACACTGAATTTTGCGAGGACCATATGATATGATATATATTATATGGCATTTATAACGCGCCTATACACAAGTGTTTCAAGCTGCGATGAGGCGAGGGAGGGGAGGAAAGGGGGGACAGACAATGATCCTACTAGGCCAGGTGTCATTCAGATCGCGCAGGTGCGTGGGAAGGGAGGACATGAAAATGTAGTACATGGGAATAGATAATATTAGTAAAATAGCGGCCAGCATGTGGCAAGTGCATGGGTAAGTGCGGTCATCAGCTATTGAGGTCTGGTAGGGGGACTGTAGGGATACAGAAAAGTCCCCAAGTGTGGTGGATGCCAGGTGGGCAGTGCAGGTGTGACACGCTGGCGGGGGAGGACCAGGGCCCGGGATCAGAGGTTGGCCTGGTAGCCAGTGCAGTACCGGTTTCAGCCAGGAGGTCAGCAGAGGATAGGAGGATAGAAAGCGGAAGCAAAGAGAAAGGTTTTGAGGTGTTTCCGGAACCAGATATGGTTCTCCTCAAGTTTAAGGGAGGCAGGGAGGCTGTTCTAGATGGAGGCACCAGCCGAGGAAAGAGATCTACCACCAACTCGTTGCTTGGAGAAGTGACTGACCCTGAAGAAATTGGAGCTAGATGAGCGAAGAGCTTGTGAAGGAAGATATTTAGGAAGAGCAAGTTGAAGGAATTGAGGACCCAGACCCCAGAAGGCCTTGTGGACGATGCAGAGGGTTTACCATACTGCACCTCAATATGTAGCTTCTCCCAAGGGTCAGCGGTTTGGCAAGCAACATCATTAGTTTGTGTACTTGTCTAAGTCTTTATGGTCTTCTTCTTCTTCCTAGGCCTCTAATCGAAGAGAATACATGTTTAATTTATAGCACACATACAAAATATATGAATGACAAAATGAAAATGTAATAAGTGAAAGTTTTTTTTAAAATAAGTTGTTTATGTACCCTTTTTCCGAATTTTTCTTAAAACAGTCAAACTGGATCTGCTGACCACCAGACCGAACTGAAAAACAGCATTTTGAAAATGTATAAACCTTGAAATGTGCTTTTACACCTAAAGAATAATATATACATATATAACAAAATGTCACTATGGAAACCATTAAAACATATTAAATATTACATCACAGTTCAAATGGATAATAACTGATACTTTACAATATCTTATATATAACTCTTGTCGATGTCTCTTCAATTTCGATCGTTTCGGTAGTACATTCCTTGAACATAACAAATTCAAAGAACATTCATTAAATTGTTAACCAATTTAATGGTAAAATCTTTGATCTCACATATTGAGAAAGTTGATTTAATGATTGTCTACCTTACAACATAAGTTAAGCTATGTACAAAGATACTGTTAATCGTCTAATTAAATGTTTTAAATTAGTATTGACATAAAGTCGAACACTGTGTGCATGTAACTTAAAAAGACATGTTTGAAAACTGTACCTGATAATCTTCAGAAATGTCATAGGGAGTTTGTGCAAAATCACCCTGCAAAGCATATTGATTAAATTGTGGCCTCTTTAATGTGTCGGAATGTTATTTTGTTTCACCGATTGCTATTTTTCGCCAAGCAGCAAAGGTTTATAAACAAAAACATACACCATTCATATAGTGAAAGGGTCTATGTTATTCAGTAACAAACTACATTATTCTGAAGGTTTACTTTCATTGTTGCTTGTGTTTCTGTGATAAATACATCAAGGTTGTTTATCTAATGCTTTGCCATTTGCTGACAGTAGTGCGAATTATCAAAACATTATCAATCTTAAATGTAAAGATATTGCGAATTATCAAAACATTATCAATCTTAAATGTAAAGATATTGTTAATCAACAACTAAAAGCATAAATCAATAAAGTCACTTCTCATACCTCATACTCCACACTGATTGCAGTAGAAGAATAGTACATTGTTAAAGTTCCAGGCTCCGCCTATATAACAGTAATTGTAATAATAAAGATGTAACATCACCAACAAATTTAAAAGATTGTTGATATTGACAAAGAAGCCTACAATCCAGTTTGTATCCAAAAACAAATTATGCATAACAATAATCAATATGTTTTAAGTTGAACTTGAACAAATGCATATTTTGGATCATCTCATCTGAAGGAATATGTTAAACAAATTACTTGAAAGGTGAGTGAGGTTGCTGTTGACTCCAGAATAGTGGTTGATGTACCATCAGCGTCCTTTAATCGATTAATATATTCATACCATTGTTCAATAGAAAATAGAAATTAGTATTATAATTTAGACCACATCAAAAAACGATAAAGGTTTGTGTGCAAGTTGCTTGGCCTCACCTTTAGGATGTCAGACGTGTCTGTGGTTTCCTCCACAGTAACGTCTGTAATTTCATCAGTGCAGTCTATGTAAAGACAGACATGGTCATTTTAAAAAAAAATGGCCTATTTTTAAAGGACGCAATGTGAGTGTGTGTTGGTAAAGGCTCCCATTGCACTCAACTATTCCAGTATCTCTAAAGTAGGGTTACACATAGTAATCAAACGTTCAAAATGTACAATCCACAGTATATCGTGTCATGAAGGAAACTTGTGTAATAAAATATCAATGGAAATATTCTCCAAAAACTGAGAACCATTCATTATGTTAGCTGTTCAGACTACTATATTTTGAGTGGTCATTTAGAACACATGTTATACAGACAAACTTATAAAATTATAAAATACATTCAAAAAATTCAGCGTCCACTACTCACCTGGGTGTGCTGAAATTCAGTTAGGACTGCATTGGGAAGTAATTTGTGGAGGAGTCTGGGGTGACGCTTTTTTAGTGTACTGTGATTGTTCGTACATATCTTTTTAGAAGTGCATGCTGCAGACGTGGAATCGTTTACCCCTCACATCATCCAAGACATCCTTGGCTCTGTTTTCAATTTTGGACACTGGAAAGCCGCAGCTTAAGGGCCATTTTCTTATTACATTTAAATCCTTTGGAAATACATGTAGGACTGTATTCTGACTTTTAGCATGGTTGTTTTTAGTGCAACAAAAGACGATATAAGAAGGCATTGTTGGATTGTCCCTATGATCTGTTAAAGAAATATAAATACATATTACTATTAAAGTACCACAGTGAGAAAATGAAACCTCATATTCCTTTGAGAATAAAAAAATGTACTTTGTAAAAAATGGCACCTAAAGCAAACATGCATGAAAACATGCACTACGAAAGATTACATTTGGCAACAATACTCTGTAATCTTATGTGCTAATTACAGAGTTTAAAATGCATAGGACATTTGATAATGGTGTAGACTTTTTGAATACAATAAAAAGAAAATAGGGTGTACATTGAGTATAAAGCAATAGAAAGTGGCCTAGCAGAGAGCGTTGTAAAGAGGGAAGATCAGAAAATGCCCTCCGTCCCGAAAGACACCCCCCCACCCTCTCAATAGGAACAAGCACCAAAGGGAATATGGCCTCTGATCATATGAACTCACATCAATTCCCACTGCCCCTACAATGGATGACTAACATGAAAGATGCCCTACAACCCTGCAGCAGTACGAACTCTACCCAGGGCTGACGAAGACACACAAGGTGCTGGAAGCTGCTACATGGACATAATCGACTAAAGCACAAAAAAAGCCATCCTTCAAGTTGTTCGAGACATCCCAATGATATGGCATTTATAACGCGCCTATACACAAGTGTTTGGCGCATCGAGGCAAGAGGGGAACAGAGGGAAGACAGACAATGATCTCACTAGGCCAGGTGACATTGAGATTGCGCAAGTGCAGTGGACGGGGGAAGGGGAAAGTGCGAGGGGAAAGGGGGGGAGGAGTGCAATACATAGGATAAACAGTAGTAAATAAAACCATAAATAAGAACAAAAAAGAAGTGCAGCCAGTTGGTGGCAGGTGCAAGAGTAAGTGCAGACATAGGGTGTCAAGTGCTGGTAGGGGGCTGTAGGGATACAGAAAGAGTCCCAGAGTGCAAGGGTTGGCAGGGGGGCAGGTGTTCAACAGGGGAAAGGAGGAGAGAAAGCAGAAGCAAAGAGGAAGGTCTTGAGGCCCTTCTGGAACCGGCAATGGTTCTCCTCAGTTTTTAGGGAGGCCATGGCTGAAGAAAGAGATCTACCACCAACTCGTTGCTTAGAGAAGCGACTGACCCTGAGAGAGTTGGAGGCAGATCAGCGAAGAGCTTGAGAAGGAAGATATTTAGGAAGAGAGAGTTGAAGGTATTGAGGCCGAAGGCCCCAGAAAGTTTTGTGGACAATGCAGAGGGTTTTAAACTTAATCCTCGCAGCCACTGGGAGCCAGTGCAGAGATTTCAGTCCTGGAGAGATACGATCCCTTGGCTTGAGGCCAAGGACAAGTCTTGCAGTCCTGTTTTGGATGAGTTGCAGAGGGTGGAGATTAGAGGCAGGCAGATTTAGAAAGAGGCTGTTGCAGTAATCCAGCCTAGAGAGAACCATAGCTCTGGAGACAGTGTGTTTCTGGGGGAAGGAGACGAAAGGAAGAATACCTCTGAGGAGGTGCAGCTGGTAGTGTGACTTCTTATAGAGGTAAGAGATGTGAGGCGAGAAGGGAGGAGAGTGTGGAGTCGAAGATGACCCAGCAGTGTTTAGCCTAACACGTGGGAGTAGGAAGAGGGCCAAGAGAGGCTGGCCATAGAGTGACAGGAAAGGAGAGAGCGGGTGTGCTGATGAGGGTGATCTTAGTCTTACTGGCATTAAGGCAGAGATCATTGATGGCACACAACTCCTGGATAGCCGACACAGTTGGAGATGAAAGAAGAAGAGGTGGCTACAGGGAGCCGGAAAATGAGCTAAGTGTCATCCGCAAGGGGCCAAGAAGTGCCAGGTATTGGTTGAACAGCCAGGGAGAGAGGTTGGACCCCTGGGGAACACCACAGGTAGAGATGGAGGAGAGGAAGGATCCAAGTTGGACCTGGGAGGGTCAATCAGAGAGGAAAGAAGTCTGCCAAGCCAGGGTCTGATCAGTGATACCCAGGTTATCTCAGAGACCGTTGAACAGGATGGCATGGTTGACCGTGTCAAAGACAGAGGAGAGATCAAGTAAGATTAGGACATGGGGTGTTGGAATCAAGGTTAGAGAGCAGGTGGGAGGTGTGGCTTAGCAGCCATGGAATAGGGCTACTCTTCCATGAGCTCCCGTACGTTCCAAATTGATCCTGTCACGCATGAACAATATGGAAGAGGAAACAATGCAAAAATAAACACGAAGATGTTGGAACACAAGGGGCGTACTCTGCAAGTCCTTCGATGCGGAACGGATGCCTAAACTCAGTTATGGAACTTTAAGAAATTCTGCCTGGATCAGTGAAGTCAACATCAAAATGGTGGACGTCCACGGACAAAGGATTATACAAGAGAGCTTGATGGGACACGGACGCTGAAGGCAGCACGTCACAGAAAGCTGATAGCTGACGGGAGAGATCGCTTTCAACTTGCCACAGGGAAACAATTATCTCCGACTACCCATCGCACACCATGGAGAAACATTGTATCAGGATGCATACAGCACTCCAGTCACACGGAGCACGAAACTGACAACAGGGCCGGTAATAGTTTGCTTGCGGTCGAAATCCCAAGTGGCCTCATGGAATGAGCTGGAGCCGCATCGGTGCAATGAAAAGAAGAAATAAGTTCAATCAGCCACCAGACACGTGTAAAGAGAATGCTGCTTGATCCCGGCTAGCGCAAGCAGCAGGAATACGTTGAGTGCAGGAGAGCCACGAGGAACAAATAGCTCTGACAGGCCAAGATTTCAAGTGCCAAGGGGATTGTGGGGGGTGGGGGAGCGGCCAACTGTGGCCAGAAGGTATCTCCCTGTGCACAGGCGGTGAAGGTATTGCATATGATGAGCACCTCCGAGTATTCGGAACGGTGGCAGCAGGGGACGCTGAGGCCATAAATCACAATCTTGCCCGCGAGGTGCCTCCTGTATTGAATCAGTCCATGGAGACCAAAGCCTGCAAGTACACAATGGATATGCAAAGACACCAAAGCGGTACCCAGGAAAACAGATGCACGCAGGCATCACTACACAAATGAAACATGGTGCATGCAAATTAAGGTGAGGGCAGCCAGCCAAAAAAAAAGGGCACTCGCCTCAGAGGTTGGAACATAAGGGGAGAACGAGGTGCCACTAAGAGGTACACAGTGCCAGTCCTAACCACAGAGTGACAACCTGACTAGTGGCAACACACACGACTGGAAACATGAGGGCAACAATAGCCGAGATGGGTGCAGAAAAAATGGAGCGGGGCGCTGCTCTGAGAAAGGTGCCCGACTGTAGTGACCAGAAAGGATAACTGCAGGCGATCTGAAGACAAGACAGGACACGCCGCCTTAGCTGAGAAGCACACCGATCAGATGCCAACGCATGCACAGCTGTACACAGAAAAAAGGGTGGAAGTTCAGGGCGAGCAGGATTGGCTCACCCTCAATCAAAATGTTTAATTTTTGTTTTTTAGGTTCGCCCTCGAGTGAGGTACTTAGAGTTTCTTAAAAAGCTGCTTCATAGATGAAAAAAGATGATTTTATTGGGTTTCTCTATCCACAGGATGTTAAAAAAGACAGTACAAATAGACGTATTTCTATTGTGTACTTGTGTTAATTTGTCTAAAGGTAGCGTCCAGTTTTTTTCGGTTTTGCTTCCGGGTTGAAATATCCCATCTTCCTCTTCTGTTCTGGTCTTTATCATTGTTTTCTCAGAATTCAGTTTGGAAATGTTTTAGGAGTTCCTGTCTGTTTTATGGGAGATCGTAGATCAGGGAGTCCGGCGAGTTGCGAACTGATTGATTCCTCGTCTGGGACTATTCCTGATAAATGGAGCCATAAAAAGCCTACCGGTTTCAGTGGCAAAGGGGCCACATTCATCAGGGCTGAGCAGACGTTTTTAGAGGTTGGTGTATCTACATCTAGAAGGCTGGTTGGATGATACCAGAGGGTCCCACCTGCAAATGAGAGGGGGACGGGAAAAGAGGGAAGGGGACAAAAGAAGGATGGCACCATTATGATCTCAGTAGTATATTACAGCGGTGCTATCATGTAAAGAGTTAAAAACTAGGTCTTACCTAGTGAGAGGGGTCCCCATGGATGTCCGTGTGGTTGGGGAGAATAGGTATTGTATTTCCCAAAAGGGCATGAGGCATTGGTCATGCTCTAGAATCTGGAAAAGAGGGGCGTATTTTAGGCTCTTGGCCAGCGAGGACGAACAAAGTAACAATAATTATTACCAGTAGTTAAAATCAGTGCTCAGAATGAAAGGTTCATCTTAGAATGACCCCCGACAAATTTCTTACAAAGGGCTGCAAAGTTCCTTCCCAAAATATTTTTGGCCATGCCTAAAGAAAGGGGTGGGAACATGCCATTCAATGTAAGGTAGGAAGATATATGGGGAAAAGGGCATACTTGCTCTCCCCTCATTACGTGCCAAACTCCCCTGGGGTGGAACTTCCAAAGCTGGGTAATGTGGAAAAGGGGAGGGTACAACGGCTTTTTAAGAAACTCTAAGTACCTCACTTGAGGGCGAACCGAAAAAACAAAAATTAAACATTTTAATTAAAATATCTCCACAGAATTGATCAACCTGAGTTTTTCATTGTGTTAACATATAAGGGTACACTCAGGTCTGAGACCCTGTTGTTGGTCATTTTTGTGTCTAGTGAGTCACCCTCAATCAACAAATGGGCCCCCGAAGGGGAGCAAGGAACTGGGACTAAGGAAGACTACACAGCTCCAGGGCCCTGGACCATTGGGGCAAGGAGGACGGTGCCCAGCCGGGAAACGCAGAGTACAGGCACAAGAAGGGCGGCCTGTTGCAGCACCAGTTTGACTTGCCATACACGGACCCTCTGCAGGGCACGAAAACAGATCAGTGCCAAGAGACACTCCTCCCGGGGTAAAAACAGATAAGGAACCTACCCGAGTCTCCCCCTTCGGGGGCAACGACAAACAACGGACAGGAATCCAGGTGGCATTGGAGCAATAAAACACTTTGAAGCAGGCAGTCAAGGCCGGCGGCATGACGAGAGGGATGGCGTTCAAAAGTAGCAAAGCTAAAGGGAAACAGCCCACAATGGACATCTTTACCAAGCCACCACAATCCCTGACCATGTCCGCACAGGCAAAGGATGACACCCACGGGACGACCGCCCCGCCGTGGGACAATCAGCAGATCCTGGACACCATAACAGAACTGAAATCCTCATGGGGGAGCAAGATTGATGCAGCCATGGCGGAACTAAAAGCAGTGCTGGAATTCAAAATCGATGCAGTCGGGGTAGACATAAAGCTCTTAAGACAGGACGTACGAGCACTGGCAGAGCGCACAAGTGGCCTAGAAAGTACAGTGAAAACTAACACAGACGTCAGCATGACCAACACCAAGGAGGCTCATATATTGCAGCGACAGGTGCGCAACCTGGAAAGCCGAGCGGAAGAAGTGGAAGGGCAAGCGAGATGCAACAACATTAGAGTGGTGGGACTTCCTGAGGGAGACGAGGGCCTGGACCTGACTAATTACATAGAGAGCATGCTGATTCAAGAGACAGGAGCGGGTGTGCTCACCCAGGGGTTCACGGGCGAAAGAGCGCGTACAGCCCTGATCAGGAGGCCCCATCCAGGAGCTCCTCCCCGAGCAATTATTGCCAAGATTTTGAACTATAAAGATAGAGAAAAGGTCCTGGAATATTTTCGCAAGGGCGGAATGATAGAGCATCAACGGTGGTCTCAGCGTACCCGGATTATACCATGCTGGTACAAAGGCAATGGCTAAACTATGTGCCTGTGAAAAGGCGTCTGAAGGCATCTGGCTTTACATATATGCTATTGTATCCCGCAAAACTCAAGGTCCTGCACAAGGACAAGGCATTCTTTTTCGAGACATCTGAAGAGGCGGCGAGTTGGTTGGACGCTCAAGGCTGCCGGGAGGATGCGGATGGCCGGGAGCAGAATGGACAGGATAAGTGAATCCTATAAGTGAAACTATTGATTGACTGGGCGAATGTTAACTTAGTGACTCTGATATTAGCATGGTAGCGGGATAACACTAAAACCCAGAGGTACACTGGGTATGTAAGAAGGGAAGTAAATGTGGACCATGATGTACGCTTATCAGGTGGACTTTCTGGAATTGAGTATACATATGAGTAAAGACATATAAGTCAGGCGTGCATAGCATATTGTGGCATTGATGCGGGAGATGCGGGAAAGTGAGTTCTCATCCCCAGTAGTTGGGTTAGTTGAGACACCAATAGGGTGGTATCCCCCTGCTGTGTTCGGAGTAACAGCGGAGGCCAAGAAAGGAGTAGATGCGGGATAGCCTGAGATCCAGGGAAAGAGCTGGGCACCAGTTGGGGTTTGGGAGGGTGGGGTGCGGGGAGGGAGTTGGGGAGTTTGAAGGGATGTTAAAAGTTAGGGAGCGAGTTTACGCCTATACATCACTGGGGAAGACGAGTGGATAGAAGGGTGGATTAGGGTACGGATAAGGTGGAGGATATTAAGATTAAAAACTTGGAACATCAGGGGACTCAATAGCTATTTAAAAAGGAATAAGGTAATGATGTATCTGAAGAGACAGAGGATAGACTTTGCCCTATTACAAGAAACCCATTTAACGAAATTGAAACGGGAATTAGTGGGGAAGAAATGGAAAGGGATCACCATAGGGGCAACATATTCGGCGTACGCCAGAGGGGTTATTACTTGGATAACACTGCATGTCCCCTTTAAGCTATTGCAGTCCACCGTAGAACCAGATGGGAGGATGGTGCTGATTATAGGATTAGTGGAAAACAGAGAGCTGAGCATTATCAACACATACACCCCAAAGCAAGATGCTACTAGCTATTTAAGGAACTTATACAACGTGAGAAGTCCATACATAGGGGGGTGGTTATATAGGGAGGGGTCTTCAATTGCAGCAAAGACAGATCTGATATGAAGTCGAACAAACCTACCCCGGCAGCAAAAGCCTTAAGGACCCTACTGAGAGACTTCAATCTGGTAGATGTGTGGAGGATGCACCACACACAGTACGGTCGGAATACAAAGCAAGAGTCCTCTCTGACCATGCGCCACTGATTGTAACATGGCAATACTTGCCATCCAGAGCACTGATTCCGACATGGAAACTCCGGGCCGAAGCCTTGAGACACAGCGTTCAGAGAGGACCTACGAAAAGAAATTGAGGAATATTTTGAGCACAACACAGGGAGCGTAGACTCAGTCGGCACAGTATGGGAATCATTTAAGGTAGTGGTGAGGGGAGCAGCAATATCTAAATCCAAGGGTCTGCAGGGTGGGATAACACATGCGCTACACGAAGCAGAGAGGAAATTAGTCACTTATGCGTAAGGGCAAGCACTCCCCTGAAGAGAACTGGAACTATTGGGCAGTTGCAACAAGATTGTAGGGAGTATTGGGGACGGTCTATGCAACCTGAATTACAAAAAATATGTGGAAAAACAGCACACGGGGGAAGACAAGCCGGGCAGGTTATTAGCCTGGCTATATAAGAGTGAGATGCCAAGGCAAACGATTAGAGCAATACGGGGCATGGATGGGCGAATACTAGATACCCAAGATGGGGTTAACAGACACTTTGTAGAATTTTACCAGCAACTATATAAGGGTGTAGAAGGGGGTGAGGGAGATGAGGTGATCGAAATATTGGCAGACATTTGCCATCCCAAATTAGGGACTGCAGAGAGTGAGACCCTTGAGGTTCCAATTACGGTAGAGGAATTAGAGGCAGTGATCAAGCTACTACCCACTAGTAAGGCTCCCGGGGCAGACGGTCTCCCTTGCGAGTTCTACAAGACATACAGAGAGGTGTTGCTCCCCCCGCTATTAGCAATGTTAAACCAAGCATTGGATAAAGGGATACTGCCGGAATCCTTAAGGGAGGCAATCATTATCCCGCTCCTCAAGCCTAACAAACCACACACGGACTGCGGGTCATATCGACCGCTATGCATGCTTAATCAAGATAGCAAGATACTCACGGCAGTGTTGGCGATTAGGCTGAGACCAGTAATTAATAAACTTATACATCCCGACCAGACCGGGTATGTTCCGGGTAGGAGCATATCTGACAATTTTAGAAGCATACACCACATCATACAACAGACAGAAAGGGACCCACGGGAGGTTGCAATAATTTCATTAGATGCAGTGAAGGCCTTAGATTCTTTCAAATGGCTGTGGTTGATGGCAGCCTTAGAGAATATGGGGTCGGGCCCACGAACTTGAGGTGGGCACAACTGCTGTACAGCGCATCACTGGCCCGAGTTAGGGTGGGAGACTGTGTCAGATCACTGGCAACTTAGTAGGGGTACTAGACAGGGATGCCCATGGTCCCCGATGTTTATTTTAGCACTGGAACCCTTGGCGATTTACTTGAGGCAACAATATGGTGAGGTGGGGATAAGTACGAAAGGAGGGCAACATTTGATATCATTGTATGCCGATGATATGCTGCTGTATGTAAGATATCCGGAGGAAAACTTACAGTATATTCTGGAAGTAATGGAGAGATATGCGGAGCTGTCAGGTATAACAGTAAACCCCAAGAAATCTTGTACATTCCCCCTAGACAGATATAAAGGGTTAACACGGGAGGAACGGCCGGTATTACAAATACAATGGGAAACCAGGACCTTTAGATATCTGGGGATTGAGGTTTATCATAAGGTAGAGGCTGAAAATACACAAAACACAGTGAAGGCAGTGGCTAATATTGAAAACAGTATGAGGTTCTGGGCCAAACTCCCGTTGACCATGACGGGGAGAGTGGTGTTGCTAAAGATGGTGGTACTGCCTAGGCTGTTACATTTCTTTGTGAATATACCGTACCTGATGCCTGCGATTCTTTGTTAAGCTCAAAAGTATAGGCAGGGGGTACATATGGCACACCACTAGAAACAGGATAGCATTGTGGAAACTGCAAAACACGTATGACCGAGAGGGCATTAAATTGCCCAACTTCGAGATTTACTACTTGGCCAGCCAACTACGGTATGTGGCTAAGTGGCTATCGGAAGACTCAACATCTGAGTCTAGATTGTTGAGAGCTAAATGTGCCCCGTTCTTCCTGAAAGAGTGGTTATGGGTGCCGAAACCACAGCAGGTTGGGAGGATGAGAATGTTGGACTTGGGATCGGAGATTTGGCAAAAAGCTTGTCAGGCCATGGAAAACCCGACCCTGTGCTCCTCAGACACCACTAGTGGCATCGAAAGGAGTAGATGAGCAACTGAGGAAGGTGATTCGGAGGCATTGGGAATGGACTAGTATAGCAACGCTGGGGGATATATGGCAAGAGGGGATGGCAGTAGAGTTTGACACACTGGTGGAAGATACCGGTCTACACCGGGGGCAGTACATTACCTATACTAGGCTGCAGCGGAAGATAAAGGACACATCATCAGAAATATTGCTTGAGGGCCTGCCGGACACGGCCATTGAAACATTTTACGATATGTCAGGGGGGGGATACGAAGTTTCCCGAATTTACGAACTGCTGATGTCAAGGGTGGGGGAGGTGGTGCTCCAGTTGAGACGGGGCTGGGAAGAGGAAGCAGGGGAGTTAATGAATGATGGGTTGTTTGTTCAGAGATAACACAAAAGTTCCAGGAATGCGAGGTTACATCAAATTCAACCATATATTACCCATAGGGCGTATTTCACCCCTCAAAGGATTGCAAAGTTCAAGAAAGCGGGAATACAGTGGGGAGGTGGATGCAGGAATGATGCATATGTTCTGGGCGTGGCTGGAAATAAAGAGATTCTGGGGGGAGGTCTGACTGAGAAGGGGATTAAACTTGAGGTTGACTCTTTGTGGGCATGCATGGTTGGAGGGTTTCCTAGGCCGCGTAAACTGGCCCTTATAAGTAAACTCAAAGACTTGGCCTATATACTGGCCAAGCACAGAATTGCTATGGGCTGGAAAGCAAGTAACAGACCAAAGGTAGAAGCCTGGTGGCATGACCTACTGAAATGGGTGAATGTGGAAACGGTGGTGTGGGGGTGAAGCAGCCAACAGAGGGGGAGATGAAGAAGCAGAGACATTGAGGGCCTGGAGGCACCTAGTGGCTACGCTGTCTGGGTCTGCCCTGACTAGCCTAGCAGATGATGATTCCATGGGGGTTGAGGGAAGGGAGACACCCCCAGATAGGGTGGAGGAAGGTGATGAAGGGGAGTAAGCTTGAGGGGGGGAGGGTAAGGTGATAGCGGGGGACATAACATGATACTGTATATAATACTTGGAAGTTATGTCTGATGTCCACTGTTTGGTTTTGTTTGTTAAACTCAATAAAATTGTTTAAAACAAAAAAGGTTAGAGAGCAGGTCTTCACAGATGTTCAGGAGAGCAGTTTCCGTTCTTCTGGCATCTATGAAGCCAGACTGATGGTCATGGAGACAACCAACAGATTCAGTGTGAAGATGAAGCTGAGAGATGGCCAGCTTTTCCAGGAGTTTGCCCAGGAAAGGAGTGATGGAGATTGGGCGATAGTTAGCTGGGCATGACAGGTCAGCAGAGGGTTTCTTTAGAAGAGGGTGCACAAGGGAGTGCTTCATGGGGGAAGGGTAGACACCAGTGGCAAAGGAGTGGTTGCAGAAGTCAGCCAGAGCAGAGCTAGGGTATCGGGTTAGCTATGTTAGACTCAAAGCACACATGCCATCGGCACAGTCAAGACACTCACACACCCAACTACACGAAGAATACAGGTATACAGTTCTATGACTTCAAGGACAGTGACATACACATACTGTCTGCACGTTTATTATTGTGGCATTAGGCTTGCCACAGCAACTCAGGAACGCAAGAAGCCAAGAAGAGCTTGTGTAAATGCTTGCAGATGCTTACATGCAAATAACCCCATGGTATGGCAGGAGCACCTGAGGGACCTGACCGCCTTAATGCACTAACCAACGGACACTATGGAAGGCGCATACTGTAGAAGCCAGACCATGCCGTAGGAAAATATAGTAAACCACGATCGTCTCAGAGAACCCTGAAGCCTCACAGACTGCTGTGCAAGCAGAACCACCGCAGCGGGAACAAAGCCACTGCCAAGGTCGCTATATTGCAAGCGACATTCCTCGCCCTGAACCAATGTGACACTGGCTGCAAGAGGGACGCGCTCTCCGACAAATACAGAATAATTCAGAGCTCCTGTGCTCACAAATGTGGTCTCCAAGCACAAGATCTGGCCGAGCTGACGAGGAGCCAAGAATTGGTGGCTGGGAAGAGCCAACTGTCTCATGGATCAGACAATGGTTGCACCAAAGTTGCTACACTCAAGCTACAGTTCTGCGTTGGGAATTGGAGCGCTCGCATGGCAGTTATGGGTTATACAGTTATGCTGCGGACACATTGTTGCACACCACCAACACATAGTTGCACATGAACAATGAACAGGTGCATAGCGGGCTGGGAACTAAGGTTGTCCCAAGCGTGGTGGCCCGCGGCTCAGCCAATTATAAATCGTGGCCCAACGAGTGGGTAGCATGGGTCATTGACCAATCACAGGGTCTGCATACTGTAACAAATAGTATCAGTTTCAGGGATGGTCCAAGCCTAACACCGGACGCAGCTTTGTCCAATAGCACCACAGCTCTATAGGCTCCTACATGGGCACTACCACTCAGCAACCTATCAGGAGTGGCAGTAGGTTTTGGAGATGGGCCTAGAATGTGACGCAGATGATGACATCACATGTCATCAAAATTGGCCTCCAAGACTAGACGTGCATGGCCTTCCCTCCACGCATGTAATCCTTGTGGTTTTGTGGATTTTTAATAAACCTCAGATGCTCCTTGCTGCTTGTGTGTACCTTGCATTCTTTTGGGCAGATGAAGGAGTTGGGCCTTCCTTGAGTATGGCATCTGGACTCCATGCCTAGCTCTGCCTGCTTGTGGGTTTCCCCTAACAGTTGATCCTACAGAAAACAATAGTAAATGTTGACTAACCGTTACTTAGAAGAACAGATGAGCCGACTCTGCAAGCAAGGCAAAATGTGGAGAGCTGGCAATATCCGTTGTCGATCTCTCAGATGTTTTCTTGTTAACTCCCAAAGTGTTTATAAAGGATTACAGAAGTGGGTGTGTCATGAATGTCACGCGTGTTTGTTCACACCCAACATTCCTCTACGACAATGTTTGACCTCTTCAATCCCATCAGTGCAGCCCCCTTGCAAGCGCACACCCACAGGTGCAAACTGTCATTGATAGCGGAGGAGGGTGGATGTGGTTGAGGTGAGCGCAACAGGCCTGGAACATAGTCAAAGGGCACAGACCTAGATTAATTGCAGGGACGGGTCTTCAAAGGGCGGTCTGCAGACACCAGTGTCTGGGGTGGCCATCTGGATAAGGGTACCCATGTGAAAGAACCTTTGTGGTGTACATGGTATTCGCCACCTTGAGCGTTCCCATCCTCCCAACCCCATTGCGAGCGCAAACCTGCCGACAGGTGTGAACTGTCATTGATGGCGAAGGGGGATGGATGTGGATGAGGGGCGCGTGATAGGCTAGTAAACTTGTTAAAGCACACCAATCTTTTATGATACTCTTAGATATTTGGACATGTGGACTTGCAACAGATGTCTAACAACTGTTCATATTAGCTCATTTTTTAAAAAATGTAATTTGCCAAAATGGTTGACAATGAAGCTACATATTATACTGCTGCGGTCGAGGTACTGTCTGTATAAATCCACAGTATTGTCCGTGGTCTGTGGGGAATTAATCACAAATGGCTCGAACCACATAGCAGGTATTAATCGCTGAATGCAAAATCCCAGTCTTCCATGAATCCTCCATGTAAAGGCACGAAATGCCACAAGTCTACCAACTGTTAAAGAGATAATAATTGAATTTTGTTTGTTTGCACTACCTTTTTAAAATGTAAGGCATTGTTCTGTTTTAAAAAGTACCTTTTCGTGCAAAGTACTGACAGTACTTGTGATTTCAAGTGGGGATCAATTAGAAATGTGAACACACATTCCAGCAAAAATAGTTTGGGAGATACTTCCAAGTGAAAGAAACATAATTATTCGGATGATAAATCTAAAGACGAACACTTAGGTTTCAGATTAGAGTGAATAATGTATTCAATTTACAGAAAAATATTTTGTCAGGGATCCATCGAAGTTATATTGATGTAGGGGAACAACATATTATGTTAGCCATCTCGGTCGTCAAAAACACACATATATAGAGTGATCTTACTCGTTACATGGTTTACGAAGGCAAACTGTAGCTTGAAGTTAATTTATGAGGACCATCATTCTCCACACAGATCTTTTAAGGCAGGCAGCCCTGAAGTCATGCAGCTCGGTAACACGTTGCGGTGGTGTGTCTTCTTCGGAAATGTAGGCCTAGCAGCCAGAGTTTTCTCTCCAACAGCAGTTCTCCGCCAAGTAGGCATAAACTCACAGCGATGGCAGGTACAACAGGTGGAAACATGTTCCGTGTGACTGGATTGAGGGTCTGGTGTTTGATCCTCATCACTTTCATCTAATTCCACATTGTCTCATTTGTTTTCTCTTTCAAGGATTTCCTCTTCTGAATATTCGGGCTCGTAGAGGTAGGTCTGAATTATTGCCATAGTTCCTGAATAGTGAAGAAGCACAGAATAAACAGTGAGGTAAACAAAACGTTTTTGTTTGTATACAGTAAGGAAAAGAGGTCATTGAATGTTAAAGAAAGACGAGCAAAGAAACAGACCTGTTACAAAAACACATACAAGATTAATAGGCTCAAACTTTAAAAGTTCACAAGGGGACATGTTTAAATACGGTTTGGTAAAGACATTTGCCCATAATATAAGCAATGAAACGTGACTACTGAGCTAATTCCTTTTAGGCCGCATAAGTACTGGTTGCATCGTGTCGTACTTGGCAGATAGCTGGACAGAGTAGAAACAAGTCAGGGATGCGCAAAATGAAATACACTGACACGAAGGAAAAAGAAACTCCCAAACTTGTGTGAACAGAAAGGGTTTGTTTACACTTGTTGAGAAATTGGGCATCTTGGCATTTCCATGGAGACACATCAATAGATTGCCTGCATTGGGGTTGTGAAGGCGTGCGTGTCTAGTGATGTCAGTGCTAGTGATGTCAGTGTTGGGTGCAGGTGACCTGAATTAGTGCCGCAAGGGTACTTGAACTTAGGGGGATGGATCAATGGATAAGAGTAGCACAAGATAGCGATACCCAATCAGTCGTTTTCACATGTGTTAAAGTGAGAAAAACTTGTGCAAGTTGCAGTGGATTTTTTATCCAGAACTATCGATGTATGCTCTAAAATACATGCCCGATCGATTGGGCCAATAACATGTTGGGTGTCCTGACCCACGTTTTAGCTATCATGCTGCAACATTTGGTGCTGTGGGCTTAGAAAATCCAAGATGGCCAAAAAGCCCACATGTGCGCCAGAATCCAGGCGAACCACACAGTTTGCGCGTACACCAAAATGGCTGCCTAACTTGCCACCCACCAGTGCGAGCATGATGGGCCAGGGGGCCATGAGTGGAAGGGGTGCCAAAGGTAAAACAGCAGCGCCTGTTAGCTCAAAAACGCTTTAAAATTACCTTTGGTTTCTCTGAATGCCAGCTCAAAATGCCTATTTTCAAACATTGCAACACATCCAAAAATCTCACTGAACACCAGCGGGCATCTGGCAGAATGAAGTATGTGTGCATACAAAATCTGGGAAGATGAAGAGCCCAAAACAATGTTCATAACAAAACTGGCTGAGCTATGCATGTCAGCAGCCTAACTGAAACTGGATTAAAACCACCAAAATCGAAATGTTTAAATTAAGTGAGTGACCTACTTTTGAGTGTCACATAGTTTGTAACTGTTAAAATGTCATAGTTTTGAACTTAGAATCAGCATTCTAGCTGCATAGGCAAAAATTGTATTGACTTAAACTGGGGGACAAAAAGTGACATTTTATCTGAAACCTGGCTTAATGAAACTGAATTCTGCCTGACATCTACCCCCACAGGAGTTAAAACCTGCTCAGCCACTCTTCCCCTTGCCAAAAGGGGTTGTCACCTCTCTGATTAGATTAGGGGTGGGGCAGCTGGGGACTACAGGGAGGTGAACAAAGGCCTGTCCTGGACTCAGGCAAATGTTATATTGGGGGCGTCGTAAAAGTGGCTTCCTCTTGGGAGAAGTGGGAGGAGAAGTGCCTCTGGGAGCCACCCGAGCTGGAGGCGGGGACAGGGAGAAGCTTCCCCCATGTGCTTTCGAACCTAAACCACACCCATCTGGGCCAGAGCATAATTTTAAAAAGATAGATAACTCATAGTGCGGACTTGTCAGAATTATCTAAGTAATATCATTATTATTGTGATTTTTCTGTGAACATTTTGAGATGCGTTAGGACCCTGTGGTGTATTCTGGGAGGTTGCTAGCGGAAAATAGGGTCTCACTCCAAATGTCTGCATGTTAAAAATCTGACACTTCATCAATTCATGTCCATACTCCTTGCGCAAATGTGTGTAAATTTGGGTAAATGTCCGATGTTGCAAACCAGTTAAAAAGCGCAAAGTCATTTTTTAATGCACGCCCCCAGGAAGATCAGAGGCGGACAAGCATGGACCATAAGGAATATATAATGTGCACATGTAATTTCAACAAGTTGTATATCTGGGAAGGATGTATTTGAAGCAAATATAGATTTGTGGGCAAACTGACCAGGGGAGGATCCTCTGACCCATAAAACCTACAGCTTCACTCTGACTCACATTTCCTTCCCCCAATCATGGGAGAGGGGAGAATTGGGCCAATGACAAGTAGAGAGGGGCAGGCTTAGCTAGGCCCAGGCACACACCCACTTTCAAAAGACATAAAAAGAGCCACTGGAAGCTAGAGAGGACATTCAAATCCAGTTGCTGCGGAGCGTTTTGCCGGACCACACAACATCCAGAAGATACCAGTTCCAGACTGACTCCAGCTACATACTCCAGAACCTAGAACTTATACTTTAGAACCTAAATCAGAGGCCTAAAACCACAAGCTGAGTTCTCTGCAGAAGGCCTCAAATCACTGCAAGCTACTCACAGCCGGGTGAGCTGCTTGAATCCCTTGCCAAGAACTTTTGCCAGGACCAGTGCAGAGATCCAGGAGCCGTGCAGAGACCGCTGTATCCGGACAGACCAGACCAGTGCCAGACCCGACCAGACCAGACCATGCAGAACCGCAGACCAGATCGCTGTGAAGTGCCGCTAGCCTGATTGATCAGATCCGTGACGAGACCCAGTCCTTCCAAATATATTGTGACTACAGCTAGGACGGGGCAAAACCAAATCTCGTAGTTTAAAGTAATATAATTCAATCTATTTAACCTAAGTAGAACTGCCTCCTAACTGTCACCTGTCATTTGTAAAGCTGCACCACTGTCATTTGTCAATTCCGCAGCTGCAAAGCTGTCACCTGTCATTTTGAGTTTACTTTAAATCCGAAAAACGACCTTTACAAAATCGTTCATATCTCTGGAACCATTTGGGCTACGAACTTGGAATCTAAGCTTTCCAACAAGCCTAGAACCGACTTCCTACTCCTTATACTTTTTCCGCAATCACGATTCACGCACTCGCGAATTTTACCGCGATTTGCGATTTGGTTAAAAATCCAGCCACGTGTAACCTTCAGCAGTCATTTCTTTCCTTGCTAAAAATTTGTTTGCCTCTTAATCACCATCTCTGAATCATTGCTAAAGTGAGCCTGAACTCATCCCAAGTATCTCTCTCACACTGAACCTCCTAAAGGGAATTAAAAGCATTTTCAGCATATTTCTCACTTCATTGCCACCACATTCAAAGCACTTGGGCCTGTGTTTTAAAACTCATACCGGTTTTCTCTAAGCTTGCTGGGGGGGGGGAACTGAATTTCGTATTGTATTTGATTGCATTCCTGAGAACTGTGTGCTCCTCTTTCCATCTACTTCCATGTCTTACATTGCATAGGGGAGGGGGGTGAATTGCCAGAGAAAAAGTGATTATATTATCTTTTGCTAAAATCATCTCAAGTATTTCTGTACTGCCTTTTATTCCTCATTGCTTTTCCCTTGAAATCATAAAAGTATTTTTGCTACTTGATCCATCCTATACTAACTCCTCATTGATTATAAAGAAGTGTGCTAGTGTCAGATTACCCATTGTTGTTTAACATTATATTTATAAGGGCGATATCGATTATTAATTTATTATAAAAGCGTGGTATCTATATTTTGTCTTATTTCTCAAATAAACCTTTTAAACTTGCAAAACAGAACTACTTCTTGGCTCAGTGGGGTCAGGGGGATTCTAAGAGAGGGGTGTTATATAGGGGTAGTCATCCAGAACTCATGAACTGGACATAAAGATATATCAATAAGGGTTTCCATTCAGTATCCCAGACTAGGCATTGACTTAGCTGTAGTGTTGAATTGAATCTTCTTACAAAGATTTCAGACCAAACTACCCCATTAATATGGTCTTGCTTATAGTCCTACTGCCCAGTGCTTTCCTAACTGAGTTCCAGGAAAAGCCATCCATTTAGTCAGACACACTCGCACATTTTCCTAGTTTGGCAAATCGAGGATGGCGGCAGATTCCAATCCTCTTTTGAGGCGAGTACTGTGAGGAGAGCTACCAGCTGCCTTGTAATGACCATTACCGTATAATTAACTGTCCTTATACTGCCAGGGTGTGGCGAATGTCTGAGAGTGAAAGAATGGGAGAGTAAGCGGTTAGAATGAGATAAAAATCGAAAAAACATGATGAAATGAAAACAGAGGGGCAGAGAAAGAGATGGAGAATGAAAGTGGGAACAAATGAAAGAGGGAAAGAGAATGTTCAAAGGAAGAAAGAAAGGAAGGTGAATGGGACATTGGGGATAGAGAGAAGTCAGGAAAGAGTTGGTATAGAAAAAAAGGGAGATGAAAGACTGGAAAGAAAAAAGGGAAATGAGACAAAAGGGGAGAGAGAAGGAAGGAAAGTGTGGTGGACCCAGGGTTCACTGTGTGCGGCTCTTTTGCTTCCTATGACTGGTTGGTGAGATGAGTGGAGGCTTGTGAGGGGGAGTACTTAGGAATGTTTGCCTAGAGCCATCAAACTTCTTCGGGCCGACACTGCTGCCAGAAGGCGGAGCCATCAGCAGTAAGTGCTTTAGAACGTCAGAGTGTTGCGAACACAACTAGCAAAGGAGTATGACGGTTTTAAGGTAATTGTAATACTGTTGTGATACAAGGCCCACTTTGGCTACCAACCACTGGCACTGTCACGCTAATTTAAACAGTGTGTGCTTGCTCTTCCCAAACAGTACTTTAGAAATCTGGCCAGCAGCGAACCACTGCCTGCTCCACAGTACCACATGGTTAGGGCTCTTTTTTGTTTTAAGTTGCTTTCCTTTATGTGTTTGTAAAATACAGTGGAATAAATGAAGGACCATGTCAGTCTAAGTGGTGATCATGCAGGGCTCTTTGTTGGGGAATCCCCTTTTCCGAAAGTAGTTTTCCTGGTCACAATATTTAGCTGTGAAAACATTAAGTAAATGCATACAAATACTAGCTCTGACTTTTTTTTCTTAAAGACAATATCATGGAAAAGGTACTAAGTGAAAATGTTGTTTTTAAAAATGCATTTCTAAATCTGTCGGGGGCTGGCACGCTCAGCCAGATGAGCACGGGAAGACGGACGTGGGATGAGCATAAGTGTGTAACTGCATGTCTGTGTGCCTGTTGTGGGGTGGTGTTTGGGGTGTGTGGAGGAGGGAACTTGGGACAATGGGGGTGCATTTGTGTTAGTGGGGGCGGGGTTTAGGGACGGTTATGAGGGAGTGGGTGCAGGAATATTGGTTAAGAGGTGGGGAGCGTGAAAAGTGATATTTTGCGAATATTATATTAAAGGCCGCACCAAAGCGGCTGGAAAACAGTCTTTCTTGTGTGGCCTTTAATGTTCGACAAAATCTCACAGAACCATGGAAAAGACAGCTGCATGTCTTAAACATACAAGCAAAGTGGGATGCGATTGAATGATTTTTAGGAGCCCTAGAACGAACCACTGTGTCCAAAGGGAAGAGTCTCAGCCTAAGGCATTGTGCAGGCCTCAATGCTAGACCTCCTCAAATCCAGGGAACAAAAAAACACTGGGCGAGTTAGGAAGGAAGCTCCAGACGTCTGCCAAAAATGTCAATGCCTCTGTCATCACAGGATGCTGCCCGTGTGTGTATAGGTCACACCAACGGCCCTTTCACGCTTAGTGTATAGCTGCTGAATTAATCAAGCTTATCCTCTATTAACCCCTCAATAGTGCCTGCTGCAATTCTGGAATTACACACTATGTAATTACTAAATGCTTCTTGACCGAATCGTAATCAACATTAATTTGTAATACGCTCATGGACATTATAAAAATATCATTTAGATTCTACACACCTTGTTTCAGACTCATTAAAAAAGGCTGTCTGATATAACTGCAAAACGTAACACATCACAATTAATAGTGCAATGAAATCACGCTTTTCGAGATGAATATACTGCTTCTTAGTCTTCTGGGCAAAAAAAAGGCAGATGTAGCCATAATCACGCGGTACAGATGCTCAGACAAGCAGAAACCTTTCAAGCACTTAAGCCTCCCATTTGAAACAGTCGCAAAGCGTGCATTGCCGTTTTAGCAAGGCTCGCTAGACCACAATCGCCCGAACAGGTTCTACGATAAGAGCATCAACCCGCTCACTGCCAAAACGCCAGAATCACCTAGTCTCCCGCTCCTGAAAACTCTGTCATCTGTGACAAGACAGTGGCGACTGATATGAGAGCTCTTGCTCTCGGCAGGTCAATTTGCCACTGCTGTACTGAAATTCTGTAATACATAGCTTCCATTTGGTTTCTCTTTAACAGCATCATTCAGCCACTCTTGATTAACAATCATTCAGTTATATTATAAGTATGGTCATTAACCTTTCTTTCATGTATTGCCACACAGTTTTCCTGCTAACGGCTCTCGGGCGTGAGCCAAAGGACTTAGGCTGCACATTTGTAAAAGGGCGACTGACTGAAAACAGGGGACAGACTGGAATGTGGCTAGCAGTGTTCGTTATATGAAATGGCAGCGCAGATTCAACATTCTCAAAGCAGGGGTGGTGTGCCTTTGTACCAGATCAGGTCCCTGAAGTAGGGTGTCCACACTACTGCTTCCTGAGGGACTGTTGAAATCTAGTGGGCAGATGTAGTCCAAGCAGAGACAAGCTGTGAGCCACGTGCGTGTGAAGTGTACAGTTCAGTAGTTCCAGATATTCATCGAGTATATACATGGAGACAGACCACCCACCAGCCATCCTCTAGCACACCCAGCTCATGCCCCAACTGATACTCTCAGAAATGTAACACAGCAAACACACATCAAGATTCTCCTGAGCTGTCAATCACTCCAAGCACTAACATTCTATCAGCATATACAGATGGCCAGCATGACAGGACATTGAAACATCACAACAGGGACAGTCGCGTTTTCACACCATGTCTGCATGCCCTCACAAGCTTCTTCCAAACAGTGAAAGGTCCAAGTGTTCTTCCAGGCACTGCTTCCTTTCAGCGGCATGCTACCAGGAATTACCCCTTGTCTGCTAGGAAGCATGAACAGACGTGACTGCCTTCTCTCTCACTTTGGTGTATCTGACCCTTTTTATATCCTCCTTAGGTTGGGGCTTGGCCTTCAGTTATTTTCTTATTAGGTTATGCCTCATTCCAATTCAGACTCCTGCTTCTGATTGGCTATTCCCTAACTAGTTCTTAATATCCCCTAATAAAATACTATTAGTGCGGGTTTTCGGTTGGCTAATTGTGATAATCTGCATTGCCCCTATGTGATCGAGCAGGGAATTAAAAGGGTTTACGGTAGATGCCATCTTCAAATCTCTTTCTATGGTTTGTGCTTCACCACGCCATGTATTCTTTCTCCAGATGGAAGCCGGCGCCATGCTGGGCCAACTGAAGGGCAGCGTGCTTAAGCCTCTTCCTTTTAGTCTACTCGCAAGTAATCAATGTAACTGAACTTCCCAAACTTTGCGTCCTCTGATTCATGCGTGTTGGTTCTTTAAAGCATCCCTGAATGTGTCTGTTCCTGCATCGAGTGTATCAGATGCAAAGTAACCCGGACCTTGTAGTGCTGTGGTAGTTCCCTCCTACGGGGAAATTCAAGTACGTCCTTAGAAGCCTACTACTCCAGCATGCTAATATGGGGAGGTCCTAGAACGCACCATGCATGGCACTGGCTGCCCGCCTAAATCAACCAATAAAGACTATTTCAATAAAAAAGGTTGGCCTCAGTTATGGATGCAAGTTATGTTCCTTCTCTCGTTGTGCATTGGGCTGGAGATAACTCTGTAGTTGCCTTCTATTTTGACGTACTTGACCACAAAAGGAAATCAAAATAATTAAAATCAGAATAACATTTTAAAACAAACCCTTTATACAGCCCAGGTTCAAAGTGAATGGCCTTTGCACGCTGTCCCCACTCACGCCGTCCCCACACCCACGCACTCTCTGCTCCCTCACAAACATTCAAAAGCTGCCGAAGCACTCCCCATGCACTCACTCTGGCCAAATAAAGTGCTTGTGCTCCCACACAGAGCCTGCCACACCATCCCAAACACATTTCTCCCCTAGAGACTTTCACCCACACTGTTTGCCCACACACACTAAAACTGCCCCCGCACACAAACTGCCCCAACACACCCACACTGACCCTACACACCTGCACACACTACCCCCAACACACACACACACTTCTCCAACACACCATCACACTGTATACACACACGTTCTCCCCTCACAGCCATTGACCCAACACACTTCCCCCACACAAATGCAGGGGCAACATGCACTAACAATGGCGCCAGACAGTGCCTCCCTCATGCAGGCCACAAAATGCCACTCACTTTGCTCAGCCATCACTATGGTGAATCCTGCAGCGTTATCATTAAACCCCAGCCTAATATCTCCTCCCAGTTGGCCAGTGGAAGACAGCCACTACCTGATCCTAACCCTGGGGATGGTAACATGAGGGAGGATTACATGGGAGTAGATGGCTGTTGGGGGAAGTGGGGACTCAGTTGGGAGAGGCGCTGTATTCATCTTCCTGTGAGGATGAACGTCCAATAATTTCTGAATATCTAATGGCATGCTGTCCTTGCACAAGTCCCTCCCATGAAACTACCCAAAGAATATACTACTGAACAGACGGCTAAGTCAAGTAAGGTGTGTACCTTAGGAGTTCAAGAAATACATCTGACATCCTCTAATTGTTATGATTCTGTATTAGGTAGAGTTCCCAACCACAATATTAAATCACAAACCTTTTCTGACTTTAACAATTCTCATTTAAAAAAACCTGCCAAACTAAGTGTCAAAGAACCAAAACCACTATGGACTTCAAAGCCCATAATGCCTGTGGTACTCGGATGAAGATGAAGTGCTCAGAGTTAAAAAGTATCAAAAGTGCTGTTAACCAGAATGTGCACTCTAGTTGTGGCAGAGCAAGACACCTGAGCAGGACATTTAAACTCTGGAATGAGTTGCAGCTGAGAGGAGAAGGAAGGAGAGATGCAGAGAAGAGGCAGAGGCTGTCTGTTGTGCCTGGATTGCCGCAGAAGGGACGTCAGCTGATGCTGACGTGAGAGGTGCAGGTGTACCATGGTGCAGCGGGAAGCTGCGTCTGGAAGAGAAGCCCATCAGAGGGGGGGCGTGCTCCCAACCGAGCGTGTGGCGCTTTGGTGTGCGAGAGGTCCCGGAGGACTGTCCAAGCTCCAAGAACAAGCTGCACAGTCCACCAAAGGTATGCAGGAGCTGCCCATCAAGCAAACTGGATGCAGGAGGTCTGCCGCAGCAACTGACAACAAAGCGGAGATGCCACTGAAGACCAGTGAGTTGGCCTGAAAGTAAATGTGACCCTGGGGCACTCCGAGCGGGACAGTTGATCATGAATAATAATTTTGAATACGGAACATGTAAAAGACTGAGGCAGCAAGGGCGCTTATCTGGAACACCAACTGGTGGCAACTTGTAACCTGCATTGCCAACAGCCAAGAGGCTGTAAAGAAGTAGTTGGGCAACTTGGGCGCAATTCTCCTTTCTTAAGTTTTCAGTTTGGGGAAACCTGGAACCCACATTGCCAAGAGTCAAGAAATTGTAAGTAGAAGTATCCATTGTTCAGCCCTCCTCACAAATGATACTGCTGTGAAGAATCCTGGAGAAAACATTGCCATTGGGATTTGGAGTTTTCTTCCTGGCAGGCAATTACACCAAGACAAGGACCCTAGTAGTTTGTCCTAACAAGCGAGTATACCAGTAAAGAAAATGATCTGAATAAGTGTGTTCATTGCAAAAAGGTGTGGTGGCAAGAATGTGTTCATCTTATTAGACAAACTGTTGCATCACCAAAGGTAGTTGCTGTGCTATCCTGACAAAAGTATATAATTTGAAGAATAAGTGTGACATGCTAATACTGTAGACATGCTAAAAGAACATTCAACAGTCAAGACACATAAATCGGCCATGATTTTGAAAAAGGTGGTGGCATCCGCCGAAACACGTGTCATCACAAAGGTCAACTGTACAAAGATACTAGTACACTACTCATTATCACAAAAATTGTATGAAGTCTTTCTTTTATATGGCACATGAATTTATTAAGAAGTAACTTAAACAAATGCTAATATTTGCTTTGCATTCTGAAGAGAACCATTGCCTTGGTTTATGAACTTGTGGAACCAAAGTCTGACAAATATTACTTGTATTAATTTGTTGTCTGTATTGGTGCGAGGGTCAAAGATGTTTTGGACCTTAGGTAATTTTTCTTTAGTTTTAGTTTGCTAGACAGGGACATCCTTGTTAGGATTGGAAAGATGGGCGTTTATCTCATCGTTTTTCTCCACACAAGCTGCTTTTTACTGTTACTTCAGTTGTACGCTCACTATGAGAGGACTCCACATTCTCACTTTGTTCCCTCATGAACCTGCTCCCTTCCCTGTACATGATGCTCCATCATGATATTGTCCTTCCACCATTCATCGTTCCCATACCCATCAGAACTGGTATCGCTCTCATCCATTGGCAATTTTGCAGCTTCATTACTCATAACCGCCACCCGCTCATACTCTATTTTTTGCCATCATTCGTTACCACTTGCCTCTTAGCCACTCTTTGCAACCTAATCGGCTCACAGTACTATGAACATCCCTTTGGAACACCAAAAGGCTTCTTCATCCACTGTCACTCGTCCTACACCACGTCCTTCTCCCCTTCCAACACCCTTCCTTGGCATACTTCAGAAATCCAATGTGTGCACACTCTAAACCGCATTACTCTACCTCGCATCCCTGTCAAAAGGGGACACGCCCGTTGCAATGTGTGTTGTGTCCCTGTACACTATCACCATTTCACGGACCTTCGTCCTCCAATCCATGTTATTCACAAATGCCAACTGAATGGTCTCCTTAATTATACCATTAATCCATTCTCTACAAAGCACTCTTGTGGTTCTCAATGTCATGCCTCGCTAAGTAACTTTGCATTAATTAATGCAAAACTAACTGCAACCCATTGTCTGATACAATAATCTTTGGGTACCCCTACTCTCGCAAACAATTCCGCCATGAAACATATCATTAACCACCTGGATGTATAATCCACCAATAGAATGGCAAACCTTTTCTCCTGACCGAACATCCTCATAAACCCCTTGAAATCAATAGCGGCCTTATCCCACATCTGGTACAGTATCTCAACCTTACCTGCTTCCACACCATGGGTCTTCAGTGATGTGTCGTTTATGCCAGAAGTTAAAAACATGCACCCATTTCCTCTTCGACCATAGAACCTATTCCAGGCCACAGAAAAGTTGACCTCAATCTCCTCTTGGTCAAACTTGTACACATATGTCCACCATGTGCCAGTTTTGTGATTTCCTTCCTGAAAGTCGTAGGCGGTACCAATCTCTCGCACCTCGCTAACTCCAAATGTGACCTGCTGAGCTTATCCTTCACCTTTTAAAATGTAGAATTCCACCCCCCCTCCTCAGACATCCACTCCTGCTGGGTGTAACTTATAGCATCCAACATTTACTAATCTGCTTCAATTTCCTCAAACCATAACAACCTGTTCAACATGCCAGCTACAGTTGCCTCTACCTGTGCGATCCATTCCTCACACACACCTTTTTCCTGCTCACACCCCTACATTAGCAACCTAGATAAACAATCCATCACCGGATTACACCTCTCTGGGATAGGTTTAACTTCAAAATTATACCCTTGCACTGTCGCTAACCACCTTGCAATCCTTGGCGTCGCCAAACCAGAGCCTCTTGTGGTAAACAACTCATCAAGGGTCTGTGATCGCTCCTAATTGTATATGTATATGGAACACCCCACATAAATGTCCTGAAATACATGGATGCCCAATAAAACGGAAAAGTCTATATAGGAGAATACTTGCCCTCCGTATCTGACAGAGCCCTTGAAGCAAATGCTGTTGGTAGCTCTGCACCTCTCCATACCTGGCTCAACACAGCTCCCAAACCTTGTGTACAAGCATCTGCAGTCATGTATGTTTTTGAACCCGGATCAAATCTATTCAACATGGGTGTGTTTGCCACTTCCTCTTTCATACCCTGAAACACTTCCTCCTCCTCCACTTTACTCAAACTCCTTCTTTGCCTTGAGGAGATCTCACAGTACTGCACTCTTGGCTACAAAATATCCAACAAATTTTCCACAGTATTCGGTCATACCCAGAAATGATCTTTCTTCATTCTTGTTTACGGAGTATTTCACCTTAAAAGTAGCATCCACAATTTCAGGCCAGGTCTCCAATCCCTCTTTTGTCAGCACATGCCCCAAATAAGATAACTGATGTACCTTAAATTGCCATTTTCACCATCAGACCTGCCCCCTCCAGTCTCAGCTTCACTTTTTGCCCCCAGCAGTATGTCCTCCTGCAAACATTTGACACCAGGTACATCCCCCAACAAGTCTTCTATCACCCTCTGAAACACAGCAGAAGCTGATGCCAAACCAAATGGCATGTGCGTGTACTGATATACTACCCTTGGAGTGTTAAACGCTGTCAATGCATGGGACAATGGGTGTAAATCCACCTGGTGGTACGCAGAAGAGATCGAATGTGCCGCTTCAGCCATAATTATCATTTCATTTACCTTTGGTATCAGATACCTATCCACCCATATGCTCCGGTTAAGATCCCTGATATCTACGCTGAACCCTATGTGACCATCTGGCTATTGAGTAAGAACTATTGGGGACAACTATTCACTGCACTCAATTGAATCAAGTATCCCTGTCTGTCACAGGCTTTGTAATTCCAGCCTTATTTTCTCTTACACCCAATGGCAATGTTTGAACTTTATGCACACACGGTACTGCCTAAAACCTTTGTAAAGCAAGTATTTATCACATGGTTGCTGAGGAAAGAAATCAAAACCGATCTGATGTGTTAGCCTATATTATGAAGGATGCACTTCATACAACATTTGCCACTTGTTTAGATTGTGATTTAGTAAAGCATATTGAATTGATTGGTCTACTTGCCATCTGATTTCTAATTTCTTCTTTGGAAAAAAACTATCTTAAAATAGTGTGTTTTCCCTCCCATTTTGCCCTGCTTCCAACCCCTTCACTTGAGATGCCAAAGGGAGGACTGCACTTACTGGCTGCTGTGTTATTTTTTACATTTATTTATTTTTTTGGTACCCTTGATTTTTCAGTCTTCCTACTGATATGCAATATCTTGTTTGCGCCTACCTTGATGAGGAGGGTCCTGTGGACGAGAATAGGCATTCAGTATTCAATTGGATTTAGCGAGCAGGTGCCGCTCACTGTAGAAACTAGGTAGAGGTCACTAATTGAATGCTTTTTAATTGTATCCATGTGTTGCTCAGCTCTTTGCAGTAAACTGCATTATGTTCGGAATATACCCGCCACTTTGCCAAAACCAATCTTCCAGCAATTAACACTTTCACTGCCGGGACTCTTTATTTCTTAAGGGAAAAAATGTTGCGAGCACAGAAAAGGGGTTTAGGAAGCAATGGAAAGAATGGCTTTCTTTCATTGAAATTGTTTTTTAAGTGAGTTAGCGGAAGGATCCCTTTTCACAACGACCACATCACTAGTTGCATTATTAAGAAACCCTTCTTGTATGCAATTGGTTTCTTTACCGGTAGGATATTCATAGCCTGTGGAAATTGATTCCACCTCCAGTGGAGTGGCACAGCATGCTACGAATCGGAGGGTTGTTGCCAGACAATTGCTCAGCCACAGGCAAGGTGTGCTGCGACAAGCAGAGCACAGGCACTGAGAAGGAGCAGTCTGGAAGCTGATCCAGACACTTACAGGTTTATTTGTTCCCAACAATGGAGATCAACTACAAAGGGCAGACATAATATTGAAGTAAAAAGCAAAAAGAATTTAAGAATAACAAGTTGCAAAAACAACTGAAAGGTAGAGGATGGCAAATAAAAACCAGCATTGACCTAGCCGATAGATGTGTCGTTTTGTGTAGGTTTTTTCTGCCCCAATCCTCTAGTCATTGCACTCTGGTATTTTGTGACCTTCAGTTTGTAGGACATCATTCAGCTTTGTAATGGGAGAGCACATGCTATGTCCTTATTGTGATACTTGGAAATGCAAACAACCCTGTTCACTGATAAGGGAAACATTAGGGCGCTGGCACCTTACTGGTGACCCACCCCCCCTGGTGACAATCCCTTTTCGCAGTCCACAACAGTATTCCAAAGCCAACCACTTCTGTTTGAACAACCTCATAGGAAGAGGTGTGGTCGAAAAGGATACCCATTATAAAGAGGGAGCAAGCCCGCCCCCTCCGGATGGGCAACACATTTATCGATTGAATTCTGCACTAGAGGTAATGCTTGTCGTTTGAGTTTAATAGGTTTCATCCACAAAGGACATGACAGAATTTCCATACATGATAGTGCTGGATATTTTAGGACTTTTAATTGTGTGTTTGCAATCACAGAATGGCAAGGCATCACAGAACGGAGCGACGTTATAATAGGACTACAATTAGTTACCGAACTTTGGGAAAGAATAGGAGTAATTGGTATAGAGCATTTGCGTATAGGGGAGGCACTGCATGCACTATGATTGAGGTTTAGTGACATTATAAAGACTTAACCAATGAAGACACTTTCCAAACAAACACGTTTGTATCTGAGATATATTTTTGGGACCACAATTAGTAAAGGTAATTTGAATGGATTGTGTCCTCACACACATATTCCTCATCTGTGATATCTTTGTTTCCAGCTTCAGCTGCTTCAGAAAGTCTCTCGGCAGGGGGCACTGTGCGTCGAGACGGTCGACTCGATGTCTCTCGAGGGCTTCCATCTCGCTATAACATATAACACGCGCAGTGCCCGTTGGTTTCAGTACTGTTTTTCTGCTAATGCGATTGCTTCAAGATTAACGGTGCACTTCAGCTTTCTTCAAAAACGTATCGAAAATGGCTTCATCTTCATCTCCGAAACTCCAAAGTCCCGAACCTGCCTAAGCTATGCTTCTGGTGCCTGGGCCTCGAGCATGTAACCGACGACTCTCGATCCTGTCAGTCGATGACAGGTAAGGCCTTAAAAGAGCGCAAAACTAAGCTTTCAGTGGGCAGGTTTGTCCCCAAATCCCCTTCTGATTTTGGGTCATCCAACGAGTCGAGAAATCATCAGAGAAACCATTGCGTTAAGGGTCATTTTCCTCGAAGCACAAGACCAAAGTAAATCCGTCAACACCATTGACATCGATTGTACATTCTTTGAAGCCTTTTGCACAAAAAAAGCCAAGGAAAGGTTTTTACACCTTTACATAAAAAGGATTTCTTCAGGTCCTTGGCTTCTATATATGAGGGCTATGAAACCTCTGATGATAGCCCCTCCAACTGGATACAGGTAGTATTCAAAAGAATATTAATATACCTGAATGTTGTATTTCATAAGAGACCAGGGTCAAGGAGCTACATGACACCCTTCAGACAGCTAGAGGGGTGAACACCTCCCCAGAACTAGATTTTGTGAAACCGGACCCGGCTGATCATGCAAATGCATCCTACAGAAGCCTAATGTCCATAGATGAGAATTTTTGGGATGGAGTAGACCAGCTCCTGAATTTGAATAGGACAACCTGACTGACATATTGGACAAGGGCCCTCAATATAACCCTATTTTACCATTCCATGTGGCACTGCAAAAACGGTTTGCAGCAAACTGGGAAACTGCAGAGTCCAGCCCTGCATTAAATTAAAATATGACCAAATATGAGCCAGTGTCGCTACAGGCCACCCCGTAGCAACACTGGCTACCTGTCAATTCATCCAACTCCGGAAAGCCTAGTAGTACAACCAGCTACATTTCCCTCCGCGCAGGCTGCATGCCCAAACATACTCGCTGATAGAGATGACAAGTGTATTGACTCTTGGGCAAAAAGTCTTTTCTTCTAGCAGTATGGCTTTAAATTCTGCTAATTCCACATGTGCTCTGGAAAAGTTTACATTCACCCTGTGGAACTGCATAGCGATGGCAGCTGATCACATCCCTGAGGGTGAGGAAAGAGACGGCTTCATCAACCTGATATGGGATGGCAAAGAGGCCATGTCTGAGCCTCTGCAATCAGGTCTGGACACTGCCGACAGTGTCAGCAAGGCCATGGCCGCAAGCACTTTCATATGCAGATGTACAAGGTTGAGGAAGTCGGCAGTTGCACCTGATGTACAGTCCAGACCCCTTAACATGCAATTTGACGGCTCCCATTTATTTAGAAATAAGGCTGACGCGAGCCTTAAAAAGCTGCAGACCTCAAAGGCGGCAGCTAAGTCCTTAATTGCTGCAGTCAAGCAGCCACAGCTTTTTCACCCCAACGGATCATCTTGGAGGGGTAGCTATTACTCCTCAGTTGGAAGAGCGAGAGGACAGGCTGATAAAAGAGGCCAGAGAAGATTCCCTCGTGGTGGACGAGGGAGAGGTGCAACGCCCGCCCAAGCAGCGGCGTCTTTACCATCAGTCGCCTCAAAACCACTCTGACGTCTTGACTCACGACACCCCGGTGGGAGGCAGGCTGTCACAGCATTTGAAAGAATGGCGAGGTATTACTTTGGATGCATGGGCACTGGAAACAGTAGCCCAGGGTTACTGCCTCTCTTTATACAAAGACCTCAGGATCATCCACCAGGAAACATTTGCTAAATGTTCCAGATCCGTTGCCGTTGCAGGAGATGTTGACCCTGCTGGAGAAAGGTGCTATAGGACCAGTAGCTGCGATGGAGAGGAACAGAGGATCGTATTCTCCATATTTCCTAATCCCCAAGAAGGATGGAGGACTGAGACCCATCTTGGACTTGAGATACTTGAACAAGTTCCTCAGGAAGGACTAGTTCAAGATGCTCACACATTCTCAGATCCTTCAGGCCCTCCATCTCCAGGATTGGATGGTATTGTTGGATCTTCAGGATACTTACTTTCATGTGCCAATCCATCACAAGCACAGGAAGTACTTCAGGTTTGCCATTGGCAGTTCTCATCAGTTTCAGTTCTGCAATTTGGGCTGACCTCCGCCTGAGAGTTTTCACCAAGATAAGGGCAGTGATAGCAGCACATCTCAGGAGAGGGGAGGGATTCACGTCTACCCCTACCTGGACGATTGGCTGATAAGGTCATGTTTACTCGAACAGGCCCAGGAACATCTCAGTATCACCTGCCACTCCCTCCACAGACTGGGCTTCTCCCTCAATTACAAGTAGTCCCACATGATACCATCTCAGAGACTCCAGTTTATTGGAGCAGTCCTGGATGCATCCTTGGGAAAAGCCTTGCCATCCGAAGTGAAGGCTCAAGACGTTTTGCCGATGGTCACCAGGTTTTTGAGTGCCAAGCGTCTTCCGACCTTTGACTTTTTGATGTTCCTCTGCCTTATGGGATCCTGCATTTTTCTGGTGCCAGAGGCTCGCTTGAGAATGAGATCTCTCCAATGGGCTTTCAAAACACAGTGGTCCCAATTCTCAGGCAGGATGTCAGGCCTCCTTCATACTCCAAGCAAAGTCTCACAGGACCTTCTGCAGTGGGCCTGCAAGGACAACATTCCGAAAAGGGAACCTTTTTGGCAACCATAGCCAGATAACATTAGTGACGGACGCCTCACTCACGGGATGGGAAGCCCACGCCAACGATCTGACGATCAGCAGTCGTTGGTCTCCATCCAAGTCCAAATTACACATCAACCTTTTAGAGCTTAGGGTAATCAGACTAACTCTGAAAGCCTTTCTGCCCTCTGTACAGGGAAAGAATGTCCTGATAATAACAGAAAACACAGTGGCCATGTACTACCTCAACAAGTGAGGCGGCGTAGTGTCACTACCACTGTGCAGAAAAGCAATGCAGCTCTGGTTCTAGGCAATTCAAGAAGGATTCTCTCTGGGAAACGCACTTGCTTTGCAATCAAGACGATGCAGAGCAACACACGTTCGATCCCCAGGTCCGTGCCTAGAAACCTCTGGGTATTAAGCGCGTTATAAATAAGCAATTTTAGTTATCATATTATAATTATCAGCAGTTCACCTAGCCGGAGAGGAGAACCTGGCGGCGGACATCCTGAGCAGGCAGAGCACAGTCTTGCATGAGTGGGAACTAGCTCAGGAGGTCCTTCAAGAGATAAGTGCGAGCTGTTCTGCTTCAGGGAATTTCCCCCAAGAGAAGCGTTTGCGGGGAACTGGAAATGTCCACTCCTGCACGCTTTTGCTCCAGTCCCCGTCATTCCTCATGTGAACAGAAAGTTGAGAAAGTTCAGGAAATCCATGATCCTTATCCCCCGGATTGGGGCCATTAGGACGTGGTACCCAGACCTTCTGGACACGTCCATCTGCCCTCCAAAACGTTTTCCACTAAGAGAGGGCCTTCTCTCACGAGAGGAGGGTCAGGTTCTCCTTCCAGAGGTCAAGAGACTCGGCCTTTATGCATGGTTTCTGAGAGGCTGAGGTCCAAGGATTGGGACTTCCTGGATGATGTAATGGAGGTTTTGCTTTCGGCCAGAAGGACTGCAACAAAATCCTTAGACCGCTCCTGTTGGAACAAGTTCTGTACCCAGTGTAGAGAAAAAGTTGTGGACCCTCTTCAATGAGATACACCTGCAGTGTTATCGTTTCTACTACATTTGGCAAATCTGGGGCTCCAGACTGGCACAATCAAGGCTTACCTAGCAGAGCAGCACTTTCCATATTTAAGCACACCTAAGAAGAGGTATCCTATTTCAAAATACCCTTAATAATTCTATTTCTTAAAGGACTTACAAATGTGCTTCCTCCTACACCATTCCAAATACCAACTTGGAACCTTAACTTAATTTTAAAGTTTTTGACGTGCGCTCCTTTTGAGCCACTCCATTTCTGCACTTTAAGACTGCTAATTTACAAAACTATTTTGTTAGTTATGATAACTTCAACCCGCAGGGTGAGTGAGTTGCAGACAATATCCGGGAAACCTCTGTTTACCACCTTTTATAAGGATAGGGTTGGCCTTAGTCAAACTCTAATTTCTACCTAAAGTTGTATCGGATTACCATTTAGCACAGAAAACGTTGCTTGTGACCTATTCTCATCCTGGCAAGGAAGCTGAATGATTGCATACACTTGATCTGAGGAGAGCTCTAAGCTTTTATGTTTGAAGGATGTCAAAGTTGCGACAACAACACCAACTTTTCATTGGCTATACAGGGCATAAACTAGGTCTGTCAGTTACCAAGCGGACTCTATCGAGATGGATCATAAGGGCTATTTCTGAGTGCTACAATCTAGCTGCGAAAGATCTCCCAGAAGGATTAAGGGCTTGTTCCACTAGGGGCATGGCAACTTCCTCTGCCCTTCACAGGGGAGTTCTGATAAAGGATATCTGTGAGGCAACTACCTGGTCCACCATCCACACATTTACAAAACATTACTGTTTAGACACCTCTGACAATGAAGGAAGATTTGAGAAGGCAGTTCTATGCTCCATTCTAGACAAACATTAACTCTTAAATTCTTACTCACGCCTCCAAAAGAACACAAATACTGCTTTGGGAGTCAACCATAGATGAGGAATACGTGGGTGGACACAATCCATTCGAAGAACAAGTTACTTACACCATGTAACATTCTTTTGACTGGATGTTCCTCCCACATATTCCTCATCTCCCTTCCAACCTACCCCACTGTAGAATGTCCGAGCTTTAGACCACGCACTCTTAAGGTCTAATTTAAAGGCAATTGTGCATATGGGTGGCGAAAAAATGGGCACTGCATGTTGTGTATATATACTCTGACGTCAACCAAGATGGAAGCCCTTAAGGGACATCAAGTTGATAGTCTCGATGCACAGCGCCGTCTGCTGAGACTTTTTTTTCTGAAGCTGGAAACGAAGAAATCATAGATGAGGAATAAATAGGAGGAACATCCAGTCGAAAGACAGTTGCCAGGGGTAAGTAACTTGTTCTTCTTTTTCTCCAATCAAAGGTGCCACACCAAGATACCTGTGCTTTCTATCTAACCCCGTCTGTGACTCATCTAGAACCAGTGAATCTCTCCCCATTTAGCAACGTTAAGGCAACATCCAGGACAGTGTATGCAATGAATATATTTGTATTAATTACTATGGAAACATTCATATTTACATAACTTCACCCCAACACGTTCCCTATGGCACTGAACAGTAACAAAGATCTGAGATTACACCACATGTGTGTTTTTTGCTTTTCAGTCTCCGGTAAATAGAATACAGGTCAAATAAACATTTCAACACTTTTATCACACACACATCCCTGAGTGCCAAAATGATGCAGCTCCTTAAAACATAACAAAATAATTTAACTACACCATAGATTTTGCATGAGGTTCACTTCTCCCTTTACTTTAATATCCCTGCACAATTTGCAATGCTGAGTATTATAGGACAACAAACTTTTAAAACAAAGACTCATATATTTTTGTAGAAAAACTTTTTCATCCCCATTCTGCAATGCAAAATCTCCCTTGTCTCATTGAACACTTTCCCACTTTCTGCAGAAAGTGTGCTTTTAAAATCAGGGACTTTATTTTGTTCCTTTTGGGTAAACACTTTTTATCCCATCACACACAGTTATTCAATTTATCATTTGGGACCCCTCTGCCTTAATGCATGGTTCAGGGGAATCAGAAAGCAGGAGCGAATTTCGTTTTTTATGCACCCCTTCTTTTAGGGAGTTATGGGGTTGGCAAAGAGTGGCAATAGCGAATTACTTTAAAGGCTATTGTTTACTTTTTTAATTATTTTTATTGGTTTATACAAACCTTTAAAAAAAGACATCAATTAATCAGAAGAATACATTTCCCTATTTCCCTATTTCCATATCTTCATCATCTAGTCACTTCTTTCTCTGAAATACAGTAGGAAACATTTCGGATTTGTCGTGCAAAGAAGGGATACGAGCCCACTCTTTAACTGGGCTTTAGGTTTGCTTTCTCAACGTCCAAGCCCTCCTTTAGGACATGGAGGAAGGCAACCAAAGCATATAGCACAGGTCTGTTAGATCCATCATACAGGGCTCTTCACCAATCTTCAACAGACAGTGTTTGATGTTTGCTGGTTACTGTGCCAAAAATGTTTGCTCTTTGTTGTTCAAACCCAGCACACGACATCGTCAAGTGTTTTAGAGCCTTGTTATTTGTTCTACAGAAGCGACATGTCCGGTCCGAATCTGCATACTGGAACCAAAAACTTAGACGCTCCTTAGTGGCCAGTGCATTAAGCCTAAAATGCATGTATAGTGCTCTCGTATGTTGGTCTGGGAAGCAAGTTAAATAGTCTTGTAGCTGACCGTATGCTGTGGCTTCTCCAGGGGCCTCTTTCATCGTTTTTGATTCAGATCTTAAATTACATGTGTTGATTCAGTCTGTTCGCCACCTCTTTTTCTTGGCCAAGTCTGGGTTTTCAATTAAGGTCTGTACTGTGATATAATATGTTTCTAGTACCTCGAGACATGGCGCATTCCATTGAGAAAGAATGGTGTGTGCTTTTTCTGTGTCAGGTTTGTGTAGTATACAGATTTGAGGCGGCGGATCCGTTTGCATTGTTTTTCTAAACAGGCTTAGTAGATTCCAGGAGACTCGCGCTTGGATTGAGATGCAGCCGAGTTCGAACCTTATGCAGGCAGTTGGGTTCCCCTTTGGTAAGTGTAAGACTCTTGACCAAAAGGTGTTTGCAAGTGAGTTCCACAGATCGTGTCCAACTCCAAAGGCATTTTCACCACCATATATCAGGGTAGGCACCACTTTTTTGTTGAAAGAAGATAACCATTGATTTTAAAGAAAATTTGCCAAATTTTTGTTGATCAAGGAAGCCTGGCAAGCCATCTGACGGCATTTGCTTTTTGTCACCTTGACCCAGGGTGCATCGTTTCTACTTGCACTTGCACTAATTCTCATGCCTAAGTAGGTAGTCTTTTTCACTATATTAATTGGTTCGTTGTCGAGGTACCAATTGAACTTCGTCTTGTTCCCACTGTTTCCCAGCAGTTTTTCAAGGACCAGAATTTCGCATTTTTGCTTATTTATATAGAGTCCATTCGCTGTTGGGTACTTTTCAAGAGTTGAAGACCTATCGGTGTCAAATCAATAAGGATAAGGTCATCCGCATAAACAGGATAGTTAATGTGGGTGCCATGAATTTTGGGTGAAAAGGCAGTTAGTTCATTAAAGATCTCCTTAATGTCCGATATGAACAAATTGAAGATAATGCCTGCTAAAGGGCAGCCTTGTTTAACACCCCTATGTGTGCCGATAGGGGCTGATAGTGTGCCTTTGAGATCAAGTCGAATCTTGTAGAAGTGTTTGCGTTTAACTCCCGGATGGCAACCAGCAAGCTGGGGGGACAATTCCACTCACTGTTTTTTCCATAGCAGGTCCCTGTTTATGCTATCAAAAGTGTATGATAGGGCTATTAAGGCAAGGTACACCTTAGAATTGGACCGATGGGCTTCCATCTTCAATAGGTCAAAAACAATCTCCCAATGGGTCAAGGCAGGGGCTTCCCACTCCTTGGTTGTAACATCTTTGCAGAAGAGATCGGTGTAAAAGGACGTCCACTCAGCCTCCAAGACCAAGTTTGCTTGGAGGGCATGTTGTGGGGCTTGATTGGTGTTTATCAGTCTCTAGTAGTCGGCAGAATTTTTACTAGCCATTTTAGACAGCATTAGCTCCGCGTCGTTTTGTGCCATGATGACCTTATGTGACTTGAGCCAGTTCTTGTATGTTTGCTTGAGCGATCTTATCTGGTCGTAGACGTTAGCGTTGGAGGCTCTTTGCAAGTTTCTTAGGTCACGTCGCAATGTTCTTTTCCGTTGGAGAATTTCTAAGTCGAATTTGTGTATTGGTGTGAAATCAGCATGTTTTAGTTTGTGTTTACGTTCCTCGAATTGTGACAACAGATGTTGGTATTCCAGTGACTCTGAGTGCAATTGAAATTCAGATGTAATGTAAGTTAATTCCTCAGCTTCGAGGTGTATGCAAATTCTTCAAGTTCCTGTTCTCACCGCATGAGACCACTGCTCTTGGTCGCGCTGAGTGCTGTTATTGAAACTTAGGGTCACCATGTCGTGGTCACTATGAGTCATTTTAGTGACCTCTAAACGAGTGGTCCTTGTGTGGAGGTTTTCAGACACGGATATATAGTTCAGGGTCGAGCTTTGATCGCATCTTCTCCAAGTCGGTTGAGCTGGAATATCACCAGCTGTTTGACCATTTAGCATCATTAGCCCACAGAGCTCCATTTCCAAACACCATTGATTTATTAACCGCTCCTGGGAGTTGTTGGTTTTCTAATTACCACTAGGTAAATTCTGGTATGTAATACAATCAATGTTTAGATCGCCGCAGATAATTAGGTCGATCGAATTTCCCTTTTCTATTAGGTCATCAATGACAGTTGTAACTTGATCAACAAAGGATTCTGAGCCAGCTGCCAAGTGGTTCCAGTATAGATTAATGATGTACAACCTAGGAGTTTGAGACCTTTCTTTCCCCGAAGAACTGACAACGACCACCTGAATAAATGGAGATGGGTTAAAGGATTTTTCAATCCTAAGGCCAGAGTCTTTCTTTACTGCCACTAATAGACCAGCCATTGGTCTACCCTTAGACTGCTTGATGGCTGGATTAAGTGCTATTTCAAATCCTTCAAGGATGGGAATTTCATTTATCCAAGTTACCTGTAAGCAAATGAGATCGAGGCCAGTAGCCCAGACGGTTGAGAACAGGTGCGTGAAGCCCCTGGTGTTCCAAGATCCCATTATGCAATTTTGAGGTTCCACTGGGCCTGGCATTACTTGTCCAATTCGGTGTTTAGAGTCCCTGAAGCCAGGACCAGTCATTTGATTTGCCAGCCAAGTTAGCGACTTGCTCTCTCTCTTCAGAATTTGTTGATACACTATCAGCTCCTTGGATTGTTATCCTTATGAGGTCGTTCATCTGAAGTTTGGTCGAAGATTCAGGATGTTGGAAGCAAGCTTGCAATGGAACTAATGCAGGCAAGGCAGCATTTATTGGTTGTAATACCTCGGCATCTGTCTTACTCCGTCGACCGCCACTCTGCATGCGCTATTTTCCATGGATCTAGGCACAAGACAATTAGGTACTGTGGAGATGTCGAACCCCAGAGACATTAGCACTGGACCCGCTTCCAGTAAAATGTCTGCTACGAGTTTAGACTGCAGATGTAGTATTACAGCGTCGTTTTTGTTTTCATTGAAAAATTCAACAATTTTCAGGTCTCCAGATTCGATGGCTCTGAGGCTTGGAACAAGGTGACACAACCACAAAACATTGTGGCTGTTTAGGATTAGATCATCCGAAGATTCTATGCGTTCCAAAAGATCTTGGTGTAGAGCCTGTGTTTTTTGTACAGGGGTTTTCCCCTTTTTATCCATCATGGCTTGGGGAAGGCTTTTACTGTTTTCTGGCATAATTCCCTTGTGTTTTGTTGTAGCGCCGGTGGTGAGAAGCGACTGCAAGTCAGATTTACGCTCAGTTTGTGTGTCCTTCTGGACGTAAGATGTAGAAGGGCGAACTGGTTGAAGCTCATTGCAGCTGAAAGCTTTCGATAAAGAGTCTGTCGTTCCCGGATAGACATCTGGTATGTGAGACATTGCAGCCAGTTTGGTGCGTTTTTCATCCAGTGTCATAAAAGTAAGCTTGGATTTAAAGAGACCATCTTGGAGAGGGGTGGGTGCTGAAACACTTGGCAAAGTTTTGGTACTTTGTTTCGTTGGAATGGAATTGTTCCTTCGCACAGAACGTCTCTACTGGACGTTTCAGGGACCATGGGTGCTTTTACCTCAGACTCTGTTGAAACTGGCGGTTGAGGTAAATGAGACGGTTTTAAAACTGTGTTTGAGTTAGGTGCCTCTTTCCCTTGACCTGCAGTGTCGCGATTGGGCATAGTGTGTAAGGTTTTGCACACTGCTTGCACAGTTGCATCATGCTCATTCTGTTCCTTGTCGTCGCTCTCATAAGTTGACATATTTATCAGGTCTGCGGATACATCACTGATGCATGTAACAGGCGCTAAGTCCTCATCCATCAGAGTTGTTACTTCTTTTAGGACAACTTTCGGATCACAGCTTTTCTCTTTCACAATGGTTCTGTTTACCGTCACATTGACTGTTTTGATGTTACCTAGAAACTTGCGTGAATCATTTCCCCGTTTAGTTTTTTTAAGAGGTTGATTATTTCTTTTTCACATTAGCACCTTTCAGTTTGTTTTCCACAAGACCTGATCTTTGATTGTTCGTAGGATTCTTGAATATTTCAAAAAGGTCCGGAGCGTTAGCGTGAGCTGCAGATTTTGCCGGTTTGGCATCCACACTGGCCGGTGGAGACTGAGGGGCCAGGTTGGAAGTAGATGCCAGTTGGGGATCTAAGAGAGCCACATTTCTTGTGGATTGACTTTCTGTGAGGATGTCGGCGAACTGCGTGGACAACACCTTGTCTTTGGGGTGCATGCTTTCTGCTTGTGGAGGCACGCTGGCTCTTTTTTTTCACTTTCGTCACATGTGACAGCAGGAACCGCGGCCGACCATATGCCCCCAACACGAGGCAGCTCACTTGGAACAACTGTGACCTCGTTCCCTGGCACAACCTCTGAGCGTGTGGTCGTTTTTGTTATTTCTCCATTAGGCACAATATTTTCGATTGTGGTACCCAGCACACTCAAGTCAGGTTCAGTTGTCATTGGACCCATAGGGCTACTGGAGAAAGTCGCACAATCGTTTGGGGCTCCAGCGGTGCACCTTTCACAGTTTTGTTTCACCACCGGATATGTGCCTTTTTTTTGCTAGAAAAGATTTAGTGCTTCTTTCGCCACTTCTGCCATAAATTTCTGGGCTTAATTGCCATTTTTAGTGTAGTCGACTAAGGTGTCCAAGGCCCACTCCGTCCTCTTTTGTGTACCAATCATTGTCTCTTTATATGAGCTGTGTACGTTTTCAATGTTTAAAAGCTTAATGTTCATAGACGAGGCCAGACAGGAAAGGTCTTTCATGTTATCATTCAGGTGTTCGTACATTTTAAGAAAAGGGGCAATTGTTAATGCCATGGACGACAGAATTGTTGCTGGAAGATCTTTCATTTTTGTTCGTGTCTCACTATAGTGTCGTCACCAACCTCTTGCCGTATGCGGCACCTTTGACGGTATGGGAGCTGTCTGATTTTCGGAAATGGACGTTCCATTAAAGAGGAATTGGAGGAAGAAGAATCAGATGAGGAGTTAAATGACGAACAGTGAGCATTTAACACCCCCCCCCCCCCCTAAGAGCAATGCGTCACTTAAAGAATTCGACTGAATTTTTGGTGTTATTTGTCATTTTGGGTTTCTTCATCTGTGAGCATCTGATACTCGGTGAAGTGCTCGAGCAACTCTCCTTCATTTGGAGAGACTCGTTGTACGAGCAACTTTGGCCTTTTGTTTTTTTGTAAAAGAGGGGCTTGGAGTAACAAGTGGCTCAGTAATTAACCCCAACCCCTCTGGCGTTGCATTGGTTGTAGGTTTATGAGTTCTTTCTTTATTTAGACGGGTGAGGTCTGATAAATTTCGTCGATTGTCATACCAATATGACTTTCGGATCATTTAATGTGCAGAGAGACTGATTTTGCGGCACATCTTGTGATTGCGCCCTACGCGACTCTTTGTTACCATATGAGGGATAAAATACATTATCTTCTTCGCCGCTTCTAAGCTTCTAAGCTGTGCAGTGGTGAGGGGTCCAGCTTTTCAAGGGTGCTGTAAAATCAGGGATGGGGGGATCCTGGACTTATGCCGCGGCTTCGACTCGTACACCCATTGGTGCGGCTTAGCTATTTTTCACAGTCGCGTTGCTCTTCCACACATTCCAAGGGCACACTCAAACAGTCACTGTTTGCAGCAGTGGGCATACACTCGTTCAGCGAGCGCCAGACCAGTTTGCGCAGCGGGACGACCATTCTGGGCGTGGAGCCAACGACTACAGAGTGGGTCTCCGAGTCGTCAACTCGAGCCCTGTTGCTCGTTACGGGGGGGGGCCACGGTCAGACACACTCCAACGGTCGTATCCGGTAGAAGCATCTGTTTTGCTGGGGCGTGTATTTCAACAAATTGGATTCAATGCAGTTGAAGTGTCAGGTACGTGTAACGCGCTGCACACATTTTCACTTGACGCCGTGGCGACTGTGGAGGCGCAGGCACAGTCGAAGCAGGCGATGCAAGCGAGGCCGCTGGAGGCACGGGGAACACTTCCAGAGAGCTGGACGTTGCTGAGTCCAGCTTCCATTTGGCGCGTGTTTTGGCAAACAAGATGGATTTCGTTGTCGCGCATGGCGCCACAGCATACAGCGACAGTACTCTGGGGAGTCGAGCAGAGGTTGGTCCAGGATTCCACGGACTTCCTCAGACTCTGCCTCCGCGGGGGGAAACTGGTTTTAAAGGTAGACACTCCCAGTAGTGTAGACACGGTAGAGCTACTCTCAGTAGCAGCAGGGAAAACAGACTCCGCTCCTTCACTCCTCACTCTGCCAGACTCTGACTTAACTTTTTTTTTATTATTCACACTGGAAGCAATGTTGTTGATTTAGAATGTCAACAAAATTACTCTCTATAATTGGGCTATATGGGAATTCATTAAATTAATGTTTAATAATATTGCTAAGGGTCCACTGCTAGCCCTCCACCCACTAATGAAGTGAAAGGTATGAGCTCAAGCAGATCCACACAAGACTAGTTTTAGTTGGGCAAGTTGTTTGGACAAGTTAACTTACATAATCTGTGGGTTTGCGCAAAAGAAAGGACAGCCAGATCATCTTTCAGGTACAGGACAGGAATCTGGTCGAAAATCCAACAGCAGTCATGGATTTTCTTGTCGCCATTCCTTCTCCTGCCTCCTTTAGTCCAAGATCCCCGGCCTCTGTCACTTTTTGTGGTTACCAGTTCCACCCAGATAATTTCAGCCAATCCTTCTCGCTCATTTCCCAGGCAGTTCTCCTTGAGTTCTCTGGTGTGTCTCCTTATGAATCTTTTACCACACCCCCAATCAATGTCTGAATTATCATATACCAGTTTATTGGTGAACCGTTTTGATTGGGCAACTTATTTCCCATCCCCTTCTTCAAGTAGATGGCCTATTTTCTGTGATTGGCGTCTTCAGTTTACCAAGGCAAAATTGGGAGAGGATCAGGCCACCAACATGCATTTATTTCAATTTTTGCACTTGGAGTCACTACATGGCAGTGTAAACTATCGTGCTGGAGACGGTTTGCCTTGAAGAAAAAAGTCCTTTATTCAGGTTGCACAAACTGTTTGCTCGAGGCAGATCTTAATGATTCAATATTGTCTCAGTTGTTCGAAACAGGGTTTCTGGAGTATGGATGTCATCTGTCAGTCGGAATGGCACCTCAGTATGTCCAATGAAATCCCTCGTTTTCCTTTCTCCACCCTATGGTGTCTGTCTGCCGTCCACAGGGAAAGAACTTAAACGAACATCAATGCTTGCGTAATAAGATGGACACGTTCCGAGCACCATCCAATCAGCAGGCTTCTTGGACGCCATGCTACGTACGGTGCTCCAACTGACTCCGTCCCACCCCCTTGGGTGGTACCTTCCTGCGGGCAGTGAAACCACGTCGGAGCCTAACTGCAGCGCGATGCCTTACCTCAACAGGGCTAAGGACAGCCACCTCTGTGACACGGGGCTGTTTCCAGGACTACGACCGCCCCCTCCCACCAGACCATGAGTATGGACTGGCCCTACCACGCCAAAGCCGTGTGCGTCTTGCTCACCAGGGCCCAGCATTAACACAGGAGATGGGACATTGCTGGAAACGATGCACAATGGGAAACATAGTACGGGGCTGGAGCAGGGAAATTGCAGATGCAACCTCACAGGCAGTTATTGCGAATTTAGAGTGAAGCAGAATAATATTTAGATGACTAAAATGGTCTGCCCATGCCGGTTCTGATGAAAAGCGTCTCTTCTCAGCACAATGTGGTATGTTTGAATGAGGTTTTTTTTTTTGATTAATTCAAAAATAACAGTTATCAATCTGAAATGTTCTATCCAGGCATCTAATTTATTAAGCTATCATCTGCCCAAATCTCCTCTTTTTGACATGTTCGGGAGATGTAAAAACACAATTTAGGTTCTAACTCTTGTTCCCTTGGTCAAATTATTATGAGAGCTAAGTCAACAGTTAGGCCTGTTCATCGGCTTTTTAATGATACTCCATTACTGAGTGACTTATGGTTCCTGAGAAATTGAACATAGGGCGATCCTTAATACAACTCTATGGCAAACACTAACCATATATGCATATTCTGACTTAGATTGCACATTAAGTTTCATTTCCACACTCAACATGAGCTCTGGACACCTGCTTTCTGTGTTCACTCTGCTGGCCAACGCCATCAACATTCTTGCACAGTCAAAGGCCGGGTTTACTGGCAATAAATACAGTGCAGTTTTCTTGTGGTCTAGTCTATTGTGTTTAATGCATTTTGGATCACACCACTTCAAATGCAATTGATTGAGCGCATTTGAAACTTAACGTTCTTGTTTTTAATTTCAAGACGTGGGATGTTAGGGTAATGTCCCACTGTCCATTTCCGCTTCGTGTGACAACGTCCTTCAGACAAGCTTATTAGGGCATTGATCAGTTTTGGTTTTCCCTAAATTGTGTTTTTTTCCCCTCATTTGTTTGGTTAATTACCAACCCATTGATTACCCCCGGAAATGCTAATCCCTATGGATATTCCCTCCCACTACCTGCCCCTCTCCCCCCAAAACCTATCCTACTGGAATTTCTTTGAGCTTCCTCTATCAAGATAGATCACTAAACTTTAGCCTGTCTAAGCAGGCTTCAGGGAGTCAATTGCTTAATAACAGCTGTAAATGACTACTGGTGTAATAAAAATGTGCCATAACCAAGTGGGCCTTCAGACACTTGATTTATATATCTTCCATGCACTTGAGTCCTGTTAAAAACAAGCAAAGATGGCTAACAGTTTTGGCATGAGGTATTAGATAGGTAATCAATCTATTTTCCAGCTGTGTTGCCATTTTATGGCCAGGTGGCACCTTTATATAAGTGTAAATGCCTATCCCATACGTACACAAACACCTGGGTGGAAAACCAACAATGATCAATGAATGGAGACAAGGTCGGGAGCTGTCAATTGCAACATAAGCCCTCCCAAAAGGAGACATTGGCACACAATCTATCAATCAAAAACTTCACATATAGACACATTCGAATTTTAGACAAAGATCTCTCGTTGGTACCAAGCAAGACTGCTGACAGTACTGATGGATTTATTTAAATTGGGCAGGAAATTCAAGTTATGGGCATTTTTCTGTACAACCCACATTATTTATCTTGGGGGAGAAATCCAATTGTGATCCCAGAAAGCATAGCGACAGTAACCGCTTGTTATGTTGCAGTTGGTGTTTAGAACCAAACAATGCTACCTCTGTCTTATTAGCATTTAGCAGCAGCTGGTTTGCACACATCCATGCTTGCACCTCCTTTAAGCAGTGTTCCACTAGTTCGAACGTATCCTCCAATCTCTCTGCTCTCAAATATTTGAGTGTCATCAGCATATGAGTGGAATTTAACTTGATGTCTCCTCAAGATATCCATAAGAGATTTTATATATAATTTAAAAATGAGGGGGGAGAGTGAGGAGCCTTGTGGAACACCACAAAGCTGCATAAGGGAGTCCGAAAGGAATCCTCAGAGTTTCACCCTTTGTTCTCGGCCAGTCAAAAATTACTTAAACCACTCTAAAGCCTGTGCAGAGACCTTTCCGACCTCCTCAAGGCGTCTCAACAGGATCTTATGGTCTACTGTGTCAAATGCGGCAGATAGGTCCAACATAATCAAAAGTGATCTATCCCCTTGATTTGCCGTCTGAATATCATCCCATACTGTCAATAATGCAGTCTCTGTACTGATTCCTGGTCAAAAGCTTGATTGTAAACCGTCCACTAGTTCCTCCTTTTCCACATACTCCTGTAATGTAACTATTTTCTCGAGAATTTTTCCAGGCCATAGCAATCCTGCCACTGGCCTGCAGTTCTGCAGGTCTGTGCAATCTAATTTTGTTTTCTTCAAAAGTGGGCTAATTACTGTCTTGTTTAGGTTTGCTGGTACAATGCCTGTGGTAAGGGATTTATTTACAAACTGTGTAATGAAGGGAGAGATATCTGATGCCAATCGTTTTCCTATCAATGATGGAATCACAAATAAAGTGTCAGTGGGTTTCAAATTAGAGAGCAGGGACTTTACAGATATAAATCCATTGTAAAGCTCTCGTCACACACAGCCTTTCTTGAATCTACCTATCTACTGTTTGCACATTGCATAGCGCTCCTGCTGAACTGTGTTTTGAAAGGTCTTCACTTCACAGTGACTTCACAATATGCCCCATTTCTCCCCCATTCCCCTGACTCTGAGCCCTGCTGCCTCCTTTTCTGCTGCTTTCCTGTTATGCTGGGTTCTTCTCCAGAAGGCCCCCAACCTCTTCCTTCTCCTCTTATTCCCTTCTTGTTCCCACCGCTTTAACCACTCCTGTTGCTTTCCATTAGTCAGGTAGACCCCCGTACACATCACCAACTCCAGCACTCACTTTTCTGTGTCCATCCGCTGCCTTCCCTCTCTCGCAGACTCTGAACTTACCAGCAAGTTACTACAGTCTGCTTAGTATGCCACCACTCAGCTGTGGGGGACAATGACAAACTAATGGTTGTCTTTATCTCTCTACTAATCCAACTAAAACTAAGATATTGCAATGCACTAAGCACAGAGTAAAATGCTCATATAACTGGCACACTGGTCCATCCCCAGTGGAATGAGTTTCCTCACTTATTTATTTGGGCTTTCTTTTATTGGCCCAATCCCATAAAAATAGGCTACATGAGTGGTTAAAGATGTATGTGACACATTAGCGTGTCACCTTGGGAGAGTTTACTCTAGTTTTGGTCAGTTCTCACTCCAGCCTGCCATTAAATTCTACGAGGGCAAAATTGTACCAAAGATACTTTGTGGGATCGATGTGTATTCTTTGGCAACAATGTGCTATCTAGAAACATTGGCGGGTGTAATTTGGAGAAGGGTCTTGCATCTCCGGAACTCTGTGCCTATACATGCTGTGAGATATGAGCTTGGGATTGTCTCTTTAATGGCACGAGGACAATGGAAGATTTTATCCATGCTACGTAAGATCTTGTGCCCCTGTGAAGGCTCTCTGTATGTTGATTTAGGGCTAATTTTGAACTCTAAAACCTGTGTGTGGGTGAACAAGACCGATTTGTACTGCCAAACCCTCCTGGAGAAGTTGGCACTCTCCTTTTGTGATCTTGTGAATAATCCTGAGGGTTAAGAGATTGCTGTATGAATTTGATTGAATACAACACGCAGAATTGATGCATGCCTATCTATCTTTGGCACACCTCCAGTATGACTGTGAGAGGTAGGGTACCTTGGCCCCTTACTTAGCAATTTATCCAGCACAGTATGCAAGGTCAACTTTTCAATGCTTTCAAATCAATGTGTTGGGAACCAAATTGCTATTGATTAGATGTGGTTTGCTGGACCGCTCTCAAGCAAATTGTAGATGTTGTAATGATTAGCTCAGTATTGAAAGTTCAAAACATATATTGTTGGATTGCGTGGCAGCACAAATACGTGGGTTAAGATGTACTTATCTGACTAAATGTTCCCAATTATTTGATCTGAGGGCAAAGAATGAAATTTGGTCACTTTGCGTAGTCAGTAATGACATCTACCATGTTGCAGTTGGGAACTTTTTTAAATCTCTGAAATTGGATGCTACTTATTGAAATTTTGCACAAAACTTTACATGTTAGCAAATTCAATTTTGTATGTAAGTCGTTAACCCATGCGATATGGGCCTCCTAGTAGTATGACTGTAGGCGTGGGAGTCCAATCCCACCCTCCCAAATGTAAACCTTGGCGTGATCGGATGGAGGTTTCTAGCCACATAATTGTTGAGATTACTTGTGATTTGTATGCCAAGGTTTCGAAATTGTTCTGACACGGTTCGATACGGGCAGTTATCTGGCCTCATGAAGTTTGTTTTGTCTATTGGAAATAGTATTTATTTTGCCCAGTTTACTCGTAATCCACTAAATGCGCCGTAGCCGATTAGTAGGTTTGTTACTGTGGGGCAGGAGTTATGCGGGTCTTTCAGATAGATTAGCAGATCATCCGCTTACAGAGAGACTTTATCTTCCCAATCTTCCGCCCCACGAAAACTGCTCCAGGACGTTGATGTTTGCAGCATTATCGCCAGTGGCTCTATAGCCGGGGTAAAGATCCTTGCAGACAGGGGGAATCCTTGTCTGGCCCCTTGCCCCAGTTTAAAGGGTCTCGAGGGCCACCAATTTACCCTGTTTCCGCTTCAGGGGACTCCAGGAGTCGCACCCAGCCCATGTAGTGCAGACCAAACCCCATACGACTCATTATTTCCCATATTGCCTCCCAGTGTACGGAATCAAAAGCTTTTTCAAAATCTATTGCAAGTAGTACTAGGGGGTGCCTGTTTGGTAGGTGCTCTTTCCAATGCTGAGTGGAGTCTAAGGATGTTCATACGGGTAGACCTCTGTGGCATGAATTCACATTGGTCCGGGTGTATCAGTGATGTTATAACCCGTCGTAATCAATTGGCAAGCACCTTAGCCAGGATTTTGGTCTTGCTGTTAATGAGGGAAATTGGTCTAAGAATTGCAGCGGTCCGGTGGTTTGTCTGCTTTGGGAATCACTATTATCGTGGCCCTCCGAAGATCTGCGGGTAGACGGCCCCGGGCTTTAGATTGTATGAACATTCGCAACAAGTGCAGGGCGATCTCGTTTGTCCCCAGTTTGCGCCACATTTCTATTGGGAAGCCGTTTGACCCAGGTGATTTTCCCACTTCATGGCTGTAGCCAGCTCTTCCTCCGTAATATCTTTTTCTAAAAGGGCCTGTTGGTCTGCATTGAGGGAGGAAAGGGTAATCTCACTCAGTATGGAGATGTCAAGCAGTGCTGTGGGGGGTTTGTATAGGTCTGCATAATAGGAGGCAAAGCCTTCAGCTATGTCTTGATCAGTTAGCAGCGGTTCTGAGCCTTCTGTTCTGATCATCTGGACTTGACGACTACCCTCATCCCTCTTTTCCAACCATGCTAGCATTTTGCATGCTCAATCTCCTGTCTCATATATTCTAGACTGCATCGTTCTGTGGGCCTGTTTGGCACAGTGTAGCACAGCATTTTGAAGGCGTTTGAGCTAGCAATAGTGAGCGATGGGTTTCGGGCTGGTCAAGAGTCGGATGGTTTTGTCTCAGCCTGTGTAACTTGCTGTTCAGCCTCCATCAGATCTTGTTGGTGCTTCTTCTTATGTGCCACGGTCCAAGAGATGATCTCGTCCCGTAGCACTGGCTTGCACGCCTCCCATAGCACTCGCGAGTCCTCCACTGACCCGGTATTCAGCTCAAAATACGTTGTTGTTTTTAGATGTGCCTGCTCTAATAACTCTGGGAAGCCTGCGTAATAGTTGTTCAGTCACCACGTAGGTGGGGCGTGGTCTGTTTGTGTTTAGTTCAATCAGCAGAGGGGAGTGATCTGATATGCCTCAGGGTAGTAGAGTTGCCATGGATGCTCGATGTATGCCTGGTGCTGGGAGGAAGAAATAGTCTAATCGTAATAGTGAAGCATGTAGCCCTAAGTGAAAAGAGTATTCTCTCACTCCTGGATGTAGGTCTCGCCACACATCGTGCAGGCCGAACACAGCAGTAAATGCAGCAGGTTTGCTGCGGGTAGAGGGGTTTCTCCCCCTCAGGTGTGTATGGTCTATTCCTATTTCCATAACTTCATCGAAATCCTCACCTATTATAAGATAGGATCCATCTCTAGAAATGATGGGCGTGATGTCATCTATTAGTGCAGGTAGCAGCGCCGGGGGCGCGTACACCGCTGGCATAACCACGGAGTGATTCCAGAGTGACCCAGTGATATATGCGAATCTGCCACTAGTGTTCTGTGTCATGTTTGTAAGGGTGAAAGGTAGCTTTTTATGTACTAATATAAGCACGCCTCTGGAACCCATGGTAAAGCCAGCGTGTATTGCCAGCCTGTAATTGGTACGCTTGAACAGAGTACACGTGGTGCCTATCAGGTGTGTTTCAGTCGGAAAGACCACATCCAGCGTGTGCCTGTTTAAAAACTGGGTGACCAGTCGTCTTTTAATCCCTCCACCCAGCCCATTGACATTCCAGATCAGGAAACACAGATTTCTGACAACAGCATTAATGGGGGCCATTCAGTATGGGAGTTAAGGTGATGTGTATGTTCTCACACATTGCTCGCGGGTTCAGTATCGGTCAATTTGCGGTGTGTAGGACTCTTGCAGGGTATATATGAGTTGACTTCCAGGCCCAGGTAATAACAAAAACATTAACAGTAAACCATCCCTTCCCCCACCGTATACTCTGCCCAACTTGAAGCATCTGTCTCCCGAACATTTAACATTTGCTGAAGCCAGCCAAAGCAGCTGACAATCAGGTGAACAAAGTTCTTATGTAGTGCTGTGCACTGAAAATAGTTAGCGGGGGGCCACCTTTGTAGCAGCCGTCATATTGTCTTCTTTCTACTATTAGCATGTGGTGTTGTGATCCGTGTATGGCCTCTCCGTTCTCCTGGTATGTTCGTGTGGGTGCACTTCTTACTAGGTGCTCGTCACCCGCGATCACTCAACCTCTTCTTCGTGAGCGTTTGCTACTGGTTGTTGCGGCGGGATTGGGTCTCTCTATTGCCGTGCTCGTGGGTTTCTTTGTCTGTTGTTTCTCAGCGTTCGCCAGTCCCCTTCGATGTGCTGTTCTGCCCATCTCCAGGCCTCCTTTGGATCAGTGAAGTGAACCGTTGTTCCATTGTGATATATTTTAAGTTGCGCCGGGAACAGAAGGCCGTACTTCACATTGAGAGCTTGCAGTTGTTTTTTTAGCTGGTCAATTGATTGTCTAGCCTTCTGAACTTCCCTGCTGTAGTCTGGGAAGAAGGCAATTCTTGTACCATTGTAAGTCAGTGAGCCTTTGGCTCTTGCTCTTTGGAGTAGTGCATCTCGGTCCCTATAGGTGAGTAATAATGCAATCACAGTTTGGGGAGGTGCTCCTGGGATTTGTTTTCCAGATGGCATGCGATGCGCACTCTCAATTGAGAAGAATTTCGAGAAGGAGTCTGGTTCAAACATGTCTGTGAGCCATTGTTCAAGGAAAATCTCCATACTCTGGCCTTCTGCATTTTCGGGCAGGCCAAGGATCCTGACATTGTTGCGCCTTGACTGACCTTCACTTTCATCCACCCGTTCAGCCATTGTCTTCAGTTCTGATTTGACGCCAGCCACCTTGTTGTTGCAGCCCCCTTATTGCATCCTCAGCATCGGAGATGTGCTGCTCCGCCTCCCCAGTGTGAGATGTCAATTTTTGCAAGTCATGGCAGAGGAGCGACACTTTCATACTTATGCCATCCATTTTTTGCTCCATAGAGGCGCGGGAGTCTGCTATGGCGGCCATGACGTCTTTCAGGGATAGTGTGGCCTCAGAGCCAGAGGCATTGTTGGTTAGCTCTGGCCCATCCTGGTTCTGCGTGGATGATGTGGTGTATTGATCCATTTTGTGCTGAATGGGGTACTTTTTGGCTTTATCTTTACCCATGATAGATGCAGATCTCATCCCTGTCAGGTGTGTATGGTCTTTAGTCGAGAGAGGAGTGGGCCTCGCCTCTATTTGTTGTACGGTTCCTGTTCTTGGTGTCGTGATTTCAAAGTCAGTCTGGGTGGTTCTTGCAGCTCACTCTGAGATTGCAAGCCTTTTGTGTTTGCACCGATGATCTGGTTGAAAAGATCGAGTGAGGTGGTGCAGTGTTCAGTATATATAGTGTGCTGTCTGTAGTTCCCCCGTCACACTGCATCTCTATATTTCCCACTTGTCATACATTAAGTATTTGACACCCCTGTGGAGGATCTGATGGGAGAGCTGCCTTGCTCCTCCCTCAAGCTCTAATTTCCCTTTTGGGTATCACTGCTGATGGCACAGGCTTCTCGTTCAGTTCAGGCCGTCCCTCATGTTTCGGCTGGATTCCCTTTGTGTGCTATCACCCGTTATGTACGCAACGGTCAAGTCGGTGGGGGGCAGGGACGCAGTCCTGGCCTCGTGGGCAAGGGTGTGTTTGCACAGTCCCAACGGTGGAGGGGGGAAGGGGTTCAGTTACAGTTCCCAGGGCCCTAGTGTCTTGGGCAACCAGCACAGCGAGGTTACCCTCACCTAGTCTGCCCGTTGTAGCCTTTTGTGGTCACCCCAAAATTCTCGGCGTGCTGTTCTTTGCACCTGCGGTCCTCCGTTTGTGCACTTCCCAGTCCGTGCGTGCACCTCAGTGCTCAGGGGATGGGTGAGCCTGAGCTGTGGCGGGTGAGCCGGTGTCGGTCCCTCAGGAGTGGAGCTTCCCGGGAGGGAGGGGGAGTTAGTTCCTCGTGTAAGGTTGCGGTGGTTGAGAATATGGACTTTAGTGCGGCACATAGGTGGGTGCCATGTTTGCTGCTAAATCCACCATGTTCCGGGGTTCTGCCGACAATTAATTACTGATTCCCTTAAAGTGGCAGTCTGTGTGTGGGCTTGGGGCACTCCTCATGTGTCTCTGCTGTTCTTCTGGTCATTGGGCCTGTCTCTCTCTGCTTCGGCTCCCCCCATGTCTCTGTTGTCTGGTCGCGGTTCAGGGCCGAGGACAGTCCCAGAGTGACGCTCCTTCTGTGCTCGGTGGGCGGCCCGGGCTTCCGTGCCCGTCCGCCTGTGTGAGGCTGGCCAAGTCCCGGATCCTGCGCTCGGTCAGAGCGGGCAATCCAGTCGGCTCTCTTCTCCCAGTCTGCTCCCCTCACGCACCGCTGGAGCGAGGTAGCCACTTGGGTCGTGACTCTGTGCTACAGGGGTGGGATCGGAGTTCCGCTGGATGTGTGCACACCAATGGGTAAGCAGCGGGTCGGTCGCGTTGCAAGACTCGGGTCTCGGGGCCGTTTCCCAATACTACACCTGGGTCTTCATAGCTTTGCTACTGGTTGCGGCCATCTTGGCGCCCGCTCTTCTGTTCCACGGGAGTGCGCCACCATTCAGATCTCAGCGCAGGGGTCGAATACAAAGCTTCTTTTCAGTCTGGTTATGCTTTGTATGGTCATCGTCCTTCTGGCATGGTCCTTTGCCGAGAACACGTGGAATAGCAGGCTGTTTTCAGAATATTGATCGGCGGCCGTGGGAGCCCGGGGACCTCACGTCCTCATCGCTCCGCTGCTGGTCACACCCTTTTGTTCTATTTTTTTAATGTCATGGTATCATTTGTTAAAGGTTAAGGTTCTTAGCCGTATAACAATAAAACATTTTTTAAAAAGGTTGTCTTTAAAAAAAATGTTTTACTGTGTTTTCACCAATCTTGATAGTATTGTTGTAAAACACAGCATTGTGGGGTGGAGTATGGTCCTAGGTATGGGGTTTGAATTGGGGTGGCAATGGAGAGAGTGGGTGGGAGTGTAAGTATGGGATCGGTGTGGTGCAGGGACGGGTGCAGGGGGAACGTAGTGCCACTACTTCTTTTTTGTTTAGACTTAGATTCCTGCCCATATATCTTTTTCACAATGATTTGTTCTTGCAATAGATGATGCACGAACACGACTGGTGGACTTGTTTTAACAATTCCTTCTTGATAATAAACAGCCACCTATGTTGTACCCTAGCCAGCATAGTCAATAGTGAGATAACATCAGTCGTAGGCTAAAACACCTGGAAAGCCACAGGCTGCAAGCCCCTGGGTACACAAATCCATAGGGATAATCTCAAGAGATCTCATATCTCGTGTGAACTAATCAGCCAGTCCTGGATTCCTTCATATTGCATTCTGGTATTTGTAGTCCTACATTTATGATGCGAAAAACTATAAAGGTTGTGTAAGAATGAAACATGTCGTTAAAAAGAGCTTGGACTGCAAAACCTGAATTGCAAACGTAATTGCACATTGTTTCAGCACTAGGTTTCTCACTGGTGATGTTAGATGAGAAAAGCGGGCAGTGATTTTTTGGTATTCATAGCTTTTGTGGGATTTACATTTTTTGTGCTGAAGAGTTATAGTCTACTACTTCACATGCTGATTCCTGTTGTGTAGGAACACACAAAATATGTATTTCTTACCATGAAAAGGGTTCATCGCATAGGACCACACTCAAACACACGTAGATCACCAGAGATTTTTGTAGATCTGCAGAGAACTATGTCTAGACTACAATAATATTTGAATTGCGGCAGACCTGTCTCAACCATTCATCTTTCAACAGTTGATTAAATGCAGAAGACTGAACTGGTTATTTGTAACATCTATTTACAATGATGTAAAGCTGCCAAACTAGTGCAGCAAGCAATACACAAAATATGTGTTTTGAAATAATTGTCATATGAAGTTACTCCTGGCGAATGATGAATGTACATTGAAAAGTGAAGCTGAAGTTGTGCATATGAAAGTGTTGCTGGGATATATGTTGATTAAGTCTATTGCAATATCCCCGCCATGTATGGTGGCACCGATTAATGTGGGACATTAGCAAGTAAGTGTACTTAATTAAAACGTTAAGATGATTGTTATTGACGCTCCTAGGGGGCACTGGGTAATCATTCGGAACACCCTTTCAAGTTTTCCTCTAGCCCTCCTCCCCAAAAAATGTCAGTTGGCTCTGCCACTGATTCCATGGGTGAGTTGGTGGTAGAGCAATCTAGATGTTGTAAGTCCTTTCCTATCAAGTCTTCTGCTGATCTCTTTATACCTCGTTCCCCTGCATCATTACCATCCTTCTGACAGACTGTCTAGGCAACCAGAAGGCTTTCTCCAGAACAATTGTTCCGCTATACAACCCCTTCAGAAAAGAACATCTCTGCATGGCCAGCTGTTGGCTAGATAACACAAGAAGAAGAATGCTGAGTAAACTCACTTCGCACCTACTTTCTCATACCGTCACCAGGCTAGATGGTTGATGATGCAAAACAGGGCAAGATTAAAATGTCTTCTCCTGGTTCACAAATCTTTCCTTTGTAAGGAACTACTGTATATATCCTCTTCTATACAACTCTGCCTCGATTACCCTTGTGGCTCCTCACCCTCCATGTGCTTCCTCTCGCTTCCGCTCTTTCTCTATTCTTGTTCCCATTTGCATGCAATTCTCTTCCCCTAAACAGCCGAGAAAGTCTGCATGGATTTGTTCAAAACCAAACCAAAAGCCTACCTCTACGCTCCCAAGTTACCCTCTTAACCTACCTCTCATCTGCCTTCTAGCTAACATTTTTCCCTCGCATCTAACCTGCCTCTGTCTCGCTTTCTCTGCCTCCTCTCTAGCACTTTATCCATCCCGGTCAAATCCGAGAACAGCTGGCCGTACTGGCTATCTGCACTTAAACATTTCCAATGTTGGTTGTCCTTAAATGTTCTTTCTGGATAGGAGCGCCTGCTACCTTTTTTGAAATATTTACAAGGAACTTGGGGTTGGTCACCCTGAGTTACCTGGGGGCACCCAGACGTGGACTTCCTGCTCACGGTGCTCAGAGAGACACAGCTTCACCTCACTGATGAGGTCCAACCAGGCTGAACCGCGTGTATGGTGTTACTGTAGGTACTCTTGTTCAGAGAGGAATTGCCATAGCATTTCGGTGCTGGACTGCCCATGTGGGCGGGACAAAGACTGATATGCAAATTGATATTTCCCATCTGTGAAAGGCACAGTGAGCAAAAAGCGTGTGCTGCAAACTCTCATCTCAGAACAGGTTATCATGCCATGTTCTTTCTGGAGAGGAGCGCCTGTTACCTTTTTTGAAGTCCTTACATTTATTTATGTCAACTTTTGTATTGTCCCCGGTGACTGTTCCATTTACTCCCTTCCACAACCTGGTCAGAATGTCCCTCAAACTCATCCCATTGTAAGGATTTCACTGCTTCCCATCAAATCTGAATTCTTATTGTATGTTATTTTGTGATCAAAAGAGCATTGTTTGTCTCTGTACATAAATGAATAATCGTTTTAAAAAAATGCATGGAATTGTGTAGCATTCCTCTTATGCATCTCATGTTGGAGGCAGTTTACTGTTCGAATAAATAGGCGATCCAGCCGCCGCACCTAGGTTACTGCAAACTATGTGAACTATATAAAAGATGAAGTAAAAAGAAGCCAGTTTTAAAATTCTGTTTATTTTTCTAGTTGCTGGAGTTGATGGAGTCTGAGAACGGCCGCCTAGAGGCCTACTTGGCTTGGAAGGACCTGGAGCCAGTCTACTGGCAATGGATGGTAAGCTATTACCAATAACGTGGTGGGTGGAAGATTGAGTTCATCTAACCGATAGTATTGCTCTGAGCAACCTTCCACACCATTGTTTTTAAGCTTGTCTGTGCCATTGCAGAAGGAGACACGCCGTATGCAAATCAGTCTTGGTCTTGCAACCATTGGGAGTAGTCCAGCCCAAACTGCCCGTCCAGGTTCCCTCTGCAAGGAAACACAAGCAACGCCAGACATGTTTGGTCTTGTTGGGACACATCAGTGAGGTGCACTTTAGTTTCCTATGATTCAGGGTGCAAGGGACCCACATCTGGCATACCTTCTCTCACTTATAGAGACAAACTATAGCCAAAGAATGTGATGGGCGGAAGGTTATCAATTAATATTGACTTCATGGTATTGCTCTGGGCATCTTGACACATCATCGTTTTTCTGCCATCAACCGTCAGTTTTGCAAAGGCTACCCAAGCGATTATGCCAATGAGTTGAAACATGTCTGGGGGTGCTAGTGGCCATGTACAGAAGAGATCTGGCCTGTTAAGGTCTGGCTGGACTGCCCCTTTTGGGAGCACCAAGCCTGATTTGAATATGGTCTTTTCCTTTCTTTAGCAGCATGGCAGGATGCAAACCAATGCTCTGGAGGGTTGCCAACAGAAATGCCAGCGGTTCTAATAGCTTTAAAGCATTCCAGCCATCAACCTTCAGTTTTGCAAATGGAAAAGAAGGCACGAACATAAAGCTCTTAAGTGCGTGAGCTTAAATTATTTCTTATGTTAAAAGGACAAATATATACGCCCTCTGCACTTCAGAGGGAGTAAAAAAGGCCTTGCAGCAAAGTAATCTTTCAGTCGCGATCCAATCCCCTTGTAATGTCTGGCTGAAGCCTGATAGAACCATGCACTGCCTTTACTTCTATATGTAGAAAGCGTCAGCCTTAGATCTGATTATCTGAAACCACTCTTTCCCCTTCTTGCGGTCTGACCAGTCCTCATAAGAAGATGGAGAGAAAGAGATTGGGTGGGGGTCATTGCATGCACCACCGCCAGCCTGTATGTTTCTGATTACTGTTTTCACATTCAGAAAAGGATTCACAGCACTTGGCAAACACAGGCCGATATGAGTGTTTGCTCTCGATGTGTTGCCAATTTCTGTGTCTCCATAATTGTGCTTTACTTTAAATTCCTCTAGGTCAGCTGGGGCCAGGTTAGTTACACACACACTTTTCACCCGTGCAAGTGCAAAGTTGCACAGTATTGGCTCTAGGGCAAAGTTTGCCTTGGTGCAAAACACATTTGGGCCATATAAGAAACCTTTGCCCCATGACAAGTGCAGTTTGGTGTGGTATAAGCGCCATTGAAAAAATTGCCCCAGAGCAAAACACGTTCACATTCAATGCATTTTTGCACCAGGGCAAAGTTTTCCCTAGTGCTAATACCATTGCATATTAGCAGGAGGGCAAACTTTGCACTGGCTCAAAAATGCATTGAAAATGTACAATATTGTGCACAAGAGCAATTTTTGCCCTAGTGCGTATACCATGCCAAACTGCATTGGCCATGGTACAAAGCTTTTCTAATGTGCCAGTGTTTTTAGAAATCGGGCAAAATTGCCATTCTGCTCATACCATGCAGCTTTCCACTTGCACCAGTGCAAAGTTTCTGTAATCTAATCTCCGTTTTCTCCTATGGAATTTGTGCCATTTTAGTGACAGATTTCATGAGATAACCAACAAATCTGTTTGCATAGTTCCAACTGATCTCATGTTATTAGCAGCACTTTTAACCAGTCCCGTCATTTTTCGTGCTGCGACTTGTGGTTTTGTATTTTCCATTATAACTATTGGTTCACAGATTCCAGACTGCATAGTGTTTTTCAGCTAGAAGGTCAGCATTTTATAAATGTGCTCAAGGCGACAAAGGACCAGTTTGCACTCCAGAAGGCACCTTTCATTGCATGCAAACACCATTGGTTTGCGTCATCATGGAACCCGATAACACTTTTAGGAAAAGGACAGCACCCTGTTACATTTTACGTTTTTTTCAGAACTTTTTATTTTTTAGGTTCTAAATGTGTCTTTCCTTTCTTGTTTGCTTTACTTTTGTTGTGGTTCAAATGGCCAAATGTGTGTTTCTTGCTCTCTTCCCAGCATAACTGGCCATACCGACATTCCATGCTTTGTTGGTGAATTTTGCATTGGTGGTGCTAAAATCTCCGCCAGTTGCAAGGCCAAAAATGTTCCTGCCACATGAGTGGTTGAAATGTCTGGCATTTCAGCCAATCAGAGAGCACAAAAAGGTGTGGATTTACCAATTGGCAAAGCAAAAAGATAAAAGTAGATGTGTCCCTGCCCCTAACTGAAAGCTTCTCCAGAATGTTGCTGTGCGAGCTGACTAGAATTAAGGCGATCTGCAAGTTCCACTCTGCTTATGATTCTTCGCTCAGCATTAGAGATCAGGTCTTGGAAAGAGTTCAATTATTAAGGTGCAGAAGTGGAGAAAAACTGTTAGAAGAGCACACCAATGCTTTAAGAAGTCTCCATCTGAAGAATGTGTATGCTGTGGGTGACTCCTAATAGAACTAATACTTATCTTTTAGCGAACTCGCCGTCCAACATAAGCACTGTAATGACCCTGCTACTAGTCTGAATACAATTAGAAAGTGCAGTGACAACCTGAGATGGAAAACGGAAAACAAACTGTGCAGAATGCAGCATCATTTTACGCCATAAACCCTACATAAAATTGTTACTCCAAATAAATCCCGATTTGAAAAGTGTTTTCTCTCGTGTTTTTGCATGCAGGAAGTCTTTCCCACTTGGACAGCAGCATCATTTCCCCCTCTACTTGATTTTTCACAAAACGCCCTAGGAGGGCCACTACACTGTTAGTGCAATACTATTTTGGTTTTGTGTCCTGATCAGAGCCATTGCCCTGCAAGGTACTCCCATTTCAGACTGTCCTCGAAACCAACCAGTGGCAATTCCCACCTGCTAGATTTGGGGCTGGTGACGCTTCTTGAGCTGTTCGTAGCCAGCTGGGTTGGCACTTTATAAGGGTATTACCCAAGTTGACAGTGGCTGATTTCACCGAATTTTAGGAGTTTTTTTTACTTCAAATATATGTGGCGTGGTGGGTTTGGGTTAAAACATAATATAAGGGGCTTTGGGAGGTGGGAGGGGGGACATGCGTGGGTCTCTCCCGCATGTATTTGTGGAAAAAACGACCACAAAAAAAACATTTGGCTATATCGACAACGGGCAAATAAATTCGATCAAACTACCCCAATCCCTTTTATAATCCCAATCCATACATGAATAGTAATGTCATGGGCTGGGAAAATGTGTTTTCTTCCTGTTTTGGTCCAAAAACTTTGTTTTTCTCCCAGTTTATCAGGAGCTGCGTGCTTTGAACGTGCAAGATATGTTTGGTCATAGTTTACTTTATTTGAAATCGCCGTTCTCTGTGACCATGTAACGCCTTAGGTCACAGAGTTTGTGTGGAAATGCTAGTACCCCCTGCTAGTTTTGCAACGGAAAGAGGCCTTCACCCAGACACGATTGGAAATGAAAATGTACTTTCACTTTGAAATGTACATTTGTAATGGAATGTACACATAACATGTTTACCTAATTGTTCTTTAACTGCACGCTTAAACTTGCTTTTCCGGAATGCTGCAAAGAAAATAATGAATTGAATGACAAATCCCTACATGTGTAGGCAGAAGCATTGTTTCTCCTTTGTCGTTGTTTCATGTGTTCAGAGTTTAAGGCTGTCCAGGAGCTAAATGTATGCCTGCAATTAGCTGAGATACAGGCTTGGATGGGATATATTGTTCGCCAGACATGAAATCGCGCTCAGTGCCCTTGAATTTCAAGCCCTGCAAAAGAAGTTATTTTAGAACAATGAATACCATTTTGTTGCTACCATCTACTCCTCAACATGTTTAATAATAGCTCTCGAAAAAAATGCTTTCATGCAAGACTGCAGTGTGGGTACCGGTTCCAATACCCAAAGGGTTCTGAACACTTCAGTCTTGCCTCCGGGTGGCTCTGAGATAGTCAAAAGATTAAAGAAATATTGAGATCCTTGTTTTCTTTTGGACTGCCTTCCTCTAGAATTGACCTTTCGATCTATGCAATAATGGGCGAATAGGTTTTACAGTTTCATTTGCAAATTTTTAAATGGTAAATTAAGTGGAAATGAAGAGTTCATTTAGTTTGCAGAGCCATTCGCCAGAAAAAAAACTTTACCTATATATATTACACTTTTTTCTCTGTACCTTTAAGAAACACATCAAACAGTGTACTTTTGCAAGGTATTGATTTATATAGTCTTAAAGAAGAGAGTTTACAACTTCAACCGGTGCTTAGTTTTGTTATATATTTACATTTTTCCCAACACTTTAGATTAGATCTTTTCCGGAAAAAAAACAAATGTTTTTTCTTGCACTGCTTTAAAAATGTGCAGAAAGTTGGCATCTCTATACTTGGATAGGAATAAAACACATGTGACCATATATGACCATTTTTGAAACCTTACTTTAAAGAAAATGGTGACAGGTCAATTAAAATGAACCTTATCCCTAAAAAGTTTGTGCAAATGTTGTTTGACATTTCTGGTCTATTGAATCCAAAGTTTCATTTGAAGTTACCGCTGAAATATTTACTGAATAATTACCATAAAACTTTCTGAAATAACCTGCATTAACGCAAGCTCTTGGCAACAAAGAATCGGTTAATGTTGTGTGAATTTAACAATTGAACTTAGGTTCTTTAGGAGTGCATCTGGGCTTACTGCTTAGGAATACGCAGTTCAGGTTTCCTACATATATGACCATTACCATGTATCGAAACAGAGAGCACACATTCAGCATCTTATTTGTGAAATCCATCTCTTACAGGAGCCTCATAATCCCTACTACTCCCATTGATGTTGACACCAGTGCAAAACCCAGCAATTTGTAGAAGCTTTGGTACAACAGATTACTCCTCAATACAAGGAGTATAATAGAGTTCTTGGATCGTGAAGCACGGAGTCCGATGCCTGCAAAAGAGGGTAGCACTACAGTACTATCCTTGCAATGTGTGCAGGATTGTGGTACTTCATGGCAAAAATATTATGCACTTTCAGGAATGATTGTCACCTAAGTTATGATATGCTATTTGGGTTTGTACCACACTTGGCTGATCTGGTGGTTCTGAAACAGATGGGAACAGGTTCGGTTAGTGAGGAGAGAGGCCAATGCACGATAGCTTTGCTGTTGTTTTGAGGTATGCTGACCAGAACTACGCTATGGTCTGCATGGAAGTCTGTTCCTAGTCGAGAGCATAGAGACATTTGTTTCCAGAGGTGGTGCTAGGATGCTTTGGCCGTGACTGTGATATGCAAGTTATAGAGGTATATCACTGTGTGGGTTCGTTATTCATGAAGTGACTGCAATTCACAGATGGCACCTTATAAATCTACTATAAATAAATATGACATGGTTGTGTGTGAGTAGCTTGGTTGGTATGTGTATAGCCTTTTTGAGTGCTTACATTGAGAATGTTCGTACAGGGAGCTGACAGGGCAAACTAGTACCTCCATCCTGTTGGTTGCATTCAAAGTCCCCAAACAGAAGTCTCTTTCACATGAACAGCAGGACTTTTCAATACTGACACAAAAACAGCTATGCATGTGTGATTTGCAAATGAAAACTGAAGGACCCTGTGAAAAAGTTCTACCTGTCATTACCGAAGGAAAAACATTTTAATTCACAAAGCAAGAAGAAAAATCAAAGGCCTCTTTCACATCAAAAACAGGATTTTTAAACACTCCCAAAAACGGCTAGCATTGTGTATTTACAGTTTAAACGTGAAAAAACCATCTAAAAATGGATATGAGTCTAATTGGAAATGGCTAGTAGGATTACTAGCAGAAAATTTAAACAACCAATAGCATCAACCACTGCGAAAGGAGTGGTCCCTCGTAGGTTGGAATACTAGGGGGTCCTCCCATCTTTTTGCCGAAGTTGGTAAAGATCTTGGGTCAGGTCAGCTGATGTAATGTGCCTCCAGGAAGTGTGGCTTAGTGAAGCCCCCCTGATAGATGGTTATTGGGTTTCACTAAATCCGACAATTAAAAATCAGACGGTTCGCCCAAAAAGTGGCCTATTGTGGTGGTAAAGAAAATTGTGGGTTTGGTGTTGTGGGTAGTAACTTCCCATCACCCTTTGCTCAAGTGGCCGACTTCGAACTCCCTAAAAATGGGGAAATCACAAAGCAAATTCTCGTTGTGATAAATATATACTGGAACCCGCTGGATAACAGGAATAGCAACATGGCAGAAGACATAGCATCAATAATCGATGAAAAAAGGGTAAAATGGAACAATCCCTTTGTATTACTAGCGGGAGACTTAAACTGCACTTGCCTAGATACGAATAACTAACTGCTCTTAAATGAAGGAGACTCCACAAACTTGAAGAAAACAAGGGGTTTGCTTGGAATCATATGCTCCAGTCAACGGATTGTCTAATCCTAAATGGGAGTTTGGAAGAGGACATTCCAGCAAAACCGACCTGGAGCGGTACGGTAGGAGAGCATCTGTTGGACTACATTTGTGTATCCTCAAATATGCCATTGATTGTAAAGTCACTGGTAGTTTAAGAAAGTCAAAGTGATCACAATCAACTCAAGCTGACCTGTCATGAGCTGAACTTAAGAAGAATCATCAATAAATATGCTCAAAAGATTCAAATAAACCCAGGGAGAAATAGATTGGCTATTAATGTGAAAAAACTGCCAGTCCTATCACAACAACTATGCAAAGAAGTGAATAAAGGAGGGGAAGAGGAAGATTGAATTATCTGCCATTATTCCAAGACTTTGCAACTAAGGCTAACACGAATTCCGTAAAACCACAGATGGTCCATCGCCATACTTACGATAGAGATATCAACTAGGAAAAGAAAGCTGAAGAAAAACATCCGGCTATGGAAAAAAGATAAATCGGCAATAGCGTCAGATAATTCATAAATTGGTTAAGGAGGCACAAAAAAGTGTTCATTAATCACGATGCCCAAGCCATGTTAGCGGCTATTGTAAAAAAAGATACATCAGCTACATGGGCTTTTATCAACGAAATCGATGCTCCACGGGATGCTCTAATTGTTGCATCTATATGGAAAAAACACTTCTCTCAAACATCAGTACAGAAGAAGATTGCTAAACCAGCAAGCCATCATGATTTGCAAGCGCTGGAAAAAATAGATCAGCAAACTGTAACCATAGATATTGATATCGAAGCGATTGAGGGAATCATCAAGAGCTTGAGAAACTCACGAGCAGCACGTCCGATGAATTATCCAATGCCGAACTGAAGAAAAACCCCACACTTTGGGCTAGGCTCCTTCACTCCCTGTATAAAGATATATTAAGAACATCTAAGGAACCGCACTCTTTGAAATCGGCGATAGTATTCCCTATTTTTAAAAAGGGATTAATGTCAAATGCTGATAATTACCCGCCGAACGCCTTACTAGGTGTGGTGGGAAAAGTATTTGGGACTATTGTACTAAGAGCTCTGGTAAAATGGGGGAATATCTCAGGCAACCAAGCGGGATTCGTTAAAGGCATTGGGCTATCGCTCAATGTCTTTCTGATAAACTTGTTAATAGCAAAGACGATGTACAAAAAAGGTCAAATATTTATGGCATTTATTGATCTCTCAAAGGCTTTCGATTTGGTTGCTAGAAACTTGTTGTGGAAAAAAACTAAAAAGTTGGAAATGCCCGAATCAAATTATGGCCAATATTAAAGATCTTCATTCTGGAACAACTATTGGAGATGGACTGGACAGGTAAGGAAACCAATCTGATGAAATCCCTAAAAACGTGGGTCTGAAACAAGGCTGCCCTTTGGGGCCAGAACTTTTTAAACTATTCAGCTCAGACATTGAGGGTGCTTTCAGTGAGACAAGGTCATTGCCGCCTCAAATTGATAAGAACATAATTGGAAGACTCCTCTACGCGGATGACATAGTGGTCATTGACCACACACAGATTGGCCTGCAACGACAGCTTGACGCCATCCAAACATTCGTGCAAGAAAACGACTTGAAAATAAATCCTGGGAAATCAAGGATCATGGTCTGTGGTAGAGGAGGATTGGGGAGAAAGAATAAAAAATACTCCTGGTTTCTAGAAGGGCAACGAGTAGAATTGGTAAAATAATTCACCTATTTAGGTCTCAGTATCACTGAAACCAATTGTTAGGCACCCAAGTAGAGTCTCTTCGGAAGAAAGCTAAAAACCTGGCAGTGCAAAGTAGAATTCTGGTTAAAAAATACTGCCGGTATTCTTTGGCCCCATTGGTGCAATTTCTTAGGTTGAAGGTGGCACGCATCCTGACCTAGGGGGCTGAGACCTCGCTTTTGCTGCCCGAAGAGACCTGGCCCCGACTAGAGGGTCTATTTTGGAGAAACGCTCGGAGTCTGCCGAAAAGTACTCCACTGGCAATTATTAGAAGAGAATTAGCATTAACATCATTGAGAGCTATAGCCGTGTGGAAATCCTTATCCTTCTACCGCAAATGCATTGAAGAGTCACCAAAGGGGGGCTTCTCAGCATTAAAAGTGGCCCTAGAAGACCCTAGTGAAAAGCTATTGCAAGACTGGAAAAACATCTGGCAGAAGTCTTTATTGTACCTGAATGAAACATCAGACTCTCTGGTTCTGAATCTGTCACCTGGTATCTGCAGGGATGTTGGGGCACGGTTTCAGCCCTCCCTGGACTTGGCTCCCCTGGATCAGTTCTTCCCCTGCTCCTGTAGTGTTGACTGTGCTGATTGCTGATGCTGCCCCGAGAGAATACGAGAGGCTGTGAGAATGCTGTGGTTGGTCTGTGATTTCCCTCGAACCCTCCTTCCCAGAATGAGGTGAGCATGCGTTTACCCATATAGTCTGACCTGTTTATTTATGAGGATGAGCTCACCATCCTGCTTCTCAACTGCAGGGGCGCCTTTAAAGGGACCTAGTTTCTTCACTGGTCCATGTGCGTGGCAGACCAGACCGGCTGTGGCTGATCCACTTCAAAGGTAAGTGTTTCTCAACAATGATTATTGTCCGTATCCTTTTGCAATGTCTTTTTCCGTGATTGTCTTTAACCCTTGTAATGTCTTTCCTTCTCCCCAATAGGTGGTGAAGGGCCCAGCAGAGTTGCAGTGTTGGAAGCAAGTCCAAATGGGGGGCCGAGGGGTTTACAATGTCCCAAGTAGAAAGTAAGTTTGATTCTAAGGTCAAGCAGGAGAAATGTGTTGCGCGCGACCTTAGCGTAAAGTCTTTATGTTTCTAACCCTGTTTGTCCTTTTCTCCTGCAGGGATGGCCTGGTGACATCTGACAAGAGGCAGCTATCCGAAGACCTGCCGTTGGTTGGTGGATGGATGGATCCGCAAGGATGCTGGACGAGATGAGCTCCCGCGTAGCTTAGGCGCCTGGAACAGGTGAGGATGCGCTCCGACTGCGGTGACTGCTGGGATCAGGTAAGAGGCTTGCAGGCGATGGTATGGCTGGAATCAGGTAAGATGCGCTTCAGGTGATGATATTGCTGGAATCGGGTAAGATGCATGCTGGAGATGATGTTGCTGGAGTCAGGTAAACTGCACTTCAAGCAAAGGTATTGCTGGAATCAGGGAAAAGCGCTTCAGACGGGGGTGAGCGTTACGCTGCTATAAGCAGACTAACGCGAAGTGCTTGCATGTGGGCGGGGCAGGCTTAAATAGCCTTGTCCCAGCCACGCCCCCTTGGCTCCACTTGTGGCCCCACCTTGCCACTCCCAGAGGATGCTGCACGTGCAGCTCAATGTTTTCCTATGGCCACACTCGACCTGGATGCACTTGGGGACCCTGCAGGGGAGGGAACAACCCGTGCACCAGAAATAAAGTGCGCAGAGCACACTTTCTCATGAGCCTGGTGCTAAAGGCGCCAGGACTAGGTCCACATGGACCCTTTAGATGATGTAACTAGTGATCCTTGCCCAGTGGCCATGGCAAAATACTGAGCGGATTAAATTGAAGCTGTATAAAGTGGACTGGATAGATACTTTAGGGTCATTACAAAGGTACAAACACTATGAACACTTTTGAGTGGCGCCTCGTAAATTGAATGTCCTGCCCTGATATGCGAGTGTGTTTCCTAATCCATTTTTTAGGTTGCAATACCTGCGCTTGTGCCTGAACTTATTTCCCTCTAATTTGCGGCTGAGTGAAAGGAAGAACTCAGATTTCACCAACTTGTAGACTATGTTGATGTTAAAGGATATTTGTACCGCGCACTATCACCACCGGAGTGGTCCCCTGGCACTCTATTATAAGCAAGGAGACGTAATTGAATCTATCAAACACTTGATTCGAGGGGATTGGGTCCTCCGACGTATTCCATATCTTTGACAGTAATCACCACAGCTGTGCTGCTTCAGAACATTTTCGCCATCTGCGTCAATGACATCGATGCGCCGTCCCAGAGGACCTCCTCCGACATCACCCGATGTGATAAGTAGGACGCACACCGCCCGTAGCCTCAGTTCCGTTTTTTCCGCAAACGTGTTCGCTTCGTGAATCTCGGTACACCTCGACTCTTTGGAGTTTCTGTGGTATTCTTCTCGGTTCTTTGAACCTGTTCGGTTTTTGTGAAAAGCCTGTTTGTGACAATGTCTGCCTCGTCTTCAACCCCGCGTCCGGGCTTCAAGAAATGCGGGGACGGTGGGTCCAAGATGTCGGTAATGGACTCGCACGACGCCTGCCTCTGGTACCTCGGGGAGGCCCACGACACGGACGACTGTGTCGACTGCCAGTCGCTCACGGCCAAGGCCTTGCAGGACCGCAAGAAGAAGTTGTCGGTAAGTAGGGTGTCTAAGCCCCTGAAGTCGAGGTCTGCAGGGCTTTGACGGATGATTCGAGAGGCGACTCTCTGCGTCATCGTCGGAGGTCCAGTGGGTCTCCTTGCAGGAGTCGGTCTCGCCACTCCTCTGCCTCTTCGAGGCATTCCCGAAAGAGCTGGCATCGGTCGCCTTCCCCGTCCTCTTCCGAGGACTCTGCCCGTCGGCGGGTCGCTTATCCCACCATGCAAGCGACACCAGAGGAATGGGCTTCCTTCGGGAAGAAGTTAGCGATTCTCGAATCGCAGGGCACCGGTCTGTCTGCGCCTCCGAGTGGGGTCGGTCGTGATCAGTCGAGAGACACCACTCGCACGCCTTCGGGCTCGGGTGGTCGGCACGGTTTGCGGGAGAGGTCCTGCTCGGACAAGGGTAACCGTTCTCGCCATGCCCGTTCCAGGTCCCGGTCCTCGATGCGCTCGAGACCGCGTGATCCTGTGCAGTCTTTGAGGAAGACGTCAACGCCTGTGGCGCCGAGGTCATCGACGACCTCTCTCGAGGCTCCGCCTCCGAGGGTGTCGTCGGCACCTAGGTTGTCGAAGGACACGCTCAGAGCTCTGGCTTCGAGGCCTGTGTCGACGCCGCCGATGCTGGCAGCGCTGCGGCTGACGTCGACGCTGATTCGCTCGACGTCGACGCTGATTCGCTCGACGTCGACGCCAATTCTCTCGACGCCGGCGCCGACTCATTCGGCGCCCTCAACGCCTTTTGAGGCGGTGGTGTCGGAGGGGCCCCGTGGCACGGGGTAGCCCCTAGAAAGGCTCTGGCTAAGGTCAGGCATAGCTTTGGTCCCCAGGTGTCTTCCTCTCACTGCCTGGAGTACATTTCAGAGGGTGATGAGGGCTCTGATGAGGGCTTGGTTCCGGTTACGGTGCCAGATGAGCTTCTCTTGGGCCATGGCCAATTTGATGACCTAAGGCAGTCACTGCATGATGCCAGAGGTGGAGTTTTGTAGGCCTGAGCCTGGCACTTATGCCGATTCTTCATACCGGCGCCTTATGTCTCGGGTCACCGAGTACTTGGGATGGTCGGCTCCCCCAGGGGAGTGTGTTCAGGATGATCTCACGGACATCCTCGATCTTGGTCCCCCCACTGACCCGGTACTACCGTTTCATATGGCTCTGCAGAGAAGGGTGGCGGCAGCTTGGACTTCTCCGGAGAGTCTCCCGGCAGTGGGCAAGTCTTTGTCGCAAAAATACCGTCCAGCCAGTAGCGACCCCTGCTACTTGTCCAGGCACCCCACTCCGGAGAGTTTGGTGGTGCAGGCGGCTACGGCCCCGGCAAAGCAGGCATTGTATCCCACCATCCCTCCGGATAGGGACGACAAACGTTTTGATGGCTGGGCGAAGAAAGTGTTTACTTCAGGCGGTATGGCGCTTCAGGCGGCCAACTCCGTATGTGCCTTGTCTCGTTTCACACACACGCTGTGGAACTGTGTTGCATTTGCGGCTGAACATATTCCCGAAGGGGACGAACGGGATGGTTTCCTTGCTATGGTTCAGGATGGCAAGGATGCCATGTGTGAGGCCGTTCAGTCGGGTTTGGACATGGCAGATTGTGTCAGCCGGTCCATGGCGGTGAGCACCGTAATACGCAGGTTTGCATGGTTGCGGAAGTCGGGGTTCGCTCCTGATGTGCAGTCCCGGCTCCTCAACATGCCCTTTGACGGTGAACATCTTTTCGGCAGCAAGGCTGACGAGAGCCTTGAGAGGTTGCAGACCTCCAAAGCTGCAGCGAAGTCGTTGGGTGCTGCAGTTCGACAACCTCCGCCTTTTCGTCCTAGGGGACAACAATGGAGGGGAGGTTCCTTTCGCTATTACTCGTCCTTCAGTAAAGCGAGAGGAGCTGTCAGTCAAAGAGGCCACTGTAAGAGTGCCAGAGGTGGAAAACAGGGTACTCGAGGTGCCAAGGCCGCTCGGGCATTTGCCTCTTTGCCCTCAGGCAACGCCGCAGCCGCTACCACTCAGTCATGAGGCCATGTCCCATGTTTCGCCGGTTGGGGGAAGGCTGGCGCAGCATCTTGTAGAGTGGCGTGCCATTACTTCAGATGTGTGGGTTCAGGAGATCATAACCCACGGCTACTGTCTTCCTTTTCGGCAGAGGCCTCACGACAATCCACCTGGGAACCTCTCTTTGAAGAGTCTGGATCCGCTCCTTGCGCAGGAAATTCAAGCCTGCCGGAGAAGGGCGCCATAGAACTGGTGCCTGCAGCGGAGAGGAACAAGGGATGGTATTCCCCTTATTTTTTGATTTCAAAGAAAGACTGGGGATTGAGACCCATCATGGACTTGCGCGGTTTGAACAAACTTCTCAGGAAAGACCAGTTCAATATGGTTACTCTCTCTCAAGTCCTCCAGACCCTTCAACTTCAGGACTGGTTGGTGTCTCTCGACTTCAAGGACGCTTACTTCCATGTGGCGATCCATCCCAAGCACAAGCGACTTGCGGTTGGCGACTCGCACTTTCAGTTTCGGGACCTGCTGTTCGTATTGACCTCCGCCCCGAGGGTTTTCACCAAGCTCATGGTGGTGGTGGCAGCGCATCTCAGGAACGGGGCGATTCACCTCTACCCCCACCTGGATGATTGGTTGATCAGGGGGTGCTCTCCCAAGCAAGTCCTGGATCATCTGTCCGTCACCTGCCACTCCCTTCACAAGCTGGGCTTCTCCCTCAATTTAAAGAAGTCCCATTTGACGCCAACACAGCGGCTCCAGTACATCGGAGCAGTGCTCGACACATCCCTGGGGCTTTGTTTTCCTCCCCAGGTGAGGGCTCTTCACATTCAGCAGTTGGCGCACAGGTTTCAACTTGCCCAGACGCTCCCGGCGTTCGAGTTCTTGAGGTTGCTCGGCCTCATGGCATCCTGCATTCTTCTGGTGCCAGAGGCTCGCCTGCGGATGAGATCTTTGCAGTGGGCACTCAAGATGCAGTGGTCGCACTCTTCCAGCAGGATGTCAGACAATGTTCAGGTGCCGCCCTTAGTCGCCCAGGACCTTCTGTGGCGGGCCGTCGAGGGCAATCTGATGAAGGGGGCCCCGTTTTGGCTTCCCTGGCCAGAGGTGACGATAGTGACGGACGCATCCCTTACGGGATGGGGAGCTCATGCCAACGAGTTGACAGTCAGCGGTCGTTGATCTCTGTCGGAGTCCAGACTCCATATCAATCTGTTGGTGCTGAGGGCTGTCAGGCTAGCCCTGGAGGCTTTTCTGCCGACTGTGCGAGGAAAGAGTGTCCTGATTCGAACGGAAAACACGGTGGCCATGCACTACCTCAACAAAAGATGGGCACTCAAGAGGCAGTGGTCGCACTCTTCCAGCAGGATGTCAAACCATGTTCAGGTGCCGCCCTCGGTCGCCCAGGACCTTCTGTGGTGGGCCGTCGAAGGCAATCTGATGAAGGGGGCCCCCGTTTTGGCTTCCCTGCCCGGAGGTGACGATAGTGACGGACGCATCCCTTACGGGCTGGGTCACTTCCTCATTGCAGGGAGGCGATGCAGCTCGAGTTCTGGTTCTGGGCCATCCAGCAAGAAGTTTCGATCTCGGCTGTTCATCTGGCCGGAGACGACAACGAGACGGCGGGCGCTCTGAGCAGGCAGAGCACGATCTCTCACGAGTGGGAGCTGGCTCAGGAGATTCTCCTGGAGATCTTCGCCCTTTGGGGGACCCCTCAAGTGGATCTGTTCGCTGCCAGTGTCAACCGGAAGTGCGAAAGGTTCTGCTTGCGGGAATTTCCTCCAAAAGGAGCCTTAGGAGATGCGTTTGTGGTGGAGTGGTCATTCCTACTGCTGTACGCGTTTCCTCCAGTCCCCGTCATCCCGCAAGTACTCCGGAGGTTCGGTTCCCGGATGATCCTCATTGCTCCGGCGTGGTCCCGGAGGACGTGGTACCCGGACCTTCTCGACTTGTCCATCTGCCCTCCATGTCGTCTTCCCTACCGAGACGATCTGCTCTCACGCGAGGGGGGGTCAGGTTCTCCATCCAGAGGTCAGATCCCTCAACCTTCACCCTTGAGTTCTGAAAGGTTGAGGTATAAGGATTGGGACCTCCCTGAAGACGTGTTGTAGGTTTTGCTCTCGGCCAGACGGCCAACAACAAAGTCTCTGTACCGTTGCCGTTGGTGTAAATTCTGCGACTGGTGCAGAGTTAAGAATGTGGATCCTTTTGTTGACATTCCCATGGTTCTGTCTTTTTTGCTTTCCTTGGCCCACAGTGGCTTGCAAGTGGGTACCATTAAAGGTTACCTGGCGGCACTGTCCATATTTAAGCGTTCGTCTGAAGAATGTTCCTATTTTAAGATTACTTTAATTTCTAAATTTTTGAAAGGGCTCACTAATGTGTTCCCTCCGTCACCTTTTCTGGTGCCCGGTTGGGATTTGAACCTTCTTCTTAAATTTCTTATGGGTGCTCCGTTTGAGCCTTTGCATTCTTGCCCTTTGAGACTGTTAACTCTTAACTGTGTTTTTGGTTGCGGTTACTTCCGCTCGCAAAGTGAGTGAGTTACAGGCACTTTCAGTTAAGCCACCCTTCACTGTGTTTCATAACGACAGGGTTGTCCTTTGAGTTCGTCCTTCCTTTCTTCCGAAGGTGGTTTCGGAATTTCATTTGGGCCAGATGGTGGTTGTTCCGGCATTCTATCCTCCCCTGCATCCTGGTAAGGAAGAGGAGAGGCTCCATAGGCTTGATCCTAGGAGAGTTTTGAGCTTTTATATTTCACGCATGTCCCGGTCAGAGTGGACGATCAACTCTTCATTGGTTACGCTGGAAAGCGTTTGGGACAAGCTGTGACGAAATAGACTTTGTCTCGTTGGATTATTTTGGCTATCTCCGAGTGTTATTGCTTGGCGGGTAAGGACCCACCGGCTGGCTTGCGGGCCCATTCTACCAGGGGTATGGCTGCATCTACTGCCCTACAGAGAGGTGGTACTATTCGTAACATCTGTGATGCAGCCACCTGGGCTTCAGTACATACTTTTGTACGTCACTACTCCCTCGATTCCATCCAAGGACAGGATCTGGCCTTTGGCAAGGCAGTCCTTTATTCCGCAATTTGATTGGGCATGCTAAATTTGTTTTCTAAATTCTTTTCCCACCTCCTTGTTTTGGTACTGCTTTGGGAGTCTGTCAAAGATATGGAATACGTCGGAGGACCCAATCCCCTCGAAGAACAAGTTACTCTTACCTGGTAACGTTATTTCGACGTATTTCATATCACTCCCTCCCTACCTTCCCTGCTGCAGAATTCCTTATGCGATTGCAGCTTACGTTTCCGCAAGGCCTTGTGTGTCTGACTGGCAGAAGACTAGTGTCACACGTTCTGGGGGAAAAATCTACAACTGAGGCTACGGGCGTCGTGCGTCCTACTTATCACATCGGGTGATGTCGGCCGTCGGAGGAGGTCCTCGGTGACGGCCCATCGACGTCATCGACGCAGGACGCAGACGCTGAAAATTTTCCGAAGCAGCACAGCTGTGGTGATTACTGTCAAAGATATGGAATACGTCGTCGGACCATCCCAATGAAAGAACGTTACCAGGTAAGAGAGTAACTTGTTCTTCTCGATTGTCCTGAACTTTAAGCTGAAAGAGACCAAGAGTTGGGAAAAATCCTTAATCGATATTGCTGCCGATCTGTCAAGGACTGGTGGTGCACGATAATTAATGGAGAACAAACTATTATATTGCTGGCTGTGGTGAAATTATTGACTTTGATACAGGCCAGATTAGAAGCCACAATGCTGAAGGAGAACTAAGTCATATTGTTCGAAAAAACAGTTATTTTAAATTCTTTGCTCCTCAGGTCATATTTTTAGTGTTAAATCATATTTAATGATCTTTTCTTTCTCTTGATTTCATTTTTTTTCCTTTAATGGTCATCTTTGTTTCTTTTTTTTTCTTGTAATGATTTTACAGTTTGGATTGAATTAAGGATTTTGGAATTTTGGTGAAAGGTTTTCTAATGTTGTAAAGCCATAAGTACTCCTAATACAAAAGAAAAAAATAATTGTACCACTGCTAAAAGGATAAATGTCAGGGAAAAAGACATGGTATGTGTTGACAAAAAGTAATATATATTATGTTTCACATACAAAATACCAGTGACATTTGAAAAGCCACGTGAAACCTTCTTGCTGGCTGTTGGACACATGTCACTACGAACTCCCCCACTGGAAGGCTGACATGCCCCAGCTAATTGCAAACTGCAATAAAGTGCCCTGCTAAAGGTGTGGAAAACCCAGTTTTCCCCAGACTTGTTGGCTCTGAAGGCAATTACTGCAGGACAAGTTCCCCTTGGCTGGACCATGACTAAAAGGTGTGAAGACTGGGGAATACAACAGACTTCAAACAGGCAACCAACTTCAAAGAGCAAGCTGCAAAAACAAAGAGAATACAAACTCTAGTTACAGGCTGACCCAGTGAGACCATATGGCCTGAAGGCAGGAGAATTGCCATTTGTCCTACATGAAGATTTACTATTAATTTAAAAGGACTATTATCATTTAGGCCTTTTTCCCAGCAACCATAAGGCAGATTTTCTTCATTCATGTGCCATTTTTTTAAGGTACTTTCCAGGCGATTTTGGAGATATAAAGTTCATCCACCTGCGACTCAGGGAACTGTAATGGCCATCCAAGATGTGTTTCTGACTGATCTGAACATTTTCCAAATATGGGAGTTGATGAATGAGTGGAGGGAGAAATGTGAAATATGGGTAATTTACATAATTCAGAACTGTCAACAATTTGACAAGAGAACAAATGTGGCTTGTAAATTAAGCTGCCATATGTCTGCTCCAGACGCTTAAACTAATCTGTAGAGAAGGGTGGAGTGGGGAGAAGATAGAGGGCTAACTGTCCAATCCTAGTTGCGGGAACTCTAGCAGGCTACTTCCCCCCCAAGATTGTAAAATCTTGTTGGGGTCATCATGCTATATAAGGGGGACTGCACTAGGAGGAATAGACAGACAGAACTGTGGAAATGTACTACCAGGAGGGCTGCTGAATCTTACCATTTGATAGCTGCAATGAAATACCCGAGATTGCTGAGAGTGCATCTGGGTGGAGCTGTCTATTGCTAAGAAGGCCTAAACACTGACTGAGTCCTATGATAGAGAGTGGGAGGCCATCCTTGAGAGTGGAGTGACCAGACCCCTGCCCTATCTTTCCAGAGGGTCCTGACATGCAGCTAGCTGCCCTGAACGTTAAACAGAGGATCTTTGCGTAAGTAGACTTGAGCCTTGGGAAACCAAAAGGTGGTGGAATCTGCCTGCCTTAATTCCTTTTTCCTTCATAGTGGGCTGGTGGGGCATAACTGTGTAGATCCTTAGTTTACTTAACTAAAACATTCATTTAATTAATTCCCCATTTGGTGGAACACTACAGAGTGATTTTTGTAAAAATTTCCCAGTGTGCGCTGAAAAACTATAGCCTATAATTTAATTGGGTAATTATTTTTGTCCTGTTGACCCCGACTTCTTTAAGGAAGAGAGATGTTTGTTCTTAAATCAGTCCAATCTTTTTGTCCAGCTTCCCCTACCACAGGCCTTTTAGTGGAGTGGGTATATGAAATCCAAAATTACCCAAATCATTCAAATTCTTCTGTCCAACTTCCCCAGCACAGACTAAAGTGGGGGGGGGTCTGAAAAACAAACTGCTAAATCACACTGTGTTTATTTTAAACCAAAAGTGTGGGTGAAATCATGATTGCCATATGTATTTGTACCAATCTTGAAACCCTACTACTAGCCTTTTAAGCCTGCTGAAAAATCAAAATTGCACCAGACTACATTTATAATTGTTTTGATTATTGATCAGTTTAATTTGTAGAAAGTAAAGAATTGTGATTTGTGTTTTTTTAAAACTAATTTTGTGTAATTGATTTTAGTAACGCGTAGTCTATTGTGAGCCACAAACGTGGTGTGTGTAGTTCAGTGTGATTTCTATTACTTTTAATTTAAATAAATACAAATATATTTCCTGTACACCGTCCTGGTTCTTGGCTCATTGTTGGCTCATGGGGGAGGGATCCGTAGGGCTGAATATAGAAATCAGTTAAACAGTTTGTTGCGTCTCACCTTGATTGGGGAGGGAAGGAATTCCTTGTTAAGGGTGGCTTCTCAGTAAACAGTTACAATCCAGTATGGCAATAGCCACGGCTCAATTGGGGTGCCTTTTCTTAGAATGGTTGAGATAATACAAAAGAGATTGTGCGGGCATGCTGATTGAATAGTAAAACAGAAAATTGTAGTTGAAAAATGGTTCACACAACATTTGTTTTGAATGTGTAAAACTGACAACTGAAGCACTCCAATGCAAACATATATTTTATTTGCAGGCTTCTTATTTTTTTTTCTCCTTCTCCCAAAAAGTTTCAGCATGCTCAAGTAGATCTTGCATTCCACAAAAATCTCAAGTCACAATCGGCTTGAAAAATCTATAAATGTGCATGTAGCAGAGGCAAATTTCCTTTTGAAAATCAGTCCATTTGTATTATGGAAGACATTGCAATGTAGAAGGCCAATCGGATTCCATTTGGAGTCCTTCAAAGAATTCTAATTAATCTCAAACAAATGTTCATATACCACCGGTACCTGGCTCCATCCCTCTTTCAGGTAACCAGCCAGGGCAGACGGTATGCATTATGGGTTAATCCTGCCTGAACATGTAATGGACAAAGAAGTCTGAATTTGTAGGGTCATGGCACAACCATGAAGGAGCATCTACGGGTTTCCCAAATTCTGATGGGTATTCGCTTTGTGACTCTTTTTCCAGCTCTGTTCCCTCCTCTGGGATGAAAATGCTATGCTAAAACTGGCCATCTAATGAACTCCAAATCAGTTTTTCTTTACCATGTAATTTGCTGACATTTCTTTGTCTGATTCCTTGTGGCCAGTTTGACTTGAGTTCCCTAGAATTATCCAGTAGTGTCACTTTTCATGACAGTAGTCTTCTATAATTTGCAATGCACTAAATGCAACTCCAGAGTTGTTTTGTGCACCATCCCAAACGGTGTGTTTTGCTAGCTCAAGGCATGCAAAGCAGCCACAGTAAAGATAGGTGAGAGAATTGCTCATGGCAGTGAAAAGGCTGCAAAACATGGTTAAGAAGCCCACTACGCTGTGAGATAGATGAAGCTGGACTTGACACTTCTTGTTTTGGACTCCAATCTGCCCGTCTAGAGGATATTGAAGGATATTATCAGGCTGGTTGACTGGCCCTGTCACACTGTTTCACGATTTGAACCGCAAGACAATTTTTCAGCCTGCTCCATTGTGATGAGTACTTTAAACATGCATAATGATTTACTCCAGTCTTGATGTAAAATTATGATTTTACAGAATACTTTTATAGGAAAGTCTTGATTCTATTAAAGATGTCCATGTGATTGATAACTCACACTATTGACTTAGTGAGGGATTAGCAGCAAAGAATGTGCCTGTTTCTGGCAGCATATTATGAACTTGGTATAGTGTCTGCAATGTTCCTGATGTTTGTTACAAAAAAAGCATACTCATGTTTGTTGGCAGGTATATATGCTACATCCGCTAGCTTGAACTGAACCTGTCTTTGTTCATTCACGGACTCGGGCGAAACAGTCATGGAGGACTGCTGGTGTTGATGACTATGTTGAAGGTTCGATTGGATCACCAGTCCCCTGTAATGTTTTTCTCTGTTTGAACTCTTTCGAAGAAGTCCTGTTGGATGGTAAGTTTTCATCCGTGAAAAAGGACAAAGAATAGTGAAATGGATTAAGGAAGGGAGCACTTGATAATTGGACAGTGTTGTCAAATGGCAGGTTTTGTTACATTACAAGATGTGTAGTTGATCTTTCTTTAAACACCTGCTGCTTGGGTTTCTAATAAAGGAATAGTAGCATAAAGCACACCAACTAGTCTTGACATAGAATCATTATTGGAAGCAATCAGATAGGGTGGCCTATTCCTCAAAGAACTCCTGAAGAGGTAGCTGAAGCAGGAGAAGCCGGGAAAAGAACAATGGCTCTTAAATTAGCTTTTGTTAATGGCAGTTAAGAACTGTTGTCGGTCTGAAACTGAGCAAGCTTCTGCAGGTGCAATGACCAGACCCAGTGAGCCAAGTAAGAGTTGCTCCTGGTTCAGACCTTACAAGAGCCCAAGACCAAACCATGACCAAAATAAATAAAACCCAAAGAGGGCTACACAGTGAGAATCGTGTCTCACCTTTTTGCTCAAGGACTAGGGCACTGACAGAAGTTCTAGTCCCTAACGCCAAAAAGACTGACGCACTGCCCTTGAGGACGCAAACAAAAGTAGATTGTTGATTCAAGCAAGTGCTGAAGATACTTGTGTATAGTCCGGTAGACAGACGATGATTGGAGAGGTGGATGCAGAAATGTACTTAATGGAGATTTCTTTTTCCAACAAAAAATGTTATCCCTTTTCTAAAATGAGCCAGAGTTATTGCAAAACATTAAACACAACAGCCCTAGTGATTTTACTCTATAACATATGGCCTTTTGAGGCTTCCCACCGTGCATGCCTTTGTCCCCCATGAGCAACCCAGCATGCTTTTGTGACCACCTTCCGGCACTGTTAGGTCTCCAGGCTGCCCTCTGCAAGCTGCTAGTTCAGTTGTTTGAGTACCTGTACCAGCATGGTTGGCACCTTACGCCGGATCACTAGCGTTTGTGATCAGGGCCTTCAGCCAGCCTTTGTGACGTCTATCTTGGTCATATGATTAGGATAGGTGCCAGCGGACATTATGATGGAAGAGGATTATGGTGTCTGTGTTCTTCAAGTTGAATAAGTGCCTTCTGATCATCTTAAGGTACATCCATGTATCTGGCCGCTCATGAACCTCCTGCTATTTAGCATCCTCAAATGTCCTCATTTCTCACAGGTCTTCCCCAGGCTCTCTCCCAACAAGTCTGCAATGCCAACATTTGTCTGTGATAAATAGATCTGTGGGTGATACTGGTTCTTGTAGGCTGAGTGGCTATCGAGTCCAGGGGGCTTCAATGGTGAAGTTGGTCATTGCTATCGTTGGTGTTTTCTAAAGGTTTCTATGTTAAAATGAAGGAATGTAAAATCCCTAAATGTATTATTTTACTTTCATTTAAAACATGCATATTCTGTGCAGTTGTAGTTAGGAATGTGTTTTGTTTTTGATTGACTTATCAGTGCCAGGGAACCTCCACCATAACACCCGCAGCCAAACTCATTACCCCATTATTTGCACTTAACTATTTCTAAATTTGAAGGTATATTTTTGAAATGTCGGGAACCTCCTCACCCTATCATACCCAAAAGCACCATTCGAACCCCCATTAGCTCGCCTCACATGTTCTACACCATAATGATCCTAATTATGAATGTTTTTCTTTGTTTTATTTTACAATTTCGTAAAATGATTTTATTAATGTTTTGATTATGAATATATTTTATAAAAACTTGTACGAAACTTGAATAAAAATACATCAAATGACAGTATATATTAATTCTTATCAAAATGCCTATACAACTCATTATAAAAAGGGCAAACGACCATTACATTTCTTACAATTCATAATTAGAGACAATGTAAAAAAAATCAAGTCAGTAGACCTCACATGGACGTAGAATAAATAATATTTCTAAAACTCACGGACTATAGAAATTGTGGCATATACCCTCTCACCGAACATCAAAGAGGTTTGGTAGCCATTTAGTATTCTTGACCAGAAATTGTCACTTAAGTGATTTAATCCGAATAGACAAACCGGCTTAACAGGTTTCTTCGTACTTCATGTGTGTCCCTAAAGTCAATCAAAAGGTGTTTCATATTTTCCTGTCTCTACCTCCTTACACAGCCTACATAATGTCTTTGCTGGAATTGTTTCTAATGGGCCCCATCTCGCTAAGGTGCCCAGCAGATTAAACCTGAATCTCATGAAGATCTTTCTATACATAGGATTCCGAAACATCATGAGAGAGGGAGTCAAAAGATGTATGTAGTCCGTTGTATTCACAATGCAACTTGTATTTTCGTGATTGTGTCCTGATCTTTATACCAGTTGAAGGGCATCTGAATTTCTGGTGTCTATCTAGATACTAGAGTTCCAGAATATTTTTGATTATAAAGGTAGCAAAGACAATAATGAGGTGAGAGGGAGCCACTTTAGGGCTGCAGAAAGGAAGATTCCTGTTCCAGGGGATGGGTCCTGTCCACAATGGCACCTACTGAAAAGGCAGCCAGGACTATATTGAAGGGAGGGATCAAGCCTCAAAAGAAAACATTTAAATATGAACATGAAAAAGTGAGGGAAATAATTCCAGGGGACTTCTCTATTTACATTTTGGGTGTTTTCATGCTCACATTTACATTTTTTCTTTTGAGGCATGGGAAGTGCCTCAAAAGATGTTCCCAGGGAAGTGTGTCGGCAAGCCCCTCCTGATCCCTCACTTCAACTTATTTACACTGTAAAATATTATTTTAAATTCAGCATGTTATAAACTGTGTACAATAACCGGACAGTTAAGGAAGAAATCAATACACTATTTACATTGGAATATTCTTGACACATTGAGTTTTTTTTTTTTCAAAACTTCTTTTTATTGGTTTTCTACAAGCAGACATGCATTACATCATTATATTACATGCGCCGAAAACAGCGCTCAGTTGCTTGTTATTACAAAAGACAATAAACATGAACAAAAACAACAAGACTGTAAAGTCTCAGTGGGGACGACGGGGGGGGGGGGGCGACGATGGATTGTATATCAGGAGTCAGAACCAGCGAACGCTGTTTGCACTGCAGGAGTGCATCAGAAGCGGGATGGACCTGCATGGTACTGAGTCTTCATTAGTTTGTATGTGCTCTAGCTAGCGTGAGAGTCGGAGGGGACGGGGGTGGTGAGGGGGCGGGCGCAGGTAGTTCTGGGCCGTTATGTCTTTACTGCTTGCTTCCCTTGTCTGTGGCTTGTGTCTTTTACTTCCGGCCTTCTCTTTAATCATATTTGTGCATACATCAGAGGGAGGGAGGGAGGCCCAGGCCTGGGTATTTCTGTGTGTAGTCCAGGAATGGGGCCCAGGTTTGGTAAAATTTGTCTCTGTTCCCCAACCTGTTATTTTCTCGACTGCTATTATGTCCCAACACTTTATCCACCACATCTGTACTGCTGGACCCTCTGGGTTCTTCCAGAGCCTGGCTATTGAGATTTTAGCTGCCGTCAGTAGGTGGGCGCATAGTTCTGCTCTGTGGCCCGACAGAGGGAATTGGCCCTTGCTTCCAGTAGGATGATACCAGGATCCCATGGGATTGTGAGGCCTGTGATCATGTTGACTTGGTCTAACAATGCTTTCCAGAATTCGGTAGCCGTGGGGCATGTCCATAGTAGGTGATACAGTGTACTTTTGTCCGGGCACCCTCTCCAACACAGCGGGGGAATCGCGGGGTTACATTTATTGAGCGTCTCTAGAGTTCGATACCACCTATAGCATACTTTGAATGCCCCCTCCTTGTTAGTTACGCATTTGGAACTTCTGTGCGCTCTGGTTCAGATGTGGTCCCATTCCTCCGGTTCAGTGGGCCTCCCTATGTCTTTCTCCCATCTGAGCATGTATTCTTCTTTGCAGGTTGGGTCAGTTCTGTCGAGGATCTGGTAGAGGGTTGATATTCCACCCTTAGGGGGCATCGCTGTGAGGGTTCGCTCCACGGCAGCCAGGTATTTGCTTCCGAGGTTTTTCATGATACTGCTTGAGAGCCAGTGTCTAAGCTGTGAGTATCTGAACCTCTCTGCTTCCGAAACTTTGAATTTCACATTGCAGGCTTCGAAGTCCATAGGCTTTCCATCTTCAAAGAAGTCTTGCACCTTC